>NC_091285.1:473775286-475118203 GCF_032444005.1 Ranitomeya imitator | reverse complement strand
GTACTCAGGAGAAACTGGACAACAACTTTTGGGGTCCAATTTCTCCTGTAACCCTTGGGAAAATAAAAAATTCTGGGCTAAAAAATTATTTTTGAGGAAAGAAAACGTATTTATTATTTTCACTGCTCTGTGTTATAAACTTCTGTGAAGCACTTGGGGGTTCAAAGTGCTCACCTCACATCTAGATAAGTTCCTTTCGGGGTCTAGTTTCTAAAATGGGGTCACTTGTGGGGGGTTTCTACTGTTTAGCCACATCAGGGGCTCTGCAAACGCAACGTAACGCCCGCAGAGCATTCCATCAAAGTCTGCATTTCAAAATGTCACTACTTGACTTCCGAGCCCCGACATGTGCCCAAACTGTGGTTTACCCCCACATATGGGGTATCAGCGTACTCAGGAGAAACTGTACAACAACTTTTGGGGTCAAATTTCTCCTGTTACCCTTGGGAAAATAATAAATTGCAGGCTAAAAGATCATTTTAGAGAAAATAAAATTTTTATTTTATTTTCATGGCTCTGCGTTATAAACTTCTGTGAAGCACTTGGAAGTTCAAAGTCCTCACCACACATCTAGATTAGTTCCTTTGGGGGTCTAGTTTCCAAAATGGGGTCATATGTGGGGGATCTCCAATGTTTAGGCACACAGGGGCTCTCCAAACGTGACATGGTGTCCGCTAATGATTGGAGCTAATTTTCCATTTAAAAAGCCAATTGGCGTGCCTTCCCTTCCGAGCCCTGCCGTGCGCCCAAACAGTGGTTTACCCCCACATATCGGGTATCAGCGTACTCAGGACAAACTGGACAACAACATTTGCCGTCCAATTTCTCCTATTACCCTTGGCAAAATAGGAAATTCCAGGCTAAAAATCATTTTTGAGGAAAGAAAAATTATTTTTTATTTTCATGGCTCTGCATTATAAACTTCTGTGAAGCACCTGGGGGTTTAAAGTGCTCAATATGCATCTAGATAAGTTCCTTGGGGGGTCTAGTTTCCAAAATGGGGTCACTTGTGGGGGAGCTCCAATGCATAGGCACACAGGGGCTCTCTAAACGCGACATGGTGTCCGCTAACAATTGGAGCTAATTTTCCATTCAAAAAGTCAAATGGCGCGCCTTCCCTTCCGAGCCCTGCCGTGTGCCCAAACAGTGGTTTACCCCCACATATGAGGTATCGGCGTACTCGGGAGAAATTGCCCAACAAATTTTAGGATTCATTTTATCCTATTGCCCATGTGAAAATGAAAAACTGAGGCGAAAAGAATTTTTTTGTGAAAAAAAAAAGTACTTTTTCATTTTTACAGATCAATTTGTGAAGCACCTGAGGGTTTAAAGTGCTCAATATGCATCTAGATAAGTTCCTTGGGGGGTCTAGTTTCCAAAATGGGGTCATTTGTGGGGGAGCTCCAATGTTTAGGCACACGGGGGCTCTCCAAACACGACATGGTGTCCGCTAACGATGGAGATAATTTTTCATTCAAAGAGTCAAATGGCGCTCCTTCCCTTCCGAACCTTACCATGTGCCCAAACAGTGGTTTACCTCCACATGTGAGGTATCGGTGTACTCATGAGAAATTGCCCAACAAATTTTAGGATCCATTTTATCCTGTTGCCCATGTGAAAATGAAAAAAATTGAGGCTAAAAGAATTTTTTTGTGAAAAAAAAGTACTTTTTCATTTTTACGGATCAATTTGTGAAGCCCCCGGGGGTTCAAAGTTCTCACTATGCATCTAGATAAGTTCCTTGGGGCGTCTAGTTTCCAAAATGGGGTCACGTGTGGGGGAGCTCCAATTTTTAGGCACACGGGGGCTCTCCAAACGTGACATGGTGTCCGCTAAAGAGTGGAGCCAATTTTTCATTCAAAAAGTCAAATGGCGCTCCTTCCCTTCCAAGCCCTGCCGTGCGCCCAAACATTGGTTTACCCCCACATATGAGGTATCAGCGTACTCAGGACAAATTGGACAACAACTTTCGTGGTTCAGTTTCTCCTTGTACCATTGGGAAAATAAAAAAAATGTTGCTAAAAGATAATTTTTGTGACTAAAAAGTTAAATGTTCATTTTTTCCTTCCATGTTGCTTCTGCTGCTGTGAAGCACCTGAAGGGTTAAAAAACTTCTTGAATGTGGTTTTGAGCACCTTGAGGGGTGCATTTTTTAGAATGGTGTCACTTTTGGGTATTTTCATCCATATAGACCCCTCAAACTGACTTCAAATGTGAGGTGGTCCCTAAAAAAAATGGTTTTGTAAATTTCGTTGTAAAAATGAGAAATCGCTGGTCAAATTTTAACTCTTATAACTTCCTAGCAAAAAAAAATGTTGTTTCCAAAATTGTGCTGGTGTAAAGTATACATGTGGGAAATGTTATTTATTAACTATTTTGTGTCACATAACTCTCTGGTTTAACAGAATAAAAATTCAAAATGTGAAAATTGCGAAATTTTCAAAATTTTCGCCAAATTTCCGTTTTTATCACAAATAAACGCAGAATTTATTGACCTAAATTTACCACTAACATGAAGCCCAATATGTCACGAAAAAACAATCTCAGAACCGCTAGGATCCGTTGAAGCGTTCCTGAGTTATTACCTCATAAAGGGACACTGGTCAGAATTGCAAAAAACGGCCAGGTCATTAAGGTCAAAATAGGCTGGGTCATGAAGGGGTTAAGCAGAGGTCAGAATCTGAAAAGTCTCAATACTAGTTGCATGCATAGACATTTAACCACCATGCATTTGAAAGCTTGGACTAACTACCAAACGTCCCTTAAGGTTGTTGCACCCTCGGCCAATGAAGCTAGTCATCAACGCAACATCCCTTCCGGCAGTGTAGGACCACCATTTAGCGCACCACCTGCTGTATCTGTGCAGGTATCTTTGCCAGGCCAAAGCAGTCAGGGTCAGGGAATCACCAGTTTCGTAGTAGGAAACACTGCATCTAGGGCACCGGCGGCAACAATACCATCTCCCACCGTCTCTCAGTCTGCCATGTCCACCGGCACCCCCGCTAGTTCCACGATCTCCAGCTCTCCAGTCCAGCTCACCCTACATGAGACTATGGTTAGAAAAAGGAAATACTTAGCCTCGCATCCGCGTACACAGGGTTTGAACGCCCACATAGCTAGACTAATCTCGTTAGAGATGATGCCCTACCGGTTAGTTGAAAGCGAAGCTTTCAAAGACCTGATGGACTACGCTGTACCACGCTACGAGCTACCCAGTCGACACTTTTTTTCCAGAAAAGCCATCCCAGCCCTCCACCAGCATGTTAAAGAGCGCATCGTCCATGCACTCAGGCAATCTGTGAGCACAAAGGTGCACCTGACAACAGATGCATGGACCAGTAGGCATGGCCAGGGACGTTACGTGTCCATCACGGCACACTGGGTAAATGTGGTGGATTCAGGGTCCACAGGGGACAGCAAGTTTGGGACAGTTCTGCCTAACCCATGGTCTAGTAAACAGTTGTCTGTAGCCGTTCGCACCCCCTCCTCCTCCTCCTCCTCCTCGTCCTCCTGCAGAAGCAAGAGCTCGTCCACAGACCGCAGTCGCACAAACACTCCATCCGCACCTGCCACTGTTGCACACCAGGTCTCCCATTATGGGGCAGCTACTGGCATACGTCAGCAGGCTGTATTGGCTATGAAGTGTTTGGGCGACAATAGACACACCGCGGAAGTTCTGTCCGAGTTCTTGCAGCAAGAAACGCAGTCGTGGCTGGGCACTGTAGATCTTGAGGCAGGCAAGGTAGTGAGTGATAACGGAAGGAATTTCATGGCTGCCATCTCCCTTTCCCAACTGAAACACATTCCTTGCCTGGCTCACACCTTAAACCTGGTGGTGCAGTGCTTCCTGAAAAGTTATCCGGGGTTATCCGACCTGCTCCTCAAAGTGCGTGGACTTTGCGCACATATCCGCCGTTCGCCTGTACACTCCAGCCGTATGCAGACCTATCAGCGTTCTTTGAACCTTCCCCAGCATCGCCTAATCATAGACGTTGCAACAAGGTGGAACTCAACACTGCACATGCTTCAGAGACTGTGCGAACAGAGGCGGGCTGTTATGTTTTTGTGGGAGGATACACATACACGGGCAGGCAGTAGGATGGCAGACATGGAGTTGTCAGGTGTGCAGTGGTCGAAGATTCAAGACATGTGTCAAGTCCTTCAGTGTTTTGAGGAATGCACACGGCTGGTTAGTGCAGACAACGCCATAATAAGCATGAGCATCCCCCTAATGCGTCTGCTGATGCAAAGTTTGACGCACATAAAGGATCAGGCGTCTGCACCAGAGGAAGAGGAAAGCCTTGATGACAGTCAGCGATTGTCTGGTCAGGGCAGTGTACATGACGAGGTACCGGGCGAAGAGGAGGTGGAGGATGAGGAGGATGATGGGGATGAGTATATTTTTAATGAGGAAGCTTTCCCGGGGGCACGGGAAATTGGTGGCGTGGCAAGGCCGGGTTATGGTTTTTTGAGGGACACAAGTGACGTAGATTTGCCTGCAACTGCCCCTCAACCAAGCACAACCGCAGATTTGACAACGGGAACTTTGGCCCACATGGCGGATTATGCCTTGCGTATCCTCAAAAGGGACACACGCATTACAAAAATGATGAACGATGACGATTACTGGTTGGCTTGCCTCCTTGATCCTCGCTATAAAGGCAAATTGCAAAATATTATGCCACATGAGAACTTGGAACTAATATTAGCAACAAAACAATCAACTCTTGTTGACCGTTTGCTTCTGGCATTCCCTGCACACAGCGCCCATGATCGTTCTCACACGAGCTCCAGGGGCCAGCAGACCAGAGGTGTTAGAGGGGCAGAAATCAGAAGTGGCGTTGGCCAGAGGGGTTTTCTGACCAGGTTGTGGAGTGATTTTTCTATGACCGCAGACAGGACAGGTACTGCAGCATCAATTCAAAGTGACAGGAGACAACATTTGTCCAGTATGGTTACAAACTATTTTTCATCCCTTATCGACGTTCTCCCTCAACCGTCATTCCCATTTGATTACTGGGCATCCAAATTAGACACCTGGCCAGAATTGGCAGAATATGCATTGCAGGAGCTTGCTTGCCCGGCAGCTAGTGTCCTATCAGAAAGAGTATTCAGTGCTGCAGGTTCAATACTAACAGAAAAAAGGACTCGTCTGGCTACCCAAAATGTAGATGATCTAACCTTCATTAAAATGAACCACAACTGGATTTCAAAATCTTTTGCCCCACCCTGCCCGGCTGACACCTAGCTTTCCTATGAAAAGGTCTTGCCTGTGGACTATTCTGAATGACTTTTCCAATCTCGTAATTTTCTTCACCTGATTGTCCAGCATACGACATGTTTCCACCTCACGAAATGGCCAAACTCCCCACACGGGGCCGTGCTATCGCCACTTTGCGCTTGGACCCTTGAGAGTGCTGTTTGTCTGAAGAGGTGGGTGTGGCCGCTTTTGGTCGACGGCACTGCCACTGGGTCCCTCATAGTACAATAAAGTGTCTCTGGCGGTGGTGGTGCGCACCCAACGTCAGACACACCGTTGTAATATGAGGGGCCCTGTGCCTGTACCGCCGGCCACAAGCCAGTTCCCCCCCCCAGCTCAAACAGTGCTCTACCACTAGCAAAATTATCTCTCACAGCTTCACCAATGTGTAGTCTAGGCGCTGACATCCTTCAATGCCTGGCACTGACAATACCATTGTTTTGACATTTTTGTTATGTTAGGCCTTCGAAGCCTGTCTGCGGTCCCTTCTTTCTACAACTACTACACTGACCAGGCCACTGCTGGCCGTGTTACCCTGGAACCAATTTAAAAGTGCCTACAGTCAGCCCAATTTTGTTATGTTAGGCCTTCGAAGACTGTCTGCCGTCACTCCTTCCACTAGACTTCCACTGACCATACACTGCTGCCCATGTACCCCTGGAACCAATTTAAAGTGCCTACAGCCAGCCCAATTTTGTTATGTTAGGCCTTGGAAGCCTGTCTGCGGTCACTCCTTCCACTAGACTTCCACTGACCAGACCACTGCTGCCCATGTACCCCTGGAACCAATTTAAAAGTGCCTACAGCCAGCCCAAGTTTGTTATGTTAGGCCTTCGAAGCCTGTCTGCGGTCACTCCTTCCACTAGACTTCCACTGACCAGACCACTGCTGCCCGTGTACCCCTGGAACCAATTTAAAAGTGCCTACAGCCAGCCCAAGTTTGTTATGTTAGGCCTTGGAAGCCTGTCTGCGGTCACTCCTTCCACTAGACTTCCACTGACCAGACCACTGCTGCCCATGTACCCCTGGAACCAATTTAAAAGTGCCTACAGCCAGCCCAAGTTTGTTATGTTAGGCCTTCGAAGCCTGTCTGCGGTCACTCCTTCCACTAGACTTCCACTGACCAGACCACTGCTGCCCGTGTACCCCTGGAACAAATTTAAAAGTGCCTACAGCCAGCCCAAGTTTGTTATGTTAGGCCTTGGAAGCCTGTCTGCGGTCACTCCTTCCACTAGACTTCCACTGACCAGACCACTGCTGCCCGTGTACCCCTGGAACCAATTTAAAAGTGCCTACAGCCAGCCCAAGTTTGTTATGTTAGGCCTTGGAAGCCTGTCTGCGGTCACTCCTTCCACTAGACTTCCACTGACCATACACTGCTGCCCATGTACCCCTGGAACCAATTTAAAAGTGCCTACAGCCAGCCCAAGTTTGTTATGTTAGGCCTTCGAAGCCTGTCTGCGGTCACTCCTTCCACTAGACTTCCACTGACCAGACCACTGCTGCCCGTGTACCCCTGGAACCAATTTAAAAGTGCCTACAGCCAGCCCAAGTTTGTTATGTTAGGCCTTGGAAGCCTGTCTGCGGTCACTCCTTCCACTAGACTTCCACTGACCAGACCACTGCTGCCCGTGTACCCCTGGAACCAATTTAAAAGTGCCTACAGCCAGCCCAAGTTTGTTATGTTAGGCCTTGGAAGCCTGTCTGCGGTCACTCCTTCCACTAGACTTCCACTGACCATACACTGCTGCCCATGTACCCCTGGAACCAATTTAAAAGTGCCTACAGCCAGCCCAAGTTTGTTATGTTAGGCCTTCGAAGCCTGTCTGCGGTCACTCCTTCCACTAGACTTCCACTGACCAGACCACTGCTGCCCGTGTACCCCTGGAACCAATTTAAAATTGCCTACAGCCATGTTTTATTATTTTAGGCCTTCGATGCCTGTCTGCGGTCACTCCTTCCACTAGGCCTCCACTGACCACACCACTGCTGCCCGTGTACCCCTGGAACCAATTTAAAATTGCCTACAGCCAGCCCAATTTTTTTATTTTAGGCCTTCGATGCCTGTCTGCGGTCCATTCTTTCAACTACTACTACACTGACCAGGGCACTGCTGCCCAAGTACCCCTGGAACCAATTTAAAATTGACTACAGCCATGTGTTAATATTTTAGGCCTTCGATGCCTGTCTGCGGTCACTCCTTCCACTAGGCCTCCACTGACCACACCACTGCTGCCCGTGTACCCCTGGAACCAATTTAAAATTGCCTACAGCCATGTGTTATTATTTTAGGCCTTCGATGCCTGTCTGCGGTCACTCCTTCCACTAGGCCTCCACTGACCACACCACTGCTGCCCGTGTACCCCTGGAACCAATTTAAAATTGCCTACAGCCATGTGTGATTATTTTAGGCCTTCGATGCCTGTCTGCGGTCACTCCTTCCACTAGGCCTCCACTGACCACACCACTGCTGCCCGTGTACCCCTGGAACCAATTTAAAATTGCCTACAGCCAGCCCAATTTTTTTATTTTAGGCCTTCGATGCCTGTCTGCGGTCCATTCTTTCAACTACTACTACACTGACCAGGGCACTGCTGCCCGTGTACCCCTGGAACCAATTTAAAATTGCCTACAGCCATGTGTTATTATTTTAGGCCTTCGATGCCTGTCTGTGGTCCCTCCTTCCACTAGGCCTCCACTGACCTGTCTACTGCGGCCTGTGTACCCCTTGAACCAACCTAATAAAATATTTAAAAAATTAATTTGATTATAAAAAATAAGATCGTGTTGAGATCTCAAATGCAGACATTTTAACAATCAAAACAAACACACAACAAATATCTGGAACTGTACTACAAAGGTCCAACAGCTACAATTTCTTTCTCCTGCAAGAAGTTAACTGAAAGTTTTTTGGAGTTGTTAACACAGATATGGCATCCACCGAGTGTTGTCCTGTCGCGTCTCCTTTAAATTATTTCCAATAAGATGTTAAACTATTAATTTAATAAAATCAATAATTAAAAAAATAATTGAGTAAGTCAAAAGCACATTGCAAATAAACATTAATTACAAATCAAGAAGCATGGCGCGTCCGAGGGTGAGTAGATACCGAATAAGAATATAATCACCCTCGGACGCGCAATGCTTATTTACAACAGCCTTCCTTCCTAAGAATCAGCCCTTCCGTGGTGTAGAGAGAGGTTGTGTTACACTCCAAGGTGTTCCCCAGGTTGCCTTTCCTGAGCTTCGATCTTCCGGCTCTCGTTTAGTAGCTGTTGGAAACTACGCTGCATTAGGCCTACTAATTGTGTATGGGGTGTAGAGACAGGTTGTGTTACACTCCAAGGTTTTCACCAGGTTGCCTTTCCTGAGCTTCGATCTTCATGCTCTCGTTTAGTAGGTGTCGGAAAGTAGGCTGCATTAGGCCTACAAATTGGGTATGGGGTGGAGAGAGATGGTGTGTTACACTCCAAGGTGTTCCCCAGGTTTCCTTGCCATTGCTTCGGTCTTCCGACTCTCGTTTAGTAGTTGTAGAAAAGTACACAGCATTAGGCCTACAAAATGGGTATGGGGTGGAGAGAGATGGTGTGTTACACTCCAAGGTGTTCCCCAGGTTGCCTTTCCTGAGCTTCGATCTTCATGCTCTCGTTTAGTAGGTGTCGGAAAGTAGGCTGCATTAGGCCTAAAAAATGAGGAATGGGGTGGAGAGAGATGGTGTGTTACACTCCAAGGTGTTCCCCAGGTTTCCTTGCCATTGCTTCGGTCTTCCGACTCTCGTTTAGTAGTTGTAGAAAAGTACACTGCATTAGGCCTAAAAAATGGGTATGGGGTGGAGAGAGATGGTGTGTTACACTCCAAGGTGTTCCCCAGGTTGCCTTTCCTGAGCTTCGATCTTCATGCTCTCGTTTAGTAGGTGTCGGAAAGTAGGCTGCATTAGGCCTACAAATTGGGTATGGGGTGGAGAGAGATGGTGTGTTACACTCCAAGGTGTTCCCCAGGTTTCCTTGCCATTGCTTCGGTCTTCCGACTCTCGTTTAGTAGTTGTAGAAAAGTACACAGCATTAGGCCTACAAAATGGGTATGGGGTGGAGAGAGATGGTGTGTTACACTCCAAGGTGTTCCCCAGGTTGCCTTTCCTGAGCTTCTATCTTCAGGCTCTCATTAAATTGTGGTTAAATGGAACAACTGCATTTGGCGTACTAGTTGGTTTGGGGCCTACTATCGGTGTCTGCCACTCCTTGCTGTTCTCCTGGTTTCCTGTCCTGAAATTCCATTTTCAGCCTCTCGTTAAGTAGTTGTTAATGTTAGACTGCATTTGGCCTACTAGTTGGGTTGGGGCCTACTATCGGTGTCTGCCACTCCTTGCTGTTCTCCTCCACTGAACAAAGCTGTGCCGCCTGTTTACTACGGTTGCCAATTTTGAACTGCATTTCGACTACTTACTGATTTGGCCCTACTCTCTGTGTCAGCCTCTCATTCCAGTTGTCCTCCACTGCAATGCCCCCTGGTTATTCCTGTGTTACCAATTTTGAACTGCATTTAGCCCACTTTCTTCTTTGGGCCTATATCTGTGTTTCCACTTCATCGTGCCCATTGCCCAGCCAGTGATAGATGAGTCTGCTGGTACATTGACCCATAACGCAACATTCCCCGTGCACGCTACACAACAACATTGTGACCCTGCTGAAAGTCAGGTTGCTCTTCCCGCATACCATACCACCTTACACGGGGACAAAGAGGAAGGTGCAGATGAAAGTGCAGGTTCCTTCATCAGGTGGGGGGAGGAATACTAGTTGGCGACGTCACTGGCACAGGGCCTCTCATAGTACGCAAAAGTGTTGCTGCCGGTGGGAGGCGCCCCCGCCGTGCAAACACACCGCTGTACTTTGAGGGGCCCTGTGCCAGTGCCAATGCCAACGAGTGGGCCCCCCCTGCTTGCTCAGGTTCACAGCACTTGCAAAGTTGAAATACTTACCTCTCCCTGCTCCACTGCCGTGACGTGGTCCAGATTTCCTGGGCCCACTAATTACTTGAACCAGCCCTACCCCCCACAACTTTAGCCAAATGACCCCCAATTTCAAATGCCTTCCAATTATTATAAGGTAAATTACGCTTGACAAGCTTCATTAAGAAGAATGGATGGTTTTGACATTAAAATGGGCACTCTAGGTGTTTTCCTGGCCCCCACTCACTGCCGACTATGCTGCCCCATTGACTTGCATTGGGTTTCGTGTTTCGGTCGATCCCGACTTTACGTCATAATCGGCCGATTTCACTCGACCCGACTTTGGACATAGTCGGGTTTCGCAAAACCCGGCTCGACTCTAAAAAGGTCAAGGTCGCTCAACTCTACTAACCACATAGCTTAGGATAAATATATTTTCTAAGGTCTTTAAAAACTGTATATTATTATTCCAACACCGATTGAATCGAAAAGCCGTCATGTGAAATAATAGCAGGGGTCATGCAAAGTTAATTTATTTATTTGCACACTGTGATGCCATGAAGCAATAAACCTTTCTAATGTGTATTAGAATCACACAGTCAGAATGTTAAATCAATGCAAGAGAATATTAAATAGAGAAAATGGATGAGTGATAAACAGACCTAAACCCTTATTGAGCTATACTGATCTATGAAGCATGAATCTTACATAAAGATTGATTTTTTTTACTGTATATCTCAACTATGCCACTGAATGTATATAAAAACTATGAGATAACCTTGATCTACTGTAGTTTAATACTGATGATTGTTACAATGTGTGTATTTTTAGTGGTTGCACATTTAAACAGATTGCTAAGGCCCTGATTCATTAACGCTTTTGTCACTGGGATACTGCGACAGAGAGCAAGCAGAAGATCGCGGTGTCTTGTTTCACGAACTGCTGCACTGATGACTACTGCTTCACCAACTTATTAAACAGTGCAGGGTTTTTCCTTGACAGTACCCCCTCCTAAGAGGGACCTCTAGAAAATCAGAACCAGGTTTATCTGGATGTGAAGCGTGATAATACCAAACCCACCTGATCGCATGTACATCCGACGCTAGTACCCACGTTCTCTGCTCAGGAACATAACCCTTCCAATATACCAAATATGGAAGGGTTATGTTTCTGAGCAGAGAATATGGAAGAGACCAGTGTACAAAACGAGAATCGATAATCTTTGCCATCTGGAATTTCAGATTCCCATCAACAATGACTGGGGAACGTGGTGGTGATGATGGTTCAAAGTAAGCAATATACTTCTTAAGAAGTGATCTGTGAAATACTTTATTAATCTTGAAAGTAAGTGGTTAACGACAGCAACTATGTTATAGGGGCCGATTGTTATGGGTCGAGTTCCCGCCTCTGCACAGGGGGAATCTCGGGCTATCTCCACTGCGGTCTCCCATTCTTCTCCTGCTGCAGTGGAGCCTGCTCAGCGGAGACGTTGGTCCCAGCCTCTCACTCAGTCTGACTCTGTGCAAAGGGTTGCTGCTGCCTTTCCAGCTTCTGCCATTGTAGCCAGTACTGGGCATCGGCGAGCAGACGTTTTTGGGACTAAGTCCTACTTTTCCCCTTCTGAGCATGCCCAGGGTAAGATCTATCTTTGGAGATCAAGGGTCACATGCTTAGATACTGCAGCAAATCCCATTGGTCCTACAGGAAGGTCCTGAAGGTGTTCAACTTCTGTGGCAGCCTCCTATTGGTCCTAGTATCAATCTAAGTTATGTGCTTTGCGCCAGTGTGGTTATGTGTGTATGTATTCACGGACCCGGCTGAAATAAGCCCCTAGAATACCGGCTCCTCCGGTGAGGAGATTGTGTGTGTATTCAGGGACCCAGCGGAAATAAGCCCCTATAATACCGGCTCCTCCGGTGAGGAGATTGTGTGTTTGCATGACCACTGACTGCTATCAGCTCGGCAGTTAGCTTGCACTCCTGTGAGTCTAACAGGGCACAGTGCTTTCCTTTCATGGCGATTCTGTGAAGTAACAGAGCTAGCTTATACCGCCAAATAGTGTCAGCAATCACTAGCAGCAGGTTCCTCCTGCACGGTGGACCCCGGGGCTGCGAACACACCAATAATAAACATCTATATTTACTCGGAGCGTTCCGCTAGCCCTAAGGGTATGTTTTCACATTCAGGAAACGCTGCGTGTTAGACGCTGCGTAGAGCCGCAGCATCAAACACGCAGCGTCCAGATGTTACAGCATAGTGGAGGGGATTTCATGAAATCCCGTCTCCACTATGCATTAAAAGACGCATGTGGCAGACCCGCGGAAACGGACATGCGGCGCGTCTTTTCAGAACGCAGCATGTCCATACAATGCTGAAACTATGCAAGAACAACACAGGTGACCTGCCAGCGACCTCAGGTACAGATTTTGTCAGGATTCTACCTGCATAAAATCCTGACCAAATGCTGATGCAATCCTGAACGTGGACACATACCCTAACACCGATGAACCTGGGTCCCAGTTTCCAGGAAAGAACCTTCAACTTAATGTTGTTCGAAGACAGCCACACAAAATCACCACCACTCAGGTCTGTACCCACCAAGAGTTTCCCATCAGCCATACTCTTATACTTGGATCCCATCCTCCTTAAATTATAAAGAACACCTTGCCACACTGATACAGTTATATGAAAAAGTTTGGGCACCCCTATTAATCTTAAGCTTAATGTTTTATAAAAATTGTTTTTTTTTTTGCACCAGCTATTTCAGTTTCATATATCTAATAACTGTTGAACTGTTGGACACAGTAATGTTTCTGCCTTGAAATTAGGTTTATTGTACTAACAGAAAATGTGCAATCTGCAATCAAACAAAATATTAGATATATGAAACTGAAAAAGCTGTTGCAAAAAAAAACAATTTTTATAAAACATTAAGCTTAAGATTGATAGGGGTTCCCAAACTTTTTCATATAACTGTATAATTATCAAAGAAAACTGTTCCTCCTAAGGTACTCCTGAAGAGCGATTCCTACTGAAGAAGCATAATTGAGAATGAAAACCGTATACTCCAAAGAATGGGAACTTGTCAGTAGATTCATGACAATGGTTATTCATGCCGAATTCAGCAAGAGGTAAAAATAAACCCAATCCTCCTTCAGACACAAAGCTCCTAAGATATTATTATTACTATTTATTATTATAGCATCATTTATTCCATGGCGCTTTACATGTAAGGAGGGGTATACATAATAAAAACAAGTACAATAATCTTAAACAATACAAGTCATGACTGGTAGAGGAGGAGAGAGGACCCTGCCCGCGAGGGCTCACAATCTACAAGGGATGGGTGAGGATGCGGTAGGTGAGGGTAGAACTGGTTGTGCAGCGGTTTGGTCGATCGGTGGTTACTACAGGTTGTAGGCTTGTCGGAAGAGGTAGGTCTTCAGGTTCTTTTTGAAGGTTTCAACGGTAGGCGAGAATCTGATATGTTGTGGTAGAGAGTTCCAGAATGGAGTGATGCGTGAGAGAAATCTTGTATGCGATTGTGGGAAGAGGAGATAAGAGGGGAGTAGAGAAGGAGATCTTGTGAGGATCAGAGGTTGCGTGCAGGTAAGTTTTGGGAGACGAGGTCACAGATATGCGGAGGATGCAGGTTGTGGATGGCTTTGCATGTCATGGTTAGGGTTTTGTACTGGAGCCTCTGGGCAATGGGGAGCCAGTGAAGGGATTGACAGAGGGGAGAGGCCGGGGAATAGCGGGGGGACAGGTGGATTAGTCAGGCAGCAGAGATTAGAATAGTGGAAAGGGATTGTATACTTGGTTTGAAAGAGAGATCAGTGTCAAGGATTACCCTAAGGCAGCGAGCTTGTGGGACTGGGGAGTGGGCAGCAATTTACTTTAATGGATAGGTCCATTGGGGGGTCGCGTGAGATGGGGGAAAGATGATAAATTCTGTTTTGTCCATGTTAAGTTTTAGAAATCTAGCAGAGAAGAAGGATGAAATAGTGGACAGACATTGAGGGATTCTGGTTAGTAGGGTGGTGATATCTGGTCCAGAGATGTAGATCTGTGTGTCATAAGTAGTGTTGAGCGATACCGTCCGATACTTGAAAGTATCAGTATCGGATAGTATCGGCCGATACCCGAAAAATATCGGATATCGCCGATACCGATATCCGATACCAATACAAGTCAATGGGACATCAAGTATCGGAAGGTATTCTCATGGTTCCCAGGGTCTGAAGGAGAGGAAACTCTCCTTCAGGCCCTGGGATCCATAGGGATGTGTAAAATAAAGAATTAAAATAAAAAATATTGATATACTCACCTCTCCGGCGGCCCCTGGACTTCACACTGCTAACCGGGAGGCTTCTTTGTTTAAAAAGCGCGCCTTTCGGACCTGTGAATGACGTCCCGGGTTCTGATTGGTCGCGTGCCGCCCATGTGACCGGCACGCGACCAATCAGAGGCCGCGACGTCATTCGCAGGTCCTCAATTCCTATAATTAGCAGTTTTGTGAATGAGAATGACGTCGCGGCTTCTGATTGGCCGCGTGCCGGTCACATGGGCGGCACGCGGCCAATCAGAAGCCGCGACGTCATTCTCATTCACAAAACTGCTAATTCTAGGAATTGAGGACCTGCGAATGACATCGCCGCCTCTGATTGGTCGCGTGCCAGTCACATGGGCGGCACGCGACCAATCAGAAGCCGGGACGTCATTCACCGGTCCGAAAGGCGCGCTTTTTAAACAAAGAAGCCTCCCGGATAGCAGCGTGAAGTCCAGGGGCCGCCGGAGAGGTGAGCATATCAATATTTTTTATTTTAATTCTTTATTTTCCACATCCCTATTGATTCGATACCGATACCCGATATCACAAAATTATCGGATCTCGGTATCGGAATTCCGATACCGCAAATATCAGCCGATACCTGATACTTGCGGTATCGGAATGCTCAACACTAGTCATAAGCATAGAGGTGATACTGAAAGCCGTGCGATTCTATGAGCTGTCCCTGGCTGAAGGTATAAATGGAGAAGAGCAAGGGCCCTAGGACTGAACCTTGCGGGACTCCGACAGATAGTGGGCGAGGTGAGGATGTGGCTCAAGATTCTGGTTCACTCGTTCAGTTTGCCCATTAGACTGTGGATGAAAGGTGGATGAAAATAAAAGATGAATCCCCAAGCGAGCACAAAATGCTTTTCAAAATTTATTTTTATGCTTTTCAAGATTTATGTCCTTCTAAAGAACCTAATTACTGTAAGATACAATATTGTTAAGCTCCAGGAAGACATCCAGACCTCTCTTGAACCCCTTGACTGAGTTTGCCATCACCACCTCCTCAGACAAGGAATTACAGATTCTCACTGCCCTAGCTGTAAAGAATCCTCGTCTATGTTGGTGGAAAAACCTTTTCTCCTCAAGACACAGAGAAAGCCCCCTTGAGACCGTCACATTCCTTGGTATACAAATATTGTTTGGAAGACACCGCACACTCTAGTGATCAATTATGCAAGATAGTGAGTTTATTCAACATAACTCAATATAAGTAACACATGGGAGCAATTCTACAAATATAAGATAAGCGACCAAATTTAGTAACACACCGACTCTCCCGAGTCTTAATCATACCATCGCTTGGTATGGTGATAATGATACGTAAATGTAGCAAATCCTTTGTTTTCGATATATGGGTAGTGCTATTTGTTGGTAAGGTAATAAAATGCCAATGGTTGTTCGCTGCCCTGTGTGTGGGACCTGTGATGTGTGTCTTGAATAGCCGCGCTCCCGCGCCTTGCAGATGTCGGCAAGACTCGCGAGAGTCGAAATGTCATGTTGTGTTACTAAATTTAGTCGCTTATCTTATGTTTGTAGAATTGCTCCCATGTGCTACTTATATTGAGTTATGTTGAATAAACTCACACTATCTTGCATAATTGATCACTATAGTGTGGGGTGTCCTCCAAACAATATTTGATTACTGGGACTTTTTCCGTCCGTGGCACCAGCACCTCACCCTAAATTGACTGAGTGCACACCATTGTACCTCATTCTACATTCCTTGGTATAAACAGATCCTCAGAATGATATTTGTATTATCCCCTTATATACTTATACATGGTTATTAGATCGCCCCTCAGTCATCTTTTTTCTATACTAAATAATCCTAATTTTACTAATCTCTCTGGGTATTGTAGTTCCCTCATTCCCTTCATTATTTTTGTTGCCCTCCTTTGTACTCGCTCTAGTTCCAGTATATTCTTCCTGAGCACCGGTGCTCAAAACTGTACACAGTACTCAATGTGCGGTCTAACCAGGGATTTGTACAGAGGCAGTATAATGTTCTCATCATGTCTATCCAGACCTTTTTTAAAGCACCCCATGATCCTGTTTGCCTTGGCAGCCACCACCTGGCACTGGCTGCTCCAGGTAAGTTTATCATAGGATCCTCAAGTCCTTCTCTATGTCAGATTTACGCAGTGGTTTCCCATTCAGTGTGTAATGGTGATATTGATTCCTTCTTCCCATGTGTATAACCTTACATTTATCATTGTTAAACCGCATCTGCCACCTTTTGGCCCAGGTTTACAACTTATCGAGAGCCATCTGTAGCTGAATACTATCTTCTCTTGTATTTACTGCTTTACATAGTTTTGTATCATCTGCAAATATCAATATTTTACTATGCAAATCTTCTACCAGATCGTTAATAAATATGTTGAAGAGAATAGGTTCCAACACTGACCCCTGCAGTACCCCACTGGTCACAGCGACCCAGTTAGAGAATATGCCATTTATAACCACCTTCTGTCTTCTATCACTAAGCCAGTTACTTACCCATTTACACACATTTTCCCCCAGACCCAGCTTTCTCATTTTGTGTACCAACCTCTTGTGTGGCACAGTATCAAACGCTTTGGAAAAATCAAGATGTACCACGTCCGATGACTCACCTTGGTCCAGTCTATAGTTTACCTCTTCATAAAAACTGATTAGATTGGTTTGACAGGAGAGATTCCTCATAAACCCATGCTGACATGGAGTTATACAGTTATTCTCATTGAGATAATCCAGAATAACATCCTTCAGAAATCCTTCAAATATTTTACCAACAGTAGAGCTTAGACTTACTGGCCTATAATTTCCAGGTTCACTTTTAGAGCCCTTTTGAATATTGGTACCAAATTTGCTATGCGCCAGTCCTGTGGAACAGACCCCGTCGCTATAGAGTCCCTAAATCTAACAAATAATGGCTTGTCTATTACATTGCATAGCTCTCTTAGTACTCGTGGGTGTATGCCAGGGGTGTCAAACTGCATTCCTCGAGGGCCGCAAACCATGCGTGTTTTCAAGATTTCCTTAGCATTGCACAAGGTGCTGCAATCATTATGTGTGTAGGTGATTAAATTATCACCTGTGCAGTACAAGGAAATCCTGAAAACATGACCTGTTTGCAGCACTCGAGGAATGCAGTTTGACACCCCTGGTGTATGCCATCTGGACCCGGAGATTTAATCTTATTTAGCCGGTTTCACACCTCTTCTTGGGTTAGATTAGTGACCCTTAATATAGGGTTTTCTTTCTCTCTCGGCATTTCACCTAGCATTTCATTTTCCACCGTAAATACCATGGAGAAGAAGGTGTTTAATATATTAGCTTTTTCCTCGTCATCTACAACCATTCTTTCATCACTATTTTTTAAGGGGCCTACACTTTCACTTATGATTCTTTTACTACTGATATAGTGGAAGAACGTTTGGGATTAGTTTTACTCTCCTTAGCAATGTTCTTCTCTGTTTCCTTTTTGGCAGCTTGAATTAGTTTTTTAGATAAAGTATTTTTCTCCCTATAGTTTTTTAGAGCTTCAATGGTGCTTTAGTAGTTTAAATGCTTTTTTTTTACTGTTAATTGCTCCTCTTTGTTTAGCCACATTGGGTTTTTCCTATTCCTTGTCCTTGTATTCCCAGAAGGTATAAACCGCTTACAGTGCCTATTTAGGATGTTCTTAAACATTTTCCATTTATTATCTGTATCCTTATTTCTGAGGATATTGTCCCAGTCTACCAGATTAAGGGCATCTCTAAGCTGGTCAAACTTTGCCTTCCTAAAGTTCAGTGTTTTTGTGACTCCCTGACAAGTCCCCCTAGAGAAAGACAAGTGAAACTGTGCAATATTGTGGTCGCTATTTCCTAGATGCCCGACCACCTGCAGATTTGTTATTCTTATTTGTTATTATTGTTATATGTACACGGACGCTATTTACTTGGGGATGAGCCCTGCAACAATACGGTCGCAACCAGCACCTCTGATGTGTCTCTACAATGAAGGGTTGTGTGACATCAAGCTGTATAAGAATCACCACAGAAGCAAAGCATCTTTTTAAAGTACCCCACTATTTCCTGTGTCAGCCAAGGGTAGTCCTAGAACCACTGGGGAGAGAAAGCCCTCTAACGCATAACATTTGATGGATTCAGTATGCATGGTCCCTACCTTAAGAAGTGTATCCCAAATGACCTGAATGAATTGCCCCTCAAAGTGTTTCTTAACCCCTTTCTGACCTTGGACTGGATAGTACGTCCGAGGTCAGAAGCCCCGCTTTGATGCAGGGCTCCGCGGTGAGCCCGCATCAAAGCCGGGACCTATTAACTAGTTAAATGCCGCTGTCAAACGCAGACAGCGGCATTTAACTACCGCTTCCAGCCGTGCGGCCGGAAATGACGTCATCGCCGAGCCCGTCACATGATCGGGGGTCGGCGATGCGTCAGGATGGTAACCATAGAGGTCCTAGAGACCTCTATGGTTACTGATTACCGGTGGCTGTGAGCACCACCCTGTGGTCGGCGCTCACAGCACACCTCCATTTCTGCTACATAGCAGCGATCAGCAGATCGCTGCTATGTAGCAGAGGCGATCGAGTTGTGCCTGCTTCTAGCCTCCCATGGAGGCTATTGAAGCATGGCAAAAGTAAAAAAAAAAAGTTAAAAAAATGTGAAAAAAATAAAAAAAATATAAAAGTGTAAATCACCCCCCTTTCGCCCCAATCAAAATAAATCAATAAAAAAAAAATCAAATCTACACATATTTGGTATCGCCGCGCTCAGAATCGCCCGATCTATCAATTAAAAAAAGCATTAACCTGATCGCTAAACGGCGTAGCGAGAAAAAAATGAGAAACTCCAGAATTATGTTTTTTAGGTCGCCGCGACATTGCATTAAAATGCAATAACGGGCGATCAAAAGAACGTATCTGCACCAAAATGCTATCATTAAAAATGTCAAAATAAGCCCTCAACCGACCCCAGATCACGAAAAATGGAGACGCTACGAGTATCGGAAAATGGCGCAATTTTTTTTTTTTTTAGCAAAGTTTGGAATTTTTTTTCACCACTTAGATAAAAAATAACGTAGTCATGTTAGGTGTCTATGAACTCGTAATGACCTGGAGAATCATAATATCAGGTCAGTTTTAGCATTTAGTGAACCTAGCAAAAAAGCCAAATAAAAAACAAGTGTGGGATTGCACTTTTTTTGCAATTTCACCGCACTTGGATTTTTTTTCCCATTTTCTAGTACACGACATGCTAAAACCAATGATGTTGTTCAAAAGTACAACTCGTCCCGCAAAAAATAAGCCCTCACATGGCCAAATTGACGGAAAAATAAAAAAGTTATGGCTCTGGGAAGGAGGGGAGTGAAAAAAGGACACGGAAAAACGAAAAATCCCAAGGTCATGAAGGGGTTAATTGTAATGAAGGTCATCAATTAGCAAAAACATAAAGAACCTTTAAAACTGTCAGTTTTATTAGATATATTTAAAAGCTTAAATAATTTAAAAGGTTCTTTATGTTTTTGTCAATTGCCCCTAACTCAGGGGTGTAGAATCTATTGTGGATATTGTAATAGGTCTTGATAACTCATGAGGAATAAGGAAAAACACAAACATTGAGCATGGTTTAAGTTGGTATACATGCAGCACATAAAACCATGTTCACTTTGGCTATAAAGCATAAAAAACCTACAAAAAGCAAAATAAGCATAAACCTTGTTGTAACTAGATAAGTAAAATGCAAAAATGCATCTAAATAACAGAGTTCTTAGTAATACTGTTTTTGATAAAAAAAAAAAAAAGCATACAAGGCATCCCACCTTCGGCAAGGTGACCCTGATCAGGATGGTCCTACGCTGTCTATTATTAAAAACCTTACCATGTGTCAGAGTTGACCTCAGTGTGTGAATAAGGGCAGACAAAAGGACCGAGTCCCGACTGGTGGGCACCAGTTTATCGAAGCTCTTAAATGTAGTTTCCAGCTCAAGGGAGGGAGGCCACACCCCGGCTTGCACAGAATGCAAAAATACAAGGCTTGCACAGAATGCAAAAATGCAAAGAAATAACATGAGGAATAAGGCCCTCGATCTGGACATACTGAGCGTTAATCAGATTAAACCCATCTCACTGTCCACAAAAGCAGAAATAGATACCCTTTTCCCACCCACAATGATTTCAGCAGGAAGAAAGAATTGCAACCTTACCAACAGAATAAATATGTAAACCTAGTTTGCTATCCTCCACACATCCTGGGCTTTTTAGTTTATTGGTTGCCGTCTGTGGTAACGTATGATGGGCAGGTACCAACAAAATGACCCATCGTCTCACAAAAAACCACACACTCTCTTTTTATGCCGAGCTGCTGGAGGACCGATGTAAGAGTTTCCCTCCCAACTGCATGGGTTCCTCAGTTGATTCAAGCCTAGACACATGACTCCCTGAAAATTGAGGTATCACCTTTTGTCTCTTTCTGAGTCGGCGGTCTACAGCAATTGCTAAAGACATGGCAGCCTCCAGGGAAACCGGGTCTCATACAAGACAAAGGCATCTATTACGTTTTCAGACAGCCCCTGACAAAACTAACTTCAGAGCGCAAAGTCTCTCCACCTAATGTCCGTGGACCACTTACGGAACGCAGAGCAAAACTCCTCCGCTGGCTGATCTACTTGCTGAATCTGACTCAAAGTCAAAGAGGCTTGATCAAGATCGTCAAAGATATGACCTGAAGCCTCAAGCCTGAAGCCTCAACTGTATGAAGTGATTTGGAATCAGATGGGAGAGAACATGCTCAGGCTTGAGGGTCACCCTGGAGCAGTGAGATTACAATCCCCACCCATTGCTCTACAGATCCCAAGGAGTGAGGACATAACGTAAAATAAAGTTTTCAGGTCTCACTGCAAAACCACAAACTTGTCCTGACCCCCCTGGCTGAGCAATCTTGGGCTCTGAGTTGCCTGGAAGTCTCAGGCCCAAACCCTGGAGTCAATGGGTGCTGCAAAGCCGCAGAGTATATGTCTGCTACCTCCATGCTGAGTTGTTGTAGCTGCTCTGCCAAAGCAGCCACACGATCTATCATGTCAGTAGTGACTAAGGACTGTGGATGCCTACCCAATCCCTCAAACTAAGGGCATCCTTTTCTATTCCTCTCCCCTGGATTACTCCTGAAGGTGGAGACACCGGGACTACCTTTTTGGAGATGCTGGGGTCATGTGCCTTGCTATGCTCCTTTAGTAACCCTTATCTGTTCACTCCCACCACCCTGGGAGATGTGAAGCCAAAGTGTATAGGTTAACACTAATCAGACAAACAGGGGAAGATGGACAGGGATAAATGAAAATGACAATAATAAAAAATGCACTCATGAAACAACAGAGTGGAACACAAAACAAGTGCGGTATAGTAATGTGAAACCAAATAGGCGAGGATGAGGATGTACACACAAACTCCAAGCAACAATCTCCTGAATAACTCTCCAAATGTCCACTCCAAACACGAACTTCACCTCCAACTCCTAAACAGGCAGTTAAAATTATCTCTGGCAACCTCCTGGAGCTTTCCAACCTGGATTGTCTCATCTGTTCAGTGTTGGTCAATCCCCTCTGCTATATTTGCTCATCACTGGAGCTTGGGAATTGCCAGTGATAGTTCTTACTGCCTGGTTAGCAGTTGGAGGTGAAGTTCGTGTTTGGAGTAGGTGCTTGGAGAGTTGTTAAGTGGAGATTGTTTATGTGTACCTCCTCATCCTCTCCTATTTGGTTTCACGTTCCTATACCTCCCCTGTGTAGTGTGTATTTTGTAACATTGTAGTTTTCATTTATACCTGTCCATCTTCCTGTCACGCCGATTATGGCGATAAAGGGGCAGGATGGCGTATTTGGAACCCGCACGTGTCCCTGCCACTATAAGGGGCCCTGGCTTTCCCTTATCTCGGGGGTACCTATGAAGGTTAGGAGGCCCGAGCCGCCAGCGTATCCCTGTCTCCTATGCAGGCCCTATAGTGACCCCCACTTCCCCCAAGGGAGGTGGACTGCACCAGTGTTTAACTATACAAAAAACAGGAAAAAAGACAATGTAAAGGAAAACCAAACTTAACTTAATGCTGCAAGGCACAGCACAGCAGAAAGAAACACCAGATACAACGGACTCAGCTGTAGAACAGCAGTTCCCAGCTAGCTCCTACTCCTGGCTTGGTCGCTGAAGAATGAACTAACACTGACAGTCAGCTGATGAACCAGGTGACCTTTTAAAGGATGGAGGGAGTGGTCATCACAAGCATCAGCTGAGCCAGCAGCAATGCAGTAACATCAGCGGCCACCGGGGGGAAGAAACTGCATTAACCCCCAATTACCAGAAAGGAAAAAAGGTCTTTAACTGAGGCAAACCAGATCTGCTACAGATCCAAACATGGATCGTGACACTTCCCTTTTTTATCTGGTTAGTGTTATCCTATGCACTTCATCCGCACACCTTGCTGGGTGGGGGAGGGAACAGATAGTTACATAGTTATTAAGGTTGAAGGAAGACTATAAGTCCATCTAGTTCAACCCATAGCATAACCTAACATACCCTAACATGTTGATCCAGAGGAAGGCAAAAAAAACCCATGTGGCAAAGAGTATGCTCCACATTGGGGAAAAAAATTCCTTCCCGACTCCACATACGGCAATCAGACTAGTTCCCTGGATCAACGCCCTATCAATGAATCTAGTGTATATACCCTGTAACATTATACTTTTCCAGAAAGGTATCCAGTCCCCTCTTAAATTTAAGTAATGAATCACTCATTACAACATCATACGACAGAGAGTTCCATAGTGTCACTGCTCTTTCAGTAAAGAATCCGCGTCTGTTATTATGCTTAAACCTTTTTTCCTCCAAACGCAGAGGATGCCCCCTTGTCCCTGTTTCAGGTCTATGATTAAAAAGATCATCAGAAAGGTCTTTGTACTGTCCCCTCATATATTTATACATTAAAATAAGATCACCCCTTAGTCTTCATTTTTCCAAACTAAATAGCCCCAAGTGTAATAACCTATCTTGGTATTGCAGACCCCCCAGTCCTCTAATAACCTTGGTCGCTCTTCTCTGCACCCGCTCTAGTTCAGCTATGTCTTTCTTATACACCGGAGACCAGAACTGTGCACAGTATTCTAAGTGTGGTCGAACAAGTGACTTGTATAGAGGTAAAATTATGTTCTCCTCATGAGCATCTATGCCTCTTTTAATGCATCCCATTATTTTATTTGCCTTTGTAGCAGCTGCCTGACACTGGCCACTGAATATGAGTTTGTCATCCACCCATACACCCAGGTCTTTTTCATTGACGGTTTTGCCCAGAGTTTTAGAATTAAGCCCCTAATTATACATCTTATTACTTCTACCCAAGTGCATGACCTTACATTTATCCCCATTAAAGCTCATTTGCCATTTATCAGCCCAAGCTTCTAGTTTACATAAATCATCCTGTAATATAAAATTGTCCTCCTCTGTATTGATTACCCTGCAGAGTTTAGTGTCATCTGCAAATATTGAAATTCTACTCTGAATGCTCCCTACAAGGTCATTAATAAATATGTTAAAAAGAAGAGGGCCCAATACTGACCCCTGTGGTACCCCACTGCTAACCGCTACCCAGTCCGAGTGTGCTCCATTAATAAACACCCTTTGTTTCCTATCCCTGAGCCAGCTCTCAACCCACTTGCACATATTTTCCCCTATCCCCATTATTCTCATTTTATGTATCAACCTTTTGTGTGGCACCGTATCAAAAGCTTTTGAAAAGTCCATATACACTACATCCACTGGGTTCCCTTGGTCCAATCCGGAACTTACCTCTTCATAGAAACTGATCAAATTAGTCTGATATGAACGGTCCCTAGTAAACCCGTGCTGATACTGGGTCATGAGGTTATTCCTCTCCAGATACTCCAGTATAGCATCCCTTAGAATGCCCTCCAGAATTTTACCCACAGTAGAGGTTAAGCTTACTGGCCTATAATTTCCGAGTTCAGTTTTTGTCCCCTTTTTGAATATTGGCACCACATTTGCTATACGCCAGTCCTGTGGTACAGACCCTGTTATTATGGAAGTATCCAACAAATGTGTTAGACCGCACCCAATACTGACACCGTCTCCATGGACATCAGGGCGCTCGTCCACACCAGGGGGTCCGTCCCAGCAAAAGAGTCCAAAATCGAAGTACAAAAAGGACAGCGCCACACCAGGAAGTGACAGACAGTAACGTTCTTTATTCTGCCTCCTGCGGCGACGTTTCGGTCCTGTTATTATGGAGTCTTTAAAGATTAAAAATAATGGTCTATCAATGACTGTACTTAATTCCTGCAGTACTCGAGGGTGTATCCCATCCGGGCCCAGAGATTTGTTAATTTTAGTGATTTTTAGACGCCGCCGCACTTCCTGCTGGGTTAAGCAGGTGACATTTAATGGGGAATTTTTATCACTAGTCATTTTGTCTGCCATGGGATTTTCTTGTGTAAATACTGATGAAAAAAAGTCATTTAGCATATTGGCTTTTTCCTCATCCTCATCCACCATTTCACCCAGACTATTTTTAAGGGGGCCAACACTATCATTTTTTAGTTTCTTACTATTTATGTAGTTAAAGAATATTTTAGGATTATTTTTACTCACTACCTACTTCCTTTAATTCTCTAAATGCTTTCTTTTTGTCACTTATTTCGCCCCTTACAGCTCTATTTAGCCATATTGGTTTCCTCCTATTTCTAGTATGTTTATTCCCATACGGTATATACTGTGCACAGGTCCTATCCAGGATGCTAATAAATGTCTCCCATTTTCTTTGTGTATTTTTGTGTCTCAGTATATCGTCCCAGTTAATTGCACCAAGATCCTCTCTCATCCGTTGGAAATTTGCCCTCCTGAAGTTTAGTGTCCTTGTAACCCCTCCATTACACATCTTTTTAAAGGATACATGAAAACTTATTATTTTGTGATCGCTATTTCCCAAGTGACCCCCAACCTTTATATTTGCTATCCGGTCTGGCCTGTTGGTTAATATTAGGTCTAGCAGTGCTCTCCTTCTTGTTGGGTCCTGAACCAGTTGTGATAGGTAATTGTCTCTCATAGTTGTCAAAAACCGATTACCTTTGCTGGAACTGCAGGTTTCTGTTCCCCAATCTATTTCAGGGTAGTTGAAGTCCTCCATAATAATGACTTCTCCTTGAGTAATCTATTTGCTTTACGAGGATATTCTCCATGGCTTCCATTATTTTTGGAGATTTATAACAAATCCCTATCAGTAATTTATTATTTTTTCCCCCTCCCCTTATCTCCACACACAGGGATTCTACATTTTCATTAAATTCACCTATATTATCACGCAGGATGGGTTTTAAGGATGATTTTACATACAGACACACCCCTCCCCCTCGCTTATCTGTACGGTCATTTCTGAACAGGCTATAGCCCTGCAAGTTAACAGCCCAGTCATGGCTCTCATCCAGCCACTTTTCAAATATCCCCACCATGTCATAATTATGCTCCAACAACATTAGTTCTAATTCGTCCATTTTGTTGGTGAGGCTTCTGGCATTAGTATACATGCACTTGATGTTCCTCTCTGTACCTCTATTCTTAAATTATTAACTGTTCTAACCCCACCCCCCATGCCACCGCCACCCCCAACTTCCTTATTTGTGCCCAGGTCTCTATCTGCACTATCTTCCCCTCCTATTAAATGAATACCCTCCCCCCCAATTCCTAGTTTAAACACTCCTCCAACCTTCTAGCCATTTTCTCCCCCAGCACAGCTGCACCCTCCCCATTGAGATGCAGCCCGTCCCTAGCGTAGAGCCTGTAGCCAACTAAGAAGTCGGCCCAGTTCTGCAGGAACCCAAACCCCTCCTTCCTACACCAATTCTTGAGCCACTTATTAACCTCCCAAATCTCCCGTTGCCTCTCTGGCGTGGCACGTGGTACAGGCAGTATTTTGGAAAATACCACATTGGAGGTCCTTGGTTTCAGCTTGCGGCCTAATTCCCTGAAATCATCTTTAAGGACCTTCCACCGACCTCTAACTTTGTCATTTGTGCCAATGTGCACCATGACCGCTGGGTCCTCACCAGCCCCTCCCAGTAATCTGTCCACCCGATCAGCGATGTGTCAGACTTGAGTGCCAGGTAGGCAGCACACCGTTCGACGATCACTGTCTTTGTGAGAGATTGCCCTATCTGTTCCCCTAGTAATTGAGTCGCGCACTACCAGCACCTGTCTGGCCTGCCCTGCTCTCCTATTTCCCTCCTTACTGTAGCAGTCACTCCTCCGGCTTTCAGAGGACATGCCTGGCTGCAGCAGTGCTACCCCTGTACTGGCACCCCCCTCATCTGCCAACTTAGCAAACTTATTGGGGTGTTCCAGATCAGGATTAGCCTCCCTGGCACTCTTCCCTCTACCCCGCTTCCTAACTGTCACCCAGCTTGCTACTTCATCGTCCTGCAGCTCCATCCTACCATCCCCCCTTCATCTATCCCATTGAGCGTCTGCTCCGTGAGCAGAAGACTCCTCTCCATATTGTCTATGGATCTCAGTGTTGCCAGCTGTACATGTAGATTCAGAATCTGGGTTTCCAAATGCACAACGTGCTCACATCTCGCACAGCAGTATGCACCCTCGACCGGCTGCTCAAGGACTGCATACATGTGGCAAGATGTGCACTGGATGGCATTAACAACAGTGGAGCACATTTCCTAATGGGGATTGCACCAGACAGAAAAGTTAAATAAAAAAAAAAAATAAATACAAAGTATTAATAAAAAACAGACAGCAATTCAGTAATTCCTCCCTTGGAAACTCCCTGAATCCAAAGTCACTGAATCACAAGTCACACTTACCGCCGTTCACACTTACACTCAGGCCACACTCAGCTCGCTCACACTCGCTATGCTGAAGATTTATAGATTTTTATTTCTCTAGTTCCCTTAACAGCAATCCACCTTGCTGTTCAAATGCACTTCCAAAAAAAAGCAAGCAGATAAGGGTTAATATGGGAACATAGCAAGGCACGTGACTCTGGCATCTCCACCTTCAGGAATTATTCTGGGGCTAGGGATAGACTAGGCTGCCCCTAGTATAAGGGACTGAGTAGGCACCCATTGTCCCTTGTACTGACGTGACAGCCAGAAAACTGGTGTAAATAGCTTTGAAAAGGCACACAATTTTTGTACAACAATGAGTTTTTCAAGTCAGAGTTTTGTGACTTTTGTTATTACACACCAGTTTCTTAAATAGGATGGGAGAATCTGAAATCACAGCTTGTCTAATTCATAACGACTTGACGCGAGTAAGATGTGTGGCATGGCTGATGGATTTGCACGCCACTAGTAAGACTCTCTCAATTCATTAAGGAGCAACTATCGTTTTCAATAGCACACATGAAAATAAGCAACTTTGCAATACTGCGTCTTTCTCTTATCAGGGAAGTTTGCTTCTTTCTCCACCAGAATTGATCAATCATTCTCAAAATTCTAAATTTTGAGGTAAAATCTGTATTCAGTGAAGACAGGCTTTCCGATTACTGAGATAGGAGATGGCATTTACTACGGATACAATTCTATGTAGACAGGAAGAGGAAGGAGCTAGAAGTAGAGTATGGAATAAATGGCGCTATAACAATATAATAATAATAATAATAATAATAATAGAGCTCCTCCCTCCTCCTGTGTATAATCTTATCAGCAGCAGCTGCCATCTCCTCTCTCAGTAATGGGAAAGTCTGCCTTCTCTGAACACAGATTTTACCTTTGGCTGCCATCACACTAGCAGTATTTGGTCAGTATTTTTACATCAGTATTTGTAAGCCAAAACCAGGAGTGGAACTAATAGAGGAAAAGTATAATAGAAACATATGCACCACTTCTGCATTTATCACCCACTCCTGGTTTTGGCTTACAAATACTGATGTAAAATACTGACCAAATACTGCTAGTGTGGACCTAGTGTGGAATCATGATCCACCCGCGGCTGTTAACCTGTTAAATGCCACTGTCAATCTCTGACAGCGGCATTTAATGTGATCGCGCCTGAAGCGCGTCACTAATCCCGCCCATTGGTGACCCCGTCACATGATCGCGGATCACCTATGGGTCAGCATGACAACCAGAGGTCTCCAGCAGACATCTATGATTGTTATTGCCGGATTGCTATGAGCGCTGCCCAGTGGTCGGTGCCCATAGGAAGTGAGCATTTCTGCTACACACAGGCAATCTATTCATCGCCTGTGTGTAGCAGAGGCTATTGGGTTATCACAGCTTCTAGTCTCCCATGGAGACTCTTGAAGCATGCAAAGAGTAAAAAAATAGTATTAAAAGTAAAAAAAAAAATAAAAGTTAAAATCTCCCGCCATTTGCCCCATTCAAAATAAAACAATAAAGAAAAAATAAAATATACATATATTTGGTATCTCCGCGTTCTGAATCTATCAAGACATAAAAAGAATCTGATCAATAAAGGGCGTAGCGAAAAAAAAGTCAAAAAGCCAGAATTACTTTTTTTGGTCGCCGCACCATTGCATTAAAATGCAATAACTGGCGATCAAAAGATCGTATCCACACCAAAATGGTATCATTAAAAATGTCAGCTCGACAATCAAAAAAGAAGCCCTCATCCAGCCCCAGGTACCGAAAAATGGAGAGGCTACAAGTCTCGGAATATGATTCAATTTTTTTTAACAAATTTTGGATTTTTTTAACCACTTATACATGTTTGGTATCTGTAATAACCTGGAGAATCATAATGGCAGGTCAGTAAAAAAATCCAAAAAACAGTTGTGGAATTGAACTTTTTTTTGCAATTTCACCGCACATGGAATTTTTTTTGCCGTTTTTGAGTACACGACATGGTAAAACCAATGGTGTTGTTCAAAAGTACAATTCATCCCATAAAAAACAAGCCTTCGCAAGGCCATATTGATTGAAAAAAAAGTTATGGCTCAGGGAAGAAGGGTAGTGAAAAGCAGGAACGCAAATTCGATAAAGGGCTTCTGCGTGGAGGGGTTACATTTCAATCCCTAAACGACTGGCGATATGCCTTTTAACGGCGACAGTTAAGGGACTTATGCCTCAGTGCCACTTTTTAATGGCGCTGACAAATAAGTGTATAGCGCCCTTCAGAGTTGGAATTTCTCTGGGGTCTCAGATACCGGGGTAGCTGAGACTCCAGAGAACATGATTCGGGTAAGTTTTTACCGACCCCAGTATTGCAATCCCCGTTATTAATGGAAAAATGGTGACTGCAAAAGATAAGAGAGAGACCGATTTCCCATTTAATTTCTCTCTCGTCTGATGTGATCTCAGATCAGAGGAGAGAGAAATGGGCTACCCCGATACCCCCGTTACCTCCGGTGTCCCTTCATCCCTCCTTGAAGTCCCCCAGCTGGTGGCGTCTTCTTCCAGGATGAAAATGGTGGGCACATGCGCAGTTGGCCCGCCAAGATCTGTCGGCCGGCACCCGGCAACTGTATAAATTTTTTCCTATTGGTTCATTTTGATCACTGTGATAGACCCTATCACAGTGATCAAAATAAAAAAAAACTAAATCAAACCCCTCTTTATCACTCGTTTAGTTAGGTAAAAATATTAAAATAATTTTTTATTTATTTCCATTTTTCCATTAGGGTTACAATTGGGCTAAAGTTAGGGTTGGGCTAGGGTTAGGGTTAGGCTAGGGTCAGGGTTGGGCTAAGTTTAGGGTTTGGTCTAGGGTTACGGTTGGGCTAAAGTTAGGGTTGAGCTGAAGTTAGGGTTGGGCTAAAGTTAGGGTTGGGCTAAAGTTAGGGTTGGACTAGGGTTAGGGTTGTGGTTATGGTTGGGATTATGGTTAGGGTTGGGATTGAGGTTAGGGGTGTGTTAGGGTTAGGTTTGTTGTTAGGGTTATGATTAGGGTTGAGATTAGGGTTAGGGTTGTGTTGGGGTTAGGGTTGTGGTTAGGGTTATTGTTAGGGTTGTGATTATTGTTAGGGGTGTGTTGGGGTTAGGGTTGGAGATAGAATTGGGGTGTTCCACTGTTTAGGTACATCAGGGGGTCTCCAAATGTGACATGGAGCCACCATTGTTTTCAGCCAATTTTGCGTTCAAAAAGTCAAACTTGCTCCCTCCCTTCTGAGCCCTGCCATTTCCACAAACAGTGGCTTTTCCCCACATACAGGGTATTGGCATACTCAGGAAAAAATTGCACCACAAATTTTGTGGTCCATTTTCTCCTGATACCCGTGTGAAAATAAAAAAATTTGGTTCCAAAGTAAATTTTTTGTGAAAAAAAGTAAAATGTTAATTTTTTCCTTCCACATTGCTTTAGTTCTCGAGAAACACCTAAAGGGTTAATAAGCTTCTTGAATGTGGTTTTACGCATATTGAGGGGTGCAGTTTTTAGAATGGTTTCACTTTTGGGCATTTTCTGTTATATTGACCCCCCAAACTCACTTCAAATGTCAGGTGGTCCCTTAAAAAACGGTTTTGTAAATTTTGTTGGAAAAATGAGAAATCACTGGTCAACTTTTAAAGGGACTCTGTCACCTGAATTTGGCGGGACTGGTTTTGGGTCATATGGGCGGAGTTTTCAGGTGTTTGATTCACCCTTTCCTTACCCGCTGGCTGCATGCTGGCTGCAATATTGGATTGAAGTTCATTCTCTGTCCTCCATAGTACACGCCTGTGCAAAGCAATCTTGCCTTGTGCAGGTGTGTACTATGGAGGACAGAGAATGAACTTCAATCCAATATTGCAGCCAGCATGCAGCCAGCGGGTAAGGAAAGGGTGAATCAAACACCCGAAAACTCCGCCCATATGACCCAAAACCAGTCCCGCCAAATTCAGGTGACAGGTTCCCTTTAACCCTTATAAGGTCCTAACAAAAAAAAATTATGTTTCCAAAATTGTGGTGATGTAAAGTTGACATGTGGGAAATGTTAGTTATTAACTATTTTGTATGACACCACTCTCTGATTTAAGGGTACAAAAATTAAGAGTTTGAAAACAGCAACGTTTTCTAAATTTTTGCCAAATTTCCAATTTTTCATAAGTAAACACAAATTATATCAAATAAATTTTACTACTAACATGAAGGACAATATGTCTCGAAAAAACAACCTCAGAATCAGTGGGATACATTGAATCGTTTTAGAGCTATAACCTCATGAAGTGAAACTGGTCAGAATTGTAAAAATTGGCTTGGTCATTAAGTACCAAATTGGCTCTGTCACTAAGGGGTCAAAATTTCCAAGATGAAACAAACATTTAAAAATGGCAACACAACGGCAAAAAAAATAGTTTGTAAATATAGCATTTTTTTGCTTCTTGCGCTAGAAAGAGAAATAACTTGAGTAGTTTCTAATTTTACCTGTCATAAGACATGCTGCTCTATAAAGTTTGGCAGTAGAAAGTCAAATTAATAATGGAGCTAACCAGGAAACAATCAATGTACATGACTTCTGCGTTACGCTCTTCTTTTAAAATGATTAAACATGTTCAGCATCAATTATGCAATAGCCACTTACTTGCAGAAAGTTATTTCTTCTGAAGCCATCCAAAAGACTTAATGTTTCTGCTGTTTCACAGGGATGTGCTGTCACCGCTCAAATCTGACAGAACTGTTAAAATACAGGAGTTCAGATGGAGAATCGCACTCATGTCCTTTAGTGCCCCGAGGTGCTTATTTTGATTATCCGAGGAATAGTACAAAAGTTTCCATCAATGCAAGACTCACAAATGTCACAAACATCAACAAAACTAGGGCGGAATAAATCCATCACCCTGAGTTAGAAAAAAAACAACCTCATATAAACCTGCAGATATAAACATGAAGCTGACATATATCGTACTGGCAGTGCTGAATGCAGGTCTTCAACACAGTTTCTGAAAACTGTTTTAGGCTTGTTCTTTTTAAAAAATGATTTGCATGTTATATTGTTTTTTTATGTAGATACCCATATTATGTATTTCAATATTATTATTATTTATTATTATAGTGCCATTTATTCCATGATGCTTTACATGTGAAAAGGGGTATACATAATACCAATATGTATCAATATGTATTTATATACTAATTTGTATTTGAATGCCGGTTATATTTGTATATGTATGGTATAAAATATATAAACTTTTAAAAAACTAAGGTAACACATAAAGGGATTGCATCGTCAGAGAATTACCTGTTCTTTAAATCAGGGTATTCTGCTACACACATGGTCAAAATTGTTGGTAACCCTTGTTTAATGATAGAAAAAACCCACAATGGTCACAGAAATTACTTGAATCTGTCTGAAGGTACACAGCAATCATTAAGAGCGAGTGTCATCCTGTACCTCAGTTTCCTGCTGTTTGTAAATAATATTTTGCCCCATTACCTTCAGTAAAAAGATTTCTGTTTTAATCATGACTGGGGCTCAAATGCACCAACTACTACCACCATCATCATCTTCTGCCTAGAGGCAGTTACTGTGCAAACATTGTATTGTGGAGTTTCCTGCATGTGTGTGTGTGTAATTTCCAAAGGAAAGACTCTTCTCCTGACATGAAGCTTGACCACAGGAAGATACATCATACTCTGTCAGGAGGACAACCCTCAGCCATACACCACATGAGAACGCCACATGTGTATCACACTCAACATCGACCAGAGGCAGCGAAGGAAAGAGTTGTCTCAGGAGATTAGAAAGAAAATTATAGACAAACATGTTAAAGGTAAAAGTTTTAAGACCATCTCCAAGCAGCGTGATGTTCCTGTGATGAAAGTTGCACATATTATTAAGAAATTTAAGATCCATGGGACTGTAGACAACTTCCCTGGATGTGGGCGCAGGACGAAAATTGATGACAAATTAAAGAGACGGTTAATACAAATGGTAGCAAAAGAGCCAAGAAAAACTTCTAAACTTCAAGGTCAAGGAACATCAGTGTCAGATCGCACCATCTGTCCTTGTCTTAGCCAAAGTGGACTTCATGGGAGACGACCAAGGGGGGCACCATTGTTTAAAAAAAATCATTAAAAAGCCAGACTGAAATTTGCCAAACTTCATGTTGACAAGAAACAAAGCTTCTGGGACAATGTCCTATGGACAGATGAGACAAAAATTGAACTTTTTGGCAAGGCACATTAGCTCTATGTTCACAGACAGAAAAATGAAGCATATCAAGAAAAGAACACTGTCCATACTGTGAAACATGGTGGAGGCTCTGTTATGTTCTGGGGCAGCTTTGCTGCATCTGGCACAGGGTGTCTAGAACCTGTGCAGGGTGCAACGAAATCTCAAGACTATCAAGGGATTCTAGAGAGAAATGTGCTGCCCAGTGTCAGAAAGCTTGGTCTCAGTGGCAGGTCATGGGTCTTGCAACAGGATAATGACCCAAAACACACAGCTAAAACCACTCAAGAATGGCTAAGAGGAAAACATTGGACTATTCTGGCCTTCTATGAGCCCTGACCTAAATCCTATTGAGCAACTTTGGAAATTGCTGAAATATGCCATCTGGAAAAGGCAACCTTCAGACATGAGACAACTGGAACAGTTTGCTCTTGAGGAGTGGGCCAAAATACCTGTCAAGAGGTGCAGAAGTCTTATTGACAGTTACAGGAATAGTTTGATTGCAGTGATTTCCTCAAAAGGTTGTGCAACAAAATATTAAGTTAAGGGTACCTTCATTTCAGTCCAAGCCTATTTCAGGAGTTAAATTTTATTAAAAATTCTGTAGAAGCATGGTTGAAAAGCAATGTCTGACTTTCATTTGTTAATTTTCATAGATTTTGCATTTATTATTACTTTTGTCAGATTCGTTATTTCTGTGACCATTTTGGGTTTTTCTGTCATTAAACGAAGAGGTACCAACAATTTTGACCACAAGTGTACATGTGTTTTTAGAATATTTTTGGCAATACTTTTTCATATTACAATTTTTGCTAAAAAGCACAAACAAGCAAAAAAACCAAACAAATTCACAGTGACCACAGGGACTTTTTTTTAGACGATACCTCCTCTACTTTCAGGAAGAGTTTATAGCAAGGCTCCATGTTATCAGGGCAGAATTACTTTGACAGATAACACCTCTATACACAGCAGATAACACAGGATCCACCAATCACAATAGATGATATCACACCTGACCTTGCTTCCCATAACCTCACAATGATCTTTGCACAGGATCACAAGATGCTTCAGTACAGAAGAAAGGGTCTGAGTCTGCTCATTGTGACATTTATTTCCAGGAAGTGAATCTGTCACCACATATGACCTATCTAAACTATTAATATGGGTATACAGGTTATAAACTGTTGAAAAAAGTGCTACCTGCATGCCTCATATCAGATGCCTTGTTGAGAAATAATCTTTTATTACTTTATGTAAATGATCTCTTCCAGGCTATGAGGAGGACACTGCCTGAAAGATAACTCCGCCTCCAGAGCTTATTTTACATGAAAGGAGTTACCAGTGTGATGTTAATGGCCGCTCTCTGCTCTCCTGATCTCACTGTTGAGCTGTGTGTGATTATAACTGACACATGTGCAGGGCTGAAATATTGTTGCAATACAGCAGAGTTTAAGAGCTGAAAAAATTGTGTTTGCAAGAAGACGAATTTCATGTCTCCTGTTTGGTGTTAGTTACTTATCTCACACTGGTAACTCCCCATTTTGTTCAAAAGAAGTTCTGGAGGCTGAGTTATCTTCCAGGCAGCATCCTCCCCATAGCCTGGAAGAGGTCACTTATATAAAAGAAAAATGCGGATTTTGTTGGAATAACACATTGCAGATATCAAGGCATTATTTTAATCAGCTTCCTATCAGCTACCGTGGGGAAAATAAGTATTTGATGTACTTCTGATTTTTCAAGTTTTCCTACCTACAAAGAATGGAGAGGTCTGTAGTTTTTATCAAAGGTGCACTATACTTGTGAGAGACAGAATCTTTAAAAAAATCCAGAAAATCACATTGTATGATTTTTACATGATTAATTTGCATTTTATTTCATTAAATAAGTGTTTTATACAATAGAAAGACAGAACTTAATATATGGTAGAGAAACATTTATATGCAATTACAGAGGTCAAATGTTTCCTGTAGTTCTTGACCAAGTTTGCACAGATTGCAGCAGGGATTTTGGCCCACTTTACCATACAGATCTTCTCCAGATCTTTCAGGTTTAGGGGCTGTTGCTTAGCAACATTGAGATTTAGCTCCTTTCAATGATTTTCTATTGGGTTCAGGTCTGGACGCTGGCTAAGCTACTCCAGGACCTTGAAATGCTTCTTACGGAGCCACTCCTTAGTTGCCCCAGCTGTGTGTTTCGGGTCATTGTCATGCTGGAAGACCTTGCTATAACCCAACTTTAATGCTCTTACTGAGGGAAAAAGGTTGCTGGGCAAAATCTCACAAAACATGACCCCATCCACCCTCCCTTTAATACAATGTAGACGGCCTGTCACCTTTTCTGAAAAGCGCACCCAAAGTATGATGTTTTCTCCACCGTGTTTCATGGTTAGACTGTGATCTGGAGGTTGTACTCATCATTCTTCTTCCTCTAAACATGGCGAGTTGAGTTGATACTAAAAAGTTCTATGGTCTCATCTGATCACATGATCTTATCTGAGGCCTCCTTCTCCATTTAGATTGTCACTGTCGAGCTTTGAACGGGTCTGGACCTGTGCTGGCGTGAGAAGGGGGATCTTGCGTGAGAAGGATTTTAATCCATGACGATGTAGAGTATAACAAATGGTAATGTATAAGATTGTGGTCCCAGCACTCTTCAGGTCATTGACTAGGTCCTCCCATGTAGTTCTGGTCTGATTCCTAACCTTTCTCAGAATCATCCTTACCCCACGAGGCGAGATCTTGCATGGAGCCCCAGACCAAGGAAGATTGACAGTCATCTTGTGTTTCTTCCATTTTCTAATAATTATGCCAACAGTTGTTGGCTTCTCACAAAGCTTCTTGCCTATTGTCCTCTAGACCATCCCTGCCTTGTGCAGGTCTATAATGTTGTCCATGGTGTCCTTAGATAGCTATTGGTCATGGCCATGGTGGAGTGGTTGGAGAGTAATTGATTGAGTGTGTAGACAGGTGTCTTTTATACAGGTAACAAGTTCAAACAGGTGAAATTAATACTGGTAATGAGTGCAGAATAGGGGTTCTCAAAGAAAAACTAACAGGTTTGTGAAAGCCCAAATTCTTGCTGATTGATAGGTGATCATATACTTATTTCAAACAATAAAATGCAATTTATTTAAAAATCATGCAATGTGATTTTTTGTTTTTTCATTTTTAGATTCTGTCTCTCACAGTTGAAATGTACCTACGATAAAAATTACAGACCTCTCCATTGTTTCTAGGTGGGAAAACTTGAAAAATCGTCAGTGAATCATATATTAATTTTCCCCACAGTACATGCCCATATAGATACCAAAACCTGATTTAAACAATACATTGTCCAGGTTATAAACTAGATAGGTTCAGTAGGTTTGTTCATAACTCAAATTTATATGTAAATTGGAACAAAGCCAGCAAAATCCCCTCTCCTCAAATAATAGTTACTTCATGGCTGACCTCTATGGCAACCCCTCTGCTTGCTGCATGCCATCTGATCCTCTTCTTTCTGCCATAACACACTGCATCTCCGTCTCTTCATCATAGGCCAGGACTTCCAACTGCATTTAGGTCTCACAGGTCAGTCCTGGACAGAGCTGGAAGTCCTGACCTATAGTAAATAGGACGGAGATGCAACTCTTGACAGATGAAGGAAGATGACCAGACGGCAAGCAGCAGTGGGGCCGGAGAGATGTGAGATTACCGTAGATATTACCATCGTTTTAATTTTACATCTTACATTTGGAATTGGAGACATTCTTAACTTAGATATTCATAAGTTGGGGAATGCCTGTAGGTCATTTTCTGATGACACATTCACTTTAAATCACACATCAGATAATAGACTCAAGTTGACAAACTTAAGCTGTGTAACAAAATGGCATATTAACAATACATAGAAACCGAAATCATCAACCGATTGAGGACTGGTTTTGAATGAAGCCAAAAATCAAAGTATAAAATTTAGATCACAAGCAGATCCAAATTTTGTGAAATCATTCATGGTAACCTATAACGTGAATCAATAGCGTGTAGGACCTGTACGTGCCTGTATGTATTCCTGACATCGCCTAGGCATGCTGCTGATTAGATGGCAGATGGTGTTGTGTTGGGAACATCCTTCTGTTTTTTAGTGAAGTTTTGTGTTAGCGCTATGTATTCATCAAACGATATTCTAGATATTTACTACAATTTATCATTTCAGACCTGTAGACAAAATTTATTATAACTATGAGAACTTGAGTAAACACAAATTATAGCATTCAAATAATATTTTCACGCGTTTAAATAAAATATTTTAGACTGGCTAGACGTGTCTGAGAGAGTAATAGTAACCAAAATATATTAGTCTGGAAATACGATGGTTTTGTTACGCCAGTGAGACCCATTGGAGCAGATATATGATGCCTATAGCAACTGATCACAGCTCAGCTTTCATTTTTTAAAGACCAGAAAATGAAATGAAAACTGTGCTGTGATTGGTTGCTATGGGCTACAAAGACCGTTTTCATAAATCTCAATTATGTCCAAATGGAAAATCAGTTGGAACGGCAATGAATCTCCCCAAAATGACTGTAACAATCCATCAATTAATCATTATGAAATTCTCAAAATAAACTATACCGGGAAGTATCGGTCATATCAGGTTAATTCTGCATTCTCAATTCTCCCATTACAAAACTTCTGAGCACACGTTGTTAAGGACTGGCGGAACGCACCAAGTACAAGATGAAATGGAACTAGGTGCGTTTGCAGTCCGAGGTCCACCGTGCAGGAAAAATCCTGCTGCTAGTAAGACGGACTATATGGCGGTACTACAAGTATACACGCACGGGTTAACTACACCCTGCGTGAAGGAAACGATCCTGTTGCGTCACAGGACCGCGGTACCGCACATAGAGCGCGAGCAAGGAGTCAGCGAACTCAAGCCCAACTAGGATTGAAGTCCGATTAGACACTTGCTGGCACAACACCGCAACTGGGTGTGTAAGGAAACTAAATAATAATATCAAGGCACAAGAGTGCGTGCGGTGCCGCACAGTCGAACGCCACTAACCACCCAGGCTTGGGTCAGGAAAGCGCAGAGCAAGCGCATGGCACCGTACAGGCGGACACAGCAACTGGTAGCTGTAATGTGTGTTACGTGCTGTTGGATAAGTCGGGCGCTAGATAGCAAACATACACCTTCCGCGAACAGACATTCAATAGGGAGGGTTATTTAAAGAGCGACTTTCACTCACAACACACACACATATTTACAAGACAATAATAGCGCATGGCCGTGCGGTCATGCGCAGTTTATATAGCTGCAGCACAGGAAACAGCTACAGAAGTTTTGCCCTTTCAGGACCTGCCAAAAGGACCAATGGGATGAGCTGCAGTACCTGAGCATGTGACCCTCGATCTCCAACAGGAGATCTTGCCCTGGGCATGCTCAGTGTGTGCAAATAAGGACTTAGATCCAGAAACGTCCACTCGCCGCTGCCCAGCACTGGCTTCAATGGCAGAAGCAGGAAAAGCAGCAGTAACTCTTCGCACAGAGTCAGACTGAGCGAGACGCTGGGATCGACGTCCCTGCTGAGCAGACTCCACTGTGGCTGGAGGAGAATGGGAGACCGCAGCGGAGACGGATCGAGATTCCCCCTGTGCAGCAGAGGAAACTCGACTCCCAACATTACCCCCCCTCCTAGGGCCCCCCCCTCCTTGGGCCTCGCTACGTTCGAAGGCAGCAATGAGCTGCGGGGCCCGAATGTGCTCAACAGGCTCCCAGGACCTGTCCTCGGGGCCATAACCCTTCCAGTCTACCAAATAAAATTTTTTGCCACGTACCACCTTGCACCCCAAAATAGCGTTCACCTCATAATCGTCCGTAGACAAACCCGATGTCCCAGCAGATGACTCGGAGAACCGGGACATATACACGGGTTTCAAGAGGGACACATGAAAGGTGTCGGTGATACCCAGGCGTGGCGGAAGGGCCAAACGATAGACCACAGGATTAACCTGTTCGAGGACCTTGAAGGGACCCAAGTAGCGAGGTGCAAACTTAGTGGACTCTACACGCAGCCTGATGTTACGGGCGGAGAGCCACACTAAATCGCCAGGAGCAAAGGTCGGGGCAAGGCGCCGATGTGCATCGGCGGAGGACCTCATTCTCTCCTTCGAGGCCCGAATGGCATCCTGAGTGCGGTCCCAAATGTCCCGTGCCTCCACTGCCCAGTCTGCCACCCTGGAGTCAGCAGAGGACACGGGCATAGGCACAGGAACCCGCGGATGCTAGCCGTAATTAAGGAGGAAAGGAGTCTGACCCGTGGAGTCAGCTACAGCGTTATTAAGGGCGAACTCTGCCCATGGTAATAAAGATGCCCAGTCATCCTGCCTGGCAGAAACAAAATGTCGCAGATATGTGACCAGAGTCTGATTGGCCCTCTTCACCAACCCATTCGTCTCGGGATGATATGCGGAAGAGAGATTTAACTCAATGCTGAGAAGACGACAAAGCTCTCTCCAAATCCGAGACGCAAACTGGGGACCCCGGTCACTGACAATTTTGTCTGGCATGCCGTGTAGGCGGAAGACGTGTCTTATGAACAACGCTGCCAAGGCCCGTGCAGAAGGTAACCGTGGGAGCAGCACCAAATGCACCATTTTCGAGAAATGATCGGTAACAACCCAAATGACGGTACAGCTGCGAGACTTGGGCAAACCCACCACAAAGTCCATCCCGACCATCTCCCAGGGCCTGTCTGCGACCGGCAAGGGTGTTATGAATAGGTAATTCAGAACCACAATGGACCTTGAAGTTCAGAGCACACAAGTGACCTGACAAAAACCACAAAACATAGGACGAGCTCTGAGACGTGGAAACTCTGCTGACCGCAATCCCTAAACATATCAAACCACACTAGAGGTAGCCGTGGATTGCGCCTAACGCTCCCTATGCAACTCGGCACAGCCTGAGAAACTAGCTAGTCCTGAAGATAGAAAAATAAGTCTACCTTGCCTCAGAGAAATTCCCCAAAGGAAAAGGCAGCCCCCCACATATAATGACTGTGAGTTAAGATGAAAATACAAACACAGAGATGAAATAGATTTAGCAAAGTGAGGCCCGACTTACTGAATAGACCGAGGATAGGAAAGATAGCTTTGCGGTCAACACAAAAACCTACAAACAACCACGCAGAGGGGCAAAAAGACCCTCCGCACCGACTAACGGTACGGAGGTGCTCCCTCTGTGTCTCAGAGCTTCCAGCAAGCAAGCAAAACCAAAAAAACAAGCTGGACAGAAAATATAGCAACAAAAGTAACACAAGCAGAACTTAGCTTATGCTGAGCAGACAGGCCACAGGAACGATCCAGGAGGAAGCAAGACCAATACTAGAACATTGACTGGAGGCCAGGATCAAAGCACTAGGTGGAGTTAAGTAGAGCAGCACCTAACGACTTAACCTCATCACCTGAGGAAGGAAACTCAGAAGCCGCAGTACCACTCGTGACCACAGGAGGGAGCTTGATCACAGAATTCACAACACAAGGGATAGAGTAACCCAGACGGCCGTTGTCGAGGAGACTTATTTTTGGCGCATGAGACACACGCCTGACATCTCGGAGCATATGCGGCCACCAGTACGTCCTCGCCAGCAGCTCAGATGTCCTTTTTGTCCCAAAGTGTCCACCCACCCTGGAGGAATGAGCCCAAGAGAGAACCTCCGGTCGCAAATTTATGGGCACAAAAGTCTTGCCCGGAGGCACAGACTCAAGCGACACCGGAGCCACGGTTCTCAAGCTCTCAGAAGGAACAATAAGCCGAGGCTCTCCTTCCTCCTCCTCAGATGACACAACAGAGCGAGAAAGAGCATCAGTTCGAATGTTCTTCTCCCCAGCGAGATAATGGAGGGTGAAGTGGAATCGGGAAAAGAATAAGGACCATCTGGCCTGGCGAGAATTTAGCCGCTGGGCTGTTTGCAAATATAGCAAATTTTTGTGGTCTGTAAAAACTTGAAAGGGAAAACGAGCCCCCTCCAAGAGATGTCTCCACTCTGAGAAAGCCAATTTCATCGCTAGCAACTCCCTGTCCCCGATGGAATAATTCCTCTCCGCTGGTGTGAAGGTCTTGGAGAAGAAGAAGCACGGATGCTTCCGACCTTGAGCATCCTTTTGGAAGAGGACTGCTCCAGCACCAACGGAAGAGGCATCCACCTCCATTATAAACGGCTTATCGACATCGGGATGATGTAGGATGGGAGCGCTAGCAAAATGAGACTTAGTAGAAGAAAAGGCCCTGGAGACCTCTTCAGACCACACTTTGGGATTTGCTCCCTTCTTGGTGAGGGCTACCAAGGGAGCTACCAGAATTGAGAAGTGGGGAATGAACTGGCGGTAATAGTTTATGAACCCCATAAAGCGCTGCACCGCTTTAAGAGAGTGGGGCTCTTGCCAGTCCATCACAGCCTGTAGTTTGGCAGGATCCATAGCCAATCCCTGGGCGGAGATGATATAGCCCAGGAAAGGTAAGGACTCCTGCTCAAACACACACTTCTCCAACTTCGCATAAAGAGAGTTTGCCCGTAGGAGGTCGAAGACTTTGCCAACATCTCTCCGGTGGGAGTCCATATCTGGAGAAAAGATGAGAATATCATCCAGATAGACTACAACCGAGGTGGAAAGCATATCCCGGAAGATGTCGTTGACAAAGTCTTGGAAAACGGCAGGTGCATTACAGAGCCCGAAGGGCATCACCAGATACTCATAGTGCCCATCTCTGGTGTTAAATGCCGTTTTCCACTCGTCCCCCTCACGGATACGAATCAGGTTATAAGCACCCGCAGATCTAGCTTAGTAAACACTCTAGCTCCCCGAAGCCTATCGAAAAGCTCAGATATCAAAGGCAAAGGGTACTTGTTCTTAACTGTGATAGCATTAAGACCCCTGTAGTCTATGCATGGACGTAGTTCTCCATTTTTCTTCTGCACGAAAAAGAACCCTGCCCCAGCAGGTGACACTGACTTCCTGATGAACCCTCTTGCCAGATTCTCTTGAATGTACTGAGACATTGCCTCCGTTTCCGGGAGAGATAATGGATAGACTAGACCCCGGGGAGGCCCAGCACCAGGCAAGAGATCAATAGGACAGTAATAGGGGCGATGGGGCAGAAGGGTCTCTGCTGCCTTTTTGGAGAACACGTCTGCATAAGACCAATATTGCTTGGGGAGAGAGGAAAAATCTGCGGGTACCTCTGTAGTAGCAACCTGAACGCACTCTCGATAACACCTGTTCCCACAAGATTCACCCCATCCCAGAATTCTGCCTGAGGACCACTCGATGTGAGGAGAGTGGTACCGTAACCAAGGTATCCCCAAGAGAACCTCATCAGTTCCCTCAGGAATGACGAGTAGAGATATAATCTCCTGATGAGATGGTGACATGGACAGAGTAAAAGGGATAGTTTGATGTGTAATCTGTGCGGGCAGTGTCGACCCATTCACCACTCGTACCGTTACTGGTTGAGATAGCATGACCAGAGGAATTGCGTGACGCTGGGCGAAGTCTGAAGACATAAAATTGCCCTCCGCCCCAGAATCCACGCAGAGTTCTACTGAGTGAGAGGATGAGCCCAATGTTATTGTCCCCTTAAAGGACAATTTGGAGGCAAACGTCGCCGTGTCTAGTGCACCTCCACCAACTACCACTAGACGCTGACGTTTCCTCAACTGCTGGAGACATCTGGAGGCAAGATGTCCAGACTGTTGGCAAAGATGACAAATCTGGAGTGCACGAGCAGTCCGGGACTTAGATCCCGCTCGTGACTCTACCACAGGCTCATGGGGCTCAGGAGCCTGGTCTGGAGATTCCAAAGGTTTGGCGAAGGTGGGAGCCAGCCGAAACCTCTGCCTACACTGGGCTCGCTCTAACCTCCGCTCGTGAACATGGAGATCAATACGAGTGGATAGAGTTATTAATTCCTCCAGTGTGGCGGGAATCTCCCTAGTGGCCAGGGCGTCCTTAACGTGGTCAGCCAGCCCCCTCCAAAATATTGGAATGAGGGCTTTATCCGACCACTCCAGCTCAGATGCTAAGGTGCGGAAGTGGACGGCAAAATGACTGACCAAGGATGAGCCCTGAATCAATGCCAACAATTGGAGCGCCATATCATGGGTGACACGAGGTCCTAGAAAGACCTGTTTCAGAGTGCTCAGAAACAACGGGGCACTCTGCACCACATGATCGCTACGCTCCCATAGCGGCGTAGCCCACTGCAACGCCCTGTCCGAAAGAAGAGACACTATAAATCCCACCTTAGTCCGCTCTGTAGGGAAACGAGAGGCCAGAAGCTCGAGATGGATAGAGCACTGACTCACGAAACCCCTACAAGACTTACTGTCACCAGAGAATTTCTCTGGAAGTGGGAGGCGAGTTAGAGTCGGGACAGGAGCGGCAGTGGACAAGGTGGCTGCAGCAACACTAGCAGCCTGAACAGCGACAGCAGTGACATCCACAGCTGAGGTTGAACGCTCAAGAGCCGCCAACCTTCCCTCCAGCTGCTGGATGTACCGCTGTGAACGCTGATCGTCCATCATTTACTAGCCAGACCTTGGCGCTAGTATTATGTTAAGGACTGGCGGAACGCACCAAGTACAAGATGAAATGGAACTAGGTGCGTTCGCAGTCCGAGGTCCACCGTGCAGGAAAAATCCTGCTGCTAGTAAGACGGACTATATGGCGGTACTACAAGTATACACGCACGGGTTAACTACACCCTGCGTGAAGGAAACGATCCTGTTGCGTCACAGGACCGCGGTACCGCACATAGAGCGCGAGCAAGGAGTCAGCGAACTCAAGCCCAACTAGGATTGAAGTCCGATTAGACACTTGCTGGCACAACACTGCAACTGGGTGTGTAAGGAAACTAAATAATAATATTAAGGCACAAGAGTGCGTGCGGTGCCGCACAGTCGAACGCCACTAACCACCCAGGCTTGGGTCAGGAAAGCGCAGAGCAAGCGCATGGCACCGTACAGGCGGACACAGCAACTGGTAGCTGTAATGTGTGTTACGTGCTGTTGGATAAGTCGGGCGCTAGATAGCAAACATACACCTTCCGCGAACAGACATTCAATAGGGAGGGTTATTTAAAGAGCGACTTTCACTCACAACACACACACATATTTACAAGACAATACTAGCGCATGGCCGTGCGGTCATGCGCAGTTTATATAGCTGCAGCACAGGAAACAGCTACAGAAGTTTTGCCCTTTCAGGACCTGCCAAAAGGACCAATGGGATGTGCTGCAGTACCTGAACATGTGACCCTCGATCTCCAACAGGAGATCTTGCCCTGGGCATGCTCAGTGTGTGCAAATAAGGACTTAGATCCAGAAACGTCCACTCGCCGCTGCCCAGCACTGGCTTCAATGGCAGAAGCAGGAAAAGCAGCAGTAACTCTTCGCACAGAGTCAGACTGAGCGAGACGCTGGGATCGACGTCCCTGCTGAGCAGACTCCACTGCGGCTGGAGGAGAATGGGAGACCGCAGCGGAGACGGATCGAGATTCTCCCTGTGCAGCAGAGGAAACTCTACTCCTAACACACGTGGTATTCATAGCTACTTGGCAAAAAACACTTTGGAAAATGTTTTTAGGACTGATAAATTGGCTGTGGCATTATGTCCGAGGGTTCTTCATTGGATCCTGCGCTGACTACTAAAGATGGGCGAATTTATATGAGTGGAATTGAATTGTACTTCAATTTTACAAATATCTGTGTTTTTCAGAATAAAGTTTTTTTGTAATTCACTTAGCACTAATTCAGCAAAATGCCAGACAGCTACCATATTGAAGAAAAGTAGAGGGCTGGCAAAAGCTTAAAATGAAAAACACTCCTCCCTTCTCACTTTTCCATTGGCCCCCACTGCCCCACTGCTCCCTCCCCACTGTCGGCACCCCTATTGCACCACTTCTCCAACCTGATCTTCTCTCCAGGCCAGGAATATCAGCAGTGAGTAGTCCCCAGAGTTCGCTGTGCATCCATATTTAAAGGTGTATTCCGATCTCCAAGATCCTATCCCAATATGTAGAAGGTGACATAATAATATTATTAGCAAATACCTCAGATTAGAAATGGAGTATTGTTTTTATGATTCGCTATGTCTCTTTTTTCATGCGCAGGCATTGCAGGATCTTAAGTATCCATGGTTACGGCCACTATAGTGAGAGTTAGTTAGCTAGATGCTAGAGGTCATAAACATGGATACCTATGGTCCTGCAATGCCTACACATGAGGAAAGAAAGATAGTGAATTAGAAAAACTATGCTACATTTCTGATTGGAGGTATTTGCTAATAATATTATTATTGCACCTACTAAATATTGGGTTAGGATCTTGGAGATGGAAATTCCCCAGCCTAGAGTGAACCCTGGGCTTGAGATATGAGGTGTTGGAGGCGCAGATGACAGTACAGCAAGCAGGTGAGTATAAATACGTATTTCCTTTTTACATGTTATGATTATTATGCTTTGGGTCTGGAGAGGCCCCCAAGCACAATAAGGGACATTGAATTCTCGGAGAGCAACTTCTCTACAACATTAATTTCCTTGCTTAATTTCCTTGTAAAATCTGCACAAACAGGCAAATTTGAATTTTGTTAGATCTGCTGTTCTCTGTTGACTACATATACACTGCTCAAAAAAATAAAGGGAACACTAAAATAGTCCAGTTGTAGATCTTTATCTATTACATAGTGGAGTGGGTTGAGAACAATAAAACCTAAAAATAATCAATGTAAATCCCAACTAATATCCCACGGAGGTCTGAAGTTGGAATGATGTTCAAAATAAAAATGGAAAATGAAGTTACAGGCTGATTCAACTTCAGTGGAAATGCCTCAAGCAGGAAAATGATGCTCAGTAGTGAGTGTGGCCTCCACGTGCGTGTATGATCTCCCTACAATGCCTAGGCATGCTCCTGATAAGACGGCAGATGGTTTCCTAAGGGACTTCCTCCCAGACCTGGACTAAAGCATCTGCCAACTACTGGACAGTCTGTGGTGCAGCGTGACGTTGGTGGATGGTGTGAGACACGATGTCCCAGATGTGTTCAATCGGATTCAGGTCCAGGGAACGGGCAGACCTGTTGTGAATTCTGTTGTTGAACTCCCTCCTGTGGTCGTGAATGGTACTTCGGCGAGTTCTGTCCATGGATTCCCTCTGGTGGCTGTGAGTGAAGCTGCTGCTTCTGAGGTTCCTTACACAGGTGACGTGGTTTATCCTGTGGTTGGCTGCTCTATTTAACTCCACTCAGGTCGTTACTCCATGCCAGCTGTCAATGCTTCTGTGCCTGGCTCAGTTCGCTCTTGGATCTTTCTGGAGACCTGTCTATTCCTGCAAGAAGCTAAGTCCCCATTTGTTATTTTCTGTTCATGGTTTTCTAGTCCAGCTTGCTTTCATGATTTTGTCTTGCTAGCTGGAAGCTCTGAGATGCAAGGTGGCGCCTCCGCACCGTGAGTCAGTGCGGGGGTCTTTTTGCACACTCTGCGTGGTCTTTTGTAGTTTTTGTGCCGAACGCAAAGATACCTTTCCTATCCTCTGTCTATTTAGTTAGTCTGGCCTCCGTTTGCTAAAACCTGTTTCATTTCTGTGTTTGTGACTTTCATCTTAACTCACAGTTAATATTTGTGGGGGGCTGCCTTTTCCTTTGGGGAAATTTCTCTGAGGCAAGGTAGGCTTTATTTTCTATCTCTAGGGCTAGCTAGTTCTTAGGCTGTGCCGAGGCGTCTAGGCCTGTTAGGTACGCTCCACGGCTATTTCTAGTGTGTGTCTTAGGATTAGGGATTGCGGTCAGCAAAGTTCCCACTTCCCAGAGCTTGTCCTGTGAGTTTAACCATCAGGTCATTCCTGGTGCTCCTAACCACCAGGTCATAACAGTACAGCTGGCCCAAAGTATTAATGCATCTCAATAGAGGGATAAGAGAAGCTCTGAGACCATTTTTTTTTCTTTGCACTGTGTTTTGTCTTTCTTTTCCCCTAGACCTTTGGGTGGTTCAGGACACAGGTGTAGAGATGGACATTCAAGGTCTGTCCTCTTGTGTGGATCATCTCACTGCAAGGGTACAAAACATTCAAGATTTTGTGGTTCAGAATCCTATGTTAGAGCCTAGAATTCCTATTCCTGATTTATTTTCTGGGAATAGATCTAAGTTTCTGAATTTCAAAAACAATTGTAAACTGTTTCTAGCTTTGAAACCCCGCTCCTCTGGTGACCCCGTTCAACATGTAAAAATCATTATTTCGTTGTTGCGTGGTGACCCTCAAGACTGGGCATTTTCCCTTGTGCCAGGAGATCCTGCATTGCGTGATGTTGATGCGTTTTTTCTGGCGCTTGGATTGCTTTATGATGAACCAAATTCAGTGGATCAGGCAGAGAAAATCTTGCTGGCTTTGTGTCAGGGTCAGGATGAAGCGGAGGTGTACTGTCAGAAGTTTAGAAAGTGGTCTGTGCTTACTCAGTGGAATGAGTGTGCCCTGGCGGCAATTTTCAGAAAGGGTCTTTCTGAAGCCCTTAAGGATGTCATGGTGGGATTTCCCACGCCTGCTGGTCTGAATGAGTCTATGTCCTTGGCCATTCAGATCGATCGGCGCTTGCGTGAGCGCAAAGCTGTGCACCATCTGGCGGTATTCTCTGAGCATAGGCCTGAGCCTATGCAGTGTGATAGGACTTTGACCAGAGCTGAACGGCAAGAACACAGACGTCGGAATGGGCTGTGTTTTTACTGTGGTGAATCCACTCATGCTATCTCCGATTGTCCTAAGCACACTAAGCGGTTCGCTAGGTCTGCCACCATTGGTACTGTACAGTCTAAATTTCTTTTGTCCGTTACTCTGATTTGCTCTCTGTCATCCTATTCTGTTATGGCATTTGTGCTGCCCTGAAATTGATGGACTTGGAGTTTGCCAGGCGCTGTGGTTTTCTCTTGGAGCCCTTGCAGTATCCTATTCCATTGAGAGGAATTGATGCTACGCCTTTGGCCAAGAATAAGCCTCAGTACTGGACTCATTTGACCATGTGCATGGCTCCTGCACATCAGGAGGATATTCGCTGGGATTACCATGGCTACAGGTCCACAACCCAGTATTGGATTGGAAATCAATGTCTGTGTCCAGCTGGGGTTGTCAAGGGGTACATGGTGATGTTCCATTGCTGTCAATTTCGTCTTCCACTCCTTCTGAAGTCCCTGAGTTTTTGTCGGATTACCGGGATGTATTTAATGAGCCCAAATCCGGTGCCCTACCTCCTCATAGGGATTGTGATTGTGCTATTGATTTGATTCCTGGTAGTAAGTTTCCTAAGGGTCGACTGTTCAATTTATCTGTGCCAGAACACGCCGCTATGCGGAGTTATATAAAGGAGTCCTTGGAGAAGGGTCATATTCGCCCGTCGTCTTCACCATTGGGAGCAGGGTTCTTTTTTGTGGCCAAGAAGGATGGCTCTTTGAGACCTTGTATTGATTACCGCCTTCTTAATAAAATCACAGTCAAATTTCAGTATCCTTTGCCGCTGCTGTCTGATTTGTTTGCTCGGATTAAGGGGGCTAGTTGGTTCACCAAGATAGATCTTCGAGGGGCGTATAATCCTGTGCGAATTAAACAGGGCGATGAATGGAAAACAGCATTTAAAGGGACACTGTCACCTGAATTTGGAGGAAACAATCTTCAGCCATGGAGGCGGAGTTTTTGGGTGTTTGATTCACCCTTTCCTTACCCGCTGGCTGCATGCTGGCTGCAATATTGAATTGAAGTTCATTCTCTGTCCTCCGTAGTACATGCCTACGCAAGGCAATCTTGGCTTGCGCAGGCGTGTACTATGGAGGACAGAGAATGAACTTCAATCCAATATTGCAGCCAGCATGCAGCCAGCGGGTAAGGAAAGGGTGAATAAAAAACCCGAAAACCCCGCCTCCATGGCTGAAGATTGTTCCCTCCAAATTCAGGTGACAGTGTCCCTTTAATACGCCCGAGGGCCATTTTGAGTACCTGGTTATGCCATTCGGGCTTTCTAATGCTCCATCTGTGTTTCAGTCCTTTATGCATGACATCTTTCGAGAGTATCTGGATAGATTCATGATTGTATATTTGGATGACATTTTGGTCTTTTCAGATGATTGGGAGTCTCATGTGAAGCAGGTCAGAATGGTGTTCCAGGTCCTTCGTGCGAATTCCTTGTTTGTGAAGGGGTCAAAGTGTCTCTTTGGAGTTCAGAAGGTTTCATTTTTGGGTTTCATTTTTTCCCCTTCTACTATCGAGATGGACCCTGTTAAAGTTCAGGCCATTTATGATTGGACTCAGCCGACATCTGTGAAGAGTCTGCAGAAGTTCCTGGGCTTTGCTAATTTTTACCGTCGCTTCATCGCTAATTTTTCTAGTATTGCTAAACCATTGACTGATTTGACCAAGAAAGGTGCTGATGTGGTCAATTGGTCCTCTGCGGCTGTAGAGGCTTTTCAGGAGTTGAAGCGTCGTTTTTCTTCTGCCCCTGTGTTGTGCCAGCCAGATGTTTCGCTCCCGTTTCAGGTCAAGGTTGATGCTTCTGAGATTGGAGCAGGGGCTGTTTTGTCGCAAAGAAGTTCTGATGGCTCGGTGATGAAACCATGTGCCTTCTTTTCTAGAAAATTCTCGCCTGCTGAGCGCAATTATGATGTTGGCAATCGAGAGTTGTTGGCCATGAAGTGGGCATTCGAGGAGTGGCGACATTGGCTTGAAGGAGCTAAACATCGCGTGGTGGTCTTGACGGATCACAAGAATTTGACTTATCTCGAGTCTGCCAAACGGTTGAATCCTAGACAGGCTCGATGGTCGCTCTTTTTCTCCCGTTTTGATTTTGTGGTTTCATACCTTCCGGGATCTAAGAATGTGAAGGCTGATGCCCTGTCAAGGAGTTTTGTGCCTGACTCTCCGGGTGATCCGGAGCCGACGGGTATTCTTAAAAAGGGGGTAATTTTGTCTGCCATCTCCCCTGATTTGCGGCGCGTGCTGCAGAAGTTTCAGGCTGATAGACCTGACCATTGTCCAGCGGAGAGACTGTTTGTCCCTGATAGATGGACTAGTAGAGTTATCTCTGAGGTTCATTGTTCGGTGTTGGCTGGTCATCCTGGAATCTTTGGTACCAGAGATTTGGTGGCTAGATCCTTTTGGTCGCCTTCTTTGTTACGGGATGTGCGTTCTTTTGTGCAGTCCTGTGGGACTTGTGCTCGGGCTAAGCCCTGCTGTTCTCGTGCCAGTGGGTTGCTTTTGCCCTTGCCGGTCCCGAAGAGGCCCTGGATGCATATTTCCATGGATTTTATTTCTGATCTCCCTGTTTCTCAAAGGATGTCGGTCATTTGGGTGGTTTGTGATCGCTTCTCTAAGATGGTCCATTTGGTACCCTTGTCTAAATTGCCTTCCTCCTCTGATTTGGTGCCATTGTTTTTCCAACATGTGGTTCGAGGGCATGGCATTCCAGAGAACATCGTCTCGGACAGAGGTTCCCAGTTTGTTTCGAGGTTTTGGCGGTCCTTTTGTGCTAAGATGGGCATTGATTTGTCTTTTTCTTCGGCTTTCCATCCTCAGACTAATGGCCAAACCGAACGAACTAATCAGACTTTGGAAACATATCTGAGATGCTTTGTTTCTGCTGATCAGGATGATTGAGTGTCCTTCTTGCCTTTGGCTGAGTTCGCCCTTAATAATCGGGCCAGCTCGGCTACTTTAGTTTCTCCTTTTTTCTGTAATTCTGGTTTCCATCCTCGTTTCTCTTCTGGGCAGGTTGAGCCTTCGGACTGTCCTGGTGTGGATATGGTGGTGGACAGGTTGCATTATGATATCTCCAGAACGATGAGTATCATTTCCTTGCTAACTGCTCCATAGAGAATATCATTTTGTACACATTTATCAGATGAGAGTGATTAATTAAGCTATGTCTGCATATATATATATGGGATATCTAATGATATTTAAGGTATTCTATCTGTTTATCTGATATTTTTTTCTTTGTTATTTGATCTCCAACTGTGTGCAATATTTTAGCATATAAGTATATGGAGGCACGCTAATGGGTATTCTCTAAAATATTTGTATATATATTGCTCTATTGCTTTATCTTTGTATATAGACGTAGTCTGTATTTTAGTTTATGTGTTGTTTCAGTATACTTGCCGTATATGAGATAAGAGATATATGTATATTTCCCTGTCTATCGATATAGTCACTCATAGGGACTTTCAGGGATAGCCGACGTGGAGTGGGGGCGCCATTTCCGCTGAACAGTAGGGTGCCAACCCCCGCGGCTAGGCAGGTATTAAGATTATAGGGAGCAGTCTAGCAAGGATTTTTTCTTTCACTAATTGCACTTTATTTTTTGCACTGTTTTGCACTTTGTGAGTCTGTGTCTCTCACCCTGTCGATAATATTTTTTTTGGTTAGCCCAAAACCATCATGGGCTATATCGGCCACTAATTCATCAAATACCCTATCATTTCCTGTTGAATAAATGGAGGCCCAAGTGTGACACATTTGTTTAGGGCACCAATAGGAGAAATAGGGTGAGCCGACGTTGAGTGGGGGCGCCAATCTCGATTGTGTGTAGGGTGCCAACCTCCGCTGACAGGTAGTGGTCATTGAGGGCCCTCTTTCTAGGGTTAGACAGAGAGCACGGTTATTTGTGTTATTATGTCTGTGGTTGTTTTTATGGATTCATGTAATTAAATAAAATAGGTACTGTATATATATTTTTAGAGTATAGGTTAATTGCGTTACACATGGTGGTGGACAGGTTGCAGCAGATTTGGACTCATGTGGTGGACAATTTGACATTGTCCCAGGAGAAGGCTCAACGTTTCGCTAACCGCCGGCGCTGTGTTGGTCCCCGACTTCGTGTTGGGGATTTGGTTTGGTTGTCATCTCGTCATGTTCCTATGAAGGTTTCCTCTCCTAAGTTTAAGCCTCGTTTCATTGGGCCATATAAGATTTCTGAAGTTCTTAATCCTGTGTCATTTCGTTTGGACCTTCCAGCTTCTTTTGCCATCCTTAATGTGTTCCATAGGTCGTTGTTACGGAGATACGTGGCGCCTATGGTTCCCTCCGTTGATCCTCCTGCCCCGGTGTTGGTCGAGGGGGAGTTGGAGTATGTGGTGAAGATTTTGGATTCTCGTGTTTCGAGACGGAAACTCCAGTACCTGGTCAAATGGAAGGGTTATGGTCAGGAAGATAATTCCTGGGTTTTTGCCTCTGATGTTCATGCTGCTGATCTAGTTCGTGCCTTTCATTTGGCTCATCCTGATCGGCCTGGGGGCTCTGGTGAGGGTTCGGTGACCCCTCCTCTAGGGGGGAATACTGTTGTGAATTCTGTTGTTGAACTCCCTCCTGTGGTCGTGAATGGTACTTCGGCGAGTTCTGTCCATGGATTCCCTCTGGTGGCTGTGAGTGAAGCTGCTGCTTCTGAGGTTCCTTACACAGGTGACGTGGTTTATCCTTTGGTTGGCTGCTCTATTTAACTCCACTCAGATCGTTACTCCATGCCAGCTGTCAATGTTTCTGTGCCTGGTTCAGTTCACTCTTGGATCTTTCTGGAGACCTGTCTCTTCCTGCAAGAAGCTAAGTCCCCGTTTGTTATTTTCTGTTCATGGTTTTCTAGTCCAGCTTGCTTTCATGATTTTGTCTTGCTAGCTGGAAGCTCTGGGATGCAGGGTGGCGCCTCCGCACCGTGAGTCGGTGCGGGGGTCTTTTTGCACACCTGCGTGGTCTTTTGTAGTTTTTGTGCTGACCGCAAAGATACCTTTCCTATCCTCTGTCTATTTAGTTTGTCTGGCCTCCCTTTGCTAAAACCTGTTTCATTTCTGTGTTTGTGACTTTCATCTTAACTCACAGTTAATATTTGTGGGGGGCTGCCTTTTCCTTTGGGGAAATTTCTCTGAGGCAAGGTAGGCTTTATTTTCTATCTCTAGGACTAACTAGTTCTTAGGCTGTGCCGAGGCGTCTAGGCCTGTTAGGTACGCTCCACGGCTATTTCTAGTGTGTGTGTTAGGATTAGGGATTGCGGTCAGCAAAGTTCCCACTTCCCAGAGTTTGTCCTGTGAGTTTAACCATCAGGTCATTCCTGGTGCTCCTAACCACCAGGTCATAACACAGACCAGTCCATAGCTTCAATGCCTGCATCTTGCAGGAACTGTTGACACACTCCAGCCACATGAGGTCTGGCATTGTCCTGCATTGGGAGGAGCCCAGGCCAACCGCACCAGCATATGGTCTCACAAGGGGTCTGAGGATCTCATCTTGGTACCTAATGGCAGTCAGGCTACCTCTGGCAAGCACTTGGAGGGCTGTGTGGCTCTTAAAAGAAATGCCACCCCACACCATTACTTACCCACTGCCAAACTTGTCTTGATTACTCTCCATGGCGTCTCCTGACTCTGTCACATTTGTCACATGTGCTCAGTGTGAACCTGCATTCATCTGTGAAGAGCACACGATACAAGTGGCAAATTTGCCAATCCTGATGTTCTGTGGCAAATGCCAAGCATCCTTACAGGCTGATCCAACTTCAGTGGGAATGCCTCAAGACAAGGAAATAATGCTCAGTAGTGTGTGTGGCTTCCACGTGCATGTATGATCTCCCTACAACACCTGGGCATGCTCCTGATAAGGCGGCAGATGGTTTCCAAAGGTACTTCCTCCCAGACCTGGACTAAAGCATCTGCCAACTACTGGGCAGTCTGTGGTGCAGCGTGACGTTGGTGGATGGTGTGAGACATGATGTCCCAGATGTGTTCAATCGGATTCAGGTCCGGGGAATGGGCAGACCAGTCCATAGCTTCAATGCCCTCATCTTGCAGGATCTGCTGACACACTCCAGCCACATGAGGTTTGGCATTGTCTTGCATTGGGAGGAACCTAGGGCCAACCGCACCAGCATATGGTCTCACAAGGGGTCTGAGGATCTCATCTTGGTACCTAATGGCAGTCAGGCTTCAAAGAAATGCAACCCCACACCATTACTGACCCACTGCTAAACTGGTCATGCTGAAGGATGTTGCAGGCAGCAAATCGCTCTCCATGGCGTCTCCAGACTCTGTCACATCTGTCACATGTGCTCAATGTGAACCTGCTTTCATCTGTGAAGAGCACAGGATGCCAGTGGCAAATTTGCCAATCCTGATATTCTGTGGCAAATGCCAAGCATCCTGCACGGGCTGTGAGCACAACCCCCATCTGTTTACTTCGGGCACTCAGACCATCCTCATGGAGTCGGTTTGTGCAGACACATGCACATTTGTGGCCTGCAGGAGGTCATTTTGCAGGGCTCTTGCAGTGCTCCTCCTGTTCCTCCTTGCACAAAGGCGGAGGTAGCAGTCCTATTGCCACCTCCACATCTCCTGGTGTACTGGCCTATCTCCTGGTAGCACCTCCAGCCTCTGGACACTACTCTGACCGACACAGAAAACCTTCTTGCCACAGCTCACATTGATGTGCCATCCTGGATGAGCTGCACTAGCCGAGCCACTTGTGTGGGTTGTAGAGTCCGTCTCATGCTGCCACGAGTCTGAAAGCACAACCAACATACAAAAGTGACCAAAACATCCGTCAGAAAGCATTGGCACTGAAATGTGGTCTGTGGTCCCTGCCTGCAGAACCACTCCTTTATTGAGTGTGTCTTGATAATTGCCAATAATTTCCATCTGTTGTCTATTCCATTAGCACAACAGCATGTGAAATTGATTGTCAAACAGTGTTGCTTCCTAAGTGGACAGTTTGATTTCACAGAAGTTTGATTTACTTGGAGTTATATTCTGTTGTTTAAGTGTTCCCTTTATTTTTTTGAGCAGTGTATATGGCATGTGTACAGGTATCTGTGAGTTGTTCAAAGGATGATCCCCAGTTTGATTTCCTTTTTCACTTAGAAATCTGCTTTGAACACAGCATACAAGGTGTTAAACAATAGAGATGTGATGTTTCGCATATATATGTTGTTAGAGTTGGACTGCTGTTGTGCGTTACAGCCATGGTCTTGCTTGTTATCATGCAGGTACAGTGACAATGCCTACGTGACCAGAGAGCTATTATAGCTCAGCACAGGTCCTTCGAGGACGCCTGCTCTCAATGAACTATTATGCCGCTGTGCCTCAAGGGGTTGATCTATCACTTTTTGAATGTTTTTGGCTTTTTGGTTTAAAATATTTATATATAACATATCCCCTACTCTAAGTATTGTAATATTTGGCAATTCCTTTTGTATATGTGCAAACCGGATTTAAGAAATATAGTAAATGTTTTTGTAAAAGACAAACAGACGAAATGTAGAAACAGAAAATTCAATTTTCTAGAGCAAATATTTTCTGCTGTGGATTTTGTTTTAATACTGATTGTGCTTGCTGATCTGTTAATACGCTTTTCTCCTGTTCTCTAAAATGTATTTATCTTCAGTTCATTCTTTGGAAGGTGATGATGAGTGTGGGCAGTGCCCTTCTAACCTTTCTCCCCACGTTATGAAACGAGCTGGTTTTTCTCTAAGAGGAGGAATGACATTATTTACTCAGCATCCATTACACTGAAGATGGTTTTTAAAGTCAAACTTCAAAATTTATTAAGGATGAAAATATCACTGATGCATTTCTGCCCATTTTATGTTTAGAACATTTATCTTTTTAATGCAGGCCCATTAGGTGATAATGATAAGCACAAACATTGCCTGTTACACTGTGTGCGACCATTCACCGGCTTCCTATCTGTCGTTATCCATTTTACGTTCTTTTGTTAAAGTTCGTTTGAAAGAATTTCTGCCTGGATCTTGTGAAGACCTTGATAACTTTGCCGTCCTTGGAACTGTGAGGTATAACGTGCATACAATATATACGTTCAAACCATCATCTTTTATTGAAGTATTTCAAAGGCCACTGATGAAAAAAGTAATAAGAATTCAAAGCAATAGTTGAGACAAGGAGTGCTGCAGGGGGCACTTAACATTAAAGAAGGTTGGACCATTGGGGCTGAAATTGATTACGAGCTTACCTTGTCAGAATACCTATAAATATTCTTACATTACTGCTTTTCTTTTCATTCATCTGGTTTTTCCAAGCCTTTTATTTATATTTTTTAAGTAACATACTTAGTCTAAAGGCAAATGGATGGCATTGGTAACTGGGTCAATTAATTTCACATCATGGCATACAAGCAAATAAAAATCGATTTCGGATGCACCCCTAAATATTTTCTTAGCAATATGCAACTATTAATTGTATCAATTAAATTTTCTTTTTTTTTCTGAGCCTTCCTCAACAGAATTCAGAAATGTGCCCCACCACATGGAGGACTGTAGCAGTCTGTGCACCACTGAGGGCATCTGCAAAAAAACAAAGCAGGGATATTGTAATATGATTGTTAACTACAGGACTTATAGCAGTATACCATCACCTTATAGAAACTCAATCAGCACTATCATCCAGATCAGCCAGGTGAAGAATATAATGGAGGAGAACTTGGCACTAGAGTTGAGCGACCTTGACCTTTTTAGAGTCGAGCCGGGTTTCGCGAAACCCGACTATCTCAAAAGTCGGGTCGAGTGAAATCGGCCGATTATGACGTAAAGTCGGGATCGACCGAAACACGAAACCCAATGCAAGTCAATGGGGCAGCATAGTCGGCAGTGAGTGGGGGCCAGGAAAACACCTAGAGTGCCCATTTTAATGTCAAAACCATCCATTCTTCTTAATGAAGCTTGTCAAGCGTAATTTACCTTATAATAATTGGAAGGCATTTGAAATTGGGGGTCATTTGGCTAAAGTTGTGTGGGGTAGGGCTGGTTCAAGTAATTAGTGGGCCCAGGAAATCTGGACCACGTCACGGCAGTGGAGCAGGGAGAGGTAAGTATTTCAACTTTGCAAGTGCTGTGATCCTGAGCAAGCAGGGGGGGCCCACTTGTTGGCATTGGCACTGGCACAGGGCCCCTCAAAGTACAGCGGTGTGTTTGCACGGCGGGGGCGCCTCCCACCGGCAGCAACACTTTTGCGTACTATGAGAGGCCCTGTGCCAGTGACGTCGCCAACTAGTATTCCTCCCCCCACCTGATGAAGGAACCTGCACTTTCATCTGCACCTTCCTCTTTGTCCCCGTGTAAGGTGGTATGGTATGCGGGAAGAGCAACCTGACTTTCAGCAGGGTCACAATGTTGTTGTGTAGCATGCACGGGGAATGTTGCGTTATGGGTCAATGTACCAGCAGACTCATCTATCACTGGCTGGGCAATGGGCACGATGAAGTGGAAACACAGATATAGGCCCAAAGAATAAAGTGGGCTAAATGCAGTTCAAAATTGGTAACACAGGAATAACCAGGGGGCATTGCAGTGGAGGACAACTGGAATGAGAGGCTGACACAGAGAGTAGGGCCAAATCAGTAAGTAGTCGAAATGCAGTTCAAAATTGGCAACCGTAGTAAACAGGCGGCACAGCTTTGTTCAGTGGAGGAGAACAGCAAGGAGTGGCAGACACCGATAGTAGGCCCCAACCCAACTAGTAGGCCAAATGCAGTCTAACATTAACAACTACTTAACGAGAGCCTGAAAATGGAATTTCAGGACAGGAAACCAGGAGAACAGCAAGGAGTGGCAGACACCGATAGTAGGCCCCAAACCAACTAGTACGCCAAATGCAGTTGTTCCATTTAACCACAATTTAATGAGAGCCTGAAGATAGAAGCTCAGGAAAGGCAACCTGGGGAACACCTTGGAGTGTAACACACCATCTCTCTCCACCCCATACCCATTTTGTAGGCCTGATGCAGTGTACTTTTCTACAACTACTAAACGAGAGTCGGAAGACCGAAGCAATGGCAAGGAAACCTGGGGAACACCTTGGAGTGTAACACACCATCTCTCTCCACCCCATACCCAATTTGTAGGCCTAATGCAGTGTAGTTTCCAAGAACTACTAAACGAGAGCCGGAAGATCGAAGCTCAGGAAAGGCAACCTGGGGAACACCTTGGAGTGTAACACACCCTCTCGCTACACCCCATACCCAATTTGAAGGCCTAATGCAGCGTAGTTTCCAACAACTACTAAACGAGAGCCGGAAGATCGCAGCTCAGGAAAGGCAACCTGGGGAACACCTTGGAGTGTAACAAACCCTCTCTCTACACCCCATACCCAATTTGTAGGCCTAATGCAGCGTAGTTTCCGACAACTACTAAACGAGAGCATGAAGATCGAAGCTCAGGAAAGGCAACCTGGGGAACACCTTGGAGTGTAACACACCCTCTCTCTACACCCCATACCCAATTTGAAGGCCTAATGCAGTGTAGTTTCCAAGAACTACTAAACGAGAGCCGGAAGATCGAAGCTCAGGAAAGGCAACCTGGGGAACACCTTGGAGTGGAACACACCATCTCTCTACACCCCATACCCAATTTGAAGGCCTAATGCAGCGTAGTTTCCAACAACTACTAAACGAGAGCCGGAAGATCGAAGCTCAGGAAAGGCAACCTGGGGAACACCTTGGAGTGTAACACACCATCTCTCTCCACCCCATACCCATTTTGTAGGCCTAATGCAGTGTACTTTTCTACAACTACTAAACGAGAGTCGGAAGACCGAAGCAATGGCAAGGAAACCTGGGGAACACCTTGGAGTGTAACACACCATCTCTCTCCACCCCATACCCAATTTGTAGGCCTAATGCAGTGTAGTTTCCAAGAACTACTAAACGAGAGCCGGAAGATCGAAGCTCAGGAAAGGCAACCTGGGGAACACCTTGGAGTGGAACACACCATCTCTCTACACCCCATACCCAATTTGAAGGCCTAATGCAGCGTAGTTTCCAACAACTACTAAACGAGAGCCGGAAGATCGAAGCTCAGGAAAGGCAACCTGGGGAACACCTTGGAGTGTAACACACCATCTCTCTCCACCCCATACCCATTTTGTAGGCCTAATGCAGTGTACTTTTCTACAACTACTAAACGAGAGTCGGAAGACCGAAGCAATGGCAAGGAAACCTGGGGAACACCTTGGAGTGTAACACACCATCTCTCTCCACCCAATACCCAATTTGTAGGCCTAATGCAGTGTAGTTTCCAAGAACTACTAAACGAGAGCCGGAAGATCGAAGCTCAGGAAAGGCAACCTGGGGAACACCTTGGAGTGTAACACACCCTCTCGCTACACCCCATACCCAATTTGAAGGCCTAATGCAGCGTAGTTTCCAACAACTACTAAACGAGAGCCGGAAGATCGCAGCTCAGGAAAGGCAACCTGGGGAACACCTTGGAGTGTAACAAACCCTCTCTCTACACCCCATACCCAATTTGTAGGCCTAATGCAGCGTAGTTTCCGACAACTACTAAACGAGAGCATGAAGATCGAAGCTCAGGAAAGGCAACCTGGGGAACACCTTGGAGTGTAACACACCCTCTCTCTACACCCCATACCCAATTTGAAGGCCTAATGCAGTGTAGTTTCCAAGAACTACTAAACGAGAGCCGGAAGATCGAAGCTCAGGAAAGGCAACCTGGGGAACACCTTGGAGTGGAACACACCATCTCTCTACACCCCATACCCAATTTGAAGGCCTAATGCAGCGTAGTTTCCAACAACTACTAAACGAGAGCCGGAAGATCGAAGCTCAGGAAAGGCAACCTGGGGAACACCTTGGAGTGTAACACAACGTCTCTCTACACCACGGAAGGGCTGATTCTTAGGAAGGAAGGCTGTTGGAAATAAGCATTGCGCGTCCGAGGGTGATTATATTCTTATTAGGTATATACTCACCCTCGGACGCGCCCTGCTTCTTTATTTGGAATGAATGTTTATTTGCAATGTGGTGTTGACTTTCTCTATTATTTTGGAAATTAATGATTTTATTATTTTCATTGTTTTGCATCTTCTCGGCAATAATATAAAGAAGACGCGACAGGACAACACTCGGTGGATGCCATATCTGTGTTTTCAATTTAAAAAACCTTTCAGTTAACTACTTGCAGGAGAAAGTAATTGTAGCTGGTGGCCATTTTTAGTACTGTACCAGATTTTAGTTGTGTGTTTGTTTTTAATGTTAAAATGTCTGCATTTGATATCTCTCCAGTATTTTCTTTTTTGTAAGCAAAATACTTATTTTTATATTTTCTGATGTTGGTTCCAGGGGTACACGGGCAGCAGTGCCCTGGTCAGTGTAGTAGTAGTTGAAAGAATGGACCGCAGACAGGCATCGAAGGCCTAAAATAAAAAAATTGGGCTGGCTGTAGGCAATTTTAAATTGGTTCCAGGGGTACACGGGCAGCAGTGGTGTGGTCAGTGGAGGCCTAGTGGAAGGAGTGACCGCAGACAGGCATCGAAGGCCTAAAATAATAACACATGGCTGTAGGCAATTTTAAATTGGTTCCAGGGGTACACGGGCAGCAGTGGTGTGGTCAGTGGAGGCCTAGTGGAAGGAGTGACCGCAGACAGGCATCGAAGGCCTAAAATAATAACACATGGCTGTAGGCAATTTTAAATTGGTTCCAGGGGTACACGGGCAGCAGTGACCTGGTCAGTGTAGTAGTAGTTGAAAGAATGGACCGCAGACAGGCATCGAAGGCCTAAAATAAAAAAATTGGGCTGGCTGTAGGCAATTTTAAATTGGTTCCAGGGGTACACGGGCAGCAGTGGTGTGGTCAGTGGAGGCCTAGTGGAAGGAATGACCGCAGACAGGCATCGAAGGCCTAAAAAAATAACACATGGCTGTAGGCAATTTTAAATTGGTTCCAGGGGTACACGGGCAGCAGTGCCCAGGTCAGTGTAGTAGTAGTTGAAAGAATGGACCGCAGACAGGCATCGAAGGCCTAAAATAATAACACATGGCTGTAGGCAATTTTAAATTGGTTCCAGGGGTACACGGACAGCAGTGGTGTGGTCAGTGGAGGCCTAGTGGAAGGAGTGACCGCAGACAGGCATCGAAGGCCTAAAATAATAACACATGGCTGTAGGCAATTTTAAATTGGTTCCAGGGGTACACGGGCAGCAGTGCCCTGGTCAGTGTAGTAGTAGTTGAAAGAATGGACCGCAGACAGGCATCGAAGGCCTAAAATAATAACACATGGCTGTAGGCAATTTTAAATTGGTTCCAGGGGTACACGGACAGCAGTGGTGTGGTCAGTGGAGGCCTAGTGGAAGGAGTGACCGCAGACAGGCATCGAAGGCCTAAAATAATAACACATGGCTGTAGGCAATTTTAAATTGGTTCCAGGGGTACACGGGCAGCAGTGGTGTGGTCAGTGGAGGCCTAGTGGAAGGAGTGACCGCAGACAGGCATCGAAGGCCTAAAATAATAACACATGGCTGTAGGCAATTTTAAATTGGTTCCAGGGGTACACGGGCAGCAGTGGTGTGGTCAGTGGAGGCCTAGTGGAAGGAGTGACCGCAGACAGGCATCGAAGGCCTAAAATAATAACACATGGCTGTAGGCAATTTTAAATTGGTTCCAGGGGTACACGGGCAGCAGTGGTGTGGTCAGTGGAGGCCTAGTGGAAGGAGTGACTGCAGACAGGCATCGAAGGCCTAAAATAATAACACATGGCTGTAGGCAATTTTAAATTGGTTCCAGGGGTACACGGGCAGCAGTGACCTGGTCAGTGTAGTAGTAGTTGAAAGAATGGACCGCAGACAGGCATCGAAGGCCTAAAATAAAAAAATTGGGCTGGCTGTAGGCAATTTTAAATTGGTTCCAGGGGTACACGGGCAGCAGTGGTGTGGTCAGTGGAGGCCTAGTGGAAGGAGTGACCGCAGACAGGCATCGAAGGCCTAAAATAATAACACATGGCTGTAGGCAATTTTAAATTGGTTCCAGGGGTATACGGGCAGCAGTGCCCTGGTCAGTGTAGTAGTAGTTGAAAGAATGGACCGCAGACAGGCATCGAAGGCCTAAAATAATAACACATGGCTGTAGGCAATTTTAAATTGGTTCCAGGGGTACACGGACAGCAGTGGTGTGGTCAGTGGAGGCCTAGTGGAAGGAGTGACCGCAGACAGGCATCGAAGGCCTAAAATAATAACACATGGCTGTAGCCAATTTTAAATTGGTTCCAGGGGTACACGGGCAGCAGTGGTGTGGTCAGTGGAGGCCTAGTGGAAGGAGTGACCGCAGACAGGCATCGAAGGCCTAAAATAATAACACATGGCTGTAGGCAATTTTAAATTGGTTCCAGGGGTACACGGGCAGCAGTGACCTGGTCAGTGTAGTAGTAGTTGAAAGAATGGACCGCAGACAGGCATCGAAGGCCTAAAATAAAAAAATTGGGCTGGCTGTAGGCAATTTTAAATTGGTTCCAGGGGTACACGGGCAGCAGTGGTGTGGTCAGTGGAGGCCTAGTGGAAGGAGTGACCGCAGACAGGCATCGAAGGCCTAAAATAATAACACATGGCTGTAGGCAATTTTAAATTGGTTCCAGGGGTACACGGGCAGCAGTGACCTGGTCAGTGTAGTAGTAGTTGAAAGAATGGACCGCAGACAGGCATCGAAGGCCTAAAATAAAAAAATTGGGCTGGCTGTAGGCAATTTTAAATTGGTTCCAGGGGTACACGGGCAGCAGTGGTGTGGTCAGTGGAGGCCTAGTGGAAGGAGTGACCGCAGACAGGCATCGAAGGCCTAAAATAATAACACATGGCTGTAGGCAATTTTAAATTGGTTCCAGGGGTATACGGGCAGCAGTGCCCTGGTCAGTGTAGTAGTAGTTGAAAGAATGGACCGCAGACAGGCATCGAAGGCCTAAAATAATAACACATGGCTGTAGGCAATTTTAAATTGGTTCCAGGGGTACACGGACAGCAGTGGTGTGGTCAGTGGAGGCCTAGTGGAAGGAGTGACCGCAGACAGGCATCGAAGGCCTAAAATAATAACACATGGCTGTAGCCAATTTTAAATTGGTTCCAGGGGTACACGGGCAGCAGTGGTGTGGTCAGTGGAGGCCTAGTGGAAGGAGTGACCGCAGACAGGCATCGAAGGCCTAAAATAATAACACATGGCTGTAGGCAATTTTAAATTGGTTCCAGGGGTACACGGGCAGCAGTGACCTGGTCAGTGTAGTAGTAGTTGAAAGAATGGACCGCAGACAGGCATCGAAGGCCTAAAATAAAAAAATTGGGCTGGCTGTAGGCAATTTTAAATTGGTTCCAGGGGTACACGGGCAGCAGTGGTGTGGTCAGTGGAGGCCTAGTGGAAGGAGTGACCGCAGACAGGCATCGAAGGCCTAAAATAATAACACATGGCTGTAGGCAATTTTAAATTGGTTCCAGGGGTACACGGGCAGCAGTGACCTGGTCAGTGTAGTAGTAGTTGAAAGAATGGACCGCAGACAGGCATCGAAGGCCTAAAATAAAAAAATTGGGCTGGCTGTAGGCAATTTTAAATTGGTTCCAGGGGTACACTGGCAGCAGTGGTGTGGTCAGTAGAGGCCTAGTGGAAGGAGTGACCGCAGACAGGCATCGAAGGCCTAAAATAATAACACATGGCTGTAGGCAATTTTAAATTGGTTCCAGGGGTACACGGGCAGCAGTGGTGTGGTCAGTGGAGGCCTAGTGGAAGGAGTGACCACAGACAGGCATCGAAGGCCTAACATAACAAAAATGTCAATACAATGGTATTGTCAGTGGCAGGCATTGAAGGATGTCAGCGCATAGACTAAATATTGGTGGAGCTATGAGATAATTTTGCAAGTGGTAGAGCACTGTTTGAGCTGGGGTGGGGGGAAACTGTCTTGTGGCCGGCGGTACAGGCCCAGGGCCCCTCATATTACAACGGTGTGTCTGACGTTGGGTGCGCACCACCACCGCCAGAGACACTTTATTGTACTAGGAGGGGCCCAGTGGCAGTGCCGTCGACCAAAAGCGGGCTCACCCACCTCTTCAGACAAACTGCACTCTCACGGGTGCTGTCGCCAAGTGTCGATACCACGGCCCCGTGTGGGGAGTTTGGCCATTTAGTGAGGTGTAAACATGTCGTATGCTGGACAATCAGGTGCTGAATATTACGAGATTGGAAAAGGCATTCAGAATAGTCCACAGGCAAGACCTTTTCATAGGAAAGCTAGGTGTCAGGCGGGCAAGGTGGGGCAAAAGATTTCGAAATCCAGTTGTGGTTCATTTTAATGAAGGTTAGATCATCTACATTTTGGGTAGCCAGACGAGTCCTTTTTTCTGTTAGTATTGAACCTGCAGCACTGAATACTCTTTCTGATAGGACACTAGCTGCCGGGCAAGCAAGCTCCTGCAATGCATATTCTGCCAATTCTGGCCAGGTGTCTAATTTTGATGCCCAGTAATCAAATGGGAATGACGGTTGAGGGAGAACATCGATAAGGGATGAAAAATAGTTTGTAACCATACTGGACAAATGTTGTCTCCTGTCACTTTGAATTGATGCTGCAGTACCTGTCCTGTCTGCGGTCATAGCAAAATCACTCCACAACCTGGTCAGAAAACCCCTCTGGCCAACGCCACTTCTGATTTCTGCCCCTCTAACTCCTCTGGTCTGCTGGCCCCTGCAGCTCGTGTGAGAACGATCACGGGCGCTGTGTGCAGGGAATGCCAGAAGCAAACGGTCAACAAGAGTTGATTGTTTGGTTGCTAATATTAGTTCCAAGTTCTCATGTGGCATTATATTTTGCAATTTGCCTTTATAGCGAGGATCAAGGAGGCAGGCCAACCAGTAATCGTCATCATTCATCATTTTAGTTATGCGTGTGTCCCTTTTGAGGATACGTAAGGCATAATCCGCCATGTGGGCCAAAGTTCCAGTTCTCAAATCTGCGGTTGTGCTTGGTTGAGGGGCAGTTTCAGGCAAATCCACGTCACTTGTGTCCCTCAAAAAACCAGAACCCGGCCTTGCCGCGCCACCAATTTCCAGTGGCCCCGGAAAAGCTTCCTCATTAAAAATATAATCATCCCCATCATCCTCCTCGTCCTCCTCCTCCTCTTCGCCCGCTACCTCGTCCTGTACACTGCCCTGGCCAGACAATGGCTGACTGTCATCAAGGCTTTCCTCTTCCTCAGCTGCAGACGCCTGATCCTTTATGTGCGTCAAACTTTGCATCAGCAGACGCATTAGGGGGATGCTCATGCTTATTATGGCGTTGTCTGCACTAACCAGCCGTGTGCATTCCTCAAAACACTGAAGGACTTGACACATGTCTTGAATCTTCGACCACTGCACACCTGACAACTCCATGTCTGCCATCCTACTGCCTGCCCGTGTATGTGTATCCTCCCACAAAAACATAACAGCCCGCCTCTGTTCACACAGTCTCTGAAGCATGTGCAGTGTTGAGTTCCACCTTGTTGCAACGTCTATGATTAGGCGATGCTGGGGAAGGTTCAAAGAACGCTGATAGGTCTGCATACGGCTGGAGTGTACGGGCGAACGGCGGATATGTGAGCAAAGTCCACGCACTTTGAGGAGCAGGTCGGATAACCCCGGATAACTTTTCAGGAAGCACTGCACCACCAGGTTTAAGGTGTGAGCCAGGCAAGGAATGTGTTTCAGTTGGGAAAGGGAGATGGCAGCCATGAAATTCCTTCCGTTATCACTCACTACCTTGCCTGCCTCAAGATCTACAGTGCCCAGCCACGACTGCGTTTCTTTCTGCAAGAACTCGGACAGAACTTCCGCGGTGTGTCTGTTGTCGCCCAAACACTTCATAGCCAATACAGCCTGCTGACGTTTGCCAGTAGCTGCCCCATAATGGGAGACCTGGTGTGCAACAGTGGCAGCTGCGGATGGAGTGGTTGTGCGACTGTGGTCTGTGGACGAGCTCTCGCTTCTGCAGGAGGACGAAGAGGAGGAGGAGGGGGTGCGAACGGCTACAGCCAATTGTTTCCTAGACCGTGGGCTAGGCAGAACTGTCCCAAACTTGCTGTCCCCTGTGGACCCTGCATCCACCACATTTACCCAGTGTGCCGTGATGGACACGTAACGTCCCTGGCCATGCCTACTGGTCCATGCATCTGTTGTCAGGTGCACCTTTGTGCTCACAGATTGCCTGAGTGCATGGACGATGCGCTCTTTAACATGCTGGTGGAGAGCTGGGATGGCTTTTCTGGAAAAAAAGTGTCGACTGGGTAGCTCGTAGCGTGGTACAGCGTAGTCCATCAGGGCTTTGAAAGCTTCGCTTTCAACTAACCGGTAGGGCATCATCTCTAACGAGATTAGTCTAGCTATGTGTGCGTTCAAACCCTGTGTACGCGGATGCGAGGCTAAGTACTTCCTTTTTCTAACCATAGTCTCATGTAGGGTGAGCTGGACTGGAGAGCTGGAGATCGTGGAACTAGCGGGGGTGCCGGTGGACATGGCAGACTGAGAGACGGTGGGAGATGGTATTGTTGCCACCGGTGCCCTAGATGCAGTGTTTCCTACTACGAAACTGGTGATTCCCTGACCCTGACGGCTTTGGCCTGGCAAAGAAACCTGCACAGATACTGCAGGTGGTGCAGAAAATGGTGGCCCTACACTGCCGGAAGGGATGTTGCGTTGCTGACTAGCTTCATTGGCCGAGGGTGCTACAACCTTAAGGGACGTTTGGTAGTTAGTCCAGGCTTGCAAATGCATGGTGGTTAAATGTCTATGCATGCAACTTGTATTGAGACTTTTCAGATTCTGTCCTCTGCTTAAGGTAGTTGAACATTTTTGACAGATGACTTTGCGCTGATCAATTGGATGTTGTTTAAAAAAATGCCAGACTGCACTCTTTCTAGCATCGGATACCTTTTCAAGCATTGCAGACTGAGCTTTAACCGGATGGCCACGCTGTCCTCCAACAGGTTTTAGCTTTGCCACGCGTTTTGGGCAAGATACGGGCCCGGCAGATGGAACCTGTTGCGATGTTGATGCCTGCTGCGGCCCCTCCTCCTCCGCTTCAGAACTGCTGCCGCCTGCACCCTGTTCCCCCAATGGCTGCCAATCGGGGTCAAGAACTGGGTCATCTATTACCTCTTCTTGTAGCTCGTGTGCAACTTCGTCTGTGTCACCGTGTCGGTCGGTGGTATAGCGTTCGTGATGGGGCAACATAGTCTCATCAGGGTCTGATTCTTGATCAGCACCCTGCGATGGCAATGTTGTGGTCTGAGTCAAAGGACCAGGATAGTAGTCTGGCTGTGGCTGTGCATCAGTGCACTCCATGTCAGATTCAACTTGTAATGGGCATGGACTGTTAACTGCTTCACTTTCTAAGCCAGGGACGGTATGTGTAAAGAGCTCCATGGAGTAACCCGTTGTGTCGCCTGCTGCATTCTTCTCTGTTGTTGTTTTTGCTGAAGAGGACAAGGAAGCGACTTGTCCCTGACCGTGAACATCCACTAACGACGCGCTGCTTTGACATTTACCAGTTTCACGAGAGGAGGCAAAAGAGCTAGAGGCTGAGTCAGCAAGATAAGCCAAAACTTGCTCTTGCTGCTCCGGCTTTAAAAGCGGTTTTCCTACTCCCAGAAAAGGGAGCGTTCGAGGCCTTGTGTAGCCAGACGACGAACCTGGCTCCACAGCTCCAGACTTAGGTGCAATATTTTTTTTCCCACGACCAGCTGATGCTCCACCACTACCACTACCCTCATTACCAGCTGACAATGAACGCCCCCGGCCACGACCTCTTCCACCAGACTTCCTCATTGTTTTAAAAACGTTACCAAACGAACGGTATTTGTTGCTGTCACACAACTTACACGGTGAGCTATAACTTCAGTATGATTTAGCTACCCCTTTACAGGTGGGTGAGACCACAACGAAAATCAGCCACAATGTTACACACTCTGTTGTTGTTGGCAACAAATGAGATGGCACACACGCATAACTGTCACTGAAGCGCAAATGTAAATATTTATCTCCCACTGATTTGTGTTTGTTTTTTTTAAAAGCGAGACTTCAGAAAAAAAAATAATTAAAAAAAAATTATTTTTTACAGAAGAATTTATAAAACAAATAAAATGAAATGATTGTTTCAGGGAGAATTTAGGAAAAAAAAAAAAAGGCTTTGTAGGGCCCACTGAGTGAGAGAGGACGCACACAGGAGTCAGGAGTGGCACACAAGCCCAGAGGCCAATATTAATCTCCCACCGATTGATTTAGTTATTTTTTTTGGTAGATTTTGGAACCCAAATCAAGCAAAAAAATTAATAGGCTTTCTATGGCCCACAATTGGGGAGAGAGAGAGAGATGGCACACCCAGGAGTCAAGACTGGCACACAAGCAGAAGGGGCAATATGAATCTCCCACAGATTTTTTTTTTTTTTTTTTTCAGGGAGACTTGAGAGAGAAAAAAATACCAAAAAATGATTTTTTTCAGGAATAATTTAGAAACCAAAGAAAATAAAATGATTGTTTCAGGGAGAATTTAGAAAACAAATAAAACAAAAAATAGGCTTTCTAGGGCCCACTGAGTGACAGATGACGCACACAGGAGTCAGGAGTGGCACACAAGCCCAGAGGCCAATATTAATCTCCCACTGATTGATTTAGTGATTTTTTTTGGTAGATTTTGGAACCCAAATCAAGCAAAAAAATTTATAGGCTTTCTATGGCCCACAATTGGGGAGAGAGAGAGAGATGGCACACCCAGGAGTCAAGACTGGCACACAAGCAGAAGGGGCAATATGAATCTCCCACAGATTTTTTTTTTTTTTTTTTTTTTCAGGGAGACTTGAGAGAAAAAAAAATACCAAAAAAATGATTTTTTTCAGGAATAATTTAGAAACCAAAGAAAATAAAATGATTGTTTCAGGGAGAATTTAGAAAACAAATAAAACAAAAAATAGGCTTTCTAGGGCCCACTGAGTGACAGATGACGCACACAGGAGTCAGGAGTGGCACACAAGCCCAGAGGCCAATATTAATCTCCCACTGATTGATTTAGTGATTTTTTTCAGGTAGATTTTGGAACCCAAATCAAGCAAAAAAATTAATAGGCTTTCTATGGCCCACTATTTGTGAGAGAGATGGCACGCTCAGGACTGGCACACAAGCCCAGAGGCCAATATTAATCTCCCATTTTTTTTTTTCCAGGGAAAATTTATAAACCCAATAAAAAAAATAATAATAAATAGGCTTTCTATGGCCCACTATCTGAGAGAGAGAGATGGCACGCTTAGGACTGGCACACAAGCCCAAAGCCCAATATTAATCTCCCACTGATTGATTTAATGATTTTTTCAGGTAGAATTTAGAACCCAAATCAAGCAAAAAAATTAATAGGCTTTCTATGGCCCACTGAGTGAGAGATGGCACACACAGGAGTAAGGAGTGGCACACAAGCCCTGAGGCCAATATTTTTCTCCCACTGATTGATTGATTTTTTCAGGTAGAATTAGGAACCCAAATCAACCCAAAAAATAAATAGGCTTTCTATGGCCCACTATTTGTGAGAGAGATGGCACGCTCAGGACTGGCACACAAGCCCAGAGGCCAATATTAATCTCCCACTTTTTTTTTTTTTCCAGGGAAAATTTATAAACCCAATAAAAAAAAAATAAATAAATAGGCTTTCTATGGCCCACTATCTGAGAGAGAGAGATGGCACGCTTAGGACTGGCACACAAGCCCAAAGGCCAATACTAATCTCCCACTGATTGATTGATTGATTTTTTCAGGTAGAATTATGAACCCAAATCAACCAAAAAAATAAATAGGCTTTCTATGGCCCACTATTTGTGAGAGAGATGGCACGCTCAGGACTGGCACACAAGCCCAGAGGCCAATATTAATCTCCCACTTTTTTTTTTTTTCCAGGGAAAATTTATAAACCCAATAAAATAATAAAAAAATAGGCTTTCTATGGCCCACTATCTGAGAGAGAGAGAGATGGCACGCTTAGGACTGGCACACAAGCCCAAAGGCCAATATTAATCTCCCACTGATTGATTTATTGATTTTTTCAGGTAGAATTTAGAACCCAAATCAAGCAAAAAAATTAATAGGCTTTCTATGGCCCACTGAGTGAGAGATGGCACACACAGGAGTAAGGAGTGGCACACAAGCCCTGAGGCCAATATTTTTCTCCCACTGATTGATGTTGTGATTTTTTCTGGTAGATTTTGGAACCCAAATCAAGCAAAAAAATAAATAGGCTTTCTATGGCCCACTGAGTGAGAGATGACACAGACAGAGATGGCACTCTAGCAGAAATGTCAATCTTAATCTCCCACAAAAAAAAAAAAAAAAAAAAAAAGGAACTGTCCTTCAATTACTATCTCCCTGCACTAATCTCAGCCAGGTATGGCAGGCAGCAATAAGGAGTGGACTGATGCACAAATTAAATAAAAAGTGTGGACAAACAAACAAGATAGCTGTGCAGAAAGGAAGGAACAAGAGGATTTGTGCTTTGAAAAAAGCAGTTGGTTTGCACAGCGGCGTACACACAGCAATGCAGCTATCAGGGAGCCTTCTAGGGCAGCCCAATGAGCTACAGCGCTGAGGAAAAAAAAAAAAAAAGGAGCTTCCACTGTCCCTGCACACCGAAGGTGGTGTTGGGCAGTGGAAATCGCTACAGCACAAGCGGTTTTGTGGTTAATGGACCCTGCCTAACGCTATCCCTGCTTCTGACGAAGCGGCAGCAACCTCTCCCTAAGCTCAGATCAGCAGCAGTAACATGGCGGTCGGCGGGAACTCCCCTTTATAGCCCCTGTGACGCCGCAGACAGCAAGCCAATCACTGCAATGCCCTTCTCTAAGATGGTGGGGACCAGGACCTATGTCATCACGCTGCCCACACTCTGCGTTTACCTTCATTGGCTGAGAAATGGCGCTTTTCGCGTCATTGAAACGCGACTTTGGCGCGAAAGTCGCGTACCGCATGGCCGACCACGCACAGGGGTCGGATCGGGTTTCATGAAACTCGACTTCGCCAAAAGTCGGCGACTTTTGAAAATGTTCGACCCGTTTCGCTCAACCCTACTTGGCACTCTTCAAGTTGCAATTCAAGAAAATGTATTCATAAATGCAGTCCACGTTGCTATCATGACATTTTGGTCCATTCATAGACCTTGAGATACACTGTACATAGAATCAGACAGAGAACATAAAAGATAATATCTAAATAGAGTGTAAACAGAATTTAAAGGAAGCAAAACAGATATATAACCGAAGTATAATGTGAATCACCATTGTGTAAAAACAATATCTGAGCACATTCCTGAAACTAGAGACATTGAGCTAAGGAAAATGTCAATAAAGATTTATAGATCAGGTAAAGAAAGCCTAGATGTTAACTATAGTGCCACTACTAAGATGGAACTACTAAGGTGCATATAGTGAAAATGTTATAGATAAGTGAAAAACCTAACTGATTGCCATCAGAGAAATATTTAGAAAGAAATGAATAAGCAAATAAAGGCTCCCGAGGAGGACAGCATCCACTAAAAATGGAAAAAGTCACCATGAGTATGACGCCCAGAGAAGCCAGAGAGAACAGTGCATCTGAAGAAGGTCTATCCCCTTCATGACCGCCAAAAATTTTTTTTTTACTTACCTGCGATATAAGAGAATAGCATCCTCATACAGGAGACAATCAATCTGCTGTCAGCCGTACACTATAGCTGACAACTTGCTGCATCAGCCACAATCAGTGTTGGCACCATCCATATCTATTTAACCACTTAGATGTTGCTGTCAATAGTGACTATATCATATAAATTGGTAACAGGGTGTGGGGGCTTCCTCTTTATCCCCAATGTCACCCTGAGATCACAATCGTGTGATCCTGCTGATTGCAATGGCAATTCACGACCAAATAGCGGCCTTAGAGTCTGCTGGCCATAGCGGCCTGTTCAGAAGTTAATGACATTTAGGTGGTAAAATTACTTTTTCATTCCAGTCATGTCACTTTGCATTAATTCCTGAAAATCACCTGATGGGTTAATAAACTACCTAACAATATGTTGAGGGGTGCGGTTTATAAAATGGTATAACTTTTGGGGATTTCCAATATATAGGACCCCCAAAATAACTTCAAACCTGGATAGGTCCTTAAAAAATAATTTTGTAAATTTTTATGGGAAAAAGAAAAATGACTGCTACATTTTTAAACATCCTAAGGGCAGTGTCACACGTCCAGATAATTCCAGTACCGGAAAAATCGGTACCAGAATTATCCATGTCCGTGTGCCCGTGCGTTCCTGTGGAACATCAGTGTGGCACACGTGTGGCACACGTGTGCCAACTGGGTACCATACGCACCATGCAGGAGACAGCGCTAGAGATAAGCGCTGTCCCCTGCATCTGGTGCTGAAGCTGCCATTCATATCTTCTCTGCAGCAGCGTTTGCTGTAGAGAAGATATGAAAAATCCATTTTTTTGTTTCTCGTGTTTAAAATAAATATCCCTGTCCCCACCCCCCTCCCACCCCCTGTGCGCCCCCCCGCTGTTATTAAAATACTTACCCGGCTCCCTCGCAGTGTCCTTTCCTCGCCGCTCCTTCTCCTGTATGAGCGGTCACGTGGGGCCGCCCATTACAGTAATGAATATGCGGCTCCACCCCTATGGGCGCACAGGGGGTGGGAGGTGGGTGGGGACAGAAATCTTTATTTTAAACACAAGAAGCAAAAAAAAAAAAGGATTTTTCATATCTTCTCTACAGCAAACGCTGCTGCAGAGAAGATATGAATGGCGGCTTCAGCACCACATGGGGGGGACAGCGCTTACTGTAGCGCTGTCTCCTGCACGGCACACGGACTGCACACGGACAACGTCCGTGTGCGGTACGTGTTTTACACGGGCCCATTGACTTTAATGGGTCCGTGTAATCCGTGCACTCCCACGAACACTGACATGTCTCCGTGTTTTCCAAACGGACACACAGTCCGTGAAAACACGCTGACATGTGCAGAGACTCATTGATTTCAATGTGTCTACGTGAGTCAGTGTCTCCGGTACGTGACAAAACTGTCACCTCACGTACCGGAGCCACTGATGTGTGAAACCAGCCTAAAATGGTAACAAAACAAAATAACATTTTACAAATGGTGCTGATTTAAAACAGACCTGAGGGAAATGTTTTTTTTATTAATTTTTTACTGGTAAGACTATCTGGATTAAAGAGACAATCATTCAAAATTTGAAAATTGCATCTTTGTTTACATTTTTGTCAAATTTCTGATATTTTTTTTATAAATAAACACAAAACATAGCGACCTAAATTTACCATTATCATAAAGTACAATGCGTTACGGAAAAAAAATCTCCAAATCAATGGGATATGTTGAAGAGTTCCAGAGTTATTGCCCCATAAAATAACACTGGTCAGATTTTAAAAAATTGGCCATCACTAAGGGGTTATGATTGGACCAAAATGTTACAATTTAACTGTGGATTGCATTTATTAATTACATTTTACTGAGTTGCATCTTGAAGTGTCAAGTTTTCCACCATTTTATTGCTACCGGTTGGGCCCCTACTTGTGCACCACTACACAGGAGTGCTGTGTCCTACTATTACATGTTAGGCGAAGAATATACAGCAGTACTGTATATACAAAGGCGTATTATCTACTGTAGGATTTATACAAGCAGAGATGTAGGAGAAGGAGGGCATGAGAAGCATATTATTAATAGCTTCTGGAAACTAAGGTTACTAGGACTTATGAGGATGATAATGGCTGCCATTATTGGTAATCTTTATGAAATTCTGCAAGGTCTTGTACTAGTTTGGAAAATGAAATTTGATTTGAGCCCCTAAAATGTCTAAAAGCATATACCTTTTTAAACTGTATGAAACGTACTGCCTTAACTTCTGCTGTGAGATGAATCCTGTGACTTTGTAGATGAAATAGTGTACAAAACCTGTTTACATAAATTCCAAATGTCTCTCGCTATTGCCATCTGAAATGGTACATACTTTGTAGTTGTGCGGCTCTAAAATGATTGCTAGGCATTGCTGCCAAGTATTTGCTTACAGCATAGACAGCCAGAAGCAGTGCTTTTCACACGTCAAACAAAAGTCATCAAAGGACACAACCATATAATATTCACTTAGGAACTGAAACTACCGTGAAAAAGTAAGAAAAAAGTATTGGAAAAGTTTTCTACTTTTTTAAGATATGCAAAAGGTACAGGATAGAAGGCCTCTCCTATGATTAAAGGTTGGAAAAGTTGGGCTTGTTTAGCTTAGAAAAAAGACGCCTCAGACGAGATCTCATTTACATGTATAAATATATATGTGGTCAGTACGACAGACTTGCACTTGACTTATTCCTTCCAAAAACCTTACTTAGGGCAAGGGAGCACTCATTATGGGTGGAGGAAAGGCAATTCTGACAGATAATAGGAAAGAGTTCTTTACAGTTAGAGCAGTCAGACAGGGGAATGCCCGACCAGAAAAGGTAGTCATGGCAGACACTGCAACAGCTTTTAAAAAACATTTGGATGATTTCCTCAATACGCATAACAATGCGGGGTATAAATAATTTAGTGACAAAATGTACAATTGGTGTAGAAAAGTTGAATTTGATGGACCTTTTATCAACCTATATAACTATAGTATTATATCAGTGTAGTAAAGTAAGGCAGTCAGTAAGTCTAGTCTGTTAAAAATGAAGATGAATAATTAATCTAGTGTGAATAATTTTTGGAAATGCGTGCAGTGTGCAGACTATAAATGAATTTCTATGTGTTTACATAAATATTAAAAAGAGACTGAAGTCCCAGCTGAAAACCCTGAAAAAGAGTATTATACTGTGATGTACGTAAAGTTGGAAATAGTTCAGTAGTTTCGTACTCTATTCCACTAATACTTTGGCTGTGGAAGGGATGAGGTATTTGTTTATTATGGTTATTTGTACAGTTTTATGTCTCATCTGGCGAGGTGGATCTTTGCCCTTAGTTCATAAGAGCTGTTCTTCAGCAGAACGGTCAGGAGGCACTGATGCCACTGGGCGATTAAGTTTGAACAAAGATAATAGAAGTGGCAGTACTGGAACTAAGGTAGCATAATTTTTTGAGCAGGAGCTATTGCAACAGATATTGCAGAGTTGGAATCACGGCAACTTAGAGTAGCACAAATTGAATCTTCTAAAAAGCTGGCACAACAATGTAATATACTGTACACAGTCATGGCCAAAAGTTTTGGCACTCTCGAAATTGTTCCAGAAAATGAAGTATTTCTCTCATAAAATTATTGCAATTACACATTGTTAGGAGTCGAGTGGGAACCTAGAGCACATTCAGGCTCTGCTGCTCATTGCAGCTTTTGAGCGTAGCGAGGCTCAAGGAGGGGGCCCTAGGAGGGGGGTAATGTTAGGAGTCGAGTTCCCATCGCTGCATAGGGGGAATCTTGAACCATGTCCTCTGCGGTCTCCCATTCTGCATCAGCCGCAGTGGAGCATGCTCAGTGGAGACGTCGGTCCCAGCGTCTCACTCAGTCTGGTATTGTGCAAAGGGTTACTGCTGCCTTTTCAGGCCCTGCTATTGTACCCTTTACTGGTCTGCAGCAAGCAGGCTTTTCTGGGACTAAGTCTTGCTTTGCACACACTGAGTATGCCCACGGGAGGACCTCTCTTTGGAGGTCGAGGGTCACACGCTCAGGCCCTGTAGCAGCTCCCATTGATCCTCCAGGAAGGTCCTGTAGAGCTGCAACTATAAAACGTTCACAGGTCTGCATGGTCATGCGCTAGTGTAAACTATGTATGTGTTCAGCACCAGTGTGGTCATGTGTGCAGTCAGGGACACGGCTGAAATAAGCCCCTAGAATGCTGGCATCTTCAGCGAGGAGTTTCTTGTGTGTACATTCAGGGACCTAGCTGAAATAAGCCCCTAGAATGTTGGCATCTTCAGCGAGGAGTTTCTTGTGTGTACATTCAGGGACCTAGCTGAAATAAGCCCCTAGAATGCTGGCATCTTCAGCGAGGAGTTTCTTGTGTGTACATTCAGGGACCTAGCTGAAATAAGCCCCTAGAATGTTGGCATCTTCAGCGAGGAGTTTCTTGTGTGTACATTCAGGGACCTAGCTGAAATAAGCCCCTAGAATGCTGGAACCTTTGGTGAGGAGTTTCATGTGTGTGGATACAGGGCTGGCTAATAGCCATTAGAATTCCAGCTCCACCGGAGAGGAGTTGCGTGTTTGCATTAGACTGCATGACCACTGTCAGCTCTACTAAGTAGCTGTGTTCCCCTGTGAGCTAAACAGGGCACAGCGTTTTTTTTGCTAACGGACTCTGTGAAGTAACAGAGTTCATTTATACTAATATACTTCACCGCCTTACTTAGCAGCAGGTTTTTTCCTGCACGGTGGATCCCGGGTTGCGAACACACCTATTACTTCTAATAAATATATTCGGTGCGTTCCGCCAACCCTAACACACATGTTTTGTTATGCTCATATTTATTTCCTTTGTGTATTTTGGAAAAACACATAAAAACATAGAACAAAAAGCAAATTGGACATAAAAACCTTAAAAATGGGCAAGACAAAATTTTTGGCACCCTCAACTTAATATTTGGTTGCACACCCTTTGGGATAAATAACTGCAATCTATCACTTCTTATAACCATCAACACCAGGGGTGTCAAACTGCATTCCTCAAGGGCTGCAACAGGTCATGTTTTCAGGATTTCCTTGTACTGCACAGGTGATAATTTAATCATCTACACACATAATGATTACAGCACCTTGTGCAAAGCTAAGGAAATCTTGAAAACACGCATGGTTTGCGGCCCTCGAGGAATGCAGTTTGACACCCTTGATCAACACGTCTCTAATATTTATAGTGTACCTTCTCCCAGCAGCAATTTTAAAATCTCTCCACAGGTGTTCAAGGATTTAGATCTGGACTCTTTGCTGGCCACTTCCGAACTCTGAACAGCTTTGTTTCCTTCCATTTTTGGGTGCTTCTTGAAGTTTAAGGGGTATGTTTAGGGTCATTGTCGTACTGGAAGACCCATGACCTAAGATGCAAACCCAGCTTTCTGATACTTGCCACTACATTGTAACCCAAAATCCATTGGTATCTCCAAATTTCATGATGCCTTGTACACAGTGAATACACCCAGTGCCAGAGGCAGCAAAGCAAACTCAAAATATCTTTAAACCTCCACCATATTTGACTGTAGGTACTGTGTTATTTTTTTGTAGGCTTCATTACGTTTTTGTTAAACAGTAGAATGATGTCCTTTGGCAAAAAGCTCTATCTTTGTCTCATCTGTACACAAGAGGATTTCCCACAAGGATTTTGGCTTACGTACATTTTTGCAAATTACAGTCTAGCTTTTTATGTCTCCTGCCAAAGTGTTTTATTTCATTCAAATGTCAATAGAAAGTTCGCACTGACATTGATGCACCCTGAGCCTGCAGGACTGCCTACATTTCTTTAGAACTTGATTGATGCTGCTTATCCAACATTTGAACTATCCTGCATTCCAACCTTTCATCAATTTTTCTCTGCCATCCACCTCCAGGGAGATTAGCTACAGTGGCATGGGATGTAAACTTCTTGATTCAGTTGCGCGCTATGGACAAAAGAACATCAAGATTCCTGGAGATGGACTCGTAACATTGAGATTGCTGATATTCCTCAACAATTTTAATTCTGAACTTACTCCGACAGTTCTCTTCTCCTTCTTGTGTTCTCCATGTTTAGTGTGGCACACATGGACACATAATGCAAGGATTGAGTCAAATTCTCCCCTTTTTATCTAGTTTCAGATACGATTTTCCTATTGCCCACACCTGTTACTACCCGCAGATAAGTTTGAAGAAGCATCACATGTTTGAAAGAAATTTGAACTGAGTTTTCAATGGTAACACAGTATAGCAGAGATGGCATAGCTAGTTGAGGTTTCAATGGTGGCTTAATCTAGCCTGTCAGCTAGAGCATTCTGGAGCCAGTATAGTAGAGCAGAATTTGTAGCAGAGTGCTAACTAGTAGCAGAATACTGACCTCTTGGATAATTACAATAATTATAATATAATAATTGTGTGATTATAGTCAGACAGTATTCCACTGCCTAAACTGGGCTAAATGGGCCTGGAGAGTGACATCAAAGTAACACATTGTCCCATCAGCAGGAAATGGAGGATGCAGTGCTTACAACTGGGTAACAGGTAGCTTTATGACAGAATGTATACATAGAACTATCCCACATCCACATCCACCTGAAATAATAGGGCCCATGGAAAAACTAAAATTTGCAAAATTAGAAAAAATGATTCAGTTTATATTGAACTAATAGGTAGCTGTGAGCTTGGCCTAATAATTGTGGGTATTCAGAATTGTATTGTTTTGCTCAAGAATTATGTATAAAAAATAACAGGAACAGGTTATTTCATGACCACATAGCAGTAGAGCATGTTACTTCATTGGTAGGTACGGCTCTGAGAGACACCCATACAGACTGTAAATGCACAAATAATTTGAACTTACACGTAGCTAAGGTCTTTGAGATCATGAACTGAACTATGGCAAGACTGAAACTCAGGAATTCAGAGCATGTTTACTGCTTTGTAGTTTGAACTCCATGTGTGAACTTACTTTTACAGCAGTTGAAAAAGTCACCACATTTGATGTTTTTTTTTTCGTGCTTTTATGTACACTGAAACAGACCAGTCCTTTTAAAGCTGTATAAAACTTCCATCATAAGTCTGGTAACTTTACTTGTTAAAAATATCCACAGTGAGGAAAACTTTTTGTAAGTACCGAAAACACAGCTCATTAATTCTTGTATGGTGAATATAAAAACCTGAAAACAGCAGTGACACATGAAAGGAGCATTACAGTATAATACATTGTAGAAGAAGATAATTTTAAGCTACATAAGGATTGTTTTAGATCTTGAAAATTTTACAGCAGGCAAATCAAATCCACTATGTAAAATCTGCAGAATTTACATTGTTATTTTAAGAGGTATATTTTGCAACACACTATTTCTGGCATTTCTTCAAGTCTTCTAAAGAAGTATAGGAGAAACAATACCAGAAAAAACACAATACTCAGAGCTTGCTGTGTTTTGAAAACAAAAAAAAAAGCAAAACAAAGCACTAAGGCTACGTTCACATTAGCGTCATGCGACGCAGCGTCGCCGACGCAACGCACGACGCATCGGAAACGCACGCAAAACGCACCTTTTTTGACGCAAGCGTCGGACGGATGCGTCATAAAACGCAGCGTTTTTGTTGCGTTTTTGTTGCGTTTTTACAAAAAACGCAGTGTTTTACGACACATGCGTTGTCAAACACTGATTAGATCTTTACACACAATTTAGTGTCTAGACACTAGATAACACCACCAATGAATAGAAGAGGGTGGGTCTAGTGTCTAGACAATCGATAATGCCACCAATGGGTAAATGGGGGTGGGTATTAATGTAATAGTGGTATATATACCCCGGCATAGATTATTTCCAACCATAGAGCATCAAGATGGATCGTTCCATGGAGAGTATCTACCTCAATTTTCAGCTGGAATTAGCCCTTGCTATTGCTTATGCTATTGCCTGTCATGAACAGAGGAAAAGAGACAAACTACGGAGAAGGAGTCATCGGCGTTTTTGGCTACACCCTATAGTGGAAGTCCGAGAGAGTCGTGGAGCCTACCATTGTCTGTTTGGCGAATTAAATGAGAACCAGGACAAATACTTTGAATACACCAGGATGTCAAAAGACAGCTTCCGATATCTGCTGCGTCTGGTGGAAGGAACCATTTCCAGGCAGGACACGCAGCTCCGTAAATCGATTTCCCCTGAGGAACATCTGCTGGTGACTCTACGGTACGTAATGGAATGTGAAGGATTTTTATGTTCTTGCCATTTTTTAAAGTAAAGTGTTTTTGTTTTGTGGGGTGGGGGGATTGTTATTAAAAATGAAAAATTCTTTCATAACAATTTTATTAATTATATTTATTTATTTTTCTTCTTGTCAGTTTCCTGGCTACCGGAGAGACATTGAGATCACTGCATTTCCAGTTTCGGATTGGAGTCTCAACACTGTCGGGTATTATTGCCGACACTTGCCGCGCATTGTGGGACAACCTCCGGGAGGAATTTTTACCCATCCCTACAAGAGAAATATGGCTTGCCAACGCCCAAAAATTTGAACAAGTGTGTTCTTTCCCTAACTGTATTGGAGCCGTGGATGGGAAGCACATTAGGATTACCAAGCCTTCAAGAAGTGGATCTCTTTTTTTTAATTATAAAAAATACTTTTCCACCGTGCTGATGGCAATTGCAGGTGCGGACTGCAGGTTTCTCGCTGTGGACATTGGAGCGTTTGGTCGTGCAAATGATTCACGGACATTTAAGGAGTCTGATATGGGCCGAAGATTGTACAATAACAATTTCAATTTCCCCCATCCACGACCTCTTCCCAACACCGACGGCCCGGCCCTGCCATTTGTTGTTGTTGGTGATGAGGCTTTTCAAATGAGTGGCAACCTACTTAAACCTTACTCAAGTCGTGGGTTGGACCGCACCAAAACTATATTTAATTATAGACTGTCCAGGGCCAGAAGAACTGTGGAGTGCGCCTTTGGCATCCTGCTCTCCAAATGGCGTATCTTAGGATCCGCTATAAATTTGAAAATTGAGACAGTGGATGAGGTGGTGAAGGCGTGTGTGGTTCTCCACAATTTTATTATTGATAAAGAGAGAGTCAACGTGGAACTCGATGAACCCATACCAAATCCATTGCCTGATTATCAAGCTCATCCTCTGCGGACAACTGTGGAGATTGCTCATATGAGGGACCAATTTGCTGCATACTTTGTTTCTGATGTTGGCCGTGTTTCATGGCAAGATCAAATGGTTTAATTCTTCGTGTTATTTTGATGTCATGTAAACACTGTGTAGTCCATGTCATTTAACCATACTATGTATGGTTATTGTTAAAATGTCCCCTGATTGTATAATGCGTTGTGTTTTGAAATAAAGTTCTTGTGCCTTTCCGTTTTCACCAAACAAATCTCCCATACGTTTTTCCATAGTAATAGAATTGTAAAATCCAATTTTATTGAAAGTAATGTGTGTCACACAAAATTTGTGTGTTCCATAGTTTTGACGTATAATTACATAATCGGCTCCCACCTTGTCAACCATTTTTAATGCTGCAGACTATTTGCATATGGAACCAGGCTAGACAAGGAGGGAGACGATCATGTTTGCAAAACTCTACAGAGTTAACACTATTGTACTCAGGATGAAAGAATTCGTCCAGAGTCAAATAGTGGCGACACTGTGAACATTGCTTCCACCTCACCTGACCAATATTCTTAAGGTACATTAATAAAACTATTACCCAACGATACCGACCAGTGATACGACTGGACCGAGATCGTTGTTTAGTTGTCGCGTGGTTGCTGGAGAGCTGTCACACAGACAGCTCTCCAGCGACCAAAAAAGAGCAAGTCCCGTGTAATCTGGGTAATGTTATGAAGCGCTTTGCCACACTCATGATGTTTTCCCTGTTTACCATTGTAAATGTAATTTTAAAAAATACAAAAAACCCTTACACTCCGGTGTGTGAAACGTCCATCGCCGCCAACTTCCCGTACTGTGGCAGCCCTAAAGCCCAGCACAGCGTTTATTATTAAGTCAACGGTGTGCTCAGCTTTACGGGCGGGAATCACAGTGTCAGTGCGGAAAGATGACGGCGAGGGACGTGGTAGACACCTTTTTATATTTGTGGGGTATTGTTCACTTTTTATTTGAGTGTTTAAAACAGTGCGCTAGTAACCCAATATTCCCTTGTTTAAAACAAAGACATCGCTGGATCGGTCTAAACTCGCCGATCCAACAATGACAGCGTCTGATCAGTTACCCAAAAAAAATTCCAAATCATTCGCTGACACCAAAAAACTCACAGCAGGGGCTCAATCGTTTTACGATTTCAGAAAAGATAACGTTGGTTACACACAAAAACCAACTTTATCTATACTGAAATTGTTGTGTGATGGTACATTGTAAACTTGACATATTGAGCAATGCTGTTTGTGTTTGTAACATCTGAGTACAATGAGCGACAGCCCTATAAAACAATGAAAAAAACAAATTGATAAATATTGTCAGACATTGCACATCAGGTGTTACAAAGACAAGATTTGTGTATACGGCGCAAGGTGTGATTTGGTGCAAACTTTATTTGAGACAATAAAAACTAATTTTTTTTTTTAAAAATAACATTTATTTAGGGTACAAAAAAAAAAAATTGGGAAATGTTATTAGGGGGTACCAACATCCGCAATTAAAGGGGATTGATATCCCACACTTTTTGGGGGTGTTGAGGAGACCGAGGAGGAGGACGAGGGGGAGGAAGCAGCATACTCTATCACACTAGACGGGATGCCGACATCAATCCAGGCAGTGGATGGTGGCGAGATTAGCAAAGCAGGAGGTGAGGGAGGAGGAGGGACGACCAGTGTCCTTGGCTGGCTACTCCGGCTCCGGGTAGACCCAGGCTGTGATGGTGTACTCCTTGTAGACCCAGGCTGGGTACTGGGTGTACTCCGTGTAGACCCAGCCTGGGTACTTGGTGTGCTCCGGGTCGACCCGGGGTGTTTTCTGGTGGTACTTTTGGGAGCAGCCATAGCCAAGGTCGTAGTACTTGTCGTCGTCTTCTTCTTCTTTTTCCTCCTCTCTCCCTCTGGGTGTGGGTCGGCATCCCGTCTGTGTCCCCTTGAAGGCCTGTCAGGCTCTGAACTTTGGGGCTCTGTTCTGTGGTGGCGGTGGCGGTGGCCCTCGGCACGCGGAGCTCTGTGGTGGTGCTCTGCAGCAGGAGTCGGAGTCATGGCAGCCAGCGATGGTACTGCGGGCATATTTGTCGCTGACTGCATGACCCGAGCCTGCTGCAGAGCACTGACATATACATTGTTGCAGCCCTGTATGACCGAAATCTGGAGTTCCGGCGTAAGATGTTCAACCATGCCGTTGTGAATGGCAGTAAAAAAATGTTTGGCCGGCCTCGAGAGATCCGTTTCGATGTTTTCAAGACGCCGTTCGATATTGCACATTTTATCGCACAGCGCCTTGAAACCATTCTGAAATACGGTGCTCAGATGTAAAAATTCGGGCATGGGCGCCCTGTCCGAGGCCCGCTGACGCTGTCGGGAAGACCCAAAGGAAGGAGCGACAGAGGCCTCGGCCAGGGGAACATCTGATGGACCGGCTGCCGGTTCGCCAGATTGTGGTGGTGCAGACCTGCTCTCGCTGTGGGATGGCTGCGACTGTTCAGATGGCGCTTCACAAAGGACCGCTCCAGAGGGTCGGACAGTCTCGCGGGTGCTGCTGTGTGTTCTGTGAAAACATAAGGAAACCATTAGTATACTAAATATCACATTTCACATGCGTCATTAATTAACTTTACCGCCAGGTATCCATTGCCGCCATTAATATTAACCTATTTTTAATATTGACACTGCATATGCACCATCAATATTAAAAAAAAAGGTATTTATTTAATTCACAATAGTCACCCATGGTTGTGGTTTGCAACGCCAGACAATTATGCTTACGTTGGAACTGCCATGACGTCACGGTCATGTGACCGAGACGTCATCACAGGTCCTGCGAGCTGAGCAACCATGGGAACATAACCTGCTTTGCAGTGGAATGTATGCCGTATCTATTATATTTTACTTTTTTGTGTATAAAAAATCGGGGATACACCTGGATAGCCACTATACTACTACACTATTAAATATTGGCTGGGCATGGCCAATCTACTATTTTTCTGTGTTCTGTATACTTCAGATTTCAGTGAAATTGCTAGTAAGTCAAGCTCAACATTGTAGTAATCCCAGAAGGCTCGGAGCACGGAGCCGCTGTGTCAAGTGTGAGAAGACCAGAAATGAATAAAAAATTCTAGGTCAACGAGGCGTGAAAAGTAAAAACAAAATACTTTATTCACTTCAATCATAAGCAGAGGATGAAACATCTGCACAATACAATAAAAAAACTATCTACGCGTTTCAGGTCTGATGTTCCCTGTCACCTGAAATGCGTAGCTAGTGTCTATTGTATTGTGCTGATGTTTCATCCTCTGCTTATGATTGAAGAGGATAAAAGTATGTATTTTTTACTTTTCACGCCTCGGTGAGCTTTCCTTTTTTTCTTCATTTCTATACTTTGTACTTGCCAAAATAACTGGCTGGGCAATAAGCTACGTGGCTGGAATGTAGTATGTGAATATGCATGTTGTAAAAACTAGGTGTGTGCATAAGTACTATACTTACTCTCTGCTTTCAAGGACCGGTCGCAAGAACTGCAGTATACGGTTGTACTTATACACCGAGGTCCTTGAAGCGGCAGCACCACTACGAGTCTGTCCCTCCTTTTTCAGGCCCCTCCGGAAGCGGTCCTTCATGGAGCGCCATCTGGTCTTCAATTGTTTAACTGTGTATAAATTGAAAAAATAAAAAAGGTTTTAGATAATATATTGAAAACGATTACGCAACCGTGTGCAATCCCAATAGAAGACAGCACAGACGGTTGTGTAATCCTGGCATGATGGGTCACAGCAGCATTTTGTAAATACTTACGGAAACTAGTTTTGGCCTTTGGTGAAGCGCTGTCGAAGCCATCCCACAGCGATTGTGCCACCTCTATCCACAGACACCGCAATATGCCCTGGTCCGTGTGCCGGGGTTCACGGCTGTACCACAACGGGCCCCGTGCTTCAATGGATGCCACCATCATGTCAATATTGAGTGGTTCATCCAGGGCCCGTTGTGAGACCTAGAAAAAATGGAAAATATTAATGTTTGAAAGATAAAAAAAATTGTCCCTACCTCCTCCACCGCCACCTACTACACACAACACCACAACCTCCCACCACCCCCCATAACCGCAAAAACAAAAAAATTAAACAAAAAAAATGAAAAGGTTTGAAATAAATACTTACTCTCCGTCCTGCAGCCACAGCTTGGCCCCGTGGTCCCTGCTGCTGCTCCCTCTCTTCCTCCTGGTTCTCCTCCTCACTTGAAGAAGCCTGCAAAATAGTTTACCAAAAAGTTGAGTGACCCATCTACTAATGACAGCGAATATAAGCAATAGTAGATCATGTACTCACCGGACTCCTCAGCGGTGGGGTGTGGCTGGAATCGCTGCCGCTGGCCATGACTAATGCAATTCTGAAATAAAGAACAAAATAACATTGATACTATGCTCCTATGCACAATCCAGCAATAAATAAAAATAAAAAAAATCATTTAAACCACAAAGAACATTACACTCCAACTGAACTAACGCTGAGCAAACAACACGGCCACATTGATTAAATTAAAGAAACAATGGCAGAGACAACCCAATGCCAGAGTACAAAAGCCTAAAGGTACCATCACACTAGACGATATCGCTAGCGATCCGTGACGTTGCAGCGTCCTCGCTAGCGATATCGTCCAGTGTGACAGGCAGCAGCGATCAGGCCCCTGCTGTGCTGTCGCTGGTCGGGGAAGAAAGTCCAGAACTTTATTTGGTCGCTGGACTCCCCGCAGACATCACTGAATCGGCGTGTGTGACACCGATTCAGCGATGTCTTCGCTGGTAACCAGGGTAAACATCGGGTAACTAAGCGCAGGGCCGCGCTTAGTAACCCGATGTTTACCCTGGTTACCATCCTAAAAGTAAAAAAAACAAACACTACATACTTACCTACCGCTGTCTGTCCTCCAGCGCTGTGCTCTGCTCTCCTCCTGTACTGGCTGTGAGCGTCGGTCAGCCGGAAAGCAGAGCGGTGACGTCACCAGACATAGATGCCTACCTCTAGAAGCTGTATGAAATTAATTTGAGGTAGCTGGAGCAGATACAATGGTCAGGCGGTGCACTTTTCCTACATTTAGGCATACACAGACTACGCATTCCCATACGAATCTAGCAGCAGCACAATGGAATTCTGGGGTCACCCAATTAGCTTTTACCTGACTTACCATTGCGTCTTTAGACTGATGCACCAGTCCATGAGAGAGCGCACATTATGGGGAACAGTGCCCTAGGAAGGCAGTACTTACTGTCCGCTCTCCTCGGTCCATCTTCTTCCTTCGCACAGGAGTGGCTTTGCCAATCTTCTTTTTCCGCTGCAGAGGCCTGATCTACAGGCTCTGGAGTAGTTGTAGGTTCATCCCCCCGGACACCTGCACAGTGTATATTTCTGCGGGGAGAGGTAGTAGCGCAGCAGCCTTTGCCGCAATGCCAGCTCTATTATTGCCTTCAGCTTCTCTAGTGCGTTCCTTAGTATGAGCCTGCACTTTAATTATTGCAACTCTCTTGGGCAGTTCCAGTGCTCTCAGAAGCTGAGCTACCAACTCTGCTTTTTTAATGGGTTTACCAGAAGAACCACTAAACCTTCTGCTCTTCCATATGGGACCGCAATCATGGAAAATGCTGAATGCGTGGCACTATCAGTAAATGCTCTGCCATTATACATGCCTCAGCGAGTGCTTTCAATTCAGCTTCCCGAGCAGACATCCTAGAACGTATAGCTTCACTTTTTACCACCTCATGTTGATCAACTATTGCACAACCTCTATGAGGTACTATGTCTTTTTGAAAAAAAACTGTGATCCATTTACATAAAGCTCTAGATTTACATTAGGGATTGGCGGCTCTTGCATATTGGCAAGTATTTGTGTTAAAACAGTACACCCATAACATGTCCCCCCGGATTTATGACAGTACAAACGGAAAGGGAGGTCATAACTTGGGATTCCTAGTGCTGGGGCTGAGAGAATGGCTTCCTTCCGGTCCCTAAACCCCTCTTTTGCTTCTGTGGTCAGTTGGTATGCCTGACCCTTGTTTCACATTGACAACACATCACATAGAGGGGGCATGATTTATGATGCAGAGGGAATCCATTCTCTACAGTAGCTGATCAGCCCTAGGAATGTTCCAGTGTACTTACGGAAGTGGGCACAATTGCTTAGCTTTCGGCCTTTTACCCATTCAGTGACCTAAGAAAACTACTTTTTTTCCTCTCTTTTTTTTTTTTTCTTGAAACCTTACATCCTTCGTGATACAAAAAGATTAGCAAAGAATCTATTTTCAATTAGACATACCTGGTTGCTCTCTGCTCAGGGGATATTGTCTAATACACACCGGTACAGTACCTGGCTTGAATTTGATGGATACTTGTGTTATCCTTAACAAACGAACGTCTCTCTTATCCTTTACCCATACAGCAGCTGATATTTGCTTAAGCATTTGCTGAATGTCCTCATCTTTGTCAATTTTCAGTTTTTCATCATGTAGCTAAATTAGCGACATCATAGTGGAGAGGGTTGCTCCAGACAATAGGCCTGTAACAGTAATACTTTTCTTCCAAACAATTAATAACTGCATTCATTACACTCAGGATATCAGCACCTATCAAGGTTAGGACATTTATCTGAGACCAGCAATTGGGCACACAAGTCTGTGGTCCGTGCTATTCACACATTCTTGGGTTCTGTTTCATGCAAGGGATGGACTGCCCCATCTGTCCCTACACTCCGGACTGTTTTCACTGTCATGAATCATTGTGGCATATCCATTTTCTCATATCAGTACAACTCGCTAATGTATCAATCAGGCATTATAATTGTGTGAAAGTGATAGCCATCCTGTGGGGACCACTATTTTTGTTTACACTTCTCTTGGCAAACTCCCATCTTTCCTTTTCTTCTCTCCCGCTGTTCCCCTGTGATATATACCTGTCCCCTGCACCGCAGTTTTCACAGCATTATTAAATACATCTGGAGGTATATTCACCATAACATGGGAAGGGACTGATTGAGTGTAGCATAGATACATTCTGGCCTCACTCTTCTCTTAATCCTGTCAGGAACATATTTTTAAGAAACCTAGCTTCCCTAGATTCTTCAGGACATAATCATGATCTCTGAGACTTTGAACCCTGCTGTACATCTAGCATAAAATCTGTCAATAGGCTCCTCTGAACCCTAAAATACTTCTGGTAATCCTGAAGCTAAGTCCTCTGTCTGCTTTCTGGCAACCACAAGTAACCAGGCTAGAAATTACTGTCCCGACTCCCTAGTTTTCTTGTCTGCTGGTATCTCCTGTATTATGGCATTTATTACAGATCCAGCTAGTGGATCCCATGGCTCTTTTATCCCTCTGCCTATCCTGTGGATTGCCTGCGTGCACTGGAGGTTGTGAGTGCGTAGGACTACTTTCTGTAGCCCCCATCAACCCTTCACTGGACTGGTCATCTCCTATACACCTCCATTCGCTGTCTACTCTGCTTTATTGTCACCCGGAGGAGGTGTAGGGGTAGTCTGTAAGTGAAACCTGTCTTCACTTCCTTAGGTAAGGGCTTCCTGCTGCTGTCTAGGACTATTTAATGGAGTGGAAAAACTATCCGGGGATCCTTTTGGCATCCCAGGGTATTGGTTTGTAGTTAAATGCATAGGAGGAGAGGAAACGTATGCTGGGAAGCCTGCCTGCATTTGCATTGCGACTGACGCTGGAATCAACCTTCCTTTTCCCATGCAATCTCACTCTTTACTGGGCTGCTGCTGGAAGGGGGCTGATCTCATCCCCCCCAGTTACAGGGGTGGAGGGAGCTGCACAGACACTGAACTCAGTAAGGGGGACTGCCTGTGCCTGCGTGCCTGCGGGGGGAATGCTGCAAATCGCCTCTCATATGTGCTCACATTGTAACTTCAATCATGTTCCACATTCATCTCAGTATTAAAATACGGATCATGTCGTTCAGAGGTTCTGATCCATACTGCCACTTGCATCCCATAGTCATATTTATCAATCCATGTGGCATGCTTCTTACTTAAATGCTTCCATCTCTCAGCATCCAAAAACAAATTCCTTGGCATCCCTGCCTTTTCCAGAACTATTAGCGGTATCCTTATCTGCTTTATTTCCCACCAGGTCCTTTATCTTATATCTCGGATCCGTAATCTGTCCTGACCTGGTTAATGTATCACCCATAACAGCTGTCAAAGGTAGCGACCCCTGTCTTCAGCCCTGTTATATATAACCTGGATCCCACTGGTCTACTATGATAGCCAGCAATCCTGCTTCCAAAGCAATAAGCTGAACCGCAACTCACTGTTCTCTCCTGATGCTGATGCACACTGTCCTGTAAAAGTGGATCACTATGAACAACGCAGTTCCAACCACAAGCGCTATATACTCCTCATACATCTGGATCTGAGTCCTCACTAGACTCTGAATATGCAAGGTCTATTCCTGAACCTACTCCGGGTTCAATAAGATAATATTCATCCGTGATATTATCTTTCCACCTTGGCATATACCATCTAGAGTCTAATATATCTACCCAGCTTCTCATCAATCCATGAGGATGAGTTACTATATGACAAGAGTATTCTCTGCGCCTACTGTGGTGAACATAGACACTTTTCACACAGCATGTGCTGCACCCATGGGAAGCATTTGTCTGATTTTTCAATCAAATCCATACACGCATTATTTCAGTATTTTTTCGCTCCTCACATTTTATCAAAATAATCTAGTGCCAATGGACAAAAACATAAATCACATCTATTTATGGAATCTCTTACTTGGTTCATTATATCCTCTAATCCATTTCCTATCTGAGTACAGGATTGCATACAAAAATAAGCATTCATGTTCACATAGATTGTCTTCACATGCTCTTTCCTACTTCACTACAAACTCCCACCCGGGACCTTCCTGTAAGTTTTTTTCATGTAACAACTCACTGCTTTTAATAAAAAGGCTATTTATATACTGAGCACACATCATTTAGTCTCCATACATCATGAGCGCTGCTCTGTACCCCACAACATTGATTCAGCAATATATCAGAAAGAAACACAGTATAATCAGAACAGTTCAGCACAGCTCTATCAGTACTACTTATCAATTAAGAACTGACAAGGCACTAATAAACTCAACTAATATAATTAACTAACCAAAAGCAGAATAAGAGTGATAAAGAAGGAAAGAAATATAGAACAATCATAGGACAAGTATAGCAGAGCATAGTAGAATCAAGACACTTCAATTACAATATTTACAGTATTAACAAACATTGACATCGTTACAGACAGACAGACAGACAGAAACCTTTGTTATAAATACAGACAAAACAAATGATGGAAAATCATTGTACTTCATAATGAAACAAAAACAATTGTTAACAGCACTTAAACAAACAACAAACAAAACAGACAAAGACAAGCAAGAGACAACAAAACAAATAACAGATACTTTCTTTTACCTGAGGGCTTTTCCCGTTAGAAATCCCCAAAGACTGACTCTATAAAGCCTCCATTCTCGGAGAGAAAACTGTGTGAGTAATAAATCTACTCACTTACCCGGGATTTGGTTTTCTGTTCGGGACGGAGGCAGTCAATTGTTCAGTCTAAGATGAATGTCGAAGGAGAAATTATATTATCTCGCTGGGGCCTCCAAGTTGTTAGAGAAGGGATTTCCAACCTACTCAGGTGTTCTGTTTATTAGGTACCTACGCAATAAAGCAATAATCAGAGAGACACACGCTCGTTGTCTGTCAGAATAGTCTCTGCTCCTTTATTTTTAGGGCTGGGCTTAAAAAGGCCCAAGATCAAAAGGAAATGTAGAGTTACATAATAAATTGGCATAAATGAATGTCTTATACAATAAGTTGAAAAAAACATCCTGGGATATAAGATGGATGAATGCGGTGTAAGAATGTAGGGAGTTGTTGTTCTCATGTCTGCGGTTTTGAGATACTGGCTTAAACTACACATTTTTGGGTGTTCTTGGACAATAAAAAGATGCCCTTGACATTTTCTGGGAACGCTATAAATGTATATACCTAATAGGAATATACTCACCCTCGGAAGCGCCCTGCTTCCTTCCGACAGCCTTCCTTCCTAAGAATCAGCCCTTCCAGGACCTTCGGTGACGTCGCGGGTGACGTCGCGGCTTGTGATTGGCCGCGCGAGCGGTCACATGGGCGGCCGCGCGGCCAATCACAAGCCGCGACGTCACCCGCGACGTCACCGAAGGTCCTGGAAGGCTGATTCTAAGGAAGGAAGGTTCCCGGTTAGTACCAGGGCACGTCAGAGGGTAAGTATAAGGATATTTTTTATTTTAATTCTATATTTTACACTTAAATATGGATCCCAGGGCCTGAAGGAGAGTTTCCGCTCCTTCAGACCCTGGGAACCATGGAAACCCAATGCACTGCATTGGGTTTCGAGTTTCGGCCGACCCCGACCCCGACTTTTTTATAGGATCGGCCGATTTCACTCGACCCGACTTTTCCAAAAGTCGGGTTTCGTGAAACCCGACCCGATCCTATAAAAGTGAAGGTCGCTCAACCCTAGCCTCAATAAGAGTGAGGGAATACTACATGCTCTATCCAGAGAGACAGAGTGGAAAGTTGCTACTGGCCAGAGCACTTTCCACTGACTATCTTAGATGATATATTAGTTATTAATGATAGCCCTAAGTAAACAAGGGACTACCAACATCAGAACTTTTACAATCAGGTCGATGTAGTACTGCGATCTGGATGGTCTATATGTATTAGGTCAATTTCTATGCTTGTTATGTAGGTGATCACTATGTGGGGATATAATTGGAAATATATTTAGTTTTAAAATCCCCGATGGATTGGCATTACTTATCTGCTACAGGTTGACTATTAATTACGTTATTGATAGTAGTGCCAATTGTGGAAATATATTAATAGTATTCAAAGTGTGGCCTGGTTGGTAAATTGTGTAGAGGCAAAAACATGTTCTTATTATGAGCATCTATTCCTCTTTTAATGCATCCCATTATGTTATATGTCTTGGTGGTAGCTGTCTGGCACTGGTCACTAAAGTTGAGTTTGTTATATTACCACTAGATGGTGGCCCGATTCTAACGCATCGGGTATTCTAGAATATGTATGTAGTTTATTTATGAAGTTTTCTGAATAATACAATTTATATACAGGATTCGGCCAGCCGGGCGCGACCAATTAGCAAAGCGTGGTTCAAATTCCGCGCCAATTGGCCAACAGGATTTGGCTGGCCAGGCGTGACCAATCAGTGAAGCCAGGGCCAGCTCCAGGTTTTTGAGGGCCCCGGGCGAAAGAGTCTCAGTGGGCCCCCTCATTAACACATACCACGATGATAATGCGCAGATACAGTAGAAAAATATACCACAGCCAAGTAGCATATATCACAGTCCATGTAGCATATAACATAGCCCACATAGCATATAGCACAGCCATGTAGCATATAGCACAAGCCACGTAGTATATAGCACAGGCCACATAGCATATAACACCGCCCATGTAGCATATAGCACAGCCACATAGCATAAAACACAGCCACGTAGCATTCAGCACAGCCCAATGTAGTATATAGCACAGCCCACATAGTATATAGCACAGCCCACACAGCATATACCACAGCCCACGCAGTGTATAACACAGCCCACGTAGTATATAGCACAGCCCATGCAGTGTATAACACCGCCCATGTAGTATATAGCACAGCCCACATAGTATAAAACACATTCCACGCAGTGTATAACAGCCCACGTAGTATATAGCACAGCCCACGAAGTATATAGCACAGCCCACTCAGTATATAGCAAAGCCCATGTAGTATATAACACAGCCCACGTTGTATATAACACAGGCCACGTAGTATATAGCACAGCCACGTAGTATATTGCCCAGCCATGTATATTGCACAGCTACGTAGTATATAGCACAGCCCACATAGTATATAACACAGCCACATAGTATATAGCACAGCTCACGTAGTATATAGCACAGCCACGTAATATATTGCACAGCTACGTAGTATATAGCTCAGCTCACGTAGTATATAGCACAGCTCACACTTTATATAGCTCAGCTCACGCAGTATATAACACATCCACATTGTATATTGCCCAGCCACGTAATATATTGCCCAGCCCACATAGTATATAGCACAGAGACACAGTATATAACACAGCTCACACAGTATATAACACAGCCCACATAGTATATAGCACAGCGATGTAGTATATAGCACAGCCCATATAGTATATAGCACAGAGATGTAGTATATAACACAGCCCACATAGTTTATAACACCGCCCACGTAGTATATAGCAATGTGGGCACCATATCCCTGTTATAAAAAAAGAATTAAAATAAAAAATAGTTATATACTCACCTTCCGGCGGCCCCCAGATCCAGGCGAGGCGTTTAGCGATGCTCCTCGCGATGCTCCGGTCCCAAGAATGCAGTGCGGTCTCGCGAGATGATGACATAGCGGTCTCGTGAGACGTCATCATCTCGTGAGACTGCAATGCATGGCCCGGAGCATCGCGAGGAGCGGGAAAGGCGCCGGAAGGTGAGAATATAATGATTTTTTATTTTTTTAATTATTTTTAACATTAGATCTTTTTACTATTGATGCTGCATAGGCAGTATCAATAGTAAAAAGTTGATCACAGAGGGCTAATAGCAGCGTTAACGGACTGCGTTACACCGTGGCATAACGCGGTGTAATGCAGCCATTAACCCTGTGTAAGCGCTGACTGGTGCCCTGCCGGCCGCGACCAATCAGCGATGCGGGATTTCCATGACAGACAGAAAAACAGAGGGAAGTGCCCCTTAGACGATTATATATATAGATATACCCAAGTCTTTTTCAGTTACAGTTTTATCCAGTGTTCTATCATTTATTACATATTTGTACATTTTATTTCCGTGGCCCAAGTGCATGACCTTATATTGATGTAGATTAAACTTTATTGCCATTTCTCAGCCTAAGCCTCCAGGTTACATACATCCCTTTGTAATATTAAGTTATCATCTTCTGTTTTGATGACCTTACAGAGTTTAGTATCAACTGGAAATATTGAAATTTTGCACTATATACCCTGTGCAAGGTCATTAATAAATATGTTTGGAAGAAGAGGGTCGAATACTGACCCAACTGTTAACTGTAAACCAGCCAGGGCATGTTCCATTTAAAGTCACCCTTTGTTTCTTATCACTTAGCCAATTGATAAGTCAATTTACACATATATTATCATAGTTCCATTGCTTTCATTTAATGTACCAATCTATTATTGCATGCTGTATCAAACAACTTTGAAGAGCACAGATGGACATGATCCACGGTGTTACCCTGGTTCAGTCTGGAACTTAACTTCTCATAGAAGAATATCAGATTAATCTAACTGGACCAATTACTCATAAACACATGTTGGTGCTGGGTTATGAGGTTATTCTTATTGAACTATTCCAGGATAGCATTTCTTAGAAAACCCTCCAAGATTTTGCCCACAGTACAGATTAAATTTACATGTCTACAGTTTCTGGGCTTAGTTTTTGTCTCCTTTATGAATATAGGTTACACATTTTCTATGTACCTGTCCTGCGGTACAGACCCTGTTTGGAATAGTTGAATGTTAGAAATAGTTGTCTGTCGTATGGTACTTAATTCCTGCAGTACACGGGGGTGTATACCACACTGGCTTTGTGATTTGTCTACTTTAGTGTTTTTTGAACTGGCGCTATACACTGTGACCACTGGGTCCTAAACAGCAAATCCCGATAATCTATCATAATCGCAAAATTTGGAAAGTGTTTTATTAAATATTTAGAAATTGATTGTTTGTGACAGTAGATTAATAGAATTACTGACGTAACACTAGAAAGATGTGATATATTATTGAATATTTCACTCTTTGTGCCTATGAGCCATCAGTGTCAGAGGCAATGATATTTACCCCTTCATATGCTTGTCTGATTATTTTTAGATGACTATGCAGCCGCTTGATTTAAACTGTTTTGGAGGTTGAGAAAAAAGTTTATAAATCACAGTGTGCAGATGAAGGTGCTGGGGCATCATTTCCAGCATGACTGAACGCACGATATATTGCTAAATTTATCATGTTCACCGCACTTCATATTGATGCCATTCATTCAGACTGTATACATTTACAGGTGATTATATTTAACTTTTACATCACTGATAACTGAAGTGGCTGCAAACGTGCATACAAATAACATGTTTACCTGTTTTATTAATGGGTAAAGGCACAATCCTATAAAAAGCCACTAGAATAGCACAGTTTTATATTTGACATAAAGCATTAAGAATAAGATACAAATTCCGTGAAGCTGGCTGCGTTTTGCTGACAATTTAATGTGTGTGGTCGCAGTGACTGTCCGCTGACATTTGGCATCAGCAGAAAACATGTATTGAGCCTATTAAATTTCAACACTGCAGTTATTTTATTCCGCTGGGAAAGAATAGCCATCAATAAGCAAGCATTCAGCTAACAGCTATTTTATGTGTATGGCCAACCTTACATGTATAAGTCTTTAGCACTGTTCTACTATATTCTGGAGCTAACAAAAGTCATTGCTTTAACTTCTGAATTGCCTGTTTTTTTTTTCAAAATTGGAGCATCCTTATTTGCTTGGAGTGCCAACTAAAGGTAGCATTCAATGTTCTGTAGCTAAAAAGATTGAGTGTTTCTCTATAAAATAAAGTATATTTTGCATTACTATTAAAAAGGCACTCTCACTAACATAGCAGTAAATGTGTGTGTACATGCATGTCATGTAGTGCGAGTGTAATAGTATACTCGACTACTGCCCCTTTCTCCGGTGTCCAGTCCCATTCTTCTTGGCTTCCCTGTGACATCACTGCAATTCTGAGCAGCGCTATGCATGAGCTGGAAGTCTACTTTACAATGAAAGCTTATGGAGCCATGTTCTAACACTCCATAGGCTTTCATTGCTAAACCTAATTCTGGGTTACGCAGCGGCTGACCTGGCCAGTCTGCAGAGCTAAGATGTCACAGAGAAGCAGAGAAGAACGTCTCTGGACGCTGGAGAGAGCAGGCACAGGTGAGCATATTAATATACTCACACTACATTACATGCATGTACATACACATTTACTGCATAAAAAAGTTAGTGGGAGTTCTCCTTTAATGTTTATGACCACAGATAATATAATGCTCACACCTTATTTGGACTGTAACTGAAATTATATTAGTACAGTCAATTCATCTGCAAAAAAATCCTCTACGTACTATTGGCTCATAGTCCTTTCTCAAGACTTGAGAAAAGCTCCATTAGGTAGAGCTGAAGGTGCGCCAGAGTATAACTGCTATTCACCCCATGTATTTTGAAAGCACACAGGCCAATGCTGCCAACGTCTCCCCCCACCCACGTCAACCAGCCACACCCTGGAGGGGGGTCTCTATTACTTATATTACCCTGCTTGGAGGAAATGAAGATTTATTACAAGACTAATATTGCTAATAATTCTAGTGTACAAAATTAAATAATACCACTATGCTATGACTATATAATATTACCACATACTGATGAAATAGTGTCATTGTTGAAAAGAGCACTGGCAGGTGCAGCGGGTCTGGCAGACGTTGAGAAGGGCACTGGCAGGTGCAACGGGACCGGCAGACATTGTGATGAGCACTGGCAGGTGCAACGGGAGTGGAAGACATTGAGATGGGCACTGGCAGGTATTAAGGGACTGGGTGACATTGAGATGAGCACTGTCAGGTACAACGTCAATCTGCACCACCCTGGATGGTGGTCTATTACCCTGCTTGGAGGAAATCAAGATTTATTACAAGACTAATGTTACTAATAATTCTAGTATACAAAATTAAATAATACCACTGTGCCATGACTATATAATAATATCACATACTGATGAAATAGTGCCATCGTTGAGATGAGCACTGGCAGGTGCAGCAGGACCGGCAGACATTGCGATGAGCACTGGCTGGTGCAATGGGAGCGGCCGACGTTAAGATGGGCACTGGCAGGGGCAACTGCCAGTTTATGTTGAGATGAGCGCAGGCAGGTCCATCGGTACTGGCTGATATTGAAATGAGCACTTGCAAGTGCAACTGGACTGGCCCATGTTGGGATGAACAATGGTAGGTGCAACAGGATCGGGTGACGTTGAGACGAGACCTTGCAAATGCACCGCGACTGGCTGATGTGGAGATGAGCACTGGCAGGAGCAACAGGATCGGGTGACATTGAGATGAGCGATGGAAAGTACACCAGAACTGGCTGACGTGGAGATAAGCACTAGCAGGTGTAGCGTATAGAGATATGAGCACTGGGACCTGAGAACTCACAAAGATTGTTAGGAAACAAATTCACTATATTGCACAGGCACCTCCATGTTGGAAGTGGTGCTTTAAATAGTAAATGTCCTCCAGCTATTGGCAGGAAACACTTTGGAGGAATTTGCGTGGCCTTTTTAAGGAAGAGGAAGTGGGCGCTCGAGCGTCCTAAGCACAGTGCGCGGGGGACGCACCTCAGGTAGCAGCAGTCATGGAAGGATCAGAATGGTGGCCGTCTCTGCAGGGGGAGAGGGACTGCAGGCAGAAACTCTGGTTCTACAGCCATCACACTAATCATTAAAGAGGTTGTACACCACCGAGAAAAAGTTCACTGAAGCCTCAGAAACCTTTTTTTTGTGCAAGCGAAATGCAGAAAAACTAATAACTATCCATTCTTTAATTCTTAAAATAAATAAATAATTTGACAATTATTAGAATAGAAATATATTGTAATTCAATAAAATAATCTCACCTGATTCAGTGTTGCATGTTGGTCTTGAACCATTTATAGTAGCTGAAAATTCATTTCTGATTGAAGTGTTATCATTGCTTTGTTACAGTACTGTGCCTCTAATGTTAATCACAAGTAAAGCTGCTCAGTTTGATCCACTAATCATTTTGGACTCACACAATTCTTTTATTTTCGTCTTTCTACTTCGTAAAAGAGAGTGGCATTATTAATTTAATCACATCACTTGACATTATGTAGGCTGTAAAGAAATCGTTATACCTTTTCTTTGTAAACGTTTTCACAAACAAATAAATCTATTCATCAAAGTCTAAAAGTGTATGTTATGTTAAGAAATATTTTTTTTCCCACTAAGAATGACCAACACTCAATAAGAAACAATTACTCAGGTCACAAAGCACACAGCACAGTCCTGTATAAAATAGAAGCTCTAATCAGAAAACCATGTATTGGAGGTTTTATTTCATTTGTTAATGTAAAACATCAAACAAACTATTGTTTTATTTCACATTTGGTATGAATATGTGTGATATACATTGTTTTCAAAATATTTCCAAATATACCTAAAATTTTCTAGTTTTATATTGCCCAGAGAACCTCAACATTTTCTGTCACTATTATAGACATCACTGTTAAGCTTCAACTGCGTACACAAGGTAAAAAACTGAGCATTAAAGGGGTAGTCTCAAGTTTGCAAGTTACCCGCTATTTATAGGATAGAGGATACTTTCCAGATTGCTGGAGGTTCAACCACTAGGATCCACACCAATCCAGATGAACTGAGATTTTGATTAATCCTGTGTGAATGGTGCCTTGGTCCATAACATGCACTAAGGGTACCGTCACACTATACGATTTACCTACGATCACGACCAGCGATATGACCTGGCCATGATCGTAGGTAAATCGTAGTGTGGTCGCTGGGGAGCTGTCACACAGACAGCTCTCCAGCGACCAACGATGCCGAGGTCCCTGGGTAACCAGGGTAAACATCGGGTAACTAAGCGCAGGACCGCGCTTAGTAACCCGATGTTTACCCTGGTTACAAGCGTAAAACTAAAAAAAAACAAACAGCACATACTTACATTCTGGTGTCCGTCAGGTCCCTTGCCGTCTGCTTCCCGCACTCACTGACTGCCGGCCGTAAAGTGAAAGTGAAAGCACAGCCGCTGTGCTCTGCTTTCACTTTACGGCCGGCAGTCACAGTGCTGGAAGCAGACGGCAAGGGACCTGACGGACACCAGAATGTAAGTATGTGCTGTTTGTTTTTTTTTAGTTTTACGCTTGTAACCAGGGTAAACATCGGGTTACTAAGCGCGGTCCTGCGCTTAGTAACCCGATGTTTACCCTGGTTACAAGCGAACGCATCGCTGGATCGCATCGCTAGATCGCTAGATCGGTGTCACACACACCGATCTAGCGATGACAGCAGGAGATCCAGCAATGAAAGAAAGTTCTAAACGATCTGCTACGACGTACGATTCTCAGCAGGATCCCTGATCGCTGCTGCGTGTCAGACACAGCGATATCGTAACGATATCGCTGGAACGTCACGAATCGTACCGTCGTAGCGATCGAAATGGTATAGTGTGACGGTACCCTTAAGCTCAATTCTTACTGGGACAGGCGGAGATAGCCAAACATTGCTCTCAACTGGTCTTCAGCACTCTCATAAGAATGAATGGAGCAGTGGTGCTTTGGTCAAACTTCACTCCTTTCACACAAAGCGTCTTCAGTGACCGAGTTCTATGGATCAGTAAGGTTTGCAAGATGCCTAAAAATCAGGAAGTTGTTTCCTGTCCCTTGGATGTGGGATAATTTTCAAGCTTGAGAGCACCCCTTTAATCTCATTGCTATCAGAGGGCAGGATTAAAATGGAACCTCATAACATATCTGTTACCTGTAGGTGGATAATACAGGATCACTTATTTGGTGATATTAAGCAAATTATGAAAACAGTTTATCTTCAACCATCTGTGCACAATGACCTCTGCACAAGTTACAGAGCATGCCCACATCATTCTTCCACAAATGTCAATTTTTTTTTACCGAAATTTCCTATGTGCACATACTGTAAATCAAATTTTTCAAACTGCTTTTTCCTAGCATAATTTAGTTTTGAACAAAGCAGCAGCTGTGTAACGAAAATAATGATATATAATATATACAAGTATATATCGAAAATAACTGAAGCTAAAAAATAGTATTTCATTCTAAATAGTTATTGTTTAATAAGAAAACTTGAGACTTGGATTCTCTTTAAAGGGAATCTGTTATGAGATTCTGAATGTTCTGTGGAGTTTCAGAGAAAACATAGTTTGTAAAGCCGTCAGGAGACTAAGTGCTCACATAGACGGATCGATCTCTCCCTATGTGTGTGTATAGGAACAGACATGTCAGCTTAAGGGAGTGTGGTAGATATAAGCAGGCGTGAACATGCCTTGGGCTAGTCATCCAAGATGTACTGTCCTCACCAGGACTTTTAAGTATGGTTTCTCTGAAACACTTCACCGTTTTATAGTAAAACACACACAGCTGCAATAATGCAGCCATTGCCTGATTCATGCTGTTCATGGTTTCTGGCAGCATTAATCTCATGAAAGGTTGTATTTTAAGAGAAAGCATATCCTAATGCAGCAACCTGGTGTAAGGCAGGGAGGGGGTGTCTATGTTCCGGGCAGTGTATAATCTGTGTCATGGTCTCCGACTTTCTGTCACGATCCATCTCTTTCCTCTCTCCAGTCACACATACACAAAGTGCCACAATAACAATATATAAAAAAATAACACTGGGAAAGAGTTTGCTGTGACACCAGGTGCGTATCGGACAAAGATGGGCCTCTGATATGCGCAGATTTGCTATCAGCTCTGTGCTCAGAGAGGGTATTGTGACAAATGATGATTTACACATCAGTTGCCTCTTTAAAGGGTTTTTCCCATGAGCAAAGCTAATTTTAATCAACATTTAAATTAATAGATCTTTGAATAATAATAATTTCCACAATTGGATTTGTGTTAAATAATTGTTCCTGTGCTGAGATAATCTTATAAATGTGCCCCTGCTGTGTACTGTGCAATGGCTGTGTCTGACCATGCAGGAACATGGTCTGATCATACCACAGCTGCTGAGCAGGGGAGGAAGCAAAAGAAAGTATTCAGACAGGACAGCAGGGGGGTCGTGTCTGATTCTTTCTCTGAGGTAAAACATTGCTTAAAAACAAGCAGGGAAATGTTTTACCTCACAAAAAGAATAAACTATGATCCCCTGGTGTCCTGTCTGTATACTCTGTTGTCCCTCCCCTTCCTGCTCAGGAGCTGTGGTATGATCAGACCATGTTCCTGCACGGTCAGACATGGCCATTACACAGAACACAGCAGGGGCACATTTATAAGATTATCTCAGCACAGGAACATTTTTATTTAACTCATCCAATTATGGAACTTATTTTTCTTCCAAGATCTATTACTTAATATGTACTTTGTTAGTGGGAAAATCCCATTTCGTAGACGATGATGGTGATAGTGGTGGTTGTTTGTTGTTTGTTTTTAATCACAAAGAAGCAGTATTAAATTGGAAAGAACACTGTCTTTGCTAATGATAATTGTGGTAAATAATTATATGCAAATAGTAGGCAATTGGTGGTCACATTTACACTCACAGTTGAAGGTTTAACCAAACATACGGACAGGCAGATCTCTGTGCTATACTTGTCTTATCAATTCAATTCACTTATTCTCAGTATGTCCGATCTGGTAATGCCCTATCAATATTCTTTACTTAGGACTGAGCTGTGCTTCTCCTGTGCTGCATTTTTTTCCTCCTGCAGCTGCAATATGGATTCTTCCAATCTAAAAGCTGACAGATCCCCTCCTTTTTAATTTGTCCGTTTCTGAACCAGCAGTCAGGGGAAGATCAACATCTCATTGCAGTCTGCCTTCCTCTACTGACTTCTCTCACCATTGGCAAACTATCAGGGACTCTTGTTCCAGCTCTTTCCAGAAACATCTACATTACAAGCAGAGTTAAATCATTGTAAACATGCCATTGAGAGGGATGATTAACCTTTTGATAGCTGCCTGTCAGCAAGTCTCATAGTATGTTACACAGAAATCACAGTATGCACATGAAACACACTATACATCTGGAGATGGCCACTTTGTGGGATCGCTCACTAACTTTTCTAGTCTTCTTTTCCACTGATAGGGAAAGACTCATACTATTTATCATTTACAAACAGCTTTGTCCTCTAGCTAATTAACCCTTTACAAGCACCTATGTCCTCCTCTGGTTAATGAACCCTTTGGTAGCTCTTCTGTCCTCTTGCGTTAAATAGGCTGTATAATACACAGTGAGATACTATGACATGACTAATAAATAAAGGTATTCTATAGTGAATTACAGGATTCTGGCTTGAGGTGGCAAATTGTTCTACTCATGTTTTCATTTTGCAAATTTGTTGCTTATTGGGATACATTAATAATTTCATCATGGTTGTACTTTGCCTTTGGTAATTTTTTTGATAACAATAGATAAACGAGTCTTCCAATAACGTCTGTATACTAGTGACTCTAGTCCACCATAAAAACCTGCGAGATTTGAGCACAAAACTCTGTCTAGCAATCAGATACTGTGTGCAATCAGCTTTGTCTGCAGAGTTGGTACCTGCTAGACAGGAGAATTTCACTAGATTTTGCAGTTTGGTAAAATAAAAATGCTCCCTGTAACACTGATGGAAATCATGTGATGTTGAGTTTGTTCAGATGAATCTATTTTCAGTCCATGTGCTATATGTGTGGAAAATGGACAGCACTTGTACCTAATATTAGCTTAAATACTAGAACACATGGTTTATTTTTCAAAGGGAACTCAGGTCTGTTTGAAAAAACCCACAGCATTCTTTATTTTTGAACTGGGCAAATGGGGTGATTGAAATTTAATTATTTGCCTGTTCTATACATTGCAATACTAGATTATTGCAGTATATATGAAAATTTCTGATTTCTTATGAAGCCAAGAGCTGAGGAGCACCAACATGGTAGCCATGAGAATTTTCAGCCATCCCCTGGCAGCTAGAGCCACTCATCACCTCTTTGCAATCTTGTCAGTTGGGAGAGAGCAATGGGTGGCAGAATGATTGTGCCATGTAAGACATAAGGAGTCCTTTTAAATAACTCTGGTTACAAATACTGTAGATGCCAGCTGCATAACAAAACCTGCACTGGGTATGGAGTGGGCTCATCTCCAAACAAGAACTTGACATACTACATACTCAATAAGGATATAATGTGTCTTAGCACGAACAGGCAGGTAGTTGCGATCTACGTTCCTGTTGTGCCCAACACTGTTCTCCAAGGCACAAAGCGGTCACAAACCACTGCTGCCGGCGATTTGGCTGCTTTTTGTCAACAGAGCAGCACTTTGTCTTCTCGGCTGCTCTGTTGACAGGGTGGGACTGCTGGCGTCATTCTGGCTCCCCCAGTTAGGCAGTGGAGCTCTGGATGTCAATCAGAATGACAATGGCAGTTCTGTCCTCAGAGCAGAGCGGAAAAGAAACCGCTGCTCTGTGGACATGATCTTAGCGGAAGTCACTGAATTGCTGGCAGGAGCAGTCAGTGACGACGGAGAGCAGTGACGAGCACAACAGGCAGATAGCGTTCAACTTAGGCACATTTTTTTGGGGGCAAAATCCAAGATATCCCCTTTTAGTGTAATTTTGGCCTTTTCTGGAAACAGCCTTTAGGAGTAGTCAAACTCTGAAACACCATATTTTAAGAGTTAGTAATGGCAGCTATACTGACAGATATTGAAAGGTGCCATGTACTTATGTAAGTATAAATAGCATTGAGAGTTATTATATTTCGCAGCACAATTCATAGGGGACATGTACAGAGAAAATCAGACATTACAAAGTCATACATAATTCAACAATTTATGCAAGAGGAGTGAGGGTCCTGCTTACAAGCTTACAATATATGAATAAATAGGGGAGGAACAAGATATAAAAGTGCTTCTACTGTATGGAACAGCTATTTTTTTAACGAATAAATTATGGTTTACATGTGAAGCTGCATGAACCAGTCACCAGTCTGTGTACAGAATATGAAGTGCTTTTGAGTGGAAAGAGTGTGGGAAACCCCCTGAAAGAAGCTTTTTCCTCACTCCATGGAAAGGAACAGAGAAACTGAGAGAAGTTAGATCCATGAAGTAAAACTATGGGCATGAATAAAAATATGAGGTTCTAGGGCACTCTTAAAACTGTAGACAGTTAATAGTCCATACTTTCTATTGACTCCAGTTCTTGTGTGCTGTCAGGCAGAAGCTGTCTAACTCCAGTCACCTGAGCTTCGCACGTTTTTGTGCTTTTTTCCCTTTTTTTGGACTATTTATGTGACCATGCACCACAGAGGCACCATGCACTCTCTGTGGACATTCTTTCCAGATGTATTATTATTTATTATTATAGCGCCATTTATTCCATGGCGCTTTACATGTGAGGGGTATACATAACAAAAACAAGTACAATAATCTTAATACAAGTCACGACTGGTACAGGAGGAGAGAGCATCCTGCCCGCGAGGGCTCACAGTCTACAAGGGATGGGTGAGGATACAGTAGGTGAGGGTAGAGCTGGTTGTGCAGCGGTTTGGTCAATCGGTGGTTACTGCAGGTTGTAGGCTTGTTGGAAGAGGTGAGTCTTCAGGTTGTTTTTGAAGGTTTCGATGGTAGGTGAAAGTCTGATATGTTGTGGTAGAGATTTCCAGAGTAGGGGAGATGCACGAGAGAAGTCTTGTATGTGATTGTGGGAAGAAGAGATAAGAGGGGAGTAGTGAAGGAGATCTTGTGAGGATCGGAGGTTGCGTGCAGGAAAGTACCGGGAGACGAGGTCACAGATGTATGGAGGATGTGTATGTGGATGGCTTTGTATGTCATGGTTAGGCTTTTGTACTGGAGACTCTGGCCAATGGGGAGACAGAGGGGAGAGGCCGAGGAATAGCGGGGGGACAGGTGGATTAGTCAGGCAGCAGAGTTTAGAATAGATTGGAGGGGTGTGAGAGTGTTAGAGGGGAGGCCACAGAGCAGGAGGTTACAGTAGTCGAGGCGGGAGATGATTAGGGCATAAGAAGCTTATCAGCCCCAATGCAAAATTTCTAACAGGGCCCTCACCTATCACATGGCCTTGAATAGTAATAGTTTTTTTATATGGGGAAAAAGGACCTTTTGGGAACCCCAAATCTCTGGGGGCTGTTGCAACCCTTCCACCTATTAAAGTTATGCCTCAAGTTCTTTTTTATTAGTAAGATGAGTCTGAGACTAAATAAAATGTATTGGGTGAGGTTTTATGCAATTATTTCCCTATTCCTTTTACTTATACAGCTCCTTTATTTTGATGAGTCAAGACTATTGATGTGATTCAAATAGCCTCAGTAATAAAACTATTACAAATGTTCAAGAGGCAATAATGGTCATGATAGAATTCAGTCAATAAAGCAGAAAAAAACCTCTGGTCTCTAGCACAAATTTGGCCTTTACTAAAAGTGTTTGTAGCTGGCAGAGCAATAATTTAAAGTCTTTGACATCTTATTACTGATGTGTGCAGAACAAATTGTGCATACAATTAAACTAACATGGTAATTTCGGTTTAAAAAAATGGATGTAACCTTTCCTACGTTCTAAATGCCTGGGAGACTTTGGCATTTATATGCATGTCTTATAGAACATGAATTTCACTTATGAAAAGGGAAATAATGGCATGTCTAGTCTTAAAGATGCCTCATTTACACATCATTGCCGAAGATTTTTCACAGTTTAGGTTCTCTCTAGATTGTGGGAGTAATTGATTCACAAAACCGGTAGTTTGTTTTGTTTGATATTTTTCTGGAAAAAATGAGTCAATTGATATTCATTAAAATGCCATTACGTGGTACATAATATGCTTTAAATACGTGGTAGACACTAAGGACTTGAATTGAAAAGTATGTTTTTGATCACAATACTGTACATGTTTGTACCTGAGGCAGTTTGAAGTCTGTTGATTACAGTGTCTACTACGAGTATGCATAAAGATATAAATAGTAGAGTATTAACTGTATACGAAATAGTTCATTTACTTTTGACTATATTTATACAAAAAAAGCAAAAAAATATCTTTTGAATGCTATTAAAGGTAAGTGAGGGCAAGATCTGTCAAAGCTTCCATTCAAATATATCTATTTTAGAGATTACTGAATCTCAATTTTTTATCATTAGACTGAAAAATAGCAGCTGCCCAGAGGGCTGGGAAAGTAGTTTAAAAAATTGATACTCCACAAAGCTCTTTTCCAGCCCCTGTTATCCTTTGTAGGATGATATCCTCTTCAGGCATTTTCACTCTGTGCTGCGGCCTCCGGCGCTGAGTAGGCCTCTGAGACATGTGTTGACTTGACAACATCATAACATGCATCACCTAAAGCTAAGTCAGCACCTCAGGCAACTCATTTTGTAACAGCATGATATGAATCACGATGGCAGAGGTCTGCTCAGTGAAGGGAGCCTCAATAGAGAGTGAAAATGTCTGAAGTGGACTTTGCACACGTAAGGAATTGAAGAGGCCAAAAAAGAATTTTGAGGTGGACCAGATAGAGGCCAAACAGAATTTTGAGGTGGACCAGATGGGGGAAGTGCCACAGGTGAGTATTAATTTTTTTTTCTACACCTAACATTTATTATGCTCCGGAAGAATCCAGAATCATGGAAATTTGATTTGCATCAAATAACTTCAAGGTAAACTGAAGTTCTGGACAAATTTGAATAAAATTCCAAATTTGAATTTTGTCAGATTAATTCTTCACTAGTCTATAAACTTTTGATCAGCAGTGCCAAACTGATTTTCATTGAAGCCACACCAGCATTATGGTAATATTTAAAGGGCCATTTGTAATTATAAGATTGCATAAATGTAACCACTCCATAACATATTGTGAAATAACCTGAGACACCACATCACATACAATCATGAAAGTAAAAACTAAGACAAAAATGCAAGCACATCCATTCAAATATATTGTTAAAATATTCTGCTATATTTCTCGGTTGAAATACATTTTACAAAATTTGAATTCAGGTTTTTAAAAATGCTCACCTATTTTGTTATCTGGACAGATTTATGACACTGTTTTCCTAGCACAGTCTTGTACTGTAGGAATCTATAAAATAGTGCAGCTTATTATTGGTGATGTATGATCTGTGCTTAGTCTTCATTAGATTCAATATTGACAACATTTGTCAGAGTTGTGCTTGAATAGGGCTCTCAGAGCTGTGCCCTGGGTAGGACTCTTAGAGCTGTGCTTGATTAGGGCTCTTAGAGCTGTGCTTGAATAGGGATTTCAGAGCTGTGCAGTGGATAGGGCTCCTAGAACTGTGTTTGAATAGAGCTCTCATAGCTGTGCTTTGGGTATGGCTTTCAGAGATGTGGCGCTAAAATAGACGTGTTCAACTGACTTTCATCTAATCACTGTGAGCACCTTGGAAAGTACCTGTCAGCAGGTCAGAAGTGGACAGTTTATGCCATTGTTTTATTCCCACTGATCCACTGAGTAATATGTATGGGTTTTTTCCTTTTAAATGTACCATACAGTTTCAAGGATATGGGGCTTTTTTAAAAGATAGTTTGTATGGTCTGTACCAAGAGGATGTAGTTCACAGAAGTATCTAGGGGGCACTATTACCCTCTGAGCAATACCCACTTGCTAAGGCCATACAAATTTGCACTTAATAAAAAGGTTCATAAGTTTGGAACCATATGGTGTATTTACTTAGAAAATGGAAGACTCGAGGAGGGGGTTAATGAAATAAAATAAGAGCAAAAACTGGCCACTTTTGATCTGGTGACACGTTCTCTTTAAGCTCAATACTAATGATCTTGAAAGTGGTTTGTATAAGAATCTCATTGGAGTGGAGATGTGAGCAATAATGACGTAATTTGAACATATTTTTATTGCCTGCATTTCAAAATAGGCACCGACTGCTATGGGATTTCATGGGGACCATTCTCTATTATTGTAAAATAAGGAAATCATAACTTAACCTATACACTATGTCCACAATTATTAGGCAGTTTTTTTTTATGGTTCATTTCATTACTGGGGCAGCACGGTGGCTCAGTGGATAGCACAGCAGCCTTGCAGCACTGGAGTCCTGGGTTCTAATCCCACCTTGGACAACATCTGCAAGGAGTTTGTATGTTCTCCCCGTGTTTGCGTGGGTTTCCTCCCACATTCCAAAGACATACTGATAGGGAATTTAGATTGTGAGCCCCATCGGGGACAGTGATGATAATGTGTGCAAACTGTAAAGCGCTGCGGAATATGTTAGCGCTGTATAAAAATAAAGATTATTATTTATTAATATTACTGATTATCTACATTATCTACAGTAATGTCAGTTAAGCCAAAAAGCTCATAAACCTGAAACCTGAATATTTAAGAAAGTAAAAGTCAGGTTTTGTCTTTCTTAGGATAATATATATGTGTACAGAATTGTTGGACAACTATTAGTGAGCAAATTATTATGCAACTAAGGGAAAAATGTAAATTTTCCAATCTCTTTGTTTATTTTCATCTTTTAAAATAAGAATAATAAATGAACAACTTAAAATGTACAAAAATACATTTCTGACAATTAAAATAAAATATCTGTGACCAATATGGCCATCCTTCTTTTCAATAACAGTCATAAGTCTTCCATTCGTGGGGCTGCCAGTTTCTTAATCTGTTGACAACCACCTTTTTGGGCAGCACCAACCACAGCCACTCAGACACTGTTAAGAGAGGGTTACTGTTTTCCTTCACCATAAATCTCCCATTTAAGAAAGGCCCACAAGTTCTCAATAGGGATTAGGTCATGTAAGGAAGAGAGCCATGTTATTATTCTTTACATAGTAACATAGTAACATAGTTAGTAAGGCCGAAAAAAGACATTTGTCCATCCAGTTCAGCCTATATTCCATCATAATAAATCCCCAGATCTACGTCCTTCTACAGAACCTAATAATTAGCCTTTACTGGCTAGCTAAGCAGTGGAGTATTTTGATGCATACAATGGAGCATTTACCTGCATAAAAATGCTGGATTTCTTGAAAGATGCAGACTTTTTCCTGTACTACTGCTTGAAGACAGTGTCTTCTAAAAACTAGGAATAGGTTTAGGAGTTGAACTCTCCTCTCTAAAAGGTCCACTTAGCTCATCTTTAATAGTACCAGCCCATAGCAGTACTCCATCTCCAATTTGCTGGCATTTGAGTTGAAGTGGAGGTCTGTTCTGGTTACCAATCCAGCCACAGGCCTATCCATTTGGTCTTAGTCACTCGTATCTAATGAGTTCATAAAAACTTTGAAGAAGAATCTGTCTTCAGATATTGTTTTTATCTAGTCTTCACGCTTCAACTTCTGTGTCTTTTTCAGTGGAGGTCGTGTCCAGCATTCATTAACTTGGCCATGTCTCTGAGCACTGAACACTTTATACTTCTGGGTTCTCCAGAGAGTTTGCTGTTCTGGAGTATGACAGCAGTGGAGGATAATAGGTTCCTGGTCACTTAAACTTTGACTCTTCTCAAATCTTTGGCAGTGAGTCTGATGAATATTTGCAACCAAACTTTTGCTAGTTCTGTGATGAATCTGCAAATATCTTAGCAATTCCAAGAGTGCTGCATCCCTCTGTAAGACTTCTAACTAATTTTTTACTTTTTCAGAGTCAGTTATTTATTTTAACCCATTTTTTGCCTGAGGAATACAAGCTGCATAATAATTCTGAACATCTTGATAAAGGATGTTGTATCATTAGGCCACATTCTCCCTCATTACAAAAATACACATAATTTGATCTGTTTTATCCAATAAGCATTTAATTATGTACAACTTTGAGTTAGAAAATCTGCATCAAAATGATGATATGGACAAAATACTCATAGTGCGCATATTGTAGACATTGCAGCATAGTCATAATTGTCACATGCTACACAAATAAATGTAGTAATATTAGGCTTTGATGAGTAAGTATCAGGCAAGGAAGTTATCCTGGTTTACATTCTAAAAAGATATTCCATCTTTAATTTTTTGAATCTTATTAGCTTGTAGTTAAAGTAATCAGCAGTGACTAGTTTCAGAGGCTCGTGCTATCAAAATTGGCATCACCATTGAGCCCATTGATTGGGTTCAACAGTCACGAACATTGTAGTTATGCAACATGTAATCATGTAGTCACTGCAGCATGTCAGGATCCAGTGCAAATAATCACTGAAAGCAGCGACATAGAGCCACTGCTGGAGAAGGGAAAGGTGGGCACGGCTGATATGCTGAGTTTATTATTTTTAACTGCAGCCAATGGGATTAAACTTAAAATTACCGTATAAATGACAAACCCCTTCAAGAACAGTTATCTTTGACATTGTACTATGCTCTTACATCAGCAGTTATATATAAGAATATCATGCTGGTTAAGTGCATATTGCTGCATCTTATTCCCTGTGATGTCAATATTCATTTTTGCAAGTTTTATTCTTTAGGTATCTCAAACAGATGTTCTTTCTGCATCAAATACATAGAAATGTAAATTGCTAATATAAAAATAAAAGTATACACTACATTTTTATATAAAGTGGTGGCATAATGCAAAAAAGTGCCATTATTATGCATTGCCTCAGTAATGCACAGAGCGGACAAAGAATTTCAGTGCCATAAACACCAAAGTAAACCCCAATGGAGATGGGTTAGGTAGGGTTTATATAAACAGGACCTTATCACTGAAGAATACAAAGGACATCTATAATGTGAAGAGTTGGGCATATGGTAACTCTCAACCAGTTCACTAACTCCCATGTACATGACTCTTCACAATACAGATGTATTTGAAAAAGGCCATTTGTTGGTCAAAACGTTGAATGGTATCTGTTCTTCTTTTTCTGTTGGATCCAAATAAATATATTTGCAGCAAGAAATACTGCCATTGTCTTCTTTGGTTCTGAGGTCCTCTTCATATTGTTATAGGACTGTAATCCTTTCCTCAAGCATAGCTACCTTTGGAGCAGTGTTGCCAGATTTCCTCCAATTTTTCATAATTTTCAGCGATGAGAGCAATGTGTAATTGCCTGGTTTGGAACTACACACGGGACACTTACAGAAAAATTTACATAGAGTAATAAAATTAACTTATAAATAAAATGATCCTAAACATGAAGCTGTATTAAGCATCAAGCACAAATTACGGCACATCATTATCACATATAAGATGAAAGACAAGATGTTTGAGAGATTAAATAGAAGAGTGTAGGTCATTAAAACAGATACAGATTTTCTCTGAATTGGAAGCTTAGAATCTTAAAATGGGGTCTACAATTTGTTTCTCTATGTCAACATGTAATTGACAAAGTATTCCCTTCAGGGTTTATAAAAGTTGCCCCTCTGTTAAAGTGGAAGGTATAGTCAGTTGTTTTGTCCATTAAATGACATAGAACTTCATAATTCCTACAAAATGCACGTCTTTTTCTTCACTCTATCTCTAGATTCTTCAAATTTATCAAGCAATTCATCAATTGCATTTGATTTGTTGCTATCTGCAAACTAGGCTTGGAGGACTGCAGCCATTACTGTAAAAGTCAGCCTTTTTACATATGGAGTGAAATATTCTAGCTTTACCCCCTCCTGCTTAGCTTCCACCGTTCAGCTGCTATTCTAACATAATTAACTTTTTCAGTTAATGCTTGCACAGTATTTCCAATGAAACAGCAAGTTTGGAGTATATTTTATTTAAAGTTTCCATTGTGCTATTATTTTGCTATTCCTCTTGGAAGTATTAGAATAAATTGTCAGCAAAGCTGAAATTACATGAAAATATTAAACTATAGTTTATTCTGTGGCTCCCAAATGGGAAACCTATGAACTACCTCTGCCGTGCTGTTATTCCTAGCTGATATTTTGATTTGCTAACCTGGGGCAATGTTTATCATTCTACACTGATGACATTGCACCACGCTGTGTTCACCATGCGTTGGAATTGGAGGTGTAAACTGATGAGCAAAAGGGTAACACTGTTTTGAACTTTTGACTTTCAGGCTGTGTATCTCACCATCCACTACTGCTTAGAAAGTAAGACTACCATCATTTTATAGAAGATCATCTCTTCTTTGTCATACAAAAATTTGACTAGCAACTACTTACCTTATGATTAGTTATGCAGATTCTTGCCATGTCACTGCATTGTTACTGTTTTGCTCTTTGTGGAAAAATCTTTTTCTTCCTGTATACTACAAGTTACAACTAGTTCTTCTATTTCTTAATAGATCAGTGTCTTAACAGGTAGATTCCTAAGCAAAAGGTCACTGGTTCGAATCGTAGAGCAGCCATGAAGATGATTTCTCAAGAAAAGAGAAACGGCATAATCCTGCAGTCTCTCAGCCAGGAAAATTGCCAAACTGCATCATGTGAGTATCATGACACTTGAAGTCCAACCATCCGTTCAATAGCCAAGAAGTGTACATCCAAACAAATTATTGTAGTCAACATGTTGTCTCTTCACAAGGTCTATCAGCTTTGGTGCAAAAAACATGGTACTGGAGGTGGCCCATATGCTTCATAATAATGAGATCATAGTCACCCATGCAAGCACCATGAGATGCATGTTACACAACTCTGGAATGGTAGCCCGAGAAAAGATGAAGAGTCTTCAACTTCAATGTCATCATAAGAAGTGTTGTCTCAAGTTAGCAAAAAAGTATGAGAAGTGGACAGTAGAAGTTTACAAATCGATGATTTGGAGTGATGAGATGAATGTCAATAGACTAGGTTCTGATGGGTGCAAATGGGTCTGGAGAAACAAATGAAAAAGGAGCTAACAGATTGAAAAATTTAAGAAACTTTTAAGTTCAGTGGAGGAAACCTGATGATATGCGGTTGTTTCACAGCCAAAGGCATTGGATACTTGACCAGGATCAATGGTCGTCTCATTGCTGAGCTATATGTGAGTATCTTACAAGATGAGTTACTTCGTACAATTGATACAGGAAAGATATATATCTTTGCACCATGTTAGCCAGTAGATAGAAAAATGTTTAGAATTCCACCACTGAGGACTTTCAATTCTAAATATTTTTTGTACAATTGAGTGCTATGGGTATTAAAACAACGACATAGTGTTCCAGCAGGACAACAACCTGAAACGTATGTTGAAATTGGTGAATAAATGGTTTAATGACAATGAAATAGAGTTGCTGGATAAGCCCTCACAGTCCCGAGACCTTAACCCAATCGAACACTGGTGGGTAGAATTGAAGAATAAGCTGTATACATCCTCAAGTGAGTCGACCAGTATGCACCAACTTTGTGAACGTGTAGAAGAGAACTGGAATCAGATTTTGGTCGATACATGTTTGAATCTGATCTAGAGTATGCCCAGAAGGATTCAGTCAATGTAAAAAGCCAAAGGTGGATTTACAAAATACTAAAAAAAAAAAAAAAAATGTTCATTTAGAATTTTAGGAGCAGAACAGCAACAATGCAGTAAAATGTAGAATCTGGCACTGTATAAAGTTGAAGTGTTATTGATATCAATCATTTGGTGACCTTCTCTTTGGTTTCTAAACATTTCTGGTTTTTATTATTATGACTCGCAGTTGAATGTGGACTATATAAGAAGTAAATATCATGAGCTGATTTGTAACAACAGTGGCATCCTTTTATAGGACCACATCAGTGAGCCCATTCTTTTACAAAGGTTAGTAAAGGCAGAGCACATGGCTAGGGGCTGGATTTAAAATACTTACAGTATTTCAATAGGACTGAATGAAAAAAATACATTTCCATAAAGTGTTTGTTTTTTCTCATTTGATTCCAAAACATTTTACACTTATTCTCTCATCAAAAACAAAATTAAGAAAATAATCTACATTATTGTCACTTTCCACGTTATAGTAATTTTATAATAATTTTTATTTATATAGCGCCAACATATTCCGCAGCACTTTACAATTAAGTGGGGACATGTACAAACAATAAATTCGGTACGAGTTAAGACAATTTAAACAGTGACATTAGGAGTGAGGTCCCTACTCGCAAGCTTACAATCTACAAGGAAGGTTTTGGAGCTACTTAACCCTGCGTCACGTGCAATAGGCCTCACAGGCACAGCTCACACATTTTTGTGTCCCCCTCTTCTCCAAATTGGCAAGGCATTCTGCCTCTTCCACTACCTTCCTATCTTTAGGTGCTGTTTGAAACCCCCCCAACTCAGTTTTACCGCCGTCCTTGCAGAGAGCAAGTGTGACTTCCGTGGCCTATCAGGCTCACTCCACCTAAAGGTTCTCACTTTTGAAGGTTCTTACTTTCTGTTTTTTATTATCACAATTGTTTATTTTGCTTGTTTTAGGAATGAATAATGCAAAACATATGGATATTTCTTAGAATTAAGTAGGATTTTCTTACAAATAAGAGGGTTTTCTTAGAAATGTCCTCTCAGGCACATTTCGTCCGAAAACTTAATAATTATCATATGATAATATGATCTGCCAACCTTGCTTTTCTTTCTGCTATTGAGTTTGTTCTGCTGAACTTTTATCATCTGAATCTGAATGAATATGACTCCAGTAGCATTTAAGTGCCTTACAATTAAGTTTGTTTCCTATTTTTAATGCTTAGTAATATATAGATATATGGCACTGCTAAAAGTTGCGTAGTGGTTCCCAAGAAAGGTTACAACCCATAAAATTTGAAAAATAATGTTTGACACTCAAGAGGATTGCAGTGAACAAAAGGGTTTGCTTATTCGGTAATCTTTATAATTGACGTTTCGGTCCTAACACTTGGACCTTTATCAGAACTGTACAAGACATATACAAATAAAAATATTTAGAGTGAAAATAACAAATTTTTGACATGTATATAGTGCAGGGGTGTCAAACTGCATTCCTCGAGGACTGCAAACAGGTCATGTTTTCAGGATTTCCTTGTACTGCACAGGTGATAATTTAATCACCTACACAAATAATGAGTTGGTGATTAAATTATCACCTGTGCAGTACAAGGAAATCCTGAAAACATGACCTGTTTGCAGCCCTCGAGGAATGCAGTTTGACACCCCTGATATAGTGCATCAACAATGTCAGAGGAACGGCTGTTACAAGGATGCCAGACGTGGCGAAATGCCTCATCTGGTCAGAAATTGTAAACATAGAAAACATCATTGTTATGGAGTGATTGACATAACACAATATGGCACAGAATTGAAGCATAGAACAAAGGGTTAATCATGTATACATCAAAGCATTAGGTTAATGTTATACCAGTAGGATACAGAAAGGTCTAAATTCAGATTTATGCCGAGTCTCCAGTTTTTGCCACTAGATGGTGATCTGTCCCATGAAATAGATAGTAGTGCAGAATTATGGAGGGGGCTCTTAATCGAGACTGTGAGTATAGTGTCATACTATTCAAATTTTGTATATGGGATGGGTATGAGTCAAAATAAGGCTGCTGAGAAAAGTTAAGATATTGGTGAAAGAGAGATAATTCTCAGTAGGAAAAAATGCAGTTAAAAAAGGTTAAGAACATATTACAGAGGTAATTTTTGTAAGAACACATGCGCTGGTTATATGCGTAATTGGAGTGTTACCTGATTACGACCAGAGAGGGGAGGACACTGCTGCTGTAGCGCTGCTGTGTGCAATGCACATCGCTAGGAAATGGTGCCCTGTCTGTGCGTCGTCTCACTACCTCTACAAGCTGTGTGTGGCTGGAAGCGTAGTCCCATGTGCAGCAGCAGGGCCTGATGACATCAGCATGGAGGCGTGTCTAAGGGATAGTTACTCTGGCAGGGCCTGGTGATGTCAGCATGGAGGCGTGTCTAAGGGATAGTTACTCTGGCAGGGCCTGGTGATGTCAGCATGGAGGTGTGTCTAAGGGATAGTTACTCTAGCAGGGCCTTATAACATCAGCATGGAGGCATGTCTAAGGGATAGTTACTCTGGAAAGGCCTTATGACATCAGCATGGAGGTGTGTCTAAGGGATATTTACTCTGGCAGGGCCTGATGACATCAGCATGGAGGTGTGTCTAAGGGATAGTTACTCTGGCAGGGCCTTATAACATCAGCATGGAGGCGTGTCTAAGGGATAGTTACTCTGGAAAGGCCTTATGACATCAGCATGGACATGTGTCTAAGGGATAGTTACTCAGGCAGTGAATTGTGATGTTAGCATGGAGGCGTGTCTAAGGGATAACCACTCTGGTGGGGTCTCATGACATCGGCAGGGGGCGTGTTATGTAGGCATGTCTAAGGGATAGTCACTCTGGCTGGGCCATATGACATCAGCAAGGGGCGTGTTTTGAAGGGGTAATTGTGTTTTGCTGCGTCTTATATTGGACTTGTGTTGCAATATTCTACTGGTTGTGTAGTCTCACCTATATATAGGAGACCACATGGGCACTTGATGGCATATTCCACATAGCAGGACTCACGGGTAAAAAAACATTTCTAGGAATGCCCTCTCGTTCTTGTGTGAGGGTGAAATATAAGGTGACCTTTTTGTATGTTGTTGCACTGAATACAATTCAAACAAGGGAATGTTCCTTGTTTCTATGTTCAGAGAAACGTTTGAGTGGCCAATAAGGAATTGGACCGTATATCTGCTCTCACCAGTTTATCCTTTAAGTTATGTGGGCATCTGTAGCAAGTAAGGAATGGTTCCTGAAATTCCTCAATGTTCGAGTAGCTGTTGTGTAATAAGGACCAGTGTTTCCTGATGGTTTTATGGATAAGGTATGAGTAGGGATGATACGTATATACAAATGTGATTCTTTTGGTTCTTGGATTGCATGGGGTGGATTGCTTATATCTTGTTTCTGTTAAGATTATTTTAGGGTAACCTCTAGCCAGAACTTTATTTTCTATTTTGCCTAGTCTGGTTTCTCTAGTTTCATCCTGAGATCGATCGATCGATCGATCTATCTATCTATCTATCTATCTATCTATCTATCTATCTATCTATCTATCTATCTATCTATCTATCTATCTATCTATCCATCTATTGAATAATTTATCTTTCTGCTATAATCATCTGCCTATGCTTTATTTAATTCAACAAGACTCAGTAGAGAAATGTTGTCATTTATATGAGAGCTTCATGTTTTAGTTGAGGAGATGAGGGAATTTTATTAGGCACAAATGATATGTTTTCATTTATTTAGATAACACATAGCATTAAAAACATAAAAATTTAGTGGATTTTACTGCAAAAGAGTGATATATTAAGTTTCATATGCTGCATATTTTTCCATGCAATTTGTTATCTTCCATGCTTATATTAGATTCCCTACTCAGTCAACATAAAGCCAAAATATTCTTATAAAATAATACCTTTTCATTTAGAGGTTTCCTCATGATTAAACAATAATTTGCTCAATTAGACAAACTATAAATATGTCCTAATTGAAAAGCAACGTAATGAATCTAATGCTAGTAGACTCACATGCTCACAGGCTCAGTAGCTCAGTCCCACCACCCCATTTTTATACAGCCCATGTACAACTCTGTGCAACATGATGCTTCAGGAACAAATTCCACCTACTTCAATGCCTTAAAATCATGGTTTTCAGTGAATGCAGAGTAACTGAGCAATTAGTGACCAAGAAATTTTCTGGTGAGGTGGATTCACTAAGCTGTAAGTCAGGTGAGCATCACAGACTGGAGGCATTGATGCAGCACTGGACTAACTGGGTGGCACATGGAACAGCAAGAACAAGTAGGACTAGATATGCAGGACGGTCCATCGATTAGCGGAGCTTCAAGTGCTAGTTGGTCTGAGGATCAATGGGGTAGACTGGAGTTCATTAACAGGATTGTGTAGAAGTTAAGACAAGCAGGTAGGTACTGTAAGAGATAAGCTCTCTGGTAGACACTGGTTCACACACAAGGATCCAGTTTGTTGGTTCAAAACAAATGTGCAACTTATTAAGTGTTCATAAACCGTCCAGCTTCACAAAATAAAAAAGCCTCTTCTGGATACAAAAGGTATAACAAACCCAAAATGGAAAATAAACAGTTGACATATAGCACAGGTTGACCCGTTTAAACATCAGACCTTCTCTCAGCCTCTAGCAGAGACTGAGCTAAAAAAGCAAGGCCTTTTCACCTTGCACACACTGTATCCTAATGATACAGATTGACTTCCTTATATCTGCTTAACCATGCCCTGGGGCGGGGATATGTGAGCAGCCAGTCCCGCCGATCTCTCTGACTGCCTGTAAACTCAGGCCCTGACCTGCCCTATTAACTCTCAGCACTCTACGAGCTGGAGCATGCTTTTCATGTCTTACATCACCGAGTCTACCAGCCTCAATGATACACATGACTGCAATGTGCACTTGCTACCTGAATACACTTAAAAGCACGTCACCTAAGTTGTCCTGGGATGATGACAAGAGAGGTTAACTCTTCTGACTCAACAACAATAGAACAGAGAAAGCCAGCTGCCGAGGAAAGAGAAGGCAAAGCCTGGCACTGGAGCTGTGACATGTGAGTAACACTTTACTTGTGATTTAAAGAGGAAAACTAAATGATCAATGCACTTTCAATGAACAAGGAATCTGAAAATTCTATAGAAAAAGGTTTACAATGTGGTTAATCAAGCACCATCATTTTAAATTGGTAAAAACAATTCAGTGTGCATGTCCCATTAATTAAACCTTGCTCACTATCATTCTTTGCATGTTAATTATACATTATGGCAATGTAATTAGCTTAATAAAGAGAAATGGACTTTATGCAGATGATACAGTATCTAATTAAACATACAAGCAATCCTTAGTAGTGTAAAAGGAACAAGCAAGATTTATTTTATATGATAAAAGGGATGCATAGATTTAATTCTTGGAGTGTAATAATGATTCCATTATAGAAATTGAATTCAGTCCTTAATTCAGTATAATGAAATGCTTTGATTATGTACAAATATTGGAATAAATTAGACTCATTATCAGTAATTTTTAAAAGCAGGTCCTAACTTGTAAGCTATTGGAATATAATGCGTTTAACTCAAAATCTGAATTTAAACATACTTTTTTTTGGTCCCAATTTCATATTTCTTTTTTAAAGACTCACATATTTACAAGTAATATGTATGTTATATTGGGACATACATACACTTATAAGTGCTGCTTAAAAATGTAATAAAATGTATACTTACTAGTAACGAGTGAAGGTGCTCGCTGATACTCGGATATCACTCATATATTTGGGTGCTTGGCACTTGTCAAGCATTGGCTGGTGCTTGGATTCAATGCTCAAATCCCTGCCGGGTCCTTTTGGCGCCTGTTACACAGCCAATAAACATGCAGGGATTGCCTGCCAGTCACTGTAATGCTGTAGCCATCTTGGTATTGGCATTAATGTGGCCGCATTACTTCACTAGAGGTTGTAAAAGGACTGGCACCGCTATTCTTGGCATACTGACACCATTGAAAAACACCAAAAAAGGACACATTCAAGAAAAAACACCAAAAACAAGCAAAGATTCTTACCTGTCTAAATAGGCCTCAATACAAATGCACGTAGGCGTTATTAATAGGCTGTAGCCAGATGCTTTGTATTCCTTGTGTGAACACGCCACATACAGAGTATTTTATCTTAGTGCATTGGTGTACCACACTGCCAAACACTTATTGAAGGCTGGCTGTTTCATTAGGTATTGCACCTGTGCATTTGCTATTTTGTTTGGGTCTGCTGCACCCTGCTTGTGCATTTGTATTGAGGCCTATTTAGACAGGTAAGCATCTTTGCTTGTTTTTGGTGTTTTTTCATACTGACACCATTGCACAGCTTAGAGACAGTTCTTATTGGAGGGAGAGGGTAGTTGTCCAGGCCTGTGTGCACAGTTTTAGGAACCAGGGTCCTCTCAGTGGTGATACTTTGCTGAACCATCATAGTAAAAGTCCTTCTTAATCTTGCGCTTTCCTGTTTCTATAAGATACATTCTGCATTTAGCCTAGGAACAGATGTTGGAGCAGGGAGACTGCCTGAATACAGCCTCTAGGCAGGGCTTAATGTTTTGCAGTCCGTTGCTAAATATATAGCTGCTGCAGGTTACCACATTGTTTTTTGAGGGGTGAAAAAAAATGACTTTGTTGACATTCATGCAAATTAACACCCTCTGTGTGAAATTATGGTGGTTTAAAATTTTTCCGCTTGGCCTGCTATGGTTCACAAAATGTTTTTGTCATTCATACAGTTTACTGTGCTTTGTGTAAAATTACACTGGTTTAAAATAAAAAAAAAACGCTTGGCCTTCTACAGTTCACAATATTTTTTTGTTCTAAAAATGACTATTGTCATCTATACATTTTAATATGCTTTGTGTAAAATTAATGTGGTTTGAAATATTTAAAAAAAGCTTGGCCTGCTTGTCACAGGTGCGACTGCGCCTGTGGCTGGAGTACAAGAAACACTCCCATCCATGTCACATAGCTTCCTGTCCTACTTTGAGGGGAGGCACAGGACACCACTTCTGAAGCCACACCAGTTTGAACAGGTGGTCGGTTGGATAACAGATAATGCTTCCAGCATGCTTGCCAGTACCAACAAGCCTTCCACATAACCCAAGAGCCTGAATCACTTAATCCTCACCCTGATTCTCCTTCCTTCCACCATGTCGAGTCCCAGGAAACCAGAGATCCTACACTAAGACACTTTGAGCAGCTCTTTACAAGCTAATTTCTTGATTGTAGCCTCTCACTCTGCATGCTCAAAGAGGGACAGAAGGACATGCTGTTTAGTGATACACAAAAACTTAGAGCAGCCACAGTCACAAGAAGATGACAGTGGGGAATTGCAAATTTTGTCTAAGGTATTAGATGATGATGAGGCACAGTTGCCGATACTGTAAGTCATTTTGTTGTTAAGTCACCAAATCCGGAGAACCAGGGTGCAGCGATGGGAAAACAAAGGGGTGCATACCGAAGTCACTGACCCAACCTGGCAATCTGTCATAGAGTGAGGCCAGAAGCACTGAGGGGGAGGGATTTGCAGCACCGAAACAGGCAGGCAGAGATTTTGGGTTGACCAAAATGAGAAGGCGGTCAACTGTTCTGCAGAGCACTGACCTTGTAAATTTCTCTGTCAAAGAAAGTGTTCCCCACTCTGGTACTTTTTTAAAGAGTGTTCTGAGACAAAAAAAATTGTCATTTGCAACCTGTACCATGCCAAGATCAGCAGGGGTCTGAATATTAGGAGCCTAACCACCACCAGCATAATCAGGCACATGTCACCTCACTGTGGCAAACCCCTGGGTCCACAATTGGTGCCAGTGGGTGACATCATTGCATCTTCCCCTCTGCTAGGTGCTTGCCAATCCCCTATCCTTGACATTGGCACAGATTCTTCCCACTCTGATCCTGTCCTTGCACATTCTAAGGCACCATCATCAGGCACTTGCAAATACCTGTCCCTACCCCAGGCCTTGGAATGAAAAACTAAATTCCCAGCCACTGGCCAACAGGCCAAAATGCTAAACTGGCACATTTCCAGGCTACTTTCCATGGAAATGTTGCCGTTTAGGCTTACAAACACAGAGGATTTCCATCGACTCATGGTGGCAGCCGTCACTTGTACTAGGTCCCCAGTCGCCACTATTTCTCCTGGTGTAGGGTCCCTGCCTTGTAACAGCATGTGTCCAGGAACATCACCCGTGCCCTTACCAATGCATTTACCCTGACGGCACATTGGGTGTGCATTTTGGAGGCCAGGGCTGAGTCCCACTCTGGCACGGTGCATGTGCTACCGATGCCGAGGATTGTTGGCCCTATTTATATCAGGTTTTCATACAGCTCCTACATCAGTTCCTGCACCCCTCCTGCTCCTCCTCATCCTCCATCTCCAATGTGTAATATCAGAGCACGACATCCACATCAGCCGGTAGCTGAAAGTTCTGCAGCAATGCATCAGCAGGCTCTGCTGATGCTAATTTACACTGGAGACAAAGCACACAGCGTGGCAGAGTTATTGAAAGGAATAACAGACCAGACAGATCTGTGACTCTCGCTGCTTAACCTATAACCAGGCATGGTCATGTGTGATAATAACTGTAACCTGATGGCGGCTGTAAAGCTTGGCAAACTCACTCACGTACCATGCTTGGCCCACGTCATCATCTTGGTAGTTCTGAAAACCTACTCAGATTTGCCAGAGCTCCTGGTCAAGGTACGCATTTTTGCAAGTCAGCTACATCTGCATCTGCTCTGGCAGTGCTGCACCAGCGCATGCAAGCCAGATCACAGACTGGTGTGTGACGTCACCACGCTCTGCAACTCGACACTGCACATGCTGGCAAGGCTTTGTGAGTAGCAGAGGCCAGTTGTGGAATTCCATCTCCAACATGTCCATATCTATTCTATTCAGCCTCTGCACATAACAACTGAACAATGTTCATCGATGTCTGAAATTTGTGCAATTTTCGAAGACTTTGAGGACTCCACAAAGATGGTACGTGGTGATAATGCCATAATCATCACAACAAATCGAGCTTCTGTGCCTATTAAACAGTTGTTGCGACTAGAGTTGAGCGACCTTGACCTTTTTAGAGTCGAGCCGGGTTTCGCGAAACCCGACTATCTCAAAAGTCGGGTCGAGTGAAATCGGCCGATTATGACGTAAAGTCGGGATCGACCGAAACACGAAACCCAATGCAAGTCAATGGGGCAGCATAGTCGGCAGTGAGTGGGGGCCAGGAAAACACCTAGAGTGCCCATTTTAATGTCAAAACCATCCATTCTTCTTAATGAAGCTTATCAAGCGTAATTTACCTTATAATAATTGGAAGGCATTTGAAATTGGGGGTCATTTGGCTAAAGTTGTGGTGGGTAGGGCTGGTTCAAGTAATTAGTGGGCCCAGGAAATCTGGACCACGTCACGGCAGTGGAGCAGGGAGAGGTAAGTATTTCAACTTTGCAAGTGCTGTGAACCTGAGCAAGCAGGGGGGGCCCACTCGTTGGCATTGGCACTGGCACAGGGCCCCTCAAAGTACAGCGGTGTGTTTGCACGACGGGGGCGCCTCCCACCGGCAGCAACACTTTTGCGTACCATGAGAGGCCCTGTGCCAGTGACGTCGCCAACTAGTATTCCTCCCCCCACCTGATGAAGGAACCTGCACTTTCATCTGCACCTTCCTCTTTGTCCCCGTGTAAGGTGGTATGGTATGCGGGAAGGGGGACCTGACTTTCAGCAGGGTCACAATCTTGCAGTGTAGCGTGCACGGGAAATGTTGCGTTATGGGTCAATGTACCAGCAGACTCATCTATCACTGGCTGGGCAATGGGCAGGATGAGGAGCAAACACAGATATAGGCCCAAAGAATAAAGTGGGCTAAATGCAGTTCAAAATTGGTAACACAGGACTAATCAGGGGGCATTGCAGTGGAGGACAACTGGAATGAGAGGCTGACACAGAGAGTAGGCCCAAATCAGTAAGTAGTCGAAATGCAGTTCAAAATTGGCAACAGTAGTAAACAGGCGGCACAGCTTTGTTCAGTGGAGGAGAACAGCAAGGAGTGGCAGACACCGATAGTAGGCCCCAACCCAACTAGTAGGCCAAATGCAGTCTAACATTAACAACTACTTAACGAGCGCCTGAAAACGGAATTTCAGGACAGGAAACCAGGAGAACAGCAAGGAGCGGCAGACACCGATAGTAGGCCCCAAACCAACTAGTACGCCAAATGCAGTTGTTCCGTTTAACCACAATTTAATGAGAGCCTGAAGATAGAAGTTCAGGAAAGGCAACCTGGAGAACACCTTGGAGTGTAACACACCATCTCTCTACACCCCATACCCAATTTGTAGGCCTAATGCAGCGTAGTTTCCAACAACTACTAAACGAGAGCCGGAAGATCGAAGCAATGGAGAGGAAACCTGGGGAACACCTTGGAGTGTAACACACCATCTCTCTACACCCCATACCCAATTTGTAGGCCTAATGCAGCGTAGTTTCCAACAACTACTAAACGAGAGCCGGAAGATCGAAGCAATGGAGAGGAAACCTGGGGAACACCTTGGAGTGGAACACACCATCTCTCTACAGTGGAACACACCATCTCTCTACACCCCATACCCAATTTGTAGGCCTAATGCAGCGTAGTTTCCAACAACTACTAAACGAGAGCCGGAAGATCGAAGCTCAGGAAAGGCAACCTGGGGAACACCTTGGAGTGGAACACACCATCTCTCTACACCCCATACCCAATTTGTAGGCCCAATGCAGCGTAGTTTCCAACAACTACTAAACGAGAGCCGGAAGATCGAAGCTCAGGAAAGGCAACCTGGGGATCACCTTGGAGTGTAACAAACCCTCTCTCTACACCACGGAAGGGCTGATTCTTAGGAAGGAAGGCTGTCGGAAAGAAGCAGGGCGCGTCCGAGGGTGATTATATTCTTATTAGGTATATACTCACCCTCGGACGCGCCCTGCTTCTTTATTTGTAATGAATGTTTATTTGCAATGTGGTTTTGACTTACTCTATTTTTTTGGTAAATAATGATTTTATTATTTTCATTGTTTTGCATCTTCTTGGCAATAATATAAAGAAGACGCGACAGGACAACACTCGGTGGATGCCATATCTGTGTTTAAAATTGAAAAAACCTTTCAGTTAACTACTTGCAGGAGAAAGTTATTGTAGCTGGTGGCCATTTTTAGTACTGTACCAGATTTTTGTTGTATGTGTTTGTTTTTAATGTTAAAATGTCTGCATTTGATATCTCTCCAGTATTTTCCTTTTTATAAGCAAAATACTTATTTTTATATTTTCTGATGTTGGTTCCAGGGGTACACGGGCAGCAGTGGTGTGGTCAGTGGAGGCCTAGTGGAAGGAGTCACCGCAGACAGGCATCAAAGGCCTAAAATAATAACACATGGCTGTAGGCAATTTTAAATTGGTTACAGGGGTACACGGGCAGCAGTGGTGTGGTCAGTGGAGGCCTAGTGGAAGGAGTCACCGCAGACAGGCATCGAAGGCCTAAAATAATAACACATGGCTGTAGGCAATTTTAAATTGGTTCCAGGGGTACACGGGCAGCAGTGGTGTGGTCAGTGGAGGCCTAGTGGAAGGAGTCACCGCAGACAGGCATCGAAGGCCTAAAATAATAACACATGGCTGTAGGCAATTTTAAATTGGTTACAGGGGTACACGGGCAGCAGTGGTGTGGTCAGTGGAGGCCTAGTGGAAGGAGTCACCGCAGACAGGCATCGAAGGCCTAAAATAATAACACATGGCTGTAGGCAATTTTAAATTGGTTCCAGGGGTACACGGGCAGCAGTGGTGTGGTCAGTGGAGGCCTAGTGGAAGGAGTCAACGCAGACAGGCATCGAAGGCCTAAAATAAAAACACATGGCTGTAGGCAATTTTAAATTGGTTCCAGGGGTACACGGGCAGCTGTGGTGTGGTCAGTGGAGGCCTAGTGGAAGGAGTCACCGCAGACAGGCATCGAAGGCCTAAAATAATAACACATGGCTGTAGGCAATTTTAAATTGGTTACAGGGGTACACGGACAGCAGTGGTGTGGTCAGTGGAGGCCTAGTGGAAGGAGTCACCGCAGACAGGCATCGAAGGCCTAAAATAATAACACATGGCTGTAGGCAATTTTAAATTGGTTACAGGGGTACACGGGCAGCAGTGGTGTGGTCAGTGGAGGCCTAGTGGAAGGAGTCACCGCAGACAGGCATCGAAGGCCTAAAATAATAACACATGGCTGTAGGCAATTTTAAATTGGTTCCAGGGGTACACGGGCAGCAGTGGTGTGGTCAGTGGAGGCCTAGTGGAAGGAGTGACCACAGACAGGCATCGAAGGCCTAACATAACAAAAATGTCAATACAATGGTATTGTCAGTGGCAGGCATTGAAGGATGTCAGCGCATAGACTAAACATTGGTGGAGCTGTGAGATAATTTTGCAAGTGGTAGAGCACTGTTTGAGCTGGGGTGGGGGGAAACTGTCTTGTGGCCGGTGGTACAGGCCCAGAGCCCCTCATATTACAATGGTGTGTCTGAAGTTGGGTGCGCACCACCACCGCCAGAGACACTTTATTGTACTAGGAGGGACCCAGTGGCAGTGCCGTCGACCAAAAGCGGGCTCACCCACCTCTTCAGACAAACTGCACTCTCACGGGTGCTGTCGCCAAGTGTCGATACCACGGCCCCGTGTGGGGAGTTTGGCCATTTAGTGAGGTGTAAACATGTCGTATGCTGGACAATCAGGTGCAGAAAATTACGAGATTGGAAAAGGCATTCAGAATAGTCCACAGGCAAGACCTTTTCATAGGAAAGCTAGGTGTCAGCCGGGCAAGGTGGGGCAAAAGATTTCGAAATCCAGTTGTGGTTCATTTTAATGAAGGTTAGATCATCTACATTTTGGGTAGCCAGACGAGTCCTTTTTTCTGTTAGTATTGAACCTGCAGCACTGAATACTCTTTCTGATAGGACACTAGCTGCCGGGCAAGCAAGCTCCTGCAATGCATATTCTGCCAATTCTGGCCAGGTGTCTAATTTTGATGCCCAGTAATCAAATGGGAATGACGGTTAAGGGATGAAAAATAGTTTGTAACCATACTGGACAAACGTTGTCTCCTGTCACTTTGAATTGATGCTGCAGTACCTGTCCTGTCTGCGGTCATAGCAAAATCACTCCACAACCTGGTCAGAAAACCCCTCTGGCCAACGCCACTTCTGATTTCTGCCCCTCTAACTCCTCTGGTCTGCTGGCCCCTGCAGCTCGTGTGAGAACGATCACGGGCGCTGTGTGCTGGGAATGCCAGAAGCAAACGGTCAACAAGAGTTGATTGTTTGGTTGCTAATATTAGTTCCAAGTTCTCATGTGGCATTATATTTTGCAATTTGCCTTTATAGCGAGGATCAAGGAGGCAGGCCAACCAGTAATCGTCATCATTCATCATTTTAGTTATGCGTGTGTCCCTTTTGAGGATACGTAAGGCATAATCCGCCATGTGGGCCAAAGTTCCAGTTCTCAAATCTGCGGTTGTGCTTGGTTGAGGGGCAGTTTCAGGCAAATCCACGTCACTTGTATCCCTCAAAAAACCAGAACCCGGCCTTGCCGCGCCACCAATTTCCAGTGGCCCCGGAAAAGCTTCCTCATTAAAAATATAATCATCCCCATCATCCTCCTCGTCCTCCTCCTCCTCTTCGCCCGCTACCTCGTCCTGTACACTGCCCTGGCCAGACAATGGCTGACTGTCATCAAGGCTTTCCTCTTCCTCAGCTGCAGACGCCTGATCCTTTATGTGCGTCAAACTTTGCATCAGCAGACGCATTAGGGTGATGCTCATGCTTATTATGGCGTTGTCTGCACTAACCAGCCGTGTGCATTCCTCAAAACACTGAAGGACTTGACACATGTCTTGAATCTTCGACCACTGCACACCTGACAACTCCATGTCTGCCATCCTACTGCCTGCCCGTGTATGTGTATCCTCCCACAAAAACATAACAGCCCGCCTCTGTTCACACAGTCTCTGAAGCATGTGCAGTGTTGAGTTCCACCTTGTTGCAACGTCTATGATTAGGCGATGCTGGGGAAGGTTCAAAGAACGCTGATAGGTCTGCATACGGCTGGAGTGTACGGGCGAACGGCGGATATGTGAGCAAAGTCCACGCACTTTGAGGAGCAGGTCGGATAACCCCGGATAACTTTTCAGGAAGCACTGCACCACCAGGTTTAAGGTGTGAGCCAGGCAAGGAATGTGTTTCAGTTGGGAAAGGGAGATGGCAGCCATGAAATTCCTTCCGTTATCACTCACTACCTTGCCTGCCTCAAGATCTACAGTGCCCAGCCACGACTGCGTTTCTTTCTGCAAGAACTCGGATAGAACTTCCGCGGTGTGTCTGTTGTTGCCCAAACACTTCATAGCCAATACAGCCTGCTGATGTTTGCCAGTAGCTGCCCCATAATGGGAGACCTGGTGTGCAACAGTGGCAGCTGCGGATGGAGTGGTTGTGCGACTGCGGTCTGTGGACGAGCTCTCGCTTCTGCAGGAGGACGAAGAGGAGGAGGAGGGGGTGCGAACGGCTACAGCCAATTGTTTCCTAGACCATGGGCTAGGCAGAACTGTCCCAAACTTGCTGTCCCCTGTGGACCCTGCATCCACCACATTTACCCAGTGTGCCGTGATGGACACGTAACGTCCCTGGCCATGCCTACTGGTCCATGCATCTGTTGTCAGGTGCACCTTTGTGCTCACAGATTGCCTGAGTGCATGGACGATGCGCTCTTTAACATGCTGGTGGAGGGCTGGGATGGCTTTTCTGGAAAAAAAGTGTCGACTGGGTAGCTCGTAGCGTGGTACAGCGTAGTCCATCAGGGCTTTGAAAGCTTCGCTTTCAACTAACCGGTAGGGCATCATCTCTAACGAGATTAGTCTAGCTATGTGTGCGTTCAAACCCTGTGTACGCGGATGCGAGGCTAAGTACTTCCTTTTTCTAACCATAGTCTCATGTAGGGTGAGCTGGACTGGAGAGCTGGAGATCGTGGAACTAGCGGGGGTGCCGGTGGACATGGCAGACTGAGAGACGGTGGGAGATGGTATTGTTGCCACCGGTGCCCTAGATGCAGTGTTTCCTACTACGAAACTGGTGATTCCCTGACCCTGACTGCTTTGGCCTGGCAAAGAAACCTGCACAGATACTGCAGGTGGTGCGGAAAATGGTGGCCCTACACTGCCGGAAGGGATGTTGCGTTGCTGACTAGCTTCATTGGCCGAGGGTGCTACAACCTTAAGGGACGTTTGGTAGTTAGTCCAGGCTTGCAAATGCATGGTGGTTAAATGTCTATGCATGCAACTTGTATTGAGACTTTTCAGATTCTGTCCTCTGCTTAAGGTAGTTGAACATTTTTGACAGATGACTTTGCGCTGATCAATTGGATGTTGTTTAAAAAAATGCCAGACTGCACTCTTTCTAGCATCGGATACCTTTTCAGGCATTGCAGACTGAGCTTTAACCGGATGGCCACGCTGTCCTCCAACAGGTTTTGGCTTTGCCACGCGTTTTGGGCAAGATACGGGCCCGGCAGATGGAACCTGTTGCGATGTTGATGCCTGCTGCGGCCCCTCCTCCTCCGCTTCAGAACTGCTGCCGCCTGCACCCTGTTCCCCCAATGGCTGCCAATCGGGGTCAAGAACTGGGTCATCTATTACCTCTTCTTGTAGCTCGTGTGCAACTTCGTCTGTGTCACCGTGTCGGTCGGTGGTATAGCGTTCGTGATGGGGCAACATAGTCTCATCAGGGTCTGATTCTTGATCAGCACCCTGCGAGGGCAATGTTGTGGTCTGAGTCAAAGGACCAGCATAGTAGTCTGGCTGTGGCTGTGCATCAGTGCACTCCATGTCAGATTCAACTTGTAATGGGCATGGACTGTTAACTGCTTCACTTTCTAAGCCAGGGACGGTATGTGTAAAGAGCTCCATGGAGTAACCCGTTGTGTCGCCTGCTGCATTCTTCTCTGTTGTTGTTTTTGCTGAAGAGGACAAGGAAGCGACTTGTCCCTGACCGTGAACATCCACTAACGACGCGCTGCTTTGACATTTACCAGTTTCACGAGAGGAGGCAAAAGAGCTAGAGGCTGAGTCAGCAAGATAAGCCAAAACTTGCTCTTGCTGCTCCGGCTTTAAAAGCGGTTTTCCTACTCCCAGAAAAGGGAGCGTTCGAGGCCTTGTGTAGCCAGACGACGAACCTGGCTCCACAGCTCCAGACTTAGGTGCAATATTTTTTTTCCCATGACCAGCTGATGCTCCACCACTACCACTACCCTCATTACCAGCTGACAATGAACGCCCCCGGCCACGACCTCTTCCACCATACTTCCTCATTGTTTTAAAAACGTAAACAAACTAACGGTATTTGTTGCTGTCACACAAATTACACGGTGAGCTATAACTTCAGTATGATTTAGCTACCCCTTTACAGGTGAGTGAGACCACAACGAAAATCAGGCACAATGTTACACACTCTGTTGTTGGTGGCAACAAATGAGAGAGATGCCACACACGCAGGACTGTCACTGAAGCACAAATGTAAATATTAATCTCCCACTGATTTGATTTTTTTTTTTTTTTTTTAAGGGAGACTTTAGGAAAAAAAAATAATAGAATAAAATGATTTTTTCAGGAAGAATTTAGAAACCAAATAAAATAAAATGATTTTTTCAGGGAGAATTTAGAAAACAAATAAAACAAAAAAAGGCTTTCTATGGCCCACTGAGTGAGAGATGACGCACACAGGAGTCAGGAGTGGCACACAAGCCCAGAGGCCAATATTTATCTCCCACTGATTGATGTAGTGATTTTTTCAGGTAGATTTTGGAACCCAAATCAAGCTATAAAAAATAATAGGCTTTCTATGGCCCACAATTGGAGAGAGAGAGAGAGAGAGATGGCACACCCAGGAGTCAAGACTGGCACACAAGCAGAAAGGGCAATATTAATCTCCCACTGATTTGTTTGTTTTTTTGTTTTTTTCAGGGAGACTTTAGGAAAAAAAAAAATAGAATAAAATGATTTTTTCAGGAAGAATTTAGAAACCAAATAAAATAAAATGATTTTTTCAGGGAGAATTTAGAAAACAAATAAAACAAAAAAAGGCTTTCTATGGCCCACTGAGTGAGAGATGACGCACACAGGAGTCAGGAGTGGCACACAAGCCCAGAGGCCAATATTTATCTCCCACTGATTGATGTAGTGATTTTTTCAGGTAGATTTTGGAACCCAAATCAAGCTATAAAAAATAATAGGCTTTCTATGGCCCACAATTGGAGAGAGAGAGAGAGATGGCACACCCAGGAGTCAAGACTGGCACACAAGCAGAAAGGGCAATATTAATCTCCCACTGATTTGTTTTTTTTTTTGTTTTTTTCAGGGAGACTTTAGGAAAAAAAAATAGAATAAAATGATTTTTTCAGGAAGAATTTAGAAACCAAATAAAATAAAATGATTTTTTCAGGGAGAATTTAGAAAACAAATAAAACAAAAAAAGGCTTTCTATGGCCCACTGAGTGAGAGATGACGCACACAGGAGTCAGGAGTGGCACACAAGCCCAGAGGCCAATATTTATCTCCCACTGATTGATGTAGTGATTTTTTCAGGTAGATTTTGGAACCCAAATCAAGCTAAAAAAATAATAGGCTTTCTATGGCCCACAATTGGAGAGAGAGAGAGAGATGGCACACCCAGGAGTCAAGACTGGCACACAAGCAGAAAGGGCAATATTAATCTCCCACTGATTTGTTTGTTTTTTTTGTTTTTTCAGGGAGACTTTAGGAAAAAAAAATAGAATAAAATGATTTTTTCAGGAAGAATTTAGAAACCAAAGAAAATAAAATGACTTTTTCAGGGATAATTTAGAAAACAAATAAAACAAAAAAAGGCTTTCTATGGCCCACTGAGTGAGAGATGACGCACACAGGAGTCAGGAGTGGCACACAAGCCCAGAGGCCAATATTTATCTCCCACTGATTGATGTAGTGATTTTTTCAGGTAGATTTTGGAACCCAAATCAAGCTAAAAAAATAATAGGCTTTCTATGGCCCACAATTGGAGAGAGAGAGAGAGATGGCACACCCAGGAGTCAAGACTGGCACACAAGCAGAAAGGGCAATATTAATCTCCCACTGATTTGTTTTTTTTTTTGTTTTTTTTCAGGGAGACTTTAGGAAAAAAAAATAGAATAAAATGATTTTTTCAGGAAGAATTTAGAAACCAAATAAAATAAAATGATTTTTTCAGGGAGAATTTAGAAAACAAATAAAACAAAAAAAGGCTTTCTATGGCCCACTGAGTGAGAGATGACGCACACAGGAGTCAGGAGTGGCACACAAGCCCAGAGGCCAATATTTATCTCCCACTGATTGATGTAGTGATTTTTTCAGGTAGATTTTGGAACCCAAATCAAGCTATAAAAAATAATAGGTTTTCTATGGCCCACAATTGGAGAGAGAGAGAGAGATGGCACACCCAGGAGTCAAGACTGGCACACAAGCAGAAAGGGCAATATTAATCTCCCACTGATTTGTTTTTTTTTTTGTTTTTTTCAGGGAGACTTTAGGAAAAAAAAATAGAATAAAATGATTTTTTCAGGAAGAATTTAGAAACCAAATAAAATAAAATGATTTTTTCAGGGAGAATTTAGAAAACAAATAAAACAAAAAAAGGCTTTCTATGGCCCACTGAGTGAGAGATGACACACACAGGAGTCAGGAGTGGCACACAAGCCCAGAGGCCAATATTTATCTCCCACTGATTGATGTAGTGATTTTTTCAGGTAGATTTTGGAACCCAAATCAAGCTAAAAAAATAATAGGCTTTCTATGGCCCACAATTGGAGAGAGAGAGAGAGATGGCACACCCAGGAGTCAAGACTGGCACACAAGCAGAAAGGGCAATATCAATCTCCCACTGATTTGTTTGTTTTTTTTGTTTTTTCAGGGAGACTTTAGGAAAAAAAAATAGAATAAAATGATTTTTTCAGGAAGAATTTAGAAACCAAAGAAAATAAAATGATTTTTTCAGGGATAATTTAGAAAACAAATAAAACAAAAAAAAGGCTTTCTATGGCCCACTGAGTGAGAGATGACGCACACAGGAGTCAGGAGTGGCACACAAGCCCAGAGGCCAATATTTATCTCCCACTGATTGATGTAGTGATTTTTTCAGGTAGATTTTGGAACCCAAATCAAGCTAAAAATATAATAGGCTTTCTATGGCCCACAATTGGAGAGAGAGAGAGAGATGGCACACCCAGGAGTCAAGACTGGCACACAAGCAGAAAGGGCAATATTAATCTCCCACTGATTTGGTTTTTTTTTTGTTTTTTTTCAGGGAGACTTTAGGAAAAAAAAAAAAAGAATAAAATGATTTTTTCAGGAAGAATTTAGAAACCAAATAAAATAAAATGATTTTTTCAGGGAGAATTTAGAAAACAAATAAAACAAAAAAAGGCTTTCTATGGCCCACTGAGTGAGAGATGACGCACACAGGAGTCAGGAGTGGCACACAAGCCCAGAGGCCAATATTTATCTCCCACTGATTGATGTAGTGATTTTTTCAGGTAGATTTTGGAACCCAAATCAAGCTAAAAAAATAATAGGCTTTCTATGGCCCACAATTGGAGAGAGAGAGAGAGAGAGATGGCACACCCAGGAGTCAAGACTGGCACACAAGCAGAAAGGGCAATATTAATCTCCCACTGATTTGTTTTTTTTTTTTTTTTTCAGGGAGACTTTAGGAAAAAAAAAATAGAATAAAATGATTTTTTCAGGAAGAATTTAGAAACCAAATAAAATAAAATGATTTTTTCAGGGAGAATTTAGAAAACAAATAAAACAAAAAAAGGCTTTCTATGGCCCACTGAGTGAGAGATGACGCACACAGGAGTCAGGAGTGGCACACAAGCCCAGAGGCCAATATTTATCTCCCACTGATTGATGTAGTGATTTTTTCAGGTAGATTTTGGAACCCAAATCAAGCTAAAAAAAAAATAGGCTTTCTATGGCCCACAATTGGAGAGAGAGAGAGAGAGAGATATGGCACACCCAGGAGTCAAGACTGGCACACAAGCAGAAAGGGCAATATTAATCTCCCACTGATTTGTTGTTTTTTTTTTTTTTTCAGGGAGACTTTAGGAAAAAAAAAATAGAATAAAATGATTTTTTCAGGAAGAATTTAGAAACCAAAGAAAATAAAATGATTTTTTCAGGGAGAATTTAGAAAACAAATAAAACAAAAAAAGGCTTTCTATGGCCCACTGAGTGAGAGATGACGCACACAGGAGTCAGGAGTGGCACACAAGCCCAGAGGCCAATATTTATCTACCACTTTTTTTTTTTTGTTCCAGGGAAAATTTATAAACCCAATAAAAAAAATAATAAATAGGCTTTCTATGGCCCACTATCTGAGAGACAGAGAGAGATGGCACGCTTAGGACTGGCACACAAGCCCAAAGGCCAATATTAATCTCCCTTTTTTTTAAGGGAGAATTTATAAAACCAAAAAAAAATAAATAAATAGGCTTTCTATGGCCCACTATTTGTGAGAGAGATGGCACGCTCAGGACTGGCACACAAGCCCAGAGGCCAATATTAATCTCCCACTTTTTTTTTTTTTTTCCTGGGAAAATTTATAAACCCAATAAAAAAAAAATAAATAAATAGGCTTTCTATGGCCCACTATCTGAGAGAGAGAGATGGCACGCTTAGGACTGGCACACAAGCCCTGAGGCCAATATTTTTCTCCCACTGATTGATGTAGTGATTTTTTCAGGTAGATTTTAGAACCAAAATCAAGCAAAAAAATAAATAGGCTTTCTATGGCCCACTGAGTGAGTGATGATGCACACAGGAGTCAAGAGTGGCACACAAGCCCTGAGGCCAATATTTTTCTCCCACTGATTGATGTAGTGATTTTTTCAGGTAGATTTTATAACCCAAATCAAGCAAAAAAATGAATAGGCTTTCTATGGCCCACTGAGTGAGAGATGACACAGACAGGGATGGCACTCTAGCAGAAATGTCAATCTTAATCTCCCACAAAAAAAAAAAAAAAAAAACAGGGAGTGTCTTTCAATTACTATCTCCCTGCAGTAATCTCAGCCAGGTATGGCAGGCAGCAATAAGGAGTGGACTGATGCACAAATTAAATAAAAAGTGTGTACAAACCAAAAAGATAGCTGTGCAGAAAGGAAGGAACAAGAGGATTTGTGCTTTGAAAAAAGCAGTTGGTTTGCACAGCGGCGTACACACAGCAATGCAGCTATCAGGGAGCCTTCTAGGGCAGCCCAATGAGCTACAGCGCTGAGGGGGAAAAAAAAAAAATGTAGCTTCCACTGTCCCTGCACACCGAAGGTGGTGTTGGGCAGTGGAAATCGCTACAGCACAAGCGGTTTGGTGGTTAATGGACCCTGCCTAACGCTATCCCTGCTTCTGACGAAGCGGCAGCAACCTCTCCCTAAGCTCAGATCAGCAGCAGTAACCTTTATAGCCCCTGTGACGCCGCAGACAGCAAGCCAATCACTGCAATGCCCTTCTCTAAGATGGTGGGGACCAGGACCTATGTCATCACGCTGCCCACACTCTGCGTTTACCTTCATTGGCTGAGAAATGGCGCTTTTCGCGTCATTGAAACGCGACTTTGGCGCGAAAGTCGCGTACCGCATGGCCGACCCTGCACAGGGGTCGGATCGGGTTTCATGAAACCCGACTTTGCCAAAAGTCGGCGACTTTTGAAAATGAACGACCTGTTTCGCTCAACCCTAGTTGCGCAATTAAGCATGAACCTTTGCTTGCAGACCAGGTGGAGATGGAGGAAGACATGAGACAGAGAGGTACAACCCAGCCCAGCCTCATCTGATCTGTTCAGCACAGATTGTGTAATAATGAGTAGGTGGGGGCTAAAGAGGAAGAGGAGGAATAGTAGCTGGTTGCTAGTGCAATAGAGGTACCCACACAAGCTTCATCCCATCTCTCCTACTTGGATGAGCTGAGGAGGGGAATGAGGAGGAAGAGAGGGAGGAGGATAAGAAGGAGATGGAGAGTCACCATTATGGTGGAGACAGGGAAGTGTTGGCTGTAGGAACTTTGGCACATATGGCCGATTTTATGTACTGCTGCCTTTCCCGTGACCCTCATGTTATATTCATCTTGGTCAAAAAAGAGCACTAGTTATTCAACCTGCTAGACCCACGCTACAAGAAGAATTTTGCATCTGTCCTTGTAAGGCAGAGAGGTCTATTAAAATGGTGCCATACCAGAAGGCCATTGAGGGAAATATGTTGAAAAAATTCCCATCAGAAAATGCTAGCAGCAGGAGGCAAGCTGCCTTGCCCAACCAAGGAGGACCGGCAAGGGAAACACACACCAGGTACAGCAGGGGCAGAGATACACTATCAAAGTTCTGGGCCAATTTTATGACACCCTCCCAGCATCCAAGCCCTGATGACCCGGTATTTTTGACGAGGAGGAAAAAGTTTTTAAAGATGGCCAAGCAATACCTGGCAGACAAAACCAGCGTACTCTCTAATTTCTCTGAGACCTTCAACTATTGGGTCCCAAAGTTGGACACCTGGAATGAACTGTCCCTCGATGACTTTGTGGTGTGGTGCTGCCCTGCTAGCATCTTGTCTGAGCAGATTTTTAGTGTTGCCGGGAGGGTCATACTACATAAAAATGAACAAAGCCTATATTACCCCCAACTTTTCCACACACCAGATGAAAGCACCACATAAAGTGTTTTGAATTTTCAACATTTGAATATGGACTTCCAGCTGTTGCCTTCACAAATAAACCTCCTTGGAATTTTTTTTATTGCTTTTCACTGTGTGCAGAGCTTTTATGAATGTAGAAGTACCACAACTACACTTTTGTAATATTTGAATAAGGCACTACAGTTGGTGCCTTCAAGTGTGTACGGATGACTATGCTTGTGATTTTTGGCAGGCTTTGCACTTAGTGCATAGCCTTTATGAGTCTACCACTACCGCTACATGACAACTTGAACAGAATATGTATGAGGTCCTCCTTTATGTCTAATAGAGGGTGTTTCTGAGTCCCTTTTCAATCAAATTTTTGGATTTTTTTGCATTCTTCATAAATGAAACTGAAGTTTCCAATATTTTCATAAAAAATCAATTTTGGTTTACTTAAATTATTATTTTTTAAATCCTTTTTAAAGTGTGCCTTCTTTTAGTCATTACACAGGAAATAATGTTTCTTAACATTTTTTACCTGTAAACTCCAATTTCTGTTCGATTCAGAATATTTATTTGTCAGTCATTAAAGTGGAGTAAAAGTATAAAACCATTGTTCTCAGTAGCGATCTTAGAGTCAGAGATGGCTATAGGTGTCTTTCCCATGCTGTTCTCCTTCCAGTTAACACTTTTTGTATCCATGACTTTTTTACTACCCCCCAGACCTTTTTGTAGGGTCTGCCAGAAAAATGCTCAGATTTCCCATTGACACCTATTATACTCATTACTCGAAACGAGCAACCAAGCATTAGGAATTGAGTAACGAGCATCCTAGCACTTTTGTGCTCACTCATCCCTAATACTTACCCACTTGCTCCAGTGCTGGCCACTCTGGTTGTCTATGGGGCAGGACTGGAATGGGAAATCAATGGTTGTCATATTGAAGTCATCAGACTGCTGCAGCCCTGCATAGATGCATTACAATCTTCAATTGTAAGAATGCAAAGAGAATTATCTATATTTCTGGGCTGATTTTTGATAAAATATACTGTGATATCTAAATCACAACAACTTATCTTAACCTATAGCACACACAGTTGTATGGTTCCTGCTGCTGCAAAGTAGCACAATTCACAGTTAGGAGGACTTTTGTGTTTGTGTGCACCATATTTTTTCTTCCAAAAGTTCCACGTTTATTTAATGTGTCCAAAGAAAATTTTCTCAGAAGCATTGTTGTGCTTCCAGGTGGGATGAGATGGGTTTTTATTAGACAGTAATGACTTTCCTTGTGCTTCCCTTCCATAAACAAGATTCTTGATGATTATTTTACTAACAGTAGACACAAGAAAAGAAGTTTCATCTGTAGACAATTTGTCTAATTATTGGTTGTACACTCAGGCAATGTGTTATTAGCTCTATTTCCAGGGGCAAAACACCTGTGGAACACTCAATTCCAATATCAGCATCATATTAGAGAGCAATATTTCCCAACCAGTGGTTTGTAAATGGCATATACTGCTGTGCATCGTGTAACTTTGACACCAGGCATATTGTTCACTATATCACCTTAATTTAGTATCACAAACAGAATTATATTCTGCTGCTAGCTTTTGTCACTGTTAGGCCATATTCACACATTCAGTATTTGTCATCAGTACTTGTAGACAGAAACTAGGAGTGGGTGAAAAATGCAGTGGTGACGTGTTTCTATTACACTTTTTTTCTGAATGTTCCATTCCTAATTTTGGCTTACAAAGCCTTAGCTTTATGGTCAGGATCATTTAACTCGGATTCTGACATTGTCAAACTGAACTTTGCACCAACAAAATGTGCGCTTTGAAGGGCATTTGTCAGGAGGATCTTCCCTCTTATACAATCTACATGAACATGTAAGTCATAGAAAATTGAATAAAATGATACCTTGATGTCCACGAATTGATATTTTATTCCAGAGAATGCCACGTTTTTCTTAATTTGTAAATGAGCAGTTAAGAATCTTTAAGATCTATGAGCCGGACACAGATCTCCCTGAGACTTTATCTCCAGAGTTTATTTTAAATTAAAAGGAGAAGTACCGGTGTGAGACATGTAGATCAGTAGAGCAGACTGACAGTCATTACTTGTCTCACACTGGTAACGCCCATTTTCCTTTAAAATAATCTTTGGAGTCAGATTCTCAGGGAGATTCTTTGCCCCTCGGCTCCTTACTGGCACGCATCCACATCTTTAGATCCCCTGCCGATAGCGTTGGAATTATTGGTTCTCTATAGCAGTTACATACTTTTGGGTATCATGGCAGCCGGGAGGGTTCTGCACATGTACATGGAAGGTCATGGCCCACATCGTCACATCATGAGGCAATTGACCTCTTGCGTGCCTACACAGAACCCTCCTGAGCACCATGACACCTGGAAGTATGAGAGGACCAAAGATTCCAATGCGAGTGGTAGTGATTAGTGGAAGGGCCATAGAAGTGAGCGGAGGGTGAGTATAACAATTTTTTTTTAAAGAAGGAACACAGAACATAATAAGGAAAATTAAACTAATGGAGAATAACTTCTATGCAAATCAAATTTCCTGGTAAAAACTGCGCAAACAGGTGAGTTTGAATTTTGCCTGATCTGCTGTTATCTAATTAGCATTAAATAAAAATACCAATATCTTTGGAAGCATATGGTAGATTTAAAAAAATATAAAAAATAGAATACTCAGGGGAGAATAAAATAAGAGCAGAATCTGGCCACTTTTGACCTGGTGACAGGTCCTTTTTAAACTCATTTCTATTTGGCTTGCAAATAGAAGTCTAGAAAACATTTTGAAGTTTATTTTGTTTGTGTGCTTGATAAATCTAGTCTTACACATTGATTTTATAGATTTTTTCTTCTGTGTGTTTTACTTTTGGCACAAAGAGAGCCTTCCATTAATATACTTTACTTGATTAATGTTCCTTCTTACTATGTCTAACCTACTGTGTAATGGTTTTAAGGGTAAAAACCTGCGTACCTTGGCCATAGTCATATATCAGTAGACAATTTGAAAAATGTTGATGAATCTTTACAGCGAGGTTAATCTTCAGTACAGATTTGTTATATTATAACTTACTGTAGATTTTTTTTAAGGAAAATTGAGTAACTATTTTAAGAAAAATGTAATATTAGTCTAAAGTTAGATATTGGAAGGGGGGAGGGGAGGCAAAACTATCCAGGAAAAGAAACGTTTTTGTATACTTTACTTATCGGTGTATGATTAATAACAAGTTTAGTATATGTAACAAGATTTTAAAGTAAACAAGTACCTAAGAATAGATTATCAAGCACAATAATGTGCACTCTACACATACTGCTGTGGAAACTCTAAGCTCAAGCAATATGTTCATTGGACTGGTGCTGCAAATTACAAAAGTGTTATAATATAAAATATTACATTTTTATTTGCTTCCATACATCATAACTGGTACTGAGCATTTTTTTTTTTTTTTTCTCAAATCATGGTATTCCTTGCAGATTAGGAAGCATATGCAGTACTGTTCAAAAAATTAAGGCAGATGTGGAAACAATGCTGCAAAGTTCCAAAGCAAGACTATTTAATAAATGTCATTTTTAACTTTTATTTTCAATTTACAAAATGCAAAATAAATGAAAAATAGTTAAAATCCCCATAATAAGGACCCTAATATTATTTGCTGCCTTTTTCATTTGCTGCAGCATTTCATCCTCTACCTGCTCAGCCATATTTAGGAGGCTTGTTGTAAACTCCAATTATTAGCTTTCTATTATGGCCGTCTCCATGTACAGTGTGGAAAAAAGTATTTAGTCAGCCACCAATTGTGCAAGTTCTCCCACTTAAAAAGATGAGTGAGGCCTGTAATTGACATCATAGGTAGACCACAACTATGAGAGTCAAAATTGAGAAAACAAATCCAGAAAATCACCTTGTCTGACTAGGCAAGATTTATTTTTCAAATTATAGTGGAAATTTGTACCATCGTAAATATATATGCCCCTAATACAAAACAACTAAGCTTCCTAAATAAGGTTATGAGGAAAATCCATAAATGTAAACAAGGAGAATTATACATTATGGGAGATTTTAATATGGTCCCCGATGGGAAACTTGACTCTACTTCTGCCTCACGTAGTTCCTCTATTAATCTCGACAAATGGATTACCAGTAACGAGTTATTTGACACTTTCAGATGTTTAAACTCTACCTCGAGGGAGTTTTCCTTCTTCTCACTGGTACACAAAACGGAGTCCAGGATTGACCTGTTTCTAACAGAAATATATACTATAACTAAAATAAAAAAAGCCACTATTCTGGACAGGTCAATATCTGATCACTCACCCATAGTAACTGAAGTCATGATTGGACCATATCTTAAAAATTCTGCTTTGTGGAAATGCAATAGTTACCTGCTGAATGTTCCAGAATACAGAGAGGAAATTAAAACCTCATTGCAAAATTATTTCAAAGAAAACATAAATGGTGAAACACACCCATTTGTGATATGGAACGCCCACAAAGCAGTAATTAGGGGAAAATTAATTCAGATCTCAGCTAGACATAACACAAAACAAAGAGAAAAAATTATGAATATTCAGAAAAAAAATCAGAGAAAAAGAAAATAATCTTAATAACCCAAATAATGACGCACAAAGCGTTTACAAAGATATACTCACACTGAGACAACAATTAAATAAAGCTATTATGGAGGACTATGAAAAAATAATTAAGGCATCAAAATTTAAGAACTATTCCGAGACTAATAAACCGACGAAATACATGCTAGCAAAACTTAAAAGAGACAGGATAAATAAAAGAGTAAATAAAATAAAAATAGTTCGGGGGATATGATCCACCATCCAACAAACATAGCAGAAGAATTTGCTACATTCTACCACAAATTATATAACTTAAAGGATGATCCTTTAACCCCCATTTCAGATCCAAAAGAAATTAGGTCATTTCTTAGTAAATTACACCTTCCAACAGTGGAATCATCAGATCTAGATAATTTAACAAAGGCCATCACAGTATCTGAAGTCAGAGATACAATAAAATCCCTTAAACTCCAAAAACCACCAGGACCAGATGGGTTGGTTAATGAATATTACAGGATCTTCTCAGATCTATTGGCCCCTCACATGACTAATATTTTCAACACTGCATCAAGCTTAGGTGTTTTTCCCAAAGAAATGCTGGAGGCAACTTTGATAATGATCCCAAAACCACAGAGCAACATCGATGAAATAAAAAACTATAGGCCTATTTCGCTTATAAACACAGACGTTAAAGTTTATTCGAAAATCTTAGCTAATAGGTTAAAAGAAATCTTACCAAAAGTGATAAAACATGACCAATCTGGGTTTATCGAGGGGAGACAAACCTCCGATGCCACCAGGAGATTACTCAACATTCTCAGCAAAATTAACGCCAATGGTACTTCATCTGTCCTGTTGACACTTGATGCCGAAAAGGCGTTTGATCGAATAAATTGGCAGTATCTTAAAATGGTGATGGAGAAATTCGGTTTTGATGATAAATGGCTCACATCGGTATTTGCGCTTTACTCGATACCCAGTGCAAAAATATACATTAACAACAACTTATCAAAATCCTTCACAATAAGTAATGGAACTAGACAGGGTTGCCCACTGTCCCCCCTGTTGTTTGCCCTGGCAATTGAACCCTTAGCAGAAATGATTCGTATTAACAAGAATATTCTAGGAGTGGACATCGGTAACAACCAATATAAAATATCCCTGTTTGCAGACGATATGTTACTAACTCTAACAGACCCCCACAATTCCATTAAAAACCTCCTGGAAATACTTGAGGAATTTTCTAAAATTTCTCTATTTAAGATAAACAATATTAAATCAAAGATACTCCAACTCAACTTACAAGAAGAAACCATTAATTCAATAAAACAAATGGTAGATTTTACCTGGGAGGAGGAACAGATTTCATATTTAGGAATTACTTTTTCAAAAAGGGTTAGCGAATTGGCCAAGACTAATGGGGAGAACATTCTTTCAGTAATTAATAAAGATTTTCAATCATGGGGTAAAGTGGGGTTATCGTTGATGGGTAGGGTTCTAGCGGTCAAATCAATGATACTTCCAAAAATTCTGTACATCTTTAGAACATTACCTGTGAAGTTTTCTTCAGAATTTTTCAAAAACTGTCAAAAAAAAATACTGTCTTTTGTCTGGAGTGGGAAAAAAGCCAGAATATCTAGGGACATCCTTTACAAAAGTAAAAGAAATGGTGGATTAGGTCTCCCGAACTTACAAGCATACCACAAAATTAATTTAATAAAACATAGCCAGGGATGGTTCAATAAAAAAGATAACCCGGTGTGGCTCGATATGGAGTTGTCTTTAAATAAATCTGATTCTTTGGGAAACCTTCTCATTAAACATACCCTAAATTTAGACAAATATAAACGTAGTCATCCAATTATCTCAGCCATTCTTCAAGCATGGGATAAATTAGCTAAAATCCCGGGGGAAAAAAATAAAACAACAATTGGGGAAATTCTACCAATTTCATTAATAACCTCTCTATTCGGACAAAAATTTCCAACATTATGGGAACAAAAGGGAGTAAAAAATTAGGAGACTTGTTGGCAAACAATAAACTACTAAATTTCTCAGAAATCAAACAAAAATTTAATATCCCTTCATCAGAATTTAATCAGTACCTCATTGTTAAAGAATGCCTTCAGATCTTCATTTCTAAGGCTTCTCCTAAATTCGAACCAATATATTTATTGTTTAGAAATCTTGATCATAAAGTTTTCTGGAGCACTAAGTTCCTATATAATATTTTCAATAAAGACTATACATTTAAAAAGAACAAATACATGAAAAAATGGGGGAAAACACTAGGCCTACAAATAGATGATGAGCAGTGGGAAGAAGCATTAAAAAACACTTATGCCTCTAATATCTCGCTTCCACTCCACGAGACATATTACAAATTAGTTACAAGGTGGTATCTTACACCAGATAGAATTACTCATTTCGGCGGAAGCTCTTCACCGTTGTGTTGGAGGGGATGTGGAAACAAGGGGGACTTACTTCACATATTTTAGTCATGTCCAAAATTAACAAACCTGTGGAAGCAGGTCTCCAAATACATTAGTAGTCTGCTCAATGAGGACTTTGTCCTGACTCCCCAGACGGCTCTTCTGTCAGTGGACATCGAAAAATTACATTACTCAATGAGGTTTGTAATAATCCATATCTTGTTGATAGTTAAAAACAAAATTGCAGCGATGTGGAAGAGCTCTGAGGCTCCGAGTTTCCCTGACGTTGTGGACAATCTTAATCTTCACAATTCCTTAGATCCTAAATTCGCTATAGCGAATGGATGTTTACAAAAATATGAAAAAAAATGGAATAAATGGAACTTCAGATTCCAAAATCAGTAATCTTTTCGGTGGATTGTGGTGTTGTTGACGATCAAATTAAGACGAGTAACTAAGTTAAAAGTTTTCTTTCTTTATTAGGGCAATTTGTTTCTGGCCTAACTAGGTCAGTGGCCCAAAAAGCAAAGTTATTGCTTATCTGTTAGTTTTGTTCTTTCTTGTTTTGTTATTATATTTCCCCTGCCCCTTCCTCTTCCCCTCCTGTTCCCCTTTTCCCCTTCCCCCTTCTCCCAACCACTTCCTTTTCTTTAATGTAGATGCATACTAATATTTCACAAATGCATTATATTGGTTTTGTTTAAAAAAAAAATTGTTAATAAAAATTATTTGAAAACAAATTATGGTGGAAAATAAGCATTTGGTCATTAATAAAAGTTCATCTCAATATTTTGTTATATATCCTTTGTTGGCAATGACAGAGGTCAAACGTTTTCTGTAAGTCTTCACAAGGTTGGCACACACTGTTGGTTTTATGTTGGCCCATTCCTCCGTGCAGATCTCCTCTAGAGCAGTAAGGTTTTGAGCCTGTCGACGGGCAACATGGACTTTCAACTCTCTCCAAAGGTTTTCTATGGGGTTGAGATCTGGAGACTGGCTAGGCCGCTCCAGGACCTTCATATGCTTCTTACGAAGCCACTCCTTCATTGCCCTGGCGGTGTGCTTGGCCTCACTATGATGCTGAAAGACTCTGTTAGGGCTAGCGGAACGCACCGAGTAATGAGTAATGTAATGAGTAATGAGAGATATATACGAGGTGCGTTCACAGCTCGGGGTCCACTGTGCAGAGATACCTGCTGCTAAGTAATGGCGGATGGACACTGAGCTCACACATGGGTTAACCTCACACCATGTGAAATGTAAGTGACCTCTCTTGCTTCACAGAGATGCACTGTACACAGAAAACTATTACCCTAACTAGGGTTGTGCTTGCTCTGGAACTCTTCTGTGCTAACCGCACACATGAAGGAACCAGATGCTAAGCCAAGGTTAATTGTCCCCACTGATGCTAGCTGCCTGCCTGAGTGTACAGTCCCAGAGCTAAACAGACTCTCCACATATGACTGAGTGGTAGAGTATCCACTGGCAAGAGCCAAACACAATTGATACTAGCGCATGGCCGTGCAGCCATGCAAACCTTTTATAGTTGTAGCTTCTTCCGGACCTTCCTAGTGCTCAGAAGGAGAAAAGCAGGACTTAGTCCCAGAAGCATCTGCTCGCTACTGACCAGTACTGGCTACAATGGCTGAGCCTGGAAGGGCAGCAGTAACTAAGCGCACAGTATCTGCCTGAGCTAGATGCTGGGACCGATGTCTCTGCTGAGCAGGCTCCACTGCGGCTGGAGAAGAATGGGAGACCGCAGCGGAGGTGGCTTGAGATTCCCCCTGTGCAGAGGCGGGAACTCGAGACCTAACATGGGCCCCCTCCTTGGACCTCGCTGCGCTCGAAGGCAGCAATGTGCTGCAGAGCTTGAATGTGCTCAGCAGGCTCCCAGGACCTGTCCTCTGGGCCATAACCCTTCCAATTCACCAAATAAATTTTTTTGCCACGTACCATCTTATACCCCAAGATAGCGTTCACGTCGTAATCGTACGTAGACGAACCCAATGTCCCGGCAGATGACTCGGAAAACCGGGACATGTGTACAGGCTTTAAGAGGGACATATGAAAGGTGTCAGTGATACCTAGGCGTGGAGGAAGGGCCAGACTGTAGACCACAGGGTAAACCTGTTCCAGGACCTTGAAGGGACCAAAGTAGAGAGGTGCAAACTTAGTGGACTCAACTCGCAGCCTGATGTTACAGGCAGAGAGACACACTAAATCGCCAGGAGCAAAGGTCAAAGTGGGGCACCGATGTGCATCGATGGAGGACCTCATTCTCTCTTTGGAGGCACGAAAGGCATCCTGAGTATGGTCCCAAATGTCTTGTGCCTCCACAGCCCAGTTTGCCACCCTTGAATTGGCGGAAGACACGGGCATAGGCACAGGAACCCGAGGATACTGACCGTAGTTAAGGAGGAATGGGGTCTGCTCAGTGGAGTCGGCTATGGCATTGTTCAGCGCACTCCATCCACGGTAGCAAGGATGCCCAGTCATCCTGCCTGTCTGAAACAAAATGTCGCAGATATGTGACCAAGGTCTGGTTGGCCCTCTCTACCAACCCATTTGTCTCGGGATGGTATGCTGAAAAGAGATTCAACTCGATGCTGAGCAGACGACAAAGCTCTCTACAGAACTGAGATGCAAACTGGGGACCCCGGTCACTGACAATTTTGTCCGGCATACCGTGTAGGTGGAAAATGTGTTTAATAAACAATGCTGCCAAGGCACGCGCAGAAGGTAGCCGTGGAAGCGGCACCAAGTGCACCATTTTAGAAGAATGGTCGGTGATTACCCAAATGATGGTGCTGCCATGGGACTTGGGAAAGTCCACCACAAAGTCCATCCCGACTATCTCCCAGGGACTGTCTGCCACTAGCAGGGGATAAAGTAACACAGCTGGCCGTTGTTGAGGAGACTTAGGCTATGTGCACACGTTCAGGATTTCTTGCAGAAAATTCCTGAGAAAAACCTGAAATTTTCTGCAAGAAATCTGCATGCGTTTTTTGTGCATTTTTGACGCGTTTTTGATGCGTTTTTGATGCGTTTTTTCCGGACATTTCCCAATGCATTTTATAGTGGGAAATCTGCAAAAAAACTGCAAAATTAATGAACATGCTGCGATTTTTACCACGATGCGTTTTTTTCACGGAAAAAAACGCATCATGTGCACAAAACATGCAGAATTCATTCAAAATTATGGAATGCATATTGTATGCTTTTTTTGCAGTTTTATAGCGTTTTTATTGCAAAAAAAAGCGATAAAACCACGAAAAATCTTTTTGGAAGTGCATTTGAACAGCAAGGTGGATTGCTATTGAGGGGAACTAGAGAAAAAAAAAATCTATAAATCTTCAGCATAGCGAGTGTGAGCGAGCTGAGTGTGACCAAAGCGTAAGTGTGGACGGCGGTAAGTGTGACTTGTGATTCAGTGAAGAGGTATTTGGAAAGCCTTTAACAAATACCTGTGTGAATTGGTGTGAGTTGCTGAATTGGGAGTAGCTATATTCATAAGGGGTTAACTTAGGGTGGGGGCTCATAGTTAAGGGTTTATAAGGGGCAGCTGTTTGGGGCTCAAGTCCTTTTTGGAAGTGCATTTGAACAGCAAGGTGGATTGCTATTGAGGGGAACTAGAGAAAAATAAATCTATAAATCTTCAGCATAGCGAGTGTGAGCGAGCTGAGTGTGACCAGAGCGTAAGTGTGGACGGCGGTAAGTGTGACTTGTGATTCAGTGAAGAGGTATTTGGAAAGCCTTTAACAAATACCTGTGTGAATTGGTGTGAGTTGCTGAATTGGGAGTAGCTATATTCATAAGGGGTTAAACTTAGGGTGGGGGCTCATAGTTAAGGGTTTATAAGGGGCAGCTGTTTGGGGCTCAAGTCCTTTTTGGAAGTGCATTTGAACAGCAAGGTGGATTGCTATTGAGGGGAACTAGAGAAAAAAAAAATCTATAAATCTTCAGCTTAGCGAGTGTGAGCGAGCTGAGTGTGATCTGAGTGTAAGTGTGGACGGCGGTAAGTGTGACTTGTGATTCAGTGACTTTGGAGTCAGGGAGTTTCCAAGGGAGGAATTACTGAATTGCTGTCTGTTTTGTATTAATACTTTGTATTTATTTATTTATTTTTTATTATTTAACTTTTCTGTCTGGTGCAATCCCCATTAGGAAATGTGCTCCACGATTGTTAATGCCATCCAGTGCACGTCTTGCCACATGTATGCAGTCCTTGAGCAGCCGATCGAGGGTGCATACTGCTGTGCGAGATGTGAGCACGTTGTGCATTTGGAAACCCAGATTCTGATTCTAAATGTGCAGCTGGCAACACTGAGATCCATTGACAATATGGAGAGGAGTCTTCTGCTCACGGAGCAGACGCTCAATGGGATAGATGAGGGGGGGATGGTAGCATGGAGCTGCAGGACGGTGAAGTAGCAAGCTGGGTGACAGTTAGGAAGCGGGGTAGAGGGAAGAGTGCCAGGGAGGCTAGTCCTGATCTGGAACACCCCAATAAGTTTGCTAAGTTGGCAGATGAGGGGGGTGACAGTACAGGGGTAGCACTGCTGCAGCCAGGCATGTCCTCTGAAAGCCGGGGGAGTGACTGCTCCAGTAAGGAGGAAAATAGGAGAGCAGGGCAGGCCAGACAGGTGCTGGTAGTGGGCGACTCAATTATTAGGGGAACAGATAGGGCAATCTGTCACAAAGACAGGGATCGTCAAACGGTGTGCTGCCTACCTGGCGCTCGAGTCCGACACATCGCTGATCGGGTGGACAGATTACTGGGAGGGGCTGTGAGGACCCAGCGGTCATGGTGCACATTGGCACAAATGACAAAGTTAGAGGTAGGTGGAAGGTCCTTAAAGATGATTTCAGGGAATTAGGCTGCAAGCTGAAAGCAAGGACCTCCAACGTGGTATTCTCCGAAATACTGCCTGTACCACGTGCCACGCCAGAGAGGCAACGGGAGATTAGGGAGGTTAATAAGTGGCTCAAGAATTGGTGTAGGAAGGAGGGGTTTGGGTTCCTGCAGAACTGGGCCGACTTCTCAGCTGGCTACAGGCTCTACGCTAGGGATGGACTGCACCTCAATGGGGAGGGTGCAGCTGTGCTGGGGGAGAAAATGGCTTGAAGGTTGGAGGATTGTTTAAACTAGGGATTGGGGGGGAGGGTATTCAATTTATAGTAGGGGAAGATAGTGCAGACAGAGACCTGGGCACAAATAAGGAAGTTGGGGGTGGCGGTGGCATGGGGGGTGGGGTTAGAACAGTTAATAATTTAAGAAAGAGTAGAGGTACAGAGAGGAACATCAAGTGCATGTATACTAATGCCAGAAGCCTCGCCAACAAAATGGACAAATTAGAACTAATGTTGTTGGAGCATAATTATGACATGGTGGGGATATCTGAAACGTGGCTGGATGAGAGCCATGACTGGGCTGTTAACTTGCAGGGCTATAGTCTGTTCAGAAATGACCGTACAGATAAGCGAGGGGGTGGGGTGTGTCTATATGTAAAATCGTCCTTAAAACCCATCCGGCGTGATAATATAGGTGAATTTAATGAAAATGTAGAATCCCTGTGGGTGGAGATAAGGAGAGGGGGAAAAAATAATAAATTACTGATAGGGGTTTGTTATAAATCTCCAAAAATAATGGAAGCAATGGTGAATATCCTCGTAAAGCAAATAGATGAAGCTGCGACTCAAGGAGAAGTCATTATTATGGGGGACTTCAACTACCCTGAAATAGATTGGGGAACAGAAACCTGCAGTTCCAGCAAAGGTAATCGGTTTTTGACAACTATGAGAGACAATTACCTTTCACAACTGGTCCAGGACCCAACAAGAAGGGGGGCACTGCTAGACCTAATATTAACCAACAGACCAGACCGCATATCAAATATAAGGGTTGGGGGTCACTCGGGGAATAGTGATCACAAAATAATAAGTTTTCATGTATCCTTTAAAAAGATGTGTAATAGAGGGGTTACAAGGAACCCCTTCAGGAGGGCAAATTTCCAACGGATGAGAGAGGATCTTGGTGCAATTAAATGGGACGATATCCTGAGACACAAAAATACACAAAGAAAATGGGAGACGTTTATTAACATCCTGGATAGGACCTGTGCACAGTATATACCGTATGGGAATAAACATACTAGAAATAGGAGGAAACCAATATGACTAAATAGAGCTGTAAGGGGCGCAATAAGTGACAAAAAGAAAGCATTTAGAGAATTAAAGGAAGTAGGTAGTGAGGAGGCATTAAATAAATACAAAAAATTAAATAAATTCTGTAAAAAGCAAATCAAGGCAGCAAAGATTGAGACAGAGAGACTCATTGCCAGAGAGAGTAAAAATAATCCCAAAATATTCTTTAACTACATAAATAGTAAGAAACTAAAAAATGATAGTGTTGGCCCCCTTAAAAATAGTCTGGGTGAAATGGTGGATGAGGATGAGGAAAAAGCCAATATGCTAAATGACTTTTTTTCATCAGTATTTACACAAGAAAATTCCATGGCAGACAAAATGACTAGTGATAAAAATTCCCCATTAAATGTCACCTGCTTAACCCAGCAGGAAGTGCGGCGGCGTCTAAAAATCACTAAAATTGACAAATCTCCGGGCCCGGATGGGATACACCCTCGAGTACTGCAGGAATTAAGTACAGTCATTGATAGACCATTATTTTTAATCTTTAAAGACTCCATAATAACAGGGTCTGTACCACAGGACTGGCGTATAGCAAATGTGGTGCCAATATTCAAAAAGGGGACAAAAACTGAACTCGGAAATTATAGGCCAGTAAGCTTAACCTCTACTGTGGGTAAAATTCTGGAGGGCATTCTAAGGGATGCTATACTGGAGTATCTGAAGAGGAATAACCTCATGACCCAGTATCAGCACGGGTTTACTAGGGACCGTTCATGTCAGACTAATTTGATCAGTTTCTATGAAGAGGTAAGTTCCGGACTGGACCAAAGGAACCCAGTAGATGTAGTGTATATGGACTTTTCAAAAGCTTTTGATACAGTGCCACACAAAAGGTTGATACATAAAATAAGAATAATGGGGATAGGGGAAAATATGTGTAAGTGGGTTGAGAGCTGGCTCAGGGATAGGAAACAAAGGGTGGTTATTAATGGAACACACTCGGACTGGGTAGCGGTTAGCAGTGGGGTACCACAGGGGTCAGTATTGGGCCCTCTTCTTTTTAACATATTTATTAATGACCTTGTAGGGGGCATTCAGAGTAGAATTTCAATATTTGCAGATGACACTAAACTCTGCAGGGTAATCAATACAGAGGAGGACAATTTTATATTACAGGATGATTTATGTAAACTAGAAGCTTGGGCTGATAAATGGCAAATGAGCTTTAATGGGGATAAATGTAAGGTCATGCACTTGGGTAGAAGTAATAAGATGTATAATTATGTGCTTAATTCTAAAACTTTGGGCAAAACCGTCAATGAAAAAGACCTGGGTGTATGGGTGGATGACAAACTCATATTCAGTGGCCAGTGTCAGGCAGCTGCTACAAGGGCAAATAAAATAATGGGATGCATTAAAAGAGGCATAGATGCTCATGAGGAGAACATAATTTTACCTCTATAAAAGTCACTTGTTTGACCACACTTAGAATACTGTTAGGCCGGCGTCACACACAGCGTAAAACAATACGGTCCGTATATTACGGCCGTAATACGCTGAAAAATCCCGAAAATAGTGGTCCGTAGCTCCTCCGTAGGCAGGGTGTGTCAGCGTTTTTTGCGCATGGCATCCTCCGTATGTAATCCGTTTGGCATCCGTACTGCGTGGTTTTCTCGCAGGCTTGCAAAACCAACATACCGCTATAGAAATGATCCATGTGTCCCAAAAAGAAAAAAAAATATATATATACTGTCTATATATATATATATATATATATATATATATATATATATATATATATATGTACAGTGGGGCAAAAAAGTATTTAGTCAGTCAGCAATAGTGCAAGTTCCACCACTTAAAAAGATGAGAGGCGTCTGTAATTTACATCATAGGTAGACCTCAACTATGGGAGACAAACTGAGAAAAAAAAATCCAGAAAATCACATTGTCTGTTTTTTAATATTTTATTTGCATATTATGGTGGAAAATAAGTATTTGGTCAGAAACAAAATTTCATCTCAATACTTTGTAATATATCCTTTGTTGGCAATGACAGAGGTCAAATGCTTTCTGTAAGTCTTCACAAGGTTACCACACACTGTTGTTGGTATGTTGGCCCATTCCTCCATGCAGATCTCCTCTAGAGCAGTGATGTCTTTGGCTTTTCGCTTGGCAACACGGACTTTCAACTCCCTCCAAAGGTTTTCTATAGGGTTGAGATCTGGAGACTGGCTAGGCCACTCCAGGACCTTGAAATACTTCTTACGAAGCCACTCCTTCGTTGCCCTGGCGGTGTGCTTTGGATCATTGTCATGTTGAAAGACCCAGCCACGTTTCATCTTCAATGCCCTTGCTGATGGAAGGAGGTTTGCACTCAAAATCTCACGATACATGGCCCCATTCATTCTTTCATGTACCCGGATCAGTCGTCCTGGCCCCTTTGCAGAGAAACAGCCCGAAAGCATGATGTTTCCACCACCATGCTTTACAGTAGGTATGGTGTTTGATGGATGCAACTCAGTATTCTTTTTCCTCCAAACACGACAAGTTGTGTTTCTACCAAACAGTTCCAGTTTGGTTTCATCAGACCATAGGACATTCTCCCAAAACTCCTCTGGATCATCCAAATGCTCTCTAGCAAACTTCAGACGGGCCCGGACATGTACTGGCTTAAGCAGTGGGACACGTCTGGCACTGCAGGATCTGAGTTCATGGTGGCGTAGTGTGTTACTTATGGTAGGCCTTGTTACATTGGTCCCAGCTCTCTGCAGTTCATTCACTAGGTCCCCCCGCGTGGTTCTGGGATTTTTGCTCACCGTTCTTGTGATCATTCTGACCCCACGGGGTGGGATTTTGCATGGAGCCCCAGATCAAGGGAGATTATCAGTGGTCTTGTATGTCTTCCATTTTCTAATTATTGCTCCCACTGTTGATTTCTTCACTCCAAGCTGGTTGGCTATTGCAGATTCAGTCTTCCCAGCCTGGTGCAGGGCTACAATTTTGTTTCTGGTGTCCTTTGACAGCTCTTTAGTCTTCACCATAGTGGAGTTTGGAGTCAGACTGTTTGAGGGTGTGCACAGGTGTCTTTTTATACTGATAACAAGTTTAAACAGGTGCCATTACTACAGGTACTGAGTAGAGGAAAGAGGAGACTCTTAAAGAAGAAGTTACAGGTCTGTGAGAGCCAGAAATCTTGATTGTTTGTTTCTGACCAAATACTTATTTTCCACCATAATATGCAAATAAAATGTTAAAAAAACAGACAATGTGATTTTCTGGATTTTTTTTTCTCAGTTTGTCTCCCATAGTTGAGGTCTACCTATGATGTAAGTTACAGACGCCTCTCATCTTTTTAAGTGGTGGAACTTGCACTATTGCTGACTGACTAAATACTTTTTTGCCCCACTGTATGTCATTAGACACATATATGTATATATATTAATATTTTTTCCAGCGCTATACAGCTTGAAAGCCGGTAATTCAATTACCAGCTTTTTCTTTCTCCTTCCTAAAACCCGACATGATTTGAGACATGGTTTACATACAGTAAACCATGTCTTCTCTCCTTTTTTTTTGCAGATTCCACACTACTAATGTCAGTAGTGTGTATCTGCAAAATTTGGCCGTTCTAGCTCTTAAAATAAAGGGTTAAATGGCGGAAAAAATTGGCGTGGGCTCCCGCGCAATTTTCTCCGCCAGAGTAGTAAAGCCAGTGACTGAGGGCAGATATTAATAGCCTGGAGAGGGTCCATGGTTATTGCCCCCCCCTGGCTAAAAATATCTGCCCCCAGCCACCCCAGAAAAGGCACATCTGGAAGATGCGCCTATTCTGGCACTTGGCCACTCTCTTCCCATTCCCGTGTAGCGGTGGGATATGGGGTAATGAAGGGTTAATGCCACCTTGCTATTGTAAGGTGACATTAAGCCTAATTAATAATGGAGAGGCGTCAATTATGACACCTATCCATTATTAATCCAATTGTAGTAAAGGGTTAAATAAAACACAAACACATTATTTAAAATTATTTTAATGAAATAAAAACAATGGTTGTTGGAGTATTTTTTTCTACGCCCAATCCAGTCACTGAAGACCCTCATTCTGTGAAAGAAAAAACATAATAAACCAACAATATACTTACCCTCCGCAGATCTGTAACATCCAACGATGTAAATCCTTCTGAAGGGGTTAAAACATTTTGCAGCAAGGAGCTTTGCTAATGCAGGCTGCTCCTCGCTGCAAAACCCCGGGGAATGAGGCTAAATATAGATCAAAGCCTGGGAGCTTTCTAGGAAAGTTCCCACGATCTATGAACATCCAGCAGAGGGCGCCTCACCGCAAATGAAGCTAAATATAGCTCATTTATCTATAGTTAGCCTCATTCCCCGGGGTTTTGCAGCGAGGAGCAGCCTGCATTAGCAAAGCTCCTTGCTGCAAAATGTTTTAACCCCTTCAGAAGGATTTACATCGTTGGACGTTACAGATCTGCGGAGGGTAAGTATATTGTTGGTTTATTATGTTTTTTCTTTCACAGAACGAGGGTCTTCAGTGACTGGATTGGGCGTAGAATAAAATACTCCAACAACCATTGTTTTTATTTCATTAAAATAATTTTAAATAATGTGTTTGTGTTTTATTTAACCCTTTACTACAATTGGATTAATAATGGATAGGTGTCATAATTGACACCTCTCCATTATTAACATAGTAACATAGTAACATAGTTAGTAAGGCCGAAAAAAGACATTTGTCCATCCAGTTCAGCCTATATTCCATCATAATAAATCCCCAGATCTACGTCCTTCTACAGAACCTAATAATTGTATGATACAATATTGTTCTGCTCCAGGAAGACATCCAGGCCTCTCTTGAACCCCTCGACTGAGTTCGCCATCACCACCTCCTCAGGCAAGCAATTCCAGATTCTCACTGCCCTAACAGTAAAGAATCCTCTTCTATGTTGGTGGAAAAACCTTCTCTCCTCCAGACGCAAAGAATGCCCCCTTGTGCCCGTCACCTTCCTTGGTATAAACAGATCCTCAGCGAGATATTTGTATTGTCCCCTTATATACTTATACATGGTTATTAGATCGCCCCTCAGTCGTCTTTTTTCTAGACTAAATAATCCTAATTTCGCTAATCTATCTGGGTATTGTAGTTCTCCCATCCCCTTTATTAATTTTGTTGCCCTCCTTTGTACTCTCTCTAGTTCCATTATATCCTTCCTGAGCACCGGTGCCCAAAACTGGACACAGTACTCCATGTGCGGTCTAACTAGGGATTTGTACAGAGGCAGTATAATGCTCTCATCATGTGTATCCAGACCTCTTTTAATGCACCCCATGATCCTGTTTGCCTTGGCAGCTGCTGCCTGGCACTGGCTGCTCCAGGTAAGTTTATCATTAACTAGGATCCCCAAGTCCTTCTCCCTGTCAGATTTACCCAGTGGTTTCCCGTTCAGTGTGTAATGGTGATATTGATTCCCTCTTCCCATGTGTATAACCTTACATTTATCATTGTTAAACCTCATCTGCCACCTTTCAGCCCAAGTTTCCAACTTATCCAGATCCATCTGTAGCAGAATACTATCTTCTCTTGTATTAACTGCTTTACATAGTTTTGTATCATCTGCAAATATCGATATTTTACTGTGTAAACCTTCTACCAGATCATTAATGAATATGTTGAAGAGAACAGGTCCCAATACTGACCCCTGCGGTACCCCACTGGTCACAGCGACCCAGTTAGAGACTATACCATTTATAACCACCCTCTGCTTTCTATCACTAAGCCAGTTACTAACCCATTTACACACATTTTCCCCCAGACCAAGCATTCTCATTTTGTGTACCAACCTCTTGTGCGGCACGGTATCAAACGCTTTGGAAAAATCGAGATATACCACGTCCAATGACTCACCGTGGTCCAGTCTATAGCTTACCTCTTCATAAAAACTGATTAGATTGGTTTGACAGGAGCGATTTCTCATAAACCCATGCTGATATGGAGTTAAACAGTTATTCTCATTGAGATAATCCAGAATAACATCCCTCAGAAACCCTTCAAATATTTTACCAACAATAGAGGTTAGACTTACTGGCCTATAATTTCCAGGTTCACTTTTAGAGCCCTTTTTGAATATTGGCACCACATTTTCTATGCGCCAGTCCTGCGGAACAGACCCTGTCGCTATAGAGTCACTAAAAATAAGAAATAATGGTTTATCTATTACATTACTTAGTTCTCTTAGTACTCGTGGGTGTATGCCATCCGGACCCGGAGATTTATCTATTTTAATCTTATTTAGCCGGTTTCGCACCTCTTCTTGGGTTAGATTGGTGACTCTTAATATAGGGTTTTCATTGTTTCTCGGGATTTCACCTAGCATTTCATTTTCCACCGTGAATACCGTGGAGAAGAAGGTGTTTAATATGTTAGCTTTTTCCTCGTCATCTACAACCATTCTTTCCTCACTATTTTTTAAGGGGCCTACATTTTCAGTTTTTATTAATTAGGCTTAATGTCACCTTACAATAGCAAGGTGGCATTAACCCTTCATTACCCCATATCCCACCGCTACACGGGAATGGGAAGAGAGTGGCCAAGTGCCAGAATAGGCGCATCTTCCAGATGTGCCTTTTCTGGGGTGGCTGGGGACAGATATTTTTAGCCAGGGGGGGGGGCAATAACCATGGACCCTCTCCAGGCTATTAATATCTGCCCTCAGTCACTGGCTTTACTACTCTGGCGGAGAAAATTGCGCGGGAGCCCACGTCAATTTTTTCCGCCATTTAACCCTTTATTTTAAGAGCTAGAACAGCCAAATTTTGCAGATACACACTACTGACATTAGTAGTGTGGAATCTGCAAAAAAAAAATGGAGAGAAGACATGGTTTACTGTATGTAAACCATGTCTCAAATCATGTCGGGTTTTAGGAAGGAGAAAGAAAAAGCCGGTAATTGAATTACCGGCTTTCAAGCTGTATAGCACTGGAATAAATAATAATATATATACATATATGTGTCTCACTGACATATATATATATATCTACCTATTCTATGTGTACACATTTATTCTACCTATTCTACTGTAAGCTGTCAGTGTGATTTTACTGTACACCGCACTGAATTACCGGCTTTTCTCTCTAACAGCGCTGCGTATTTCTCGCAAGTCACACTGCTTGTCCGTGTGTAATCCGTATTTTTCACGCTTCCATAGACTTTCATTGGCGTATTTCTTGCGCAGTACGGTGACAAACGCAGCATGCTGCGATTTTGTACGGCCGTAGAAAGCCGTATAATTCTGATCAGTAAAATACGGCAGATAGGAGCAGGGGCATAGAGAATAATTGTGCCGTATTTTTTGCGAGTTTTACGGACGTAGTTTCTGCACTCTTACGTCCGTAAAACTCGCAAGTGTGACGCCGGCCTTACTGTGCACAGTTCTGGTCTCCGGTGTATAAGAAAGATATAGCTGAACTGGAGCGGGTGCAGAGAAGAGCGACCAAGGTTATTAGAGGACTGGGGGTCTGCAATACCAAGATAGGTTATTACACTTGGGGCTATTTAGTTTGGAAAAGTGAAGACTAAGGGGTGATCTTATGTTAATGTATAAATACAGTGGGGCAAAAAAGTATTTAATCAGTCAGCAATAGTGCAAGTTCCACCACTTAAAAAGATGAGAGGCGTCTGTAATTTACATCATAGGTAGACCTCAACTATGGGAGACAAACTGAGAAGAAAAAATCCAGAAAATCACATTGTCTGTTTTTTTATCATTTTTTTTGCATTTCATGGTGGAAAATAAGTATTTGGTCAGAAACAAACAATCAAGATTTCTGGCTCTCACAGACCTGTAACTTCTTCTTTAAGAGTCTCCTCTTTCCTCCATTCATTACCTGTAGTAATGGCACCTATTTAAACTTATCAGTATAAAAAGACACCTGTGCACACCCTCAAACAGTATGACTCCAAACTCCACTATGGTGAAGACCAAAGAGCTGTCAAAGGACACCAGAAACAAAATTGTAGCCCTGCACAAGGCTGGGAAGACTGAATCTGCAATAGCCAACCAGCTTGGAGTGAAGAAATCAACAGTGGGAGCAATAATTAGAAAATGGAAGACATACAAGACCACTGATAATCTCCCTCGATCTGGGGCTCCACGCAAAATCCCACCCCGTGGGGTCAGAATGATCACAAGAACGGTGATCAAAAATCCCCAAACCACGCGGGGGGACCTAGTGAATGAACTGCAGAGAGCTGCGACCAATGTAACAAGGCCTACCATAAGTAACACACTACGCCACCATGGACTCAGATCCTGCAGTGCCAGATGTGTCCCACTGCTTAAGCCAGTACATGTTCGGGCCCGTCTGAAGTTTGCTAGAGAGCGTTTGGATGATCCAGAGGAGTTTTGGGAGAATGTCCTATGGTCTGATGAAACCAAACTGGAACTGTTTGGTAGAAACACAACTTGTCGTGTTTGGAGGAAAAAGAATACTGAGTTGCATCCATCAAACACCATACCTACTGTAAAGCATGGTGGTGGAAACATCATGCTTTGGGGCTGTTTCTCTGCAAAGGGGCCAGGACGACTGATCCGGGTACATGAAAGAATGAATGGGGCCATGTATCGTGAGATTTTGAGTGCAAACCTCCTTCCATCAGCAAGGGCATTGAAGATGAAACGTGGCTGGGTCTTTCAACATGACAATGATCCAAAGCACACCGCCAGGGCAACGAAGGAGTGGCTTCATAAGAAGCATTTCAAGGTCCTGGAGTGGCCTAGCCAGTCTCCTGATCTCAACCCTATAGAAAACCTTTGGAGCGAGTTGAAAGTCCGTGTTGCCAAGCGAAAAGCCAAAAACATCACTGCTCTAGAGGAGATCTGCATGGAGGAATGGGCCAACATACCAACAACAGTGTGTGGCAACCTTGTGAAGACTTACAGAAAACGTTTGACCTCTGTCATTGCCAACAAAGGATATATTACAAAGTATTGAGATGAAATTTTGTTTCTGACCAAATACTTATTTTCCACCATAATATGCAAATAAAATGTTAAAAAAAACAGACAATGTGATTTTCTGGATTTTTTTATCTCAGTTTGTCTCCCATAGTTGAGGTCTACCTATGATGTAAATTACAGACGCCTCTCATCTTTTTAAGTGGTGGAACTTGCACTATTGCTGACTGACTAAATACTTTTTTGCCCCACTGTATATGAGGGGACAGTACAAAGACCTTTCTGATGATCTTTTTAATCATAGACCTGAAACAGGGACAAGAGTGCATCCTCTACGTTTGGAGGAAAAAAGGTTTAAGCATAATAACAGACGCGGATTCTTTACTGTAAGAGCAGTGAGACTATGGAACTCTCTGCCGTATGATGTTGTAATGAGTGATTCATTACTTAAATTAAAGAGGGGACTGGATACATTTCTGGAAAAGTATAATGTTACAGGGTATATACACTAGATTCCTTGATAGGGCATTGATCCAGGGAACTAGTCTGATTGCCGTATGTGGAGTCGGGAAGGAATTTTTTTCCCCAAGGTGGAGCTTACTCTTTGCCACATGGGTTTTTTTTGCCTTCCTCTGGATCAACATGTTAGGGCAAGTTAGGTTAGGCTATGGGTTGAACTAGATGTACTTAAAGTCTTCCTTCAACCTTAATAACTATGTAACTATGTAACTATGTAACGTGTGCACACAGCCTTATTCTTGGAGCAGGAGACACACGCCCGAATATAGTCTCCGACGTCACGGGCCATATGTGGCCACCAGTACGTCCTCACCAGAAGCTCAGATGTCCTTTTGGTCCCAAAGTGTCCACCCACCCTGGACGAGTGAGCCCAAGAGAGAGCCTCTGGTCGCAAATATGATGGCACAAAAGTCTTGCCCGGGGCACAGACTTTAGCGAAACCGGAGCCACAGTCCTCAGGCTCTCAGAAGGGACAATAAGCCGAGGTTCCACCTCCTCCTCTGCTGATGACACTATGGAGCGGGAGAGAGCATCGGAATGAATGTTCTTCTCTCCGGAGAGAAACTGGAGGGTGAAATGGAACCAGGAGAAGGACAGGGACCATCTTGCCTGGCGAGAATTTAGCCGCTGGGCAGTCTGTATATAGACCAAATTCTTGTGGTCGATGTAAACTTTGAAGGGAAAGCGAGCCCCCTCCAGGAGGTGTCTCCACTCTGAGAAAGCCAACTTCATGGATAGCAACTCCCTGTCCCCGATGGAATAATTCCTCTCCTCCAGTGTGAAGGTCTTAGATAAAAAGAAGCAAGGATGCTTCCGACCTTAAGCATCCTTTTGGAATAGGACTGCTCCAGCACCAACAGATGAGGCATCCACCTTCTTTATGAAAGGATTATCTACATCGGGGAGATGTAGAATGGGAGTGCTAGCAAAGTGGGACTTAATAGAGAGGAATGCCTTGGAGACCTCCTCTGACCACAATTTTGGATTTGCTCCCTTTTTGGTGAGGGCAACCAAGGGAGCTACCATAGTTGAGAAGTGAGGAATGAACTGGCGATAGTAATTAATGAACCCCAAAAAGCGCTGCACCACTTTGAGAGAATGGGGTTCCTGCCAGTCTTTCTCCCCGGAAAGAAAATGGAGGGTGAAATGGAACAAGGAGAAGAACAGGGACCATCTAGCCTGATGAGAATTTAGCCGCTGGGCTGTCTGTAAATACACCAAGTTATTGTGGTCTGTGAACACCTGGAAGGGAACGCGAGCTCCCTCCAGAAGATGTCTCCACTCTGAGAAAGCCAACTTCATAGCTAGCAACTCCCTGTCCCCGATGGAATAATTCCTCTCCGCTGGTGAAAAGGTCTTAGAGAAGAAGAAGCAAGGATGCTTCTGACCTTGAGCATCCTTTTGGAAGAGGACTGTTGCAGCACCAATGGATGAGGCATCCACCTCTATAATAAATGGCTTATCTACATCAGGGCGGCGTTGTAGGATGGGAGTGCTAGCAAAGTGTGACTTAATCAAGAGAAAGGCCTTGGAGACCTCCTCTGACCACAACTTGGCATTTGCCCCCTTCTTTGTCAGGGCAACCAAGGGAGCTACCAAAGTTGAGAAGTGGGAAATGAACTGGCGATAGTAATTAATGAACCCCATAAAGCCCTGCACCGCTTTGAGAGAATGAGGTTCCTGCCAGTCTATCACAACATGTAGCTTGGCAGGATCCAAAGCTAATCCCTGGGTAGAGATGATATAGCCAAGGAAAGGCAAGGACTCCTGCTCAAATACACACTTCTCCAACTTGGCATAGAGGGAGTTTGCCCGTAGAAGGTCGAAGACTTTGCAAACATCTCTCCAGTGGGAGTCTATATCTGGAGAGTAGATGAGAATATCATCCAGATAGACTACAACTGAGGTGGAGAGCATATCCCGGAAGATATCATTCACAAAGTCTTGGAAAATGGCAGGCACATTACTGAGCCTGAAGGGCATCACCAGGTATTCATAGTGCCCATCCCTGGTGTTAAATGCTGTCTTCCATTCATCCCCCTCATGGATGCGAATCAGGTTGTAAGAACCCCGCAGATCTAGATTAGTAAATACACTTGCTACCCAAAGCCTATCAAAGAGCTCAGATATCAGGGGCAGTGGGTACTTATTCTTAACAGTGATGGCGTTAAGACCCCTGTAATCTATGCATGGATGTAATTCTCCTGCTTCTGCATGAAGAAGAACCCAGCCCCTGCAGGTGACACTGAATTCCTAATGAATCCTCTTGCCAGATTCTCCTGGATGTACTGAGACATTGCCTCCGTCACCAGGAGAGATTACTGATAGACTCGTCCCCGAGGAGGCTCAGCACCAAGCAAGAGGTCAATAGGACAGTCATAGGGGCAGTGAGGTGTAAGGGTCTCCGCAGCCCTTTTGGAGAACACGTCTGCATAGGGCCAATAATGCTTGGGGAGAGAGGAAAGATCTGCAGGTACCTCAGTAGTAGCAACCTGAACATACTCCCTCTGACATCTGCCCTCACAAGATTCACTCCATCCCAAAATTCTGCCTGTAGACCACTCTATATGAGGGGAGTGGTATCGTAACAAGGTATCCCTAACAGGACCTCATCAATTCCCTCATCAATGATGAGTAAGGAAATAATCTCCTGATGAGATGGCGATATAGATAGAGTAAATGGGATGGTCTGGTGTGTTATCTGGGAGGGCAGTGTCGATCCATTCACCACTCGCACGGTCACAGGTTTGGCATCATCAGGGGTATTGCGTGTCGTTGGACGAAGGCAGATGACATAAAATTGCCCTCCGCCCCAGAATCCACGCAAAGCTCTACCGTATGAGTTTATGGGCCCATGGTAATTGTCCCCTTAAAGGACAGTTTGGAGGAAAACATCGCCGTGTCTAGTGTGCCTCCTCCTCCTACAACCACTAGACGCTGATGTTTTCACAACTGCTGGGAACATCTGGAAGCAAGATGTCCAGACTGCTGGCAGACATGATAGACTGAGTGCACGAGAGGTCCAGGACTTAGATCCTGCTCGTGACACCTTCATAGCCTCTTGTGACTCGGGTGCCTGGACCGGTGATTCCCAAGGTTTGGCGAAGGTGGGAGCCAGCCGAAACCTCTGCCTACACTGGGCTCGCTCCAACCTTCGCTCATTAAAATGAAGGTCTATGCAAGTTGATACTGCTATTAGCTCCTCCAGTGTGGTGGGAATCTCCCTAGTGGCCAAAGCGTCCTTCACATGGTCAGCCAGCCCCCTCCAAAATACAGGGATGAGGGCTTTATCCGACCACTCCAGCTCAGAATCTAAGGTGTGGAAGTGGACGGCAAAATGGCTGACCAAAGACGAGCCCTGAGTCAATGCCAACAGTTGGAGCGCCGTATCATGGGTGACTCAGAATGCTCAGGAACAGCAGAGCACTCTGCACCACATGATCGCCATGCTTCTACAAAGCCGTAACCCACTCCAATGCCCTGTCCGACAGGAGAGACATAATGAATCCCACCTTTGCCCACTCTATGGGAAAATGCGCAGCCAGGAGCTCGAGGTGTATAGAGCACTGGCTCACGAAACCCCTACAAGATTTGCTATCACCAGAGAATTTATCTGGCAGCGGGAGGCGAGATAAGGTCGGGACAGAGGTGGCAGTGGACAAAGTTGCTGCAGCCACGCTAGCAGCCTGAACAGCTTTTGCGGTAACATCCACAGCTGGGGTTGTGCGCTCACGAGCCGCCAACCTGCCCTCCAGCTGCTGGATGTACCGCAAGGGTTGCTGTTCGTCTGCCATTACTAGCCAGACCCTGTCGCTAGTACACTGTTCGGGCTAGCGGAACGCACCGAGTAACGAGACATAGATACGAGGTGCATTCGCAGCCTGGGGTCCAGCGTGCAGATTCCTGCTGCTAAGTAATGGCTGATGGACACTGAGCTCACACGTGGGTTAACCTCACCCCGTGTGAAATGTAAGCCACCTCTGTTGCTTCACAGAGATGCGCTGTACACAGAAAACTATTACCCTAACTAGGGTTGTGCTTACTTTGGAATTCTTTTGTGCTAACCGCACACATGAAGGAGCCAAATGATAAGCCAAGGCTAATTGCCCCCACTGTCACTAGCTGCCTGCATGAGTGTACAGCCCCAGAGCTAAACAGACTCTCCACATATGACTGAGTGGTAGAGTATCCACTGGCAACAGCCAAACACAATTGATACCAGCGCATGGCCGTGCGGCCATGCAAACCTTTTATAGTTGTAGCTTCTTCAGGACCTTCCTAGTGGACCAATAGGAGCTGCAACAGGACCTGAGCATGTGACCCCTGACCTCCAATGAGAGGTCTTCCCTTGGGCAAGCTCAGAAGGAGAAAAGGAGAAAAGCAGAACTTAGTCCCAGAAGCATCTGCTCGCTACTGACCAGTACTGGCTACAATGGTTGAGCCTGGAAAGGTAGCAGTAACCAAGCGCACAGTATCTGCCTGAGCTAGACACTGGGACCGATGTCTCTGCTGAGCAGGCTCCACTGTGGCTGGGGAAGAATGGGAGACCACAGCGGAGGTGGCTCGAGATTCCCCCTGTGCAGCGGCGGGAACTCGAGACCTAACACACACATTCACGTTTCATCGTCAATTCCCTTGCTGATGGAAGGAGATTTGCACTCAAGATACATGGGCACATTCATTCTTTCATGTACATAGATCAGTTGCCCTTGTCCCTTTGCAGAGAAACAGCCCCAAATCATGATGCTGTCACCACCCCCATGAATCACAGTAGGTATGGTGTTCTTTGGATGTAACTCAGAATTCTGTCTCCTCCAAACACGACGAGTTTTGTTTCTACCAAACAATTCTACTTTGGTTTCATCAGACCATATGATATTCTCCCAATACACTTCTTAATAATCCAAATGCTGTCGAGCAAACTACAGATGGCCCCGGACATGTTCTGGCTTAAGCAGGGGGACACGTCTGGCACTGCAAAATCTGAGTCCCTGGTGGTGTAGTGTGTTACTGATGGTAGCCTTTGTTATGGTGGTCCCAGCTCTATGCAAGTCACCTTTCTTGTGATCATTTTGTCCCCACGGGGTAAAATCTTGCGTGGAGTCCCAGATCGAGGGAGATTATCAGTTGTCTTGTATATCTTCCATTTTCTTTTTATTGCTCCCACAGTTAATTTCATCACACTAAGTTGCTTGCCTATTGCAGATTCAGTCTTTCAGCCTGGTGCAGGGTTACAATTTTGTTTCTAGTGTCCTTCGACAGCTCTTTGGTCTTCACATAGTGGAGTTTGGAGTGTGACTGTTTGAGGTTGTGGACAGGTGTCTTTTATACTGATAAGTTCAAACAAGTGTCATTACTACAGATAATGAGTGGAGGACAGAGGAGCCTCTTAAAGAAGAAGTTACAGGTCTGTGAGAACCAGAACTCTTGCATGTTTTTAGGTGACCAAATACGCATTTTCCACCATAATTTGAAAAATAAATCTTGCCAAATCAGGCAAGGTGATTTTTTTAATTTGTTTTCTCAATTTTGACTCTCATAGTTGTGGTCTACCTATGATGTCAATTACAGGCCTCTCTCATATTTTTAAGTGGGAGAACTTGCACAATTCGTGGCTGACTAAATATTTTTTTTCCTCACTGTACATTTACGTATACTGACTCTACATTGTCCCAGCTCCCATCAATGTTGTCAATGAGAACAGGTTTTATGTTGGATTTTAAGGATATACACACCCCTCCACATTTTTTGTATTTTGTATCCTTTCTAAATGTAGTGTAATCCTCTCGGTATGTTACTCAGTCATGTCTTTTATCCAGCCAGGTTTCCGTAAAGCCCAGCACATCATATTCTGTGGCTGACATAAGAATCTCCACTTCATTCATTTTGCTTGCTAGACTTCTTGCATTTGCCTGCAAACATTTAATACTATAAGCACATTTATAACTCCTACTCAGCTCCCTACTTTCCTTGCATATCCAAGCCCCGGCTAAATGATCATTGACCCCTACTCTCTTACTCTCACTGTCTACTCTATCCCCTTCTTATCAGGACTACCATCCCTATAGATCCAAGTTTAAAAGCTGCTCCATCCATTTAACCATTATTTCTGGAAGCACATCTTCACCCTCCCCATTGAGGTGCAGCCCGTTCCTACTGTAGAGCCTGTAGCCGACAGAGAAATCAACCCAGTTTTCCATGAACCAAAACCCTTCCTTCCCGCACCAATTTCTAAGCCACTTATTTTTCTCCCTTAGCTCCCGCTGTCTTCCTAATCACGCTCGTGGCACTGGCAGTATTACTGAAAACATTACCTTAGAAGTCCTGGCATGCAGCTTCTTTACTAATTCCCTATAATAATGTTTAAGGGCCTTCCACCTCCCTCTAACTTTCTCATTGGTACCAATGTGTACCATGATCCCTAGGTTTTTACCAGCCCCCCCCCCTGCACTGTCTATAAGATCCACAATATGTCAAACCCAAGCAGCAGGTAGACAACACACTGCTCGTCATTCATGGTCTCGGTAGCATGTGACCTTGTTTGTCCATCTAATTATAGCGTCCCCTACCACTAACATCTGTTTTGCCTAAGCTGCACTCCTATTTTCCATCTTCCTACAGCAGTAATTTTTCTGGTTGCTAGGAGCAATGTCATGTTAGAGTAATCCCAGTCCTGTGCCTGTAGTCCTAATATCAGCCAAACAAGCATATTTACTTGGTTGTGCCAGATCAGGACTGAGCTCCCTGGTGGTTTTTCCCCTACTCCTGCTAGGAACTGTCACCCAACTACGTACTATGCCTCAGCCAGTGCATGCTCGATGAGCTCTAAACTCCTCTCCAGGTTTGCAATGCTCCTAAGTGATGCAAGCTGCACATTTAGATTCATTACCTGGGCTTCCAAACATGTAACTCCCTGATATTGAGTGCAGACATATTTACCCACTAACAACTGTTCAAGGCATGCCTACACCTCACAAGAAGCATTGCCCATGGAAGACATATTAAATGGGGATAAACAATACAGACAATACATATAAAAATAGAAAAAAATAATGGAAAGCTAGTAAGGAAAACAACAAACTATGCTCTTGCATTAAACTATGATATTGCATTTAACTGTGCACTTCTCTGCTGCCTCCACTTCGCAGTTCTTATTGAAATTGGCTGTATATTTAGGGTTATGGTCTTACTGCAGAACCAATTTGGAGCCATATGCCTTCTCAATTATTTGATCTTATTGCATGATGGATAAGTATCTTCTTGTAATTCTCAACAATGAGAAAAAAAATCATTTATCCTGACCAAATTCCCAATCTCGTTTAGTAAAATGCAGCCCCAAACTTGCTTGGATCCTCCACCATGCTCCACTGTTGCTTGCAGACACTCAATGTACCACTCTCCAGCCCTTCTGTTATGGCCAGATATTTCACATTTTGACTCACCAGTACAGAGCTCCTGCTGCCATTTTTCTGCATCCCAGTTCCTATGTTTTTGTATATAGCTGGGTCCCACTGTTTGGTGTGGTTCTGAGCCGATGGACCTGCTGGACATTTTTAGATTTCAAAAGGATAAGATAGGTAAACATGAGATGTAGTTCAACTGCAGGGCTAAGTTTTCTTGGCCTATCACTGCAGTTACAGTCCTCAATGTTGGCCATTTATCGATCCTTCTTCAAAAGAGCTTTAAGGGATCCTTTCACCTGATTCTTGCTGAAGGCAGCACAAATCAAAGCCTAGATGCACAATTACAGCCAGTTATATTTTTTGTGAAATGTTACAGCTTTCAGTGAAAATATATTTTAAAGAACTGGCCAGGGAGCATAGCTGGAGACCAGACTAGTCTAGCTCTGGCCCCCACTACTACTACTTTTAGTGTTTAAACGAAGTCAAAGATGTCACTGTGATCGTACTGAAGCAAGTGATAACTTTTTTTTAATCACTTTTACTCCTTGATAAGTGGCGTAAAAAATATACATATGTAAGTACAATTCATGAATTGTTAACCCTGGTCTTTTGGCGAAAATAAAAAACATATAGCTTTCAGATAATGGTGATGTAAAACCAAGTACATTTTTAAAAAACGGTATTCTTATTGTGCAAAAATATCAAAATATGTAAAAACTATATAAACCTAATGTTACTGCTATCGTACTGACTAAAGCAGTCTTATCACTTTTACAAACGGTGAACAGCATAAAATGGTGTAAAAAAAAAAAGACGACAACTCCTTAAATTTGTTTATTGTCTACAAAAAAACAATTAAATAGCATTATTAGGCAAAAAATGCCTAAATACATAAAAGTTCATAAAAAAGCAAGCCTTTTAAATTCACAATCCCATAACCAAATTGTCCCCCCAAATCACAATTAACATGTGTGGCATTGATGCAGGAGAAAATACCTACTTAAGGGGCCTCTCCAGTAGTTAATGATTGATCACCTATCCACTGCAAAGATCAGCAATATAAAATGGGTGAGGTCAGGGCCGGCTCCAGGTTTTTGAGGGCCCCGGGCGAAAGTCTCAGTGGGCCCCCCTTTAACACATACCACGATTCATGATCGCATATAACACAGCCATGTAGTATATAACACAGCCCACATAGTATATAACACAGCCACATAGCATATAACACAGCCATGTAGTATATAGCACTTCCCATGTAGCATATAACAGCCCATATAGTATATAGCACAGCCACATATTATATAACACAGCCCGCACAGTGTATAACACAGCCCGCGCAGTATATAACACAGCCCGCGCAGTATATAACACAGCCCGCGCAGTATATAACACAGCCCGCGCAGTATATAACACAGCCCGCGCAGTATATAACACAGCCAGTTATTTAGTATATACAGTAACAGTAGTCTATGACTACAAGTCCCAGCCAGCATCGCTAACATACCATATTGTAGCTGCACACAAGTCCCAGACAGTACTGTCTGTCTTGCAAGTTGCAGAGTCTGAGACCATGATCCACTCCCGCCACCTGTACAGGTCGTACTCATACCTTGTCCTCAGGAGTCGGCTCCCAGGTTCAGCAGGCTGCATCCCCCCACCCCCGCAATGCATTGGGACCCCCGTTGTGGACACAGGGACCGACCGTGCACCGTGACCTGACTGCAGCTGCTGCTTGTGTTCTGCTTGGCGCTGCAGTGCTGCTGGACCTGTCCTGGATGGTGGACGAATGGATGATCTTCTCTGAGCTCTTGCTTGCCTCTTAGGATGACGAGCTCTAGAGTAGACACTCTCACTCACCCGACCGGAAGTGACAGGGACAGATGACCGCCGGCCCGGAAGTGACTCTCTTCGTATCCATGGTGACGGGCCGGCGGAGGTGAGCATTGCAGCTGCGCAGCGCTGCCGCCAGCGAAACCCTCAGAGAGTGAATGACTGTCACCGTGTATGTAAAGAGTCACACACAGCAGGGATGAAGTCTCGCTGTGGGGCCCCAGGACTCGCGGATGTGTGTGTACAGAAGTACTTGTACGTTACTACCATAAATGGCCCCCCCATCTCGCCAGGGCCCCGGCATTTGCCCGGGTGCTGACGCTGGCCCTGGGTGAGGTTCAACACCTGATACACAGACTGATGAGCTGAAAACTGCTATGGCAGTGGCTGGGTCTAAGAGATGTGCTATGCATTGCTCTGTGGCAACAGATAAGTAGGAGAAATTGATTAACAAATTATGAGGTTAATTTCCTATCGCCCCTTCTGAAAATGAAAAGACAACATTCTATTGAAAAAAAGTAACTTTTTGTTTCCACGACCCACTAATTTAAAATTTTGTGAAGCACATGTGGTTTTACAATGTTGACTACACCCTTAGATTAATTCCTTGAGAAGTGTATATTTTCTGAAATGGCATCACCTTGGGGGGTTTCTGTTCTTCTGGAAATTGATGGCTCTGCAAGTGGTGCCCGCAAACTAAGATAGACAAACTTGCGCCAAAAACCAAATACCAATTCTTCCTACAAATAGGGTACAAATTTTAGTGTCCATTTTTTTTTTCTCTAACCCTCTCCACAAATAAAAAATTAGGGTCTAAAGCATCATTTCAGTGATAGTTTTAATTTTTGCACCAAAATGCTATAACCTTTTCTGAACACTTGAGGGGCAATAAAAAGTCACCTCACCCCTAGATGAATTGTTTGAGCATGTAGTTTAAAAAAATGTGATCACTTGTAAAAAGTTTCTGCACATTGGGGTTTCTGCAAATACAACATGACAGCCGTAATTTATTACAGCCAAAATTGCACTCCAAAAGTCAAACAGTGCTCCTTCCCTTCAAAGCTCTGTTGTGCGCCCAAACAGTAGTAGTTGTTTTTCTTACCACAAATGGTGTATTGGCGCACTGAGGAGAAATTTCTTTACAAATTGTATGGTCCATTTTCTTTTGCTAGTCTTGTGAATATGAAAAAAATAGGGCTTAAATATTTTTGTGGTAAAAATTGTGATTTTTTTTTTCATGTTGTAAACTTTTGTAAAGCACCTGTGGGTCCAAAAAAGTCACAATACCCCCACATAAATTCCTTGAGAGGTGTGGTTATAATATGTGGTCATATGTAAGAGTTTTGTGCTCTTTTGGTATTGTGGGGACAATGCACATAGTACATGGCATCCACAATCTATTCCAGCCAAAATTGCACTCTAAAAGTCTAATAGCGATCCTTTGTTTTGGAGTACTGGCATGTGCCCAAACAGTTTTTCCCCATATGTTAAATATCTGTGTACTCAGAAGAAATCACTTTATATCCTGTGGGATATCGACAACAGCGCACAAAAGCCATCCATATCCTTCTATTATCCTTTTGGTCTATCACCCACAGTCTGCAGCACTGTTCAAGCATATTCATTGTTGCAATTTCAACAAAACAAGGTGAGCTTAGACCCCCTGTTTATTCACCCTTTGTATCCTGGGTATCACCCTATTTGTGTTATTGCTCTCTAGTTTCTTCATTCTTGGTATTATGGTGTAGGGAAGCATAATGTGTAGTACCTGGTTCTCTCCAGCTTTCATACCAGGTATACTAACAGCTTGGCATTGCATTGAACATTGGAGCTAGTGGTATGGCTGCTTCTCTAAATTTACAGCAGCCAATTTTTCGACATTACAAAGTCAGGCCACAGGTTGCTCATAGCTTAAACATGCTACCATGGCCTGCAGGGTCTCCAGACTTGTCTCATTTTGAGCAATCTAGGATGTCATTGTCATTGGTTGGTGATTGCTAAGGGACATGACTTTTTTTGCCATATTCTTCAAAAGATCATACATATTTAAAGGGAACCTGTCAACACTTTTTTTAATATGAGCTAAAAATAGCGTTCAATAGGGCCTGAGCTGTGCTTTACAATAGTGCCTTTATTATCCCTTGATTCCCCACCTTTGCTGCCAAAATACCTTAGTAAACTCGCCGTTTTCGGCTGTCAATCACCCTGGTCCGGTCCGATGGGTGTGGGCTAATCTCCGATTCTCCCCACCTCTGGCTTTTCACTAAGAAACTTCTTCCCGACGTTGGCGTTGTATTTCGCGCCTGCGCATTAAAGTGTCATCTCGCGCCTGCGCATTATGCTTTGCCCAAATGTGGGCATAGCATACAGCACATCATTTCGCATGCGCGGGTTTTCACTGTAATCTGTGTGCCCCGGAAAAGTTTACCGGTGTCCAGAACAAGACAATTTGCATATCCAGACTTCCGGGGCACAGAGGTTACAGTGAAAACCCACGCATGCGCAATGATGTATTGTATACTTTGCCAACAGTTGGGTAATACTTACTGCGCATGCATTAGAGCCTAATGCACTGCACAACCGCAAAAAATGAGCGCGATCTGTGCTATTCACAGATCTAGTTACGTCTGACACGCCGAGGAGCGGGGTGAGAGACAGCAATTTGGCAACACCCATCGGACCGGACCGGAGTGATTGACAGCCGAAAACGGCGAGTTTACTAAGGTATTTTGGCAGCAAAGGTGGGGAATCAGGCACTATTGTAAAGACCAGCTCAGGCCCTATTGAACGCTACTTTTAGCTCATATTGAAAAAAATGGGGTGACAGGTTCCCTTTAACAAATTTTGTTAAAAATAAAAAATGCAATGCATTTATATGTTTATCTATTTGTACCTTTTTAGATAAAAAAAAATGTTTTGCTAAATTCTCTTAAAAGTTGTCCAAAATGTTTAGATGTAAATAAAATCACTTAGAGAAATTGGAACAGGGGGTATAAAAAATGGTCAATAATGTCCATGAATCAGCCAAAAACATCTGGATACCTCAAACCCCAGTTACAGTGACAAACATAAATAAAAGAGAAAACATACAGCATGGACTTTAAAAAAAGATTCAATATATATAAATGAACAGGGTGCAAATGCAAAGTAAACACCAAATATTAGTCACAAATGCAATAATGAATTGAGTCCAATATGTTACAAGCTAAAAGTGCTAACTACAGTTTCACACTACAGATGGACAATGACCCAAAACATAAAGCCAAAGCAACCCAGGAGTTTATTAAAGCTAAGAAGTGCAATATTCTTGATTGGCCAAGTCAGTCACCTGATCTCAACCCAATTGAGCAGCATTTCACTTGTTAAAGACTAAACTTCAGACAGAAAGGCCCACAAACAAACAGCAACTGAAAACCACTGCAGTGAAGGCCTGGCAGAGCATCAAAAAGGAGGAAACACAGCATCTGGTGATGTCCATGAGTTCAAGATTTCAGGCAGTCATTGCCAACAAAGGGTTTTCAACCAAGTACTAGAAATGAACATTTTATTTAAAATGATTGAATCTGTCCAATTACTTTTGGTCCCTTTAAAAACAGGGTGGCACATGTTAAGGAGCTGAAACTCCTAAACCCTTCATTCAATTTTAATGTGGATACCCTCAAATGAAAGCTAAAAGTCTGAACTTCAACTGCATCTGAATTGTTTTGTTTAAAATTCATTGTGGTGATGTGTATAACCAAAATTAGAAAAATGTTGTCTCTGTCCAAATATATATGGACCTAACTGTAAATAGCATATTGTCATGATTCAGGCCGGGGTGTGTTTCATGTTGTTCTCTCCCCGATCTGGTCATGCTGGGATTAACCTTCTTTGCCTCGTTTTGGCTTTGGTGTGGCTATTTCAGTCTGCTGTGCCTGCAGACCTGTGCCAGTGATAGTTCATGCTTCCAGGCTAGAGCAGCTGACCCCTTGATACCGTGTTTGTCCTCTGCCCATGTACTCTGTTCCTGTGACTTCCCTTTCCTGCCTTTCCACTTTGTCTTTGTGGTCGCTCCCGGTTCTTAGACCACTTGGTTTGTGACCCAGCTTGGCTTCTGACCTGTTTTACTGTTTCTCGCTCGGTTATAACTGCTCTTGTCTGGCTTGTATTTGACCACGTGCATTGCTGTGACCCCTGGTACTTCTTGTCTTGGCGGTTTCTGACTCTGCTCGTCTGACGACTCTTTCACCACTTGATGGCGCGTGTGCTGCTGCTGCTCAGTGGTGTCACGCTGTTTGTGCAGCCTCTCTTCCCTCACCAGCATCCCCTGGTTAAGGTTGTGCTATACTGCACTGCAGCAGAAATACATTATCACTGACCATACATTTAAAGGAGATTGTGCATTTTTGTTCTCTCTGCTCTGCTTTCTTTTGATCCATACATACCTTGGTGGATCAAATGGACAGTTTGACACAAATGATACAGGATCTGTCTGTGTAACAGAGGGCCTTGGCCTCTTCTCATAGACACCTGCAAAGTGAGCTTTCTGACACAGTCAAATCTTTGCCAACTGACTGTAAGCACTCTGTAAACACTGTAACTCTGTAACACTGTAAACACTATTAATGTCTCTTTACACTCTCCTGAACCTACGGTCAGGCTCCCAGATACCTTCTCTGGGAAACGGAGAGGTTACATATGTTTAAGGAGAGTTGCAAGCTCTTGTTTTCTCTTAGACCCGATCTTCTGGAGATGAGAGTCAGCGGGTGGGGATAATCATTTCCTTACTGTGGGAGGGACCTCAATCGTGAGCTTTCTCTTTACCTACTTCTGCCCCTTAATGTGTGTTTGTGGATAGATTCTTTGAGGCTTTAGGACTTATTTTTGATGAGCCTGGCTGGGTCAGAGTGGCAGAGGACACAATCAAGAGTCTCTTTCAGGGGAAGCTATCGGCTGAATGGTATTGCTCCATGTTCTGTCGATGGTCCACTAAGGTGTCCTGGGATGAGTCTGTGCTGAGATGTCAGTTCAGGAGAGGACTGTTAGATCACCTGAAGGACGCTCTGTTGTGTGGATCGGAGGCGAAGAGAGAGAGAGGTGTTACACAGTGAGAGGTTCCGTTACTCCATGCTAATCCTGCTTTGCCACCGTCTGAACCCATGGAGGTGGGGGCCGCCAACCTCAAGGAGAAGGAGAGGAGACGGTGACATGAAGTAAAGCTGTGTTTTTACTGTGAAGATCCCAGACATTGGAAAAAGGACTGCCCCTCCTGCCCACCGACTAACAAACGGCTTAGTCTGGGTGATTGTCATGGATGTCACCAAGACTCTCAGGCACCATTTTCTTCATTTTGTAAAGTACTGTTGGAAGTGGTACTTAGTTGTGGGAGTTGCTGCATGCCCACTTCTGCTTTCATGTTCGTGGACTGCGGGTCATCCATGAACTTTATTGACTCTAACTTGGTGACCAAGTACAGGTTTGGGACAGTTATGTTGGAAACTCCTATTCATTTTGTTGCCATTGACAAAACACCACTGGCTAAGAATGTCATCAAGTTTGTCTCAGAGGAGTTTCTCCTTAAAGTGGGTTCCTTGCACCAGGAACATATTTCATGTTTTGTTCTGAACAATCTGCCTGCGGGACTGGTGTTAGGGTTCCCCAGGTTACAGTTACATAATTCTATGATAGACTGGGAATCTCGGGACATTGTTAAATGGGGTCCTAATTGTAGTAGAAGTTGCTTTGCTACTGTATCTGTGTCATCCGTCAGTCTGGAGGGTATTCCGGAGTAGCTGAAGGACTTTGAGGATGTGTTCTCCAAAAAGGAGGCTGAGGTTCTACCACCACACCGCTCATTTGATTGATCTTGCTTCTCATGCCAAATTGTCCAAGGCCCACCTGTACATTCCCTCCAGCCCTCAACTTGCTGCTATGAAGTATATCTCTGATAGCCTTCATAAAAGGCACATTCGGTCATCTCTTTCCCCCGTGGCAGCAAGGTTCTTATTGTTAAGAAAAAAGATGGTGGTTTACGCCCATGCCTTGATTTTTGAGAATTGAATAAAATCACTGTAAGGAACACTTTTCCCCTCCCACTGATACCTGATTTGTACAATCGTTAGGAGCCAGGTGGTTCTCTACGATGGACCTTAGGGGAGCATATAATCTTATCTGTATTCGGGAGGGGGATGAGTGGAAAACTGCATTTCTCACCTCTGAGGGTTTGTTTGAGAATTTGGTTATGCCCTTTGACCTGACTATCGTGCTATCAGTGTTCCAGAATTTTATTAATCATATTTTCTCAGATTTTATTGGGCGCTTCAGGGTGATTTATCTGGATGATATCCTTATATGTTCTTCTGATAAACAGAGTCAAATGGGTCACCTCCGTGCAATTCTCCAGAGTCTCAGGGAAAATTCACTCTTCGCTAAATTGGAGAAGTGTTCATTTATTGCTCAAGAATTGTCCTTCCTAGGGGTCATTTTGTTGGCTGAAGGGTTCCGTATGGACCCTCGAAAGGTACAGGCTATTGTGGATTGGATGCAACCCAGAGATCTCAAGGGTCTTCAGTAGGGTTGAGTGAAACGGGTCGGCCATTTTCAGAACTCGCCGACCTTTGGCAAAGTCAGGTTTCATGAAACCCGACCCGATCCCTGCGTGGGGTCGGCCATGAGGTCTGCGATCTTCGCGCAAAAGTCGCGTTTCATTCCGATACCGCAAGTATCGGATATCGGCCGATATTTGCAGTATCGAAATCCATATTTATGTGTAAAATAAAGAATAAAAATAAAAAATAGGGATATACTCACCCTCGGACGCGCCCTGGTACTAACCGCTGTAAGCGGCAGCTTCCATTCCTAAGAATGAGCACGTGAAGGACCTTCGATGATGTCGCGGCTTGTGATTGGTCGCATGAGCGGTCACATGAGCGGTCACGTGACCAATCACAAGCCGCGACGTCATCTAAGGTCCTTCACGCGCTCATTCTTAGGAAGGAAGGCTGCCGGTTAGTACCAGGGCGCGTCCGAGGGTGAGTATATCCCTATATTTTTATTCTTTATTTTACACATAAATATGGATCCCAGGGCCTGAAGGAGAGTTTCCTCTCCTTCAGACCCTGGGAACCATTAGTATCCCATTGCACTGCATTGGGTTTCGTGTTTCGGCCGACCCCGACTTTTTAATAGGATCGGCCGATTTCACTCGACCCGACTTTTGAGAAAGTCGGGTTTCGTGAAACCCGACCCGACCCTAAAAAACAAAAGTCGCTCAACCCTAATCTTCAGCGTTTTCCGGGTTTCACTAATTACTATAGAAAATTCATCAAGGGGTTTTCTCAGGTGGTCAAACTTCTCACCGATTTAACTCGTAAGGGGGCTTATCTTAAAAATTGGTCAGTTTTGTATAAACCATTTATTGTGGAGGTGGACGCCTTGGAGGTGGGAGTGGGGGCGGTGTTCTCCCAGGGGCCCACCACGTTAACTAATTTGAGACCCTGCGCCTTCTTTTCAAAAAATGTTTCCTCTGCTGAAAGGAGTTATGATGTGGGTTATTGAGAGTTAGTGACCATTAAATTGGTGTTTGAAGAATGGAGGCATTTTTTGGAGGGGGCTGGATCACAAGAACCTGTCTTACATCGAGTCTGCCAAACGTTTAACCTCAAGACAGGCGAGGTGCTCACTTTTTTTTCTTAGTTTCAATTTTCAATCACTTTCAGGCCGGGTCCAAGAATGTTAAGGCTGATGCCTTATCTCGCAGCCTGCATCCAATATCACCCCCTGAACCTCCTTCCTCCATTCTTCACGGAATGGTCGTGGCTACGGTTTTCTCGGCATTGGAGTGGAAGATTCATGATGCCCAATCTCTTGCTCCTCCATCCATACCTAATAATAAGTTCTTCATGCCTGTCTAGTATCGGTTAAGGGTGCTTCGGGAATTCCATGACTCGGCTCTGATTGAGCATCCTGGAATCTTGGCCACGCGTAAAGCTATTGCTAGGCTGTGTTGGTGGCCCTAGTTGGCTTCTGATGTCACTAGGTTTGTTTCCTCCTGCGAAACTTGTGCCTGCGCTAAAACCTCCCATAAATGGCCGGTTGGGGAATTGGTGCCACTGCCAATTCCACATAGACCATGGACTCATCTGTCCATGGATTTTATCACCGATATTCACCCCTCTAATGGCAATACGATAATCTGGGCAGTTGTTGATAGGTTCATTAAACAGGTGCATTTTGTACCATTGGCGGGACTTCCCAATGCTGAGACTCTATCAAAACTATTCATTGAGCATGTGATCCGATTGCATGGTGTGCCTGTGAGTGCGGTGTCTAATAAAGGGGTGCAATTCATGGCAAAATTCTGGAGGGCTTTTTGTAAAAGGCTGGGTATCAATCTGACCTTTTCGTCGGCTTATCATACCGAGACCAACGGTCAGACTGAAAGGACTAATCAGTCTTTGGAACAGATATTGTGTTGTCTTGCGACATCTAGACATGATGATTGGTGCTCTTCGGTACCCATGGCAGAATTTGCTTTCAATAATCAGCAATCATCAGTCAATCAATCCACTGGTACTTCCCCATTCTTTTCCAACTATGGGTTTCACCCTCACTTTGGTGAGTTTTAATGGCTGGATTTGCGGTGTCCAGTGTCTGATTTGACCTTTCAGTGGTTGGGAGAGGTCTGGAGGGAGTTTCAGAGAAACATTGGGGAGGCTCAGGTGAAGTACAATTTTTTTTGCGGATAAACGACGTTCGGTGGGGCCAGCTTTCCAGGTGGGGGATAGGGTATGGATATCCACCAAGAATATAAGGTTGAGGATTTCTTCTGCTAAGTTGGGTACCAAGTTTCTAGGTCCTTATGACATTTTAGAGGTGGTTAATCCTGTGGCCTTTGGCCTGCACCTGCCTTCGTTGTTGCAGATCCCCAATGTGTTCCATAAGGCAATTCTGAAGCTGTCGGTGTCTTCCTTGGGTGAGTCCCCCTCGCAACCGCCACCTGTTGTGGTGGATGGCCAGACCGAGTATGAGGTGAAATGGGTTTTAGATTTCTGTATGCTCTGCCATTCTCTTCAGTATTTGGTCCATAGGAAGGATTACGGTCATGAGGACTGGTTGTGGGTGCCGGCGTGTTCAGTCCATGTGGATCGGTTGGTCTGGGCTTTTCACACTCATTATCCAGGTAAACCGTGGGGGACCAGTGGCCCCCCATTGAGAGGCCAGTGTGTGTTTCATGTTATTCTCTCCCCCGTCTGGTAATGCTGGGGTTAACCTTCTCTGCCTCATTTTGGCTTCGGTGTGGCTACTTCAATCTGCTGTGCCTGCTGACCTGTGTCAGTGATAGTTCATGATTCCAGGCTAGAGCAGCTAACCCCTTGATACTTGTCCCCTGTCCATGTACTCTGTTCCTGTGACTTCCCTTTCCTGCCTTCCCACTTAGTGTTCGCTCCCTGTTCTTGGACCCCTTGGTATGTGACCTGGTTTGGCTTCTGACCTGTTTTACTGTCTCTCATCTCGGTTATATCTGCTCCCATCTGGCTCTGACTTCTGGCTTGTATTTGACCACGTGTATTGCTGTGACCCAGAGGTACTTCTTGTCTTGATGGTTTCTGACTTGGCTCCTCTGACCATTCTTTCACAACTTGGTGGCGCTTGTGCTGATGCTCAGTGGTGTTACGCTCTGTGTGCAGCCTCTCTTCCCTCACCAGCATACCCTGGTGTAGGTTGAGCTATACTGTACTGCAGAAGCATTAAACATACCGTATATACTTGAGTTTAAGCCAACCCGGCGTGTGGAACATGGACAGGTAAATATAAAATACTCACATAGTCCCAGCGCTCCTGACGCTGCCCCTGCCTCACACTGTCTTCGGGTGCCGCAGCCTCTTCCTCTGTCAGCGGTCATTGGCACCGCTCATTAGAGGAATGAATATGCGGCTCCACCCCTAGGGGAGTGGAGTCCATATTCATAAGTTTAATGAGCGTTCCCACGTGACCGCTGTACAGCGGAAGAGCTGCGGCACCTGAAGACAGTGTGACAGGCAGGGGCAGCGTCAGGAGCGCCGGGACTAGGTGAGTATGCGACAATCCTCTCTCCCCCTCACCCGATGACCCTGCCGCCGACCGTAACTCGAGTATAAGCCAAGAGGGGCACTTTCAGCCCAAAAATTTGGGCTGAAAATCTCGGCTTATACTCGAGTATATACGGTATGTTGAAATCATCTATGTAATAGCTACATGCAAGTGTTATTTTTTTACAAAGGTATTATTTGTTACAAATTGTCTTTTAATTACTTCTCCAAGATCCATGTCATTGTTATCTATCTCCTACCTAAATCATCCTGAAAAAGTCACTTAGATTCCATTATTCTGTATAAAGAGCCAAAGCTTCGCCAGCACAATGAAGTGAAAACTCCTCTGTGTAGCCTCAGCCTTATGGCTATGTATTTGCTTTGTTCGTGAAATAGAGAGTTGCTCTAGCAATATAATCAGTTATTTTCTAACCGTTACACACGCTCAGTGGATGTCTTAGGCACAATTTCTATTTAGAGTGATCACAGTAAATGTCATGGAATACGCAAAGACAATTAGTGAGTGGCAAACAACAATGACAGAGGACAGTACAGCACCACACATACATGCTGCCTGCCAGCTCTGCGCTAATTATGAATTAAAATGTCTCTCTCTCTAGTCTCATTAAAAATCAACCCCACAGGAGACAGGCATTTAACTTTAATTAGGTAGAATCAAGTAGGCAAAAAATTTACAATAGGATTTGCTGAAAACAGAAGATGATTTTGCTGCATCTATCTCTTCTACGAAGCCACACATGGTAACTACAAGAGCTTGATAACGTTTACAACTTCCTGAAATAACAGAAATTTTTCATTCAATGTCTTCAGTTTCCATAAGAGGAACATTGTATAACAATTTCTCCTATGATATAAATTGTTTGCCATCAGTGACCAGAGTAAGGCATTAAAGGGATCCTGTCACCTCCCCAGGGCCTATTAAAGTAAAAGAGCCACCTTTAGCAGCACTAAGGCTGCATTCTGTGAAGGTGGCTCTTATGTTTATTATCCATAGGAACACTGAAATAATGACTTTCATAAATTTCCCACCATACCTCTATTGAGTCAGGGAGGTATGTTTTCTCCCCCTGACTCTGGCAAACTGGTGCCTGCGCAGTGGAGCAGGTCACCGTGCACCATTGAAAATGCTGCCGAAGTCTCGCGAGACTTCAGGAATAAGAGGGGGTTAAAATGGTTGATAACTTATTCAGGAGATAAGGCAAAGGTGGCGGCGTCGGCATCTTCACCTTCAGAAATATCCCTGGGAATGGGACAAGCTAGGGTGCCCCCTTGTGTTAGCGCCAGAGAAGTTGTGACAGTAAGCTTTCCTAAAGGTTTCAGTTTGTGTCTGAAGGTTTCAATCATATGATACAACTAGATGTGCTTAGGTGGTGAGTTCCAAAAGATGCTCGGGCGAAATGTTGGCAACAATGAGTAAGGAACATACAAGGAGAAAGGAAAGAAGGTGATTGTGATGCTAGTCACTTCTCACGGTCAAGCTTTGAGTCAGAATTTCAAGGAGTCCAAGGTCATTAACAGAAGGAAGAGACAAAAGCATGGTCAGGTAACGTTCTGAGGTCAGAGTACTAGGAGGATAACAGATTAGAGCTGAAGGGGGTTAAATAGACGATGGTCAGAATGAAATCCAATTTCAGGCAATAAAAGATCAAGCATACAGAACTCAAGGCTCCAGAGCAAAAACCTCACAAGCTGAATGTATGTCTGGCAGAGGTCTGGGAAAAACAGCTCAGTTAAGTAGCATGGCAATCACCGGGAATAATGAATACATGGAGACAGCCGATACGTCCTAGTCTCAGATTGTATAGTCAAGCTGTCAATCAGCATACTGACAGCTCAGCATGCTTCGGTAACAGATTGGATATCCAAGCTGTCAATCAAAGTACTGACAGCCTTAACACACCCCAATACCAGATTGGTCGGCCGTGCTGTCAGTAATTGCATCTCAGACACACTGAGGGGTGGAACCATGACAGTGATCATAGGAAGATTATAGATCTTGTGGGAAGACCTTTCTCTTAGCTAAATAAAGCAAACATAACCAGCAACATTTAGCAATTTAATAAGATAGAACAATTGAAGAACATTTATTGACTGATGATTTTATAAAGAAATGTTCATTAAGTGGAAGTTTAAAATGGTGTACATATGGGTGTTTTGGATGGTGGTGTAATTGATGTCCTTCAGAAAAATTATGTTTTCCACATCCATTGCACACAGGAAATCAGATATAATATATTACTCTTCACTGTCCATGGTGTTAGCAGAACATCAACATTTTATCTGCAGTTACAAAAGCTGCATTCATCCATTTGAAATCCACTTTATTTGTGAATGGCCAAGGTAACGGACTATTTTTTTCATTCTGAAATAAGAGTCATTTTATGCTAAGAATTGATGTAATTGATGCCCCTTCTTCCCACACTGGTTAGGTAATAGAATACGCAATCTGTAATGCTTTCAGCCATAAGTAGCTCTTCAATGTTCACAGTGAGGAGATACAAAGGTGGATCAACAAATTTAATAGTAGGCAATCTTTTATTTTCTTACTTCACTTTCATTTCTAGATAAAAAAAGAGAAGTAGTGAATCGAAAAAATATAAATGAAAATACCTTAGAAAGTTAAATTTCATCAGAAGTTTATACCAGATGCTGCATAAACATTAAAGCAGGCGTCATTCATAGTCTCTTAGGCTAGGTTCCCATTGCATTAGGGCAATCCGTTAAGCGCATAGCACTAGCGGATTGCGCTAACGCAATGCTTCTATAGGGTCGGCGTTCTCCCTCCCTGCAAGCAGCGTCCGAGGTCTGTCACAAAAGAACGGCACATCGCTAGCGCATGCTTAAAATGGCATGCGCTAGCGATGCGCTTCAGCAAAAAATAACATTGCTGTCAATGGGTGCGCTAACGGACCTGTTGCACAGCGTAAATTGCGACATTTTCGCCGTGCAACGCAGTCCGTTAGCGTGCACACATTAACGCAATGGGAACCTAGCCTTATCCCCAAAATGATCCGCTGAACAGATCATTAGTTCAAGAAACCATTATGAAAGCTGTAAGGGCAAAATATAAAAGAGCTTTTATACAATATCTTATTGTTGAATGAATCCATCAATTAGGCATGTTTTATTTCAACATGCTGATTCTTTGTTTTCATGACAGATACTGTATTACTGTGAGAGGTGTCTTTTTTTCAGTTTTTCTTTTTTATTAAATTTACAAACATTTCTACATTTCTGTTTTGTTTCAGTCAAGATGGGATCCAGAGTGTACACTAATGAGAAAAGATTAACTTTTTTGATTGTACCAAATGGTTGCAATGAAACAAAGAGTGAAACATTTAAAGGGGTCTGAATACTTTTCGGACCCACTGTGTGTGTGTGTGTATATATATATATATATATATATATATATATATATACAGTGGGGCAAAAAAGTATTTAGTCAGTCAGCAATAGTGCAAGTTCCACCACTTAAAAAGATGAGAGGCGTCTGTAATTTACATCATAGGTAGACCTCAACTATGGGAGACAAACTGAGAAAAAAAAATCCGGAAAATCACATTGTCTGTTTTTTTATCATTTTTTTTGCATATTATGGTGGAAAATAAGTATTTGGTCAGAAACAAACAATCAAGATTTCTGTCTCTCACAGACCTGTAACTTCTTCTTTAAGAGTCTCCTCTTTCCTCCACTCATTACCTGTAGTAATGGCACCTGTTTAAACTTGTTATCAGTATAAAAAGACACCTGTGCACACCCTCAAACAGTCTGACTCCAAACTCCACTATGGTGAAGACCAAAGAGCTGTCAAAGGACACCAGAAACAAAATTGTAGCCCTGCACCAGGCTGGGAAGACTGAATCTGCAATAGCCAACCAGCTTGGAGTGAAGAAATCAACAGTGGGAGCAATAATTAGAAAATGGAAGACATATAAGACCACTGATAATCTCCCTCGATCTGGGGCTCCACGCAAAATCCCACCCCGTGGGGTCAGAGTGATCACAAGAACGGTGAGCAAAAATCCCAGAACCACGCGGGGGGACCTAGTGAATGAACTGCAGAGAGCTGGGACCAATGTAACAAGGCCTACCATAAGTAACACACTACGCCACCATGGACTCAGATCCTGCAGTGCCAGACGTGTCCCACTGCTTAAGCCAGTACATGTCCGGGCCTGTCTGAAGTTTGCTAGAGAGCATTTGGATGATCCAGAGGAGTTTTGGGAGAATGTCCTATGGTCTGATGAAACCAAACTGGAACTGTTTGGTAGAAACACAACTTGTCGTGTTTGGAGGAAAAAGAATACTGAGTTGCATCCATCAAACACCATACCTACTGTAAAGCATGGTGGTGGAAACATCATGCTTTGGGGCTGTTTCTCTGCAAAGGGGCCAGGACGACTGATCCGGGTACATGAAAGAATGAATGGGGCCATGTATCGTGAGATTTTGAGTGCAAACCTCCTTCCATCAGCAAGGGCATTGAAGATGAAACGTGGCTGGGTCTTTCAACATGACAATGATCCAAAGCACACCACCAGGGCAACGAAGGAGTGGCTTCGTAAGCAGCATTTCAAGGTCCTGGAGTGGCCTAGCCAGTCTCCAGATCTCAACCCTATAGAAAACCTTTGGAGGGAGTTGAAAGTCCGTGTTGCCAAGCGAAAAGCCAAAAACATCACTGCTCTAGAGGAGATCTGCATGGAGGAATGGGCCAACATACCAACAACAGTGTGTGGCAACCTTGTGAAGACTTACAGAAAACGTTTGACCTCTGTCATTGCCAACAAAGGATATATTACAAAGTATTGAGATGAAATTTTGTTTCTGACCAAATACTTATTTTCCACCATAATATGCAAATAAAATGTTAAAAAAACAGACAATGTGATTTTCTGGATTTTTTTTTCTCAGTTTGTCTCCCATAGTTGAGGTCTACCTATGATGTAAATTACAGACGCCTCTCATCTTTTTAAGTGGTGGAACTTGCACTATTGCTGACTGACTAAATACTTTTTTGCCCCACTGTATATATATATATATATATATATTATACCTAATACAAAGGAAATGTGTTATCTTTAACTTTAGGCCTTTTAAAGATCATTTTATCTTCAACTTGATGAACTGTTCACAATAACAATAGCTTTGACCACGGGTGCCCAAACTTTTACATGCCACTGTACTTCCCTGCTGAATCCAGTGCTACTCCACTTCCATCTCTACATTGGTAGTCTCCAGCTTATATTTACAGGGCTGCAGCAGCAAAGTTTTAGCTACAACATGCGACTGCTGCAAGTGGTCACTTGCACTAATGCCAAGACAGCATGAGAAAGCTGATGCCATTGATTGCTTGCAGTAGTCTTGTATTGTAGTTGGGACATCCCCATTGTAGCCTTGTAAACACAGACTGGGATAATCTCATTACTATGTACAAAACTTTAGAGGACTTTGTTTAAAGATCTTTAGAAAATTAGGTCTGTAACCACCACAAGAAAGCATTCTCTATATCTAAAAAATGTTTCATTATCATCACTGATGAAGATTCTTTACTATAAGAGCAGATAAACTATGGAAGTCTACCCTTACATTTATTGGTGGTTGATTTAATAAACTAGTTGACAAGATGCCCAAAAGATAAAATATCATATATTGTAAATACTAAATACTAGGGTTGAGCGAAACAGGTCGGCCATTTTCAGAAGTCGCCGACTTTTGGCAAAGTCGGGTTTCATGAAACCCGACCCGACCCCTGTGTGGGGTCGGCCATGAGGTCGGCGATCTTCTGAATCTGGTATCGGAATTCCGATACCGAGTTCCGATATGTTTGCAATATCGGAAATCGGTATCGGAATCCATATTTAAGTGTAAAATAAAGAATTAAAATAAAAAATATTGCTATACTCACCCTCTGACGCGCCCTGGTACTAACCGGCAGCCTTCCTTCCTTAGAATCAGCGCGTGAAAGACCTTAGATGACGTTGCGGCTTGTGATTGGTCGCGTGACCGCCCATGTGACCGCTCACGTGACCAATCACATGCCGCGACGTCACCGAAGGTCCTTCAAGCGCTGATTCTAGGGAAGGAAGGCTGCCGGTTAGTACCAGGGCGCGTCAGAGGGTGAGTATAGCAATATTTTTTATTTTAATTCTTTATTTTACACTTAAATATGGATCCCAGGGCCTGAAGGAGAGTTTCCTCTCCTTCAGACCCTGGGAACCATTAGAAACCCAATGCACTGCATTTGGTTTCGTGTTTCGGCCGACCCCGACCCCGACTTTTCTATAGGATCGGCCGATTTCACTCGACCCGACTTTTGAGAAAGTCGAGTTTCGTGAAACCCGACCCGATCCTATAAAAGTAAAAGTTGCTCAACCCTACTAAATACCTGAAACTGGAACGTGGATCTATGGACTTATTCTCACAGTTTTATTTGGAACTAAGAATTTCTCTTGAAATGTGGAAATTGGCAAATTTTTGCCTAAGGCCCTGTTCTCATGCCCTGGTGATTCCTGCACTGCACAACCAGTACTGGTAAGATCCGTGGTCCGTATGATATTGGTGTGTATATACAGTACAGACCAAAAGTTTGGACACACCTTATTTAAAGACTTTTCTGTATTTTCATGACTATGAAAATTGTACATTCACCCTGAAGGTATCAAATCTATGAATTAACACATGTGAAATTATATACTTAACAAAACAGTGTGAAGTGAAAACCATTCCCGGTGACTACCTCTTGAAGCTCATCAAGAGAGTGCCAAGAGTGTGCAAAGCAGTCATCAAAGCAAAAGGTGACTACTTTGAAGAACCTAGAATATAAGACATAATTTCAGTTGTTTCACACTGTTTTCTTAAGTATATAATTCCACATGTGTTAATTCATAGCTTTGATGCCTTCAGTGTGAATGTACAATTTTGATAGTCATGAAAATACAGAAAAATCTTTAAATGAGAAGGTGTGTCCAAACTTTTGGTCTGTACTGTATGTGACATACATGTGTCTGGGTGCTGTCCGTGTCTGTGTGCTGTCAGTTTCCTGTCAGTGTGACACGTATGTAATGAAATGCAGAATAGAAATTAAAGTGTTTAATGTATTAAATATGTTCAAAGATAGATATGGATAGCGATGAGGAACATGATGAATGATAGATATATAGATAGAAATATGTCAGTGTGATTTCAAACCCATGCTTTGTGTGTTTATTTTTCTGTACTTGTATTTATAGTTTAAATAAAAAAAAATGCATTGGTTCCCCCTTAAGTTTCATAATCAGCTGAGGGAAAGCCAACAGCTTGGGGCTGATGTTAATATTCTGGGAGGGGGCCAATAGCCATAAAGGTTTCCAGACTATTAATATCATCTGACAGCTGTTTGCTTAGCCTTTACTGGTTATTATAGGGGGGACCCACAAAAAAATGATGTGGGGTCCGCTTTTATTTACTAACCAGCAAATGCTAAACAGACAGCTAAGGGCTGATACTAATAGCATAGTAAGGGGCCATGGATATTGCTCCCCTCCCAGACTAAGACCATCAGCCCTCTGCTACACCCAGAAATGGTGCATCCATTGGATGATAAACACCTCTCCATTACTAACTCCTGTGCTTGATGTCAGCAAACATAAAACAGCTGACATCACCCCCTTAACTATTGCCTCACTTGCCACAGCACCAGGGCAGGAGAGAAAAGCAGAAGCTAAGCGCCAGATATGATGCATTTAATGGATGTGCCATTTCTGAGGCTGCTGAGGGCTTATATTTTTAGTCTTCAAGGGGGCCAATATCCATGGCCCCTTCCCAGGTACGGACTGGGACTAAAATTCGGCCCTAGCATTTTAAAGCACACAGGCTAATACTGTTCCTGTCCCTGAGCCTCAGATGGGGATATCTATTACTATAATTAGCCTGCCAGTAGGAAATAATGATTTACAATATTTCTAGTAATACTGCTATATAGCATTGAATAATAATAACAGACAAATATGAACAAACCGTAACAAAATATCACCAGCATATGCAATAGTGGGTTGTCCAGTCTTTGGGTTAAATTCTATATGACTTCAAACTTGTGACTCCTCACAGCGCACATTGTCAGGATTCTCTGATGCCGTCGTTGGGAGCAGATGTCATATAACCACAAGTATGGGATTTACATACCTCCTGCCACATTCCTACTAAATGTACTCTGCTTTGCTAAATTCACGTGTATTAAGTGAGGCCATGCAAGTCTAGCCAGCACGTGACTGCATGAATTCAAATCGCATACCTGTGGTCACATGAACAGCGGCTCCCGACACCAGAGAATCCTCACAGCACACGATGTACACACTGTGAGGATTCAGAAGACTGCAGTAGCAGAGTGTTAGGTGTCGAGTTCCCGCCTCTGCACAGGAGGAATCTTGAACCATCTCTGCTGTGGTCTCCCATTCTTCTCCAGCCGCAGTGGAGTCTACTCAGTGGAGACGTCGTTCCCAGCGTCTTGCTCAGTCTCACTCTGTGCATAGGATTACTGCTGCTTTTCCTGCTTCTGCCATTGAAGCCAGTGCTGGGCAACGGCGAGCAGGCGCTTTTGGGACTAAGTCCTGCTTTTTCCCTTCTGAGCATGCCCAGGGTGAGATCTCCCATTGGAGATCGAGCGTCACATGCTCAGATGCTGCAGTGGTTCCCATTGGTCCTTTTACCGAGAGCTTGAGAACTGTGGCCCCGGTTTCGCTAGAGTCTGTGCCTCCGGGCAAGACTTTTGTACCATCCAGTTTGCGACCGTAGGTTCTCTCTTGGGCACACTCGTCCAGGGTGGGTGGACATTTTGGTTCCAAAAGGACATCTGAGTTACTGGCAAGGACATACTGGTGGCTGCATATGGCTCGTGATGTCGCAGAATATGTTTGGGCGTGTGTCTCTTGCGCCCAGGACAAGTCCCCTAGGCAAAGGCCAGCTGGTTTGCTTTACCCTCTGCCGGTGGCGGACAGGCCCTGGGAGATGGTCGGGATGGACTTTGTAGTGGGCTTATCCAAGTCTCGGAACTGCACCATTATCTGGGTGATCACCGACCATTTTTCCAAAATGGTGCACTTGGTGCCTCTTCCACGGCTACCTTCTGCACGGGCTCTGGCTGTGCTGCACATGTCAGCATGTTTTCACGGGCCGTGTGTCCATTTGCAAAACACGGAGACATGTCAGTGTTCGTGGGAGTGCATAGATTACACGGACCCATTAAAGTCAATGGGTTCATGTAAACACGTACCGCACACGGATGCTGTCCGTGTGCCATCCGTGTGCTGTCTGTGTGCGTTTTTCCTGTCATAGGGTTAAAATTGTAAAAATTGTTGCAATATACGGACATGGACACACGTACAGCACACGGACCCTAAACACGTACTCACGGACATCACACGGATCCCACACGGATGGCCTACATGAGCACACGAACACATGGACACGGATAACTCCGGTACAGTTTTCTCCGGTACCGGAATTATCTGGACGTGTGAGACTGGCCTCAAGATGTATTATTTAGTAAAAACTGCAAAAATTATTATTCTGAGACTTCAAATAATTCCTGAAGTACTATGAGGCTTCCCACTGACCTCCATTGGGTGGACAGCAACACTTGGATTTAATTTCTGCAAGTATAGGAAATGTGTTCTTGATTGATTGATTCTTGTTTGATGAATTAGGAGGGTTTCTTCTATTGATAGATTTTCTTTAACAATGGTATGGAGATACTGGGAGTTCTTTTTAACAGTCATCATCAGACTGCATCAGGTTCATGTACAGGTGAAGCTTTGACTTCTGGTAGTATGAGGGGAGAGTATAGAGGAAAAAAGTATGAAGGGACTGAATATGGGAAGGTGAGGGGACAGTTTGGGAAAAAAAACTGTGAGGGAACACAATGAGGTGGAGTGTGGAGGGAGAGTATGGGGAAAAATGTGACATCTTTAGGTGACATCTTATTTGATTGGAGTAGCTCTCTTTCTTTTCTTCTCCATAGCTCATCTCTACAGACTTACATGTTTTCTATTTGTCTACTCTGCACCACATGGTGACCTTGAAAATAACATTGTCATTATAATGCTCCTGAATAAAAATATCTTCATTTAGCTGTGGCCCTAAATAATTAATTACGGTACACCTGACTAAACTGTCTGTGCAAAATATAACCGCCACACTGCCCCCTTATAGTACATTATCTCCATACTGTCCTCTGCTATAAAATATTGCCTCTACACTGTCTGCCTTTATAAACTGTAACCAAAATGGTCTGCCTTTATAAGCTACTAGATGGTGGCCGATTTTAACGCATCGGGTATTCTAGAATATGCATGTCCACGTAGTATATTGCGCAGGCCACGTAGTATGTTGCCCAGCCACATAGTATATTGCCCAGCCACGTAGTGTATTTCCCAACCACATAGTATATTGCCCAGCCACGTAGTATATTGCCCAGCTACGTAGTATATTGCCCAGCCATGCAGTATATTGCCCAGCCACATAGTATATTGCCCAGCCACGCAGTATATTGCCCAACCACGTAGTATATTGCCCAGTCACATAGTATATTGCCCAGCCATGTAGTATATTGCCCAGCCACGTAGTATATTGCCCAATCACGTAGTATATTGCCCAGCCACATAGTATATTGCCCAGTGATGTAGTATATTGCCCAGTGACGTAGTATATTGCCCAGGCACGTAGTATATTGCCCAGTGACGTAGTATATATCCCAGTGACGTAGTATATTGCCCAGTCATGTAGTATATTGCCCAGTGATATAGTATATTGCCCAGGCACGTAGTATATTGCCCAGTTACGTAGTATATTGCCCAGTTACATAGTATATTGCCCAGCCACATAGTATATTGCCCAGTGATGTAGTATATTGCCCAGTGACGTAGTATATTGCCCAGACACGTAGTATATTGCCCAGTGACGTAGTATATATCCCAGTGACGTAGTATATTGCCCAGTCATGTAGTATATTGCCCAGTGATATAGTATATTGCCCAGGCACGTAGTATATTGCCCAGTTACGTAGTATATTGCCCAGTGACGTAGTATATTGCCCAGCCACGTAGTATATTGCCCAGCTAAGTAGTATATTGCCCAGCCATGTTTGTCACAGGTTAAAAAATTAAAAATAAACATATACTCACCTTCCGAGGGCCCATTGTAGTTCGGTCACATGACCGCGACGTCATGGCAGGTCCTTCTTGCGCAGGACCTGTGATGACGTCGCGGTCACCTGACCGTGACGTCATGGCAGGTCCTTTTCTCATACCATCGTTGGCACCAGAACCTGCCGCTTGCATGGAGTGGTCACCTGAGCATCGCGACAGGTGAGTATATAATGATTTTTTATTTTTTTAAATTATTTTTAGCATTAGATGTTTTTACTATTGACGCTGCGTAGGCAGCATCAATAGTAAAAATTTGGTCACACAGGGTTAATAGCGGCGGTAACGGAGTGAGTTACCCGTGGCATAACGTGGTCCATTACCGCTGGCATTAACCCTGTGTGAGTGGTGACTGCGGGGAGTATGGAGTGGGCGCCGGGCGCTGACTGGAGGGGAGGGACTAATCGGACTGTGGCCGTCGCTGATTGGTCGTGGCAGCCATGACAGGCAGCTGGCGAGACCAATCAGTGACTTGGATTCCATGACAGACAGAGGCCGCGACCAATGAATATCCGTGACAGACAGAAGGACAGACAGAAAGACGGAAGTGACCCTTAGACAATTCTATAGTAGATAATTGCCACACTGTTAGCATTTTTTATCTATAATGGCTGCACTGTCAGCCATGATTAGTCAAAACTGTCACACTGTCTGCCTTGAACAGCTGTAACTGCCACACTGTTCCTAGCTTAACGTTACCCCACCATGCTGCTGCCATTTTATAATGGGTCTCCTGTTCATACTGTCCCTTCTCACTGTATCCTTCTATAATGGCCAGTCTCTCTATTATGCCCTCTTCTCACACTCCATACTGTCCTCACTTGCTGTGTCCTCATACTGTCCTCCCACACTGTCTCCCACACATCCATGTCTTTATACTGTGCCTTTCACACTTTTTTCACAATACTGTCCCCTCACACTTTCCCTCCAACAATGTCCCCTAACATTTCCTCTCATACTATCACATCAAACTTTCCCCCTCATAGTGTTTCCTACATTACCGCCAATACTCCATGTTGTCTCCAGTTTTCTACCTATACTCTTCCCTCACACTTTGTTCCCATGCTGTCCCCTCATACACTCTCCCATATACTGTCTCCTCACACTTTTCTCCCCTATACTGTCCCCAAACACTTATGTCTCCATACTGTTCCCTCATACTTTACTATACTGTCCACTCAAACTTTTCTCCCTCTACTGTTCCCTTATACTTTCCCTCCATTCTCTCCCCTCACATTCACTCTGCCATACTGTCCCCTCATACTGTTCTCCATCCATACTGTCCCTTTACATTTTGGTCCCATACCAACCCTTCACATTCCATCCCATACTGTTCCCTCACACTTTTATCACTCAAACTGTCCCATCATACTCCTCCTCATACATTTTCCTCCTCTATACTGTCCCTTCATCCTCCTGGAAGTGCCAGCAGTTGAACTTTCAAAAGTACACCTGTCTCATAGATGCAAGTTCAACTGAATGCAGAGAGCTTGCCTTTGTAAGTAATGAATTGACCAAATTTACAAATTCAGTATAGTAGGAAAATTAAACAATCATATTCATAATCGTGAATGTAGACTTCAGACTACGATATAAACTCCGGTCAGGGCCGTATTTAGAGTGTATGCTGCCCCAAGCACTTTTCTTGCTGCCTCCCCATTGGTGAGTATGACTAAAGACTCCCTCTCACTTGTGCGAGGCTCAGATGAGTCTCGCATGGCAATACCCCGGCGCTGCTGCCGGCACAGAGGAGCGGAGTGTGCGGCTGCATGTATTCATATGCGGCCGCACGCTCCGATCTGAGTGCTGGGTACAGAGTCGGGTTTTAACCATGCGAGACTCAACCGAGTTGCTCGCAAGTGAGAAGGAGCCCTAATGCAGATATTGTCGGTAATGACTTAGGCTACTTTGATATCAGCAATTTTTGCTATTTGGGCAGATACAGCAGTTTTTCCACATCTGCCACTTAACGGATCACTTACGGCAACACTGTGTCCGGCCTCATTCGTTCAATATGGGACTTGCGGACATGTGCGGCACTTGCGGTTTTGCCACAATCTGGCTAGCAGTGTTTTTTTGTCTCAGGAAAGAGAAGGAGATCCAGCTCAACGAAATAGTGAAAAATCCATAGTTTATTTCACTTAAAATATAGTGAAAGGACAAAACATCAGCATACAGAAAAATTAAAACCAAGGTCAACGCGTTTCCGGTGACTAAGCACCCTAGGGTGCTTAGTCACCGGAAACGCATTGACCTTGGTTTTAATTTTTCTGTATGTCGATGTTTTGTCCTTTCACTATATTTTAAGTGAAATAAACTATGGATTTTTCACTATTTCGTTGAGCTGGATCTCCTTCTCTTTCCTGTTCGTCCACACCCAGACACAGCGGTTCCGTGCTCCGAGCTCCTGGGAATGTCGGTATGGTGAGCTGGATTTTGTTTTTTTTGTCTCACCACAAGTGCAATACCGCAAGTGCCGCACATGTCCGCAAGTAGCATCACTACCTGTCTCTGCACCTTGCTAGCTCATCCCTAACCATCCCACCCTGACCTTAAAATACACTATCAAGCTTTAGAAAAATTTATTAACTTACATATTCATATGATAATGAGTAGGGTTGAGCGACTTTTACTTTTATAGGATCGGGTCGGGTTTCACGAAACCCGACCTTTTCAAAAGTCGGGTCGAGTGAAATCGGCCGATCCTATAAAAAAGTCGGGGTCGGGGTCGGACGAAACTCGAAACCCAATGCAGTGCATTGGGTTTCCAATGGTTCCCAGGGTCTGAAGGAGAGGAAACTCTCCTTCAGGCCCTGGGATCCATATTTAAGTATAAAATAAAGAATTAAAATAAAAAATATCGCTATACTCACCCTCTGACGCGCCCTGGTACTAACCGGGAACCTTCCTTCCTTCGAATCAGCACTTCCAGGACCTTGCGGTGACGTCGCGGTGACGTCACGGCTTGTGATTGGTCGCCCATGTGACCGCTCGCGCGACCAATCACAAGCCACGACGTCACGCAAGGTCCTGCAAGCGCTGATTCTTAGGAAGGAAGGCTGCCGGAAAGAAGCAGGGCGCGTCCGAGGGTGCGTATATACCTAATAGGAATATACTCACCCTCGGACGCGCCCTGCTTCTTTCCGGCAGCCTTCCTTCCTAAGAATCAGCGCTTGAAGGACCTTGCGTGACGTCGCGGTAACGTCGCGGCTTGTGATTGGTCGCGCGAGCGGTCACATGAGCGGCCGCGCGACCACTCACCCTCTGACGCGCCCTGGTACTAACCGGGAACCTTCCTTCCTTCGAATCAGCGCTTGCAGGACCTTGCGGTGACGTCGCGGCTTGTGATTGGTCGCGCGAGCGGTCACATGGGCGGCCGCGCGACCAATCACAAGCCGCGACGTCACCGCAAGGTCCTGCAAGCGCTGATTCGAAGGAAGGAAGGTTCCCGGTTAGTACCAGGGTGCGTCAGAGGGTGAGTATAGCGATATTTTTAATTTTTATTCTTTATTTTACACTTAAATCTGAATTCCGATACCGATTCCCGATATCTTAAACATATCGGGAATCGGTATCGGAATTCCGATTCCAGATTCAGAAGATCGCCGACCTCATGGCCGACCCCACACAGGGGTAGGGTCTGGTTTCATGAAAACCGACTTTCCCAAAAGTCGGCGACTTCTGAAAGTGGCCGACCCGTTTCGCTCAACCCTAATAATGAGGACTCCAGGCTATGGCGTAGACTGGGATGGGCAGTCTCCGGGTCTCCAATCTCTCCCCCTTGCTGCTCTTATCGCGCCCCACTGGGCATCATCATTCCTTCTCTTCTCGCCCCCTATGTTGAAATTTCCCCCTCCTCCTCATAGTATGACGCGCAGTCGGACGTCAGTTCTGGTCCATTGTGGGGGCTTATCAGGTGTACGAGCCAGCTTCAATATGAGCACTGCACGTGCGCCTGGACCCAGACCGTACAGCCTATACACCCGCAGGGGTATGTTAGGGGCAGCTGGACAATCCTGCAACTTGGGGTTCACTGACTCCAGAGACACCAGTAGCTTTAAAAAACTTTAATCTTTCTAAGCAGGCCATCACTATGTATGCAATACTGGTGTGAGATCAGTGGCTCAAAATCATTTAACCCCTGAAAAATACCACTTAACCAAATCAAAATCATCTGTCCCACTTTGCTGCCAGTTCTGATACCCAGAACACATACAGTACAGGCTAAAGGGACCTGAATTTGATGTCGGGCATCATGATCTGCGTCTGCAGTGTGAGATCAGTGGCCCATAGTAATTTAACCCTTTTACTGATGCTCAACCTCATTGGCAACATTACCAGGAACAGATTGTACACAGGATGACTGACTTAAGAAGGACAATATTACTAGTAGTATAAGGGTAAGTTCACACAGGGTGTTTTTGGGGTGTTTTTTTCTGCAGCAAAACCTGATCATCTTGGCAAGAATGAAGCTGCACCAAAAAGGCAAGTTTAGGTGCCTTTTTGGCAGCGTTTTTGGTGCTTTTTTTTTCTCTCTTTGTGCATGCCAATAAAGTTGAGTTCACACAGAAAAAAAACAACTTCCTGTAGATAGCTCAATTGATAGAATAGATAGATTGATTGATAGAATAGATAGATATATTATCTGCGGTATCCTCTTCCCTGGCCTTTTCCCATGGTGCAGGTTACCTCCGGTCAGGAAGTGAGGGAGCGCAGGCTCGGCGATGTCACCGCTAGTTAATGAGCCTGCGTCTGCTGCGTCTCATTCATTCCCCAGTTGCTTACAGCTGGGAGCGGTCCCATTAGCAGTGCTCCCGGCTGTAAGCTTTATCTCCCCCAGATACTGCGTGGGACACTCATTCTATTGGAGTACGACGGATCAGGAAGTATACTTTGGCTTTTTTATTTTATTTTTAATACAGAAGATCGATGGCTTCACTATCGAATGGCAGAACAATAAAAAGATTGTCAAAACTGTGTGGTGTTTTATTTCATTAAAATACTTTTTTTCTGCATGTGTGTGTGTTTATTTAACTCTTTGATTACTATAGGATTAGTAATTACTAATTAACCTCTCATTAACCCGCTTGCCACCACTACAGGGCAAGTGGGAAGAGACGGGCAAAGCGCCAGAATTGGCGCATCTAATAGATGCGCCTTTTCTGGGCAGGTGCAGGCTACTATTTTTAGGTTGGGGGGCCTATATCAATGGCCCCTTACCAGCTTGAGAATACCCACCTTCAACAGTCTGCTTTAGCAATGCTGGTTGTCAAAAATGGGGGGACCCCACGCCGTCTTTTAAAATTATTTAAATAATTTAAAAAAAAAGCGTGAGGACCCCTCTATTCTTGATATCTAGCCTTGCTTAAGCTCACAGCAGGCGGTTGCAGCCCCCAGCTGTGAGTTTTGTCTGGCTGATTATCAAAATTAGTGAGGAACCCAAGCTGTTTTTTTTTTAATTATCTATTTATAGCGCCGGAGCGGCAGATGAAAACTCCGATCCGCCGCTCCTGCTCTCACTGTAATTAGCAGCTGTAGGTGTCAGATGATGGGAGCAGTAGTCCCATCAGCTGCCACCAGTAACTGGAGGTGAAGTTTATACCTCCGATCACAGCTGATCGCTCAAGCTGTCTTCTGACAGAGTGGGAACTAGGGTTAAGCGAAACGGGTCGAACATTTTCAAAAGTCGCCGACTTTTGGCTAAGTCGGGGTTTCATGAAACCCGATCCGACCCCTGTGCGGGGTCGGCCATGCGGTACGCGACTTTCGCGCCAAAGTCGCGTTTCAATGACGCGAAAAGCCAATGAAGGTAAATGCAGAGTGTGGGCAGCGTGATGACATAGGTCCTGGTCCCCACCATCTTAGAGAAGGGCATTGCAGTGATTGGCTTGCTGTCTGCGACGTCACAGGGGCTATAAAGAGGCATTCCCGCCGACCGCCATCTTACTGCTGCTGATCTGAGCTTAGGGAGAGGTTGCTGCCGCTTCGTCAGAAGCAGGGATAGCGTTAGGCAGGGTCCATTAACCACAAAACCGCTTGTGCTGCAGCGATTTGCACTGTCCAACACCACCCTCGGTGTGCAGGGACAGTGGAAGTTTTTTTTTTTTTTTTTTCCCCTCAGCGCTGTAGCTCATTGGGCTGCCCTAGAAGGCTCCCTGATAGCTGCATTGCTGTGTGTACGCCGCTGTGCAAACCAACTGCTTTTTTCAAAGCACAAATCCTCTTGTTCCTTCCTTTCTGCACAGCTATCTTTTTTGTTTGTCCACACTTTTTATTTCATTTGTGCATCAGTCCACTCCTTATTGCTGCCTGCCATACCTGGCTGAGATTACTGCAGGCAGGGAGATAGTAGCTATAAACCAATCAAAAAACTACTTGAATATAAATAATCAAAAAAATATATATAAAAGTTCAAAAATATTTTATTGACACCAATAGAACAATACACAAATAATAATTAAAAACAAGAGGAGTAGCTTTGGACATCCAGAATAATAATATATATCTACTGTTTTATTGATGGATATATCCTATTCTAATAATAAAGTACTGTTAGTAGCAAGACAATAATAACTGCTTCTCAGAACTGCTATACAAGTATATATCTTAGGGCTGCTGTATTAGTATATTTCCACCATGGGACATAAGTGTAGGAGAAGGTACAACAGTATCAATATCCAAGTGGAGATCCTAAAGATGACCTTTCATATCCCACACCTACCCTTTACATAAAGCAGTTTTGAAGCCAAAAAAAGTGCATAGTGCATAGTGCAAAAGGTATACATACTAACCAGTAGTCATGATAGATGGACCGAAGCTACCTCCTCACACTCCAACGCGCGTTTCACACGTCTTGCTTCTTCAGGGAGTGATGTGAGGGAGGTCGAGCTGCCGCTTTATATATGATCAAAATTGAGCCCCTATCCAATCCTATTACCGGCGCCTTATTACGTGCCTCACATGCTACTCCGGCGCCCACACGCCGCCCCACGCCCAACAGCGACATCACAAGGAGGCGCGGCGCGCTGCTCGAGACGTCACAAGCCAGGCCGGAGACGGAGCATGCGCATACCAGAGAAGCCGGTGACGCACACTATACCATAGAGGCCATAGTGGATATGGTGCATAGGTAACGGCGCGTCGCCCGCTGCCACGGCGACAACACCTCCACCCCGCATCCCGCGGCAGCTCCGCAGAGACGCGCTATTGCGCGATCCGCGGCGCTACAGGCGAGGCACGGGACGGAAGGTGCGCCCACCACGGAAGCAAGAGACGCGCTCAGCACCATTTGAATCGCATAGGGATATTAAAAAATCATGCACTTGTAGTGGCGCGTCTCCCGTCGCCACGGCGACAGCACCCCCACCCCGCATCCCGCGGCAGCGCCACAGAATCGCGCTCTTGCGCGATCCATGACACCACAAGCAGGACGCGGGATGGCAGGCGTGCACACCACGGGAACAGGAGACGCGCACAGCACAATAAAGATAATATCCTATAAAGGCAACAAGCCTATTCCAAAGGGCAGATTAAATTTATGTCTTACAATAAACACGTGGGGGCCAGTATACTGCCATAAAAAATATATATAAAAAAAAGAGAACACAAACTGAACCTATACTAATCTATGACTAAAAAAAGTGAAACATATATGGAAAATATATATATATATAAATGTGCTACTCATTAAAGTGCATCTATATCATCAAAACATGAAAATATAGCAAAATGCATAATACACTAATATAGATTAAATATAAAAAGTGCTGATATAGAAAATGTGCAAAGGGAATATAGAAATATATTCATGGTTAAAGTGCAGTTACATGAAGAATAATAACAACAATAAAGTGATTTGTTGCTGATTGAAGTTCACAGCCATAGCTTTCCTGCTTCAATGCCGCATCTCCAAAACAATTGTATGTGAGTATAAGCCCTAAATGAATGAATATACACAAAAAAGAAAAACGTAAGTATCAGGTAGCAGATTTGACCCCACATGTTAAATGGACCTCCTCATTAAAGGGACAAATTAAACAAGATTAAAACCATCATATAAAAATAAAAATAAAAAGACAAAAAACAAAAGAATAATGAAATAAAAATAAAAATAAAAACATAATAACAACACTAGTAGTAACAGCACAGGCAACAGTTAAAGGACTCCACTATAAGAAACTAGCAAAGCCCCATTGGTCATTAAGGCCATATGGTTTCATTGTTCTCAGACTCGTTATCCATCGGCATTCTCTCTGGGCTAGTTTTGTCATAATATTACCCCCCCGAATGCCAAGATGTACCACATCAATACCTCTTATCTGAAGATCTATTGCTCCTGATGGATGGAATTCTCTGTAGTGAGCCGGAATTGTCTTCAATTTTGCGATCTCTTCTTGTTGAGAGTTTTCCAACCTAAGTAGTCTCGCTGCTCGAATATCCTTCACGTGTTCCAATACACGTACCCGCAATTGTCTTGACGTTAAGCCAATATATATAAGTCCACATGGACATGTCAGGTAGTATATCACTGATGTTGTTTTACAATTGATCGGATGAACGATCTTGAAGTCGCGTGTTTTTGAAGAGTTACAAAAAGTCTCTGTCTTAATCATATACTTGCACGCACTACAGTCTCCACACGAGCGTGAGCCCCATTTGGGGCCTTTTGAGTTAAAGATGAAACTAGATTTTGGCGCAACATAATGGCTGTGTATAATGGTGTCCCCAATGGTCTTACTTCTTCTTGCCACAACCTGTGCTCTATCCTCAATAAACTTGGTTAATCCCGGATCTCGTTTCAATATTGGCCAAAACTTGTTAAAGATGTTATTCATATCTCTCCATCTCCCATGGTAGTTTGTAATAATCCGTAAGCGTGAATCATCTTTGGTAGTGATCCTATTTTGGAGAAGTGTATTACGGTCCATAGCCTTTGCTTGTTGATAACCTTGACTAATATCCATGGGATTATACCCACGACATAAAAATCTCGTGGTAATGTCACGTGCCTGGACTTCAAATTCTTCATTTGTGTCGCAAATTCTTCTTGCTCTAATAAATTGTCCTTTGGGAATTGCCTTAACAGTATGTCTTGGGTGTGCCGATTTAGCATGCAAAACCGAGTTCGTACTGGTCTCCTTACGAAAAATGGTACTGTGGATGGTCCCCGAGACATCTACTCTCAATTTTAGATCTAAAAAGTCAATCTCTTCTTTGGTGGTTTTGAAGGTAAGTTTTACATTCCAGTCATTATTGTTCAGATGTCGGAGGAATCTGTCCAGCTCCAATCCATCACCCTGCCAGATGAAAAAAAGATCATCAATGAAACGCATCCAACTCACCACAGAAGGACCTTGGCTATCATGTAAGTATGGCAGCATATGTTCACGTTCCCAATGACCCATAAAAAGATTGGCATATGAGGGCGCAAAAGACGCCCCCATTGCCACTCCACGCTGTTGTTTATAAAATCTATCCTTAAAGGTAAAATAATTATGGGTCAGTGCATACTCCAATAATTCCAAAAGCAGTTGTAACAAATCCCTATCCATGCCTTTATTTGAAAGAAAGAATTCTGCTGCCGATATACCTCGTTCATGACTAATACAGGTATATAAGGTCTCTACGTCTCCAGTGATGAGGATCATATCAGACTCAAAATTCACTCCCTGTAATCTTTGCAAAACTTCCCCCGAATCCTTCACATAAGAAGGTAATTCCTCCACACAGGGTTTTAAATAAAAATCAAGAAATCTGCAGGTGGGTTCATTTAATCCGCCACATCCGGAGACAATTGGTCTTCCGGGTGGGCTGACCAAGTCTTTATGTATTTTCGGCAAAAAATATATTGTTGGCGTCACAGGGTGGTTGACACATAAACCTTCCCATATTGATTTGGTTATGAGGCCTTTATCCAAAGCCTCATTCAAGATAGCAAGTAATTGCCTTTGAAAGGCGGCAGTGGGGTCTGAGCTTAATTTCTGATAACAATTTGTATTGTTCAATTGCTTGAAAGCCTCTTTTTCGTATAATTGTACCGGCCAGACCACCACATTACCGCCTTTATCGGCAGGTTTGAACACCACCTGCTTCATATTTTTCAATTCCTTCAATGCCTTTCGTTGTGTAAATGTCAAATTATCGCTTGGTCTGCGGGTTTGAAGTTGGTATAATTCATCACACACCATTTTCACAAAGACTTCTATCGAAGAATTCAACGTAATTGGCGGAAAAGTTTTAGATTTCTTTCTAATAAATTCCGGGAACTTACTCTGCACAGATTCCTGCTGCTCCAGAAGTAATTCCTCTAATATCCGGAGCGTTTCCAATTCCGCCTCTGTTGAAAAAAATGAATTGGCAGGATTTTTATTTTCATGAAATTTCTTCAGGAGAAGTTTGCGAGCAAACAAAAATACATCCTTTATGGCCACAAATGTATCGAAATTAGATGTGGGGCAAAAAGTTAGACCCAAAGATAAGACTGACAATTGGTCAGCTGAGAGGTCAATATCAGATAGGTTTATTACCTTAAAATTGCTATTTTGTTTGGACTCTTGATATTTATTATAATCACGTCCTCCAGTTGCTTGACGAGTGTTGTAACGTCTTAAATCCATTGAGGTATCCGTCTCCGTTGAGATGTGCGAGGAAGTACTCGAAATTGAAGCTATAGAGTTGGTTCGAGACTGATTCTGGCTCCTCCTCCACCTATAAACCTTATTCTGCTGATAATCAGCCTGATCTCTTTGAAATTTTTGAGCCTTCATTTTTTTAAGATCCTGTTCCCATTTAGCATGGCTCTTATCTAGGTCTACTTCAAATGCCGTCAATTCCACAATGGACATCTTTTCTTTTAGTTTATCCTGTATAATACGTATCTGACTCTCTATTACCTCTAACTTTTTCTGATCAAGGGAGATCAGTAGCTCTAAAAAAGTTTTAGAGCAACTTTGACAGGCTTCTTCCCATTTTTTTACAATAGTCAAATCTTCCACCACAAAGGAGGGAAAGACTTGCACACGCAAACCTCTTGGTATAAATCTGCGTTGCAAGTATTGTTCAAGGGTTTTGCTATTCCACCATGTTTTCATACGTTTAAATAAGAGATCCTTCAACTGTTGCCTGTCTGCCTCACAATTATCAGGACTATTTACAATATCATTAGTCTTATCTGAGTTGTCCCCAAAAATAGTAGAAATTTGTGAAAGCCAGCTGGTGTCCCGGCTTTTATAATCCATAGTAGGCAGGGAAATTCCTAAAAAATAGAATACACTTTAATCCGACAAGGAAAGAATCCCCAAATAGAAACAATTATGCTTCAAGCAGATGCACAAATCTATAAACCAATCAAAAAACTACTTGAATATAAATAATCAAAAAAATATATATAAAAGTTCAAAAATATTTTATTGACACCAATAGAACAATACACAAATAATAATTAAAAACAAGAGGAGTAGCTTTGGACATCCAGAATAATAATATATATCTACTGTTTTATTGATGGATATATCCTATTCTAATAATAAAGTACTGTTAGTAGCAAGACAATAATAACTGCTTCTCAGAACTGCTATACAAGTATATATCTTAGGGCTGCTGTATTAGTATATTTCCACCATGGGACATAAGTGTAGGAGAAGGTACAACAGTATCAATATCCAAGTGGAGATCCTAAAGATGACCTTTCATATCCCACACCTACCCTTTACATAAAGCAGTTTTGAAGCCAAAAAAAGTGCATAGTGCATAGTGCAAAAGGTATACATACTAACCAGTAGTCATGATAGATGGACCGAAGCTACCTCCTCACACTCCAACGCGCGTTTCACACGTCTTGCTTCTTCAGGGAGTGATGTGAGGGAGGTCGAGCTGCCGCTTTATATATGATCAAAATTGAGCCCCTATCCAATCCTATTACCGGCGCCTTATTACGTGCCTCACATGCTACTCCGGCGCCCACACGCCGCCCCACGCCCAACAGCGACATCACAAGGAGGCGCGGCGCGCTGCTCGAGACGTCACAAGCCAGGCCGGAGACGGAGCATGCGCATACCAGAGAAGCCGGTGACGCACACTATACCATAGAGGCCATAGTGGATATGGTGCATAGGTAACGGCGCGTCGCCCGCTGCCACGGCGACAACACCTCCACCCCGCATCCCGCGGCAGCTCCGCAGAGACGCGCTATTGCGCGATCCGCGGCGCTACAGGCGAGGCACGGGACGGAAGGTGCGCCCACCACGGAAGCAAGAGACGCGCTCAGCACCATTTGAATCGCATAGGGATATTAATTCTTTCTTTCAAATAAAGGCATGGATAGGGATTTGTTACAACTGCTTTTGGAATTATTGGAGTATGCACTGACCCATAATTATTTTACCTTTAAGGATAGATTTTATAAACAACAGCGTGGAGTGGCAATGGGGGCGTCTTTTGCGCCCTCATATGCCAATCTTTTTATGGGTCATTGGGAACGTGAACATATGCTGCCATACTTACATGATAGCCAAGGTCCTTCTGTGGTGAGTTGGATGCGTTTCATTGATGATCTTCTTTTCATCTGGCAGGGTGATGGATTGGAGCTGGACAGATTCCTCCGACATCTGAACAATAATGACTGGAATGTAAAACTTACCTTCAAAACCACCAAAGAAGAGATTGACTTTTTAGATCTAAAATTGAGAGTAGATGTCTCGGGGACCATCCACAGTACCATTTTTCGTAAGGAGACCAGTACGAACTCGGTTTTGCATGCTAAATCGGCACACCCAAGACATACTGTTAAGGCAATTCCCAAAGGACAATTTATTAGAGCAAGAAGAATTTGCGACACAAATGAAGAATTTGAAGTCCAGGCACGTGACATTACCACGAGATTTTTATGTCGTGGGTATAATCCCATGGATATTAGTCAAGGTTATCAACAAGCAAAGGCTATGGACCGTAATACACTTCTCCAAAATAGGATCACTACCAAAGATGATTCACGCTTACGGATTATTACAAACTACCATGGGAGATGGAGAGATATGAATAACATCTTTAACAAGTTTTGGCCAATATTGAAACGAGATCCGGGATTAACCAAGTTTATTGAGGATAGAGCACAGGTTGTGGCAAGAAGAAGTAAGACCATTGGGGACACCATTATACACAGCCATTATGTTGCGCCAAAATCTAGTTTCATCTTTAACTCAAAAGGCCCCAAATGGGGCTCACGCTCGTGTGGAGACTGTAGTGCGTGCAAGTATATGATTAAGACAGAGACTTTTTGTAACTCTTCAAAAACACGCGACTTCAAGATCGTTCATCCGATCAATTGTAAAACAACATCAGTGATATACTACCTGACATGTCCATGTGGACTTATATATATTGGCTTAACGTCAAGACAATTGCGGGTACGTGTATTGGAACACGTGAAGGATATTCGAGCAGCGAGACTACTTAGGTTGGAAAACTCTCAACAAGAAGAGATCGCAAAATTGAAGACAATTCCGGCTCACTACAGAGAATTCCATCCATCAGGAGCAATAGATCTTCAGATAAGAGGTATTGATGTGGTACATCTTGGCATTCGGGGGGGTAATATTATGACAAAACTAGCCCAGAGAGAATGCCGATGGATAACGAGTCTGAGAACAATGAAACCATATGGCCTTAATGACCAATGGGGCTTTGCTAGTTTCTTATAGTGGAGTCCTTTAACTGTTGCCTGTGCTGTTACTACTAGTGTTGTTATTATGTTTTTATTTTTATTTTTATTTCATTATTCTTTTGTTTTTTGTCTTTTTATTTTTATTTTTATATGATGGTTTTAATCTTGTTTAATTTGTCCCTTTAATGAGGAGGTCCATTTAACATGTGGGGTCAAATCTGCTACCTGATACTTACGTTTTTCTTTTTTGTGTATATTCATTCATTTAGGGCTTATACTCACATACAATTGTTTTGGAGATGCGGCATTGAAGCAGGAAAGCTATGGCTGTGAACTTCAATCAGCAACAAATCACTTTATTGTTGTTATTATTCTTCATGTAACTGCACTTTAACCATGAATATATTTCTATATTCCCTTTGCACATTTTCTATATCAGCACTTTTTATATTTAATCTATATTAGTGTATTATGCATTTTGCTATATTTTCATGTTTTGATGATATAGATGCACTTTAATGAGTAGCACATTTATATATATATATATTTTCCATATATGTTTCACTTTTTTTAGTCATAGATTAGTATAGGTTCAGTTTGTGTTCTCTTTTTTTTATATATATTTTTTATGGCAGTATACTGGCCCCCACGTGTTTATTGTAAGACATAAATTTAATCTGCCCTTTGGAATAGGCTTGTTGCCTTTATAGGATATTATCTTTATTGTGCTGTGCGCGTCTCCTGTTCCCGTGGTGTGCACGCCTGCCATCCCGCGTCCTGCTTGTGGTGTCATGGATCGCGCAAGAGCGCGATTCTGTGGCGCTGCCGCGGGATGCGGGGTGGGGGTGCTGTCGCCGTGGCGACGGGAGACGCGCCACTACAAGTGCATGATTTTTTAATATCCCTATGCGATTCAAATGGTGCTGAGCGCGTCTCTTGCTTCCGTGGTGGGCGCACCTTCCGTCCCGTGCCTCGCCTGTAGCGCCGCGGATCGCGCAATAGCGCGTCTCTGCGGAGCTGCCGCGGGATGCGGGGTGGAGGTGTTGTCGCCGTGGCAGCGGGCGACGCGCCGTTACCTATGCACCATATCCACTATGGCCTCTATGGTATAGTGTGCGTCACCGGCTTCTCTGGTATGCGCATGCTCCGTCTCCGGCCTGGCTTGTGACGTCTCGAGCAGCGCGCCGCGCCTCCTTGTGATGTCGCTGTTGGGCGTGGGGCGGCGTGTGGGCGCCGGAGTAGCATGTGAGGCACGTAATAAGGCGCCGGTAATAGGATTGGATAGGGGCTCAATTTTGATCATATATAAAGCGGCAGCTCGACCTCCCTCACATCACTCCCTGAAGAAGCAAGACGTGTGAAACGCGCGTTGGAGTGTGAGGAGGTAGCTTCGGTCCATCTATCATGACTACTGGTTAGTATGTATACCTTTTGCACTATGCACTATGCACTTTTTTTGGCTTCAAAACTGCTTTATGTAAAGGGTAGGTGTGGGATATGAAAGGTCATCTTTAGGATCTCCACTTGGATATTGATACTGTTGTACCTTCTCCTACACTTATGTCCCATGGTGGAAATATACTAATACAGCAGCCCTAAGATATATACTTGTATAGCAGTTCTGAGAAGCAGTTATTATTGTCTTGCTACTAACAGTACTTTATTATTAGAATAGGATATATCCATCAATAAAACAGTAGATATATATTATTATTCTGGATGTCCAAAGCTACTCCTCTTGTTTTTAATTATTATTTGTGTATTGTTCTATTGGTGTCAATAAAATATTTTTGAACTTTTATATATATTTTTTTGATTATTTATATTCAAGTAGTTTTTTGATTGGTTTATAGATTTGTGCATCTGCTTGAAGCATAATTGTTTCTATTTGGGGATTCTTTCCTTGTCGGATTAAAGGGAGATAGTAGCTGCCTGCCATACCTGGCTGAGATTACTGCAGGCAGGGAGATAGTAATTGTAGGACAGTCCCTGTTTTTTTTTTTTTTTGGTGGGAGATTAAGATTGGCAATTTGGCATTTCTGCTAGAGTGCCATCCCTGTGTGTGCCATCTCTCTCACATAGTGGGCCATAGAAAGCCTTTTCATTTTTCTGTATTTTTTTTTGTGGGGTGTATAAATTCTCCCTGATAAAAATACAGTGGGAGATTAATATTGGCCTTTGGGCTTGTGTGCCAGTCCTGAGTGTGCCATCTCTCTCACAAATAGTGGGCCATAGAAAGCCTATTTTTTTTTTTTTGGGTTTTATAAATTCTCCCTGAAAAAAAGGGAGATTAATATTGGCCTCTGGGCTTGTGTGCCAGTCCTGAGCGTGCCATCTGTGCCAGCCCTGAGCGTGCCATCTCTCTCACAAATAGTGGGCCATAGAAAGCCTATTTAATTTTTTTTTTGGTTTTATAAATTTTCCCTGAAAAAAAGGGAGATTAATATTGGCCTCTGGGCTTGTGTGCCAGTTGTGAGCGTGCCATCTGTGCCAGTCCTGAGCGTGCCATCTCTCTCACAAATAGTGGGCCATAGAAAGCCTATTTAATTTTTTTTTTGGTTTTATAAATTTTCCCTGAAAAAAGGGAGATTAATATTGGCCTCTGGGCTTGTGTGCCAGTTGTGAGCGTGCCATCTGTGCCAGTCCTGAGCGTGCCATCTCTCTCACAAATAGTGGGCCATAGAAAGCCTATTTAATTTTTTTTTTGGTTTTATAAATTCTCCCTGAAAAAAAGGGAGATTAATATTGGCCTCTGGGCTTGTGTGCCAGTTGTGAGCGTGCCATCCGTGCCAGTCCTGAGCGTGCCATCTCTCTCACAAATAGTGGGCCATAGAAAGCCTATTTAAATATTTTTTTGGTTTTATAAATTCTCCCAGAAAAAAAGGGAGATTAATATTGGCCTCTGGGCTTCTGTGCCAGTCCTGAGCGTGCCATCTGTGCCAGTCCTGAGCGTCCCATCTCTCTCACAAATAGTGGGCCATAGAAAGCCTATTTTTTTTTTTTTTTGGGTTTTAGAAATTCTCCCTGAAAAAAAAAGGGAGATTAATATTGCCCTTTGGGCTTGTGTGCCAGTACTAAGCGTGCCATCTCTCTCTCTCTCTCAGTCAGTGGGCCATAGAACGCCTATTTTTGGTTTTATTTGTTTTCTAAATTCTCCCTGAAAAAATCATTTTATTTTATTTGGTTTCTAAATTCTTCCTGATAAAATCATATTTTTTTTATTATTTTTTATTCTAAAGTCTCCCTGAAAAAAACAAAACAAAAAAAAAAACAAACAAAAAAAACAGTGGGGGATTAATATTGGCCTTTCTGCTTGTGTGCCAGTCTTGACTCCTGTGTGCGTCATCTGTCACTCAGTGGGCCATAGAACGCCTATTTTTTGTTTTATTAGTTTTATAAATTCTCCCTGAAAAAATCATTTTATTTTATTTGGTTTCTAAATTCTTCCTGATAAAATCATATTTTTTTTATTATTTTTTTTTCTAAAGTCTCCCTGAAAAAAAAAAAAAAAAAACAAACAAAAAAAACAGTGGGGGATTAATATTGGCCTTTCTGCTTGTGTGCCAGTCTTGACTCCTGTGTGCGTCATCTGTCACTCAGTGGGCCATAGAACGCCTATTTTTTGTTTTATTAGTTTTATAAATTCTCCCTGAAAAAATCATTTTATTTTATTTGGTTTCTAAATTCTTCCTGATAAAATCATATTTTTTTTATTATTTTTTTTTCTAAAGTCTCCCTGAAAAAAAAAAAAAAAAAACAAACAAAAAAAACAGTGGGAGATTAATATTGGCCTTTCTGCTTGTGTGCCAGTCTTGACTCCTGGGTGTGCCATCTCTCTCTCTCTCTCTCTCTCTCTCTCTCTCTCTCTCTCTCCAATTGTGGTCCATAGAAAGCCTATATTTTTTTTCCTTGATTTGGGTTCCAAAATCTACCAGAGAAAATAACTACATCAATCATTGGTAGAAAAATATTGGCCTCTGGGCTTGTGTGCCACTCCTGATTCCTGTGTGCGTCATCTCTCACTCAGTGGCCCATAGAAAGCATATAGTTTGTTACATTTGTTTTCTAAATTCTCCCTGCAAAAATCTATTTTTTTTTTTTTTTTGGGTTTCTAAAGTGATCCTGAAAAAAATAAAAGTAAAAAAAAAATAATAGTGTGACATTAATATTAACATTTGTGCTTCAGTGACAGTCCTGCGTGTGGGGCATCTCTCTAATTTGCAGCCACCAAAAACAGAGTGTGTAACATTGGGCCTGATTTTCGCTGTGGTCTCACCAACCTGTAAAAGGGGAGCTAAATCATACTGAAGTTATAGCTCACCGTGTAAGTTGTGTGACTGCAACAAATAACGTTAGTTTGGTTACGTTTTTAAAACAATGAGGAAGTCTAGTGGAAGAGGTCGTGGCCGGGGGCGTTCATTGTCAGCTGGTAATGAGGGTAGTGGTAGTGGTGGAGCATCAGGTGGTCGTGGGAAAAAAAATATTGCACCTAAGTCTGGAGCTGTGGAGCCAGGTTCGTCGTCCGGCTACACAAGGCCTCGAACGCTCCCTTTTCTGGGATTAGGAAAACCGCTTTTAAAGCCGGAGCAGCAAGAGCAAGTTTTGGCTTATCTTGCTGACTCAGCCTCTAGCTCTTTTGCCTCCTCTCGTGAAACTGGTAAAAGTAAAAGCAGCGCGTCGTTAGTGGATGTTCACGGTCAGGGACAAGTCACTTCCTTGTCCTCTTCAGCAAAAACAACAACAGAGAAGAATGCAGCAGGCGACACAACGGGTTACTCCATGGAGCTCTTTACACATACCGTCCCTGGCTTAGAAAGTGAAGCAGTTAACAGTCCATGCCCATTACAAGTTGAATCTGACATGGAGTGCACTGACGCACAGCCACAGCCAGACTACTATGCTGGTCCTTTGACTCAGACCACAACATTGCCCTCGCAGGGTGCTGATCAAGAATCAGACCCTGATGAGACTATGTTGCCCCATCACGAACGCTATACCACCGAACGACACGGTGACACAGACGAAGTTGCGCAGGAGGTACAAGAAGAGTTATTAGATGACCCAGTTCTTGACCCCGATTGGCAGCCATTGGGGGAACAGGGTGCAGGCGGCAGCAGTTCTGAAGCAGAGGAGGAGGAGGGGCCGCAGCAGGCATCAACATCGCCACAGGTTCCATCTGCCGGGCCCGTATCTTGCCCAAAACGCGTGGCAAAGCCAAAACCTGGTGGAGGACAGCGTGGCCATCCGGTTAAAGCTCAGTCTGCAATGCCTGAAAAGGTATCCGATGCTAGAAAGAGTGCAGTCTGGCATTTTTTTAAACAACATCCAATTGATCAGCGCAAAGTCATCTGTCAAAAATGTTCTACTTCCTTAAGCAGAGGTCAGAATCTGAAAAGTCTCAATACTAGTTGCATGCATAGACATTTAACCACCATGCATTTGAAAGCTTGGACTAACTACCAAACGTCCCTTAAGGTTGTTGCACCCTCGGCCAATGAAGCTAGTCATCAACGCAACATCCCTTCCGGCAGTGTAGGACCACCATTTAGCGCACCACCTGCTGTATCTGTGCAGGTATCTTTGCCAGGCCAAAGCAGTCAGGGTCAGGGAATCACCAGTTTCGTAGTAGGAAACACTGCATCTAGGGCACCGGCGGCAACAATACCATCTCCCACCGTCTCTCAGTCTGCCATGTCCACCGGCACCCCCGCTAGTTCCACGATCTCCAGCTCTCCAGTCCAGCTCACCCTACATGAGACTATGGTTAGAAAAAGGAAATACTTAGCCTCGCATCCGCGTACACAGGGTTTGAACGCCCACATAGCTAGACTAATCTCGTTAGAGATGATGCCCTACCGGTTAGTTGAAAGCGAAGCTTTCAAAGACCTGATGGACTACGCTGTACCACGCTACGAGCTACCCAGTCGACACTTTTTTTCCAGAAAAGCCATCCCAGCCCTCCACCAGCATGTTAAAGAGCGCATCGTCCATGCACTCAGGCAATCTGTGAGCACAAAGGTGCACCTGACAACAGATGCATGGACCAGTAGGCATGGCCAGGGACGTTACGTGTCCATCACGGCACACTGGGTAAATGTGGTGGATTCAGGGTCCACAGGGGACAGCAAGTTTGGGACAGTTCTGCCTAGCCCACGGTCTAGTAAACAGTTGGCTGTAGCCGTTCGCACCCCCTCCTCCTCCTCCTCGTCCTCCTGCAGAAGCAAGAGCTCGTCCACAGACCGCAGTCGCACAAACACTCTATCCGCACCTGCCACTGTTGCACACCAGGTCTCCCATTATGGGGCAGCTACTGGCAAACGTCAGCAGGCTGTATTGGCTATGAAGTGTTTGGGCGACAATAGACACACCGCGGAAGTTCTGTCCGAGTTCTTGCAGCAAGAAACGCAGTCGTGGCTGGGCACTGTAGATCTTGAGGCAGGCAAGGTAGTTAGTGATAACGGAAGGAATTTCATGGCTGCCATTTCCCTTTCCCAACTGAAACACATTCCTTGCCTGTCTCACACATTAAACCTGGTGGTGCAGTGCTTCCTGAAAAGTTATCCGGGGTTATCCGACCTGCTCCTCAAAGTGCGTGGACTTTGCGCACATATCCGCCGTTCGCCTGTACACTCCAGCCGTATGCAGACCTATCAGCGTTCTTTGAACCTTCCCCAGCATCGCCTAATCATAGACGTTGCAACAAGGTGGAACTCAACACTGCACATGCTTCAGAGACTGTGCAAACAGAGGCGGGCTGTTATGTTTTTGTGGGAGGATACACATACACGGGCAGGCAGTAGGATGGCAGACATGGAGTTGTCAGGTGTGCAGTGGTCGAAGATTCAAGACATGTGTCAAGTCCTTCAGTGTTTTGAGGAATGCACACGGCTGGTTAGTGCAGACAACGCCATAATAAGCATGAGCATCCCCCTAATGCGTCTGCTGATGCAAAGTTTGACGCACATAAAGGATCAGGCGTCTGCACCAGAGGAAGAGGAAAGCCTTGATGACAGTCAGCGATTGTCTGGTCAGGGCAGTGTACATGACGAGGTACCGGGCGAAGAGGAGGTGGAGGATGAGGAGGATGATGGGGATGAGTATATTTTTAATGAGGAAGCTTTCCCGGGGGCACGGGAAATTGTTGGCGTGGCAAGGCCGGGTTCTTGTTTTTTGAGGGACACAAGTGACGTAGATTTGCCTGCAACTGCCCCTCAACCAAGCACAACCGCAGATTTGACAACGGGAACTTTGGCCCACATGGCGGATTATGCCTTGCGTATCCTCAAAAGGGACACACGCATTACAAAAATGATGAACGATGACGATTACTGGTTGGCCTGCCTCCTTGATCCTCGCTATAAAGGCAAATTGCAAAATATTATGCCACATGAGAACTTGGAACTAATATTAGCAACAAAACAATCAACTCTTGTTGACCGTTTGCTTCTGGCATTCCCTGCACACAGCGCCCGTGATCGTTCTCACACGAGCTCCAGGGGCCAGCAGACCAGAGGTGTTAGAGGGGCAGAAATCAGAAGTGGCGTTGGCCAGAGGGGTTTTCTGACCAGGTTGTGGAGTGATTTTTCTATGACCGCAGACAGGACAGGTACTGCAGCATCAATTCAAAGTGACAGGAGACAACATTTGTCCAGTATGGTTACAAACTATTTTTCATCCCTTATCGACGTTCTCCCTCAACCGTCATTCCCATTTGATTACTGAGCATCCAAATTAGACACCTGGCCAGAATTGGCAGAATATGCATTGCAGGAGCTTGCTTGCCCGGCAGCTAGTGTCCTATCAGAAAGAGTATTCAGTGCTGCAGGTTCAATACTAACAGAAAAAAGGACTCGTCTGGCTACCCAAAATGTAGATGATCTAACCTTCATTAAAATGAACCACAACTGGATTTCAAAATCTTTTGCCCCACCCTGCCCGGCTGACACCTAGCTTTCCTATGAAAAGGTCTTGCCTGTGGACTATTCTGAATGACTTTTCCAATCTCGTAATTTTCTTCACCTGATTGTCCAGCATACGACATGTTTCCACCTCACGAAATGGCCAAACTCCCCACACGGGGCCGTGCTATCGCCACTTTGCGCTTGGACCCTTGAGAGTGCTGTTTGTCTGAAGAGGTGGGTGTGGCCGCTTTTGGTCGACGGCACTGCCACTGGGTCCCTCATAGTACAATAAAGTGTCTCTGGCGGTGGTGGTGCGCACCCAACGTCAGACACACCGTTGTAATATGAGGGGCCCTGTGCCTGTACCGCCAGCCACAAGACAGTTCCCCCCCCAGCTCAAACAGTGCTCTACCACTAGCAAAATTATCTCTCACAGCTTCACCAATGTGTAGTCTAGGCGCTGACATCCTTCAATGCCTGGCACTGACAATACCATTGTTTTGACATTTTTGTTATGTTAGGCCTTCGAAGCCTGTCTGCGGTCCCTTCTTTCTACAACTACTACACTGACCAGGCCACTGCTGGCCGTGTTACCCTGGAACCAATTTAAAAGTGCCTACAGTCAGCCCAATTTTGTTATGTTAGGCCTTCGAAGCCTGTCTGCCGTCACTCCTTCCACTAGACTTCCACTGACCATACACTGCTGCCCATGTACCCCTGGAACCAATTTAAAAGTGCCTACAGCCAGCCCAAGTTTGTTATGTTAGGCCTTCGAAGCCTGTCTGCGGTCACTCCTTCCACTAGACTTCCACTGACCAGACCACTGCTGCCCGTGTACCCCTGGAACCAATTTAAAAGTGCCTACAGCCAGCCCAAGTTTGTTATGTTAGGCCTTCGAAGCCTGTCTGCGGTCACTCCTTCCACTAGACTTCCACTGACCAGACCACTGCTGCCCGTGTACCCCTGGAACCAATTTAAAAGTGCCTACAGCCAGCCCAAGTTTGTTATGTTAGGCCTTCGAAGCCTGTCTGCGGTCACTCCTTCCACTAGACTTCCACTGACCAGACCACTGCTGCCCGTGTACCCCTGGAACCAATTTAAAAGTGCCTACAGCCAGCCCAAGTTTGTTATGTTAGGCCTTCGAAGCCTGTCTGCGGTCACTCCTTCCACTAGACTTCCACTGACCAGACCACTGCTGCCCGTGTACCCCTGGAACCAATTTAAAAGTGCCTACAGCCAGCCCAAGTTTGTTATGTTAGGCCTTCGAAGCCTGTCTGCCGTCACTCATTCCACTAGACTTCCACTGACCATACACTGCTGCCCGTGTACCCCTGGAACCAATTTAAAAGTGCCTACAGCCAGCCCAAGTTTGTTATGTTAGGCCTTCGAAGCCTGTCTGCGGTCACTCCTTCCACTAGACTTCCACTGACCAGACCACTGCTGCCCGTGTACCCCTGGAACCAATTTAAAAGTGCCTACAGCCAGCCCAAGTTTGTTATGTTAGGCCTTCGAAGCCTGTCTGCAGTCACTCCTTCCACTAGACTTCCACTGACCAGACCACTGCTGCCCGTGTACCCCTGGAACCAATTTAAAAGTGCCTACAGCCAGCCCAAGTTTGTTATGTTAGGCCTTCGAAGCCTGTCTGCCGTCACTCATTCCACTAGACTTCCACTGACCATACACTGCTGCCCGTGTACCCCTGGAACCAATTTAAAAGTGCCTACAGCCAGCCCAAGTTTGTTATGTTAGGCCTTCGAAGCCTGTCTGCGGTCACTCCTTCCACTAGACTTCCACTGACCAGACCACTGCTGCCCGTGTACCCCTGGAACCAATTTAAAAGTGCCTACAGCCAGCCCAAGTTTGTTATGTTAGGCCTTCGAAGCCTGTCTGCGGTCACTCCTTCCACTAGACTTCCACTGACCAGACCACTGCTGCCCGTGTACCCCTGGAACCAATTTAAAAGTGCCTACAGCCAGCCCAAGTTTGTTATGTTAGGCCTTCGAAGCCTGTCTGCGGTCACTCCTTCCACTAGACTTCCACTGACCAGACCACTGCTGCCCGTGTACCCCTGGAACCAATTTAAAAGTGCCTACAGCCAGCCCAAGTTTGTTATGTTAGGCCTTCGAAGCCTGTCTGCCGTCACTCATTCCACTAGACTTCCACTGACCATACACTGCTGCCCATGTACCCCTGGAACAAATTTAAAAGTGCCTACAGCCAGCCCAAGTTTGTTATGTTAGGCCTTCGAAGCCTGTCTGCCGTCACTCATTCCACTAGACTTCCACTGACCATACACTGCTGCCCATGTACCCCTGGAACAAATTTAAAAGTGCCTACAGCCAGCCCAAGTTTGTTATGTTAGGCCTTCGAAGCCTGTCTGCGTCCCGTTCTTTCAACTACAACTACACTGACCAGGCCACTGATGGCCGTGTTCCCCTGGAACCAATTTTAACTTGCCTACAGCCAGCCCTATGTTATTATGTTAGGCCTTCGAAGCCTGTCTGCGTCCCGTTCTTTCAACTACAACTACACTGACCAGGCCACTGATGGCCGTGTTCCCCTGGAACCAATTTTAACTTGCCTACAGCCAGCCCAATGTTAGGCCTTTGATGCCTGTCTGCCGTCACTCCTTCCACTAGGCCTCCACTGACCTGTCTACTGCTGCCCGTGTACCCCTTGAACCAACATCATTAAATATAAAAAAAATTATTTGATTATAAAAAATAAGATCGTGTTGAGATCTCAAATGCAGACATTTTAACAATAAAAACAAACACACAACAAAAATCTGGAACTGTTCTAAAAAGGTCCAACAGCTACAATTACTTTCTCCTGCAAGAAGTTAACTGAAAGTTTTTTGGAGTTGTTAACACAGATATGGCATCCACCGAGTGTTGTCCTGTCGCGTCTCCTTTAAATTATTTCCAATAAGATGTTAAACTATTAATTTAATAAAATCAATAATTAAAAAAATAATTGAGTAAGTCAAAAGCACATTGCAAATAAACATTAATTACAAATCAAGAAGCATGGCGCGTCCGAGGGTGAGTAGATACCTAATAAGAATATAATCACCCTCGGACGCGCAATGCTTATTTCCAACATCCTTCCTTCCTAAGAATCAGCCCTTCCGTGGTGTAGAGAGAGGTTGTGTTACACTCCAAGGTGTTCCCCAGGTTGCCTTTCCTGAGCTTCGATCTTCCGGCTCTCGTTTAGTAGCTGTTGGAAACTACGCTGCATTAGGCCTACTAATTGTGTATGGGTGAAACAGTGGCGCATCTGCGGTCCCTCCTTCCACTAGGCCTCCACTGACCTGTCTACTGCGGCCCGTGTACCCCTTGAACCAACCTAATAAAATATTTAAAAAATTAATTTGATTATAAAAAATAAGATCGTGTTGAGATCTCAAATGCAGACATTTTAACAATAAAAACAAACACACAACAAATATCTGGAACTGTACTACAAAAGTCCAACAGCTACAATTTCTTTCTCCTGCAAGAAGTTAACTGAAAGTTTTTTGGAGTTGTTAACACAGATATGGCATCCACCGAGTGTTGTCCTGTCGCGTCTCCTTTAAATTATTTCCAATAAGATGTTAAACTATTAATTTAATAAAATCAATAATTAAAAAAATAATTGAGTAAGTCAAAAGAACATTGCAAATAAACATTAATTACAAATCAAGAAGCATGGCGCGTCCGAGGGTGAGTAGATACCGAATAAGAATATAATCACCCTCGGACGCGCAATGCTTATTTACAACAGCCTTCCTTCCTAAGAATCAGCCCTTTCGTGGTGTAGAGAGAGGTTGTGTTACACTCCAAGGTGTTCCCCGGGTTGCCTTTCATGAGCTTCGATCTTCCGGCTCTCGTTTAGTAGTTGGTGGAAACTACGCTGCATTAGGCCTACAAATTTGGTGTGGGGTGTAGAGACAGGTTGTGTTACACTCCAAGGTTTTCACCAGGTTGCCTTTCCTGAGCTTCAATCTTCATGCTCTCGTTTAGTAGTTGTAGAAAAGTACGCTGCATTAGGCCTACAAAATGGGTATGGGGTGGAGAGAGATGGTGTGTTACACTCCAAGGTGTTCCCCAGGTTGCCTTTCCTGAGCTTCTATCTTCAGGCTCTCATTAAATTGTGGTTAAATGGAACAACTGCATTTGGCGTACTAGTTGGTTTGGGGCCTACTATCGGTGTCTGCCACTCCTTGCTGTTCTCCTGGTTTCCTGTCCTGAAATTCCATTTTCAGGCTCTCGTTAAGTAGTTGTTAATGTTAGACTGCATTTGGCCTACTAGTTGGGCTGGGGCCTACTATCGGTGTCTGCCACTCCTTGCTGTTCTCCTCCACTGAACAAAGCTGTGCCGCCTGTTTACTACGGTTGCCAATTTTGAACTGCATTTCGACTACTTACTGATTTGGCCCTACTCTCTGTGTCAGCCTCTCATTCCAGTTGTCCTCCACTGCAATGCCCCCTGGTTATTCCTGTGTTACCAATTTTGAACTGCATTTAGCCCACTTTCTTCTTTGGGCCTATATCTGTGTTTCCACTTCATCGTGCCCATTGCCCAGCCAGTGATAGATGAGTCTGCTGGTACATTGACCCATAACGCAACATTCCCCGTGCACGCTACACAACAACATTGTGACCCTGCTGAAAGTCAGGTTGCTCTTCCCGCATACCATACCACCTTACACGGGGACAAAGAGGAAGGTGCAGATGAAAGTGCAGGTTCCTTCATCAGGTGGGGGGAGGAATACTAGTTGGCGACGTCACTGGCACAGGGCCTCTCATAGTACGCAAAAGTGTTGCTGCCGGTGGGAGGCGCCCCCGCCGTGCAAACACACCGCTGTACTTTGAGGGGCCCTGTGCCAGTGCCAATGCCAACGAGTGGGCCCCCCCTGCTTGCTCAGGTTCACAGCACTTGCAAAGTTGAAATACTTACCTCTCCCTGCTCCACTGCCGTGACGTGGTCCAGATTTCCTGGGCCCACTAATTACTTGAACCAGCCCTACCCCCCACAACTTTAGCCAAATGACCCCCAATTTCAAATGCCTTCCAATTATTATAAGGTAAATTACGCTTGACAAGCTTCATTAAGAAGAATGGATGGTTTTGACATTAAAATGGGCACTCTAGGTGTTTTCCTGGCCCCCACTCACTGCCGACTATGCTGCCCCATTGACTTGCATTGGGTTTCGTGTTTCGGTCGATCCCGACTTTACGTCATAATCGGCCGATTTCACTCGACCCGACTTTGGACATAGTCGGGTTTCGCAAAACCCGGCTCGACTCTAAAAAGGTCAAGGTCGCTCAACTCTAGTGGGAACCATGGCTCTCTGACCAGCGGGGAGGAATTCCCCGCCAATCAGAAGGGGTGTTTGCCGCGCTGTCACACACATGACAGCATGTCAAACACTGTATTGTCGGACCCCCCATTCAAGTGAATGGGGTTCGGGTCCGCTCTGCTGGATGACAAGCTGCATGGACGCATCATACAGCCTGCCATCTAGATGTAGCAGAGCCAAGTGTGACATCACAGCCAGCTGTCCTTGACTTTTCTGCAACATATACGCTGCAAGAAAAGTCAACCTGCATATTTGCAGCGTTTTTTCACCACCCATTCAAGTCAATGGGTGAAAAATGCTGAGAAAACGCAGAAAGAAGTGACATGCCCTGTCCAAAAAAAAATATTGATCACACAAAAAGACAATGTGTGGGCATAAGATTTCTGAAATCGCATAGGCTTTGCTGGTACTGTAAAAAGCAGCTGAAAATTAGCATAAAAAAGCAGCAAAAGCGCCCCGTGTGAACTAAAATATTACTAATAAGGCTGTGTTCACATGTTGCATTTTTGCAGGGTTTTTCGCTGCTTTTTTATGCTGCATTTTACAGTATCAGGAAAGTCTATGAGATTTCAGAAATCTCATGCACACACTTTGGTTTTATTTCCCTGACTGATTTGGAAAGCTACTGCATTTTTAAAAACTGCAAAATGTCTCTTTCAGCCTTTGTTTAAAAAAAAAAAAGACAAAAAAATGCAGACAGTGACATGTTGCAGTTTTTAAAAACACAGCAGAAATCGCAAGTAGCAGTTTTTGGTGCAAAAACCTGAGAGTTAAATAAGCCTTTTTTTTTGGGGGGGGGGGGAGGCACCAAACTTTATCAACATGCATGAGAGACAACAAAACACTGCAAAAACTGCTTTTTGTAAGCAGCTTAAATGCAGCTTTAAATTTGCGCTAAAAAAAAGCAACACGTGAACATAGACTAGCAGTTCCATACATCCCGTCACCACTATGTACAGCGCTGCCTAAAAGAAAACGGTGGACAAGCTGCTAAATATCAGCAATGTCGCAATAACAATCAATGTCATAAAGTCTGACAACCCCACATGTAGGCACAGACCGAATGCCACGGTAGTGTCAGCGCCATTCTGGATGGCAGGGCTCATATTGGACCTGTTTAATATCTTCTAGGGACCACCTAGTATTATCCCCCATAGTAACCCCTACATGACAGGCGGCTGCAGACCATCTGCTGAAGGTACTGTGACATGATGAAGGTGCCAGGACTTGCAGGCATTGCTGGGACCATCGCATCCCCTGGAGGTGCAAAGAGCAGTATCAGCCCTCATTCCCCCAACACAAAGGCTCCTTTGATCAGTGCTCCCCGGCTTTACCGCCCCCATCACAGAGCAGCCCCGAGCCTCTGCCGTGCACTTACACTATCCACATCCCCGGTAATGGTGAAGGGCAGGATCACCCAGCCTGGCATCTTGGAGAGAGGCATGCTGGTGCCAAGTCCGTGCTGCCCTGCTGACGGCTGTCCTGGGCTTCAGCACTTCACAGTAAATTGCCAGGATCCAGGTGGAGGCTTCTCCCAATAACCCCAGAAAAGTTTCAGCTGCTCTTCTCCAAGGATGGCGCTCGCCCAAGCCCCTCGCAGGTCCTGATGAGCAGAAAAAAAATCCTATATAGAAAAGAAATCCCAAATAATATTCAATATATAACCAAATAGTAAATATTAACAATAAACATATACCCAAAGAAAATATTTACTAAAAAAAGTCAATAAATTTAATCAAATTATTTATTTTATCAACAAGAGAAGGATATGACACAATCAACAACAATTTTTTGTTATTTAAAAAAAATATATACATATAAATATTATTTCATTTAAATAATTAGTACAAACTAGTAACCAGTATGTGGGGGGTCCGGCACGTAAAACTGATTGGTAAAAAATGTATGTGGACAATTTTATAAAAATATATATTATATCAAATGAATAAAAATATAATCAGAACTATAATAATCAATATACATAATTTTGCATGGCTGGCAATAAGAATTATTAATTATGAAATACAATAAAAACTAGTATATAAATAATGTTAAGTAAACAATATTTCATATAATAATAATATAAAAAAACTTTCTCTATAAAAATACTAAATATATTTTTACTTTTATTTCTATACACCTTAGTAGTCAATTGTACCCAATATAGAAATCCAGGAGTAAGCCATATTTAAATTTGAGATAAAATAAATAGAAAATGGTGAGAAATAAAGAAACACATATGATGATATAAAATAATAAAACAGAAGTTTATAAGCAAAATATGAATGATGGCATGGTGTAAATAAAAAATGAAGAATAAAATTGTAAAAAATATATAAACACAAATAATAATAATTGGTGTTGGAAAATTTAATTCAAATACTATACAATGGGAAAAAAATAATGAAACACCAAATATATCAAAATATGCAACCAGTGCAAATATGCCACATTAAATAAAGCTGATAAACTAAAAAATATATATCAATAAAAGTGTAATAAATATGAACTAATTATATATATGTGACCAATTCATCTATATAGTGAAGAAAAATTCCTCCAATAAAAGTGCAATAAATATAATTTAAGTCTAAAGAAATGAATATTAGCAGCATGTAAAGCTCACAAATATAGTAAGCACATGAACCAAAAGATGATAAAGAGGTGTCAAGAAATCAATATTTAATAATAAGACCAGTCATGTATACAAACCAGAAAAGCGTGCCGCAGCCCCCGCATACACCACTCCACTTTTGATTTCTTTACACCTCTTTATCATCTTTTGGTTCATGTGCTTATGATATTTGTGAGCTTTACATGCTGCTAATATTGATTTTTGTGCCCTGTGGTATTAATTTAGAATTAAATTATATTTATTGCATTTTTATTGGAGGAATATTTCTTCACTATATAGATGAATTGGTCACATATATATAATTAGTTCATATTTATTACACTTTTATTGATTATATATATTTTTTAGTTTATCAGCTTAATTTATTGTGGCATATTTGCACTGGTTGCATATTTTGATATATTTGGTGTTTCATTATATTTTTCACATTGTATAGTATTTGAATTAAATTTTCCAACACCAATTATTATTATTTGTTTTTATATATTTTTTACAATTTTATTCTTCATTTTTTATTTACACCATGCCATCATTCATATTTTGCTTATAAACTTCTGTTTTATTATTTTATATCATCATATGTATTTCTTTATTTCTCACCATTTTCTATTTATTTTATCTCAAATTTAAATATGGTTTACTCCTGGATTTGTATATTGGGTACAGTTGACTACTAAGGTGTATAGAAATAAAAGTAAAAATATATTTAGCATTTTTATAGAGAATTTTTTTATATATTATTATTATATGAAATATTGTTTACTTAATATTATTTATATACTAGTTTTTATTGTATTTAATTATTAATAATAATAATTGCCAGCCATGCAAAATTATGTATATTGACTATTATAGTTCTGATTATATTTTTATTCATTTGTTCTAATATATATTTTTATAAAATTGTCCATATACATTTTTTACCAATCAGTTTTACGTGCCGGATCCCCCACATAACTAGTTACATTTGTACTAATTATTTAAATGAAATAATATATACCGCATATATAATTTTTAAATAACAAAAAATTGTTGTTGATTGTGTCATATCCTTCTTTTTTTAATAAAATAAATAATTTGATTAAATTTATTGACTGTTTTTTTTAGTAAATATTTTCTTTGGGTATACCTGATGAGCAGAAGGCTACAATCTTTCAAATCCCGGGCCAAGGCACCAGCAGTCCGGCCGGGGTACAGCAGAGGGACGTGATCCAAGATGTGATCCCCAGCAGCCAGAACACTGATGTGGGTGGGCGGGCCCTGGACTGTCAGGCAGAAACTAAACTTGGCGCCTCAGCGAGGAGGGGGCGGGGCCTATGGTGTGATGTGTTTCCGCCTCTGGCTCCCTGTGCAGTACATTTAACAGTGCGAGATCCAGTACCCCTCAGCAGCCAGAAGACGTAGTTGGGAGGGAGGTGGGCGGGCAAGCCCCCAGACTATTAAAAAAACAAACAAAAAAAAATCTTGCTCAGGTGCCGCTCCCCCCGCATCCTGCCACCCTAGGCACGTGCCCTCAAGTGTCTAGTGGCAAATACGGCCCTGACTCCGGTGTAAAACGTCCAAGCGTTCGCTGACACTGAGGGAATGAAGACAAAGTGGCAGAAACGCTGTCAGACAATACAAAGATCTGTACATGCCGAATTTGTAAAGATGAAATCTTTCTTCATTGGATAAAGGAAATATTGATTGATTTTTGGCATCTTTTTTAGAGCTTGCCTTTTACATGTTCTCTGAGACAGCTGTAACTTTTACATCTGGCTTAAAGAACAGAAAAATCTTACTCCCAGGAGGTTAAAAATTGTAGGCCCATGGGAGACACCTCAGACTACTACAATAGGCTGTGCTTGGAGCAACTGCAGTGCCTGACTCCCAGTTACAACCTGGCCGGGTAGTGTGGCAAGCACTCTTTTCTTGCGAGTTTCGAGGTGCTTGTGAAGTGAGATGGCAATCCCCCGTCGTAGAGTAATGTTCAATCACTGCACACTCTTGATAGATGCTTGTGAGAATTTTATTGTACAGATGCAGTAATAACACAATTCAGGTGCAGGGATAGAGAAAATGGTGAGGCGACAAATACATAACGTTTCAACCCTCACAGGGTCTTATTCATATAGTCACTGTTGGCAAGCTTCACTGAATGGTATAAAAGATATTTTGTTTGCAAAGGACACCTGGGTCCAGGGGAAGTCCGGCGCACCTGCAGCCTATAATCCAAGGTTCTTGTCGCCTCACCATTTTCTCTATCCTTGCACCTGAATTGTGTTATTGCTGCATCTGTATCTGTACAATAACATTCTCACAAGCATCTATCAAGAGTGTGAGGTGATTGACCATTACTCCCAGTTACAACCTGGCATTGTCATATTGAAAAATGGATTGTGGGACACTTTGGAGGTATGACCCTAACACTGGTACCATACCTGGAATGAAGACTAGAGTAGTCTGGCTGCAGTACATTATTCCATACTACACCATAATCCCGGGATTGAGACCATTGTGACGTTACTTTGTGAAGACATTCCATTCTTTGTAGATGGAACACTTGCAAAATACTTATTTTCCATACTGGATATGGTTTGCAGAGCACTGGTTTAGGACTAATACTACCATTATGGTCACTTTATGGTGGTAATATCAGTCTTAGTACAGACGTTTTAGTTATAGCAACACTCTTATCTATATATAGTTTTTCATTAAATATGTGTATGGCGTATAGTGTTTCTGTATTAAAATACTTGTCTATCACCACTTTCCCTGGAATTCAATGCCATTCTGCTCCGCGTCTCAGTGACGTTACCACAATTTTGACTAGCCAGCTAATTCTACGAGTTACCTGGAATTGACTTTTACAATGGAAGCCAATGGAGACTCGTTCTGAAGCTCCTTAGACTTACATTGTAAAAGACACTTTTGGTTCACGCACAAACTTCCCCGGCAAGATGAAATTGTGGAAGCGTCAATGAGAAGCGGAGCACACTGGTGCTGGATCCAGAGTGGGGGTGGTAGGCGGGCCATTCCATGTCAAGTGAAACAATGATATTTACCTCTATATTTTTAATTCTTTTGATATTTTGTTATTTCGTAATAGTGTGTCAGATGAGATAATGCAAAATGTGAAGAAAAAAAAATTCCAGATAATTTTTTTTTTTTATTGATTTTCAAAGTTCCAAAAAAGTGTAAATTTCGGTGTTGTCTGCCTTTACCTTTCTCCTCATAACTCAGGCTAGAAAAAAGATAGAGAAACAAAATAAACACCATTCTACTCAGAACAGTACAGGCTTTCACCAGATATGTCACAAGAGTATCTTTAATAATATTTTACCCATGCGAATGCAAATGTAAATTTTTAAAATGCATTTCCGAAGAAAACATTTAATTTCAAAATGTCAAAAACTGCACATGTACCTGTTATGCTCCTAGCAATATCTGTACCAAAATGCAAGTTGGGATCATGATGGGATCATATTTTAAAAAGTAAAATCTCAAATTCAGATCTGTTCAGCCTGTAGTCTAAAAGTGTGGTCTATAATTACCAAATAATCCATGATTTTTAGCTATTACAGCTTAGAAGCAGTTGAGGACAGAGGAGGAAGATTTGTTAGGGCTCAATCTGAGAATGACCAGGGGTAGACAGTGACTGCAGAGCAGATGACAGGCCGGCAGCTCGCGCCTCCACAGGCCATATTCACACCAAATCTTAACACCCAGGCAACTCCTCAAATGGAGGGAGAAAAATATTCTTACCATCCAGTTCATGTATTGTACAAACCAGGACTACGGAGAGGAGGAGAGTTTGTAAAAGCCTCGGTTACAGGAAGCAGAAAGGGGACTCAGCAATACCGCACTGTCATCCCATGTAGGGAAACAGAAATAAAGAGAGTGACGTCAATGACATGGTAGAAGGCGGCACAAGATCGGCAATGGATGACAGAACTGGTGATGTGACCTGTGAATATGATCGGTGCTGGTGGCGGCTACTGGACTCTCCATAGATTGTGAAAATGAAAAAGTAGAATTTACTTTTTTGCTCCTTCTGGTCCAGCGCCGTCCTTTGTGTATCCAAGAAAACCAGACATTTTAAAAGCTAACAAAAATCAGATATTAACTCTGGTGGAGCCGCACACCATGACAGGCCACACACACTATGACACAAAAGGAAACTGCCATTGCTAGTAAGCGCTTATGGACAAGATGACTTTTCACCCACTAGAAGGGACAAATTGATGATAAAAGACCAGTGTAAAAACCAACTATTGTTTGATTAGTTCATATTTTATAGAATGAGGATTTAACTACTGTACTATTCTTCTTAAACACTTCATAAATGACATGTTTAGTGATATAATAGAAAAAAATAGTTCCATGTATAAATAGGTGGTAAAAATATTGGTTCTTTTAATCTTGTTTGTAACATATAATTAGGATCAGACTGTATTTAGAAAATCACACTTGAGGATATGATCACCTTTTTTCTTTTGGTTTGTTCAATGCATGCAAGTTGAAAATGCTGAGCAAGTTGTGTTATGATGATTAAGATCTATTTATTCTGGCACTTCGGTATTTTTTGTGTTTCTTTATTGTTGAATATAAATGTTGAATTCAATATGTTGTAATTTGAAAAGAAAAAGGGAAGAAACTCACACAAACATAAAATCAGATGATTCAAGGCTTAAAAAAAATAAAAGTTTGATAGGTCCCAAGTTGAATCCCTGTAGAAATATAAACAAGAACACAAGTAACGCACATGCATGTTTTCACAATTTTAAAACATACGTTTGAATTTGATTACTCCAAAATAAAATATAAAGAAACATAGTCTTTTGACACATCAAATGCAAGACTGTACCATTCTGAGAAAAATGATGCATCTCCCATCTCTTTATCTTAATTGCAGCCCGAGATATGATACAAAATGTAAAGCCATACCAGGCCAAAATCCACGCTTTTTCAAAACTTTAGAAATCTGTAAAAAATTAACTGATGAAGAAAAAAAAAAATCAAAACTTTTAATTTGTAATTAACTAAAGTTGTACTTCATAAAAACAAACAAAAAAAAATCTAAAGACGTCAGGTAAAAAAAAAAATCATATTTGGATCACTTGATATGGAATGACCGCACATACCATATTTTATGGACTATAAGTTGCACCCCAAATTTTGGGGAGGAAAATAGGAAAAAAAAATTAATAAAATAGGGGGGCGTGTTATAGTCCAATTCTACGGCAGCTTACTGAAGGGTGGGTGGCGGCATTGGAGTGGGGTCACAGGAGGCAGGGTTGCAGTTGCAGGAAGCCGGCGGTGACAGGAGTGGGGCGAGCCTGCAGGCTCCGTGCTGGGAAGATGGAATGTCCCGGCGGTCCGATGCTGTGGGCACTGGGAATTCATAAAATGTCAACGGTGAGCGGTTTCGATTTCCCATTAATTACCACGCAATGGGCTTTGTGAAAATGGCCACCAGAGGCGGTGCATGTGTAGATTGACATCTCAGAAGTGGACATCTCGTCTCACAACATTTTATTGCCCCACTCCTGTCATCGCCCGCCTACTGCAGCAGTGACCTGGCATCCTGTCACCCTACTCCACTGCACTTGGTAAGCTACATTCGGATTATAACACCCACCCCGATTTTCCTTCCAAATTTTGGTTGAAAAAAGTCTCATAATCCAAAAAATATGGTATATTAAGACACTCCCACTATGCTACATGCATATGAAGCCCCTGCTAGGACCGTGGGGTACTCGGGCTGGGTCCGACGGTTCTTAAGGGGGTGGTCATGGCAGCAGTGACCCAATCCATGGCCCTGGGCATCCAATAAAATTAATGAAAGGGGAAAAAAGTTTATAGGGGATTTATTTGTGACGCCACCCATGGTGCTCGTCAGTAGGGAAATGGCCGACACTGCAGTTCAGGTTCACTGGGGCAGATGGTGATGCAGCAGAGATGTTTCAGCTCTCCACAGGTAGAGCTAGGCCCAAGGGTAGTTAAATGGTTAAAGTTAATGTTGGAGAATGTTGTGATGCAGGGCAAGTGACACAGTAATAATTTAGAGGACACAGCAGGGTGCAGTTTCCACACTTTACTCACAGTTCTTATATGCAGTCACCAGGCGGGTGCTGTGTCCTCCGGTCAGTGGTCCAGCCAGCTCTCAGGTAATTTGGGGTCCACTTTGCCAGAACCCCCTTCCTATGTTTCTTCCCTGGCCATCTCACTGCGCTGGCTTCCGCCTCTCCTGCCCTATGCCGTTACACACAGTGTCCAAAGCCAGCAGCCTCGGATCTTGTCGGGCGATGTCCTCTGGGTCCCCTTGATCCTATATGGATCACATATCCATAGCACACCTCCAAATTATGCAAAAACTATTTAGGGAAGAAGCAGGCAGCTGGAATTCTATCTGTAATGGAGTGGCCAATGCAGTCACCAAATCTCAATGCCATTGAGCGGTTGTGGGAGCAGCTTGACCTTATGGTATGCAAAAAGTGCCTATCAAGCCAAACCAACTTGTGGGAGGGGCTTCTGGAAGCATGAGGTGAAATTTCTCCTGATTACCTCAGCAAATTAGCTGCTAGAACGCCAAAGGTCTGCAATGCTGTAATTGCTGCAAAGGGAGCATTATTTGACGAAAGCAAAGATTGAAGGAGAAAATTTGTATTCCAAATAAAAATCTTTTTTTAACCTTGTCAATGTCTGGACTAGATTTTCAATTCATTTGGCAACTCACTTGATTAATAAAAGTGTCAGATATCAGGGAAAACACAAAATTGTCTGGGTGACCCTAAACTTTTGGACGGTAGTGTATGTGTGGTTGTGGCACATACAAGTACCACAGCCTCTGGTTTGCTAGCTGAGCCTTGTAGTTCTCCACTAGATTTGGGCCGCTCCCTACTGCGAACTGGTGCCTCCACCCAACTATGGTTGGCGTGGATATGGGCCACAAGGGTGGATTCCTCACTACCCATGCCCCTAGGACCCCTTCTCTTTCTTCTTTCTGTCAGGAGCTTCTCTCTATCTTCCTTCTTCTCGCTCTGTCCTCTGGTGCTAGGATGAGCTCCTCACTGCTCAAGTACCCAGCTCCAATTCCCTCTGCCTCTCACTGTTCACTGACTGACTAACTCCTCCCTCTAGTTTCCATGACAACTCCTCACAACTGCCACTCTCTCCACCCACACCCTCTACCTAGTTCCCTCCAGGCCTATAGAGGTCTAGTGTTGGATGCTAGTGTGTGGGTCCTGGGTAGTGTCCCCTCCTTACTCAAGAGCGGAGTACCACACCTCTGGCTGAGGTGCAGTACCTCTGTGACGACTGGACCCTCAGGGGCGCCACACATATATGCACACATGTAATAAAAAAGTATAATATATAGGTCATTGGAAATATACAGTAGTTAGTAGTAAATCTTGATTTCCTTCAGGTAGGGTAATTCAAGTAATAGCGACCTCAATCTGAGGAAGGGGATGGAGACAGAATGGCCATGTGTGCTTTTAAATGCCAAGGCTGAATTTTAGTCCCAGTCCGTCCCTGTACCTAGCTGCATATAAATAACTGACTTTTGAAGTGATTAGAATACAGAGCTCAAAATTTTCTTAGCTGGAACTGTTAGAAAGATGAAGGAATCCTATCTTGGGAGCAATATACAGACTTCACAAGTACAGAACATTAATTGAATATAACAGTAGGATGTTACTCTCTAAACACATTTTCATTTTCATTTTAGGATGAAAAAAATCAAGTTTTAACGACGAATATATGGCTACAAATGGTAAGATATTATGTTTCTTCCAATATTCCAATATTTCAATATTTAATATAAAGAAAGATGTGAGGTCTTTCTGGATCTTATAAGCTGAATTTGCAATGACTCCATATTAAACTGAAGTTTGGTAAATAGTTAAAGTAAATACTTCATGACAGGAAAAAAAATGACAAATGCTTATTGAATTTATGATATCCTCAATGGTATCCAGTGTCTGGAGTTTGTAAGGAAAATGGTGTTTTATCAGTAGTACTTTAAACTATATGCATGTGTATATATGGAGGGCGTTAAACTAGAAGAAGAGGGGACGGGAAGAAAAACATTAGACTCGAACAAAGACGACCCAGGAAAACATACTCAGAAGGGAGGTAAGAACATTTCTAAAACAATCCACAGTGAGGAGATTGGAACAAAACAAAATCCTCTAAACTGCATGCTCGCAAACGCCAGAAGCCTGACAAACAAGATGGAAGAACTAGAAGCAGAAATATCTACAGGTAACTTTGACATAGTGGGAATAACCGAGACATGGTTAGATGAAAGCTATGACTGGGCAGTTAACTTACAGGGTTACAGTCTGTTTAGAAAGGATCGTAAAAATCGGAGAGGAGGAGGGGTTTGTCTCTATGTAAAGTCTTGTCTAAAGTCCACTTTAAGGGAGGATATTAGCGAAGGGAATGAGGATGTCGAGTCCATATGGGTTGAAATTCATGGAGGGAAAAATGGTAACAAAATTCTCATTGGGGTCTGTTACAAACCCCCAAATATAACAGAAAGCATGGAAAGTCTACTTCTAAAGCAGATAGATGAAGCTGCAACCCATAATGAGGTCCTGGTTATGGGGGACTTTAACTACCCGGATATTAACTGGGAAACAGAAACCTGTGAAACCCATAAAGGCAACAGGTTTCTGCTAATAACCAAGAAAAATTATCTTTCACAATTGGTGCAGAATCCAACCAGAGGAGCAGCACTTTTAGACCTAATACTATCTAATAGACCTGACAGAATAACAAATCTGCAGGTGGTTGGGCATTTAGGAAATAGCGACCACAATATTGTGCAGTTTCACCTGTCTTTCACTAGGGGGACTTGTCAGGGAGTCACAAAAACATTGAACTTTAGGAAGGCAAAGTTTGAACAGCTTAGAGATGCCCTTAATCTGGTAGACTGGGACAATATCCTCAGAAATGAGAATACAGATAATAAATGGGAAATGTTTAAGAACATCCTAAATAGGCAGTGTAAGCGGTTTATACCTTGTGGGAATAAAAGGACTAGAAATAGGAAAAACCCAATGTGGCTAAACAAAGAAGTAAGACAGGCAATTAACAGTAAAAAGAAAGCATTTGCACTACTAAAGCAGGATGGCACCATTGAAGCTCTAAAAAACTATAGGGAGAAAAATACTTTATCTAAAAAACTAATTAAAGCTGCCAAAAAGGAAACAGAGAAGCACATTGCTAAGGAGAGTAAAACTAATCCCAAACTGTTCTTCAACTATATCAATAGTAAAAGAATAAAAACTGAAAATGTAGGCCCCTTAAAAAATACTGAGGAAAGAATGGTTGTAGATGACGAGGAAAAAGCTAACATATTAAACACCTTCTTCTCCACGGTATTCACGGTGGAAAATGAAATGCTAGGTGAAATCCCAAGAAACAATGAAAACCCTATATTAAGGGTCACCAATCTAACCCAAGAAGAGGTGCGAAACCGGCTAAATAAGATTAAAATAGATAAATCTCCGGGTCCGGATGGCATACACCCACGAGTACTAAGAGAACTAAGTAATGTAATAGATAAACCATTATTTCTTATTTTTAGTGACTCTATAGCGACAGGGTCTGTTCCGCAGGACTGGCGCATAGCAAATGTGGTGCCAATATTCAAAAAGGGCTCTAAAAGTGAACCTGGAAATTATAGGCCAGTAAGTCTAACCTCTATTGTTGGTAAAATATTTGAAGGGTTTCTGAGGGATGTTATTCTGGATTATCTCAATGAGAATAACTGTTTAACTCCATATCAGCATGGGTTTATGAGAAATCGCTCCTGTCAAACCAATCTAATCAGTTTTTATGAAGAGGTAAGCTATAGACTGGACCACGGTGAGTCATTGGACGTGGTATATCTCGATTTTTCCAAAGCGTTTGATACCGTGCCGCACAAGAGGTTGGTACACAAAATGAGAATGCTTGGTCTGGGGGAAAATGTGTGTAAATGGGTTAGTAACTGGCTTAGTGATAGAAAGCAGAGGGTGGTTATAAATGGTATAGTCTCTAACTGGGTCGCTGTGACCAGTGGGGTACCGCAGGGGTCAGTATTGGGACCTGTTCTCTTCAACATATTCATTAATGATCTGGTAGAAGGTTTACACAGTAAAATATCGATATTTGCAGATGATACAAAACTATGTAAAGCAGTTAATACAAGAGAAGATAGTATTCTGCTACAGATGGATCTGGATAAGTTGGAAACTTGGGCTGAAAGGTGGCAGATGAGGTTTAACAATGATAAATGTAAGGTTATACACATGGGAAGAGGGAATCAATATCACCATTACACACTGAACGGGAAACCACTGGGTAAATCTGACAGGGAGAAGGACTTGGGGATCCTAGTTAATGATAAACTTACCTGGAGCAGCCAGTGCCAGGCAGCAGCTGCCAAGGCAAACAGGATCATGGGGTGCATTAAAAGAGGTCTGGATACACATGATGAGAGCATTATACTGCCTCTGTACAAATCCCTAGTTAGACCGCACATGGAGTACTGTGTCCAGTTTTGGGCACCAGTGCTCAGGAAGGATATAATGGAACTAGAGAGAGTACAAAGGAGGGCAACAAAATTAATAAAGGGGATGGGAGAACTACAATACCCAGATAGATTAGCGAAATTAGGATTATTTAGTCTAGAAAAAAGACGACTGAGGGGCGATCTAATAACCATGTATAAGTATATAAGGGGACAATACAAATATCTCGCTGAGGATCTGTTTATACCAAGGAAGGTGACGGGCACAAGGGGGCATTCTTTGCGTCTGGAGGAGAGAAGGTTTTTCCACCAACATAGAAGAGGATTCTTTACTGTTAGGGCAGTGAGAATCTGGAATTGCTTGCCTGAGGAGGTGGTGATGGCGAACTCAGTCGAGGGGTTCAAGAGAGGCCTGGATGTCTTCCTGGAGCAGAACAATATTGTATCATACAATTATTAGGTTCTGTAGAAGGACGTAGATCTGGGTATTTATTATGATGGAATATAGGCTGAACTGGATGGACAAATGTCTTTTTTCGGCCTTACTAACTATGTTACTATGTTACTATGTTACTATGTATATAGCTTTATCAATAAAAATTCACACATACTATTATTACAGACCTGTCCCTGTAACATTTCTAATAATAAGAATTCTGCAAGCATTGCAGCCGTTATTGCAATTCAATTTATATGGAGATGGGAAAAATGTTTGCTAAAATGCATTCCAGTTTTCAGAATATCTAGCAAACCATAAGACAATAACCTTTTCTGTAATAACATGTTTGTATATACAGTGGCATAGGTCAATATCATTGTTGGTTATCTACCATCAGAATCTTTTCTGGACCTTGGGACTGGAGCTCTTGGCATCAGCCATGGCACAATTAATGCTAGTGTAAATGAGTGTTGCTATGTTATGATGATTAGGGTTGAGCGACTTTTACTTTTATAGGATCGGGTCGGGTTTCATAAAACCCTACTTTTTCAAAAGTCGGGTCGAGTGAAATCGGCCGATCCTATAAAAAAGTCGGGGTCGGCCGAAACACGAAACCCAATGCAGTGCATTGGGTTTCCAATGGTTCCCAGGGTCTGAAGGAGAGGAAACTCTCCTTCAGGCCCTGGGATCCATATTTAAGTGTAAAATAAAGAATTAAAATAAAAAATATTGCTATACTCACCCTCGGACGCGCCCTGGTACTAACCGGCAGCCTTCCTTCCTTAGAATCAGCGCGTGAAGGGCCTTAGATGACGTCGCGGCTTGTGATTGGTTGCGCGACCGCCCATGTGACCGCTCGCGCAACCAATCACAAGCTGCGACGTCACCGAAGGTCCTTCAAGCGCTGATTCTTAGGAAGGAAGGCTGCCGGAAAGAAGCAGGGCGCGTCCGAGGGTGAGTATATTCCTATTAGGTATATACTCACCCTCGGACGCGCCCTGCTTCCTTCCAGCAGCCTTCCTTCCTAAGAATCAGTGCTTGAAGGACCTTCGGTGACGTCGCGGCTTGTGATTGGTCGAGCGAGCGGTCACATGGGCGGTCGCGCGACCAATCACAAGCCGCGACGTCATCTAAGGCCCTTCACGCGCTGATTCTAAGGAAGGAAGGCTGCCGGTTAGTACCAGGGCGCGTCAGAGGGTAAGTATAGCAATATTTTTTATTTTAATTCTTTATTTTACACTTAAATATGGATTCCGATGCCAATTTCCGATATTGCAAATATATCGGAACTCGGGATCGGAATTCCGATACCAGATTCAGAAGATCGCCGACCTCATGGCCGACCCCACACAGCCGACTTCTGAAAATGGCCGACCCGTTTCGCTCAACCCTAATGATGATTATTTTCTCCTCTTGGAATTTACATATAAGACCTACTTGCTTATACCATACATAATGTGTCAAAAGGGTCAGACTTGTCCATCAAAGAACCAAAGTGAAATCTGGCAAATACAGAGTCTGACAAAATAATAGTCTCAATATCCAGCAGAAGACGATCCCATCTGAAGGTGACTTTGAAACTAATCATTTGCCAATGGGGTTTCCATCTTTTGAGTTGATTCACAAATTATATCCTAATAATTTTTATGCCTTGTGTGTGGAACCATAATAAACTTTTCAATGCAATTAAAAGTGAATGTGCACATGTTCAGCATTGAATTATTTTCTTTCTTGAGGCAAAGGAACCGTAGCTAGTTTCATGCTAAGCGTCCACAGAACCTCTACATAGTCATAGACATAATACATTGATTTGAAGTTGCACAAAACATATATACAGTACATGTAAATGTTTTAGGCCAGTGTAGGGCTTCTACCAGAAAAAAATTTGGGCCCCCTTGAGACTCTGCTCAGGCTTTATCCCAACTCTGCCTACGACCTCAGTCCTTCCACAGACCCACCGGCTACTCATAGAAAAACTCTTCTGCACCACGTTCTAACCAATAACACATTATCATTTCCTATCTAACACCAGATCATATACATAGCCATCAGCTTTTGTTTCGCCCAATAGATTTTCTTAATCTGCCGACATGACAAGGTAGACTCTTTTACCCAGGCCATACTCTACTCTAACCTATTAAACATTTGTTAAATATTCTGTACTTTTTTTTAGGTATATTGTTATTTATATTTCTTAAAGGGAATGTCTCACTGTTAGGGTTGGTGGAACGCACCGAATATATATTTATTAAGAGAAGTTGGTGCGTTCGCAACCCGGGATCCACCGTGCAGGAAAGCACCTGCTGCTAAATATAGCGGTACAATATAGTAGTATAAACAGACTCTGTTACTTCACAGAGGCTGTTAGCAAAGATAACGCTGTGCCCTGTTTGGCTCACACAGGAACACAGCTAATTGGTAGAGCAGATGGTGGTCATGCAGTCAAATGCAAACATGAAACTCCTCGCCGGAGGTGCCAGCATTCTAGGGGCTTATTTCAGCCGGGTCCCTGACTGCATACAAACATGACCACACTGTTGCTGAGCTCATACATAAATTGATACTAGCGCATGGCCGTGTGGTCATGCGCACCTCTTATAGCTGCAGCAAGTACAGGACCTTCCTAGAAGGACCAATGAGAGGCTGCCACAGACGTTGAACACCTTCAGGACCTTAATAGAGGACCATAGGATTTGCAGCAGTACCTGAGCATGTGACCCTTGATCTCCAATCAGAGATCTTACCCTGGGCATGCTCAGAAGAGGAAAAGTAGGACTTAGTCCCAAAGATGTCTGCTCACTGCTGACCAGTACTGGCTACAATGGCCAAAGCTGGAAGGACAGCAGTAACCCTTCGCACAGTGTCAGACTGAGCATGATGCTGGGACCGCCTCCGCTGAGTAGGCTCCACTGCGGCAGGAGAAGAATGGGAGACCGCAGCGGAGATGGCTCAAGATTCCCCCTGTGCAGAGGCAGGAACTCGACCCCTAACACTCGCATTCATTTTTTAAAATGAACAATAATACCACATACAAGGGACAAATACTGTGACACTGTGACCAGACCACATATTACCATCACATAGTGACTGAATAAAACCATATGACAAGGCACAATTACTGTCACACCATGACCACACCACATATTACTATCACATAGTGACCGAATAATACCACAAAAAGGAACAAATACTGACACACCATGATCAGATCACATATTACCACCAAATAGCCACTGAATAATACCACATACAAGGTACAAATATCGCCACACTATGACCAGAACGCATATTACCAACACATACAAGGAGAAAATACCGCCACACCATGACCAGATCACATATCACCACCAGATAGTGACGGAACAATGCCACATACAAGGGACAAAGACAGCCACACCATGACTAGACCACATATTACAACCTCATAGCGACCGAGTACTACAATAGTGATCATTAATAAAAAAACACAATACTAATATTACCATAAGTGCCATTATACGCAAGAGCTCTGTACATAGAGTACAGTGTATAGTGTCAGTGTACAGGTAATACAATGATCATTCATTGCATTATACATAGGAGCTTTGTAGTATATAGTGTCAGGAGTGTTCGTGTACAGGTAATACAGGGATCACCAGTGACTTTCTATACAGGAGCTCTATATATAGTGTCAGTATACAAGTAATACAGGGATCATTAGTAGGGTTGAGCGAAACGGGTCGAACATTTTCAAAAGTCGCCGACTTTTGGCGAAGTCGAGTTTCATGAAACCCGATCCGACCCCTGTGCGTGGTCGGCCATGCGGTACGCGACTTTCGCGCCAAAGTCGCGTTTCAATGACGCGAAAAGCGCCATTTCTCAGCCAATGAAGGTAAACGCAGAGTGTGGGCAGCGTGATGACATAGGTCCTGGTCCCCACCATCTTAGAGAAGGGCATTGCAGTGATTGGCTTGCTGTCTGCGGCGTCACAGGGGCTATAAAGGGGAGTTCCCGCCGACCGCCATGTTACTGCTGCTGATCTGAGCTTAGGGAGAGGTTGCTGCCGCTTCGTCAGAAGCAGGGATAGCGTTAGGCAGGGTCCATTAACCACAAAACCGCTTGTGCTGTAGCGATTTCCACTGCCCAACACCACCTTCGGTGTGCAGGGACAGTGGAAGCTACATTTTTTTTTTTTTCCCTCAGCGCTGTAGCTCATTGGGCTGCCCTAGAAGGCTCCCTGATAGCTGCATTGCTGTGTGTACGCCGCTGTGCAAACCAACTGCTTTTTTCAAAGCACAAATCCTCTTGTTCCTTCCTTTCTGCACAGCTATCTTTTTGGTTTGTACACACTTTTTATTTAATTTGTGCATCAGTCCACTCCTTATTGCTGCCTGCCATACCTGGCTGAGATTACTGCAGGGAGATAGTAATTGAAGGACACTCCCTGTTTTGTTTTGTTTTTTGTGGGAGATTAAGATTGACATTTCTGCTAGAGTGCCATCCCTGTCTGTGTCATCTCTCACTCAGTGGGCCATAGAAAGCCTATTTATTTTTTTGCTTGATTTGGGTTCCAAAATCTACCAAAAAAATCACTAAATCAATCAGTGGGAGATTAATATTGGCCTCTGGGCTTGTGTGCCACTCCTGACTCCTGTGTGCGTCATCTGTCACTCAGTGGGCCCTAGAAAGCCTATTTTTTGTTTTATTTGTTTTCTAAATTCTCCCTGAAACAATCATTTTATTTTCTTTGGTTTCTAAATTATTCCTGAAAAAAATCATTTTTTTTGTATTTTTTTTTCTCTCAAGTCTCCCTGAAAAAAAAAAAAAAATCTGTGGGAGATTCATATTGCCCCTTCTGCTTGTGTGCCAGTCTTGACTCCTGGGTGTGCCATCTCTCTCTCTCTCCCCAATTGTGGGCCATAGAAAGCCTATTAATTTTTTTGCTTGATTTGGGTTCCAAAATCTACCAAAAAAAATCACTAAATCAATCAGTGGGAGATTAATATTGGCCTCTGGGCTTGTGTGCCACTCCTGACTCCTGTGTGCATCATCTGTCACTCAGTGGGCCCTAGAAAGCCTATTTTTTGTTTTATTTGTTTTCTAAATTCTCCCTGAAACAATCATTTTATTTTCTTTGGTTTCTAAATTATTCCTGAAAAAAATCATTTTTTTTGTATTTTTTTTTCTCTCAAGTCTCCCTGAAAAAAAAAAAAAAAAATCTGTGGGAGATTCATATTGCCCCTTCTGCTTGTGTGCCAGTCTTGACTCCTGGGTGTGCCATCTCTCTCTCTCTCCCCATTTGTGGGCCATAGAAAGCCTATTAATTTTTTTGCTTGATTTGGGTTCCAAAATCTACCAAAAAAAATAACTAAATCAATCGGTGGGAGATTAATATTGGCCTCTGGGCTTGTGTGCCACTCCTGACTCCTGTGTGCGTCCTCTCTCACTCAGTGGGCCCTACAAAGCCTTTTTTTTTTTTTTTTCCTAAATTCTCCCTGAAACAATCATTTCATTTTATTTGTTTTATAAATTCTTCTGTAAAAAATAATTTTTTTTTAATTTTTTTTTTTCTGAAGTCTCCCTTTTAAAAAAAACAAACACAAATCAGTGGGAGATAAATATTTACATTTGCGCTTCAGTGACAGTCCTGCGTGTGTGCCATCTCATTTGTTGCCAACAACAACAGAGTGTGTAACATTGTGGCTGATTTTCGTTGTGGTCTCACCCACCTGTAAAGGGGTAGCTAAATCATACTGAAGTTATAGCTCACCGTGTAAGTTGTGTGACAGCAACAAATACCGTTCGTTTGGTAACGTTTTTAAAACAATGAGGAAGTCTGGTGGAAGAGGTCGTGGCCGGGGGCGTTCATTGTCAGCTGGTAATGAGGGTAGTGGTAGTGGTGGAGCATCAGCTGGTCGTGGGAAAAAAAATATTGCACCTAAGTCTGGAGCTGTGGAGCCAGGTTCGTCGTCTGGCTACACAAGGCCTCGAACGCTCCCTTTGCTGGGAGTAGGAAAACCGCTTTTAAAGCCGGAGCAGCAAGAGCAAGTTTTGGCTTATCTTGCTGACTCAGCCTCTAGCTCTTTTGCCTCCTCTCGTGAAACTGGTAAATGTCAAAGCAGCGCGTCGTTAGTGGATGTTCACGGTCAGGGACAAGTCGCTTCCTTGTCCTCTTCAGCAAAAACAACAACAGAGAAGAATGCAGCAGGCGACACAACGGGTTACTCCATGGAGCTCTTTACACATACCGTCCCTGGCTTAGAAAGTGAAGCAGTTAACAGTCCATGCCCATTACAAGTTGAATCTGACATGGAGTGCACTGATGCACAGCCACAGCCAGACTACTATCCTGGTCCTTTGACTCAGACCACAACATTGCCCTCGCAGGGTGCTGATCAAGAATCAGACCCTGATGAGACTATGTTGCCCCATCACGAACGCTATACCACCGACCGACATGGTGACACAGACGAAGTTGCACACGAGCTACAAGAAGAGGTAATAGATGACCCAGTTCTTGACCCCGATTGGCAGCCATTGGGGGAACAGGGTGCAGGCGGCAGCAGTTCTGAAGCGGAGGAGGAGGGGCCGCAGCAGGCATCAACATCGCAACAGGTTCCATCTGCCGGGCCCGTATCTTGCCCAAAACGCGTGGCAAAGCTAAAACCTGTTGGAGGACAGCGTGGCCATCCGGTTAAAGCTCAGTCTGCAATGCCTGAAAAGGTATCCGATGCTAGAAAGAGTGCAGTCTGGCATTTTTTTAAACAACATCCAATTGATCAGCGCAAAGTCATCTGTCAAAAATGTTCAACTACCTTAAGCAGAGGACAGAATCTGAAAAGTCTCAACACAAGTTGCATGCATAGACATTTAACCACCATGCATTTGCAAGCCTGGACTAACTACCAAACGTCCCTTAAGGTTGTAGCACCCTCGGCCAATGAAGCTAGTCAGCAACGCAACATCCCTTCCGGCAGTGTAGGGCCACCATTTTCCGCACCACCTGCAGTATCTGTGCAGGTTTCTTTGCCAGGCCAAAGCCGTCAGGGTCAGGGAATCACCAGTTTCGTAGTAGGAAACACTGCATCTAGGGCACCGGTGGCAACAATACCATCTCCCACCGTCTCTCAGTCTGCCATGTCCACCGACACCCCCGCTAGTTCCACGATCTCCAGCTCTCCAGTCCAGCTCACCCTACATGAGACTATGGTTAGAAAAAGGAAGTACTTAGCCTCGCATCCGCGTACACAGGGTTTGAACGCCCACATAGCTAGACTAATCTCGTTAGAGATGATGCCCTACCGGTTAGTTGAAAGCGAAGCTTTCAAAGCCCTGATGGACTACGCTGTACCACGCTACGAGCTACCCAGTCGACACTTTTTTTCCAGAAAAGCCATCCCAGCCCTCCACCAGCATGTTAAAGAGCGCATCGTCTATGCACTCAGGCAATCTGTGAGCACAAAGGTGCACCTGACAACAGATGCATGGACCAGTAGGCATGGCCAGGGACGTTACGTGTCCATCACGGCACACTGGGTAAATGTGGTGGATGCAGGGTCCACAGGGGACAGCAAGTTTGGGACAGTTCTGCCTAGCCCACGGTCTAGGAAACAATTGACTGTAGCCGTTCGCACCCCCTCCTCCTCCTCTTCGTCCTCCTGCAGAAGCGAGAGCTCGTCCACAGACCGCAGTCGCACAACCACTCCATCCGCAGCTGCCACTGTTGCACACCAGGTCTCCCATTATGGGGCAGCTACTGGCAAACGTCAGCAGGCTGTATTGGCTATGAAGTGTTTGGGCGACAACAGACACACCGCGGAAGTTCTGTCCGAGTTCTTGCAGAAAGAAACGCAGTCGTGGCTGGGCACTGTAGATCTTGAGGCAGGCAAGGTAGTGAGTGATAACGGAAGGAATTTCATGGCTGCCATCTCCCTTTCCCAACTGAAACACATTCCTTGCCTGGCTCACACCTTAAACCTGGTGGTGCAGTGCTTCCTGAAAAGTTATCCGGGGTTATCCGACCTGCTCCTCAAAGTGCGTGGACTTTGCTCACATATCCGCCGTTCGCCAGTACACTCCAGCCGTATGCAGACCTATCAGCGTTCTTTGAACCTTCCCCAGCATCGCCTAATCATAGACGTTGCAACAAGGTGGAACTCAACACTGCACATGCTTCAGAGACTGTGTGAACAGAGGCGGGCTGTTATGTTTTTGTGGGAGGATACACATACACGGGCAGGCAGTAGGATGGCAGACATGGAGTTGTCAGGTGTGCAGTGGTCGAAGATTCAAGACATGTGTCAAGTCCTTCAGTGTTTTGAGGAATGCACACGGCTGGTTAGTGCAGACAACGCCATAATAAGCATGAGCATCCCCCTAATGCGTCTGCTGATGCAAAGTTTGACGCACATAAAGGATCAGGCGTCTGCAGCTGAGGAAGAGGAAAGCCTTGATGACAGTCAGCCATTGTCTGGCCAGGGCAGTGTACAGGACGAGGTAGCGGGCGAAGAGGAGGAGGAGGACGAGGAGGATGATGGGGATGATTATATTTTTAATGAGGAAGCTTTTCCGGGGCCACTGGAAATTGGTGGCGCGGCAAGGCCAGGTTCTGGTTTTTTGAGGGACACAAGTGACGTGGATTTGCCTGAAACTGCCCCTCAACCAAGCACAACCGCAGATTTGAGAACTGGAACTTTGGCCCACATGGCGGATTATGCCTTACGTATCCTCAAAAGGGACACACGCATAACTAAAATGATGAATGATGACGATTACTGGTTGGCCTGCCTCCTTGATCCTCGCTATAAAGGCAAATTGCAAAATATAATGCCACATGAGAACTTGGAACTAATATTAGCAACCAAACAATCAACTCTTGTTGACCGTTTGCTTCTGGCATTCCCTGCACACAGCGCCCGTGATCGTTCTCACACGAGCTGCAGGGGCCAGCAGACCAGAGGAGTTAGAGGGGCAGAAATCAGAAGTGGCGTTGGCCAGAGGGGTTTTCTGACCAGGTTGTGGAGTGATTTTGCTATGACCGCAGACAGGACAGGTACTGCAGCATCAATTCAAAGTGACAGGAGACAACATTTGTCCAGTATGGTTACAAACTATTTTTCATCCCTTATCGATGTTCTCCCTCAACCGTCATTCCCATTTGATTACTGGGCATCAAAATTAGACACCTGGCCAGAATTGGCAGAATATGCATTGCAGGAGCTTGCTTGCCCGGCAGCTAGTGTCCTATCAGAAAGAGTATTCAGTGCTGCAGGTTCAATACTAACAGAAAAAAGGACTCGTCTGGCTACCCAAAATGTAGATGATCTAACCTTCATTAAAATGAACCACAACTGGATTTAGAAATCTTTTGCCCCACCTTGCCCGGCTGACACCTAGCTTTCCTATGAAAAGGTCTTGCCTGTGGACTATTCTGAATGCCTTTTCCAATCTCGTAATTTTCTGCACCTGATTGTCCAGCATACGACATGTTTACACCTCACTAAATGGCCAAACTCCCCACACGGGGCCGTGGTATCGACACTTGGCGACAGCACCCATGAGAGTGCAGTTTGTCTGAAGAGGTGGGTGAGCCCGCTTTTGGTCGACGGCATTGCCACTGGGTCCCTCCTAGTACAATAAAGTGTCTCTGGCGGTGGTGGTGCGCTCTCAACGTCAGACACACCGTTGTAATATGAGGGGCCCTGGGCCTGTACCGCCGGCCACAAGACAGTTTCCCCCCACCCCAGCTCAAACAGTGCTCTACCATTTGCAAAATTATCTCACAGCTCCACCAATGTTTAGTCTATGCGCTGACATCCTTCAATGCCTGCCACTGACAATACCATTGTATTGACATTTTTGTTATGTTAGGCCTTCGATGCCTGTCTGTGGTCACTCCTTCCACTAGGCCTCCACTGACCACACCACTGCTGCCCGTGTACCCCTGGAACCAATTTAAAATTGCCTACAGCCATGTGTTATTATTTTAGGCCTTCGATGCCTGTCTGCGGTCACTCCTTCCACTAGGCCTCTACTGACCACACCACTGCTGCCAGTGTACCCCTGGAACCAATTTAAAATTGCCTACAGCCAGCCCAATTTTTTTATTTTAGGCCTTCGATGCCTGTCTGCGGTCCATTCTTTCAACTACTACTACACTGACCAGGTCACTGCTGCCCGTGTACCCCTGGAACCAATTTAAAATTGCCTACAGCCATGTGTTATTATTTTAGGCCTTCGATGCCTGTCTGCGGTCACTCCTTCCACTAGGCCTTCACTGACCACACCACTGCTGCCCGTGTACCCCTGGAACCAATTTAAAATTGCCTACAGCCATGTGTTATTATTTTAAGCCTTCGATGCCTGTCTGCGGTCACTCCTTCCACTAGGCCTCCACTGACCACACCACTGCTGCCCATGTACCCATGGAACCAATTTAAAATTGCCTACAGCCATGTGTTATTATTTTAGGCCTTCGATGCCTGTCTGCGGTCACTCCTTCCACTAGGCCTCTACTGACCACACCACTGCTGCCCGTGTACCCCTGGAACCAATTTAAAATTGCCTACAGCCAGCCCAATTTTTTTATTTTAGGCCTTTGATGCCTGTCTGCAGTCCATTCTTTCAACTACTACTACACTGACCAGGTCACTGCTGCCCGTGTACCCCTGGAACCAATTTAAAATTGCCTACAGCCATGTGTTATTATTTTAGGCCTTCGATGCCTGTCTGCGGTCACTCCTTCCACTAGGCCTCCACTGACCACACCACTGCTGCCCGTGTACCCCTGGAACCAATTTAAAATTGCCTACAGCCAGCCCAAATTTTTTATTTTAGGCCTTCGATGCCTGTCTGCGGTCCATTCTTTCAACTACTACCACACTGACCAGGTCACTGCTGCCCGTGTACCCCTGGAACCAATTTAAAATTGCCTACAGCCATGTGTTATTATTTTAGGCCTTCGATACCTGTCTGCGGTCACTCCTTCCACTAGGCCTCCACTGACCACACCACTGCTGCCCGTGTACCCCTGGAACCAATTTAAAATTGCCTACAGCCAGCCCAATTTTTTTATTTTAGGCCTTTGATGCCTGTCTGCGGTCCATTCTTTCAACTACTACTACACTGACCAGGTCACTGCTGCCCGTGTACCCCTGGAACCAATTTAAAATTGCCTACAGCCATGTGTTATTATTTTAGGCCTTCGATGCCTGTCTGCGGTCACTCCTTCCACTAGGCCTCCACTGACCACACCACTGCTGTCCGTGTACCCCTGGAACCAATTTAAAATTGCCTACAGCCATGTGTTATTATTTTAGGCCTTCGATGCCTGTCTGCGGTCCATTCTTTCAACTACTACTACACTGACCAGGGCACTGCTGGCCGTGTACCCCTGGAACCAACATCAGAAAATATAAAAATAAGTATTTTGCTTATAAAAAAGAAAATACTGTTGAGATATCAAATGCAGACATTTTAACATTAAAAACAAACACACAACTAAAATCTGGTACAGTACTAAAAATGGCCACCAGCTACAATTACTTTCTCCTGCAAGTAGTTAACTGAAAGGTTTTTTAAATTGAAAACACACATATGGCATCCACCGAGTGTTGTCCTGTCGCGTCTTCTTTATATTATTGCCGAGAAGATGCAAAACAATGAAAATAATAAAATCATTAATTACCAAAATAATAGAGAAAGTCAACACCACATTGCAAATAAACATTCATTCCAAATAAAGAAGCAGGGCGCGTCCGAGGGTGAGTATATACCTAATAAGAATATAATCACCCTCGGACGCGCAATGCTTATTTCCAACAGCCTTCCTTCCTAAGAATCAGCCCTTCCGTGGTGTAGAGAGACGTTGTGTTACACTCCAAGGTGTTCCCCAGGTTGCCTTTCCTGAGCTTCGATCTTCCAGCTCTCGTTTAGTAGTTGTTGGAAACTACGCTGCATTAGGCCTTCAAATTGGGTATGGGGTGTAGAGAGATGGTGTGTTCCACTCCAAGGTGTTCCCCAGGTTGCCTTTCCTGAGCTTCGATCTTCCGGCTCTCGTTTAGTAGTTCTTGGAAACTACACTGCATTAGGCCTTCAAATTGGGTATGGGGTGTAGAGAGAGGGTGTGTTACACTCCAAGGTGTTCCCCAGGGCACCTTTCCTGAGCTTCGATCTTCATGCTCTCGTTGAGTAGTTGTCGGAAACTACGCTGCATTAGGCCTACAAATTGGGTATGGGGTGTAGAGAGAGGGTGTGTTACACTCCAAGGTGTTCTCCAGGTTGCCTTTCCTGAGCTTCGATCTTCATGCTCTCGTTTAGTAGTTGTCGGAAACTACGCTGCATTAGGCCTACAAATTGGGTATGGGGTGTAGAGAGAGGGTGTGTTACACTCCAAGGTGTTCCCCAGGTTGCCTTTCCTGAGCTTCGATCTTCATGCTCTCGTTTAGTAGTTGTCGGAAACTACGCTGCATTAGGCCTACAAATTGGGTATGGGGTGTAGAGAGAGGGTTTGTTACACTCCAAGGTGTTCCCCAGGTTGCCTTTCCTGAGCTTCGATCTTCCGGCTCTCGTTTAGTAGTTGTTGGAAACTACGCTGCATTAGGCCTTCAAATTGGGTATGGGGTGTAGAGAGAGGGTGTGTTACACTCCAAGGTGTTCCCCAGGTTGCCTTTCCTGAGCTTCGATCTTCCGGCTCTCGTTTAGTAGTTCTTGGAAACTACACTGCATTAGGCCTTCAAATTGGGTATGAGGTGTAGAGAGAGGGTGTGTTACACTCCAAGATGTTCCCCAGGTTGCCTTTCCTGAGCTTCGATATTCCGGCTCTCGTTTAGTAGTTGTTGGAAACTACACTGCATTAGGCCTACAAATTTGGTATGGGGGAAACATTGGCGCATCTGCGGTCCCTCCTTCCTCTAGGCCTCCACTGACCTGTCTACTGCTGCCCGTGTTCCTCTGGAACCAATTTTAAATTGCCTACAGGCAGCCCAATTTAGTATGTTAGGGCTTCGAAGCCTGTCTGCGGTCCCTCCTTCCACTAGGCCTCCACTGACCTGTCTACTGCTGCCCGTGTACCCCTTGAACCAACATCATAAAATAAAAAAAAAAGTATTTTGCTTATAAAAAAGAAAATACTGGTGAGATATCAAATGCAGACATTTTAACATTAAAAACAAACAAACAACTAAAATCTGGTACAGTACTAAAAATGGCCACCAGCTACAATTACTTTCTCCTGCAAGTAGTTAACTGAAAGGTTTTTTAAATTGAAAACACACATATGGCATCCACCGAGTGTTGTCCTGTCGCGTCTTCTTTATATTATTGCCAAGAAGATGCAAAACAATGAAAATAATAAAATCATTAATTACCAAAATAATAGAGAAAGTCAACACCACATTGCAAATAAACATTCATTCCAAATAAAGAAGCAGGGCGCGTCCGAGGGTGAGTATATACCTAATAAGAATATAATCACCCTCGGACGCGCAATGCTTATTTCCAACAGCCTTCCTTCCTAAGAATCAGCCCTTCCGTGGTGTAGAGAGACGTTGTGTTACACTCCAAGGTGTTCCCCAGGTTGCCTTTCCTGAGCTTCGATCTTCCGGCTCTCGTTTAGTAGTTGTTGGAAACTACGCTGCATTAGGCCTTCAAATTGGGTATGGGGTGTAGAGAGATGGTGTGTTCCACTCCAAGGTGTTCCCCAGGTTGCCTTTCCTGAGCTTCGATCTTCCGGCTCTCGTTTAGTAGTTCTTGGAAACTACACTGCATTAGGCCTTCAAATTGGGTATGGGGTGTAGAGAGAGGGTGTGTTACACTCCAAGGTGTTCCCCAGGTTGCCTTTCCTGAGCTTCGATATTCCGGCTCTCGTTTAGTAGTTGTCGGAAACTACGCTGCATTAGGCCTACAAATTGGGTATGGGGTGTAGAGAGAGGGTGTGTTACACTCCAAGGTGTTCCCCAGGTTGCCTTTCCTGAGCTTCGATCTTCCGGCTCTCGTTTAGTAGTTCTTGGAAACTACACTGCATTAGGCCTTCAAATTGGGTATGGGGTGTAGAGAGAGGGTGTGTTACACTCCAAGGTGTTCCCCAGGTTGCCTTTCCTGAGCTTCGATATTCCGGCTCTCGTTTAGTAGTTGTTGGAAACTACACTGCATTAGGCCTACAAATTTGGTATGGGGGAAACATTGGCGCATCTGCGGTCCCTCCTTCCTCTAGGCCTCCACTGACCTGTCTACTGCTGCCCGTGTTCCCCTGGAACCAATTTTAAATTGCCTACAGGCAGCCCAATTTAGTATGTTAGGGCTTCGAAGCCTGTCTGCGGTCCCTCCTTCCACTAGGCCTCCACTGACCTGTCTACTGCTGCCCGTGTACCCCTTGAACCAACATCATAAAATAAAAAAAAAAGTATTTTGCTTATAAAAAAGAAAATACTGGTGAGATATCAAATGCAGACATTTTAACATTAAAAACAAACAAACAACTAAAATCTGGTACAGTACTAAAAATGGCCACCAGCTACAATTACTTTCTCCTGCAAGTAGTTAACTGAAAGGTTTCTTAAATTGAAAACACACATATGGCATCCACCGAGTGTTGTCCTGTCGCATCTTCTTTATATTATTGCCAAGAAGATGCAAAACAATGAAAATAATAAAATCATTAATTACCAAAATAATAGAGAAAGTCAACACCACATTGCAAATAAACATTCATTCCAAATAAAGAAGCAGGGCGCGTCCGAGGGTGAGTATATACCTAATAAGAATATAATCACCCTCGGACGCGCAATGCTTATTTCCAACAGCCTTCCTTCCTAAGAATCAGCCCTTCCGTGGTGTAGAGAGACGTTGTGTTACACTCCAAGGTGTTCCCCAGGTTGCCTTTCCTGAGCTTCGATCTTCCGGCTCTCGTTTAGTAGTTGTTGGAAACTACGCTGCATTAGGCCTTCAAATTGGGTATGGGGTGTAGAGAGATGGTGTGTTCCACTCCAAGGTGTTCCCCAGGTTGCCTTTCCTGAGCTTCGATCTTCCGGCTCTCGTTTAGTAGTTCTTGGAAACTACACTGCATTAGGCCTTCAAATTGGGTATGGGGTGTAGAGAGAGGGTGTGTTACACTCCAAGGTGTTCCCCAGGTTGCCTTTCCTGAGCTTCGATATTCCGGCTCTCGTTTAGTAGTTGTCGGAAACTACGCTGCATTAGGCCTACAAATTGGGTATGGGGTGTAGAGAGAGGGTGTGTTACACTCCAAGGTGTTCCCCAGGTTGCCTTTCCTGAGCTTCGATCTTCATGCTCTCGTTTAGTAGTTGTCGGAAACTACGCTGCATTAGGCCTACAAATTGGGTATGGGGTGTAGAGAGAGGGTTTGTTACACTCCAAGGTGTTCCCCAGGTTGCCTTTCCTGAGCTTCGATCTTCCGGCTCTCGTTTAGTAGTTGTTGGAAACTACGCTGCATTAGGCCTTCAAATTGGGTATGGGGTGTAGCGAGAGGGTGTGTTACACTCCAAGGTGTTCCCCAGGTTGCCTTTCCTGAGCTTCGATCTTCCGGCTCTCGTTTAGTAGTTCTTGGAAACTACACTGCATTAGGCCTTCAAATTGGGTATGGGGTGTAGAGAGAGGGTGTGTTACACTCCAAGGTGTTCCCCAGGTTGCCTTTCCTGAGCTTCGATCTTCCGGCTCTCGTTTAGTAGTTCTTGGAAACTACACTGCATTAGGCCTACAAATTGGGTATGGGGTGGAGAGAGATGGTGTGTTACACTCCAAGGTGTTCCCCAGGTTTCCTTGCCATTGCTTCGGTCTTCCGACTCTCGTTTAGTAGTTGTAGAAAAGTACACCACATTAGGCCATACAAAATGGGTATGGGGTGGAGAGAGATGGTGTGTTACACTCCAAGGTGTTCCCCAGGTTGCCTTTCCTGAGCTTCTATCTTCAGGCTCTCATTAAATTGTGGTTAAATGGAACAACTGCATTTGGCGTACTAGTTGGTTTGGGGCCTACTATCGGTGTCTGCCACTCCTTGCTGTTCTCCTGGTTTCCTGTCCTGAAATTCCATTTTCAGGCTCTCGTTAAGTAGTTGTTAATGTTAGACTGCATTTGGCCTACTAGTTGGGTTGGGGTCTACTATCGGTGTCTGCCACTCCTTGCTGTTCTCCTCCACTGAACAAAGCTGTGCCGCCTGTTTACTACGGTTGCCAATTTTGAACTGCATTTCGACTACTTACTGATTTGGCCCTACTCTCTGTGTCAGCCTCTCATTCCAGTTGTCCTCCACTGCAATGCCCCCTGGTTATTCCTGTGTTACCAATTTTGAACTGCATTTAGCCCACTTTATTCTTTGGGCCTATATCTGTGTTTCCACTTCATCGTGCCCATTGCCCAGCCAGTGATAGATGAGTCTGCTGGTACATTGACCCATAACGCAACATTCCCCGTGCATGCTACACAACAACATTGTGACCCTGCTGAAAGTCAGGTTGCTCTTCCCGCATACCATACCACCTTACACGGGGACAAAGAGGAAGGTGCAGATGAAAGTGCAGGTTCCTTCATCAGGTGGGGGGAGGAATACTAGTTGGCGACGTCACTGGCACAGGGCCTCTCATAGTACGCAAAAGTGTTGCTGCCGGTGGGAGGCGCCCCCGCCGTGCAAACACACCGCTGTACTTTGAGGGGCCCTGTGCCAGTGCCAATGCCAACAAGTGGGCCCCCCCTGCTTGCTCAGGATCACAGCACTTGCAAAGTTGAAATACTTACCTCTCCCTGCTCCACTGCCGTGACGTGGTCCAGATTTCCTGGGCCCACTAATTACTTGAACCAGCCCTACCCCACACAACTTTAGCCAAATGACCCCCAATTTCAAATGCCTTCCAATTATTATAAGGTAAATTACGCTTGACAAGCTTCATTAAGAAGAATGGATGGTTTTGACATTAAAATGGGCACTCTAGGTGTTTTCCTGGCCCCCACTCACTGCCGACTATGCTGCCCCATTGACTTGCATTGGGTTTCGTGTTTCGGTCGATCCCGACTTTACGTCATAATCGGCCGATTTCACTCGACCCGACTTTTGAGATAGTCGGGTTTCGCGAAACCCGGCTCGACTCTAAAAAGGTCAAGGTCGCTCAACTCTAATCATTAGTGATATTATACACAGGAGTTCTGTATATAATATACAATGTACACTGTCAGTGCACAGGTAAAAAACTGACTCACAGGTGAGGTCTCTTGTTGAAGTCCTTCATCTTCATCCAGCGAATACCACCATCACTTTTTCCAGCTGGGACTCGTCTTTGCATAAAGTAACACAGTTATCTAGAGCACATTCCCCACCCCCTACTGAAAACAGTATCCTCAAAAAGAAGATATCACAGCAGTAATAATATCCCATAAATAGCACCTACAGTAATAAGGTCCTACATCCTGCTCCCATATGTACCCCATTCTGGACCGGACATGTCTCATTCCTTGCCCAATGTCTCTCCATCCTGGCCCTATGTCTCTCCATCATGTCCCCTATGTCCCCCTATTCTTGCCTCCATGTCCCTCCAACCTTGCCCCTATTTCTTTATCTCCTGGCCTCCATGTCTCTTCATTCTGCACCCATGTTTCTCCATTCTGGCCCATCTCTCTCCATTCTGCCCCATGTCTCTCCATACTGCCCATATGTCTCTCCATACTGCCTACATGTCTCTCCATACTGCCTACATGTCTCTCCATACTGCCTACATGTCTCTCTATACTGCCTACATGTCTCTCCATACTGCTCACATGTCTCTCCACAATGTCCCCATGTCTCTCCACAGTGTCCCCTTGTCTCTCCACTGTGTCCCCATATCTCTCCACAGTGCCCCCATGTCTCTATCTTCTGCTCTATGTCTCTCCACACTGCCCTCATGTCTCTGCACAATGTCCCATGTTTCTCCACACTATCCGCATGTCTCTCACACTACCCCATGTCACTCCACACTGTCCCCATGTATCTCTACACTGCCCCCATGTCTTTCCATCCTTCTTCCATGTCTCTTCACACTGCCCCCAAGTATTTTCGCAGTGTCCCCATATCTCTCCATACTGCCCCAATGTCTCTCCATACTGCCCCCATGTCTCTCCACACTGCCCACAGGTCTCTCCACACTGCCAACAGGTCTCTTCACACTGCCCTCAAATCTCTCCACACTGCCCACAGATCTCTCCACCCTGGCCCCATGTCTCTCCACCCTGGACCCATGTCTCTCCATCCTGGACCCATGTCTCTCCATCCTGGCTCCTTGTCTCTCCACACTACCCCTTGTCTTTCCACGCTACCCCTTGTCTCTCCACACTATCCCCTTGTCTCTCCACACTACCCCCGTGTCTCTCCACACTACCCCCGTGTCTCTCCATTCTACCCCCGTGTCTCTCCATACTACCCCCATGTCTCTCTCCACACTGCCCCATGTCTCTCCACACTGCCCCATGTCTTTCCACCCTTGCCTAATGTCGTTCCATTCTGTCCCCATGTCTCTCCACCCGGCCTCTTTTCTCTCCACCCTGCCCTCATGTCTCTCCACCTTTGTCTAATGTATCTCCATCGTGGCCCCATGTCTCTTCTTCCTGGCTCCATGTCTCTTCATCCTGGCCCCATGTGTCTCTACACTACCCCCTTGTCACTCCACACTGCCCCATGTCTCTCTACACTACCCCTTGTCTCTCCATACTGCCCCCATATCTCTCCATACTGCCCCCATGTCTCTCCATACTGCCCCCATGTCTCTCCATACTGCCCCCATACTGCGGCTTTACAAAAAAAAAGTTTCTACTTAACTGGCCATGGTGCAGCTGTGTTCTCTCCTCAATTCATCTGAGGCACGGATGTGCCAGCGTATGGCAGTGATGTAATACGCTGACGTCAGCTGCCGGCCTGTGATTGGCTGGCAGCTGTTAACTGTTTCCTTGCTGGAAGCTTTCCAGCACACCAATATAGATTATAACTGAACGTGCTTCCTTGTTACTGAACAGGCAGAAACCTGCTACTGGGGCCCAGTGAGCAGAAGAGAGGACTCCCGCTTCAGGCTTTTGGGGCCCTGCTCACTGGGCGCCATACGCCAGTAAGGGCATTAATGAAAAAGTTCAGTGTGAAAAAATGCTGCAAAGTAAAAATACTTTAAAAAAATGTTAATAGTTTATTTTTATCATTTAAAATGCAAGGTGAATGAACAAAAGAGAAATCAAATCAATATTTGGCATGACCACCCTTTTCTTTCGTGCAAACATCAATTTTTCAAGATGCGCTTGCACAAAGTCAGGACTTTTGTAGAATTATTGTCCTGTGTAAGAGTAGCAAATTATACCAAACATGATAATGATCATCATTTTTATAGGGAGGGTAAAATACAGTCATTAGCTAAAACAGAAACAGCCAGTTGCAAAGGTGATGTTGAGAAAGACAGGTCACCTAACATGACAAAACTGAGAACAGCAACCAGGTATAAGGTAGTTATACTGCATCAGAATGGTCTCTCCGAGGCAAAGATTTCAAAGCAGACTGGGGTTTCAAGATATGCTGTTCAAGCTCTTTTGATGAAGAGGACTGTAACTGCAGCGTTGAGGACTGTAGATGCAGTGGTCTGCCAAGTAAACTTAATGCAGCAAATGACATCATATTTTCTGCCCTTCTACATCGCAAGATATCTAGCAGCTCCGAACTAGCAGAAACCAGCAAGACCTAGCTATACCCATCTACTTTTTGAAGAATTCTGGCAAAACGTTTTTCTCATGCGGAAATTGCAGTCTAAAAGCCATACATTTTACATTACATTACATGGAAACACAGCCAGGCCACTCAATTGCACAAATAATGTAAAAAATAGGGGTAGAGAAAATTGCCAGCAGGTGCTCTGAAATAATTAGTCACATTTTTAAATATTTGTCTGTAAAAAAAAGGCGATTTCTTTATCTGAGGGTTGAAGAGTGATACAATAATGAGTGTCTGCAGTCATCAGTTAAAGTATGGTTGAGATTAATTGCAAATTTGGGGCTTGATATCAGCAAATTGATTTGTTCAAGGTTAATGGTGACATCAATGCTGAGAAAAGACATCTGGTTAGCTGCAAACGTATTTTGCAGTGAGACACTGACCCCAAACATTCAGTCAATATCTTTAAAGAGGTTGTCCAGTCCAAATCAATAAGTCTGCAGTGTGCGCTGTGGGGATTCGCCGGTTTCAGACCCAGGGTCGGAGGGTGTGTATGAGTTATACATACTCCCAGCCAGTAGGAGTGGCCTTGCTCCATACACGTGCATTGAATGAGTCAGCGCCCCAACTAGTGATGTGGTCGGCCAGTGGGCATGATCGACTAAAGTGCACGGCCTTGCTCCATACAAGTGTATGGAGAGCGAGGCTGCCTCCTCTGGTTCCAGATCTTAAACCGGCAAATCCCTGTAGTGCATAGTGCGAGTGCTGGGGGATTCTTAAGTTTGCAGTCCTACAGAGTGAGTGCAGACTTGTCGGTTTGTCCTGGGTAACTCCTTTAAGAACTATCTTCAGCGTAAAAAGAACAAGTCCAGAAAGTGATTATATTAACCCCATATAGCACAGATTTAAACATAACTGAATATGGGATTATATTAGGAGATAGAAGGATGTCTGAGTTCCTTCAAAAACAAGTGTGCAAGTGCACTTAGAAGAATTGATACTGTGTTGATGGTAAAAAGATCAGATCTAATACTGATTTCATTAATATGTATTTTGTCATGAAGAAAACTAACTACACCCTCTTTGAATTCTATGGTTTTCGTATCAGGACATAATAAAAGAACACCTGGTCTTTAGAATGTCTCAAATTAGGTGAATTCAACCTCAAATGAACGACAAAACAAGATAAATGACACTGCCTAATTTTTTACAAATTCTTTTGCATTTTGTTCTTGTTGTTACTAAATAAATAATGGCATGACGTAATTCCATAGAAATTATGGTAAGAGCTTTAGTGTTAAAGTGTTAAATGTAAAGCCACCTATCTAAAAATAAATACTTGGTAAAAACTATGTCATGCAACCAGGACAATGATCCCAAACACACCAAAAAATCTACATCAGTCAAAGACTAGACCTCGGCCCATTTGAATTGTGGAAGGACTTTAGACCTGAGCATAAATGAATGTGCACAAACCTCAATGAACCCGTTCACCACCTTGGGTTTTTGAGGTTCGATTTTTTGCTCCCCTTCTTCCCAGAGCCATAATTGACAGCTGCACTTAACGTGTTAACAGCCTTGAGTGGATTGCGATTCCACGCACTGCTGCTAGGGGCATATGTCAGCTTGATGCAGCAAGGAAGGGGAATCCACCATAGACTATACATCTAAGGTGGTAAAGGGTTTAAAGGGGGCTACATTGATAACTGTATTTAGCGTGGCCGTGCCCAATAGTCAGGTTCTGGCTGGGAGTATGCATAACACATACGTTCCCGCAGGTCCCAGCTCAAAAACCGGTGAACCCTTGCATTGCACAGTTCAGGCACTGGTGAGATTCATAGGCCTACAGTCACACAGAGTGACTGCAGATGTGTCACTCTAACTGGATAAACCCTTTAAGCAATGTTGTAAAGGAGAGTGGTTCACAGAATCCTCTAGAATGATGTTTGACACTGATAAAGTCACACAGAAACTGATCACTTTACGTTGTTGGTTGTACAAGCTATTGATTAACCTCTTCACAACATTTGCAGTATATATATGCCATGGTGATAGCTCATGCACAAGAGGCTGTACATGAACGATCGCAGCTGGGTCTCCCCTAATTCTGACAGCTGACTCCAGGCCCTCACTGCCAAGAGCAGTTCCTGCACCGCTCCTGGCAGTTTAACCCCAAAATGCTGTGATCGATGTCCCTAGAGCCCCTTCTGCCCTCTGATTGGCACCCCTGCGACATTATTGTGGGGGCCCGATCATTGCCATGGTGACCCAATGTAGTCATGAGGACAGCCGGGACACCAAGCTCTAATAAAGTAAGTTCGTATGGGAGCAGACTGTCAGTCCTAATGCATTGCAATGCATTTTAACTGTGATCAGACTGCAGAAACTGAAAGTCCCACAGAGGAACTAAGTAAAAAAAGTTAAAAATAAAAATAAAAAAAATATATTTTTTTAAAAGTCACAAAATAATCTACTATATCATTGTCTAAGGGTCACTTCCGTCTTTCTGTCTCTCTGTCCTTCTGTCTGTCATGGATATTCATTGGTCGCGGCCTCTGTCTGTCATGGAATCCAAGTCGCTGATTGGTCTCACCAGCTGTCTGTCATGGCTGCCGTGACCAATCAGCGATGGCCACAGTGCGATTAGTCCCTCCCCTGCAGTCAGCACCCGGCGCTCGCTCCATACTCCCCGCAGTCACCGCTCACACAGGGTTAATGCCAGCGGTAATGGACCACATTATGCCATGGGTAAATCACTCCGTTACCGCCGCTATTAACCCTGTGTGACCAAGTTTTTACTATTGATGCTGCCTATGCAGCGTCAATAGTAAAAACATCTAATGTTAAAAATAATTTTTTAAAAATCGTTATATACTCACCTTTCGCGACGCTCTGGTGACCTCTCCATGCAAGTGGGAGATTCCGGTGCCAAGGATGGTATGGGAGAAGGACCTGCCATGACGTCAAAGTCATGTGACCGCGACGTCATCACAAGTCCTGCGCGCCTGCGCAAGAAGGACCTGCCATGACATCACGGTCATGTGATCGAACTATAAGGGGCCCTCGGCAGGTGAGTATATGTTTATTTTTTATTTTTTAACCTGTGACATACGTTGCTGGGCAATATACTACGTAGCTTGGCAATATACTACGTGACTGGCCAATATACTACATGACTGGGCAATATACTACGTGACTGGGCAAAATACTACGTCTCTGTGCAATATACTACGTGGCTCTGTGCTGTATACTACGTCGCTGTGCAATATACTATGTGGCTCTGTGCTGTATACTACGTCACTGGGCAATATGCTACATCACTGGGCAATATACTACGTGACTGGGCAATATACTACATGGTTGGGCAATATACTACGTGGCTGGGCAATATACTACGTGGGCTTTGCAATATACTACGTGGCTGGGCAATATACTACGTGGCTGGGCAATATACTACGTGGCTGGGCAATATACTACGTGGGCTGTGCAATATACTACGTGGACATGCATATTCTAGAATACCCGATGCGTTAGAATCGGGCCACTATCTAGTAATATATATAATATATACAATGACGATTCTCACCTACAAGGAATGGTCTGTAATTTTTTATCGTAGGTACATTTCAACTGTGAGAGACAGAATCTAAAACTAAAAATCAGAAAATCACATTGTATGATTTTTAAAAAAAATTAAATTTTATTTTACTTCATGAAAAAAGTATTTGATCACCTACCAACCAGCAAGAATTCTGGCTCTCATATACCTGTTAGTTTTTCTTTAAGAAACCCTCCTACTCTGCACTTATTACCTGTATTAATTGCACCTGTTTGAACTTGTTACCTGTATAAAAAACACCTGTCCACACACTCAATTACCCTCCAACCTCTCCAGCATAGCCAAGGCCAAAGAGCCACTAAGGATACCAGGGACAAAAGTGTAGACATGCACAAGGCTGGGATGGACAACAGGACTATAGGCAAGAAGCTTGGTGAGAAGGCAACAACTGTTGACACAATTATTAGAAAACGGATGAAACACAAGATGACTGTCAATCCTTTTTGTTCTGGGGCTCCATGCAAGATCTTTTCTCTTGGGGTAAGGCTGTTTCTGAGAAAGGTCAGCAATCAGCCCAGAATGACATGGGAGGACCTGGTCTCAAACATTACCATTAGTAACACACTACGCCGTCATGGATTAAAATCCTACAAGGCACGCAGGGTTCCACTGCTCACGCCAGCATATGTCAAGGCCCGTTTGAAGTTTGGGAATGACCATCTGGGTGGTCCAGAGATATAGAGAAGGCATAGGAGAAGGTCATGTGGTCAGATGAGACCAAAATAGAACTGCACTCGCCATGATGGGAGGAAAGAAAATGATGAGTACAACCACTAGAACACCGTCTCAACTGTGAAGCATGGGGGGGACATCATACTTTTTGTGTGCTTTCTGCAACGGGGACAATATGACTGCACCACATAGAAGGGAGGATGGATGGGGTCATGAATCATGAGATTTTGGCCAACAGCCTTCTTCCTTCAGTAAGAGCTTTGAAGATGGGTCATGGCTGGGTTTTCTGGCATGACTGACTTGAAACACACAGCTAGTGCAACTAAGTAGTGGCTCTGTAAGAAGCATTTCAAAGTCCTGGAGTGGCCTAGCCAGTCTCCAGACCTGAACCCAAAATCTTTGGAGGGAGCTGAAACTTAATGTTGCCCAGCGACAGCTTTGAAACCTGACAGATCTGCAGAAGATCTGTAGAGAGGAGTGGGTGAAAATCAATGCTGCAGTGTGTGCAAACTTGGTCAACAACTACAGGAAACATCTGATTTCTGTAATTGCAAACAAAGGTTTCTGTACCAAATGTTAAGTTCTGTTTTTCTATTGTATCAAATACTTATTTCATGAAATAAAATGCAAATTAATTATGTAAAAATCAAATAATGTGATTTTCTGGATTTTGTTTAAGATTCAGTCTCAGTGCGCCCATGATTAAAAATAACAGAGCTCTCCATTCTTTGTTTGTGGGAAAGCTTGCAAAATTGTCAGTGTATCAAATACCTATTTTCCCCACTGTATATTGTACCCAGAAATACTAAATATTTTTAGGGGAAAAAAAGTACTCATTTTTGGTATTGCCTAGTCCAGAATGAACCGACCTATAAAACTGTCCCAACAGTTAACCCCTTCAGCTAATGCCGTGAAAAAAAAAACTTTGCAAAAAATTGTGTTTTTTCATCATATTGCCAAACAAAAAGTGAAATAAAATGAGATTAAAAAAAACGAATGTAAATAACTATGGTATTGCTGAATACATAGCTCTATCAGCGGAAAAAAATTAAAAAAGTTATAGCTTCCAGAATAAAGCAATGTAAAAATATGTTTTTCTATAAAATAGTTTTTATTGTGTAAAAGCACCAAAACACACAAAAAACAATATAAATGTGGTAATGCTGTAGTTGTACTGACCCGAAGAAAAAAGCTGCTTTGTCAATCTAACTGCACGCAGAATGGCATTAAAAAAAACGGAAATCGTAACAGAAAATGATAAAAACAGTCATGCGCCGGAAAATGATACCAATAAAAACGTCAACTTGTCTCGCAAAAAACAAGCCCTCAAATGGCTCTGTCAGCAGAAATATGGAAAAATTATAGTTCTCAAAATATGGCGATGCTGTAATTGCTTTGACCCAAAGAATAAAATAATCTAATCACTTATACTGCAAGAGGAATGGCGTAAAAAATAAATAAATCCAATTTTTCACCTGTTGTTGATTTGTTCATTGTCTCCTAAAGATCGCAGTAAGGCTCGGCTCACATTTATCCTGCGCTCTACTCCGGAGTTTCTGTGCCAATCTCTGAAATATGTGATTCAGACGGAACCCCTGGTGGAAGATTCCCTATAATGAGGCAGATGGAGACACTGTCTCGCCTATAATCTGGTGATGTCCATCTTTTAAGCTGTGCAAAAAAGTGCGGTCCGTCAGTTTTGTGCACTTTTGAAAAGAAGGACACAGCTGAACAGAGGCCAGAGGGAGTACAGAGTAAATGTGCTGCCTCATTATAGTGAATGGCTCCCTCAGGATTTGAATCTGAATTGCGTCAATTGGTGATTTAGATGGAAACCCCGATGTAGGCGCTCAGCGTAGAGCACTAGATAAATATGATCCCAAACATTGCGTAAAATGTTCTTAATAAAAGCTTCAAATCAATCCGCAAAAAAGCAAGTCCACATTCAGGTCCCTCATCTGTCATTGGACGTAAAATGGGCTTCCACATCACTGGCAGTACAAAGGCTCTAAAAAAGCAAAATGGCTCCTCATCCCTCAAAAGAAATCCAGCAAATTCTGTGCCCCCAATCCCTTCTAAGCCCCAGTGTGCCTAAACCTCATTTAGCGGCCACATATTTGGCATTTCTGTAGCGTTGAGAGCCCACCTAATTTATGAGTGCGTTTCTCCAGTAGCATGAGCTGGGCATAATGTACTGGTCACTACAATGTACTGGTCACAACAACGGCAGTTTGCAATTTTCACTTGGCAACATCCACTGTGGCTTGCATCTGGAAAACAGCCATGGAGTCAAAATCACATAGATAAATTCCCAAGGGGGTATTGTTTCCGAAATGGGGTCACTTGAAGGGGAATTCTGCTCTACCAGCAATTAAGGGCTCTGCTATGGAGTACCGAAACTACTCTAGGAAAATCTGCTCTCCAGGAGGCAAATAGTGCTCTGTCCCTCTTGAGTCTCGCCGTGTAGCTAAGGAGCACTGAACAGCCACATATAGGCTATTTCTATATTCAACAGAATTTATGGGACATATGTTGATACTATTTTTACCCATTTCCCAGTGTGAAAATGTAAAATCTGGTGATAAAACAAAATTTTTATGGTAAAAATAGATATGGTATAAAATTCTGTGACCCACCTGTGGTGTAAATATAATCACTTCACCCCTAGATTAGTTCATTGAGAGATGTAATTTTTAAAATGGGTCACTTATGGTGAGTTTCTGCTGTTCTGGCACCTCAGAGGCTTTGCCAATGTGATATGGCACCATCAAACCAGTCCAACAAAATCTGAATTCCAATATGGTGCTTCCTCCCTTCTGAGCTTTGCACAGTGTTAGGGCTCGCAGAACGCACCAAATAATAAGATAGGTAGAATAAGGTACGTTCGCAGCTCGGGGTCCACCGTGCAGAGATGGAACCTGCTGCCAAGTAATGACGGACTATATGGTGGTACAATGTGACTACACACACGGGTTAACTTTACCCTGTGTGAAGGAAGCGAACCCTGTTAAGTCACAGGGCCGCGGTACCGCACACAAGAGCACAAGCAATGAGTCTCCGAGCTCAGTCCTAGACTTGGGATCTGAGTCTGTGTAGACTACTTGCGGTCGACACCGCAACTGGGGTGTCAGCGTAACCAAAATAATAACTAAAGAATGCACGAGAGTGCATGCGGTGCCACACTGGCGGATGCCACTAACCACCCAGGCTTGGGTCAGGAAAGTGCTCTGATAGTGCACGGCGCTGCACTGGCGGACACAGCAACTAGACGTTGTATTGGTGTGTAACGTGCTGTTGGGTAAGTCGGGCGCTAGACAGCAATCATACACCTTCCGCGAACAGTCATCCAATAGGGAGGGTTTGTTAAAGAACGACTTTCACTCACAACACACACACGTTTACAAATGTACACTAGCGCATGGCCATGCGAGCCTTAAATAGCTGCAGCACGTATAGGACCTTTCAAAGAAGGACCAATGGAATTGCTGCAGTACCTGAGAATGTGACCCTAGATCTCCACTGAGAGATCTTGCCCTGGGCATGCTCAGTGTGCAAAGCAGAACTTAGTCCTAGTACCTACAGGACCTTCCGTGAGAGGGACCAATGGAAGTCGCTGCAGTACCTGAGCATGTGACCCTAGATCTCCACTGAGAGATCTTGCCCTGGGCATGCTCAGTGAGTGCAAAGTAGGACTTAGTCCCAGAAGCATCTGCTCACCGCTGCCCAGCACTGGCTTCAATGGCAGAAGCTGGAAAAGCAGCAATAACCCTATGCACAGAGTGAGACTGAGCAAGACGCTGGGACCGACGTCTCCGCTGAGCAGACTCCACTGTGGCTGGAGAAGAATGGGAGACCGCAGCAGAGATGGTTCGAGATTCCCCCTGTGCAGAGGCGGGAACTTGGCACCTAACACACTGTGCCTCAAAAGCAGTTTTTAACCAAATATTGGGTATTGGCGTACTCAGGAGAAATTGCACAACAAATTTTGAGGTCCATTTTCTCCTGATATACCTGTGAAAATTTAAAAATTTGAGGCAAAAGTAACATTTTTTTTCATTTTTACAGATCAGAGTTGCAAAATTCAGTGAAGCATCTGGGGATAAAAGGTGCTGACCACACATCTAGATAAATTCCTTGAATGGTGTAGTTTCCAAAATGGGTTACTTGTGGTGGATTTTCACTGATTAAGCAAATCAGGGGCTCTCCAAATGCAACATGGTGTCCGCTAATTATTTCAGCAAATTCTGCATTCAAAAAGTCAAATGTTGCTCCTTCCCTTCCAAGCCCTGCTGTGCGAACAAACAGTAGTTTTCCACCACATATTGGTTACATACCCAGGAGAAATTACACAACACATTTTACAGTGCAATTTCTTCTGTTACCTATAAGAAAATGCAAAACTTGGGACATTTTTTTGAGATAAATGATTTTCTTATTTTCAATGGGGATTCAAGGTACTCACCACACATCTAGATAAATCACATGAGGGGGTATAGTTTCAAAATGATGTCACTTGTGGGGGTTTCCACTGTTTAGGCACAGCAGGGGCTCTCCAAATGCAACATAGAGTCACTTAATTGTTCCAGCAAGTTTTGCATTTAAAATTTCAAATGTTGCTCCTTCCATTCTGAGCCCTGCTGTGCACACAAACAGTAGTTTTCCCCCATATATGGGGTATAGGCATTCTCAGGAGAAGTTGCGCTATATATTGTGTGGTAAAATTTCTTATGTTACCTGTTAGGTGTCGAGTTCCCACCTCTGCACAGGGGGAATCTTGAACCATCTCCGCTGTGGTTCTCCCATTCTTTTCCAGCTGCAGTGGAGTCTACTCAGCGGAGACGTCGGTCTATGCGTCTAGCTCAGGCTGATACTGGACAACTGGTTACTGCTGCTCTTCCAGGCTCTGTCCTTGTAGCCAGCAATGTTCAGCAGTGAGCAGGTCTTTCTGGGACTAAGTCCTGCTTTTCCCATACTGAGCATTGGAGGTCGGGGGTCACATGCTCGGGTCCTGTTGCTGCTCCTATTGGTGCATCTGGAAGGTCCTGTACCACTTCCGCTTCAAAGGGTTCGCATGGCCGCTCGGCCATGCGCTAGTGTACATTTGAAGACGTTTATGTTGATGAGTGCAAGTCGTTCTTTAATCACCCCCTCCCTTGTGTATGACTGCTCGAGTAAGGTGGATGTCTGCTATCTAGCACCCAGCTGAGCTATCAGTAGTGTTGAGCATTCCGATACCGCAAGTATCGGGTATCGGCCGATACTTGCGGTATCGGAATTCCGATACCGAGATCCGATATTTTTGTGATATCGGGTATCGGTATCGGAAGTGTAAAATAAAGAATTAAAATAAAAAATATTGTTATATTCACCTCTCCGGCGGTCCCTGGACATCAGCGCGAGGAACCGGCGTCCGGCACGGCTTCTTTCTTCAAAATGCGCGCCTTTAGGACCTGTGGAATGACGTCCCGGCTTCTGATTGGTCGCGTGCCGCCCATGTGACCGCCACGCGACCAATCAGAAGCCGCGACGTCATTCCTCAGCTAAAGTCCTAGAATGAGCGCCTTTTAGGACCCGAGGAATGACGTCGCGGCTTCTGATTGGTCGCGTGGCGGTCACATGGGCGGCACGCGACCAATCAGAAGCCGGGACGTCATTCCACAGGTCCTAAAGGCGCGCATTTTGAAGAAAGAAGCCGTGCCGGACGCCGGTTCCTCCCGCTGATGTCCAGGGGCCGCCGGAGAGGTGAATATAACAATATTTTTTATTTTAATTCTTTATTTTACACTTTAATATGGATCCCAGGGCCTGAAGGAGAGTTTCCTCTCCTTCAGACCCTGGGATCCATGAGGATACATTCCGATACTTGATGTCCCATTGACTTGTATTGGTATCGGATATCGGTATCGGCGATATCCGATATTTTTCGGGTATCGGCCGATACTATCCGATACCGATACTTTCAAGTATCGGACGGTATCGCTCAACACTAGCTATCAGCATTAAACACGAAACATCGTCTAATTGCTGTGACCGCCAATGCGGCGCCGTGTGCTATTAGAGTGCTTTCCTATCCCAAGTCTGGGTGGTTAGTGGCGTCCGCCAGAGCAGCACAGCATGCACTCTTGTGCATTTAAGTTTTAGTTTCAGTTACTCTGACACCCCAGTTGCGGTGTCTAACGCAAGTGGTCTGAACGTACTCTAATCCTGTGTCTTGGGATAGAGTCCTGAGACTCTTTGTTTGTGCTCTTGGTGCGGTACCGCGGCCCTGTGACGCAACAGGGTTTGCTTCCTTCACACTGGGTGAAGTTAACCCGTGTGTGTATCCACCTTGTACTGCCATATAGTCCGTCATTGCTCAGCAGCAGGTTCCATCTCTGCACGGTGGACCCCGGGCTGCAAGCGCACCTATACCATCTCTCTTTTAATTTGGTGCGTTCCGCTAGCCCTAGCTTTACCTTTGCAAAGAAGCAAACATTTTTGTGGGAAAAATTAGATTTTTTAATTCTCACGGCTCAATGTTATAGACTTTTGTGAAGTACAGTACAGACCAAAAGTTTGGACACACCTTCTCATTTAAAGATTTTTCTGTACTTTCATGACTATGAAAATTGTAAATTCACACTGAAGGCTTCAAAACTATGAATTAGCACATGTGTAATTTTATACTTAACAAAAAAATGTGAAACTACTGAAAATATGTCTTATATTCTAGGTTCTTCAAAGTAGCCACCTTTTGCTTTGATGACTGCTTTGCACACTCTTGGCTTTCTCTTGATAAGCTTCAAGAGGTAGTCACCGGAAATGGTCTTCCAACAATCTTGAATGACTTCCCAGAGATGCTTAGCACTTGTTGGCCCTTTTTGCCTTCATTCTGCGGTCCAGCTCACCCCAAACCATCTCGATTGGGTTCAGGTCTGGTGACTGTGGAGGCCAGGTCATCTGGCGTAGCATCCCATCACTCTCCTTCTTGGTCAAGTAGCCCTTACACAGCCTGGAGGTATGTTTGGGGTCATTGTCCTGTTAAAAACTAAATGATGGTCCAACTAAACGCAAACCAGATGGAATAGCATGCCGCTGCAACATGCTGTGGTAGCCATGCTGGTTCAGGATGCCTTCAATTATGATTAAATCCCCAAAAGTGTCACCCCTACACCATCACACCTCCTCCTCCATGCTTCACAGTGGGGAACAGGCATGTAGAGTCCATCCGTTCACTTTTTCTGCGTCGCACAAAGACACGGTGGTTGGAACCAAAGATCTCAAATTTGGACTCAGCAGACCAAAGCGCAGATTTTCACTAGTCTAATGTCCATTCCTTGTGTTCTTTAGCCCAAACAAGTCTCTTCTGCTTGTTGCCTGTCCTTAGCAGTGGTTTCCTAGCAGCTATTTTATCATGAAGGCCTGCTTCACAAAGTCTCCTCTTAACAGTTGTAGAGATGTGTCTGCTGCTAGAACTCTGTGTGGCATTGACTTGGTCTCTAATCTGAGCTGCTGTTAACCTATGATTTCTGAGGCTGGTGACTCAGATAAACTTATCCTCAGAAACAGAGGTGACTCTTGGTCTTCCTTTCCTGGGGCGGTCCTCATGTGAACCAGTTTCTTTGTAGCCCTTGATGGTTTTTGCAAATGCACTTGGGGACATTTTCAAAGTTTTACCAATTTTTCGGACTGACTGACCTTCATTTCTTAAAGTAATGATGGCCACTCATTTTTCTTTACTTAGCTGCTTTTTCTTGCCATAATACAAATTCTAACAGTCTATTCAGTAGGACTATCAGCTGTGTATCCACCAGACTTCTGCAAAACACAACTGATGGTCCCAACCCCATTGATAAAGCAATAAATTTAACTTATTAAACCTTACAGGGCACACGTGTGAAGTGAAAACCATTTCCGGTGACTACTTCTTAAAGCCCATCAAGAGAATGCCAAGAGTGTGCACAGCAGTCATCAACGCAAAAGGTGACTACTTTGAAGAAACTAGAATATAAGACATATTTTCAGTTGTTTCACACTTTTTTGTTAAGTATATAATTCCACATGTGTTAATTTGATGCCTTCAGTGTGAATTTACAATTTTCATAGTCATCAAAATTCAGAAATATCTTTAAATGAGAAAGTGTGTCCAAACTTTTGGTCTGTACTGTACCTGGGTGTTCAAGGTGCTCACCACACATCTAGATAAGTTCCCTGAGGGGGCCTAGTTTTTAAAATCATGTCACTTGTGGGCTATTTCCAGTGTTTAGGTATATCAGAGCCTCTCCAAACATGACATAGCATCTGCTAATTTTTCCGGCAAATACTCTTCTTCCTTTCCGAGCTCTGCCGTGTGCCCAAACAGTGGTTTTCCCCTACATATAGGGTATCGTAATGTTTAGCAGAAATTGCACAATCTTTGCAATGTGTGTCTGCGTGTGCCACACTAAGCATGAAGAACAGAAATAGGAGAAGAGAACTGGTTGAGGACAGGTCACAGCTGCTGGATATCGCAGACTGCTGTGGATTCCTATGCTGTCACACAGATGACAGCGACTGAGCCAGCAGCTGAGACTGGCAGTGATAAAGATGGTCAGGCGCCGGCTGATGACTACTACTGTCATCAGCATCTCCTGCTCTCTAAGAGCAGTAAGAGTAAACAACCCTGGATTTTAGCCCTTTCCCAGCCTAATAAGACCAGCCCTCAGGCACCCCACAAACGGCACAACAATTAGGTGCACCAATTCTGTTGCTTAGCCTTATCTCTTCCTGATTGACCTAATGTGGTGACAATCAAGGTAATGATTTATGGGGTTGATGTCAGTTGTGTAATATCCGCTGGCATTAAGCCCATGGGTTAGTAAAGGAGAGGTGTCTATCATTCACACCAATACTAACCCAGTAAGTAAAAGGAGAAAAAGAATCACAGAGAAATTTTTTTTATTTAAAATAAAATCCCCAACAATGTCCCCTTTTCACCCATTTTATAAAAATAAAAAAAACCCACACCAGTCCAACGTAGTCCAAATGGAGGTACCATGCAGGTCTATCGTTGTCCACATGGGGGTCCTACAGCTATCCCTTTCTCCATCTTCCAGTGTATGGAATGAGGCTGCATAAGTCACTCCTAGTCATGTCACCGCTCTCATCTTTAAGGCTTTGACATTCTACTCCACTAGACCTGTCAGACTACAATGTGAGACTTGGCAGTTTCTGCTGCTCCAATCTTTGAAGCCGTGTTCACTGGACTGTACGACAGAGACTGGGATCGTTGTGGGACCTCCATTTGGACAACGGCGGACTGGTATTTTTTTTTAATAAAGGTATTAAAGAGGGAAATTGTTTGGGAGTTTTTTCAATTAAAGATTTCTTTGTGTATGTTTATTTCTTTTGACTACTCAGTAATGGGGGCATCTGACAGGCACCTCTCCATTACTAACACGTGGGCTTGATGTCAGTGCCGGCTGCTGACATCAACCCCACAATTCCATTATCCAGATTACCACTGCACCAGGGCAGTAAGGAAGAGCCAAAGCTAAGTATTACTTATAGGTTACTATTATACATCATGTTATTTATTCACTAAGAAAAAAAATCTAATGCATTGTCAGCAGCATGCCTACATTTACTTTACAATAGTGTGACTCTGATCCTACAAGGCATTGATGGGTAGTCATGGGCATATCTATAAAGTACACCTGCCTGGCATACCACGATTTTTCAAACAGTTCAAACACGGAAGCATGCATGCTATTAAAGTAAAATACTGTACAATTGACTCCTTGAAAAAGCCACAGTGGTGAAACATATGTTGGAGCTGGAGTCCTGGGGAGTAACGGACCACTAATATATTGGTATTTATACCCTCCTTTATATTTCACTTATACACTTTATTCAGTCTTTATAGTCTGTTTATATATTTGCACTTTATTTGGGGTGGTATATTTATTTATTTATTTATACATGTACTTGTCATGGAATCTGTGCCTCTATCTATGTACTCAATATATATTTTTGTATTATGATATTTGTTGTCAGTTTCTCCTTGGTTTTAACATTATTCAATAAAACTATTTTAGTCTCCGGATTTTGACTCTGAATATTCACTTTTGAATAGGTTTTTATAAAGTACAATACAGGCAGACTCTTGCCGAATTGTGGATGACTGCATTGTAATACTTGCTCTACTTTAAATTATACAGTATACATAATAATCATTAGCTAAATTTTAACTGCACCATGAACATTAATTTGACTCACTGATCATTTGTATGCCAACTGCGTCTGCTCTAACAATCAAATGATCGGCTATGGTATACAAACTGTGCAAGTGAAAAGTGATAATGATGTAGTGCACCACTCAGGTATGCTTCACAATTGCTACTTCTGTACCACTAAACTGTTTCAGAGAAGCATACTGCAGTCAGCAGGGTTAAAAAATCTCATTTTAAGTAGCTAACAGCTGCTCTTTTGCAATAGGACAACAGATTCTTTACTGATTGAAAGAATGGCAGAATTTAAAAAACCTATCTTCAGCAATCTTGTGCAGATCTTGTAATATATTTAAGATTCAAGAAGGGTGATCAAATCCTTTACAGGAAGTATACTGCGACACATGGACTGCATAAGCATCTGGAATATGGATCTTTAGGGACTCTGTGCGCCACGTGTATGATACCCTAAATTATACATTCTCGTGAGGCGATTGTAAAACTGAATTCTATTGGTTATCCCACAAAATAGCTTCTCCTACTAACCTCCAAAATGCCTTCATGTATCATTTGCCTGTTGGCAAATAGCTGCCTTTGAATCCTCTTTTGTCTTTTTATGCTTTTTGAATTAAAAGTCCTTAGTAAGCGTCTTTATACATACAGGTTTACAGAAATAAAGACAGCAATCAGAGAAATTGTTCTTTTTAAGATGGCAAATTTATTGGAATAGAGAAAAGGAAATGCTCAAATGACATGAATTATGTGAATTGCCTTAAATGCCGACCATTTCCCGCATAATTTCTTGTCTCTTTTAAGCTTATAATGTATTTCAGAACTGTAAGTTACTTTCATTGTATTTCTGCTTGCGTGAATATCATGGAATTCTTTTTCTTTGTATTGAAAATTAATTCTGTCAGATTATTAAATGTATGTTTCAAAATGATATCAATCATTTTGAATATTCTTACCCCTTTTCTAAATTTGAGTAACATATAATGGTGAAAAGTAATTGTGTCTTTGATGCTACAAATTAGACATTTATATCTTCTCTTGGCGGTATGTTGCTGTTCTATAGATGATGCAGATTACTTGACCTTGTCATTGTTAAGAAATGCATGCAGATGACTTTAATCCATGTATAAAGCCAGCACAGCCTGACATAAGCTACTGGGTATTCTGCTTGTCTTGTTCTTTGTGGTTTTTACAAGGTGATGTGGCATTACCGACATCGGTGGCAAAACATACCTTGCCCAATATCAAAAACGTAAACATGGCACTGTTACAATAACTAAGAAAAATCTTTATTCTTGCATCCAATTTTTCATGAACTGAACTAACTCATGACTACATTGGATATCTACTCCTCTAAACTTTCTTGCACCCCAGAAAAATAGTGGCATACTCTTTTGAATGCTGTACTAGGCCACATTTACATGTTCAATATTTGGTCAGTACTTTACATCAGTATTAGTAATCCAAAACCAGGAGTGAGTGATAAATGCAGAACTAATGATGTGTTTCTATTATACTTTTCCTCTGATTGTTCCACTCCTGGTTTTTCTTACAAATACTGATGTAAAATACTCACCAAATACTAAATACATACACGTGGCCTCAGATTAACTGGAGAGTAAAAAAAAATAAAGTATGTTCACACAGAGTTTGTAGATTTTGGAGTGGATTCAAATTTTATTTTAATAAGCTTTCTATTGATTTTAATAGAAAAACACGGTCACAGTGCACATGGTGCATTTTTCCTTCCATATGGTCTTTTTCATATAGAAAAAGAAGCAACATATCAATTCTTGGAACATTTCTGCTAAAGGAAACAATGCAAATTTGTCAACTGAATCATCTGAAAACACACAAACTGCATTAAAAACACATCAACATTATTATTTTTAAACATTTTCAGCCAGATAAATCTACATGAAAAAACTCTGCTAAAATATGCACTATATAATTTTTTAATATTTAAAATGCATGGAACACCTATTATGAATAAAGAATATTTCATGACAAGAAGAATATATCTTTTTTAGCTTCTGCCTACTTAGCCAACTGGAAGCATGAGAAAACTTCATAAGTCATCATTATGCACACTCAGCCCAAAACATACAAGTTAATGTTTTCATATTTCTTTTTTTTTCAACCTATAAAGTGCGAACATACTTCACAGAGCTGTACAAGGATTAACTCACAGAGTAATTTACTTTTCCTAAGGTCACACACACACCAATGGCAATTAACCTATTACTCTGATGTTGACATGTGGAAGAAAACCCAGAAGAAACTCACCCAAATTCACATTGGGGAAGTGGCATGTAGGAAAAAGAATAATACTATGTTAGATTAAAAAGAATAATGATTCGGGGGAGACATTGCATAAAAACAGAAATAGGCTTTAAACGTATACTACATCAATCAAGGACATTGTTAATTCCTGTGGGAACAGTACCGCTGGTAGTCTAGGCAGCCGGTAGGACTCATGGGAAGACAGTTGTATAGCGCTGCTCTGAGTGCTACATTAAAACTTATAGAAAGGTTAATGTTATCCTAGAATTTAGCCTAAAAGCTTTCACTGCAGTTTTCATGGCATTTATTTCTCTAAATCCATTTTTCTACCCAGAGTTCACTCAATACAATATGTGTATGTTTTGCTCCAAAGTAACAAATCATGATTTTCATAGTCTAAAAAAGGCAGGAGAACATTTCAAGTTTCTAGTTGACCGCAAAGAAACATTTTGCAACAAAGGAGCCCATTCCACTCCGCTTCTTGAAAAGAAATGCAATCAGAGTTATTGTACGTTTTCTGCTAAACAATCAGCTGCTTGACAATTGTCTGCTCTGCGCAGTATGTAATCGTAGATGCGGGCATACTCGAGTTCTGTCCATTTGTAAGCTCTCTCCTGCTGTTAGATCATGGCCCCTGACTTGTATAGCGTGCTTTCTAATGGCGTTTTAAAGTTAGCTAAGCCCTCTTCTTTCAATCATTTTATTCCTTGGGAGTTAAGTGATACCCTTATGAGTGACAGCTGAACATTTTGCTGGGCGTTATATAAATCCCTAGCAAGAAGTAACAGTTAAATGCTTCTAATTTATTTATTTTTTTATCCTTCTAGTATTGGACAGATTACTATTTACAGTGGAATGTGTCTGAATATCCTGGAGTGAAAAATGTTCGCTTTCCAGATGGACAAATTTGGAAGCCGGATATCCTTCTGTATAACAGGTATGTGTTTGCCTTGCACGAAAAAGTTTTTTTCTCTGATTAACAACCAGAGATTATAATCCATAATGGTGTAGTAACAGAATGAGCCGTCATGACTGCTTCAGTGTCACAATCGAGAAATAGCATATTATGCAACAAATGAGGTTAGAGCTTCATCATCCGATAATGCTTTCTCAGATAAATGTCTATGTAACATTGCTTAGGTACAATTAAAGTGTGTATTAGGGCAACCCATATGTATGGTGGTCATCACATTATTCTCAGGACCTTGGTGAAACATGAGGAGCTGGGACAATGTTGTATGGAAACTAGTACAAAGATAACTGAAGTGTTTCCAATAGAAAGAAGCCCGATCTATTTTCTAGACTTTAGTTTCAATCTGACAGCTACCATCTCATCCCTTGCCAAAGGCAACAAGGTTGATATAATTTTTTACGCATGACCCTCAGTGACTTCCATTCATCTAGTTATGGCTTTTGGAAGCTTTTGTCTCATGTACTTTACCATTATGACTCAGAGCCAGTACAAAATATAAATAACAAACTCAAAGCAAGGTATACATAGATGATTCAGTCAATTTGTAAGAAACTATCAACAGAGACGAAATGTATTATTCTAAATCCAAATATCATATGTACCCCAATATGGACATGGTAAAGGACAAATCGGAAATTATACACAAGAAAAGAGAACAAAGAACCGATCTCATGCCCAAATAATCGTATTAAATAGAATTTATTTGTGAAAAAATACACCATATGGTAGGGGGAAAAGAAACCAAAAAAGGGGGCACTATACTAAGGAGACAGAGAAACAGAGTCCTGGAGTGGTTACATGATAATACAGTAAAAATAGATGAATAAATAAATGTATGTCACCAAACACAGAACTAAGACAGAAATAATAGAATATACCCACAAAAATGGATAAATATGATGGTAAACAATGGTATGTACAATGATATGTACAGGGATACACCCTTACAAATTGGGTTGCAAATGCAACCACACTAGACGTAAAAATTATGTAGCCTGAGGTGTGCTCTAAAGCTAAGGTGAATATAAACTGCTAGATACAGCAGAGGATGTGTGTATATACGTATACCAAAGTAAGGTGCAAAAGTGCGGCCAGTATACCAATGTAAGGTGCAAAAGTGTGGCCAGTATACAGTGAAAAAATAGTAGTATGTGCAGGTACCTGCTTGATAATATTAGGCAGTATGATAAAAGTCACCAAGGATAAGTCCTATACCATAGTGTAATATGTTGGGAATAATGCCTGGAGCAGAGATTACCTGCAGCGCTGCCGTCTCCTGGATGTGTCCGTCCCCGGTAAATGTCTATGTAACATTGCTTAGGTACAATTAAAGTATGTATTAGGGCAACCCATATGTATGGTGGTCATAACATTATTCTCAGGACATTGGTGAAACATGAGGAGCTGGGGCAATGTTGTATGGAAACTAGTACAAAGATAACTGAAGTGTTTCCAATAGAAAGAAGCCCGATCTATTTTCTAGACTTTAGTTTAAATATGACAGCTACCATCTCATCCCTTGTCAAAGGCAACAAGGTTGATATAATTTTTTACGCATGACCCTCGGTGACTTCCATTCATCTAGTTATGGCTTTTGGAAGTTTTTGTCTCATGTACTTTACCATTATGACTCAGAGCCAGTACGAAATATACATTAGTCAAAAAAATAAAGGGAACACTAAAATCCCACATCCTAGATATCACTGAATGAAATATTCCAGTTGTATATCTTTATTCATTACATAGTGGAATGTGTTGAGAACAATAAAACCTAAAAATTATCAATGTAAATCACAACTAATATCCGACGGAGGTCTGGAGTTGGAATGATGTTCAAAATCAAAGTGGGAAATGAAGTTACAGGCTGATCCAACTTCAGTGGAAATGCCTCAAGACAAGGAAATTACCTCCCTGTATGACTTCCCTACAATACCTGGGCATGCTCCTGATGAGGCGGCGAATGGTCTCCTCAAGGATCTCTTCCCAGACCTGGACTAAAGCATCCGCCAACTCCTGGACAGTCTGTTGTGCAATGTGACATTAATGGATGGTGCGAGACATGATGTCCCAGATGTGTTCAATCGGATTCAGGTCTGGGGAACGGGCGGGCCAGTCCATAACTTCAATGCCTTCATCTTGCACGAACTGCTGACACACTCCAGCCACATGAGGTCTGGTATTGTCCTGCATTAGGAGGAACCCAGGGCCAACCGCAACAGGATATGGTCTCACAAGGGGTCTGAGGATCTCATCTCGGTACCTAATAGCAGTCAGGCTATCTCTAGTGAGCACATGGAAGGCTGTGCGGCCCTCCAAAGAAATGCCACACCATTACTGACCCACTGCCAAACCGGTCATGCTGAAGGATGTTGCAGGCAGCAGATCTCTCTCCACTGCATCTCCAGGCTCTTTCACGTCTGTCACACGTGCTCAGTGTGAACCTGCTTTCATCTGTGATTCGTCAGTGGCGAATTTTTGCAAATTTGCCAATTCTGGTGTTCTGTGGCAAATGCCAAGTGTCCTGCATGGTGTTGGGCTGTGAGCACAACCTCCATCTGTGGACGTCGGGCACTCAGATCATCCTCATGGAGTCGGTTTCTAACCGTTTGTGTAGACACATGCACATTTGTGGCCTGCTGGAGGTCATTTTGCAGGGCTCTAACAGTGCTCCTCCTGTTCCTCCTTGCACAAAGGCTGAGGTAACGTCCTCCTGCTGGGTTGTTGCCGTCCTATGGCCCCCTCCACGTCTCCTGATGTACTGGCCTGTCTCCTGGTTGCGCCTCCAGCCTCTGGACACTACGCTGACAGACACAGCAAACCTTCTTGCCACAGCTCGCATTGATGTGCCATCCTGGATGAGCTGCACTACCTGAGCCACTTGTGTAGGTTGTAGAGTCTCATGCTACCACGAGTGTGAAAGCACAACCATCAGTCAAATGACCAAAACATCAGCCAGAAAGCATTGGTACTGAGATGTGGTCTGTGGTCCCCACCTGCAGAACCACTCCTTTATTGAGTGTGTCTTGATAATTGCCAATAATTTCCATCTGTTGTCTATTCCATTTGCACAACAGCATGTGAAATTGATTGTCAAATAGTGTTGCTTCCTAAGTGGACAGTTTGAATTCACAGAAGTTTGATTTACTTGGAGTTATATTCTGTTGTTTAAGTGTTCCCTTTATTTCTTTGAGCAGTGTATATGAAATACAGCCTTGCACTCATCTGCATTTAAAACATCGCTCCAATGTTGATCTAGAAAACATATACCGTAGCATGCGCATGACATCACTATGATATACGTATGCAATGTGTTTTTTTTTTCTCTGTACCTATTATTCTACAATTATTTACAGGACCATTTACAGGTTTATATGCTACAAAATGGTGATGTATCTGTAAAAATCTTACAGCCTCTGTTGTTTTTCTCTCACCCATTCGCTTTCACTGGCGAGTCTCATATGATATACTCGGCCACTCGCAGCATGCTTTGATCTTTTTCTCATCCAGATCCTAGCTGAGAAAAAAAATGCAGATGAGCACTAAATCGATGAATGAAATTTTTTATCAGATTGCACTTGTCCAATTTATGCACAGATGAGTATGAGCCTTAAAGCAGGGGTGGGGAACCTTTTTCCAGCCGGGGCCATTTGGAAATTTCTACCATCATCCAGGAGCCACATAAAAATGATCACCTTCAAAATTACCCCGGTATATTTAGTCAAACAATTAATTTTGGTAACTCACCCTTAATATGACAGCTGGAGCTGCTTCTCTTTGGTGCTGCTGTGATGTTAGGTGATGCTGATTACAGTATGTTGCTTCTCACAGCTGCTCTTCCAGGGGTGGCACAAAGATCACTAGGGGCACAAAGATCAAAGGAGGGCCCATAGCTGGAGGGGACAGAGATTACAAGGGGCACAGATCACATGGGAGGCCAAATATCACAGGGGGTACATAGCAGGGGGCACAGGTATCACAGTGGAGCACATAGATCAGAGGGGGGCACAAAGCTGGGAGCAACAGAGATCACAGGGATGCACATAGCTGATGGCACAGAGATCACAGGGGGCATATAGCTGAGGGCACAGAAATCACAGGGGGCATATAGCTGGAGAGCACAAAAATAACAGGGGGGCACAAAGATCAAAGGAGGACACATACCTGGGGGGGCACAGAAATCATGGAGGGACACAGAGATCACAGAGGGCATATAACTGGAGGGGCAGAGAGATCACAGGGGGAACAGAGATCACAGGGGGACACATTGCTGGGGGGGCACAGAGATCACAGGTGGCATATAGCTGGAGGGCACAGAAATTACAGGGGGTATATACAGTGGGGCAAAAAAGTATTTAGTCAGTCAGCAATAGTGCAAGTTCCACCACTTAAAAAGATGAGAGGCGTCTGTAATTTACATCATAGGTAGACCTCAACTATGGGAGACAAACTGAGAAAATAAAATCCAGAAAATCACATTGTCTGTTTTTTAACATTTTATTTGCATATTATGGTGGAAAATAAGTATTTGGTCAGAAACAAAATTTCATCTCAATACTTTGTAATATATCCTTTGTTGGCAATGACAGAGGTCAAACGTTTTCTTTAAGTCTTCACAAGGTTGCCACACACTGTTGTTGGTATGTTGGCCCATTCCTCCATGCAGATCTCCTCTAGAGCAGTGATGTTTTTGGCTTTTCGCTTGGCAACACGGACTTTCAACTCCCTCCAAAGGTTTTCTATAGGGTTGAGATCTGAAGACTGGCTAGGCCACTCCAGGACCTTGAAATGCTTCTTACGAAGCCACTCCTTCGTTGCCCTGGCGGTGTGCTTTGGATCATTGTCATGTTGAAAGACCCAGCCACGTTTCATCTTCAATGCCCTTGCTGATGGAAGGAGGTTTGCACTAAAAATCTCACGATACATGGCCCCATTCATTCTTTCATGTACCCGGATCAGTCGTCCTGGCCCCTTTGCAGAGAAACAGCCCCAAAGCATGATGTTTCCACCACCATGCTTTACAGTAGGTATGGTGTTTGATGGATGCAACTCAGTATTCTTTTTCCTCCAAACACGACAAGTTGTGTTTCTACCAAACAGTTCCAGTTTGGTTTCATCAGACCATAGGACATTCTCCCAAAACTCCTCTGGATCATCCAAATGCTCTCTAGCAAACTTCAGATGGGCCCGGACATGTACTGGCTTAAGCAGTGGGACACGTCTGGCACTGCAGGATCTGAGTCCATGGTGGCGTAGTGTGTTACTTATGGTAGGCCTTGTTACATTGGTCCCAGCTCTCTGCAGTTCATTCACTAGGTCCCCCCGCGTGGTTCTGGGATTTTTGCTCACCGTTCTTGTGATCATTCTGACCCCACGGGGTGGGATTTTGCGTGGAGCCCCAGATCGAGGGAGATTATCAGTGGTCTTGTATGTCTTCCATTTTCTAATTATTGCTCCCACTGTTGATTTTTTTCACTCCAAGCTGGTTGGCTATTGCAGATTCAGTCTTCCCAGCCTGGTGCAGGGCTACAATTTTGTTTCTGGTGTCCTTTGACAGCTCTTTGGTCTTCACTATAGTGGAGTTTGGAGTCAGACTGTTTGAGGGTGTGCACAGGTGTCTTTTTATACTGATAACAAGTTTAAACAGGTGCTATTACTACAGGTAATGAGTGGAGGAAAGAGGAGACTCTTAAAGAAGAAGTTACAGGTCTGTGAGAGCCTGAAATCTTGATTGTTTGTTTCTGACCAAATACTTATTTTCCACCATAATATGCAAATAAAATGTTAAAAAAACAGACAATGTGATTTTCTGGATTTTTTTTTCTCAGTTTGTCTCCCATAGTTGAGGTCTACCTATGATGTAAATTACAGACGCCTCTCATCTTTTTAAGTGGTGGAACTTGCACTATTGCTGACTGACTAAATACTTTTGGGCCAACTGTAGCTGTGGGGAGAAGAGAGATCACAGGGGAAACAGAGATCACTGGGGGCACAGAAATCACAGGGGCACATGTTGTGAATTCTGTTGTCGGGCTCCCTCCTGTGGTCATGAATGGTACTTCGGCTGGTTCTGTCCATGGACTTCCTCTGGTGGGTGTTTCTGAGTTTCACAGGTGATGAGGTTAATTCGTTATCTGCTGCTCTATTTAACTCCACTTAGATCTTTGCTCCATGCCACCTGTCAATGTTCCAGTATTGGTCTGTTCACTCCTGGATCGTTCTTGTGACCTGTCTTCCCATCAGAAGCTAAATTCCAGCTTGTATTTCTTTGGTTTGCTATTTTTCGGTCCAGCTTGCTATTTAATTTGTTGTCTTGCTTGCTGGAAGCTCTGGGACGCAGAGGGAGCGCCTCCGCACCGTGAGTCGGTGCGGAGGGTCTTTTTACGCCCTCTGCGTGGTCTTTTTGTAGGTTTTTGTGCTGACCGCAAAGTAACCTTTCCTATCCTCGGTCTGTTCAGTAAGTCGGGCCTCACTTTGCTAAATCTATTTCATCTCTGTGTTTGTATTTTCATCTTTACTCACAGTCATTATATGTGGGGGGGCTGCCTTTTCCTTTGGGGAATTTCTCTGAGGCAAGGTAGGCTTTATTTTTCTATCTTCAGGGCTAGCTAGTTTCTTAGGCTGTGCCGAGTTGCATAGGGAGCGTTAGGTGCAATCCACGGCTATTTCTAGTGTGTTTGATAGGTTTAGGGATTGCGGTCAGCAGAGTTCCCACGTCCCAGAGCTCGTCCTTATTATCAGTAACTATCAGGTCATTCCGTGTGCTCTTAACCACCAGGTCCATTATTGTCCTGACCACCAGCTCATAACAGTACAGGTGGCCCAAAGTACTAATGCATCTCAATAGAGGGATAAGAGAAGTTCTGAGACCATTTTTTTTTCTTTGCAGTGTGTTTTGTCTCTATTTTCCCCTTTACCTCTGGGTGGTTCAGGACACTGGTGTAAACATGGACATTCAAGGTCTGTCCTCTTGGATGGATAATCTCACTACAAGGATACAAAACATTCAAGATTTTGTGGTTCAGAATCCGATGTCAGAGCCTAGGATTCCAATTCCTGATTTGTTTTTTGGTGATAGATCTAAGTTCTTGAATTTCAAAAATAATTGTAAATTGTTTCTTGCCTTGAAACCTCGCTCCTCAGGTGACCCTGTTCAACAAGTAAAGATCATTATTTCTTTGTTACGTGGTGACCCTCAAGACTGTGCATTTTCCCTTGCGCCAGGAGATCCGGCATTGCGTGATGTTGATGCGTTTTTCCTGGCGCTTGGATTGCTTTATGATGAACCTAATTCAGTGGATCAGGCAGAGAAAATCTTGCTGGCTCTGTGTCAGGGTCAGGATGAAGCGGAGATATATTGTCAGAAGTTTAGAAAGTGGTCTGTGCTCACTCAGTGGAATGAATGTGCCCTGGCAGCAATCTTCAGAAAGGGTCTCTCTGAAGCCCTTAAGGATATCATGGTGGGGTTTCCCATGCCTGCTGGTCTGAATGAGTCTATGTCCTTGGCCATTCATATCGATCGACGCTTGCGTGAGCGTAAAGTGCTGCACCATTTGGCGGTACTATCTGAGCATGGGCCTGAGCCTATGCAATGTGATAGGACTTTGACCAGAGCTGAACGGCAAGAACACAGACGTCGGAATGGGCTATGTTTTTACTGTGGTGATTCCACTCATGCTATCTCCGATTGTCCTAAGCGCACTAAGCGGTTCGCTAGGTCTGCCACCATTGGTACGATACAGTCTAAATTTCTATTGTGTGTTACTCTGATTTGCTCTTTGTCATCCTATTCTGTTATGGCATTTGTGGATTCAGGCGCTGCCCTGAATTTGATGGACTTGGAGTATGCTAGGCGCTGTGGTTTTTTCTTGGAGCCCTTGCAGTATCCTATTCCATTGAGAGGAATTGATGCTACGCCTTTGGCCAAGAATAAGCCTCAGTATTGGACCCAATTGACCATGTGCATGGCTCCTGCGCATCAGGAGGATATCCGCTTTCTGGTGTTGCATAATCTGCATGATGTGGTCGTTTTGGGGTTGCAATGGCTACAGGTTCATAATCCAGTATTGGACTGGAAATCTATGTCTGTGTCCAGCTGGGGTTGCCAGGGGGTACATGGTGATGTTCCATTTTTGTCTATTTCGTCTTCCACTCCTTCTGAAGTTCCAGAGTTTTTGTCGGATTATCGGGATGTATTTGATGAGCCCAAAGCCAGTGCCCTACCTCCTCATAGGGATTGCGATTGTGCAATTAATTTGATTCCTGGTAGTAAGTTTCCTAAGGGCCGATTGTTCAATTTATCTGTGCCAGAACACGCCGCTATGCGGAGTTATATAAAGGAATCCTTGGAGAAAGGCCATATTCGCCCGTCGTTATCACCGTTAGGAGCAGGGTTCTTTTTTGTGGCCAAGAAGGATGGTTCTTTGAGACCTTGTATTGATTACCGCCTTCTTAATAAAATTACAGTCAAATTTCAGTATCCTTTGCCGTTGCTGTCTGATTTGTTTGCTCGTATTAAAGGGGCTAGTTGGTTCACCAAGATAGATCTTCGAGGGGGGTATAATCTTGTGCGTATTAAACAAGGCGATGAATGGGAAACAGCATTTAATACGCCCGAGGGCCATTTTGAGTACCTGGTTATGCCATTCGGGCTTTCCAATGCTCCATCAGTATTTCAGTCCTTTATGCATGACATCTTCTGAGAGTACCTGGACAAATTCCTGATTGTGTATTTGGATAATATTTTGGTCTTTTCAGATGATTGGGAGTCTCATGTGAAGCAGGTCAGAATGGTGTTCCAGGTCCTTCGTGTGAATTCCTTGTTTGTGAAGGGGTCAAAGTGTCTCTTTGGAGTTCAGAAGGTTTCATTTTTGGGGTTCATTTTTTCCCCTTCTACTATCGAGATGGACCCTGTTAAAGTCCAGGCCATTTACGATTGGACTCAGCCGACATCTGTGAAGAGCCTGCAAAAGTTCCTGGGCTTTGCTAATTTTTATCGGCGCTTCATCGCTAATTTTTCTACTGTTGCTAAACCGTTGACTGATTTGACCAAGAAGGGTGCTGATGTGGTCAATTGGTCTTCTGCGGCTGTAGAGGCTTTTCAGGAGTTGAAGCTTCGTTTTTCTTCTGCCCCTGTGTTGTGCCAGCCAGATGTTTCGCTTCCGTTTCAGGTTGAGGTTGATACTTCTGAGATTGGAGCAGGGGCTGTTTTGTCGCAAAGAAATTCTGAGGGTTCGGTGATGAAGCCATGTGCTTTCTTTTCTAGAAAGTTTTCGCCTGCTGAGCGTAACTATGATGTTGGTAATTGTGAATTGTTGGCCATGAAGTGGGCATTCGAGGGGTGGCGTCATTGGCTGGAAGGAGCCAAGCATCGCGTGGTGGTCTTGACAGATCACAAGAATTTGACTTATCTTGAGTCTGCCAAATGGTTGAATCCGAGACAGGCTCGATGGTCGTTATTTTTCTCCCGTTTTGATTTTGTGGTTTCGTACCTTCCGGGCTCTAAGAATGTGAAGGCTGATGCCCTGTCAAGGAGTTTTGTGCCTGACTCTCCGGGTGTTCCTGAGCCGGCGGGTATTCTCAAAGAGGGGGTAATTTTGTCTGCCATCTCCCCTGATTTGCGGCGGGTGCTGCAAAAATTTCAGGCTGATAGACCTGACCGTTGCCCAGCGGAGAAACTGTTTGTCCCTGATAGATGGACTAGTAGAGTTATCTCTGAGATTCATTGTTCAGTGTTGGCTAAGCATCCTGGAATCTTTGGTACCAGAGATTTGGTGGCAAGATCCTTCTGGTGGCCGTCTTTGTCACGGGATGTGCGTTCTTTTGTGCAGTCCTGTGGGACTTGTGCTCGGGCTAAGCCCTGCTGTTCTCGTGCCAGTGTGTTGCTTTTGCCCTTGCCGGTCCCGAAGAGGCCCTGGACGCATATTTCTATGGATTTTATTTCGGATCTCCCCGTCTCTCAAAAGATGTCGGTCATTTGGGTGGTTTGTGATCGCTTTTCTAAGATGGTCCATTTGGTACCTTTGTCTAAATTGCCTTCCTCCTCTGATTTGGTGCCATTATTTTTCCAGCATGTGGTTCGTTTACATGGTATCCCGGAGAACATCGTTTCTGACAGAGGTTCCCAGTTTGTTTCAAGGTTTTGGCGATCCTTTTGTGCTAGGATGGGCATTGATTTGTCTTTTTCCTCGGCTTTCCATCCTCAGACTAATGGCCAAACCGAACAAACTAATCAAACTTTGGAAACATATCTGAGATGCTTTGTTTCTGCTGATCAGGATGATTGGGTGTCCTTTTGCCGTTGGCTGAGTTCGCCCTTAATAATCGGGCCAGCTCGGCTACTTTGGTTTCGCCGTTTTTCTGCAATTCTGGTTTCCATCCTCGTTTCTCTTCAGGGCAGGTTGAGTCTTCAGACTGTCCTGGTGTAGATACTGTGGTGGATAGGTTGCAGCAGATTTGGACTCATGTGGTGGACAATTTGACATTGTCCCAGGAGAAGGCTCAACGTTTCGCTAACCGCCGGCTCTGTGTGGGTCCCCGACTTCGTGTTGGGGATTTGGTTTGGTTGTCATCTTGTTATGTTCCTATGAAGGTTTCCTCTCCTAAGTTTAAGCCTCATTTCATTGGTCCGTATAAGATTTCTGAGGTTATCAATCCTGTGTCATTTCGTTTGGCCCTTCCTGCTTCTTTTGCCATCCATAATGTGTTCCATAGGTCGTTATTGCAGAGATACGTGGCGCCTGTGGTTCCATCCGTTGATCCTCCTGCCCCGGTGTTAGTTGAGGGGGAGTTGGAGTATGTGGTGGAGAAGATTTTGGATTCTCGTGTTTCGAGATGGAAACTCCAGTACCTGGTCAAGTGGAAGGGTTATGGTCAGGAAGATAATTCCTGGGTTTTTGCCTCTGATGTTCATGCTGCCGATCTGGTTCGTGCCTTTCATTTGGCTCATTCTGGTTGGCCAGGGGGCTCTGGTGAGGGTTCGGTGACCCCTCCTCAAGGGGGGGGGTACTGTTGTGAATTCTGTTGTCGGGCTCCCTCCTGTGGTCATGAATGGTACTTCGGCTGGTTCTGTCCATGGACTTCCTCTGGTGGGTGTTTCTGAGTTTCACAGGTGACAAGGTTAATTCGTTAGCTGCTGCTCTATTTAACTCCACTTAGATCTTTGCTCCATGCCACCTGTCAATGTTCCAGTATTGGTCTGTTCACTCCTGGATCGTTCTTGTGACCTGTCTTCCCATCAGAAGCTAAGTTCCAGCTTGTATTTCTTTGGTTTGCTATTTTTCGGTCCAGCTTGCTATTTAATTTGTTGTCTTGCTTGCTGGAAGCTCTGGGACGCAGAGGGAGCGCCTCCGTACCGTGAGTTGGTGCGGAGGGTCTTTTTGCGCCCTCTGCGTGGTCTTTTTGTAGGTTTTTGTGCTGACCGCAAAGTAACCTTTCCTATCCTCGGTCTGTTCAGTAAGTCGGGCCTCTCTTTGCTAAATCTATTTCATCTCTGTGTTTGTATTTTCATCTTTACTCACAGTCATTATATGTGGGGGGCTGCCTTTTCCTTTGGGGAATTTCTCTGAGGCAAGGTAGGCTTTATTTTTCTATCTTCAGGGCTAGCTAGTTTCTTAGGCTGTGCCGAGTTGCATAGGGAGCGTTAGGCGCAATCCACGGCTATTTCTAGTGTGTTTGATAGGTTTAGGGATTGCGGTCAGCAGAGTTCCCACGTCCCGGAGCTCGTCCTTATTATCAGTAACTATCAGGTCATTCCGTGTGCCTAACCACCAGGTCCATTATTGTCCTGACCACCAGGTCATAACAGGCACATAGCTGGGGGCACAGGGATCACAGGAGGGGCACAGATGACATGGGGGCACATAACTCGGTGGCACAGAGATCAAAGGGAGCTTATAGTTGGGGGAGCAAAGAGATCATATTGGGGCACATAGCGGGGGAAAAGAGATCACAGGGGGCACATAGCTGGGGGCACAGGTATCACAGGGGGGCACAGAAATAACTTGGGGGCACATAGCTGGGAGGCACAGAGATCACAGGGGTCTTATAGTTGGGGGAGCAAAGAGATCATATTGGGGCACATAGCGGGGGGCACAGACATCACAGTGGGCACATAACTGAGGGACACAGATCACCTGCAGACACAGAGCTGCCAGCACAGAGATCGCTCTGGACTCTCTGGCAGCAGCTCCTCTTCCGGACTTGGACAGGTGAGCATTTGGCGCTAACCCCGCCCAACCCAGAGTTAAGCCCACCCCAATAACATCATTCATGTGCAGGGCATGCAGCGTTCTGTGATGAACGCTGCTTGCCGTGCACTTGGAGTTAAAGGGCCGGCAGGATGCAGCTGCTGCCCGGACATTGCGGACTCCAGGGACCTTCCTACGGGCCGCATGAAAAGCAACCATGGGCCACGGGCCGGAGGTTCCCCACCCCTGCCTTAAAGGGAAGCTGTCATCAGGCACTTGCTATCCATTTTAAGAGCAGCATGATGTATGATCAGATACCCTTATTTCAGCAATGGCTAAGTAAGTAAGCAAGCATGGCTTACTCCGATGTGTGTTATATTTTTCATAAAATCACTGGTTTATCTGCTGTAGAGCTCTCTGAATGCTGAGCTCCCTATAACCCCATCCACACAGCTGATTGGCAGCTTTCTGTGTATATTATGAATAGGCAGAAAGCTGTCATTCAGTTGTGAGGGCCAAGTTATGTAGAGCTCATGACTCTGGAGGACTACCTGTCAACAAGTTTCCTAGTCCACTAGTGATAATCTTCTGCTGATAGAACAGTGATTTTATCAAAACTGCAACAAACAGCCTAGTGAAACATCAAGTATCAAATTGTCTGTCTCTACAATATGATGCTCTCAGACTAGGTGGCAAGCAAAATCCTGGTAATATATTCCCTTTAAAGTACCACACCAGCGTGTTTTTTTTGAACCGCTGGTGTAGTGCTTTAAATGTAATTCCACTTCCCCCTCATACTTACCTGCCGTATCCTTTTCCCATGTTGCTGGCATTGGTCACTGGTGAAAAGTAGAGTTGAGCGACCTTGACCTTTTTAGAGTCGAGCCGGGTTTCGCGAAACCCGACTATCTCAAAAGTCGGGTCGAGTGAAATCGGCCGATTATGACGTAAAGTCGGGATCGACCGAAACACGAAACCCAATGCAAGTCAATGGGGCAGCATAGTCGGCAGTGAGTGGGGGCCAGGAAAACACCTAGAGTGCCCATTTTAATGTCAAAACCATCCATTCTTCTTAATGAAGCTTGTCAAGCGTAATTTACCTTATAATAATTGGAAGGCATTTGAAATTGGGGGTCATTTGGCTAAAGTTGTGGTGGGTAGGGCTGGTTCAAGTAATTAGTGGGCCCAGGAAATCTGGACCACGTCACGGCAGTGGAGCAGGGAGAGATAAGTATTTCAACTTTGCAAGTGCTGTGAACCTGAGCAAGCAGGGGGGGCCCACTCGTTGGCATTGGCACTGGCACAGGGCCCCTCAAAGTACAGCGGTGTGTTTGCACGGCGGGGGCGCCTCCCACCGGCAGCAACACTTTTGCGTACCATGAGAGGCCCTGTGCCAGTGACGTCGCCAACTAGTATTCCTCCCCCCACCTGATGAAGGAACCTGCACTTTCATCTGCACCTTCCTGTTTGTCCCCGTGTAAGGTGGTATGGTATGTGGGAAGGGGGACCTGACTTTCAGCAGGGTCACAATCTTGCAGTGTAGCGTGCACGGGAAATGTTGCGTTATGGGTCAATGTACCAGCAGACTCATCTATCACTGGCTGGGCAATGGGCAGGATGAGGAGGAAACACAGATATAGGCCCAAAGAATAAAGTGGGCTAAATGCAGTTCAAAATTGGTAACACAGGACTAATCAGGGGGCATTGCAGTGGAGGACAACTGGAATGAGAGGCTGACACAGAGAGTAGGCCCAAATCAGTAAGTAGTCGAAATGCAGTTCAAAATTGGCAACAGTAGTAAACAGGCGGCACAGCTTTGTTCAGTGGAGGAGAACAGCAAGGAGTGGCAGACACCGATAGTAGGCCCCAACCCAACTAGTAGGCCAAATGCAGTCTAACATTAACAACTACTTAACGAGCGCCTGAAAACGGAATTTCAGGACAGGAAACCAGGAGAACAGCAAGGAGCGGCAGACACCGATAGTAGGCCCCAAACCAACTAGTACGCCAAATGCAGTTGTTCCGTTTAACCACAATTTAATGAGAGCCTGAAGATAGAAGTTCAGGAAAGGCAACCTGGAGAACACCTTGGAGTGGAACACACCATCTCTCTACACCCCATACCCAATTTGTAGGCCTAATGCAGCGTAGTTTCCAACAACTACTAAACGAGAGCCGGAAGATCGAAGCTCAGGAAAGGCAACCTGGAGAACACCTTGGAGTGGAACACACCATCTCTCTACACCCCATACCCAATTTGTAGGCCCAATGCAGCGTAGTTTCCAACAACTACTAAACGAGAGCCGGAAGATCGAAGCAATGGAGAGGAAACCTGGGGAACACCTTGGAGTGTAACACACCATCTCTCTACACCCCATACCCAATTTGTAGGCCTAATGCAGCGTAGTTTCCAACAACTACTAAACGAGAGCCGGAAGATCGAAGCAATGGAGAGGAAACCTGGGGAACACCTTGGAGTGGAACACACCATCTCTCTACACCCCATACCCAATTTGTAGGCCTAATGCAGCGTAGTTTCCAACAACTACTAAACGAGAGCATGAAGATCGAGGCAATGGAGAGGAAACCTGGGGAACACCTTGGAGTGGAACACACCATCTCTCTACACCCCATACCCAATTTGTAGGCCTAATGCAGCGTAGTTTCCAAGAACTACTAAACGAGAGCATGATGATCGAAGCATTGGCGAGGAAACCTGGGGAACACCTTGGAGTGGAACACACCATCTCTCTACAGTGGAACACACCATCTCTCTACACCCCATACCCAATTTGTAGGCCTAATGCAGCGTAGTTTCCAACAACTACTAAACGAGAGCCGGAAGATCGAAGCAATGGAGAGGAAACCTGGGGAACACCTTGGAGTGTAACACACCATCTCTCTACACCCCATACCCAATTTGTAGGCCTAATGCAGCGTAGTTTCCAACAACTACTAAACGAGAGCCGGAAGATCGAAGCAATGGAGAGGAAACCTGGGGAACACCTTGGAGTGTAACACACCATCTCTCTACACCCCATACCCAATTTGTAGGCCTAATGCAGCGTAGTTTCCAACAACTACTAAACGAGAGCCGGAAGATCGAAGCAATGGAGAGGAAACCTGGGGAAAACCTTGGAGTGTAACACACCATCTCTCTACACCCCATACCCAATTTGTAGGCCTAATGCAGCGTAGTTTCCAACAACTACTAAACGAGAGCCGGAAGATCGAAGCAATGGAGAGGAAACCTGGGGAACACCTTGGAGTGTAACACACCATCTCTCTACACCCCATACCCAATTTGTAGGCCTAATGCAGCGTAGTTTCCAACAACTACTAAACGAGAGCATGAATATCGAAGCAATGGAGAGGAAACCTGTGGAACACCTTGGAGTGGAACACACCATCTCTCTACACCCCATACCCAATTTGTAGGCCTAATGCAGCGTAGTTTCCAAGAACTACTAAACGAGAGCATGATGATCGAAGCATTGGCGAGGAAACCTGGGGAACACCTTGGAGTGGAACACACCATCTCTCTACAGTGGAACACACCATCTCTCTACACCCCATACCCAATTTGTAGGCCTAATGCAGCATAGTTTCCAACAACTACTAAACGAGAGCCGGAAGATCGAAGCTCAGGAAAGGCAACCTGGAGAACACCTTGGAGTGGAACACACCATCTCTCTACACCCCATACCCAATTTGTAGGCCCAATGCAGCGTAGTTTCCAACAACTACTAAACGAGAGCCGGAAGATCGAAGCTCAGGAAAGGCAACCTGGGGAACACCTTGGAGTGTAACAAACCCTCTCTCTACACCACGGAAGGGCTGATTCTTAGGAAGGAAGGCTGTCGGAAAGAAGCAGGGCGCGTCCGAGGGTGATTATAATCTTATTAGGTATATACTCACCCTCGGACGCGCCCTGCTTCTTTATTTGTAATGAATGTTTATTTGCAATGTGGTTTTGACTTACTCTATTTTTTTGGTAAATAATGATTTTATTATTTTCATTGTTTTGCATCTTCTTGGCAATAATATAAAGAAGACGCGACAGGACAACACTGGGTGGATGCCATATCTGTGTTTAAAATTGAAAAAACCTTTCAGTTAACTACTTGCAGGAGAAAGTTATTGTAGCTGGTGGCCATTTTTAGTACTGTACCAGATTTTTGTTGTATGTGTTTGTTTTTAATGTTAAAATGTCTGCATTTGATATCTCTCCAGTATTTTCTTTTTTATAAGCAAAATACTTATTTTTATATTTTCTGATGTTGGTTCCAGGGGTACACGGGCAGCAGTGGTGTGGTCAGTGGAGGCCTAGTGGAAGGAGTGACCGCAGACAGGCATCGAAGGCCTAAAATAATAACACATGGCTGTAGGCAATTTTAAATTGGTTCCAGGAGTACACGGGCAGCAGTGGTGTGGTCAGTGGAGGCCTAGTGGAAGGAGTGACCGCAGACAGGCATCGAAGGCCTAAAATAATAACACATGGCTGTAGGCAATTTTAAATTGGTTCCAGGGGTACACGGGCAGCAGTGGTGTGGTCAGTGGAGGCCTAGTGGAAGGAGTGACCGCAGACAGGCATCGAAGGCCTAAAATAATAACACATGGCTGTAGGCAATTTTAAATTGGTTCCAGGGGTACACGGGCAGCAGTGGTGTGGTCAGTGGAGGCCTAGTGGAAGGAGTCACCGCAGACAGGCATCGAAGGCCTAAAATAATAACACATGGCTGTAGGCAATTTTAAATTGGTTACAGGGGTACACGGGCAGCAGTGGTGTGGTCAGTGGAGGCCTAGTGGAAGGAGTGACCACAGACAGGCATCGAAGGCCTAAGATAACAAAAATGTCAATACAATGGTATTGTCAGTGGCAGGCATTGAAGGATGTCAGCGCATAGACTAAACATTGGTGGAGCTGTGAGATAATTTTGCAAGTGGTAGAGCACTGTTTGAGCTGGGGTGGGGGGAAACTGTCTTGTGGCCGGCGGTACAGGCCCAGGGCCCCTCATATTACAACGGTGTGTCTGACGTTGGGTGCGCACCACCACCGCCAGAGACACTTTATTGTACTAGGAGGGACCCAGTGGCAGTGCCGTCGACCAAAAGCGGGCTCACCCACCTCTTCAGACAAACTGCACTCTCACGGGTGCTGTCGCCAAGTGTCGATACCACGGCCCCGTGTGGGGAGTTTGGCCATTTAGTGAGGTGTAAACATGTCGTATGCTGGACAATCAGGTGCAGAAAATTACGAGATTGGAAAAGGCATTCAGAATAGTCCACAGGCAAGACCTTTTCATAGGAAAGCTAGGTGTCAGCCGGGCAAGGTGGGGCAAAAGATTTCGAAATCCAGTTGTGGTTCATTTTAATGAAGGTTAGATCATCTACATTTTGGGTAGCCAGACGAGTCCTTTTTTCTGTTAGTATTGAACCTGCAGCACTGAATACTCTTTCTGATAGGACACTAGCTGCCGGGCAAGCAAGCTCCTGCAATGCATATTCTGCCAATTCTGGCCAGGTGTCTAATTTTGATGCCCAGTAATCAAATGGGAATGACGGTTGAGGGAGAACATCGATAAGGGATGAAAAAGAGTTTGTAACCATACTGGACAAATGTTGTCTCCTGTCACTTTGAATTGATGCTGCAGTACCTGTCCTGTCTGCGGTCATAGCAAAATCACTCCACAACCTGGTCAGAAAACCCCTCTGGCCAACGCCACTTCTGATTTCTGCCCCTCTAACTACTCTGGTCTGCTGGCCCCTGCAGCTCGTGTGAGAACGATCACGGGCGCTGTGTGCAGGGAATGCCAGAAGCAAACGGTCAACAAGAGTTGATTGTTTGGTTGCTAATATTAGTTCCAAGTTCTCATGTGGCATTATATTTTGCAATTTGCCTTTATAGCGAGGATCAAGGAGGCAGGCCAACCAGTAATCGTCATCATTCATCATTTTAGTTATGCGTGTGTCCCTTTTGAGGATACGTAAGGCATAATCCGCCATGTGGGCCAAAGTTCCAGTTCTCAAATCTGCGGTTGTGCTTGGTTGAGGGGCAGTTTCAGGCAAATCCACGTCACTTGTGTCCCTCAAAAAACCAGAACCCGGCCTTGCCGCGCCACCAATTTCCAGTGGCCCCGGAAAAGCTTCCTCATTAAAAATATAATCATCCCCATCATCCTCCTCGTCCTCCTCCTCCTCTTCGCCCGCTACCTCGTCCTGTACACTGCCCTGGCCAGACAATGGCTGACTGTCATCAAGGCTTTCCTCTTCCTCAGCTGCAGACGCCTGATCCTTTATGTGCGTCAAACTTTGCATCAGCAGACACATTAGGGGGATGCTCATGCTTATTATGGCGTTGTCTGCACTAACCAGCCGTGTGCATTCCTCAAAACACTGAAGGACTTGACACATGTCTTGAATCTTCGACCACTGCACACCTGACAACTCCATGTCTGCCATCCTACTGCCTGCCCGTGTATGTGTATCCTCCCACAAAAACATAACAGCCCGCCTCTGTTCACACAGTCTCTGAAGCATGTGCAGTGTTGAGTTCCACCTTGTTGCAACGTCTATGATTAGGCGATGCTGGGGAAGGTTCAAAGAACGCTGATAGGTCTGCATACGGCTGGAGTGTACGGGCGAACGGCGGATATGTGAGCAAAGTCCACGCACTTTGAGGAGCAGGTCGGATAACCCCGGATAACTTTTCAGGAAGCACTGCACCACCAGGTTTAAGGTGTGAGCCAGGCAAGGAATGTGTTTCAGTTGGGAAAGGGAGATGGCAGCCATGAAATTCCTTCCGTTATCACTCACTACCTTGCCTGCCTCAAGATCTACAGTGCCCAGCCACGACTGCGTTTCTTTCTGCAAGAACTCGGACAGAACTTCCGCGGTGTGTCTGTTGTCGCCCAAACACTTCATAGCCAATACAGCCTGCTGACGTTTGCCAGTAGCTGCCCCATAATGGGAGACCTGGTGTGCAACAGTGGCAGCTGCGGATGGAGTGGTTGTGCGACTGCGGTCTGTGGACGAGCTCTCGCTTCTGCAGGAGGACGAAGAGGAGGAGGAGGGGGTGCGAACGGCTACAGCCAATTGTTTCCTAGACCGTGGGCTAGGCAGAACTGTCCCAAACTTGCTGTCCCCTGTGGACCCTGCATCCACCACATTTACCCAGTGTGCCGTGATGGACACGTAACGTCCCTGGCCATGCCTACTGGTCCATGCATCTGTTGTCAGGTGCACCTTTGTGCTCACAGATTGCCTGAGTGCATGGACGATGCGCTCTTTAACATGCTGGTGGAGGGCTGGGATGGCTTTTCTGGAAAAAAAGTATCGACTGGGTAGCTCGTAGCGTGGTACAGCGTAGTCCATCAGGGCTTTGAAAGCTTCGCTTTCAACTAACCGGTAGGGCATCATCTCTAACGAGATTAGTCTAGCTATGTGTGCGTTCAAACCCTGTGTACGTGGATGCGAGGCTAAGTACTTCCTTTTTCTAACCATAGTCTCATGGAGGGTGAGCTGGACTGGAGAGCTGGAGATCGTGGAACTAGCGGGGGTGCCGGTGGACATGGCAGACAGAGAGACGGTGGGAGATGGTATTGTTGCCACCGGTGCCCTAGATGCAGTGTTTCCTACTACGAAACTGGTGATTCCCTGACCCTGACTGCTTTGGCCTGGCAAAGAAACCTGCACAGATACTGCAGGTGGTGCGGAAAATGGTGGCCCTACACTGCCGGAAGGGATGTTGCGTTGCTGACTAGCTTCATTGGCCGAGGGTGCTACAACCTTAAGGGACGTTTGGTAGTTAGTCCAGGCTTGCAAATGCATGGTGGTTAAATGTCTATGCATGCAACTTGTATTGAGACTTTTCAGATTCTGTCCTCTGCTTAAGGTAGTTGAACATTTTTGACAGATGACTTTGCGCTGATCAATTGGATGTTGTTTAAAAAAATGCCAGACTGCACTCTTTCTAGCATCGGATACCTTTTCAGGCATTGCAGACTGAGCTTTAACCGGATGGCCACGCTGTCCTCCAACAGGTTTTGGCTTTGCCACGCATTTTGGGCAAGATACGGGCCCGGCAGATGGAACCTGTTGCGATGTTGATGCCTGCTGTGGCCCCTCCTCCTCCGCTTCAGAACTGCTGCCGCCTGCACCCTGTTCCCCCAATGGCTGCCAATCGGGGTCAAGAACTGGGTCATCTATTACCTCTTCTTGTAACACGTGTGCAACTTCGTCTGTGTCACCGTGTCGGTCGGTGGTATAGCGTTCGTGATGGGGCAACATAGTCTCATCAGGGTCTGATTCTTGATCAGCACCCTGCGAGGGCAATGTTGTGGTCTGAGTCAAAGGACCAGCATAGTAGTCTGGCTGTGGCTGTGCATCAGTGCACTCCATGTCAGATTCAACTTGTAATGGGCATGGACTGTTAACTGCTTCACTTTCTAAGCCAGGGACGGTATGTGTAAAGAGCTCCATGGAGTAACCCGTTGTGTCGCCTGCTGCATTCTTCTCTGTTGTTGTTTTTGCTGAAGAGGACAAGGAAGCGACTTGTCCCTGACCGTGAACATCCACTAACGACGCGCTGCTTTGACATTTACCAGTTTCACGAGAGGAGGCAAAAGAGCTAGAGGCTGAGTCAGCAAGATAAGCCAAAACTTGCTCTTGTTGCTCCGGCTTTAAAAGCGGTTTTCCTACTCCCAGAAAAGGGAGCGTTCGAGGCCTTGTGTAGCCAGACGACGAACCTGGCTCCACAGCTCCAGACTTAGGTGCAATATTTTTTTTCCCACGACCAGCTGATGCTCCACCACTACCACTACCCTCATTACCAGCTGACAATGAACGCCCCCGGCCACGACCTCTTCCACCATACTTCCTCATTGTTTTAAAAACGTAAACAAACTAACGGTATTTGTTGCTGTCACACAAATTACACGGTGAGCTATAACTTCAGTATGATTTAGCTACCCCTTTACAGGTGAGTGAGACCACAACGAAAATCAGGCACAATGTTACACACTCTGTTGTTGGTGGCAACAAATGAGAGAGATGCCACACACGCAGGACTGTCACTGAAGCACAAATGTAAATATTAATCTCCCACTGATTTGATTTTTTTTTTTTTTTAAGGGAGACTTTAGGAAAAAAAAATAATAGAATAAAATGATTTTTTCAGGAAGAATTTAGAAACCAAATAAAATAAAATGATTTTTTCAGGGAGAATTTAGAAAACAAATAAAACAAAAAAAGGCTTTCTATGGCCCACTGAATGAGAGATGACGCACACAGGAGTCAGGAGTGGCACACAAGCCCAGAGGCCAATATTTATCTCCCACTGATTGATGTAGTGATTTTTTCAGGTAGATTTTGGAACCCAAATCAAGCTAAAAAAAATAATAGGCTTTCTATGGCCCACAATTGGAGAGAGAGAGAGAGATGGCACACCCAGGAGTCAAGACTGGCACACAAGCAGAAAGGGCAATATTAATCTCCCACTGATTTGGTTTTTTTTTTTTTTTTCAGGGAGACTTTAGGAAAAAAAAAAATAGAATAAAATGATTTTTTTCAGGAAGAATTTAGAAACCAAAGAAAATAAAATGATTTTTTCAGGGAGAATTTAGAAAACAAATAAAACAAAAAAAGGCTTTCTATGGCCCACTGAGTGAGAGATGACGCACACAGGAGTCAGGAGTGGCACACAAGCCCAGAGGCCAATATTTATCTCCCACTGATTGATGTAGTGATTTTTTCAGGTACATTTTGGAACCCAAATCAAGCTAAAAAAATAATAGGCTTTCTATGGCCCACAATTGGAGAGAGAGAGAGAGATGGCACACCCAGGAGTCAAGACTGGCACACAAGCAGAAAGGGCAATATTAATCTCCCACTGATTTGTTTTTTTTTTTTTTTTTTTTCAGGGAGACTTTAGGAAAAAAAAAATAGAATAAAATGATTTTTTCAGGAAGAATTTAGAAACCAAAGAAAATAAAATGATTTTTTCAAGGAGAATTTAGAAAACAAATAAAACAAAAAAAGGCTTTCTATGGCCCACTGAGTGAGAGATGACGCACACAGGAGTCAGGAGTGGCACACAAGCCCAGAGGCCAATATTTATCTCCCACTTTTTTTTTTTTGTTCCAGGGAAAATTTATAAACCCAATAAAAAAAATAATAAATAGGCTTTCTATGGCCCACTATCTGAGAGACAGAGAGAGATGGCACGCTTAGGACTGGCACACAAGCCCAAAGGCCAATATTAATCTCCCTTTTTTTTAAGGGAGAATTTATAAAACCAAAAAAAATAAATAAATAGGCTTTCTATGGCCCACTATTTGTGAGAGAGATGGCACGCTCAGGACTGGCACACAAGCCCAGAGGCCAATATTAATCTCCCACTTTTTTTTTTTTTTCCAGGGAAAATTTATAAACCCAATAAAAAAAAATAAAATAAATAGGCTTTCTATGGCCCACTATCTGAGAGAGAGAGATGGCACGCTTAGGACTGGCACACAAGCCCAAAGGCCAATATTAATCTCCCACTGATTGATTTATTGATTTTTTCAGGTAGAATTTAGAACCCAAATAAAGCAAAAAAAAAAAAAAAGGGCTTTCTATGGCCCACTGAGTGAGTGATGATGCACACAGGAGTCAGGAGTGGCACACAAGCCCTGAGGCCAATATTTTTCTCCCACTGATTGATGTAGTGATTTTTTCAGGTAGATTTTAGAACCAAAATCAAGCAAAAAAATAAATAGGCTTTCTATGGCCCACTGAGTGAGTGATGATGCACACAGGAGTCAAGAGTGGCACACAAGCCCTGAGGCCAATATTTTTCTCCCACTGATTGATGTAGTGATTTTTTCAGGTAGATTTTATAACCCAAATCAAGCAAAAAAATAAATAGGCTTTCTATTGCCCACTGAGTGAGAGATGACACAGACAGGGATGGCACTCTAGCAGAAAAATGAGAAATGGCGCTTTTCGCGTCATTGAAACGCGACTTTGGCGCGAAAGTCGCGTACCGCATGGCCGACCCCGCACAGGGGTCGGATCGGGTTTCATGAAACCCGACTTTGCCAAAAGTCGGCGACTTTTGAAAATGAACGACCCGTTTCGCTCAACCCTAGTGAAAAGTGACCTGCCGATTGCTCCAGTGTTTCATAGAGCGCATTAAAGGTCACTTTTCAATGCATCTTTAAGAAACCATTGCTATGGCTCTTATAGAGTTGCATTGAGCCCTTCTATCCATAAAATGGCTGCTGATAGTGGAGAATGTGACTAGAACAATCCATCAGCCTCCTCCAATAGAAAGGCAACTTTTCCACAGTAACACCAGTTTAACCACAGTATTGCAATAAATATAGGAGAGATAAGCAAAACCCACTATGAGTTCAAGAATCCAATCAACCTAAGTAGGGGGGAGTAGGCTCAGATATAAATAAAATAAAGCTTTTAATATTCAAGATTAAAATATGGGTAGCCAATACCTCAAAACAAAGTATACATACATTAAAGTGATAAAGTGAACCAGTGCTCAATTAAAATATCGTTGGGCCTTACCATTAGAAGTTTTTGATTTTTCAAAAACATCACACAGGAGGGAAAAAATTGAAATAAAGTCAGACAGGTAAAACTACATTCCCTGTCATGCCCAATACAATATCACCCATTCTTGGACCAAGTCTGACCTACCTCTCTAAAAATGTCCTTGTACAAACCCTACCAGAGACATTTTTAAAGGGATAGGTCACTGTCTTATAGCGGCCTCTCCATTACTAACCTCTGGACTTGATGTCACCTGGCAATACAAAGGTGACATGAACCCCCAACTATCACCCCACTTGCCACCAAGGCAAGTGGGAAGAGAGTGGCTAAATGCCAGAATTGGCGCATCTTATGGAAGCGCCTTTTCTGGGGCGGCTAAAAGCTGATTTTTTTAGTCTGGGAGGGATCAATATCCATGGCCTCTTCCAAGGCTATTAATATCAGCCCACAACTGTCTGCCTAGTCTTTGCTGGTTATTAAATATTAAATAATATTATTATTAATATTATAACATTCTTAAATATAGGGGGATTCCACATCATGTTTTTTGCGGGGCCTACATTTTAATAAGCAGGAACGCTAAGTATACAGCTGTAAACTGATGTTAATAGCCTGGGAAGCACCATGGGTATTACCCCCCTCCCAGGCTATAAACATCTGCCCCCAGCTGTCTACTTTCCCTCGGCTGGTTATTAAAATTTTTTAGAAAATAATTTAGTAAGTAATTAAATACATGTACAGTAAGCTGCACAAGCACTGTACTAATTATATCTGTCACTGACATCTTTATATCTATCTATTCTATGTGTATCTATTCTAATCTGTTGGGTCACACTGTGATTTTACTGTATGCAGCAGATAAATTGTCGGCTTTTCAAATGACATGGGTGTGTAAACATCGGACGGCACTTGCATGGTTCAAGTGCCGTGCAATTTTTTTTAATCACATCTATTGACTTGGATTGGCGAGTCTCGTCCGATATAGAAGGACAATTATAGCATGCTGTCATTTTTTTTCTCATCCCAATCTGAGCTGAGAAGAAAAATCACAGATGAGTAGGGACTCCTAGAATAACATTGGTCACAGTGCAATTCAATTTTTTATCGGATTTCACTTGTCCGTATTTCTCGCAGATAAGTATAAGTTCTAATAGCTGCGGAAGGAGCTGAGCTCCACCCCTGGCTGGTAACCTGATAAATATCAGTGTCAATCTCTTTCAACAGCATTTAATTTGCATGTAATTCCTCATACTCATCCGCGTACCCATGAAATGATGTCTGCTGAAGACATCCGTACTTGTGATGACTAGAGTTGAGCGACCTTGACCTTTTTAGAGTCGAGCCGGGTTTCGCGAAACCCGACTATCTCAAAAGTCGGGTCGAGTGAAATCGGCCGATTATGACATAAAGTCGGGATCGACCGAAACACGAAACCCAATGCAAGTCAATGGGGGAGCATAGTCGGCAGTGAGTGGGGGCCAGGAAAACACCTAGAGTGCCCATTTTAATGTCAAAACCATCCATTCTTCTTAATGAAGCTTGTCAAGCGTAATTTACCTTATAATAATTGGAAGGCATTTGAAATTGGGGGTCATTTGGCTAAAGTTGTGGTGGGTAGGGCTGGTTCAAGTAATTAGTGGGCCCAGGAAATCTGGACCACGTCACGGCAGTGGAGCAGGGAGAGGTAAGTATTTCAACTTTGCAAGTGCTGTGAACCTGAGCAAGCAGGGGGGGGCCCACTCGTTGGCATTGGCACTGGCACAGGGCCCCTCAAAGTACAGCGGTGTGTTTGCACGGCGGGGGCGCCTCCCACCGGCAGCAACACTTTTGCGTACTATGAGAGGCCCTGTGCCAGTGACGTCGCCAACTAGTATTCCTCCCCCCACCTGATGAAGGAACCTGCACTTTCATCTGCACCTTCCTCTTTGTCCCCGTGTAAGGTGGTATGGTATGCGGGAAGAGCAACCTGACTTTCAGCAGGATCACAATGTTGTTGTGTAGCGAATGTTGCGTTATGGGTCAATGTACCAGCAGACTCATCTATCACTGGCTGGGCAATGGGCAGGATGAGGAGGAAACACAGATATAGGCCCAAAGAATAAAGTTGGCTAAATGCAGTTCAAAATTGGTAACACAGGAATAACCAGGGGGCATTGCAGTGGAGGACAACTGGAATGAGAGGCTGACACAGAGAGTAGGCCCAAATCAGTAAGTAGTCGAATGTTGTGAATTCTGTGGCTGAATTCACTCCTGTGGTCACAAGTGGTACTGCAGCTTCTGAGCTTCCTTCCTCAGGTGTTCTGGTGAGCTCATTAGCTGCTTCGTTACTTAACTCCACCTGATGCTGCTATCCTTGCTCCTAGTCAATGTTCCAGTGTTGGATCTGAGCTTCTCCTGATTGTTCCTGTGACCTGCTGCTCTGTATAGCTAAGTGCTTTTTTGCTATTTTGTTGCCTTTTTTCTGTCCAGCTTGTCTTTTGTTTTGCTGGAAGCTCTGAGACGCAAAGGGTGTACTGCCGTGCCGTTAGTCCGGCACGGTGGGTCTTTTTTGCCCCCTTTTGCGTGGGTTTTGCTTTAGGGTTTTTTGTAGACTGCAAAGTTCGCTTTACTGTCCTCGCTCTGTCTAAGAATATCGGGCCCCACTTTGCTGAATCTATTTCATCCCTACGTTTTGTCTTTTCATCTTACTCACAGTCATTATATGTGGGGGGCTGCCTTTTCCTTTGGGGTATTTCTCTGGGGGCAAGTCAGGCCTATTTTTCTAGCTTCAGGCTAGCTAGTTTCTTAGGCTGTGCCGAGTTGCATAGGTAGTGGTTAGGCGCAATCCACAGCCACTTTTAGTTGTGTTTAGGATAGGATCAGGTGTGCAGTCTACAGAGTTTCCACGTCTCAGAGCTCGTTCTTTTGTTTTTGGGTATTTGTCAGATCACTGTGTGCGCTCTGATCGCTAGGCACACTGTGTCTCTGGATTGCCTTCATTACACCTTTCATTAGCAGACATAACAGTCGAAATGCAGTTCAAAATTGGCAACCGTAGTAAACAGGCGGCACAGCTTTGTTCAGTGGAGGAGAACAGCAAGGAGTGGCAGACACCGATAGTAGGCCCCAACCCAACTAGTAGGCCAAATGCAGTCTAACGTTAACAACTACTTAACGAGCGCCTGAAAACGGAATTTCAGGACAGGAAACCAGGAGAACAGCAAGGAGTGGCAGACACCGATAGTAGGCCCCAAACCAACTAGTACGCCAAATGCAGTTGTTCCGTTTAACCACAATTTAATGAGAGCCTGAAGATAGAAGTTCAGGAAAGGCAACCTGGAGAACACCTTGGAGTGGAACACACCATCTCTCTACACCCCATACCCAATTTGTAGGCCTAATGCAGTGTAGTTTCCAACAACTACTAAACGAGAGCATGAAGATCGAAGCATTGGCGAGGAAACCTGGGGAACACCTTGGAGTGGAACACACCATCTCTCTACACCCCATACCCAATTTGTAGGCCTAATGCAGTGTAGTTTCCAACAACTACGAAACGAGAGCCGGAAGATCGAAGCTCAGGAAAGGCAACCTGGGGAACACCTTGGAGTGTAATAAACCCTCTCTCTACACCACGGAAGGGCTGATTCTTAGGAAGGAAGGCTGTCGGAAAGAAGCAGGGCGCGTCCGAGGGTGATTATATTCTTATTAGGTATATACTCACCCTCGGACGCGCCCTGCTTCTTTATTTGTAATGAATGTTTATTTGCCATGTGGTTTTGACTTACTCTATTTTTTTGGTAAATAATGATTTTATTATTTTCATTGTTTTGCATCTTCTTGGCAATAATATAAAGAAGACGCGACAGGACAACACTCGGTGGATGCCATATCTGTGTTTAAAATTGAAAAAACCTTTCAGTTAACTACTTGCAGGAGAAAGTTATTGTAGCTGGTGGCCATTTTTAGTACTGTACCAGATTTTTGTTGTATGTGTTTGTTTTTAATGTTAAAATGTCTGCATTTGATATCTCTCCAGTATTTTCTTTTTTATAAGCAAAATACTTATTTTTATATTTTCTGATGTTGGTTCCAGGGGTACACGGGCAGCAGTGGTGTGGTCAGTGGAGGCCTAGTGGAAGGAGTGACCGCAGACAGGCATCGAAGGCCTAAAATAATAACACATGGCTGTAGGCAATTTTAAATTGGTTACAGGGGTACACGGGCAGCAGTGGTGTGGTCAGTGGAGGCCTAGTGGAAGGAGTGACCACAGACAGGCATCGAAGGCCTAAAATAATAACACATGGCTGTAGGCAATTTTAAATTGGTTCCAGGGGTACACGGGTAGCAGTGCCCTGGTCAGTGTAGTAGTAGTTGAAAGAATGGACCGCAGACAGGCATCGAAGGCCTAAAATAAAAAAATTGGGCTGGCTGTAGGCAATTTTAAATTGGTTCCAGGGGTACACGGGCAGCAGTGCCCTGGTCAGTGTAGTAGTAGTTGAAAGAATGGACCGCAGACAGGCATCGAAGGCCTAAAATAATAACACATGGCTGTAGGCAATTTTAAATTGGTTCCAGGGGTACACGGGCAGCAGTGGTGTGGTCAGTGGAGGCCTAGTGGAAGGAGTGACCTCAGACAGGCATCGAAGGCCTAAAATAATAACACATGGCTGTAGGCAATTTTAAATTGGTTCCAGGGGTACACGGGCAGCAGTGGTGTGGTCAGTGGAGGCCTAGTGGAAGGAGTGACCACAGACAGGCATCGAAGGCCTAAAATAATAACACATGGCTGTAGGCAATTTTAAATTGGTTCCAGGGGTACACTGGCATCAGTGCCCTGGTCAGTGTAGTAGTAGTTGAAAGAATGGACCGCAGACAGGCATCGAAGGCCTAAAATAAAAAAATTGGGCTGGCTGTAGGCAATTTTAAATTGGTTCCAGGGGTACACGGGCAGCAGTGCCCTGGTCAGTGTAGTAGTAGTTGAAAGAATGGACCGCAGACAGGCATCGAAGGCCTAAAATAAAAAAATTGGGCTGGCTGTAGGCAATTTTAAATTGGTTCCATGGGTACACGGGCAGCAGTGGTGTGGTCAGTGGAGGCCTAGTGGAAGGAGTGACCGCAGACAGGCATCGAAGGCCTAAAATAATAACACATGGCTGTAGGCAATTTTAAATTGGTTCCAGGGGTACACGGGCAGCAGTGGTGTGGTCAGTGGAGGCCTAGTGGAAGGAGTGACCACAGACAGGCATCGAAGGCCTAAAATAATAACACATGGCTGTAGGCAATTTTAAATTGGTTCCAGGGGTACACGGGCAGCAGTGCCCTGGTCAGTGTAGTAGTAGTTGAAAGAATGGACCGCAGACAGGCATCGAAGGCCTAAAATAATAACACATGGCTGTAGGCAATTTTAAATTGGTTCCAGGGGAACACGTGCAGCAGTGGTGTGGTCAGTGGAGGCCTAGTGGAAGGAGTGACCGCAGACAGGCATCGAAGGCCTAAAATAATAACACATGGCTGTAGGCAATTTTAAATTGGTTCCAGGGGTACACGGGCAGCAGTGGTGTGGTCAGTGGAGGCCTAGTGGAAGGAGAGACCACAGACAGGCATCGAAGGCCTAAAATAATAACACATGGCTGTAGGCAATTTTAAATTGGTTCCAGGGGTACACGGGCAGCAGTGGTGTGGTCAGTGGAGGCCTAGTGGAAGGAGTGACCACAGACAGGCATCGAAGGCCTAAAATAATAACACATGGCTGTAGGCAATTTTAAATTGGTTCCAGGGGTACACGGGCAGCAGTGCCCTGGTCAGTGTAGTAGTAGTTGAAAGAATGGACCGCAGACAGGCATCGAAGGCCTAAAATAATAACACATGGCTGTAGGCAATTTTAAATTGGTTCCAGGGGTACACGGGCAGCAGTGTTGTGGTCAGTGGAGGCCTAGTGGAAGGAGTGACCGCAGACAGGCATCGAAGGCCTAAAATAATAACACATGGCTGTAGGCAATTTTAAATTGGTTCCAGGGGTACACGGGCAGCAGTGGTGTGGTCAGTGGAGGCCTAGTGGAAGGAGTGACCACAGACAGGCATCGAAGGCCTAAAATAATAACACATGGCTGTAGGCAATTTTAAATTGGTTCCAGGGGTACACGGGCAGCAGTGGTGTGGTCAGTGGAGGCCTAGTGGAAGGAGTGACCACAGACAGGCATCGAAGGCCTAAAATAATAACACATGGCTGTAGGCAATTTTAAATTGGTTCCAGGGGTACACGGGCAGCAGTGCCCTGGTCAGTGTAGTAGTAGTTGAAAGAATGGACCGCAGACAGGCATCGAAGGCCTAAAATAAAAAAATTGGGCTGGCTGTAGGCAATTTTAAATTGGTTCCAAGGGTACACGGGCAGCAGTGGTGTGGTCAGTGGAGGCCTAGTGGAAGGAGTGACCACAGACAGGCATCGAAGGCCTAAAATAATAACACATGGCTGTAGGCAATTTTAAATTGGTTCCAGGGGTACACGGGCAGCAGTGCCCTGGTCAGTGTAGTAGTAGTTGAAAGAATGGACCGCAGACAGGCATCGAAGGCCTAAAATAATAACACATGGCTGTAGGCAATTTTAAATTGGTTCCAGGGGTACACGGGCAGCAGTGGTGTGGTCAGTGGAGGCCTAGTGGAAGGAGTGACCGCAGACAGGCATCGAAGGCCTAAAATAATAACACATGGCTGTAGGCAATTTTAAATTGGTTCCAGGGGTACACGGGCAGCAGTGGTGTGGTCAGTGGAGGCCTAGTGGAAGGAGTGACCACAGACAGGCATCGAAGGCCTAAAATAATAACACATGGCTGTAGGCAATTTTAAATTGGTTCCAGGGGTACACGGGCAGCAGTGCCCTGGTCAGTGTAGTAGTAGTTGAAAGAATGGACCGCAGACAGGCATCGAAGGCCTAAAATAATAACACATGGCTGTAGGCAATTTTAAATTGGTTCCAGGGGTACACGGGCAGCAGTGGTGTGGTCAGTGGAGGCCTAGTGGAAGGAGTGACCACAGACAGGCATCGAAGGCCTAAAATAATAACACATGGCTGTAGGCAATTTTAAATTGGTTCCAGGGGTACACGAGCAGCAGTGGTGTGGTCAGTGGAGGCCTAGTGGAAGGAGTGACCACAGACAGGCATCGAAGGCCTAAAATAATAACACATGGCTGTAGGCAATTTTAAATTGGTTCCAGGGGTACACGGGCAGCAGTGGTGTGGTCAGTGGAGGCCTAGTGGAAGGAGTGACCACAGACAGGCATCGAAGGCCTAAAATAATAACACATGGCTGTAGGCAATTTTAAATTGGTTCCAGGGGTACACGGGCAGCAGTGCCCTGGTCAGTGTAGTAGTAGTTGAAAGAATGGACCGCAGACAGGCATCGAAGGCCTAAAATAATAACACATGGCTGTAGGCAATTTTAAATTGGTTCCAGGGGTACACGGGCAGCAGTGGTGTGGTCAGTGGAGGCCTAGTGGAAGGAGTGACCGCAGACAGGCATCGAAGGCCTAAAATAATAACACATGGCTGTAGGCAATTTTAAATTGGTTCCAGGGGTACACGGGCAGCAGTGGTGTGGTCAGTGGAGGCCTAGTGGAAGGAGTGACCACAGACAGGCATCGAAGGCCTAAAATAATAACACATGGCTGTAGGCAATTTTAAATTGGTTCCAGGGGTACACGGGCAGCAGTGCCCTGGTCAGTGTAGTAGTAGTTGAAAGAATGGACCGCAGACAGGCATCGAAGGCCTAAAATAAAAAAATTGGGCTGGCTGTAGGCAATTTTAAATTGGTTCCAGGGGTACACGGGCAGCAGTGGTGTGGTCAGTGGAGGCCTAGTGGAAGGAGTGACCACAGACAGGCATCGAAGGCCTAAAATAATAACACATGGCTGTAGGCAATTTTAAATTGGTTCCATGGGTACACGGGCAGCAGTGCCCTGGTCAGTGTAGTAGTAGTTGAAAGAATGGACCGCAGACAGGCATCGAAGGCCTAAAATAATAACACATGGCTGTAGGCAATTTTAAATTGGTTCCAGGGGAACACGGGCAGCAGTGGTGTGGTCAGTGGAGGCCTAGTGGAAGGAGTGACCGCAGACAGGCATCGAAGGCCTAAAATAATAACACATGGCTGTAGGCAATTTTAAATTGGTTCCAGGGGTACACGGGCAGCAGTGGTGTGGTCAGTGGAGGCCTAGTGGAAGGAGTGACCACAGACAGGCATCGAAGGCCTAAAATAATAGCACATGGCTGTAGGCAATTTTAAATTGGTTCCAGGGGTACACGGGCAGCAGTGGTGTGGTCAGTGGAGGCCTAGTGGAAGGAGTGACCACAGACAGGCATCGAAGGCCTAAAATAATAACACATGGCTGTAGGCAATTTTAAATTGGTTCCAGGGGTACACGGGCAGCAGTGCCCTGGTCAGTGTAGTAGTAGTTGAAAGAATGGACCGCAGACAGGCATCGAAGGCCTAAAATAATAACACATGGCTGTAGGCAATTTTAAATTGGTTCCAGGGGTACACGGGCAGCAGTGTTGTGGTCAGTGGAGGCCTAGTGGAAGGAGTGACCGCAGACAGGCATCGAAGGCCTAAAATAAAAACACATGGCTGTAGGCAATTTTAAATTGGTTCCAGGGGTACACGGGCAGCAGTGGTGTGGTCAGTGGAGGCCTAGTGGAAGGAGTGACCACAGACAGGCATCGAAGGCCTAAAATAATAACACATGGCTGTAGGCAATTTTAAATTGGTTCCAGGGGTACACGGGCAGCAGTGGTGTGGTCAGTGGAGGCCTAGTGGAAGGAGTGACCACAGACAGGCATCGAAGGCCTAAAATAATAACACATGGCTGTAGGCAATTTTAAATTGGTTCCAGGGGTACACGGGCAGCAGTGCCCTGGTCAGTGTAGTAGTAGTTGAAAGAATGGACCGCAGACAGGCATCGAAGGCCTAAAATAAAAAAATTGGGCTGGCTGTAGGCAATTTTAAATTGGTTCCAGGGGTACACGGGCAGCAGTGGTGTGGTCAGTGGAGGCCTAGTGGAAGGAGTGACCACAGACAGGCATCGAAGGCCTAAAATAATAACACATGGCTGTAGGCAATTTTAAATTGGTTCCAGGGGTACACGGGCAGCAGTGCCCTGGTCAGTGTAGTAGTAGTTGAAAGAATGGACCGCAGACAGGCATCGAAGGCCTAAAATAATAACACATGGCTGTAGGCAATTTTAAATTGGTTCCAGGGGTACACGGGCAGCAGTGGTGTGGTCAGTGGAGGCCTAGTGGAAGGAGTGACCGCAGACAGGCATCGAAGGCCTAAAATAATAACACATGGCTGTAGGCAATTTTAAATTGGTTCCAGGGGTACACGGGCAGCAGTGGTGTGGTCAGTGGAGGCCTAGTGGAAGGAGTGACCACAGACAGGCATCGAAGGCCTAAAATAATAACACATGGCTGTAGGCAATTTTAAATTGGTTCCAGGGGTACACGGGCAGCAGTGCCCTGGTCAGTGTAGTAGTAGTTGAAAGAATGGACCGCAGACAGGCATCGAAGGCCTAAAATAATAACACATGGCTGTAGGCAATTTTAAATTGGTTCCAGGGGTACACGGGCAGCAGTGGTGTGGTCAGTGGAGGCCTAGTGGAAGGAGTGACCACAGACAGGCATCGAAGGCCTAAAATAATAACACATGGCTGTAGGCAATTTTAAATTGGTTCCAGGGGTACACGGGCAGCAGTGGTGTGGTCAGTGGAGGCCTAGTGGAAGGAGTGACCGCAGACAGGCATCGAAGGCCTAAAATAATAACACATGGCTGTAGGCAATTTTAAATTGGTTCCAGGGGTACACGGGCAGCAGTGGTGTGGTCAGTGGAGGCCTAGTGGAAGGAGTGACCACAGACAGGCATCGAAGGCCTAAAATAATAACACATGGCTGTAGGCAATTTTAAATTGGTTCCAGGGGTACACGGGCAGCAGTGGTGTGGTCAGTGTAGTAGTAGTTGAAAGAATGGACCGCAGACAGGCATCGAAGGCCTAAAATAAAAAAATTGGGCTGGCTGTAGGCAATTTTAAATTGGTTCCAGGGGTACACGGGCAGCAGTGGTGTGGTCAGTGGAGGCCTAGTGGAAGGAGTGACCACAGACAGGCATCGTAGGCCTAAAATAATAACACATGGCTGTAGGCAATTTTAAATTGGTTCCAGGGGTACACGGGCAGCAGTGCCCTGGTCAGTGTAGTAGTAGTTGAAAGAATGGACCGCAGACAGGCATCGAAGGCCTAAAATAATAACACATGGCTGTAGGCAATTTTAAATTGGTTCCAGGGGAACACGGGCAGCAGTGGTGTGGTCAGTGGAGGCCTAGTGGAAGGAGTGACCGCAGACAGGCATCGAAGGCCTAAAATAATAACACATGGCTGTAGGCAATTTTAAATTGGTTCCAGGGGTACACGGGCAGCAGTGGTGTGGTCAGTGGAGGCCTAGTGGAAGGAGTCACCGCAGACAGGCATCGAAGGCCTAACATAACAAAAATGTCAATACAATGGTATTGTCAGTGGCAGGCATTGAAGGATGTCAGCGCATAGACTAAACATTGGTGGAGCTGTGAGATAATTTTGCAAGTGGTAGAGCACTGTTTGAGGTGGGGTGGGGGGAAACTGTCTTGTGGCCGGCGGTACAGGCCCAGGGCCCCTCATATTACAACGGTGTGTCTGACGTTGGGTGCGCACCACCACCGCCAGAGACACTTTATTGTACTAGGAGGGACCCAGTGGCAGTGCCGTCGACCAAAAGCGGGCTCACCCACCTCTTCAGACAAACTGCACTCTCACGGGTGCTGTCGCCAAGTGTCGATACCACGGCCCCGTGTGGGGAGTTTGGCCATTTAGTGAGGTGTAAACATGTCGTATGCTGGACAATCAGGTGCAGAAAATTACGAGATTGGAAAAGGCATTCAGAATAGTCCACACAGGCAAGACCTTTTCATAGGAAAGCTAGGTGTCAGCCGGGCAAGGTGGGGCAAAAGATTTCGAAATCCAGTTGTGGTTCATTTTAATGAAGGTTAGATCATCTACATTTTGGGTAGCCAGACGAGTCCTTTTTTCTGTTAGTATTGAACCTGCAGCACTGAATACTCTTTCTGATAGGACACTAGCTGCCGGGCAAGCAAGCTCCTGCAATGCATATTCTGCCAATTCTGGCCAGGTGTCTAATTTTGATGCCCAGTAATCAAATGGGAATGACGGTTGAGGGAGAACATCGATAAGGGATGAAAAATAGTTTGTAACCATACTGGACAAATGTTGTCTCCTGTCACTTTGAATTGATGCTGCAGTACCTGTCCTGTCTGCGGTCATAGCAAAATCACTCCACAACCTGGTCAGAAAACCCCTCTGGCCAACGCCACTTCTGATTTCTGCCCCTCTAACTCCTCTGGTCTGCTGGCCCCTGCAGCTCGTGTGAGAATGATCACGGGCACTGTGTGCAGGGAATGCCAGAAGCAAACGGTCAACAAGAGTTGATTGTTTGGTTGCTAATATTAGTTCCAAGTTCTCATGTGGCATTATATTTTGCAATTTGCCTTTATAGCGAGGATCAAGGAGGCAGGCCAACCAGTAATCGTCATCATTCATCATTTTAGTTATGCGTGTGTCCCTTTTGAGGATACGTAAGGCATAATCCGCCATGTGGGCCAAAGTTCCAGTTCTCAAATCTGCGGTTGTGCTTGGTTGAGGGGCAGTTTCAGGCAAATCCACGTCACTTGTGTCCCTCAAAAAACCAGAACCCGGCCTTGCCGCGCCACCAATTTCCAGTGGCCCCGGAAAAGCTTCCTCATTAAAAATATAATCATCCCCATCATCCTCCTCGTCCTCCTCCTCCTCTTCGCCCGCTACCTCGTCCTGTACACTGCCCTGGCCAGACAATGGCTGACTGTCATCAAGGCTTTCCTCTTCCTCAGCTGCAGACGCCTGATCCTTTATGTGCGTCAAACTTTGCATCAGCAGACGCATTAGGGGGATGCTCATGCTTATTATGGCGTTGTCTGCACTAACCAGCCGTGTGCATTCCTCAAAACACTGAAGGACTTGACACATGTCTTGAATCTTCGACCACTGCACACCTGACAACTCCATGTCTGCCATCCTACTGCCTGCCCGTGTATGTGTATCCTCCCACAAAAACATAACAGCCCGCCTCTGTTCACACAGTCTCTGAAGCATGTGCAGTGTTGAGTTCCACCTTGTTGCAACGTCTATGATTAGGCGATGCTGGGGAAGGTTCAAAGAACGCTGATAGATCTGCATACGGCTGGAGTGTACGGGCGAACGGCGGATATGTGAGCAAAGTCCACGCACTTTGAGGAGCAGGTCGGATAACCCCGGATAACTTTTCAGGAAGCACTGCACCACCAGGTTTAAGGTGTGAGCCAGGCAAGGAATGTGTTTCAGTTGGGAAAGGGAGATGGCAGCCATGAAATTCCTTCCGTTATCACTCACTACCTTGCCTGCCTCAAGATCTACAGTGCCCAGCCACGACTGCATTTCTTTCTGCAAGAACTCGGACAGAACTTCCGCGGTGTGTCTGTTGTCGCCCAAACACTTCATAGCCAATACAGCCTGCTGACGTTTGCCAGTAGCTGCCCCATAATGGGAGACCTGGTGTGCAACAGTGGCAGCTGCGGATGGAGTGGTTGTGCGACTGCGGTCTGTGGACGAGCTCTCGCTTCTGCAGGAGGACGAAGAGGAGGAGGAGGGGGTGCGAACGGCTACAGCCAATTGTTTCCTAGACCGTGGGCTAGGCAGAACTGTCCCAAACTTGCTGTCCCCTGTGGACCCTGCATCCACCACATTTACCCAGTGTACCGTGATGGACACGTAACGTCCCTGGCCATGCCTACTGGTCCATGCATCTGTTGTCAGATGTACCTTTGTGCTCACAGATTGCCTGAGTGCATGGACGATGCGCTCTTTAACATGCTGGTGGAGGGCTGGGATGGCTTTTCTGGAAAAAAAGTGTCGACTGGGTAGCTCGTAGCGTGGTACAGCGTAGTCCATCAGGGCTTTGAAAGCTTCGCTTTCAACTAACCGGTAGGGCATCATCTCTAACGAGATTAGTTTAGCTATGTGTGCATTCAAACCCTGTGTAGCGCGGATGCGAGGCTAAGTACTTCCTTTTTCTAACCATAGTCTCATGTAGGGTGAGCTGGACTGGAGAGCTGGAGATCGTGGAACTAGCGGGGGTGCCGGTGGACATGGCAGACTGAGAGACGGTGGGAGATGGTATTGTTGCCACCGGTGCCCTAGATGCAGTGTTTCCTACTACGAAACTGGTGATTCCCTGACCCTGACGGCTTTGGCCTGGCAAAGAAACCTGCACAGATACTGCAGGTGGTGCGGAAAATGGTGGCCCTACACTGCCGGAAGGGATGTTGCGTTGCTGACTAGCTTCATTGGCCGAGGGTGCTACAACCTTAAGGGACGTTTGGTAGTTAGTCCAGGCTTGCAAATGCATGGTGGTTAAATGTCTATGCATGCAACTTGTATTGAGACTTTTCAGATTCTGTCCTCTGCTTAAGGTAGTTAAACATTTTTGACAGATGACTTTGCGCTGATCAATTGGATGTTGTTTAAAAAAATGCCAGACTGCACTCTTTCTAGCATCGGATACCTTTTCAGGCATTGCAGACTGAGCTTTAACCGGATGGCCACGCTGTCCTCCAACAGGTTTTGGCTTTGCCACGCGTTTTGGGCAAGATACGGGCCAGGCAGATGGAACCTGTTGCGATGTTGATGCCTGCTGCGGCCCCTCCTCCTCCGCTTCAGAACTGCTGCCGCCTGCACCCTGTTCCCCCAATGGCTGCCAATCGGGGTCAAGAACTGGGTCATCTATTACCTCTTCTTGTAGCTCGTGTGCAACTTCGTCTGTGTCACCGTGTCGGTCGGTGGTATAGCGTTCGTGATGGGGCAACATAGTCTCATCAGGGTCTGATTCTTGATCAGCACCCTGCGAGGGCAATGTTGTGGTCTGAGTCAAAGGACCAGCATAGTAGTCTGGCTGTGGCTGTGCATCAGTGCACTCCATGTCAGATTCAACTTGTAATGGGCATGGACTGTTAACTGCTTCACTTTCTAAGCCAGGGACGGTATGTGTAAAGAACTCCATGGAGTAACCCGTTGTGTCGCCTGCTGCATTCTTCTCTGTTGTTGTTTTTGCTGAAGAGGACAAGGAAGCGACTTGTCCCTGACCGTGAACATCCACTAACGACGCGCTGCTTTGACATTTACCAGTTTCACGAGAGGAGGCAAAAGAGCTAGAGGCTGAGTCAGCAAGATAAGCCAAAACTTGCTCTTGCTGCTCCGGCTTTAAAAGCGGTTTTCCTACTCCCAGAAAAGGGAGCGTTCGAGGCCTTGTGTAGCCAGACGACGAACCTGGCTCCACAGCTCCAGACTTAGGTGCAATATTTTTTTTCCCACGACCAGCTGATGCTCCACCACTACCACTACCCTCATTACCAGCTGACAATGAACGCCCCCGGCCACGACCTCTTCCACTATACTTCCTCATTGTTTTAAAAACGTAAACAAACTAACGGTATTTGTTGCTGTCACACAAATTACACGGTGAGCTATAACTTCAGTATGATTTAGCTACCCCTTTACAGGTGAGTGAGACCACAACGAAAATCAGGCACAATGTTACACACTCTGTTGTTGGTGGCAACAAATGAGAGAGATGCCACACACGCAGGACTGTCACTGAAGCACAAATGTAAATATTTATCTCCCACTGATTTGATTTTTTTTTTTTTTTTTCAGGGAGACTTTAGGAAAAAAAAAAAATAGAATAAAATGATTTTTTCAGGAAGAATTTAGAAACCAAAGAAAATAAAATGATTTTTTCAGGGAGAATTTAGAAAACAAATAAAACAAAAAAAGGCTTTCTATGGCCCACTGAGTGAGAGATGACGCACACAGGAGTCAGGAGTGGCACACAAGCCCAGAGGCCAATATTTATCTCCCACTGATTGATGTAGTTATTTTTTCAGGTAGATTTTGGAACCCAAATCAAGCTACAAAAAATAATAGGCTTTCTATGTCCCACAATTGGAGAGAGAGAGAGAGATGGCACACCCAGGAGTCAAGACTGGCACACAAGCAGAAAGGGCAATATTAATCTCCCACTGATTTGGTTTTTTTTTTTTTTTTTTTCAGGGAGACTTTAGGAAAAAAAAAAATAGAATAAAATGATTTTTTCAGGAAGAATTTAGAAACCAAAGAAAATAAAATGATTTTTTCAGGGAGAATTTAGAAAACAAATAAAACAAAAAAAGGCTTTCTATGGCCCACTGAGTGAGAGATGACGCACACAGGAGTCAGGAGTGGCACACAAGCCTAGAGGCCAATATTTATCTCCCACTTTTTTTTTTTTGTTCCAGGGAAAATTTATAAACCCAATAAAAAAAATAATAAATAGGCTTTCTATGGCCCACTATCTGAGAGACAGAGAGAGATGGCACGCTTAGGACTGGCACACAAGCCCAAAGGCCAATATTAATCTCCCTTTTTTTTTTAAGGGAGAATTTATAAAACCAAAAAAAAAAAAATAAATAGGCTTTCTATGGCCCACTATTTGTGAGAGAGATGGCACGCTCAGGACTGGCACACAAGCCCAGAGGCCAATATTAATCTCCCACTTTTTTTTTTTTCCAGGGAAAATTTATAAACCCAATAAAAAAAAAATAAATAGGCTTTCTATGGCCCACTATCTGAGAGAGAGAGATGGCACGCTTAGGACTGGCACACAAGCCCAAAGGCCAATATTAATCTCCCACTGATTGATTTATTGAATTTTCAGGTAGAATTTAGAACCGAAATAAAGCAAAAAAAAAAAAAAAAGGGCTTTCTATGGCCCACTGAGTGAGTGATGATGCACACAGGAGTCAGGAGTGGCACACAAGCCCTGAGGCCAATATTTTTCTCCCACTGATTGATGTATTGATTTTTTCAGGTAGATTTTAGAACCAAAATCAAGCAAAAAAATAAATAGGCTTTCTATGGCCCACTGAGTGAGTGATGATGCACACAGGAGTCAAGAGTGGCACACAAGCCCTGAGGCCAATATTTTTCTCCCACTGATTGATGTAGTGATTTTTTCAGGTAGATTTTATAACCCAAATCAAGCCAAAAAATAAATAGGCTTTCTATGGCCCACTGAGTGAGAGATGACACAGACAGGGATGGCACTCTAGCAGAAATGTCAATCTTAATCTCCCACAAAAAAAAAAAACAGGGAGTGTCCTTCAATTACTATCTCCCTGCAGTAATCTCAGCCAGGTATGGCAGGCAGCAATAAGGAGTGGACTGATGCACAAATTAAATAAAAAGTGTGTACAAACCAAAAAGATAGCTGTGCAGAAAGGAAGGAACAAGAGGATTTGTGCTTTGAAAAAAGCAGTTGGTTTGCACAGCGGCGTACACACAGCAATGCAGCTATCAGGGAGCCTTCTAGGGCAGCCCAATGAGCTACAGCGCTGAGGGGGGAAAAAAAAAAAATGTAGCTTCCACTGTCCCTGCACACCGAAGGTGGTGTTGGGCAGTGGAAATCGCTACAGCACAAGCGGTTTTGTGGTTAATGGACCCTGCCTAACGCTATCCCTGCTTCTGATGAAGCGGCAGCAACCTCTCCCTAAGCTCAGATCAGCAGCAGTAACATGGCGGTCGGCGGGAACTCCCCTTTATAGCCCCTGTGACGCCGCAGACAGCAAGCCAATCACTGCAATGCCCTTCTCTAAGATGGTGGGGACCAGGACCTATGTCATCACGCTGCCCACACTCTGCGTTTACCTTCATTGGCTGAGAAATGGCGCTTTTCGCGTCATTGAAACGCGACTTTGGCGCGAAAGTCGCGTACCGCATGGCCGACCACGCACAGGGGTCGGATCTGGTTTCATGAAACTCGAATTCGCCAAAAGTCGGCGACTTTTGAAAATGAACGACCCGTTTCGCTCAACCCTAGTGATGACTATTCTCCTGTGAAAGACAGCGTTTGGCTGACATTTATAAGAGACCATGATTTTCACTATACAGAGCAGTGCTGATGCACTGCCATGTATAGTACAAATGAACTGATTATCGCTGGTTCAAATTCCTTTAGGAGAATATTAAATACTGTAAAAAGTGAAAAAAAGTTTTTAAAAATATAAAAAAAAAAAAAAATTTCAATCGCTCCCCTTTTGCCCCAGTAAAAATAAGCAATTAAAAAAAACAACACATATTTGCTATTGCTGCGTACCTAAAAATCTGGTCTATCAAAATATAAAACAAATTAATAAACAACATAATGAGAAACAAAAATCAAAACACTAGAATTAGTATAAAAATCAAAATTTCAAAATGAGATTGCAAAAATGTCAGCTTAGGCTACTTTCACACTAGCGTCGTTCGACTCACGTCACAATGCGTCGTTATGAAGAAAAAACGCATCCTGCAAAGTTGCCTGCAGGATGCGTTTTTTCTCCATAGACTTTAATTAGCAACGCATTGTGACAGATTGCCACACGTTGCATCCGTCGTGCGATGGATGCGACGTGCTTTTGCAGTCCGTCGGGTCCGCTTTTTCCGACCGCGCATGCGCGGCCGGAACTCCTCCCCCTCCTCCCCGGACCTTACAATAGGGCAGCGGATGCGTTGTAAAACTGCATCCGCTGCCACCGTTGTGATTTTACTTCACAGCATGCATCGGTACGTCGGCCCGACGCACTGCGACGGGCCTGTACCGATGCTAGTGTGAAAGTAGCCTTAGTGTGCAAAAAAACAAGCCTTCATAGAGCCCCATATGTAAAAAATGGAAAACATTAGCAATCTCGGAAAATAATGAAACAAGCAATTTTTTTTTACAAATTTCCCAAGGTTTTTTTTCCATCACTGAAATAAAAGAAAAAAAGTCTGCTATGTGCGCAATCATACTGATCTTGAAAATCATATTACCAGGTCACTTTTCCCGCAAAGTGAACATGGTAATGCATGAAATGAATGGTGTCACTCATAAGAACAATTCATCCTGCAATATACAAGCTATGTGGATGGAGAAATAAAAAAGTTATGGCACTTGGAAGAAGGAGAGAAAAAATTGGAAAGAAAAAGGCGGAAATTGGTTGAGTCGTGAAGACGTTAACGTACAGAGCCTAGATTGCTACTAAACAGAGATCTGCTTCCTGTATAACATCTTGACAGCAAGCAGCTGCTCTAGTGGATATTGCCATTTATATATTTAATAGATTTTTAGGATAAAGCCAATGGATATTAAACTTGGGGTCTTCTAGATACTGCTTATGGCCATAACTATACAGCAGTGCCATAAACAAGTGGTCAGATTTCCATACAAAGGTAAACTATAGAGGAAACCGGATCAATACGTGCTTCAAAAGCTTTTTTGACTAACAAACTTGTTCCAGTAGAGAAAGTGGAATTATTTTATCCAAAACGACAACAAATTTGTAGGTCATTCTGGCATATAGAGGATGACTACAGTACGGTACTGGCACTGCTATGTGTTTACCGGGTATTATATGTAGCATTGTATTTTCAGGTCTTGGTAAGCCACTTTCATTACTGAAAGTTTCCATGCTGCAGCAGAACGGTAGTTTTCACTCAGATGCTAATACGATAAGGGAGAATCATGATGAAAATATACAGTCTATCAGTCAGCAGGTAAATGCCCATCTTCATAATGGTCTTTGTGAATAGTCACATTCACTGAGTCATGATATCATGCTCGGGGAGCTCTCTGTGTTTAGTAATAGGTTTGAGATTGAACCTTTAAATGGCTCGCTTCTCGAGCAGCAAACTGGTTATTTCTCTTCCGATCGGCTCAGCGATATGGATGGATCTATTTTATGCACAAGTAGTTCCTTTCCAATCTTTGAAATTTAATCCAGGTTTCTTGGAGCCAAAAGACCAACTCTTGCTCTAAATTGAAAACTTTCAGAAGTGCATGATACATAGAGGAGCAAATAGACCCGGCAAATATTTGTTTCTTACAAAACCTGCCGAGCCCAGTACTTTAGTTGCAGATTCCCATAGCTCGCTGCAGGAGAACACAACTTAGAGAATATTTGCTTCTGGATTGCTTCCTCTATCTCTACCAAGCTCACAGTAATTGCTTTCCCCACGTGCAAGGTATAAAAGAGACTAGAATGTATTGCATCCTTTTAATACACCAAGGATATTTAACATATAAATTACAGTGGCCAAGAATAGTCTTGGACGTCAGAAAGTGTCACCGGATTTTTATTCATAATTAATACATTGAATATATACTTCGGTGGTAAATATGTTTCCTCATAAATTCCTATTTTAGTAACTGGCTGGAACTATCTGCTGTAATATCATAACAGCAATGTTGGTTACAGCTGAATATTATGTGCTTATTCTTCATAAATAGATTTGAAAGGAAACACTTCAATGATAAAAATATCACCAACATTATTAGCGTTACGTCATATTATTGTCACCTCCTTTTTGTGCTCTAGCTAATGGGTAGAAAACACATGGAAAAACATCAGCAAATCTACATTTTAATTTTTTTTTTCTCACTTTTGTTTTCTATTCCCGCCCTCCACAAGCCATGACTTTTTTATTTTTTCCATTTACGCATAAAGGCTTAAAGGGGTTTTCAAGTACTTTAGGTTTTTTTTTTTGGCTAAGGGGCTATGCACTTATTGGCAAGTAGTTGCTAAGTGCCTAAGTGCCTGTGACAATGTGTTCCAGCTCAAGTGATAATTATCTTGCTTCCGATGACATCACATCAAGACAGCAGCTCTTTCACTTCCAGTCTGCTGTGTCAACTGGGCATCAACGGTCGACGTCATTCTGATTGACAGTCTGCTTCCCGCAGTTAGGCTACGGGGAGCTGACTAGCCGACTGTCAATTATCATGATATTGGCAGCGAAGGCTTATTGACAGAACAGAACATAAGAGAAGGAACTGCACTGTGGACATGATGTCACTGGAAGCAGGAGAATCACTGACAGGAGTGGTTCGTGACTGCTCTGAGCTGGAAGAGTTCAGGGCAGAGCAGAACAGTCAGGCCTTATAACCAAAAAATCCCAACATCGCGGATAACCCCTTAAATGACGACAAATAAGTGAACAATTTATCCTCATTTAAGGAACTAATTTCATTTTTAGGTTTTTATTGTGCAGTAATAATTGCATGTCAACTTTTCTCTGTAGGTTTGTCTGATTAAGGTAATATCAAATTTATAGTTTTTATGTTTACTAGATTTAAAAACAAGGTTGCATTCACTGAGTCATAGTATCCGGGAGTGGAGAAAAATAGAAAAGAGCCCCAGTGCTAGAACAGTATATGGGCCTTGTGCAGTGCAATCACTAATCATACTGCGCAATACCACCTGTTTTAGCAGTAGAAGTGGCCCCTTTAGGGCTCACTCATACTGGCGTAATACATGGCTGAGTGGTATCCAAGTGGTATCCAATTTATCAGATAGCACTTGGAACAATGTTATACTATGGGGCAGTGCAGATCTCTGTTTTTTTCTAAAGACCAAATTGGTCTATGGAAAAAAATCATAGCATGCAGCAGTGGCTCCGCAATTCAGATCACGCTCAACCATACAAGTCTATGGGTGCGTGCAAAAGATTGGACTGCACTCAGATGTCATTTGAGTCCATTCTGATTTACATGGACATAAGCAATGTAGAAAATTAGTTCTCCATCTTCTCCGCATCTGTGATACGATTCTCTCATGCCAGAGAATTAAATAACAGAAAACACACTCTGCTCAAACTCAGATCAGAGTTTCAAAAGAGTGTTATTAGCATAGTTCATCCCATTCTCTGGTGATGGAGCACTTAATGGTATAACCACATAAAGAAAAATTTAAAGGAATTGTCCAGTCCGGAGAAACTAATGACCATTCCATTAATGAGTTATCAATGTGAGATAAGTGGGTGTGCGGCACTCAGCACCCTACCAATTACCTGTTACTTTTTAGGGCAGCTGACTGAGGTAAACTTGCTGAATGTAGTGACTTAGTGCTATAGAAAGGCTTCTAATACAGCACTGAGCAGCAGCCAAAACAAATCAGCGAGTTTACCTCCTGCACGTGCCATAACCAAAAACATCTGATCACTGGGAGTGCTGAGCATCAGACCTACATGAATCTCATATTGATGACTTTTCCTGTCACCAATATTTCTTGACTGGACAACCCATTTAACTTGAGTTCCGTTAACATGTACTGTCAGACAAATGACCCTCAACTGGTAGTCCTTTAGTGATTGGTGGCTTTTATTAGCCCGTGTACACTACCTGACTATGGTAACTGATGCATACTGAGCAATCTGTTATAAATGCAATCTGAGGATTCTCTGGTGCCAGCTGCTAGACCAAGCTGCCATAAGACCACAATTATGTGATATGTATACTCCTGACACATTCTGAGTAGACATGTACAATCTTGCTCAATGCAAGTAAACTTGGAGAGGCCGCACGCTTCTAGTCAGAATGTGGTTGAAAGTATGTATACTTGTGTTCACGTAACTGCTTGGTCTCGAATCCTGCACTGGAGAATCCTCACATACAGGTCCTTCTCAAAAAATTAGCATATAGTGTTAAATTTCATTATTTACCATAATGTAATGATTACAATTAAACTTTCATATATTATAGATTCATTATCCACCAACTGAAATTTGTCAGGTCTTTTATTGTTTTAATACTGACGATTTTGGCATACAACTCCTGATAACCCAAAAAACCTGTCTCAATAAATTAGCATATCAAGAAAAGGTTCTCTAAACGACCTATTACCCTAATCTTCTGAATCAACTAATTAACTCTAAACACATGCAAAAGATACCTGAGGCTTTTATAAACTCCCTGCCTGGTTCATTACTCAAAACCCCCATCATGGGTAAGACTAGCGACCTGACAGATGTCAAGAAGGCCATCATTGACACCCTCAAGCAAGAGGGTAAGACCCAGAAAGAAATTTCTCAACAAATAGGCTGTTCCCAGAGTGCTGTATCAAGGCACCTCAATGGTAAGTCTGTTGGAAGGAAACAATGTGGCAGAAAACGCTGTACAACGAGAAGAGGAGACCGGACCCTGAGGAAGATTGTGGAGAAGGACCGATTCCAGACCTTGGGGAACCTGAGGAAGCAGTGGACTGAGTCTGGTGTGGAAACATCCAGAGCCACCGTGCACAGGCGTGTGCAGGAAATGGGCTACAGGTGCCGCATTCCCCAGGTAAAGCCACTATTGAGCTACAGAGAAGCAGCACTGGACTGTTGCTAAGTGGTCCCAAGTACTTTTTTCTGATGAAAGCAAATTTTGCATGTCATTCGGAAATCAAGGTGCCAGAGTCTGGAGGAAGACTGGGGAGAAGGAAATGCCAAAATGCCTGAAGTCCAGTGTCAAGTACCCACAGTCAGTGATGGTGTGGGGTGCCATGTCAGCTGCTGGTGTTGGTCCACTGTGTTTCATCAAGGGCAGGGTCAATGCAGCTAGCTATCAGGAGATTTTGGAGCACTTCATGCTTCCATCGGCTGAAATGCTTTATGGAGATGAAGATTTCATTTTTCAGCACGACCTGGCACCTGCTCACAGTGCCAAAACCACTGGTAAATGGTTTACTGACCATGGTATTACTGTGCTCAATTGGCCTGCCAACTCTCCTGACCTGAACCCCATAGAGAATCTGTGGGATATTGTGAAGAGAAAGTTGAGAGACGCAAGACCCAACACTCTGGATGAGCTTAAGGCCGCTATTGAAGCATCCTGGGCCTCCATAACATCTCAGCAGTGTCACAGGCTGATTGCCTCCATGCCACGCCGCATTGAAGCAGTCATTTCTGCCAAAGGATTCCCGACCAAGTATTGAGTGCATAACTGAACATTATTATTTGTTGGTTTTTTTGTTTGTTATTAAAAAACACTTTTATTTGATTGGATGGGTGAAATATGCTAATTTATTGAGACAGGTTTTTTGGGTTATCAGGAGTTGTATGCCAAAATCATCAGTATTAAAACAATAAAAGACCTGACAAATTTCAGTTGGTGGATAATGAATCTATAATATATGAAAGTTTAATTGTAATCATTACATTATGGTAAATAATGAAATTTAACACTATATGCTAATTTTTTGAGAAGGACCTGTAGAGTAACTGCAGACTGTTAAAATTAAAATGAACATCCCCTTTTAGAACACTTGTTCATGATTAGTGATTACATTTAATTTCCCATGCAACTTTATTCCCTTGCTGCCCCCACCCCGTCTCATACAGATGCTGACTACAGCATCAACCAAATTTTGGGGCCTAAAATGATCTTTGTAGGGCTGTTATAACTTCTTTGAGGGTTCAGCAATCAGTCCCTATAGAAATCAAATATTCTTGGCCAAATAAGTTCCTGGTGCAAAACTGGTTGGAGAATTGGCTATATATATAATTATTGTCAGCCCCATAAGTCAGCCACCAGCCAGTTCTGGACCAGAGGAGGGAAACACAAATATTTTAAAGGGTTATGCTGCTTTAACATTGATGACCTATCCTTAGGATATACTTAGGATAGCTCATTAAAGTATGATTAATGTTTGGGCTACACCTGGCACCTCGGCGATCAGCTATTCTCGGTGTCGGTGGGAACTATTCAGTTATGGAACTGCACAGCACAGCTCCATCTACTGTATAGTGGCCGCAACCGGGTACTGTACATCCGCCTCTCATTAATTTGAATATGTGGCGAATGTGCAGTACCCAGCCATGGTCACTATACAGTAAACTAAGCTGTGCTATGCAGTTCTCGCCTCAATCGACATTGAGAACAGTTAATTAGCTGGGATGCCAAGTGTCACATCCCCACTGATCAGACTTTGATGACCTATCCTACAGAAAGGTCATCAATGTTAAAGTAGTGGACAAACTCTTTAAATATACTCAATTTGTCTCTGGGCTGGGATAGAACACTAACTTACCAAGTGATCCAGATTGCAGCAGATCAGGGCATGAACGACAACACACGGTGTCTGACTGCTGGTCTGGAGCTAATTATGCGGTCGCCAGGGGCGTACATAGAAATCATTGGGGCCCCATAGCAAAAGTCCTAATAGCCCTGCACATAGCATGATGGTCCCACAAATAATCCTGCACATAATATGATGGCTAGTGAACAGCGAAGAGTGAAATATTCGGATTTGGAAACACTGGCACAAATACTTTCCAATATCCGTGTATTCGTACTGAATAACAGATCCAATGCAAGTCAATGGGAAAGCCAAATATTTTTTCTGCTGGACCCAACAAACAGGTCTGGGGGCATGAGAAAAAAGCTGAAACGGATGGGATAGATAGATAAACTGTTCTGGCATAGATAAACAGCTCTGGCAAAAAATTAAGAGACCACTGCAAAAATTTTCAGTCTGTCTGATTTTTCTCTTTATAGGTATAGTGTATTTTTGAGTAAAATATAAATTGCTCTTTTATTATATAAACTTCAGACAACATGGCTCCAAATTTCCAAGAAATACATTTTGTATATTTTTTCTGAAAAGTAGAAATGGTCGAAATGAAAAAAACATAGTAACATAGTAACATAGTAACATAGTTAGTAAGGCCGAAAAAAGACATTTGTCCATCCAGTTCAGCCTATATTCCATCATAATAAATCCCCAGATCTACGTCCTTCTACAGAACCTAATAATTGTATGATACAATATTGTTCTGCTCCAGGAAGACATCCAGGCCTCTCTTGAACCCCTCGACTGAGTTCGCCATCACCACCTCCTCAGGCAAGCAATTCCAGATTCTTACCGCCCTAACAGTAAAGAATCCTCTTTTATGTTGGTGGAAAAACCTTCTCTCCTCCAGACGCAAAGAATGCCCTCTTGTGCCCGTCACCTTCCTTGGTTAAAATAGCGCCGTCCGGCCCGGCTCCCCCCGCCGCTGGCGAAAAATTAACTTTCGTTGCTGGGGTTTGAACTCACAGCTCCTCTGTTTGCAAGCCTGCACACCTTACCACTGTACTATACACTCTGTTGTAACAAAACAGTGCTTTCAGACCTCAAATAATGCAAAGAAAGCAAGTGTATAATCATTTAGAAATAAGAATACTAATGTTTTAACTCAGGAAGAGTTCAGAAATCAATATTTTGTGGAATAACTATGATTTTTAATCACAGCTTTCATGCGTCTTGGCATGCTTTCCACCAGTCTTTCACACTGCTTCTGGCACAAAAATGTAAGCAGTTCTTCTTTGTTTGATGGCTTGTGACTCTCCATCATCTTTTTGATTACATTCCAGAGATTTTCAATGGGGTTCAGGTGTCTGGAGATTAGACTGCCCAGGACAAGGTTTTGATGTGGTGGTCTCTTAATTTTTTCCAAAGCTGTAGATGAAAAGCCAGCAATTCATTTGTGGTATACAGTAAAATGACAGGTTAGAATAGAATAGATAGAACAAATATATGCATACAGAATAGATACATATATACGGATGTCAGTGACACATACATTATATATATATATATATATATATATATACTAGCTGAAGAGCCCAGCGTTGCCTGGACATAGTAAATATCTGTGGTTAGTTATAGCACCTCACGTCTCTTATTTTCCCATCATGCCTCTCATTTTCTCCCTTACACCTCTCATTTCCCCCCTCACTCCTCTTATTTTCCCCGTCACTCCTCTCATACCCCCCTAACACTTGTCATTTCGACCTCACATCTGTCATTTTCCTATTACTCCACTATTTTCCCTCACTCCTCTCATTTTGCACTCACACCTTTTCATTTTCACCTCACACCCCTCATTTTCACCTCAGTAAATACATGTTTGGCATCTCCCTTATATATAGTATACACCTGTATGTCTTCTCTTGTATATTGTATATACCTGTATGTCATCTCCACTGTAAATAGTATATACCTGCTGTATGTCATCTCCTCCTGTATATTGTATATACCATGTGTCATCTCCTATATCATATACCTGTATGTCATCTCTTCTGTATATACTATATACCTGTATGTCATCTCCTCCTATATATAGTATATACATGTATGTCATCTCCTGTATATAGTATATTCCAATATGTCATCTCCCTTGTATATAGTATATACCTGCTGTATGTCATCTCCTCTATATACCTATGTCATCTCCTCTTTTATATATTATATACCTGTATGTCATCTCCTCCTGTATATAGTATATACGTGTGTCATCTCCTCCTGTATATAGTATGTACCTGTAAGTCATCTCCTCTTGTATATAGTATATACCTGTGTATCATCTGCTCCTGTGTTATGAAAGGTAATTCAGTACCACAATGGACATAGAGGTCAGCGCACATACAGTGACCTGGCAATAACCCAAAAAACAAGAACGAGCTCTGAGACGTGGGAACTCTGTTGACCGCAATCCCTAATCCTCTCAAACCACACTAAAGGCAGCCGTGGATTGCGCCTAACGCTCCCTATGCAACTCGGCACGTCCTGAGAAACTAGCTAGCCTGAAGATAGAAAATAAGCCTACCTTGCCTCAGAGAAATACCCCAAAGGAAAAGGCAGCCCCCACATATAATGACTGTGAGTTAAGATGAAAAGACAAACGTAGAGATGAAATAGATTTAGCAAAGTGAGGCCCAACTTTCTGAACAGAGCGAGGATAGGAAAGGTAACTTTGCGGTCAACACAAAACCCTACAAAAACCACGCAAAGGGGGCAAAAAGACCCTCCGTACCGAACTAAAGGCACGGAGGTACACCCTCTGCGTCCCAGAGCTTCCAGCAAGCAGTAAAAAACAAATTGACAAGCTGGACAGAAAAAAACAGCAAACAAATAGCAAAGAGGAACTTAGCTATGCAGAGCAGCAGGCCACAGGAACGATCCAGAAGGAAACAGGTCCAATACTAGAACATTGACTGGAGGCCAGGATCAAAGCACTAGGTGGAGTCAAATAGAGCAGCACCTAACGACTTCACCACATCACCTGAGGAAGGAAACTCAGAAGCCGCAGCACCACTTTCCTCCACCAACGGAAGCTCACAGAGAGAACCAGCCGAAGTACCACTTGTGACCACAGGAGGGAGCTCTGCCACAGAATTCACAACACTCCTGTATATAGTATATACCTGTGTGTCATCTCCTCCGGTATATAGTATATACCTGTATGTCATCTCCTCCTGTATATAGTATATACCTGTGTATCATCTCCACTGTATATAGTATATACCTGTGTGTCATCGCCCCTGTATATAGTATGTACCTGTATGTCATCTCCCCTGTATATAGTATATACCAGGTTGTCATCTCCTCCTGTATATAGTATATACCTGTGTGTCATGTCCTGTATATAGTGTATACCTGTATGTCTTCTCCTGTATATAGTATATACCTGTGTCATCTCCCCTGTATATAGTATATGTGTGTCATCTCCTCCTGTATATAGTATATACCTGTGTGTCATGTCCTGTATATAGTGTATACCTGTATGTCATCTCCTGTATATAGTATATACCTGTATGTCATCTCCTCCTGTATATAGTATATATGTGTGTTATATCATCCTGTATGTAGTATATACCTTTCAGTCATCTCCTCCTGTATATAGTATATACGTGTGTCATCTGCTCCCATATATAGTATATACATGTGTCATCTGCTCCCGTATATAGTATATACGTGTGTCATCTGCTCCCGTATATAGTATATACCTGTGTCATCTCCTCCTGTATATAGTATATACCTGTGTGTAATCTCCTCCTGTATATAGTATATACCTGTGTGTCATCTCCTCCTGTATTAGACCGCATTCACACATTATTTGGTCAGTATTTTTACCTCAGTATTTGTAAGCTAAAGTGGCAGCCTGATAAATCCCCAGCCAACAGGAAGCCCTCCCCCCTGGCAGTATATATTAGCTCACACATACACATAATAGACAAGTCATGTGACTGACAGCTGCCATATTTCCTATATGGTACATTTGTTGCTCTTGTAGTTTGTCTGCTTATTAATCAGATTTTTAGTTTTGAAGGATAATACCAGACTTATGTGTGTTTTAGGGCGAGTTTCATGTGTCAAGTTGTGTGTGTTGAGTTGCGTGTGGCGACATGCGTGTAGCAACTTTTTGTGTCGAGTTGTATGTGACAGGTTAGTGTAGCAAGTTGTGTGCAGCAAGTTTTGCGCATGGCGAGTTTTGCGCATGACGAGTTTTATGTGTGGTGCGTTTTGAGTATGTGCAAGTTTTGTGTGAGGCAACTTTTGCATGTGTTGCAACTTTTGTGCATGTGGCAATTTTTCCGCATGTGCAAGTTTTGCGTGTGGCGAGTTTTCCATGAGGTGAGTTTTGTACATGTGGCGAGTTTTGCGTGAGCCTAGTTTTGCATGTGGCGAGTTTTGCGCGTGGCAAGTTTTGAGCGGCGACTTGTGTTTTGACTTTTATGTGGCGAGGTTGGTGTATATGTGGTGAAATGTGTGCTGAGGGTGGTATATGTGTTCAAGCACGTGGTAGTTTGTGGCGCCTTTTGTGTGTGTGTTCATATCCCCGTGTGTGGTGAGTATCCCATGTCGAGGCCCCACCTTAGCAACTGTACGGTATATACTCTTTGGCGACATCGCTTTCACTCTTTAAGACCCCCTTGTTCACATCTGGCAGCTGTCAATTTGCCTCCAACACTTTTCCTTTCACTTTTCCCCATTATGTAGATAGGGGCAAAATTGTTTGGTGAATTGGAAAGCGCGGGGTTAAAATTTCCCCTCACAACATAGCCTATGACGCTCTCAGGGTCCAGACGTGTGACTGTGCAAAATTTTTTTGCTGTAGCTGCGACGCCTCCAACACTTTTCCTTTCACTTTTTCCCCATTATGTAGATAGGGGCAAAATTGTTTAGTGAATTGGAACGCGCGGGGTTAAAATTTCGCCTCACAACATAGCCTATGACGCTCTTGGGGTCCAGGCGTGTGACTGTGCAAAATTTTGTGGCTGTAGCTGCGACGGTGCAGATGCCAATCCCGGACATACATACATACATACATACATACACACATACACACACACATTCAGCTTTATATATTAGACTAGCTGAAGAGCCCGGCGTTGCCTGGGCATAGTAAATATCTGTGGTTAGTTATAGCACCTCACTTCTCTTATTTTCCCATCACACCTCTCATTTTCCCAATCACATCTTTAATTTTCCCCCTCACATCTCTCATTTTCTCCCTCACACCTCTCATTTTCTCCCTCACTCCTCTCATTCCCCTGTTGTGAATTCTGTGGCAGAGCTCCCTCCTGTGGTCACAAGTGGTACTTCGGCTGATTCTGTCTTTGAGCTTCCGTTGGTGGATGTGAGTGGTACTGCGGCTTCTGAGTTTCCTTCCTCAGGTGATGTGGTGAAGTCGTTAGGTGCTGCTCTATGTAACTCCACCTAGTGCTTTGCTCCTGGCCTCCAGTCAATGTTCTAGTATTGGTCTTGCTTCCTCCTGGATCGTTCCTGTGGCCTGTCTTCCTGCATAAGCTAAGTTTTGCTTGTGTTATTTTTGATTGCTATTTTTTCTGTCCAGCTTGCTTAATTGGTTTTTCTTGCTTGCTGGAAGCTCTGGGATGCAGAGGGAGCACCTCTGTACCGTTAGTCGGTGCGGAGGGTCTTTTTGCCCCCTCTGCGTGGTTGTTTGTAGGGTTTTGTGTTGACCGCAAAGCAATCTTTTCTATCCTTGGTCTGATCAGTAAGTTGGGCCTCACTTTGCTAAATCTTTTTCATCTCTGCGTTTGTATTTTCATCTCAACTCACAGTCATTATATGTGGGGGGCTGCCTTTTCCTTTGGGATATTTCTCTGAGGCAAGGTAGGCTTATTTTTCCTTCTTAGGCCTAGCTAGTTTCTCAGGCTGTGCCGAGTTGCATAGGGAGCGTTAGGCGCAATCCACGGCTGCCTCTAGTGTGGTTGGATAGGATTAGGAATTGCGGTCAGCAGAGTTCCCACGTCTCAGAGCTCGTCCTATGTCTTTTGGTTATTGTCAGGTCACTTTGTGTGCTCTGAACTTCAAGGTCCATTGTGGTTCTGAATTACCTATTCATAATATTCCCCCCTAACACTTGTCATTTCGACCTCACATCTGTCATTTTCTGATCACTCCACTATTTTCCCCCACTCCTCTCATTTTGCACTCACACCTTTTCATTTTCACCTCACACCTCTCATTTTCACCTCAGTATATACATGTTTGTCATCTCCCTTATATATAGTATACAACTGTATGTCATCTCCTGTATATAGTATATACCTGTATGTAATTTCCCCTGTATATAGTATATACCTGCTGTGTGTCATCTCCCCTGTATATAGTATATAACTGTATGTCATCTCCTTCTATATATAGTATATACCTGTATGTCATCTCCTCCTGTATATAGTATACTGTATACCTGTGTGTCATCTCCCCTGTATATAGTATATACCTGTATGTCATCTTCTATATATAGCATATACCTGTATGTCATCTCCTCCTGTATATAGTATATACCTGTAGGTCATCTGCTCCTGTATATAGTATATACCTGTGTGTCATCTCCTCTTGTATATAGTATATACCTGTATGTCATCTCCACCTGTATATAGTATGTACCTGTATGTCATCTCCTCCTCTATATAGTATATACTTGTGTGTCATCTCCCCTGTATATAGTATATACCTGTGTGTCATCTCCTCCTGTATTAGACCTTGTTCACATGTTATTTGCTCAGTATTTTTACCTCAGTATTTGTAAGCTAAATTGGCAGCCTGATAAATGCCAAGCCAACAGGAAGCCCTCCCCCTGGCAGTATATATTAGCTCACACATACACATAATAGACAGGTCATGTGACTGACAGCTGCCATATTTCCTATATGGTACATTTGTTGCTCTTGTAGTTTGTCTGCTTATTAATCAGATTTTTATTTTTGAAGGATAATACCAGACTTGTGTGTGTTTTAGGGCGAGTTTCGTTTGTCAAGTTGTGTGTGTTGAGTTGCGTGTGGCGACATGCATGTAGCGACTTTTGTGAGATGAGTTTTGTGTGGCAACATGCGTGTAGCAACTTTTTGTGTGTCAAGTTGCATGTCACAGGTTAGTGTAGCAAGTTGTGTGCAGCAAGTTTTGCGCATGGCGAGTTTTGCGCGTGGCGAGTTTTATGTGTGGTGCCTTTTGATTATGTGCAAGTTTTGTGTGAGGCAACTTTTGCATGTGTTGCAACTTTTGTGCATGTGGCAATTTTTCCACGTGTGCAAGTTTTGCGTGTGGCGAGTTTTCCATGAGGTGAGTTTTGCACTTGTGGCGAGTTTTGCAAGAGCCTAGTTTTTGCATGTGGCGAGTTCTGCGCGTGGCGAGTTTTGAGCGGCGACTTTTGTGTTTCGACTTTTATGTGGCGAGGTTGGTGTATTTGTGGTGAAATGTGTGCTGAGGGTAATATGTGTTCAAGCACGTGGTAGTGTGTGGCGCATTTTGTGTGTGTGTTCATATCCCCGTGTGTGGTGAGTATCCCATGTCGGGGCCCCACCTTAGCAACTGTACGGTATATACTCTTTGGCGCCATCGCTCTCATTCTTAAAGTCCCCCTTGTTCACATCTGGCAGCTGTCAATTTGCCTCCTACACTTTTCCTTTCATTTTTTCCCATTATGTAGATAGGGGCAAAATTGTTTAGTGAATTGGAAGGCACGGAGTTAAAATTTCACCTCACAACATAGCCTATGACGCTCTCAGGGTCCAGACGTGTGACTATGCAAAATTTTGTGGCTGTAGCTGCGACGCCTCCAACACTTTTCCTTTCACTTTTTTCCCCATTATGTAGATAGGGGCAAAATTGTTTGGTGAATTGGAACGCGTGGGGTTAAAATTTCACTTCACAACATAGCCTATGATGCTCTCGGGGTCCAGACGTGTGACTGTGCAAAATTTTGTGGCTGTAGCTGCGATGGTGCAGATGCCAATCCCGGACATACATACATACACACACACACACACACACACACACACACACACACACACACACACACACACACACACACACACACACACACACACACATTCAGCTTTATATATTAGATATATATACACAATAGACCAAAGTTTGGACACACCTCATTTAAAGATTTTTCTGTATTTTCATGACTATGAAAAAATTGTAAATTCACACTGAAGGCCTCATAACTATGAATTAACACATGTGGAATTATATACTTAACAAAAAAGTGTGAAACAACTGAAAATATGTCTTATATTCTAGGTTCTTCAAAGTAGCCACCTTTTGCTTTGATGACTGCTTTACACATTCTTGGCATTCTCTTGATGAGCTTCAAGAGGCAGTCACCAGGAATGGTCTTCCAACAATCTTGAAGGAGTTCCCAGAAATGCTTAGCACTTGGACTTTTTGCCTTCACTCTGCGGTCCAGCTCACTCCAAACCATCTCGATTGGGTTTAGGTCTGGTGACTGTGGAGGCCAGCACCCCATCACTCTCCTTCTTGGTCAAATAGCCCTTACACAGCCTGGAGGTGTGAATGGGGTCATTGTCCTGATGAAAAATACATGATGGTCCAACTAAATGCAAACTGGATGGAATAGCATACAGCTGAAAGATGCTGTGGTAGCCATGATGGTTAAGTATGCCTTCAGTTTTGAATAAATCCCAAGCCGTGTCACCAGCAATGTACCCCCACACCATCACACCTCCTCCTTCATGCTTCACGGTGGGAACCAGGCATGTAGAGTCCATCCATTCATCTTTTCTGCATCGCACAAAGACACGGTGGTTGGATCCAAAGATCTCAAATTTGGACTCATCAGACCAAAGCACAGATTTCCACTGGTCCAATGTCCATTCCTTGTGTCCTTTAGCCCAAAGAGGTCTCTTCTGCTTGTTGCCTGTCCTTAGCAGAGGTTTCCTAGCAGCTATTTTACCATGAAGGTCTGCTGCACAAAGTCTCCTCTTAACAGTTGTTGTAGAGATGTGTCTGCTGCTAGAACTCTGTGTGGCATTGACCTGGTCTCTAACCTGAGCTGCTGTTAACCTGCGATTTCTGAGGCTGGTGACTCAGATAAACTTATCCTCAGAAGCACAGGTGACTCTTGGTCTTCCTTTCCTGGGGAAGTCCTCATGTGAGACAATTTCTTTGTAGCGCTTGATGGTTTTAGCAAATGCAATTGGGGACACTTTCAAAGTTTTCCCAATTTTTTGGACTGATTGACCTTCATTTCTTAAAGTAATGATGGCCACTCATTTTTCTTTACTTAGCTGCTTTTTTCTTGCCATAATACAAATTCTAACCGTCTATTCAGTAGGACTATCAGCTGTGTATCCACTAGACTTTTGCTCAACACAACTGATGGTCCCAATTCCATTTATAAGGCAAGAAATCCCACTTATTAAACCTGACAGGGCACACCTGTGAAGTGAAAACCATTTCCGGTGACTACCTCTTGAAGCTCATCAAGAGAATGCCAAGAGTGTGCAAAGCCGTAATCAAAGAAAAAGGTGGCTACTTTGAAGAACCTAGAATATAAGTCATAGTTTCAGTTGTTTCACACTTGTTTTTTAAGTATATAATTCCACATGTGTTAATTCATAGTTTTGATGCCTTCAGTGTGAATTTACAATTTTCATAGTCATGAAAATACAGAAAAATCTTTAAATGAGAAGGTGTTTTCAAACTTTTGGTCTGTACTCTATATGCATATATATTATAACAGATAGATAAATAGAATACACGTTGGCAATTCAGCAGGAGCTAACAGGACAGAAAAGATGGATTACAAAAAAAAATTTCACGGCACTTGGACGATGCGAGTCCTGTCCGATGTTTACACACCCATGTCAGTTGAAAAGCCAGCAATTCATCTGCCATGTACAGTAAAATCACAGCATGACCCAACAGATTAGAATAGCTAGAATAGATATATACACATAGAATAGATAGTTATACAGATGCCAGTAACATACACAATCAATACAGTGTATGTGCAGCTTACAGTACATGTATTTAATTATTAAAAGATTATTTTTCATTAAAAAAATGGCGTGGGTTCCCGCGTAATTTTTTTTGCCAGCAGAGGGAAAGCCGACAACTGGGGGCAGATGTTTTTTAGCATGGGAAGGGGGTAATATCCCTTGAGCATCCCAGCCTATTAATATAAGCTCAAAGTTGTATACTTAGCCTTTACTGGCTATTAAAATGGGGGACCACCTCAAAAAATGACATATGGTCCCCCTCTAATTAATAACTAGCAAAGGCTATGCAGACAGCTGTGGGCTGATATTAATAGCCTAGTAAGGGGCCATGGCTACTGCCCTCTCCAGGCTAAAAACATCTGCTCTCAGATGCCCCCAGAAAAGGCACAGATATAAGATGTGTCAATTCTGGTACTTAGCCTCTCTCTTCCTACTTGTCCTGTAGCGGTGGCAAGTGGGGTGATAGTTTAGGGGGTTGATGTCACCTTTGTATTGTCAAGTGACATCAAACCCAGAGGTTAGTATTGGAGGTAACCAGCCATAGGTAACCTCAATGACGTCACCGCTAGTTACTGATGCTGCGCTCGCAGAAGCTCATTCACAGTGGTTCTCAGTCTGGGCGGTCGCATCTTGGCACCGTCCAGGTTGAAAACTGTTTATCCCCCAGACATGGATTACAGCTTGGGACAGAATGACAGATAGGTGAGGGATATTGTTGTTTTTAATTTTTCTTTTCTTACAGGAGAAAAGGGATTCAGTGGAATTAGGCATTAGGTAAGTATTACTGTGTTTGTTTTTTTAAATAAAAATGGAAAACTGTGCTTTGTTTTATTTATAATAAAAGACTTTGTTCTGGCTGTGTTTTTGTTTACCATACATCTATAGGATTAGTAATGGATAAGTGTCTTATAGACGCCTCTCCATTACTAAGCCATAGGCTTGATGTCACCTGACAATACAAAGGTGACATGAACCCCGCAAATATGAACCCCACTTGCCACCGCTACAGGGCAAGTGGAAATAGCTGGGCAAAGCGCCAGAATTGGTGCATCTAATAGATATGCCTTTTCTGGGCAGCTGCGGGTTGCTACTTTAAGGCTGGGGGCAATATCCATAGCCCCTTACCAGCCTGAGAATACCAGCCCCCATCTGTTTGATATAACAAGGCTGGTTGTCAAAAATGGGGGGGGACCTCACCCTGCTTTTTTAAATCATTTAAATAATAAAAAATACAGCGCGGGGACCCTTCTATTCTTGATAGCCAGCCTTGTTAACACTGATAGCTGAGGGTTTCAGCCCCCAGCTGTGAGTTTTGCTTTGCTGGTTATCAAAAATTCAGGGGAACCCAAACTGTTTTTTTAAAAAAAAAATATTTATTTACAGTGCAGGAGCCGGCTGATGACTACTCCCATCAGCTGCTCATGCTCACACTGTTTTTAGCAGCAGCAGGCGTCGGATGATGGGAGCTGTAGACCCATCAATTGACACCAGTGACCAGAGGTGAACTTTATACCTCCGATCACAGCTGTATGCTCATGCTGTCTTCTGACAGCGTGGGAACCGCGTCTCTCTCTCACTGACCGGTGGTGATAATTTCACCGCCGATCAGAAGCGGTGTTTGCACATGACAGCGTGACAAACACCCTGTGTTCAGGCAGCCAATCCCAGTAATGCCACACCAAAGATGCTGCTGGCATTATTGTGATAGGCAAGCAAATAAAATGCCAAATATGCTGAGCGGGTCACTCAAATATACCGAGGCGAATAGCAAATTACTCGCTGAGTAACAAATAGCCCGAATACAGTACTATTCGTGTGAGTAATGAATAGTGCCAAATAAATCCACTCATCACTAATGATGGCCTCACAAACAGTCCTGCACATAATATGATGGCCCCAGATATAGTTCTGCATACAGTATAATTGCCCCAGATATAGTCCTGCATATACAGTAGTATAATGGCCCCACATATAGTCATGTACATAATATGATGGCCCCCCATATAGCATGCACATACTATGATAGACCCCCATATAGTATGATGGCTTACAAAGTACTGATTGATTTAAAAAAATGAATACTCACCTCTCCCCTTTCCCTGCTATTCCGACCGGGCTGCAGCTGCAGGGTTTCTAGAGTGGGAAAGCAGAGTGTGCGCTCCCTGCTCACAAAGAATGCTCTGAGGTATGATAGCGTCAGCACATTCCCGGCTCCAGCCACATTTGCATCGCAGCGTTCAGCGTATGCACACCCCATTCCCCCAAGTGATGCTGCACCACCAGGCACCCGAAAAATTAAAGTGGCTGGCAACTGTAAAAACTGGCTAGCGGCACCCCAAGCAATGCCACACCGCGACCCACCAGGTAAATGCCCAAAAGAGCAGATTAGCAGTCCGGGCCTGGTGGAATCCCCATGATTGTAAAGTGACAGCATAGTTTAGCAATTTCTCTTAAGATGGGAAAACACCTTTAAAGAGCTTTTTAAGTAAATGGTCGCTTCTTTCTCTTTTATCTTTCCTATGAATAATATTAAAACGATGTAAATAACAGTTTCAAGCTGAACAGATCTAATTTGCATAACAAAACGTCGCTGATCAGTCAACCTGTTACATTATTAAAACGAATGGAGTCAAAAAACAAAATTGTAATGACATTCACATGCTCTGCAATATTCTGTGATGGCTGTAACGGTAGCAACAGTCTAATTTTAAAACCATGTATTCATTTGTTCTTTACTTTATAGGCCAATTTGTATACTTGTGACAAAAGGGACTACTTCAGCTTTTTTTCTTTTGTACATTTTATTATACCTTATAAAGTAAGCATGCCTGTTTTTATAGCAGTGAAACGTTAAATATTAATCAGTTAGCTCAAGAGAGCTGACAAGGCGCAAAATCACTGGAATACAACCGAGTTTTGAGTAGACTTTAACGCCTGTTATTAGCCTCAATTCTTTTTGATACTGCTATATGTTAATAAGGCTACTTATGATTTATTTATGGTTTCTTAAAAGTAAAAAAAAACGGGTGCCACATATATGTGCAACCAGGGTCAGCGTCAGCACCCGGCACACCTAGCCAAGTGCCGGAACCCTGAGCAGTTGGGGGGAGGCAGCCACTCGCCGTCGCACGCTATGCTATGGTTGCCCGGTGTCTGTGCCTGTGCTGGTGCCCGCGAGTGAATTGTGATATGTGTTAAAGGGGCCCACTCAGACTCTTTCACCCGGGGCCCACGAAAACCTGCAGCCAGCCCTGCGTGTAACTCAGATGTTTGAATAAGGTCTAAAAGAGATTTCTGACTCAGGCATAGAGCAAAGAGGGAGCTGGATAGTATGAAGAGTAGTGACATCACTGTGAAGAAAAGCAGAACAGCGCTGGATCCTGGAGAAGACATCTGTAGGTGAGTATATTAATACACTCACACTACAATATATGCACATATACAAACAGAGAAAAAAAGTTAATTTGAGGGCTACTTTAAACATAAATAAATAAATAATAATTAATCTTTATTTTTATATAGTGCTAACATATTCCGCAGCGCTTTACAGTTTGCACACATTCCCTAACGGTATGTTTTCATAAACCTTGGGTTCTTAAGTGCCAATCTTAGTAAATTGTGTTGATGTATTTTACTTGTCTCCTATGTTTCACGTTATGCATTTATAGATAGGGTAACACAGTTATCTATGATGGCAGAGTGTACAAAATATTTTGTTTTCGTGCACTATAGAGTTTTCTTGTCTCTAATATGAACAGAAGACAGTGAAGATGGGGGTGCTGCTGTTGACTCTCTTATTTGATATGTATATGAGATTGCATTCTGTCAATAGCAGGGTGATCTGACTACATTTGAGCACACACTACCAGAAGAGCTGACTATTCACTGCCACATTTAGAAACTTCCCCAATTCCTATGTTTACGCTTTTCCACAAAAACATGTGCAGGATCAAGGTAACAATTTCCTTGAATAATTGTATGACCAGTAGGGTAGTAATCCTTCATAAAAAAATCCAAAACATTTTCTTGTAACAAGGAACTTTAGACATCATCGACAGAACCATATTCTTGCTGCTAAATGTTGCTTTTGCTGTTGTGACATTTTATGGTATGCCATAGCTCCCAACCATCCCTCATACTGCAGGACTGTCCCGATTTTGAGGCAGTGCCCCACAATCCCGCACAGCCAGCAGGAGAAGCAGCCAACACGCCCCCTTATATTAGGCCACGCCCTCTCCATATCTTCTTCCTTCGGGGTGGTGGTTCAGAGAGGGAGAGAGGACATTCTGAGGTATGTGTGTGTGCTGCACACATACATGCAGCTGGCCCTGCTCTGCTTACAGTACAAGGCATTACAGCCAGGAGTAGCAGGAGTAGTGGCAGCTGTTACAGCAATCCAGTGCAGCCTGTTAGTCATAGGCACAGTATATATATATATATATATATATATATATCCTTTATATACTACAGCAGTTAAGGAGTGGAGCCAGTAGATAGGGGTGTTGTCTGCGTGCATGCAGTGTTTGCAGAGCTGGGCTACATTGCAATGTGCAGGATCTGTGAGGCAGCAGTGTGGACAGCGACAGGTGGTGAAATCTTAGCCTTCATTGTAAGCAGAGCTGATGGGACACATTTACTTACACGACTGTACACTGGCATTGTCATGTGTGGTCATTATACAGCATTGAGCATCATGTGGGGCCATTGTACAGTATGGAGCATCATGTGTGGCCATTATACAGTATGGAGCACTGTGTGGTCATTATACAGTATGGAGCATCATGTGTGGCCATTATGCAGTATGGAGCACTGTGTGGCCATTATACAGTATTGAGCATCATGTGTGGCCATTATACAGTATGAAGCACTGTGTGGCCATTATACTGTATTGAGCATCATGTGTCGCCATTATACAGTATGGAGCACTGTATGGACATTATAAAGTATTGAGCATTATGTGGGGCCAATATATAGTATTGAGCATCATGTGTGGCCATTATACAGTATGCATCACTGTGTTGTCATTATACTGTATTGAGCATCATGTGGGGCCATTATACAGTATGGAGCACTGTGTGGCTGTTATACAGTATTGAGCATCATGTTAGGCCATTATACAGTATGGAGCACTGTGTTGCCATTATACAGTATTGAGCATCATGTGGGGCCATTATACAGGATGGCACACTGTGTGGCCATGATAGTGAATTGAGCATCATGTGTGGCCATAACACAGTATGGAGCACTAAGTGGCTATTATACAGTATTGAGCATCATGTGGTGCCATTATACATTATGGAGCACTGTGTGGCCATTATACAGTATGGAGCATCATGTGTGGCCATTATACAGTATGGAGCACTGTGTGGCCCTTATACAGTATTGAGCATCACGGGTGGCCATTATACGGGATGAAGCACTGTGTGGCTATTAAACAGAATGGAGCTTCATGTGTGGCCATTATACAATATGGAGCATCATGTGAGGCCCTTATACAGTATTGAGCATCATGTGGGGCCATTATACAGTATGGAGCACTGTGTGGCCTTTATGCAGTATTGAGAATCATGTAGGGTCATTATACAGTATGGAGCATCATTGGAGCCATTTTACCGCATGGTGCAGTGTGTGGCAATTATAGAGTATGGAGCATCAGGTGGGGCCATTATACAGTTTGGAGCACTGTGTGGCCTTATACAGTACTGAGCATCATGTGTGGCCATTATACAGTGCAGCACTGTGTGGCCATAATAAAGTATTGAGCATCATGTGGGGCCATTATGCAATATGTAGCACTGTGTGGCCATTATACAGTGTTGAGCATTATGTGGGGCCATTATACAGGATGGCGCACTGTGTGGCCATTATAGTGTATTGAGCATCATGTGTGGCCATAATATAGTATGGAGCATTATGTGGCTATTATACAGTATTGAGCATCATGTGGGGCCATTATACAATATGGAGCACTGTGTGGCCATTATACAGTATGGAGCATCATGTGTGGCCATTATACAGTATGGAGCACTGTGTGGCCGTTATACAGTATTGAGCATCACGGGTGGCCATTATACTGGATGGAGCACTGTGTGGCTATTATACAGAATGGAGCTTCATGTGTGGCCTTTATGCAGTTTTGAGAATCATGTAGGGTCATTATACAGTATGGAGCATCAGGTGGGGCCATTATACAGTTTGGAGCACTGTGTGGCCTTATACAGCATTGAGCATCATGTGTGGCCATTATACAGTGCAACACTGTGTGGCCAAAATAAAGTATTGAGCATCATGTGGGGCCATTATGCAGTATGGAGCACTGTGTGGCCATTATACTGTATTGAGCATCATGTGTGGCCATTATACAGTATAGAGCAATATTTGGCCATTGTACAGTATTGAACATTATGTGGGGCCAGTATACAGTATTTAGCATCATGTGTGGCCATTATACAGTAAGCCGCACAGTGTGGCCATTATATTATTGAGCATCATATTGGGCCATTATACAGTATTGAGCATCATATGGGGCCATTATACTGTACAGTATGGAGCACTGTGTGGCCATTATACAGTATGGAGCATCATGTGTGGCCACTATGCAGTATGGAGCACTGTATGGACATTATAGAGTATTTAGCATTATGTGGAGCCATTATACAGTATTGAGCATCATGTGTGGCCATTATACAGTATGCAGCACTCTGTTGTCATTATACAGTACTGAGCATCATGTGGGGCCATTATACAGTATTTAGCACTGTGTGGCCGTTATACAGTATTGAGCATCATGTGGGGCCATTATGCAGTATGGAGCACTGTGTGGCCATTATACAGAATTGAACATCATGTGTGGCCATTTTATAGTATGGAGCACTCTGTGGCCATTATACATTATTGAGCATCATGTGGGGCCATTATACAGTATGGAGCACTCTGTGGCCAATATACAGTATTAAGCATCATGTGGGGCCATTATACAATATGGAGTAATGTGTGGTCATTATACAGTATGGAGAATCATGTGTGATGCTAACTATGTCCACGGCATTCACATGTCTCGCCAAGGGGGTGTCTCTCCGATTACGTATGTCACCAAGGTGCTCTCCCACACGTCTCCTAAATTCTCGGATGGTTTTACCAATATATGATTGGCCACAGATACAGAGAGCCCTATAGATAACCCCAGTGCTTTTACAATTGATGAATTCCTTGATTTAATACACTTGTTGAGTATTTTCATCTTATAAACTCACAAGCCACACAAGTACCACATTTGTAGCATCCAGCTGGCCTCACTGGCAGCCACATTGAAATACGGACCTCCTTTTCTTCTGTCTTTTGCTTGTTCAAACTCCCCTGATGAGTCTCCTACACTGGTGATGAAACGCGTAGGGAGAAGAGGATATTCATTCATGTACACCCATTCATCTGGTGGTTGTCCATAGCAGGGTCCACTTGGGGCCTGTCCTTGTAAGGACAGGAGCTACACAGGGTTTACAGGGTAGACAGGATTGGGGCCCTAGCCCGTTGCTTTTTCCCCTGGACTGTTACTCATCATAGCCCCATTGGCTGAGAAAGATCCAAGTGTCCGTCCTGAATGGTGAGACCGTTCCATTCTTTTATATTTTTTTGAGCACTGGTTATTTTGGGCACTTTTGTGTATATATATATGTGTTTGTTTGTTGGGTTCTTATATTTTAGGCTATACCCATTAAAGGTTAAGTTTTAATAATGGTAATCCTCCATAGCTGATGGTATCTGTTTCCCCAGAGGGTGTTGTACGGTGTAGATTAGTCTGCACTATTGCTTTTTGCAAAGTATAATATAAAAATATCCGAAGGCTTTGCCGAAACGCGAGTCGGGGTGATGTGGTGACCGCTGGCTTCCTCCTGTGCCCCTCCATAGCTGTTACGGGCGATTTGGCACATTTCTGATCTAGGTACGTCTTATTACTCTTCAACCGCTTTGCCTGTATTTCTATCCTAGCCACAGCCATCGGCAGGTGTATCTACTAGTTTTGCTATGCATAGGGGTAAATAGAATGATTTATACTCTGTGAATATATTTATGTGCAGCATTGCACAGATGAAAATGTAATATATGTGTCAGTAGTAGCCACGGTTCACCCATCCCGTTTGTGTTGTTCATATGCATTGTGGTTTCATCCACTGCTTCGCCTTGTTTTAAAAAATATAATAATTGTTTCTAATAAAAGTTGTATATTTTTATATCATACTTTGGCCTCTATAGCATCTTCTGTTCTTCTGTTGTTTGTTTGGTAATTGATGATTGGCCACTTACCAGTCCTACTAGTAGTGACGATATGACTATTGAATGTGAAATGACACTCTGATATATAATGTCACTCAGATTTTTGTTGGTCTTTGCTTAGTATGGAGCATCATGTGTGGCCATTATACAGTGCAGCACTGTGTGGCCATAATAAAGTATTGAGCATCATGTGGGGCAATTATACAGTATGAAGCACTCTGTGGCCATTATAAAGTATTGAGCATTATATTGGGCCAATATACAGTATGGAGCACTGTGTGGCCATTATACTGTATTGAACATCATGTGTGGCCATTATACAGTATTGAGCATCATATGGAGCCATTATACAGTATGGAGCACTGTGTGGCCATTATACAGTATGGAGCATCATGTGTGGCCATTATACAATATGGAGCACTGTGTGGCCATTATACAGTATGGAGCATCATGTGTGGCCATTATGCAGTATGGAGCACTGTATGGACATTATAGAGTATTGAGCATTATGTGGGGCCATTATACAGTATTGAGCATCATGTGTGGCCATTATACAGTATGCAGCACTGTATTGTCATTATACAGTATTGAGCATCAGGTGGGGCCATTATACAGTAGGGAGCATTATGTGGCTATTATACAGTATTGAGCATCTTGTGGGGCCATTATACAACATGGAGCACTGTGTGGCCATTATACAGTATGGAGCATCATGTGTGGCCATTATACAGTATGGAGCATCATGTGTGGCCATTATACAGTATGGAGCATCATGTGTGGCCATTATACACTATGGAGCACTGTGTGGCCGTTATACAGTATTGAGCATCATGGGTGGCCATTATACGGTATGGAGCACTGTGTGGCAATTCTACAGAATGGAGCATCATATGGGACCATTATGCAGTATTGAGCATCATATGGGGGCATTATACTGTACAGTATGGAGCACTGTGTGGCCATTGTACAGTATGGAGCATCATGTGTGGCCATTATGCAGTATGGAGCACTGTATGGACATTATAGAATATTGAGCATTATGTGGGGCCATTATACAGTATTGAGCATCATGTGTGGCCATTATACAGTATTCAGCACTGTGTTGTCATTATACAGTATTGAGCATCATGTGGGGCCTTTATACAGTATTTAACACTGTGTGGCCATTATACAGTATTGAGCATCATGTGTGGCCATTATACAGTATGGAGCATTTTGTGGCTATTATACAGTATTGAGCATCTTGTGGGGCCATTATACAACATGGAGCACTGTGTGGCCATTATACAGTATGGAGCATCATGTGTGGCCATTATACAGTATGGAGCACTGTGTGGCCATCATACAGTATTGAACATCATGGGTGGCCATTATACGGTATGGAGCACTGTGTGGCTATTATTCAGAATGGAGCATCATGTGTGGCCATTATGCAATATGGAGCATCATGTGAGGCCATTACACAGTATTGAGCATCATGTGGGGCCATAATACAGTATGGAGCACTGTGTAGCCTTTATGCAGTATTGAGTATCATGTGGGGCCATTATACAGTATGGATCATCATGTGGGGCCATTTTACCGCATGGTGCACTGTGTGGCAATGATACAGTATGGAGCCTCAGGTGGGGCCATTATACAGTATGGAGCACTGTGTGGCCATTACACAGTATTGAGCATCATGTGTGGCCATTAAACAGTGCAGCACTGTGTGGACATTATACAGTATTGAACATCTTGTGGGGCCATTATACAGTATGGAGCACTGTGTAGCCATTATAATGTATTGAGCATCATGTGTGGCCATTTTACAGTATGGAGCACTGTGTGGCCATTATACAGTATTAAGCATTATGTGGGGCCATTATGCAGTATTTAGCATCATGTGTGACCATTATACAGTGCAGCACTGTGTGGTCATTATACAGTATTGAGCATCATATGGGGCCATTATACAATATGGAGCACTGTGTGGCCATTATACAAAGAAGAAAAAAAGCCAGCTCACCAAGTAGCCACCGCAGGAGCACGGAACCCAACGCTGATCTACGCGGTCATCTCATGAAGAAAAGAAAAAATCGTTCCAGCTCCAAATAGTAAAATCCAAATTCCAAGCTTTGATAAAGATCCGTGTAGGATCGAAACGCGTCGCTCGTGTCCTGATATGCACATGTAGAGCATATGTCCACCGTTGTTTTTATATTGGCTTAATAAAGTTGGAATTTGGATTTTACTATTTGGAGCTGGAACGATTTTTTCTTTTCTTCGTGGCCATTATTGTTGTGAGTTCTGTTTTTGGGCTCCCTCTGGTGGTTACTGATGGTACTGGGTGACTTGTCTTTCCTGGGTTTCTGGGTTCCACCTGTTCCATCAGCATATGGGAGTTTCCTATTTAACCTGGCTTTGCTGGCATTTCCTCGCCGGTTATCAATGTATCCAGTGTGTCTTGTTACCTCTGCTCCCTGCTCCTAGAACCTTCTGGACAAGCTAAGTTTGGATTTTCCTGTTTTGTGTTTTGCTTAATTTGGTTTTTAGTCCAGCCTGCAGATATGTGATTCTCTGCTGCTGGTTGCTCTAGTGGGCTGAAATTGCTTTTCATGTACCATGAATTGGCACATGAGTTCAAGTAATTTCAGGATGGTTTTTTGAAGGGTTTTTCGCTGACCGCGCAGTTCACTTTTGTATCCTCTGCTATCTAGCTTTAGCGGGCCTCATTTTGCTGAAACTGTTTTCATACTACGTATGTGCTTTCCTCTCATTTCACCGTCATTATATGTGGGGGGCTGCTATTTGCTGTGGGGTATTTCTCTGGAGGCAAGAGAGGTCTGTGTTTCTTCTGATAGGGGAAGTTAGATCTTCGGCTGGAGCGAGACGTCTAGGATCATCGTAGGCACGTTCCCCGGCTACTTTTATTTGTGTGTTAGGTTTAGGGTCGCGGTCAGCTCAGGTTCCATCGCCCTAGAGCTTGTTTGTATCTGTGCTTGTCATTTTTGTGATCCCCTGCCATTGGGATCATGACAGTATAACCGGCCTACAAAGTGTTAATTGTATTGGCTGAAGTAGGAGGATAAGTAGTCTGAGGAAGTTTTTTTTTTTTTTTTTTTTCCCTTTCCCTCAGAGTTTGCTGCCTAGCCTTATTGCAGCCTGGCTACTTCCTCCTCCTCTTAATCTTTGAATGGCTCTGATCTCAGCTGTTTATCATGGACGTCCAGAGTTTGGCTTCCAGCCTGAATAATCTTGCCGCTAAGGTTCAAGATATACAGGATTTTGTTGTACATGCTCCTATGTCTGAACCTAGAATTCCTGTCCCAGAGTTTTTTTCTGGAGATAGATCTCGTTTTCTGACTTTTAGGAACAATTGCAAGTTGTTTCTTTCTTTGAAATCTCGCTCCTCTGGAGACCCTGCTCAGCAAGTCAAGATAATTATATCTTTTCTGCGGGGTGACCCTCAGGATTGGGCATTTGCATTGGCACCAGGGGACCCTGCGTTGCTTAATGCGGATGCGTTTTTTCTGGCATTGGGTTTGCTCTATGAGGAACCTAACCAAGAGATTCAGGCTGAAAAAGCTTTGTTGGCCCTCTCTCAGGGGCAAGATGAAGCAGAAATTTATTGTCAAAAATTTCGGAAGTGGTCGGTACTTACTCAGTGGAATGAGTGCGCTCTGGCTGCAAAGTTTAGAGATGGCCTTTCTGAGGCCATTAAAGATGTTATGGTGGGGTTCCCTGCGCCTGCTGGTCTGAATGAGTCTATGACTATGGCTGTTCAGATTGATCGGCGTTTACGGGAGCGCAAACCTGTGCATCATTTGGCGGTGTCGTCTGAACCGTCACCTGAGATAATGCAATGTGATAGAATTCAGTCCAGAAGTGAACGGCAAAAGTATAGGCGGAAAAAAGGGTTGTGCTTTTATTGTGGTGATTCAGCTCATGTTATATCAGCATGCTCTAAACGCACAAAAAAGGTTGATAAGTCTGTTGCCATTAGTACTTTACAGTCTAAGTTCATTCTGTCTGTGACTCTGATTTGTTCATTATCATCCATTTCCGTCGATGCCTATGTGGATTCAGGCGCTGCCCTGAGTCTTATGGATTGGTCATTTGCCAATCGCTGTGGGTTTAGTCTGGAGCCTCTGGAAGTCCCTATTCCTTTGAAGGGAATTGACTCTACACCTTTGGCTATGAATAAACCTCAGTACTGGACACAAGTGACCATGCGTATGACTCCCGTTCATCAGGAGGTGATTCGCTTCCTGGTACTGTATAATTTGCATGATGTTCTAGTACTTGGTCTGCCATGGTTACAAACTCATAATCCAGTCCTTGACTGGAAATCAATGTCTGTGTTAAGCTGGGGTTGTCAGGGGGTTCATGATGATGCACCTCCGATTTCTATCGCTTCATCTACTCCTTCTGAGATTCCTGTGTTTTTGTCTGACTATCGGGATGTTTTTGAGGAGCCTAAGCTCAGTTCGCTTCCTCCTCACAGGGATTGGGATTGTGCTATAAATTTAATTCCAGGCAGTAAATTTCCTAAAGGTCGTTTGTTCAATCTGTCAGTGCCAGAGCATACTGCTATGCGGGATTATGTTAAGGAGTCCTTGGAAAAGGGACATATCCGTCCATCTTTGTCCCCTTTGGGAGCAGGTTTTTTTTTCGTGGCCAAAAAAGATGGTTCCTTGAGGCCTTGTATAGATTATCGTCTTTTGAATAAGATTACCGTAAAATATCAGTATCCTTTGCCATTGTTGACTGATTTGTTTGCTCGCATTAAGGGGGCTAAATGGTTCACTAAGATTGATCTTCGGGGTGCGTATAATCTTATACGAATAAAGCAAGGTGATGAGTGGAAAACCGCATTTAATACGCCTGAGGGCCATTTTGAGTATTTGGTAATGCCTTTTGGACTTTCTAATGCTCCTTCAGTCTTCCAGTCCTTTATGCACGATATTTTCCGTGAATATCTGGATAAATTTATGATTGTGTATTTGGATGATATTTTGTTTTTTTCTGATGACTGGGAGTCTCATGTTCAGCAGGTCAGGAAGGTGTTTCAGGTCCTGCGGGCCAATTCCTTGTTTGTAAAAGGCTCCAAGTGTCTCTTTGGAGTCCAGAAGATTTCTTTCTTGGGGTATATTTTTTCCCCTTCTACTATTGAGATGGATCCCGTCAAGGTTCAGGCTATTTGTGACTGGACGCAGCCTACATCTCTTAAGAGTCTACAGAAGTTCTTGGGTTTTGCTAATTTCTATCGTCGTTTTATAACTAATTTTTCTAGTGTTGTTAAGCCTTTGACGGATTTGACTAAGAAGGGTGCTGATGTTGCTAATTGGTCTCCTGCGGCTGTGGAGGCCTTTCAGGAACTTAAGCGCCGGTTTTCTTCTGCTCCTGTGTTGCGTCAGCCAGATGTTTCGCTCCCTTTTCAGGTTGAGGTTGATGCTTCCGAGATTGGAGCGGGGGCGGTTTTGTCACAGAGAAGCTCCGATGGCTCAGTGATGAAGCCATGCGCGTTTTTTTCTAGAAAGTTTTCGCCGGCTGAGCGGAATTATGATGTTGGTAATCGGGAACTTTTGGCCATGAAGTGGGCATTTGAGGAGTGGCGTCATTGGCTAGAGGGTGCTAGACATCGTGTGGTGGTCTTGACTGATCACAAAAATTTGATTTACCTTGAGTCTGCCAGGCGTCTGAATCCTAGACAGGCTCGTCGGTCACTGTTTTTCTCTCGTTTCAATTTTGTGGTTTCATACCTGCCAGGTTCAAAGAATGTGAAGGCGGATGCTCTTTCTAGGAGTTTTGTGCCTGACTCCCTTGGAAATTCTGAGCCCTCTGGTATCCTTAGGGATGGGGTGATTTTGTCTGCTGTCTCCCCAGACTTGCGACGTGCTTTGCAGGAGTTTCAGGCGGGTAAACCTGATCGTTGTCCGCCTGAGAGACTGTTTGTTCCGGATAATTGGACCAGTAGAGTCATCTCCGAGGTCCATTCTTCTGCGTTGGCAGGTCATCCTGGAATATTTGGTACTAGAGACTTGGTGGCCAGGTCTTTTTGGTGGCCTTCCTTGTCGAGGGATGTGCGTTCTTTTGTGCAGTCTTGTGAGGTTTGCGCTCGGGCTAAGCCTTGCTGTTCTCGGGCCAGTGGATTGTTGTCACCTTTGCCTATCCCGAAGAGGCCTTGGACGCACATTTCCATGGACTTTATTTCGGATCTCCCTGTCTCTCAAAAAATGTCCGTCATCTGGGTTGTGTGTGATCGCTTTTCTAAAATGGTTCATCTGGTACCCTTGCCTAAGTTGCCTTCCTCCTCTGAGTTGGTCCCTCTGTTTTTTCAGAATGTGGTTCGTTTGCATGGGATTCCTGAGAACATCGTTTCTGACAGGGGATCCCAGTTTGTGTCTAGATTTTGGCGGACGTTCTGTGCTAAGATGGGCATTGATTTGTCCTTTTCGTCTGCATTCCATCCTCAGACGAATGGCCAGACTGAACGAACTAATCAGACCTTGGAAACTTATTTAAGGTGTTTTGTTTCTGCTGATCAGGATGACTGGGTTACCTTTTTGCCGCTGGCCGAGTTTGCCCTTAATAATCGGGCTAGTTCTGCTACCTTGGTTTCTCCTTTCTTTTGTAATTCGGGGTTTCATCCTCGTTTTTCCTCTGGTCAGGTGGAACCTTCTGATTGTCCTGGAGTGGACATGGTGGTGGATAGGTTGCATCGGATTTGGAGTCATGTGGTGGACAATTTGAAGTTGTCCCAGGAGAAGGCTCAGCAGTTTGCTAATCGCCGTCGCCGCGTGGGTCCTCGACTTCTTGTTGGTGACTTGGTGTGGTTGTCTTCTCGTTTTGTTCCTATGAAGGTCTCTTCTCCTAAGTTCAAGCCTCGGTTCATCGGTCCCTATAGGATCTTGGAAATTCTTAACCCTGTGTCGTTTCGTTTGGATCTCCCGGCATCGTTTGCTATTCATAATGTGTTCCATCGGTCGTTGTTGCGGAAGTATGAGGTACCTGTTGTTCCTTCGCTTGAGCCTCCTGCTCCAGTGCTGGTGGAGGGAGAATTGGAGTATGTTGTGGAGAAGATCTTGGATTCTCGTGTTTCCAGACGGAAACTCCAGTATTTGGTCAAGTGGAAGGGTTATGGTCAGGAGGATAATTCTTGGGTGGTTGCCTCGGATGTTCATGCTGATGATTTGGTTCGCGCTTTTCATAGGGCTCATCCTGGTCGCCCTGGTGGTTCTCGTGAGGGTTCGGTGACCCCTCCTCAAGGGGGGGGGTACTGTTGTGAGTTCTGTTTTTGGGCTCCCTCTGGTGGTTACTGATGGTACTGGGTGACTTGTCTTTCCTGGGTTTCTGGGTTCCACCTGTTCCATCAGCATATGGGAGTTTCCTATTTAACCTGGCTTTGCTGGCATTTCCTCGCCGGTTATCAATGTATCCAGTGTGTCTTGTTACCTCTGCTCCCTGCTCCTAGAACCTTCTGGACAAGCTAAGTTTGGATTTTCCTGTTTTGTGTTTTGCTTAATTTGGTTTTTAGTCCAGCCTGCAGATATGTGATTCTCTGCTGCTGGTTGCTCTAGTGGGCTGAAATTGCTTTTCATGTACCATGAATTGGCACATGAGTTCAAGTAATTTCAGGATGGTTTTTTGAAGGGTTTTTCGCTGACCGCGCAGTTCACTTTTGAATCCTCTGCTATCTAGCTTTAGCGGGCCTCATTTTGCTGAAACTGTTTTCATACTACGTATGTGCTTTCCTCTCATTTCACCGTCATTATATGTGGGGGGCTGCTATTTGCTGTGGGGTATTTCTCTGGAGGCAAGAGAGGTCTGTGTTTCTTCTGATAGGGGAAGTTAGATCTTCGGCTGGAGCGAGACGTCTAGGATCATCGTAGGCACGTTCCCCGGCTACTTTTATTTGTGTGTTAGGTTTAGGGTCGCGGTCAGCTCAGGTTCCATCGCCCTAGAGCTTGTTTGTATCTGTGCTTGTCATTTTTGTGATCCCCTGCCATTGGGATCATGACACATTATACAGTATTGAGCATCATGTGTGGCCATTATACAGTATGCAGCACTGTGTGGCCGTCATACAGTATTGAGCATCATGTGAGGCCATTATACAGTATGGAGCACTGTTTTGCCATTATACAGAATTGAGCATCATGTGGGGCCATTGTTCAGTATGGGTGTGAACAGGTGCTGAACCCAGAGTCGCCAACTCGTATATAGTTAAATAAATAGGGCAGCACACTGCAGCGCCAAAACATGTAAACTTGAAAAAACGAAATTTGAACTGCATTACTGCACTAGAAATATGAAAAATGAGAGCTTTTAGCGCACAAAAATGGCCAATTTTATGTGTACCTCGTAGCCACGTTAAGGCATCTCTCTTATACGAGGTCCTAAGTTTGACCTACCTCACTGAGAATAAACGTCTCCATCTGAATGGGTACATGCAAAAACCTCTTCTTGGACTCAAATTCTCTCTCTATGTGGAGGGGTATTGGACCTACTATAATTAAAACACCTGAAGCTAGGAGGCGGGGAGTGCACGATCAGAAGGCTAGAGAATACATTTCAAAAACCTGACCTGCACATCCAAACATAGACTGAGTGTGAACAGGTGCTGAACCCAGAGTCGCCAACTCGTATATAGTTAAATAAATAGGGCAGCACACTGCAGCGCCAAAACATGTAAACTTGAAAAAACGAAATTTGAACTGCATTACTGCACTAGAAATATGAAAAATGAGAGCTTTTAGCGCACAAAAATGGCCAATTTTATGTGTACCTCGTAGCCACGTTAAGGCATCTCTCTTATACGAGGTCCTAAGTTTGACCTACCTCACTGAGAATAAACGTCTCCATCTGAATGGGTACATGCAAAAACCTCTTCTTGGACTCAAATTCTCTCTCTATGTGGAGGGGTATTGGACCTACTATAATTAAAACACCTGAAGCTAGGAGGCGGGGAGTGCACGATCAGAAGGCTAGAGAATACATTTCAAAAACCTGACCTGCACATCCAAACATAGACTGAGTGTGAACAGGTGCTGAACCCAGAGTCGCCAACTCGTATATAGTTAAATAAATAGGGCAGCACACTGCAGCGCCAAAACATGTAAACTTGAAAAAACGAAATTTGAACTGCATTACTGCACTAGAAATATGAAAAATGAGAGCTTTTAGCGCACAAAAATGGCCAATTTTATGTGTACCTCGTAGCCACGTTAAGGCATCTCTCTTATACGAGGTCCTAAGTTTGACCTACCTCACTGAGAATAAACGTCTCCATCTGAATGGGTACATGCAAAAACCTCTTCTTGGACTCAAATTCTCTCTCTATGTGGAGGGGTATTGGACCTACTATAATTAAAACACCTGAAGCTAGGAGGCGGGGAGTGCACGATCAGAAGGCTAGAGAATACATTTCAAAAACCTGACCTGTACATCCAAACATAGACTGAGTGTGAACAGGTGCTGAACCCAGAGTCGCCAACTCGTATATAGTTATATAAATAGGGCAGCACACTGCAGCGCCAAAACATGTAAACTTGAAAAAACGAAATTTGAACTGCATTACTGCACTAGAAATATGAAAAATGAGAGCTTTTAGCGCACAAAAATGGCCAATTTTATGTGTACCTCGTAGCCACGTTAAGGCATCTCTCTTATACGAGGTCCTAAGTTTGACCTACCTCACTGAGAATAAACGTCTCCATCTGAATGGGTACATGCAAAAACCTCTTCTTGGACTCAAATTCTCTCTCTATGTGGAGGGGTATTGGACCTACTATAATTAAAACACCTGAAGCTAGGAGGCGGGGAGTGCACGATCAGAAGGCTAGAGAATACATTTCAAAAACCTGACCTGCACATCCAAACACAGACTGAGTGTGAACAGGTGCTGAACCCAGAGTCGCCAACTCGTATATAGTTAAATAAATAGGGCAGCACACTGCAGCGCCAAAACATGTAAACTTGAAAAAACGAAATTTGAACTGCATTACTGCACTAGAAATATGAAAAATGAGAGCTTTTAGCGCACAAAAATGGCCAATTTTATGTGTACCTCGTAGCCACGTTAAGGCATCTCTCTTATACGAGGTCCTAAGTTTGACCTACCTCACTGAGAATAAACGTCTCCATCTGAATGGGTACATGCAAAAACCTCTTCTTGGACTCAAATTCTCTCTCTATGTGGAGGGGTATTGGACCTACTATAATTAAAACACCTGAAGCTAGGAGGCGGGGAGTGCACGATCAGAAGGCTAGAGAATACATTTCAAAAACCTGACCTGCACATCCAAACATAGACTGAGTGTGAACAGGTGCTGAACCCAGAGTCGCCAACTCGTATATAGTTAAATAAATAGGGCAGCACACTGCAGCGCCAAAACATGTAAACTTGAAAAAACGAAATTTGAACTGCATTACTGCACTAGAAATATGATAAATGAGAGCTTTTAGCGCACAAAAATGGCCAATTTTATGTGTACCTCGTAGCCACGTTAAGGCATCTCTCTTATACGAGGTCCTAAGTTTGACCTACCTCACTGAGAATAAACGTCTCCATCTGAATGGGTACATGCAAAAACCTCTTCTTGGACTCAAATTCTCTCTCTATGAGGCGGGGAGTGCACGATCAGAAGGCTAGAGAATACATTTCAAAAACCTGACCTGCACATCCAAACATAGACTCTGGGTTCAGCACCTGTTCACACTCAGTCTATGTTTGGATATGCAGGTCAGGTTTTTGAAATGTATTCTCTAGCCTTCTGATCGTGCACTCCCCGCCTCCTAGCTTCAGGTGTTTTAATTATAGTAGGTCCAATACCCCTCCACATAGAGAGAGAATTTGAGTCCAAGAAGAGGTTTTTGCATGTACCCATTCAGATGGAGACGTTTATTCTCAGTGAGGTAGGTCAAACTTAGGACCTCGTATAAGAGAGATGCCTTAACGTGGCTACGAGGTACACATAAAATTGGCCATTTTTGTGCGCTAAAAGCTCTCATTTTTCATATTTCTAGTGCAGTAATGCAGTTCAAATTTCGTTTTTTCAAGTTTACATGTTTTGGCGCTGCAGTGTGCTGCCCTATTTATTTAATTGTTCAGTATGGAGCACTGTGTGCGCATTATACCATATTGAGCATCTTATGTGGCCATTATACAGTATGAAGCACTCTGTGGCCATTATACAGTATTGAGCATCATGTGGAGCCATTATACAATATGGAGCACTGTGTGGCCATTATACAGTAGGGAGCATCATATGTGGCCATTATACAGTATGGAGCATCATGTGTGGCCATTATACAGTATGGAGCACTGTGTGGCTGTTCTACAGTATTGAGCTTCATGGGTGGCCATTATATGGTATGGAGCACTGTGTGGCTATTATACAGAATTGAGCATCATGTATGGCCATTATACAATTTGGAGCATAATGTGGGGCCATTATACAGTATTGAGCATCATGTGGGGCCATTATACAGTATGGAGAACTGTGTTGCCTTTATGCAGTATTTTGCATCCTGTGGGGCTATTATACATTATGGAGCATCATATGGGGCCACTATACAGTATTGAGCATCATTTGGGGCCATTATACAGTATGGAGCACTGTGTGGCCATTATGCTGTATTGAACAACATGTGTGCCATTATACAGTATGGAGCACTGTGTGGCCATTATACAGTATTGAGCATTATGTTTGGCCATTATACAGTATTTAGCATCATGTGTGGCCGTTATACAGTAAGCAGCACTGTGTGGCCATTATACAGTAGTGAGCATCATCTGGGGCCAATATACAGTATGGAGCAATGTGTGGCCATTATAAAGTATTGAGCATTATGTGTGGCCATTGTACAGTATTGAGCATTTTGTGTGGCCATTATACAGTGTGCAGCACTGTGTTGCCTTTATACTGTATTGAGCATCATGTGGGGGCATTACACAGTATGGAGCACTGTGTGGCTGTTATACAGTATTGAGCATGATGTTGGGCCATTATACACTATGGAGCACTGTTTTGCCATTATATAGTATTGAGCATCATGTAAGGCCATTATACAGTATGGAGCACTGTGTGGCCATTATACTGTATTGAGCATCATGTGTGGCGATTATACAGTATGGAGCACCCTGTGGCCATTATACAGTATTGAGCATCATATGGGGCCATTTTACAATATGGAGCACTGTGTGGCCATTTTACTGTCTTGAGCATCATGTGTGGCAATTATACAATATGGAGCATCATGTGGGGCCATTATACAGTATTGAGCATCATGTGTGGCCATTATACAGTATGCAGCACTGTGTGGCCAATATACAGTATGGAGCATCATGTGGAGCCATTATACAGCATGGAGCACTGCGTGGTTATTATACTTTATTGAACATCATGTGTGGCCATTATACAGCATGGAGCATGATGTTTGGCCATTATACAGTATGGAGCACTGTGTGGCCCTTATACAGTATTGAGCATCGTGTGTGGCCATCATAGAACATGGGGCACGGTGTGGCCATTATACAGAATGGAGCATCATGTGTGGCCATTATACAATCTGGAGCATCATGTGGGGCCATTATACAGTATTGAGTGTCATGTTGGGCCATTATACAGTATGGAGCACTATGTGGCCTTTATGCACATTTACCGTATCGTGAACATGGTAAATAAAACCCCCCAAAAACAATTGTGAAATTTCACTTTTTATGCAAATTTAATTTGTTCCCCCCTTTTTTCAGTACACTATGTGGTAAAATGTCGTTCAAAAGTTCAACTCCTCCTGCAAAAATCAAGCCCTCATACGGCTATACTGATGGAAAGATAAAAAAGTTATGGCTAGGGGAATAAAACAACAAAGAAAAAAATGGAAAATGTACATGGTGCCCAATCCACAGGTAGCATATATTAGATACTGACTGCATGATCTCAGGCTGGTATGTGTAACTCTAAAATCCTGTGGTTGCTGCTGCTTTGGAGTGGCAGTTTTCTCCCTATACACGCATGCAAGGAGAGACCTGTCACACAAAGGTGGGGAGAAGCTGCTATGGACTAATCTGTTCAAATAGTGTACAGCACGGCTTGATTTCTAATGGCTGTATGTTTTTCTCTGAAATGCTGCAGCGTTTCAGAGTCAAACATATCCGTCAGATCATAGAGCCAATTTCTGGTAAATGCTGCCCGTGGATTGGGCTGCATGTATCAGCGCCAGGCTGTCTTTAAGCAGAGCTTTTTGTCAAGTTACAACAAGTCTATGTTCACAGATGCAAAAGCATGAAGCACACAAAGAAAAGAACATTGTACCTACTGTGAGACATGGAGGAGGCTTGGTTGTGTTTTGGGGCAGCTTCGCTGCATCGAGCATATGGTACCTTTTAATGTGTACAGGGCACAAGGAAATCTCAAGACTATCAAGGCAAACTAGAGCAAAATGTGCTGCCCAGTGTCAGAAAGCATGGCCCGAGTCACAGGATGTGGGTACTCTAACGAAAAAATGACCCAAGGAGCATCCAAAAATAGCTAAGAGCAAAGCATTGGACACTTCAGAAGTGGCCTTCTGTGAGCTCTGATCTAATTCCTATTGAACATCTTTGGAAGGAGCTGAAATATGCAATCTGTAGAAGGAACCTTCACAACTGAGACAGAGCGGTTTGCTCACGAGGAGCGGGCCTAACTATCTGCTGACCGATGCAGAAGTCTCATTCAGAGTTACAGTTGTTTGCAGTGATTGATTCAAAAGGTTGTACAACAAAATATTAAGCTAAGGCAACCATTATTTAATATATGTTCTATTTTATTTCTTTTATTATATCTGTTTAGCCAAAATTTTAAAGCAATGTCTGATTTTCATTAGTTGATAATCAGTACAGTGCATTTAAATTGAAAAATAAACTTATATCAGTTTCAAGTTATTGTGCTGTTTTCTTACTTCAACAGAAAGGTACCAACACTTCAGTCCATGTGTGTATTTCTAAATTGTAACCTTATATTAACTTTGATTGCCCTTATTGCTGTACTCAGCTTTGTACATTAGTGGGGAATGAGCAGATATTGGACAGTGGGGAGCATAAATGCACAATGTCCAATTGCTACCTGGCATATTAACAAACCATACCCAGGGCAGCATCAACACAGCAAGCAATATGCATTAGACTTGCTTGTGCCTCTTTAATGAAAACCATGACACAGGAAATCAATTATAGAATGCTTAATTAATATGTAATGCACTCAACAGAAAATTACTAGGATATTTATGTGGCTTGACACTGATGAAAACATGCTGTTAAAATATTATGCACTCATTATGTACAATTAATTTAAAGGAAAAGATATTCTTTTAACATTCATGAAAAAGAACATTGAGATCATTCCAATTTCAGTAAGCAGTGACAAATTCCATGTGAGCTTGAACGTACCGCCTTGGGTTCATCTTTTACTACTACCCAGCAATTGCTTTACATAATGGTCTTTAAGGGGAATCTGTCAGCATGTTTTTCTCACCTAATCTGAAAAAGTGAAAAAGAGAGCAGCATACTGTAGAGTCAGAGACCCTGATTCCAGCGATGCATCACTTACTGGGATGCTTGCTGTAGTTTTGAAAAAATGTTTTATCAAGAGGAGAACATCCCTAGAAGATTAATAAACCTGCTGACATGTAGTCCTCAAATATTCATGAACTCTGTAGAATGTCTCCCAATCCGCTGATTGGCAGCTTTCTTTCTATGCACAGTATACACATAAAGATGTCAATCAGGGGTGTGGGTGGGGTTATATAGAGTTCGGCATTCAAAGAAACTGGTGCGTCCACAGCAGATAAGACAGGAATGTTATCAAAACAGCAGAAAACAGCCCAGTAAGTAGCACATCGCTGGTATCAGGGTCTCTGCCCCTACATTATGCTACTCTCAGATGATGTATAAAAATATGATGACAGATTACCATTAAATATTATATTCCTTTTATTCGCCAATGTAAAATAAAAAAAAAACAACATATACTTACCTGCCATAACAGAGCTATTCCAGTGATGTCAATGCTGTGTCTCCCGAGACTCATGTGACACACAGTCCTGTGTCTCGCTCAGCAGTTCTTCCTTTTTAATATATCCTTTTTCTACTCTGTTAGACTTTCTTTTTCTGTGCCCTGACAACTGGAATACAAAGAATACACTAAACAAAGAAATTGTAAGGAAAATATTATTCTGATTTGTTTTTGCTGGTATGACCCTTGTCTCAGTAATATCAATTATTTCCAGATAAAAACATTTTTTATAATTAGTCCCTGAGCTGAGGTACAATCCTTTACACAATATAAAATATGTCACTGTTTAAAACGTGTGGAAGGCGTCAATATTATTATTTTTTAATTATAATCTGAAACTCCTATTTTTTCTTCAAAACTTCTCTTGAGCTGCACAAGTTCTCTGAAATGCATTATCCTAGACAATCGGAATGATTCCCAAAATCAACATGCTTACAATGAAATCATATCATTTTAAGCAGAGCTGTCACATTCACTAAGCTGACTTTTGACGGTTTACCCTCGCATCCTGTCTACATTTCCCTAGAAATGTTATTTTTTATACTTGTCTGAATTTTATAGACCACAGTAATGTCATTGGAACCTCATAACGTTTTACATATCGCAGTCTTTATAAGTCGTTACTTGGTAGTCGTAGGAGCTAAACTTTGTTGTGAACGTCATATGTTTAATACCGTATTTACTAAGAGTTAAGAATGAGCAGATTTGAAGTTTAAAGACTTATATCTGAAAAATATGTAATTTCCATGGGATAATTAGAAGAGCGAAATACCCTGCTTATTCTGCAATATTCTCTAAGTAGAATATTTTGCTCTAATTATTCTCTGGCAGAGACATCTGGAAATAAGTATGGAAAATACAGCAGACACTGTGATGAAAGATTTATCTAGGTCTTCTAAAAAAATCCTTGCGCTATATATTTTATTAGGACTTGATGTGCAGAATTTTATGAACAGATTACAGGTGGTTTTGGATTTTTGGAGTTGTATCCAGAGGATTAACGCACCAAAACGTCTAGAAGTTCATTGTATTTTTAATAGCATTTTCCCAACAGGACAGCCTGTCCCTATATACCATATTGCTTTGGGTATTTTGCCCTTCTTGATCGGAATGTGGCATTTCTCTATTCATATTTCCACGCCATAAACATTTTATTGAATATATAGTTTATTTTTTGTGGTTTAACCGCTTCACGACGCAGCCCTTTTTCGTTTTTACGTTTCTGTTTTTTGCTCCCCTTCTTCCCAGAGCCAAATCTTTTTTAATTTTTACGTCAGTATGGCCATGCAATGGCTCGTTTTTGTGGGACGAGTTGTACTTTTGAACTACACCATTGGTTTTACCATGACATGTATTCGAAAATGGGAAAAAAATTCTAAGTGCAAAAAGTGAAATTGCAAAAAAAGTGCAATTCCACAACTGTTTTGGGATTTTTTTTTTACCACATTCACCAAATGCTAAAACTGACCTGCCATTATGATTCTCCAGGTTATTTCGAGTTCGTAGACTCGAAATATGTCTAGGTTGTTTTTCATTTAAATGGTGAAAAAAAAATCTAAAGTTTGTTAATTTTTTTCCTTTTTTTTTTTTAATGTCATTTTCCGAGACCCATAGCGTCTCCATTTTTCGTGATCTGGGGGCTAAGTGAGTGCTTATTATTTGCGTGCTGAGTTGACGTTTTTAACCCCTTTCTGACCTCGGACGGGATAGTACGTCCGAGGTCAGATCCCCTGCTTTGATATGGGCTCCGGCGGTGAGCCCGCATCAAAGCCGCGACATGTCAGCTGTTTTGTACAGCTGACATGTGCGCCCAATAGCGGTGAGTGGAATCGCGATCCACCCACCGCTATTAACTAGTTAAATGCCACTGTCAAACGCTGACAGCGTCATTTAATTACCGCTTCAGGCCATCTGGCCGGAAATGCGCGCATCGCCGATCCCGTTACATGATCGAGGGTCAGCGATGCGTCGGCATAGTAACCAGAGGTCTCCTTGAGACCTCTATGGTTCCTGATGCCGGCTTGCTGTGAGCGCCACCCTGTGGTCGACGCTCATAGCAAGCCTGTAATTCAGCTACATAGGAGCGAGCTGATGACCAGGTTATGCAAGCTTCTAGCCTCCCATGGAGGCTGTTGAAGCATGGCAAAAGTAAAAAAAAAGTTTTAAAAAATATGAAATAAATAAAATAAATGTAAAAGTTTAAATCATCCCCCTTTCGCCCCATTCAAAATGAAACAATAAAAATAAAATCAAACATACACATATTTGATATCGCCACGTTCAGAATCGCCCAATCTATCAATAAAAAAAAGAATTAACCTGATCGCTAAATGGCGTAGCGAGAAAAAATTTGAAAAGCCCAAATTACGTTTTTTGGTCGCTGCGACATTGCATTAAAATGCAATAACGGGCGATCAAAGGAACGTATCTGCACCAAAATGGTATCACTAAAAACATCAGCTCGGTACGCAAAAAATAAGCCCTCAACCGACCCCAGATCACAAAAAATGGAGACGCTACGGGTATCAGAACATGGCGCAATTGCTTTTTGCTTTTTTTTTAGCAAAGTTTGGAATTTGTTTTCACAACTTAGATAAAAAATAACCTAGACATGTTTGGTGTCTATGAACTCGTAATGACCTGGAGAATCATAATAGTAGGTCAGTTTTCGCATGTAGTAAAGCTAGCAAAAAAGCCAAACAAAAACACGCATGGGATTGCACTTTTTTGCAATTTCACCGCACTTGGAATTTTTTTCCCATTTTTTAGTACATAACATGGTAAAACCATTGATGTCGTTCAAAAGTACAACTCGTCCCTCACATGGCTATATTGATGGAAAAATAAAAAAGTTATGGCTCTGAGAAGGAGGGGAAAGAAAAACGAACACAGAAAAATCGAAAATCCCACGGTCATGATGGGGTCATGATACCATTTTGGTGTGTATATGATCTTTTGATTGTCCGTTGTTGCATTTTAATGCAATGTTGCGGCGACCAAAAATAATTAATTTTGGCATTTTTGCTTTTTTTTTGCTATGTTGTTTACCAATAGGATTAATTCTTTTTATAGCTTATTAGATCGGGTGATTTTGAATGCAGCAATACCAAATATGTGCATTTTTAATTTTTTTTAATTGTTTTATTTTGAATGGGGAGAATGGGAGATGATTTGAACTTTTATATGAGCCTGTGTGTAGCAGAAAATGCTCATTTGCTATGAGCACTGACTGCTGGCAACCACAGGAGTCTCCTGCAGTCCCCGGGTCATCATGCCAACCAATCGACGACCCACGGTCATGTGACATGGGTGTCGATGGGTGGGATTAGTGACGTTATTCCGACACAATCACATTAAGTGCCGTTGTCAGAGATTGACAGCTGCATTTAACAGGTTAACAGCCTCGGGTGGATAGCGATTCAACCCGCGGCTCTTAGGAGCACAAGTCAGCTGTTCAAAACGGCTGACATGTACCGGCAAAGATGTGGGCTCAGTGCCGGAGCCAACATCGAAAGGAGGGACTCAAAATGCACCGTACGTGTACGTTGCATGTAGTGAAGGGGTTAATTTCATGAATGCACAGTTTCCTGCATTTTGTATGGCAAGTGTGAACAGACAGTTTGAGTTGCCTATTGTTGATGTCATACCATTCCTCTCAAAGAGGATCCAATTGGCCAACAGTTAAACCCCCATAAATCAGACATTTATAGCTAATCAAATTCATATTCTAAACATGTTCTTTATGAGAGAACAGCTTTAGAATCGTAGAGATGGATAATTTCTTCTTTCTCCATACCACATACATGCAAAGAAGTCATGAATAGATTGAGGCCCAAGATATGGAAAAAAAAATGTTGCATTGTTGGTCTCTCAACACAATCACAAATTGCGATATTTCCGCTGAAAATATAATATAACGTGGCACTAGTGTTGAACAAAAAAATTGCAGGTGCTGGTCCATCGGCCACGTTGGTAGTCTGTCTTTTCCTTCCAGCTGGCATCCCAGGGCCTCTTCTGATTGACAGGCCTAGCAGGGCATCATGAGTGTCACACCGTAACAATAACACAGGGCCTATTAATCACAGGAACCACCAGGGATCTCACATGTAAGAGAAGATTTGCAAGGTTCTGGTCTTGTGTGGCCCGCTGTACCAAGGTCACTTAAATGTTTTTACTCAACTCTACATGGCACAGACTCAATGAATATATTTGAGTCAAGTTATAAAATGCAGAAGCTACTTTTCTATTATTGGCATCTGCCCTGGCTAATAAAATGGGTCTCTATCACTCTATTAAATCCAAATGATTTAATTATTTTTTCCAAGATTACAAATATGGATAATCTATCCTGACTAAAGAGGCTACTGTTCTCCACGAGGCACAACTCCAGACATTTTGTTGTGACTGGTCTCTGTATTATAAATGTACCAGATACAGACACTACAAAATGCCCAGCGCTGTGCCCATTAAACAATGAAGGGATGTGCCTTTAATAACCCAATTGGCGGGTACCAGAAGTCAGCTACGGGTACAAGTGCCTATCCAAAGGCCATGAATATTAACCCCTTCCTGACCGCCAATGCATCTTTTTACTGACCTGAGATATAAGAGAATAGCATCCCCATACAGGTGACAATCCAGCATCTGTCGGCCGTACACTATAGCTGACAACTTGCTGCATCAGCCACAATCAGTGTTGCCACCATCCATATCTGTTTAACCCCTTAGATGCTGCTGTCAATATTGACTACAGCATATAAATGGTTACCAGAGTGTGGGGCCTTCCTCTTCATCCCCATCGGCACCCTGAGATCATGATTGTGTGGTCCTGATGTTTGCCTTGGCAATTCACGAGCAAATAGTGGCCTTAGAGCCTGCCGGCTATAGCGACCTGTTCAAAATTTAGCGACATTCAAGTGGTAAAAATACACTTTTTCATTCCTATCATGTCCTGACGGGTTAATAAACTACCTGACAGCAGTTTTCACTATATCGAGGGGGCTGTTTTTAAAATGGTATCAGTTTTGGGGATTTCCCTATATATAGGACCCCTAAAGTCACTTCAAACATTGATTAGTCCCTAAAAAAAAATAAACTTTGTAAATTTCCTTGAAAAAATGAAAAATTACTGTTACATTTTTAAACCTTCTGAAATGATGACAAAATAAAATAAAATAACATTTTATGTAAAGCAGACATGAGGTAAATGTTACTTATTAATGTTTTGCTATGGTTTAAAGAGACATTTGTAATATTTTTATAAATAAACATCGACCTAAATTTACCATTATCGTAAATTGTAATGTGCCATAAAAAACAGTCTCAAAATCACTGGGATTTGTTGAAGCGTTCCAGAGTTATTATCACATAAAGTGACAATGAAACAGGATTCATGTGAAGTGTCAGTGGATGCACTGCTTATAAATATATTCAGATAGTTGATATTTTCAAAAAGGTTTATTGGAGAGGTTTCAGGTCAATGTGTTTCGAAGTCATACACAGGACCACTTCATCAGGACAAAACCTAATGCAACTGTCAGGGTTAATTTACTTATATGCGGTCTCTTTTTTTTGTTTGAAAAAAAATGGCCAAACAGGGCACATGATCATGTCAAAGTTCATGACAAAACAAAATTTAACCAACATGAAGAAAGGTTAAAAACCAGGTTTTTTTTATAATCAAAGAGAGCCAGACTTGTCTATGCCCCTGAAGCCTGAATAACAGTAATAAAATGAATATTAAAAATGAACTTAAAATGTGAAAATAATATAAAACCAAGGCATATTGGTTATACATCTAAAACATATTTGGAATACATAGACTATGATCCTGCAATGATTTGATCCCTAGGGAGACCCAAACTGGACATATATGGTCACGCGCCGCTCGGGAGTTATTCGGGACTGCTGGCCATATAAAGAGTCATAAAAGAATAATTGACGAGGATCAATTATAGCAAATAATATTCGATCCTGTGAAGACTTGGATTCATGGAAACAAAACCAAAAAACAACAGTGAACTGTGGCCGTGGGAAAAGTTGTTAAGTTCCATTATTTTTAAAAAACGTTTATCATTACGTAAAAGGAACTGCTATTGGTTCCAGATTTGCACCATCCCATGCAAACCTTTATATGGGGGGTCTTTGAGGAACTTTTCATCACTAGAGATCCCCACAGTAACAGCATTGCCTATACAAAAGGTATATTGATGACCTCTTCATCATTTGGGATAATTCTCTGACTAAATTACTTGATGACCCTGGTTTGTAACCATTTTTTTATGTTGGTTAAATTTTGTTGTGTGATGAACTTTGACATGATCATGTGCCCCATTTGGCCTTTTTTTCAAAGGAGGAAGGAGGTGAAAAAAGACTGCATATATGTAAATCAAACCTGACAGTTACCATAGGTTTTGTCTTGATGAAGAGGTCCTGTGTATGACTTTGAAATGCGTTGACCTGAAATCTATCCAATAAAGCTTTTGAAAACATCAACTATCTGAATATATAGTATTCATCAGCAGCGCATCGACTGACATTTCACCCGGGTCCTGTTCCACTCTTTTCGCTTGGACCTGTGTCTTGCAGTGGCTGATATGTGCTAAACATGTTGCTTAGGTGCAACTTCATCAGATGAGCAGATTCCTTTTTTCTCTGCACCTTATTTTTTTATCAGTTAAGACCTCATTGAGCTCATTATTTCCCAGTTTCCCATATCTTCTTCATAAAGTGACAATGGTCAGATTTAAAAAATTTGGCCCGGTCATTAAGGGGTTAACCACTTTAGCAGGGCATATAAACAGAGTTTATCTTTTTATTTTTAAATGCAGATGAAGGAATACTGACAGTGTCCTTTATTCCATATTAGTTATATGACAGCTCCTAATGCAGCAAATATTCATTTTTTTATGACTGCAGTCTGGCAATGCATCTTTCCTCTTAGCACACAGTAAAATGTGCCATATGTTTTACTGCCCATTACGTGAAAATAAACCTGCCTAATAAATTGACTATATTTTTCCTTTAATTCTCCCCTTAGTAACATACCTAGATTACAGATCTATAAGTAATTTGAAAATCTAATAAGAAGCCCGATGTTCAGATGTACTCTTTGATGGAACACTGCAGTATCTCCTAGAGATTAGGACCACATCCAGACTAACAAATAATTAGTAAGAGCACATCACAGATATCTTCAGTCCAGGCCAATTTTCAAACTTTTATTTAATTTTCCCCTTCCCACACGTAATGGACTCATTCTAAATCAAGGTAATTACTGTATTCAATTAGCCTTCCAAGACTTGGTTTTGTAGCATTATCGGCATAGAGATAATGTCCTACAGGGGTGGCGTAGCCCTGACCTTTTCATTTGAAAGTTTCCAGATAATGTTCTAACTAGTATATGTCATATTTCCTTGATAACATCTGCCCAGTTCTCTCTTGCGTGACTTCTTTGTGAAACATAATTTAATTGTGACACTATCTGTGACTGTATCTTGCTATAAAGGTTTTTGCTATTGTGATATTGTGACAATTTTAAATATAATAAGTTTTTTTGTATCATTAGTAGTGTTGAGCATTCCGATACCGCAAGTATCGGGTATCGGCCGATATTTGCGGTATCGGAATTCCGATACTGAATTCCGATACTTCCCGCGTATCGGATACCGGAATCGGAAGTTCCCAGAATTCAAATTGAACGCAGCAGCCAATGAGGAATGAATGAAAGTGTGGGCACATCCTGTTTAGCATGGTGGGCATGTAAGTACTGGCAAGGCTGGGATTGGCTGCTGAAATGATGTCACTCTGCACTATAAAAAAGCGCTGCCGCCATTTTGCGCTCACTCTGCTGTGATTTCAGTTAGGGACAGGACGCTGTGTTCTAACTGAGGGCCAGTCGAGCTAGCTAATTGCTTTATTTTCCTTTCCAAAGGCTAATTTAGCAAAACGCTGTGTGTTCTTCACTGTTCACCTTGCTCTTGCCTTGCAGCGCTGTTTTAACAGCGTTCTGCAAGGTCTCTGTGTGTGTGTGTGTGTGCAGCTCACTCTGTAGTCTGTGTGCAGCCATATACCCGGTTGTATTCAGCTCAGGGGGGGTTCACACTGCCTCACACAGTTGTTCTTTTTTGCTCTTAGTGCAGCCTGCTGCACATTTTTTCTCAAATTTCCTATTAGTGTTTTTCCACCAGTCTCCAGCTCTATTGTGGAAAAACACTACATAGGATAACCTAGAGGGGGGTTTTTGGGCCTTGCAGCGCCGTTTACGGCTGTCTGCACGGTCTCCGTGTGAGCCCAGCTCGCCCTGTAGTCTGTGTGCAGCCATAGCCGGTTGGATTCAGCTCAGGGTTCGTTACTGGCTCATACCTTGAGAAAAATTTTCCTTTTTTTCAAATAGTGCAGCCTGTTTAAAATTTGAAAAAAAAAATTCCTATTAGTGTCTTTCCACTCGTATCCAGCTAAATAGTGGAAAAACACTATATAGGATAACCTAGAGGAGGGTTTTTTGGCCTTGCAGCGCCGTTTACGGCTGTCTGCACGGTCTCCGTGTGAGCCCAGCTCGCCCTGTAGTCTGTGTGCAGCCATAGCCGGTTGGATTCAGCTCAGGGTTCGTTACTGGCTCATACCTTGAGAAAAATTTTCCTTTTTTTCAAATAGTGCAGCCTGTTTAAAATCTGAAAAAAAAAATTCCTATTAGTGTCTTTCCACTCGTATCCAGCTAAATAGTGGAAAAACACTATATAGGATAACCGAGAGGAGGGTTTTTTGGCCTTGCAGCGCCGTTTACGGCTGTCTGCACGGTCTCCGTGTGAGCCCAGCTCGCCCTGTAGTCTGTGTGCAGCCATAGCCGGTTGGATTCAGCTCAGGGTTCGTTACTGGCTCATACCTTGAGAAAAATTTTCCTTTTTTTCAAATAGTGCAGCCTGTTTAAAATTTGAAAAAAAAAATTCCTATTAGTGTCTTTCCACTCGTATCCAGCTAAATAGTGGAAAAACACTATATAGGATAACCTAGAGGAGGGTTTTTTGGCCTTGCAGCGCCGTTTACGGCTGTCTGCACGGTCTCTGTGTGAGCGCAGCTCGCCCTGTAGTCTGTGTGCAGCCATAGCCGGTTGGATTCAGCTCAGGGTGCGTTACTGCCTCATACCTTGAAAAACAATTTCCTTTTTTTCAAATAGTGCAGCCAGTTTAAAATTTGAAAAAAAAAATTCCTATTAGTGTCTTTCCACTCGTATCCAGCTAAATAGTGGAAAAACACTATATAGGATAACCGAGAGGAGGGTTTCTTGGCCTTGCAGCGCCGTTTACGGCTGTCTGCACGGTCTCCGTGTGATTTAAACTAGCTCTGTAGCCCGATCTGCACCAAAAAAAAGGTTAAGTTCACCAAACACAACTTACACTTGTGTAGGCCACATTTGCAAAATAATAAAGTTTAGTCCACAATTTACAACATTAGTGTTTCTTACACCTGTTAGGAGGAGCATTACAGGAATAAGCACACTAAGGCCTTAGTACTTTTCTGCTTATCTTTATCTGTCAACCAAGATGAAGAGGGCAGGGAGTAAGGCACGTGGGCGTGGGCGCGGAGCAGGGAGAGGAGCAGGGAGAGGACGTGGTGATTCTGTGCCTGCTGCGGGCGCCGGTGACTCGTCGTCACTCAGTTTCAGCAGGGAACAGTCCTTCATGCGCAGCTTTGTCGGAGAGCGCCGTGCACCGCTGCTGCGTGAAGACCAAATTGAAGCCGTTGTCGGGTGGATGGCAGCTAACGCCTCGGCATCGACTTCAGTTAGTGCCACATCCTCTCAGGCACAGAGCACTGGAGAGCAGCCATCTGTCTCTTCACCACCTGCCAAATTGGCCAGGCAGTCAGAGAGCCCAGGACAGGAGCCGTCTCTACTTCTGTTCTCTGAATCTCTTGGCTTGGAAACAGGGGGCCAGCCAAGCAGCATTGGAGAAATGGAAGAAGAGGCAGTGTGCAGTGATGCCCAACACCTTTTTCTCTCTGACTCTGAAGAGGCAGGTGGGCCAGTGCCTCCGGTGACCACAGCGCAGTACGCATCTGATGATGAAACTCAGGTGCCGCTTTCTCGTGCGTACTGTGCTGCTGAGACTACCCAGGAGGAGCAGTTGGTGGCAGAGGGTAGTGGAGATGATGAGGTCCTTGACCCATCGTGGCGTGAGGAACAGGAAGGTGGTGGGAGCAGCTCAGAGGAAGAGCTTCCTCTTACGGGCCAAAGAGGGAGAGGGAGGGGGAAGACTGCGGAGCCTGTAGCCTCCACTTTGGCACCCGTTAGGAGCCTGTCTCTTTCCAAAGCCAAAAAGGGCGCTCCCAAGACTTGCAGTGCCTGGTCCTTTTTTGACACAGTTGCAGATGACATTTGTTTTGTCAAATGCAAGCTGTGTCATCATAAAGTAAAAAGAGGGAAAAATGTCAGCAACCTCAATACCACAAATATGTGGAAACATGTGCGGACCAGGCACGCGGTGGAGTTACAGAAACACACTGAAGATGTAGGCCAACCAACAGCGGCAGCTACCACCTCTTCAGCTCGTGTTGCCTCTTCCTCCAGCTCACGCACAGCTGGTTTGGCTTCCTCCCAGAGACCTTGTGTAATTCCACCCACAGCACCACCTTCCCAGTCATCCTCACACTCCCAGTCTACTCTACAGCCATCGGTAGTACAGGCATGGGAGAAAAGGCGGGCATTCTCGGCCAACCACCCCCGAGCACAGGCTCTGAATGCAGGCATTGCCAAACTGTTGTCCCTGGAAATGCTCTCGTTCAGGCTGGTGGAGACTGACAGCTTCCGTGACTTGATGGCATTGGCAGTCCCACAGTACAAGGTGCCCAGCCGCTTTTACTTCAGCAGGCAGGCTGTCCCTGCCCTGCACAGGCATGTTGAGGCAAACATAAAACATGCGCTACTGAACGCCGTCAGTAGCAAGGTCCACCTCACCACCGATGCGTGGACCAGTCAGCATGGACAGGGGCGATATGTTTCCCTCACTGCCCATTGGGTTAATGTTGTTGAGCCAGGTACAGATCGTGCGAGTGGCGCAGGACGTGTCCTGCCCACTCCAAGGATTGCAGGAATCCAGTCTGTACGCATCGACTCCTCCTCTTACACCAGTTCCTCTGATTCCTCTCTGCAGGATCCGTCACAGTCCACCCCCACATGGACCCGTGAACGTTTACCTATGACCGACATGAGCACAGCCGTGGCCAAACGTCAGCAGGCCGTCTTGAAACTAGTTTCATTGGGGCATCGAAGCCACACAGCGCAGGAGCTCTGGAATGCTATAAAGCAGGAGAGCGATGTGTGGTTACTGCCAGCGAATCTCCAGCCAGGCATGGTAGTGTGTGACAATGGCCGAAATCTGGTGGCAGCTTTGGCCCTTGGCAACCTCACTCACATCCCATGTCTGGCACATGTGCTCAATTTGGTTGTGCAGAGTTTTCTGAGGGACTATCCGGATCTTGATGCCCTGCTGCACAAGGTCCGCCTAGAGTGTGCTCACTTGCGGCGTTCCAGCTTGGCCAGATCCCGCATTGCTGCTCTGCAGCGCCGATTCCGCCTTCCGGAACACCGCATCATATGTGACCTACCTACCCGGTGGAATTCCACGTTACATATGTTGGAGCGGTTGTGTGAGCAGCAGCAAGCAGTTATGGAGTACCAGCTGCATCAGGCGCAAAGAAGTCGCAGTCAGCGCCGATCAGACTTCACAACCACAGAGTGGGCCACTATGAAGGACGTCTGCCAGGTTTTGCGTCCTTTTGATTATTCCACGCGGATGGCAAGTGCAGATGATGCACTAGTCAGCATGACTGTCCCCCTTATCTGCCTGCTTCAGCAAACTTTGCAAGGGTTAAGGGATGATGTGGTGGAAGAGGTGGAGGATGAGGAGTCACCTTTTCCATCAGCTTCTGGAGAGTCAGCGCCACGTGGTTCCTCACAAAGGGGTACGCAGGGGCCAATTTGTGAGGAGGATGAGGAGGAGTCAATGGAGGAGGAAGAGCTCCGTCCAGAGGAGGGAGCGACACAATTGTCCAGTGGTCAGTGTGTACAGCGAGGGTGGGGTGATGACGAGCGGGCAGAGATCATGTCTCAAGCAGGGGACAGCGTTTCTGGGCCGGTTGGCACTCTGCAGCACATGGTGGATTTCATGCTGCAGTGCCTGAGAAACGACCGCCGCATCGACCACATTCTCAACATGCCTGATTATTGGGTGTTCACCCTCCTCGATCCTCGCTACCGGGACAACGTCCAAAACCTCATCCCTGCGTTGACCCGGGAGCGTAAATTGCGGGAGTACCACGACACACTGGTGAATTCCATCATCTTCTCCTGTCCAACTGAGAGGAGTGCTGCTAGTGCTTTACAAAGCAGCTCAGTGCGTCGAGGCAGTGGGGGAGGCTCTGCCCAAAGAGGGAGCAGAAGCAGTGCCTCTGCCCAAGGCAAGCCCAGTATGGCACAACTCTGGCACACTTTTGTGTGCCCGCCCCAAATGTCTACACCATCACCGGCGGCTCCAGTCAGCAGGAGGCAACGGTTCCGTCAGATGGTGACAGACTACATGGCTTGCCCTCTTACTGTACTCCCAGACGGCTCTTCCCCGTTCAAGTTTTGGGTCTCTAAGCTGGATACATGGCCAGAGCTAAGCCAGTATGCATTGGAGGTGCTGGCTTGCCCTGCGGCTAGTGTCTTATCGGAACGTGTCTTTAGTGCCGCAGGTGGTGTACTAACAGACCGTCGCATGCGACTATCCTCCGATAACGTTGACCGGCTTACTTTCCTGAAAATGAACCAGGCCTGGATCTCGCAGGAATTTGCCACTCCTCTGCCTGATTAAGTAATTGGGTGTCATCCAGGTCTCCTGCTGTGTTCATCTTTCTACCACCTGAACTGCTATTCCTGGGCTCCAACACCGCCAGTTGCGGCTCAGAAGTGCAGGCTGCACAGTAAAAACATACGACCCAGTGTTATTGGGTTTCAGTAACGTCAGCTGATCCCCAGCTGTGTAGCCGGCAATGTGTCCTGCGACCGCCACGCTGGCACAACAACCTAAATGTAAGGGAACCTGTCCCCCCCCCCCCCCCCGTCGTTTGTTACTGAAAGAGCCATCTTGTGCAGCAGTAATGCTGCACAAGGAAAAGGTAGCTCTTTTTTTTTAGCTCTTTGCACACGCAGAACTTAACACTTATAAAATGTGTTCACTGATACCGTTATACCGTCCCGGAGCTGGGACTTTCCTTCGTAATGTGACGCAGCACAGCCGTCATTCCTACCCCCTTGGTGCCATGCGCTGCCTCCTCAGCGTTGTTTTAAGCTGTCACGGAGCCTGCACTGTTCTGTTATCCCTTGGGCATGCCCTATTTGCGCTGCCTGTCTTCTGACATAATTTGGTGTCAGGCTGGCTGCGCCTGTGCGGCCGCGGTGCCCGAGATCCCGCCTCGCAGTGTCTTCTGATTGAGTCACACTGCGGGCCTGGGATCCATGGGCATGCGCAGTGCATATCTTCCCCTCGGGCTCTCGCTCATTTCCCTCCGCCTTCTTTAGACTGTGCGCCGTCAGCTGATCCCTAGCATGCCACGGCCGTGACACCGCACAGTCTGAAGAAGAGGGAAGGAGGGGAGTGAGAGTCGAGGTTATGCACTGTGCATGCCCATGGTTCCAAGGCCCGCAGTGGGATTACGTTAGATGAGACTGCGAGGTGGGATCTGGAGCAGCGTGGACGCACAGGCACTGACAGCCTGACACCAAATTATGTCAGAAGACAGGCAGCGCTAATTGGGCATGGCCAAGGGCTAACAGAACAGCGCAGGCTCCGTGGCAGCTTAAAACAACGCTGAGGAGGCAGCGCACGGCATCAAGGGGATAGGAATGACAGCTGTGCTGTGTCCCATTACGAAGGAAATTCGCACCTCCGGAACGGTTTAACGGTATAAAGGGACACATTTTTAGTGTTTACTTCGGTGTTTGCAAGGAGCATAATTAAAAGAGCAACCTTTTCCTTTTGCATCCTTAGTGCTGCACAACATGGCTCTTTCAGCTACAAACGTCTTGGGGGGGGGGGTTAAAGGTTTCCTTTCAACTTGCTCCAATCAGGCTTCGGCCTACACTCTGTTCCTCTGCTCCTCCTGCTGTCCCTGGGCTCTAACACCGCCAGTTGGTGCCTGGAAGTGCTGTGTGCACAGTCAACAGTCGCTCCTCTGTTATTGGGGTTCAGTAACGTCAGCTGATCCCCAGCTGTGTGTGCGGCAATACCTCCAATCTGCTCCTCCTGCTGTCCCTGGGCTCTAACACCGCCAGTTGGTGCCTGGAAGTGCTGTGTGCACAGTCAACAGTCGCTCCTCTGTTATTGGGGTTCAGTAACGTCAGCTGATCCCCAGCTGTGTGTGCGGCAATACCTCCAATCTGCTCCTCCTGCTGTCCCTGGGCTCTAACACCGCCAGTTGGTGCCTGGAAGTGCTGTGTGCACAGTCAACAGTCGCTCCTCTGTTATTGGGGTTCAGTAACGTCAGCTGATCCCCAGCTGTGTATCCGGCAACGTGTCATGCGACCGCCACGCTGGCACAACTAAAATGTAAGGGGACCTGTCCCCCCCCCCCCCCCTAGGCGTTTGTTACTGAAAGAGCCACCATGTGCAGCACTAATACTGCACAAGGGAAAGGTCGCTCTTGAAATTATGCTCCTTGCAAACGCTGAACTACACACTCATGTAATGTGTCCCCTCACACCGTCCAACCGTCCTGGAGGTGGGACTTTCCTTTGTAATGTGACGCAGCACAGCCGTCATTGCTACCCCCTTGGCACCGTGCGCTGCCTCCTTAGCGTTGTTTGATTCCGTCATGGACCCTGCGCTGTTATGTTATCCCTTGGCCATGCACAGTTTGCGCTGCCCGTCCTCTGACATCATTTGTTGTCGTCCTGGCTGCGCCTGTGCGTCCACGCTGCCCGAAATCACACCTCGCAGTGTCGTCTAATGTGATCCCACAGTGGGCCTGGTATCCATGGCCATGCGCAGTGCATATACTAGCCTCTCACTCCCCTTCTTCACGCTTCTTCAGACTAGGCGGCGTCAGCTGATCCCTAATAGCATGCCACGGCCGTGACGCCGCACAGTCTGAAGAAGCAGGAAGGAGGTGAGTGAGAGGCGATGATATGCACTGCGCATGCCCATGGATCCCTGGCCCGCAGTGGGACTACATTAGATGACACTGCAAGGTTGGATCTCGGGCAGCTTGGACGCACAGGCACTGCCAGCCTGACACCTACATGATGTCAGAAGACGGGCACCGCTAACTGTGCATGGCCAAGGGATAACATTACAGTGCGGGCTCCGTGACAGAACCAAACAACGTTGAGGAGGTGGTGCCCGGCACCAAGGGGGTTGGAATGACGGCTGTGCTGTGTCACATTACAAAGGAAAGTCCCACTTCCGGGATGGTTTGACGGTGTGAGGGGACACATTATATGAGTGTGTACTTCAGCGTTTGCAAGGAGCATAATTTTCGGAGCCACCATTTTCCATGTGCAGTATTACTGCTGTACAAGATGGCTCTTTCAGCAACAAATGCCTGGGGGGGGGGGTTAAAGGTTCCCTTTCAACTTGCTCCACTGCAGGCTTCGGCCTACACTCTGCTCCTCTTTGATTCCCTGGGTTTCAACACTGTCAGTTGCCACCTGGAAGTGTTGTCTACACAGAAAAAAACACTAGGTGATGTGTCAGTGGGGTTCAGCACCGCCAGCTGTTCCCCTGCTGTGTAGTCGGCAACGTGTCCAGCACAAGCCACGCTGGCACAACAGAACAAAAGCTGCCACCAGTGCAGGCTTCGGCCTACACTCTGCTCCTCTCCTCCTCCTGCTGACCCTGGGCTCAAACACCGCTAGTTTTTGCCCGGAAGTGCTAGCTGCACAGAGAAAAACACCAGCCAATGTGTTAGTGGGGTTCAGCAACGCCAGCTGTTCCCCTGCTGTGTAGCCGGCAACGTGACCTGCAAACGCCATGCAGGCACAGGAACTGAAATTAAAAGGGAACCTGGCCCCACCCCCCCAGGTGTTTCTATGTATAACAGCCACCTAGTACAGCAGTACTGCTGCATTTGTACAAGGTGGCTGACTTTTTCTCCTTGCCCACGTGGAACTCAACACGTACAAAATGTGTCTCATTGAGACCATTCCACTGTCCCTGAGGTGTGACTTTCCTTTGTAATGATACGCAGCACCCCCCTTGGTAGCGTTTCCCGTCTTTTGTCATCATGGTTAGCTGGCTGCGCCTGTGCATCCGCCCTGCTAGAAACAACGCCCCTCGTTGTCATATTTATTTTGTCAGCGAGGGTGTGGTTTATGGGCACCAGCAGTGCATATGTTCGCCTGTCTTAACTCATCTCCTTCCGCCTTCTTCAGACTGTGCGGCCTCCTGGCCGTGGTAGGCGATAAGGGATCAGCTGAGGCCGCCCAGTCTGGAGCAGGTGTAAGGACATGTGTAAGCGGCAAACCTATTTACTGCACAAGGCCACGAATCCCAGCCACGCAGTGTGATTTTTTGAAAACACACTGTGGGTCTGGGATTCATGTCCATCGCTAACCGCAACGGCCGACATGAAATGAGGTCAGAAGACAGGAAGCGCTCACAGCGCATGGCCAAGGGATCACAATAGCGCAGACTCCTGTACAGCAAATAACAACGCTCAGGAATCTGCGCCCAGTACCTAGGTGCAAATTTTGACACCTGTGCTGCGTCTCGTTAAAAAGACAAGTCACGCCTCCACAACTGTTTGACAGTATAATGGGCTAAATAGTGTACGTGTTTTAGTCAGCGTGTGCAAGGAGCAAAACAAATAGAGCAACCTTTTACTTGTGCAGCATTAATGCTGCACAAGGTGTGGCTCTTGTACCTTGCAACACCTGAGGGGGGGGTTAAAGGTAACCTTTGAAATTGGTTCAACTAGGCTTCGGCCTACACTCTGCTCCTCTCCTCCTCCTGCTGACCCTGGGCTCAAACACCGCTAGTTTTTGCCCGGAAATGCTAGCTGCACAGAGAAAAACACCAGCCAATGTGTTAGTGGGGTTCAGCACCGCCAGCTGTTCCCCTGCTGTGTAGTCGGCAACGTGTCCAGCACAAGCCACGCTGGCACAACCGACCAAAAGCTGCCACCAGTGCAGGCTTCGGCCTACACTTTGCTCCTCTCCTCCTCCTGCTGACCCTGGGCTCAAACAACGCCAGTTTCTGCCCGGACATGCTAGCTGCACAGAGAAAAACACCAGCCAATGTGTTAGTGGGGTTCAGCACCGCCTGCTGTTCCCCCGCTGTGTAGCCGGCATCGTGTCCAGCACAAGCCACGCTGGCACAACCGACCAAAAGCTGCCACCAGTGCAGGCTTCGGCCTACACTTTGCTCCTCTCCTCCTCCTCCTGCTGACCCTGGGCTCTAACACCGCTAGTTTTTGCCCGGACATGCAATCTGCACAGAGAAAAACACCAGTCAATGTGTCAGTGGGGTTCAGCAACGCCAGCTGTTCCCCTGCTGTGTAGCTTGCAACGTGACCTGCAAACGCCACGCAGGCACATGAACTGAAATTGAAGGGAGCCTGCCCCCCACCCACAGGTGTTTCTATGTATATCAGCCACCTTGTACAGCAGTACTGCTGCATTTGTACGAGGTGGCTGACTTTTTCTCCTTGCCCACGTGGAACTCAACACGTACAAAATGTGTCTCATTAGAGACCATTACAATGTCCCTGAGGTGTGACTTTCCTTTGTAATGACACGCAGCACCACCCTTGTTAGCGCTGCCCGTCTTTTGACATCATTGGTTAGCTGGCTGCGCCTGTGCATCTCCCCTGCTCGAAACAACGGCCCTCGGTGTCTTATTTTTTTGGACAGCGAGGGTGTGATTGATGGGCATGTGCAGTGCATATGTTTGCCTGTGTTCACTCATCTCCTTCCGCCTTCTTCAGACTGGGTGTCCTCATGGCCGCGGCAGGCGATAAGGGATCAGATGAGGCCGCCCAGTCTGAAGCAGGTGTAAGGACATGTGTGAGCGGCAAACATATTTAGTGCACCAGGGCACGAATCCCAGCACCGCAGTGTGATTTTTTAAAAACACACTGTGGGTCTGGGATTCATGTCCATCGCTAACCGCAACGGCCGACATGAAATGAGGTCAGAAGACAGGAAGCGCTCACAGCGCATGGCCAAGGGATCACAATAGCGCAGACTCCTGTACAGCAAATAACAACGCTCAGGAATCTGCGCCCAGTACCTAGGTGCAAATTTTGACACCTGTGCTGCGTCTCGTTAAAAAGACAAGTCACGCCTCCACAACTGTTTGACAGTATAATGGGCTAAATAGTGTACGTGTTTAATTCAGCGTGTGCAAGGAGCAAAATTAAATAGAGCAACCTTTGACTTGTGCATCATTAATGCTGTTCAAGGTGTGGCTCTTGTACCTTGCAACACCTGAGGGGGGGGTTAAAGGTAACCTTTGAAATTGGTTCAACTAGGCTTCGGCCTACACTCTGCTCCTCTACTCCTCCTGCTGACCCTGGGCTCAAACACCGCTAGTTTTTGCCCGGAAATGCTAGCTGCACAGAGAAAAACACCAGCCAATGTGTTAGTGGGGTTCAGCACCGCCAGCTGTTCCCCTGCTGTGTAGTCGGCAACGTGTCCAGCACAAGCCACGCTGGCACAACAGAACAAAAGCTGCCACCAGTGCAGGCTTCGGCCTACACTTTGCTCCTCTCCTCCTCCTGCTGACCCTGGGCTCAAACAACGCCAGTTTCTGCCCGGACATGCTAGCTGCACAGAGAAAAACACCAGCCAATGTGTTAGTGGGGTTCAGCACCGCCAGCTGTTCCCCTGCTGTGCAGCTTGCAACGTGACCTGCAAACGCCACGCAGGCACATGAACTGAAATTGAAGGGAGCCTGCCCCCCACCCACAGGTGTTTCTATGTATATCAGCCACCTTGTACAGCAGTACTGCTGCATTTGTACGAGGTGGCTGACTTTTTCTCCTTGCCCACGTGGAACTCAACACGTAAAAAATGTGTCTCATTAGAGACCATTACAATGTCCCTGAGGTGTGACTTTCCTTTGTAATGACACGCAGCACCCCCATTGTTAGCGCTGCCCGTCTCCTGACATCATTGGTTGGCTGGCTGTGCCTGTGCGTCCCCCCTGCCCGACACAACGCCCCCCGTTGTCTCATATATTTTGACTGCGAGGGTGTGATTGATGGGCACGAGCAGTGCATATGTTCCCCTGTTTTCACTCCCCTCCTTCCGCCTTCTTCTGACTGTGCGGCCTCATGGCCGCGGCATGCGATAAGGGATCAGCTGAGGCCGCCCAGTCTGAAGCAGGTGTAAGGACATGTGTGAGCGGCGAACATATTTACTGCACAAGGCCACGAATCCCAGCACCGCAGTGTGACTTTAGGAAAAGCCACTGTGGGTCTGGGATTTATGGCCATCGTTAACCGCACCGGCCAACATGAAATGAGGTCATGAGACGGCCTGCACTAACAGGGTATTGCCAAGGGATAACACAAGAGCGCAGACTCCTGTACAGCAAATAACAACGCTCAGGAATCTGCGCCCAGTACCTAGGTGCAAATTTTGACACCTGTGCTGCGTCTCGTTAAAAAGACAAGTCACGCCTCCACAACTGTTTGACAGTATAATGGGCTAAATAGTGTACGTGTTTAATTCAGCGTGTGCAAGGAGCAAAATTAAATAGAGCAACCTTTGACTTGTGCATCATTAATGCTGTTCAAGGTGTGGCTCTTGTACCTTGCAACACCTGAGGGGGGGGTTAAAGGTAACCTTTGAAATTGGTTCAACTAGGCTTCGGCCTACACTCTGCTCCTCTACTCCTCCTGCTGACCCTGGGCTCAAACACCGCTAGTTTTTGCCCGGAAATGCTAGCTGCACAGAGAAAAACACCAGCCAATGTGTTAGTGGGGTTCAGCACCGCCAGCTGTTCCCCTGCTGTGTAGTCGGCAACGTGTCCAGCACAAGCCACGCTGGCACAACAGAACAAAAGCTGCCACCAGTGCAGGCTTCGGCCTACACTTTGCTCCTCTCCTCCTCCTGCTGACCCTGGGCTCAAACAACGCCAGTTTCTGCCCGGACATGCTAGCTGCACAGAGAAAAACACCAGCCAATGTGTTAGTGTGGTTCAGCACCGCCAGCTGTTCCCCCGCTGTGTAGCCGGCATCGTGTCCAGCACAAGCCACGCTGGCACAACCGACCAAAAGCTGCCACCAGTGCAGGCTTCGGCCTACACTTTGCTCCTCTCCTCCTCCTCCTGCTGACCCTGGGCTCTAACACCGCTAGTTTTTGCCCGGACATGCAATCTGCACAGAGAAAAACACCAGTCAATGTGTCAGTGGGGTTCAGCAACGCCAGCTGTTCCCCTGCTGTGTAGCTTGCAACGTGACCTGCAAACGCCACGCAGGCACATGAACTGAAATTGAAGGGAGCCTGGCCACCACCCCCAGGTGTTTCTATGTATAACAGCCACCTTGTACAGCAGTACTGCTGCATTTGTACAAGGTGGCTGACGTTTTCTCCTTGCCCACGTGGAACTCAACACGTACAAAATGTGTCTCTTTGAGACAATTCCACTGTCCCTGAGGTGTGACTTTCCTTTCTAATGATACGCAGCACCCCCCTTGGTAGCGCTTCCCGTCTTCTGACATCATTGGTTGGCTACTTGCGCCTGTTCGTCCGCCCTGCCTGAATAAAATGCTCCTCGTTGTCTTAATTATTTTGACTGCGAGGGTGTGATTGATGGGCACGAGCAGTGCATATCTTCGCCTGTCTTAACTCATCTCCTTCCGCCTTCTTCAGACTGTGCAGCCTCATGGCCGCGGCATGCGAGAAGGGATCAGCAGAGGCCGCCCAGTCTGAAGCAGGTGTAAGGACGTGTGTGAGCGGCCAAAATATTTACTGCTCAAGGCCACGAATCCCAGCACCGCAGTGTGACTTTAGGAAAAGCCACTGTGGGTCTGGGATTTATGGCCATCGTTAACCGCACCGGCCAACATGAAATGAGGTCATAAGATGGGCAGCGCTAACAGGGCATTGCCAAGGGATAACACAAGAGCGCAGACTCCTGTACAGCAAATAACAACGCTCAGGAAGCTGCGCCAAGCACCAAGGCGTTATTTTGGACACCTGTGCTGCGTCTCATCAAAAAACCAAGTCACGCATCCACTACAGTTTTACTGTAGAATGGGGTAAATTGTGTATGTCTTTCATTCAGCGTGTGCAAGTAGACAAATTAATAGAGCAACCTTTCACTTGTGCAGCATTAATACTGCACAAGGTGTGTCTCTTGTACTTTGTAACACCTGAGGGGGGGGTTAAAGGTTTCCTTTGAAATTGGTTCAACTAGGCTTCGGCCTACACTCTGCTCCTCTCCTCCTCCTCCTGCTTCAACACGGGCTCTAACATCGCAAGTTTTTGCCCGCAAGTGCTAGCTGCACAGATAAAAACACACGCCATTGTGTTAGTGGGGTTCAGCAACGCCAGCTGTTCCCCCAGTGTGTAGCCGGCAAAGTGTCCTGCAAACGCAACGCAGACACAAAGCTGCCTCCAGTGCAGGCTTCGGCCTACACTCATCTCCCCCTGCTTACCCTTTGCTCCAACACCGCTAGTTGGGGCTCTAGGAAGACAATCTTTAATAGGCAAGGCAACGCATCCGGGTTCCAGCACCGCCAGCTGGTTCTCGGCAGTGTTCTTGTCACAGGTACTCCCTCGTGCCAAGCCTGGTTTCAGCACCGTCAGCTGTTTCCGGGTTGTGTCAACTTCACTGAGACGCCTATGCTTGCCCCGTCGTGGGGCGGTCGAGTTAGCCAACTCCAGGGTGCCTCCAGTTTAGGAGCTTCCTATGTGGGCTGCGTGAACTGGTAGTCAAGGCTGGTTCTGTAGTGCCAGTAGGCCCAGCTCCCCCTGTAGGACTGTTGGGGTTCGGTAACTGCGGCTGCCTCGCGGCCTAGCTGTTCTCTCCTCTCCTGTGGGCCTTGGGGTCCACCACCTGGTTCCAGCACCGTCAGCTGGTTCCGGGCCGAGCCTTTGGCTAAGGTGCCTCCTCCTGGGTATCCGAGTTCCGCCAACGCCAGGCGGTCCTTGGTAGTGCTTTTAAGCGCGGGCACCTACAGCTTAGTAACCGGGTTCCAGCACCGTCAGCTGGTCCTCGGTCGTGCCATTGGCTCTTGCACACTGGGGCAACGCATCCGAGTTCCAGCACCGCCAGCTGGTTCTCGGCAGTGTTCTTGTAACAGGTACTCCCTCGTGCCAAGCCTGGTTTCAGCACCGTCAGCTGTTTCCGGGTTGTGTCAACTTCACTGAGACGCCTATGCTTGCCCCGTCGTGGGGCGGTCGAGTTAGCCAACTCCAGGGTGCCTCCAGTTTAGGAGCTTCCTATGTGGGCTGCGTGAACTGGTAGTCAAGGCTGGTTCTGTAGTGCCAGTAGGCCCAGCTCCCCCTGTAGAACTGTTGGGGTTCGGTAACTGTGGCTGCCTCGCGGCCTAGCTGTTCTCTCCTCTCCTGTGGGCCTTGGGGTCCACCACCTGGTTCCAGCACCGTCAGCTGGTTCCGGGCCGAGCCTTTGGCTAAGGTGCCTCCTCCTGGGTATCCGAGTTCCGCCAACGCCAGGCGGTCCTTGGTAGTGCTTTTAAGCGCGGGCACCTACAGCTTAGTAACCGGGTTCCAGCACCGTCAGCTGGTCCTCGGTCGTGCCATTGGCTCTTGCACACTGGGGCAACGCATCCGGGTTCCAGCACCGCCAGCTGGTTCTCGGCAGTGTTCTTGTCACAGGTACTCCCTCGTGCCAAGCCTGGTTTCAGCACCGTCAGCTGTTTCCGGGTTGTGTCAACTTCACTGAGACGCCTATGCTTGCCCCGTCGTGGGGCGGTCGAGTTAGCCAACTCCAGGGTGCCTCCAGTTTAGGAGCTTCCTATGTGGGCTGCGTGAACTGGTAGTCAAGGCTGGTTCTGTAGTGCCAGTAGGCCCAGCTCCCCCTGTAGGACTGTTGGGGTTCGGTAACTGCGGCTGCCTCGCGGCCTAGCTGTTCTCTCCTCTCCTGTGGGCCTTGGGGTCCACCACCTGGTTCCAGCACCGTCAGCTGGTTCCGGGCCGAGCCTTTGGCTAAGGTGCCTCCTCCTGGGTATCCGAGTTCCGCCAACGCCAGGCGGTCCTTGGTAGTGCTTTTAAGCGCGGGCACCTACAGCTTAGTAACCGGGTTCCAGCACCGTCAGCTGGTCCTCGGTCGTGCCATTGGCTCTTGCACACTGGGGCAACGCATCCGGGTTCCAGCACCGCCAGCTGGTTCTCGGCAGTGTTCTTGTCACAGGTACTCCCTCGTGCCAAGCCTGGTTTCAGCACCGTCAGCTGTTTCCGGGTTGTGTCAACTTCACTGAGACGCCTATGCTTGCCCCGTCGTGGGGCGGTCGAGTTAGCCAACTCCAGGGTGCCTCCAGTTTAGGAGCTTCCTATGTGGGCTGCGTGAACTGGTAGTCAAGGCTGGTTCTGTAGTGCCAGTAGGCCCAGCTCCCCCTGTAGGACTGTTGGGGTTCGGTAACTGCGGCTGCCTCGCGGCCTAGCTGTTCTCTCCTCTCCTGTGGGCCTTCGGGTCCACCACCTGGTTCCAGCACCGTCAGCTGGTTCCGGGCCGAGCCTTTGGCTTAGGTGCCTCCTCCTGGGTATCCGAGTTCCGCCAACGCCAGGCGGTCCTTGGTAGTGCTTTTAAGCGCGGGCACCTACAGCTTAGTAACCGGGTTCCAGCACCGTCAGCTGGTCCTCGGTCGTGCCATTGGCTCTTGCACACTGGGGCAACGCATCCGGGTTCCAGCACCGCCAGCTGGTTCTCGGCAGTGTTCTTGTCACAGGTACTCCCTCATGCCAAGCCTGGTTTCAGCACCGTCAGCTGTTTCCGGGTTGTGTCAACTTCACTGAGACGCCTATGCTTGCCCCGTCGTGGGGCGGTCGAGTTAGCCAACTCCAGGGTGCCTCCAGTTTAGGAGCTTCCTATGTGGGCTGCGTGAACTGGTAGTCAAGGCTGGTTCTGTAGTGCCAGTAGGCCCAGCTCCCCCTGTAGGACTGTTGGGGTTCGGTAACTGCGGCTGCCTCGCGGCCTAGCTGTTCTCTCCTCTCCTGTGGGCCTTCGGGTCCACCACCTGGTTCCAGCACCGTCAGCTGGTTCTCGGCAGTGTCTTTTGCTCTTGTACCTTCTGCTCCCCATCCTGGTTCCAGTACCGTCAGCTGGTTCCGGGCAGAGCCTTTGGCTTAGGTGCCTCCTTCTGGGTATCCAAGTTCCACCAATGTCAGGTGGTCCTTGGTAGTGCTTTCAGGCACGGGTACCTCCTGCTTAGTAACCGGGTTCCAGTAACGTCAGCTGGTCCTTGGTAGTTCCATTGGCTCTTGGACATTCGGCTACCCATCCGGGTTCCAGTACCGTCAGCTGGTTCTCGGCAGTGTCTTTTGCTCTTGTACCTTCTGCTCCCCATCCTGGTTCCAGTAACGTCATCTGGTTCCGGGCAGAGCCTTTGGCTTAGGTGCCTCCTTCTGGGTATCCGAGTTCCGCCAACGTCAGGCGGTCCTTGGTAGTGCTTTTTAGCACGGGTACCTCCTGCTTAGTAACCGGGTTCCAGTAACGTCAGCTGGTCCTCGGTAGTTCCATAGGCTCTTGAACCTTCGGGTAGCCATCCGAGTTCCAGTTCCATCAGCTGGTTCTTGGCATTTTCTCAGCCTTCTTGTACCTTCTGCTACATTTCCAAGTTGAAGACCCTAACGTCGACAACCCGGAAGACCACCCCGATGACGACGACCCGGAAGACCACCCCGATGACGACGACGACGACGACGGCGGAGACGACGACGGCTGAGACGACGACGGCGGAGATGACGACACTGGAGACGAAGACCCTGGAGACGACAACATGGAAGACCGAGAAGCAGAAGAACAAGAGGCTGCAGAACAAAGAGCAGAAGAACATTAAGCATAAGACTTAATATCAGAGCAAAAGATATTATCTAAATTATATGCAGAAGAAGACTAAGCAGTGTATGGGGGTGAGTCCGTTCCTCCTCGTGGTGCCCCTGGATAAAGCCTGATGCTGCAGGCCAAACTGAACGCGGACAAATGTAACTTTTGTGACTGGCAGAACGGAAGGTGTAATCTTCCAACTTTTATAGATAACAACTACGGGAATGCCTGTCACAAATGAGAATATGATGAAGAAGTAGAATAGGAAGAATAATAACAGTGGAATAAAAAGAATATGTAGAATAGGAAGAATAATAATAGTTGAAGAAAATGAATATGAAGAATGTAATAAAAAAAAAAATAGGTAGAAGATGAAGAAGAAGATGAATAAGGTGAAGAAGTTGATGTCAAGGATGCTGATGATGATGAAGATGAAAGTGTGGGAAAAGAAAAAAAAAAAAAAGAAAAAAAAGAAGGGGAAGGGCGTGGAATAGTGAAACATCAATATCTGACAAAATAAAAAAAATTTACATACTCAATATCTTTTTCAATCCGAACTTCTTTAAAAAAAAAAAAAAAAACATGCTATTCTATTTGATTGGACTAATCCTCATTGCCTTTAATGTCTCCGCCACCTCCCCCATACATCCTACATTATTCTTAGTTGTTTTCCTTCAGGTAGAATGAACCTACAAGGAAAGAAAGGGTTTATTTTAATTCCGATATTTTGGTCCCATTGACTTGCATTGGGATCGGGTATCGGTATCGGCGATATCCGATATTTTTTGAATATCGGCCGATCCAAACCGATACCGATACTTTCCGATATCGGAAGGTATCGCTCAACACTAATCATTAGTGATAAAAAATTAAAATATGTAGTTATTTGATGTAGTGATAATTCACCGTGCATATTATAATCACTCACATCCGTCCTTTAACCATTGTGCTTACAATCCATTTTCTCAGATGCATCTTCAGTTTGTATGTGGTACCCAGAAATGTGAATGGGAGTCTACTACTGTATACCCTCTACATGATTAAGATAAATTGGAGATTTTTCAGTGACATTCACCATGAATTCAATAGAAATACATTGCAGCTTGCTCCATTGGATGTCGTATTATGGAAATTACGGGCCTAGTTTATCAAAGCTTTTACGCCATGTAATAATTCAACTCATATGGTGGTACACGGAGATAGAAAACAGGAATACTTTAAATCTTCGGTTGGTTTATTATATTGCATAAACCAACAAGAAGGGGAAAGTAAACCCTGCCCTTCAGGGAAAAATAGGAAAGCAGGAAAGAAAACAAAATGCTGTAATGCAGTTGATATGTATGTTGGGAGCAGCCCGCTCTGGAGCAGCACAGGTTCAGTCTTTCCTCCACAAGACACAAAACCACTAGAGATCCTCTCCCCAGCCTTGCTGAATAAAGACTCCCTCTGGAGCCCAGCTATTTAAGCCCCAGACCAAACCCTGGGGTGGAGATAAGGTGGACATCCTCCCACCCGCTATATGGACGTCCACATGAAAGCCAGCCCATTATGTAAATTAACTTAACCCCTCATGGCACTTAGCGTGCTGGAGGAAAAAACTCTGGGTTTCACGTCACTGACGCCATTAAGAGTAGCGATATATAACTCCCCTCCAGTACTTTACCATTGAATTTGTCACAGCCAGTATTCTGGCTTGAAAAGCTTTGAATAGTGGACTAATTTTCGTGAACTTAAGGCTGCTCTAATTTTGTGACTTTTGGCTTTTTTGCCCCATTTTTGCCCAGCCCGGACAAAGTGGGCAGTTCTGGGGCAGTATAGGGACATGATGTTTGCCACTCATCAAATTCATAATGAGTGGTCACATTCGCTATGCCACAAATTGTACTCTAGGAGGGACTGGAGTATGATTTGCGGTGAAGCGCACACAAAGAGGTACGCTACTCAGCCGATTCTCTTAACTCATGAAAAAGCGTATGCCAGGAGCATCTGACTCCAGCACATCTCCTCACCAAGACTATAGGATCATCTGACTTCAGCACATCTCCTCATCAAGACTATAGGAACATCTAACTTCAGCACATCTCCTCATCACGGCATCAAGAGTGTTGTGGTTCTTTGTTTTCTGACCCAAAGTCAGATTGCCGGATCACCAGAAAGGCCAAATTAAGAGATTAGGCCCTCCAAAATAACAAGCACTCGGATGAAAGAATGCACACTTGTGAGCAAAAGAATTCTGTTTATTCTTCAGTGAACACTTCTTCTTTATACCATTTACAAACAAAACAATTTATGTAGCCCCCCCTGTTACCCAGGTCATGATGACTTTATCTACCATGTTCCATAATAGCTTTTGCACAACCTGAACACATTGCATATGAGATACTTAGTAAATAAATTATGAAATCCTTGACTATTAGTCTATAAGACTAGTTAATACTAAAAAAAATTAAACAGAGAGGAAAAACATTTAGCCCTGCTATGTCAGGAGCATCTAACTCCAACACACTTCCTTATCAAGGCATCAGGAGCGTCTGACTCCAGCCCATCTCCTCATCAAGGCCGATCTCAACAACTCTGATCTTGGTGATTCGGGCTGAATATATTTTCCCTAGATGCACTGGGTAGCTTCTACAGCTTTACAGTATAAAGGCAAAATTATATTTAGAATTGAAAGTCCTCAGTGGTTGATACCTTTAATGGCTAATTGAAAAGATGGTAAATTGCAAGTTTTCGAGACTACTCAGGCCTCTTCATCAGGCAAAGACTAATGCAACATCTGAAGAATCACATATTTATACAAAACACAGCACAGAACTGTCATTTCATTATGGGAGAGTGATAAACAGTAGTGTCCATAAATATTGGAATAGTTGTGTTAGTCTATGCCTGATGAAGAGACGTATGTAGTCTCGAAAGCTTGCAATTTGTTACCATCTTTTCAGTTAGCCATTAAAAGGTATCAACCAAAGAGGACTCTCAATTTTAAATATTATTCTATCGACTGGCTTACACGGTACCAAGATATATATCTTTCCTGTAGTATAAAGGCAGACACTCATTGTGCCGTCTTCTGAGCTCGCATGCAGTATCGTTGCACGCATTTTCCTCAGGGTTGTAAAGCAACCGTACCACCTATAACCTTATAACCCAAAAGCAGCCACAACACTTTTATTCAATGCACCTTGTTTTATTATAAATGTCCTTTTTATTTTGTGCCGTCAGAAGTCTGAAACAGATCAATTATATTCTCTCGCTAAATAAACACTTTGTGCCACTGTACATGAAAAATAGGTTAATCCGACAAAATTGTATTTCTCAGCTACACCCATCATTGAAAATGACAACAGAGACAGGAAATCTGTAGGTAATACACAGCAAAGGACATGTGATTATAGGTAAAGAATGATGCTATTCCATCACACGTTTAACAAGTCTTAGATGTGAAGAGACAGCTATGATTGTAATATATTGATTTATAATCACTGGCTGCCACTTTCTTACTCTTTATGTTATATTTTGTAGCGCAGATGAAAGATTTGATGCTTCATTTCATACTAATGTTCTAGTGAACTCATCTGGACACTGCGAGTATTTACCACCAGGTAAGATGACCATTTTTCGTATTTTGCCTTGATTATACCAATTTTATTTCCTGACCTTCTTGTTATCTGTTTGGGATTGCATTTTAGCATTTTTTCATGTCATTGGATATTCCTTGTCTTAACCTCCATTTAAAAGACATAATCTGCAGGTGTTTTTCAATCCCAAAGATTTTTCAAAACTTATCTTTAGGGTATGTAGTTATTTTTATGTCTTATCATGTCTGTGATAACATACTGTTTGAAAATGATTGAAATATTTACAGTAATATATGTTATCACTTGGTTTTGGATTGGATTTTGAAGGAAATTCTGCATCAACAAAATACCAATTTTTTTTAAATGAGGTTTTGTATTCAAAGAGTGGTCTGAAGTCAAGGTAAATTTCATCATAAATCCTTTTCTACTTTTTCTTCCTACTTCATATTTGTTTGAAAATCCAAGTGCATGCTGGGATACTCAAATACAGAGTCCTTGGGGGCAGAGGCTGTGGTCTCAGCCGTTCCCCCTACCCTCTGCCTGAAATGAAGCCCCTGCAGGTGACGTCACTGGTCTATGCACGCTGGGTATTCTGACACTGCTCTGTTACCGGCTCATTACTGTCCATCTGATTCAGCAATATTGTGCACGCTGTGATTGTGTACAGTGCTCAGGGACAGGGCATGAACAAACCCGACCCCTGAAACAAGGGTCACTGATGATGCTTTATTTCAGGGAAGGGACTGCAGCAGTGACCACAGCCTCTGCCCCCTGATGATGCTTCATTTTTGAATCCCAGCATTCCTAGCAGGGAATAAAATCGAAAATATGTTAGTGTAATTAGAGAACAGTAGGGCATTTTAAATGTAAGTATATCAAAAAATTTGTTTAGATAAAAAAAATAGGGATTTACAATTACATTAACTGTGACTTCGGAACACCCATTTACGCTACCATTCAAAAGTTTAGCGTCACCCAGACAATATTGTGTTTTCCATGAAAACTTATACTTTTATTAATCAAATGAGTTGCCAAATGAATTGAAAATCTAGACATTGACAAGGTTTGAAAAAAAGATTTTTATTTGAAATAATAATTTTCTCCTTTAAACTTTGCTTTCGTCAAAGAATGCCCTTTTGCAGCAATTACAACATTGCAGACCTTTGGCATTCTAGCAGTTAATTTGTTGAGGTTATCTGGAGAAATTTCACCCCATGAATCCAGAAGCCCTCCCACAAGTTGGTTTGGCTTGATGGGCACTTTTTGCGTACCATACGGTCAAGCTGCTCCCACAACAGCCCAATGGGTTGAGATCTGGTGACTGTGCTGGCCACTTCATTACAGATAGAATACCAGCTGCCTGCTTCTTCCCTAAATAGTTCTTGCATAATTTGGAGGTATGCTTTGGGTCATTGTCCTGTTGTAGGATGACTGCGGAGACCCATGTGTCGTAAACAGTGCCTTCCCCCTTCCCGCAAGTCCTGTAAAGACAACGCAAACAGGCCTAGATGGGTTGAACAGGTCCTGTCGTAGGATGAAATTGGTCCAATCAAGCGCTGTCTACAGGGTATGGCATTGCATTGCAAAATGGAGTGATAGCCTTCCTTATTCAAAATCCCTTTTACCTTGGCGTCAGGCACTCTTCCAGCATCTTTCCAGTTGTTCTGTGTCTCACAAAGGTTCTTCTGTGTGATCCAAACACCTCAAACATGGATTCGTCTGTCCATATCACTTTTTTTCCAATCTTTCTCTGTCCAATGTCTGTGTTCTTTTGCCCATATTAATCTTTTCCTTTTATTAGCCAGTCTCACATATGGCTTTTTCTTTGCCACTCTGCCCTGAAGGCCAGCATCCCGGAGTTGCCTCTTCACTGTAGACATAGACACTTGCCTTTTGCGTGTACTCTTTAATGGAGCTGCCAGTTGAGGACCTGTGAGGCGTCGATTTCTCAAACTAAAGACTCTAATGTACTTGTCTTGTTGCTCAGTTGTGCAGCGAGGCCTCCCACTTCTCTTTCTACTTTAGTTAGAGCCTGTTTGTGCTCTCTTCTGAAGGGAGTAGTACACGCCTTTGTAGGAAATCTTCAGTTTCTTGGCAATTTCTCGCATGAAATATCCTTCATTTCTAAGAACAAGAATAGACTGTCGAGTTTCACATGAATGTTCTTTTTTCTGTCCATTTTGAGAGTCTAATGGAACCAACAAATGTAATGCTGTAGATTCTCAACTAGCTCAAAGGAAGGTCAGGTTTATAGGTTCTCTAATCAGCCAAAGTGTTTTCAGCTGTGCTAACATACAGTACAGACCAAAAGTTTGGACACACCTTTTCATTTAAAGATTTTTGTGTATTTTCATGACTATGAAAATTGTAAATTCACATTGAAGGCATCAAAACTATGAATTAACACATGTGGAATTATATACTTAACAAAAAAGTGTAAAACAACTGAAAATATGTCTTATATTCTAGGTTCTTCAAAGTAGCCACCTTTTGCTTTGATGACTGCTTTGTACACTCTTGGCGTTCTCTTGATGAGCTTCAAGAGTTAGTCACCGGAAATGGTCTTCCAACAATCTTGAATGAGTTCCCAGAGATGCTTAGCACTTGTTGGCCCTTTTACCTTCACTCTGCGGTCCAGCTCACCCCAAACCATCAGGTCCTCTGGCGTAGCACCCCATCACTTTCCTTCTTTGTCAAATAGTCCTTCACAGCCTGGAGGTGTGTTTGGGGTCATTGTCCTGTTGAAAAATAAATCATGGTCCAACTAAACGCAAACTGGATGGAATAGCATGCCGCTGCAAGATGCTGTGGTAGCCATTCTGGTTCAGTATGCCTTCAATTTTGAATAAATCCCCAACAGTGTCACCAGCAAAGCACCCCCACACCATCACACCTCCTCCTCCATGCTTCACGGTGGGAACCAGGCATGTAGAGTCCATCCGTTTACCTTTTCTGCATCACACAAAGACACGGTGGTTGGAACCAAAGATCTCAAATTTGGACTCATCAGACCAAAGCACAGATTTCCACTGGTCTATTGTCCATTCCTTGTGTTCTTTAGCCCAAACAAGTCTCTTCTGCTTGTTGCCTGTCTTTAGCAGTGGTTTCCTAGCAGCTATTTTACCATGAAGGCCTGCTGCGTAATGTCTCCTCTTAACAGTTGCTGTAGAGATGTGTCTGCTGCTAGAACTCTGTGTGGCATTGACCTGGTCTCTAAACTGAGCTGCTGTTAACCTGCGATTTCTGAGGCTGGTGACTCGGATAAACTTATCCTCAGAAGTTGAGGTGATTCTTGCTCTTCCTTTCCTGGGGCGGTCCTCATGTGAGCCAGGTTCTTTGCAGCGCTTGATGGTTTTTACAAATGCACTTGGGGACACTTTCAAAGTTTTCCAATTTTTTTTGACTGGCTGACCTTAAAGTAATGATGGCCACTCGTTTTTCTTTACTTAGCTGCTTTTTTCTTGTTATAATACAAATTCTAGCAGTCTATTCAGTAGGACTATCAGCTGTGTATCCACCAGACTTCTGCACAACACAACTGATGGTCCCAACCCCATTTATAAGGCAAGAAATCCCACTTATTAAACCTGACAGGGCACACCTGTGAAATGAAAACCATTTTCGGTGACTACCTCTTGAAGCTCATCAAGAGAATGACAAGAGTGTGCAAAGCAGTCATCAAAGCAAAAGGTGGCTGCTTTGAAGAACCTAGAATATAAGACATATTTTCAGTTGTTTCATACTTTTTTGTTAAGTATATAATTCCACATGTGTTAATTCATAGTTTTGATACCTTCAGTGTGGATTTACAATTTTCATAGTCATGAAAATACGGAAAAATCTTTAAATTAGATGGTGTGTCCAAACTTTTGGTCTGTACTGTATTTGCACAAGGGTTTTCAAGGGTATTCTAACCATTCATTAGCTTTCTTACACAGTTAGCAAACACAAAGTACCATAAGAACACTGGAGTGATGGTTGTTGAAAATGAGCCTCTATACACCTATGAAGATATTGCATTTCAAACTAGACGTTTACAGCTAAAATAGTCATTTATCATATTAACAATGTATAGAGTGTATTTCTGAATCATTTAATGTTAGCTTCATTGGAAAAAACGGTGCTTTTCTTTCAAAAATAAGGAAATTTCTAAGTGACCCTAAACTTTTGAACAGTAGTGTATATGTATTGTTTTTTCATATCACATCTGCATTTAAAAAGTTACAAAGCTAACAATTTCTACACAGGCTTCTAGATTCACACTTCTGACTTTTCTTTTGTTTTACAAAAGACTTTTCAGCAGCCTCATTACTTTCATAGGCTTGACAGCAAACACCTCTATACTTAGTTCATACCCCTGGGTCTACCTTTCACATTAGATGATTTCACAGTTGACCCTGCTCCTTCTCCCTTCACATGGAACCTATGCTGTCACTCCTTTGATGCTTCAATACAAAAAAATCAGGTGTAAGCCAGTCTTTTTTTACTGCTAATTTACTCCTGGATTTCCTGAAACAACACGAAGTATGAGTCTAGAATAGCCTCAATAGCCAGTGTGAGAATTGCAAGATATTTAAAAAAAATGATTGTGATATGAAAAATAAAAAAGTATTACCAAGAATGTACAAAAACTAATTTAATATAAAAACCTGATTTGAACAGTAGGACATTTTATGATGACACATTTCCTTTTCAATAGAATTTGTATCTGTTAGTTAGTGGTTTCTTAGTTGTGAAAGAAAGGGAAGTAGAGAAATCCTTTATACCTGGGGTTCCTAATGTTATTGTATCCTATCCAACAACAGTAGGCGGTATGTGAAATATATTATTAAGTACTGGTAAAATTGCCTTAAAATTTACACTGTAGCAATGGCAATGTACATTCTAATAGCAAAACAAAATCCCCCCAAAATGTGGCAAAATCTAAATCTGCGATTAGTTGTTCAATTAAGAGTTCTACACTAGTTGTTTTAATATCAAGTACATGTTAAAAGTCCAAGTCTAGTGCCTCTGAAATTGCTTTGACCCTGGCATCTAGTTCCTGATTCTGTCTCTGGATTCAATATAAACTTATCACAGTTTGGGAATTGCAAATTCCAGAACCATTAGATGGAGAGGACTTCTCAATATAACCCCTCTAAAAAACACTTTCGATTTGCTTTAACCCCTTTCTGCCAGCTGACGGAATAGTACGTCAGCTGGCAGATCCCCTGCTTTGAGGCGGGCTCCGGCGGTGAGCCCAACTCAAAGCCGCGACATGTCAGCTGTTTTGTACAGCTGACATGTGCGCGCAATGAGCGCGAGCGGAATCGCGATCCGTCCGCACCCATTAACTAGTTAAATGCCGCCGTCAAGCGCTGACAGCGGCATTTAACTAGCGCTCCCCGCCGAGCGGCCGGAAATGCTCGCACCGCTGACCCCGTCACATGATCGGGGATCAGCGGTGAATTGTCATAACAACCAGAGGTCTCCGTGAGACCTCTATGGTTGTTGATGGTCGATTGCTTTGAGCGCCACCCTGTGGTCGGCGTTCAAAGCAACCCTGCATTTCTGCTACAAAGAGGTGATCTGTGCTTCACCTCTATATAGCAGAGGCGATTGAGTTATGCATGCTTCTAGCTTCCTATGGAGGCTATTGAAGCATGCCAAAATTAACCCCTTCATGACCCAGCCTATTTTGACCTTAAAGACCTTGCCGTTTTTTGCAATTCTGACCAGTGTCCATTTATGAGGTAATAACTCAGGAACGCTTCAACGGATCCTAGCGGTTCTGAGATTGTTTTTTCGTGACATATTGGGCTTCATGTTAGTGGTAAATTTAGGTCAATAAATTCTGCGTTTATTTGTGATAAAAACGGAAATTTGGCGAAAATTTTGAAAATTTCGCAATTTTCACATTTTGAATTTTTATTCTGTTAAACCAGAGAGTTATGTGACACAAAATAGTTAATAAATAACATTTCCCACATGTATACTTTACATCAGCACAATTTTGGAAACAAAATTTTTTTTTGCTAGGAAGTTATAAGGGTTAAAATTTGACCAGCGATTTCTCATTTTTACAACAAAATTTACAAAACCATTTTTTTAGGGACCACCTCACATTTGAAGTCAGTTTGAGGGGTGTATATGGCTGAAAATACCCAAAAGTGACACCATTCTAAAAAATGCACCCCTCAAGGTACTCAAAACCACATTCAATAAGTTTATTAACCCTTCAGGTACTTCACAGCAGCAGAAGCAACATGGAAGGAAAAAATTAACATTTAACTTTTTAGTCACAAAAATTATCTTTTAGCAACAATTTTTTTATTTTCCCAATGATAAAAGGAGAAACTGAACCCCGACAGTTGTTGTCCAATTTGTCCTGAGTACGCTGATACCTCATATGTGTGGGTAAACCACTGTTTGGGCGCACGGCAGGGCTTGGAAGGGAAGGAGCGCCATTTGACTTTTTGAATGAAAAATTGGCTCCACTCTTTAGCGGACACCATGTCACGTTTGGAGAGCCCCCATGTGCCTAAAAATTGGAGCTCCCCCACAAGTGACCCCATTTTGGAAACTAGACGCCCCAAGGAACTTATCTAGATGCCTAGTGAGCACTTTGAACCCCCAGGTGCTTCACAAATTGATCTGTAAAAATGAAAAAGTACTTTTTTTTTCACAAAAAAATTATTTTCGCCTCAATTTTTTCATTTTCACATGGGCAATAGGATAAAATGGATCCTAAAATTTGTTGGGCAATTTCTCCCGAGTACGCCAATATCTCATATGTGGGGGTAAACCACTGTTTGGGCACACGGCAGGGCTCGGAAGGGAAGGCGCGCCATTTGACTTTTTGAATGGAAAATTAGCTCCAATTGCTAGCGGACACCATGTCGCGTTTGGAGAGCCCCTGTGTGCCTAAACATTGGAGCTCCCCCACAAGTGACCCCATTTTGGAAACTAGACCCCCCAAGGAACTTATCTAGATGCATATTGAGCACTTTAAACCCCCAGGTGCTTCACAGAAGTTTATAACGCAGAGCCATGAAAATAAAAAATAATTTTTCTTTCCTCAAAAATGATTTTTTAGCCTGGAATTTCCTATTTTGCCAAGGGTATTAGGAGAAATTGGACCCTAAATGTTGTTGTCCAGTTTGTCCTGAGTTCGCTGATACCCCATATGTGGGGGTAAACCACTGTTTGGGCGCACGGCAGGGCTCGGAAGGGAAGGCACGCCATTTGGCTTTTTAAATGGAAAATTAGCTCCAATCATTAGCGGACACCATGTCACGTTTGGAGAGCCCCTGTATGCCTAAACATTGGAGATCCCCCACAAATGATCCAATTTTGGAAACTAGACCCCCAAAGGAACTAATCTAGATGTGTGGTGAGGACTTTGAACCCCCAAGTGCTTCACAGAAGTTTATAACGCAGAGCCATGAAAACAAAAAAAAAAAAAATTATTTTCTCAAAAATGATCTTTTAGCCTGCAATTTTTTATTTTCCCAAGGGTAACAGGAGAAATTTGACCCCAAAAGTTGTTGTCCAGTTTCTCCTGAGTACGCTGATACCCCATATGTGGGGGTAAACCACTGTTTGGGCGCACGTCGGGGCTCGGAAGTGAGGGAGCACCATTTGACTTTTTGAATACAAGAGTGGCTAAAATCAATGGTGGCGCCATGTTGCGTTTGGAGACCCCTGATGTGCCTAAACAGTGAAAACCCCTCAATTCTACCTCCAACACTAACCCCAACACACCCCTAACCCTAATCCCAACTGTAGCCATAACCCTAATCACAACCCTAACCACAACCCTAATTCCAACCCTAACCCTAAGGCTATGTGCCCACGTTGCGGATTCGTGTGAGATTTTTCAGCATCATTTTTGAAAAATCCGCGGGTAAAAGGCACTGCGTTTTACCTGCGGATTTACCGCGGATTTCCAGCGTTTTTTGTGCGGATTTCACCTGTGGATTCCTATTGAGGAACAGGTGTAAAACGCTGTTGAATCCGCACAAAGAATTTACATGCTGCGGAAAATACAACCCAGCGTTTCCGCGCTGTATTTTCCGCACCAAGGGCACAGCGGATTTAGTTTTCCATAGGTTTACATGGTACTGTAAAGCTGATGGAACACTGCTGCGAATCCGCAGCGGCCAATCCGCACCGTGTGCACATCGCCTAATTCTAAAGGTATGTGCACACACTGCGGAAAACGCTGCGGATCCGCAGCAGTTTCCCATGAGTTTACAGTTCAATGTAAACCTATGGGAAACAAAAATCGCTGTACACATGCTGCAGAAAAACTGCACGGAAACGCAGCGGTTTACATTCTGCAGCATGTCACTTGATTCTGCGGATTCCGCAGCGGTTTTACAACTGCTCCAATAGAAAATCGCAGTTGTAAAACCGCAGTGAAATGCGCAGAAAAACCGCGGTAAATCCGCCATAAATCCGCAGCGGTTTAGCACTACGGATTTATCAAATCCGCAGCGGAAAAATCCGCAGAGGAACAGAATACGTGTGCACATACCGAAATCCTAACCCTAGCCCTAACCCTAACCCTAGCCCTAACCCTAACCCTAGCCCTAACCCTAGCCCTAACCCTAGCCCTAGCCCTAACCCTAACCCTAACGCTAACCCTATTCTAACCTTAGTGGAAAAAAAAAATCTTTATTTTTTTATTGTCCCTACCTATGGGGGTGACAAAGTGGGGGGGTCATTTATTATTTTTTTTATTTTGATCACTGTGATAGATTATATCTCAGTGATCAAAATGCACTTTGGAATGAATCTGCCGGCCGGCAGATTCGGCGAGCGCACTGCGCATGTGCCCGCCATTTTGGAAGATGGCGGCGCCCAGGGAGAAGGCGGACGGACCCCGCCAGGATCTGTAAGTATGATGGGGTGGGGGGGAGCACGGGGGGGATCGGAGCATGGGGGGAGGGATCGGAGCACGGGGGGGTGGAACAGAGCACGGGGGGGTGGAACGGAGCACGGGGGGTGGATCGGAGCACGGGGGGGTGGATGATGCACAGGGGGTGGATCGCAGTGCAGGGGGGTTGGATCGGAGCACGGGGGGGTGATTGGAGCACGGGGGAGCGGACAAGAGCACGGGGGGAGCGGAGCACAGGACGGAGGGGAGCCGGAGCAGTGTTCCGGACAGATCGGTGGCTTGGGGGGGCGATCGGTGGGGTGAGGTGGGGGCACATTAGTGTTTCCAGCCATGGCCGATGATATTGCAGCATCGGCCATGGCTGGATTGTAATATTTCACCAGTTTTAATAGGTGAAATATTGCAAATCGCTCTGATTGGCAGTTTCACTTTCAACAGCCAATCAGAGCGATCGTAGCCACGGGGGGTGAAGCCACCCCCCCTGGGCTAAACTACCACTCCCCCTGTCCCTGCAGATCGGGTGAAATGGGAGTTAACCCTTTCACCCGATCTGCAGGGACGCGATCTTTCCATGACGCCACATAGGCGTCATGGGTCGGATTGGCACCGACTTTCATGACGCCTACGTGGCGTCATGGGTCGGGAAGGGGTTAAAAAAAAGTGTTTAAAAATATAAAAAAATAAAAAATATATAAAAGTTCAAATCACCCCCATTTTGCCCCAAGCAAAATAAAACAAAAAAAATCAAACATACACGTATTTGGTATCGCCACGTTCAGATTTGCCCGATCTATCAATAAAAACAAAGGATTAACCTGACCGCTAAAAAAATTACGTTTTTTTGGTCGCTGCGACATTGAATTAAAATGCAATAATGGACGATCAAAAGAACGTATCTACATCAAAATGGTATCATTAAAAATGCCAGCTCGGCATGCAAAAAATAAGCCCTCACCTGACCCCAGATCATGAAAATTGGAGACGCTACGGGTATCGGAAAATCGCGCATTTTTTTTTTAGCAAACTTTGGAATTTTTTTTCACCAGTTAGATAAAAAATAACCTAGACATATTAGGTGTCTATGAACTTGTAATGACCTGGAGAATCATAATGGCAGGTTAGTTTTAGCATTTGATGAACGTAGCAAAAAAGCCAAATAAAAAACAAGTGTGAGATTTAACTTTTTTTGCAATTTCATCACACTTGGAATTTTTTTCCCGTTTTCTGCTACATGACATGGTAAAACCAATGGTATAATTCAAAAGCACATCTCGTCCCGCAAAAAATAAGCCCTAATATGGCCATATTGACGGAAAAATAAAAAAGTTATGGCTCTGGGAAGGAGGGGAGCGAAAAACGAAAATGAAAAAACGGAAAAAGCTCCGGGGGTGAAGGGGTTAATGAACAAAGAATGATGTTTCTGAAATTCTATGAAATTGCATTGTATTCGATTTAAAGGTACTTGTTTAACTAACAGGAAAGCATGGAAGAAATAGATGTCTGTGTGAGACAACATGTGAGCAACAATGAAACATTGATTTCTATTATGTTTTTTTTCTTTCGATATACTACTGTTATCCGAAAACAGAAAGAATATATTCTCCTACATAAATCCACCATGAAGCTGATTTTTTATGCCAAGACTGTACTGGTCTTTTGATTACTTCTCCATCAAATTCACTTTGATTGTTCTGTATTTTCAGTCAATGTAATTTCCAGTGTAAGGAAATTGTAAGAACTTTTTAGTTAAAGAAGTTGCATTGTGAAGATAACAAATTCAGTACCATATTAGCGTATAAGAACATCATCGTGGTGGACCTGAGTTATTAGCAAGAGCAGATACCCAATAACAAAATGCGGCTCATGTTTTGGTGGAATCGACCTAGATATGTATTACATGGTCTTTTTTCAATTGGGTTGTTTGGTTGGTTTGTGAGGTTTATGGCACATATTATAATTTCTACATGTGATTGCTGAGTTAACTTCTCATTAAAAATAAGTTTTCATTTTCATCGTGAGATATGATTAATATTATCATTCTCATTGTTCCATCAACATCATACATGAAATAATCTGCATGGTGGCACCATCTCTATTTTAAAATGGACATATGATGACTTATACAATCACTCCACCATTAGGTACCATCTAAGTACTTAATTTGCATCACTTTCTATTTATCTTCACAGTAAGTATAAGTTCTTTAAAAAATACCAAATCAACTTGCTTTTTAGAAAGACTTAAAAGACCAATGGAAATGTGTATAAAAAAAAGCAAAGGAAAAAAAAATTCTCAAAACGTTTTCATTCTTCCAATGTACAAAAATACAAATCAAATATAAAAATGAACTTAAAGTAAAAAATCTAATGAAACATTTAAATGTAATAGCAACCAATATTTGATAAAATAGAATTAGCAGAAGCCACATCACCTAGTTTCTAGTGACATAGGTTATGGGTGGAGTTGGGCATCTCTATAAAATGGTGTAGAACATGTGAACATACTGTATACTACTACACAGAGAAGAGTTCAGGACACTGTAACATTCTTCACCTTTATTCCATCTCTACCATAACCTTAGTACATAATCTAATATTCCAGTCCTAAAAGCCTAATATACCCATCCATACTTCTAATGTTCCATTATTTAATTATTGTTTTACGTTAGCTTGTAGAATTCTGCATTGTAAAATGCATTTGCATTTGCACAACACTCTCCAGACTTTAGAATTTTATGTTTCCAATTCTGAAAATTACATCTTTTTATATAGATAGAAAAGTCACCCTCTGTCACCATAAATATTTGCCAGTTTTGTTTTTTTTCTGCACCTATAAAGTCGTATGAATGAATTTTTTTAAATGTTGTATTTGATATGTGAGCCAGTCTAATTCTTGAGGTGTACCCTCAGTTATGTAGCAAAATACATATAGTTGTGTATATAATAACCAGTTCTCTATTACTGTGGTCCACTGGATTTTGGCCGTTGCAGTACAAAGGAGGACATCAGAAAACTGCATGAATTTAGACACGATCCTCATCACTTTGACATCATATAAACATTAAGAACATGGACGAGGCCCCTAGACGTTGGTGAGGTGCATTGCTACATGATCACAGACTTATTAGTGGAAAAGCCAAACTTTACCTGCCAAAAATACAAGCTTGTGTCCCTGCTGGAGGAAAAGTTGCAATGTCTAGAAAAGAGAACAGCTACATTAAAAATAATTAAGAATGGTTATACAGGAAAATATATACTGTATGTCCTTGTGCTGGGTGATGAATTCTTAGACAGAGCAGAAGTATCTCTTCAGATTACAGAAAGAGAAGACATTTATAGTGTACCTGAAGAAACAGAGGAATGGAAGCATGTGACCCAGAGAAGTAGGAGGATCAGGATGCAGTCAGCACCCATACTGCTCAGGAACCAGTACCAGGCTCTTGCGCAGAATAACGGTGATCAAATCAGTCAAGATAAGTCTTTGACCACAATGAATAACCTTGTAAGAAGAGATGAGCGAATATTTCAATGTTCGGTATGGACTATGATCACCGAATTTGTAATATTTATTCGTTGAATATTCGCTGAACATAACCGAATGTCATTACGGTCAATGGGAAGCAAAAACAAATGCATGCACAACACCTTATCATGGCCCCAAAAGCTGCCAAAACACATGAAATAAGGGACAGACACCAGGAACGTGGCCTCAGTTCACTCACGGTACAAATTGTAGCATGGCACTGCAGTAATCAGCCAGGCATGAGGTATCCTGGTCGTAGCCAGTATTTACATCTTTCAATTGAGGGTAAAAGTAAGATGAGGTGGGTGAGGGATCGGTTTAGGCCTGCTGTGCTGGGAGCCCTGATATCACATACAACCTTCTTTCATGCTGAGCCACACTCAGGAGGCACAAATATCAGTTTATATATAAAACAAGAAGAGATTATACAGTGCTATGCAAATTAATTTGGACAAAGCATTTTTTAACCCCTTTCTGCCATTGGACGTAATATTCCGTCCATGTGGGGTGGGCCTTAATTCCCAAGGACGGAATATTACGTCCAGCACGATCGGCCGCGCTCACGGGGGGAGCGCCGCCGATCGCGGCCGGGTGTCAGCTGCTTATCGCAGCTGACATCCGGCACTATGTGCCAGGAGCGGTCTCGGACCGCCCCCGGCACATTAACCCCCGGCACACCGCGATCAAAGATGATCGCGATGTGCCGGCGGTGCAGGGAAGCATCGCGCAGGGAGGGGGCTCCCTGCGTGCTTCCCTGAGACCCCCGCAGCAACGCGATGTGATCGCGTTGCTCCGGGGGTCTCCTACCTCCCTCCCTGCAGGAAGTCCCGGATCCAAGATGGCCGCGGATCCGGGTCCTGCAGGGAGGGAGGTGGCTTACCAAGTGCCTGCTCAGAGCAGACACTTGGTAACGCTGCACTGCTCTCAGACAGATCGGTGATCTGTCAGAGTGCTGTGCAAACTGGCAGATCACCGATCTGTATTGTCCCCCCCTGGGACAAAGTAAAAAAGTAAAAAAAAAAATTTCCAAGTGTGTAAAAAAAAAAAAAAAAAAAAAAAAAATCCTAAATAATGAAAAAAAAAAAAATATTATTCCCATAAATACATTTCTTTATCTAAATAAAAAAAAAAACAATAAAAGTACACATATTTAGTATCGCCGCGTCCGTAACGACCCGACCTATAAAACTGGCCCACTAGTTAACCGCTTCAGTAAACACCGTAAGAAAAAAAAAAAAAAAAAAACGAGGCAAAAATCAACGCTTTATTATCATACCGCCAAACAAAAAGTGGAATAACACGCGATCAAAAAGACGGATATAAATAACCATGGTACCGCTGAAAGCGTCATCTTGTCCCGCAAAAAATGAGCTGCCATACAGCAACATCAGCAAAAAAATAAAAAAGTTATAGTCCTCAGAATAAAGCAATGCAAAAATAATTATTTTTTTCTATAAAATAGTTTTTATCGTATAAAAGCGCCAAAACATAAAAAAGATATAAATGAGGTGTCGCTGTAATCATACTGAACCGAAGAATAAAACTGCTTTATCAATTTTACCAAACGCGGAACGGTATAAACGCCTCCCCCAAAAGAAATTCATGAATAGCTGGTTTTTGGTCATTCTGCCTCACAAAAATCGGAATAAAAAGTGATCAAAAAATGTCACGTGCCCGAAAATGTTACCAATAAAAACGTCAACTCGTCCCGCAAAAAACAAGACCTCACATGACTCTGTGGACTCAAATATGAAAAATTATAGCTCTCAAAATGTGGTAACACAAAAAATATTTTTTGCAATAAAAAGCGTCTTTCAGTGTGTGACGGCTGCCAATCATAAAAATCCGCTAAAAAACCCGCTATAAAAGTAAATGAAAAAAATGTATTTATTTCCATTTTCCCATTAGAGTTAGGGCTAGGGTTAGGGCTAGGGCTAGGTTTAGGGCTAGGGTTAGGGCTAGGGTTAGGGCTAGGGCTAGGGTTAGGGCTAGGGTTAGGGTTAGGGCTAGGGCTAGGGTTAGGGCTAGGGTTAGGGTTGGGGCTAGGGTTAGGGCTAGGGTTAGGGCTAGGGTTAGGGCTAGGGTTAGGGTTAAGGCTACAGTTAGGGTTGGGGCTAAAGTTAGGGTTAGGGTTTGGATTACATTTACGGTTGGGAATAGGGTTGGGATTAGGGTTAGGGGGGTGTCTGGGTTAGAGGTGTGGTTAGGGTTACCGTTGGGATTAGGGTTAGGGGTGTGTTTGGATTAGGGTTTCAGTTATAATTGGGGGGTTTCCACTGTTTAGGCACATCAGGGGGATCTCCAAACGCGACATGGCAACCGATCTCAATTCCATCCAATTCTGCATTGAAAAAGTAAAACAGTGCTCCTTCCCTTCCGAGCTCTCCCGTGTGCCCAAACAGGAGTTTACCCCAACATATGGGGTATTAGCGTACTCAGGACAAATTGGACAACAACTTTTGGGGTCCAATTTCTCCTGTTACCCTTGGGAAAATACAAAACTGGGGGCTAAAAAATAATTTTTGTGGGAAAATAAGAGATTTTTTATTTTCACGGCTCTGCGTTATAAGCTGTAGTGAAACACTTGGGGGCTCAAAGTTCTCACAACACATCTAGATAACATAGTAACATAGTAACATAGTTAGTAAGGCCGAAAAAAGACATTTGTCCATCCAGTTCAGCCTATAAGTTCGTGGGGGGTCTAGTTTCCAATATGGGGTCACTTGTGGGGGTTTCTACTGTTTAGGTATATTAGGGGCTCCGCAAACGCAATGTGACGCCTGCAGACCATTCCATCTAAGTCTGCATTCCAAATGGCGCTCCTTTCCTTCCGAGCCCTCCCATGCGCCCAAATGCTGGTTCCCCCCCACATATGGGGTATCAACGCACTCAGGACAAATTGGACAACAACTTTTGGGGTCCAATTTCTCCTTTTACCCTCGAGAAAATACAAAACTGGGGGCTAAAAAATAATTTTGATGGGAAATTTTTTTTCTTATTTTCACGGCTCTGCGTTATAAACTGTAGTGAAATACTTGGGGGCTCAAAGTTCTCACAACACATCTAGATAAGTTCCTTGGGGGGTCTAGTTTCCAATATGGGGTCACTTGTGGGGGTTTCTACTGTTTAGGTATATTAGGGGCTCTGCAAACACAATGTGACGCCTGCAGACCATTCCATCTAAGTCTGTATTCCAAATGGCGCTCCTTCCCTTCCGAGCCCTCCCATGCGCCCAAACGCTGGTTCTCCCCCACATATAGCGTATCAGCGCACTCAGGACAAATTGCACAACAACTTTTGGGGTCCAATTTCTCCTGTTACCCTCAGGAAAATACAAAACTGGGGGCTAAAAAATTATTTTTGTGGGAAAAAGTTTTTGTTTTATTTTTACGGCTCTGCATTATAAACTTCTGTGAAGCTCCTATTGGGTCAAAGTGCTCACCACACATCTAGATAAGTTCCTTAGGGGGTCTACTTTTCAAAATGGTGTCACTTGTGGGGGGTTTCAATGTTTAGGTACATTAGTGGCTCTCCAAACGCAACATGGCGTCCCATCTCAATTCCTGTCAATTTTGCATTGAAAGGTCAAACGGCGCTCCTTCCCTTCCGAGCTCTCCCATGAGCCCAAACAGTGGTTTACCCCCACATATGGGGTATCAGAGTACTCAGGACAAATTGTGCCACAACTTTTGTGGTCCAATTTCTTCTCTTACCATTGGGAAAATAAAAAATTGGGGGCGAAAAGATAATTTTTGTGAAAAAAAAATGATTTTTTATTTTTACGGTTCTGCATTATAAACTTCTGTGAAGCACTTGGTGGGTCAAAGTGCTCACCACACCTCTAGATAAGTTCCTTAGGGGGTCTACTTTCCAAAATGGTGTCACGTGTGGGGGGTTTCAATGTTTAGGCACATCAGTGGCTCTCCAAACGCAACATGGCGTCCCATCTCAATTCCTGTCAATTTTGCATTGAAAGGTCAAACGGCGCTCCTTCCCTTCCGAGCTCTCCCATGCGCCCAAATAATGGTTTACCCCCACATATGGGGTATCAGAGTACTCAGGACAAATAGTGCCACAACTTTTGTGGTCCAATTTCTTCTCTTACCATTGGGAAAATAAAAAATTGGGGGCGAAAAGATAATTTTTGTGAAAAAAAATGATTTTTTATTTTTACGGTTCTGCATTATATACTTCTGTGAAGCACTTGGTGGGTCAAAGTGCTCACCACACCTCTAGATAAGTTCCTTAGGGGGTCTACTTTCCATAATGGTGTCACTTGTGGGGGGTTTCAATGTTTAGGCACATCAGTGGCTCTCCAAACGCAACATGGCGTCCCATCTCAATTCCAGTCAATTTTGCATTGAAAAGTCAAATGGCGCTCCTTCCCTTCTGAGCTCTGCCATGCGCCCAAACTGTGGTTAACCCCCACATATAGGGTATCAGCGTACTCAGGACAAATTGTACAACAACGTTTGGGGTCCATTTTCTCCTGTAACCCTTGGTAAAATAAAACAAATTGGAGCTGAAGTAAATTTTTTGTGAAAAAAAGTTAAATGTTAATTTTTATTTAAACATTCCAAAAATTCCTGTGAAGCACCTGAAGGGTTAATAAACTTCTTGAATGTGGTTTTGAGAACCTTGAGGGGTGCAGTTTTTAGAATGGTGTCACACTTGGGTATTTTATATCATATAGACCCCTCAAAATGACTTCAAATGAGATGTGGTCCCTAAAATAAAATGGTGTTGTAAAAATGAGAAATTGCTGGTCAACTTTTAACCCTTATAACTCCCTAACAAAAAAAAATTTTGGTTCCAAAATTGTGCTGATGTAAAGTAGACATGTGGGAAATGTTACTTATTAAGTATTTTGTGTGACATATCTCTGTGATTTAATTGCATAAAAATTCAAAGTTGGAAAATTGCGAAATTTTCAAAATTTTCGCCAAATTTCCGTTTTTTTCACAAATAGACGCAGGTAATATCAAAGAAATTTTACCACTATCATGAAGTACAATATGTCACGAGAAAACAATGTCAGAATCACCGGGATCCGTTGAAGCGTTCCAGAGTTATAACCTCATAAAGGGACAGTGGTCAGAATTGTAAAAATTGGCCCGGTCCATAACGTGCAAACCACCCTTGGGGGTAAAGGGGTTAAGTAAAACCGTAAGTTGGTTACCAGTCAGTGATTCAAACCAGTTTTAAGAAATAAATCTTGGCCAACTAGCCAGTGGAAAAAGGTAATTTTCAGAATTAGTATGTTACAGTGCATTATAACATTTTATTTGTTTGCTTCGTCCCAATTAATTTGCACTGCACTGTAGGGAGAGAAATGGGAGGCGCAGACTTCTGAGTGTAGTAGTTAGTTTCCAAAGGTGTATACTCAGTGTGAATCCACTCACCTTTTTGGTTTCTTGATATACTGCGTATAGATCCAATCCATGGATCACTCCATCCTTCTTTTCATTCAGTTTGCTGCAGAGATCTTGGAACTGATGAGCGCACTGAACAGTGCTTTCATAGGCGATAACACTTTGTAACTTTTCCCAGCAATATGCGCTCCTGAAGGATGATGATGGAACTCGGTATTCTGATTCAAGGATGATTTTTATTTCAAACTAAAATACAACCGGTTTTGACTTCTTAGTGTCTTCTTTAGGTATAATGTCATGCATATAAACAGATCTATCTGCCAGATAGATACACCACCATTATTGTTGCAAAAGTGCTGAAAATACTTTTGTGGCAACGCAAATATTTTCCTGCACTTTTTACTGAATGTTACTGATTTTTCCAGATTTTATAAAATTTTGCTTGTGTTTCCGATCACAAATCCGAATTTGTGCCAAATTTATGTTTGACGATCATTTTCCAAACAAATTCGCTGATCACTACTTGTAAGCACAAGTCCTCCTGGATGGAAAAAGAAAAATGTTGTGAAGAAGAACACAGAGGCCACTATCTGCAGACCAGATATAACCGTGCAAAAATCAAAAATGTGTCTGACAGGATATCATAACTCTTCAAACGTACAGATGACTACCCATTCCTGCTAATACATGTGGTGACAAATGACACTGCAAGAAAGGGACTTGGAAACTATCTGCTGGGACTTTGAAGATTTAGGCAAGAAAGTGAAAGAACTGGCAGCGCAGTTAATCTAGTCATCCATCCTCCCAGTGGATGAACATGCAACAAGGAGGTGGAAGAAGATTCTACAGGTAAACAACTGGCTACATCGATGGTTTCCTCAGCAAGGAATTGGATTTCTGTATCAGAGTGAATTACCTATACGATGGACTACTTGCTAGAGATGGGGTGCACCTTACCAAAACAAGAGCAGCTACTAACACAGGAAAAGCAATATATCAGTGGTGTCACTGAAACTTGGTGGGATGATGCACATGACTGGAATACAAGGCTAGAAGGATACAACTTATTTGCAAGAAACAGACTTGATAAATGAGGAGGAGGTGTCACATTGTATGTTAGAGAAACGTATATCTCCACAGAGATTGGAGCTTCTGAAACTGGGAGTTCTGTGGAAACTGTTTGGGTAAGAATACAAAGAGAGAACAACGGAAAGGACACCATTGAAGGTGTTTACTACAGGCCACCTGGGCAAGCTGAAGATATGGATGAACTCTTTATGCATCAGATGGCCAAGTTCTTAAAAAAATCATGGGCAATTTCAACTATCCAGACATTTGTTGGGAAGCTCTCTCAGGCAAAAGTAACAGGTCCAGCAAATTCTTATCCTCTCTTGTAACTTAATCTTCCAAAAGGTAGAATAGAAAACAATGGGATCTGCTACCTTTCAATATAATCCTTATAAACAGGGAGGAAATGGTTGAGTAAGTAAGGGTGGCTGGGACCCTAGGAGGCAACGATCATGCTATCACATAATTTTGCATAACTAGACATGGAAGACTCAAACTTCAAGGTTAGATTTCAGTAAGACAGATTTTACAGACTCAGAAAGAGGATAGCAGGGATCCAATGACTGGATGTCTGTCACGCTGCAGCAGTGAGGTAAATGCAAACTCCATTAGATGGCAGCAGAGTGGAGAGAGGTCTGAAATCCTACTCAGTGCAAACCAGCAGAACTGCAGCGAGGCTAAAACCAGGTGGCAGCAGATTAGTCAGACAAGCCAGGTCTATATGCCCTGAGCCCTGACATGACCAGACAGGGAAAGGAGAGACAAGACCCAAATCCCAGTCTGAATCATGACAATGTACTTAAGGTCAAATATGTCCAGCAAGGTTGGGAAATTTAGAAAAATGATATTCTCAACGCACAGTAGTTAACAGTCTCTGAAAGAGGGAAGAATAGGAAGCATTTAAGGAAACCAGGATGGATAAATACATAACTTAAACACATGCTAAAATGGAAGAAAGAAATGATTATCAAATGAGAAAAGGGAGGCATATCTAAAGCAGAATACAATGCTGTCTTCAGAACTTGCTGGGCATGCATCAGATTAACTAAAGCTGATAATGAATTATGGCTTACAATAGACATCAAAAGCAATAAAAAAGGATTTTGGGGGGATGTCAAAAGTAAAAGAAAAGTCAAATGTACTATAGGAGTTTTACAGGATGAAAATGGTGAAGTGGTAAAAAATGATGTTGAGAAGTCCGAACTTTTAAATTCCTATTTTGCATCTGTTTTCTCTCAAAAAGTAAATGTAACATCAAATGATCTTTACTGTACTATAGAAGAAATAGAAGAATTCACACTGTCTATAAACAGAGATATAATGAGGGAATACTTAGCTAACAAATAAATTCAAGTCTCCAGGTCGAGATGAATTACATCCTAGGGTACCGAAGTAGATAGCAGAGGAAATTATTAAACCACTCTCCATAATCTTTGAAAATTCTTGGAAAACAAGAAAAGTCCCAGATGATTGGAGAAAAGCAAATGTTTTCCTTATCTTCAAGAAGGGAAAGAAGGTGGACCCAGGGAACTATAGGACTGTGAGCCTGAATTTTATACAAGTAAAGATCTTTCAAAAAAATATTAAACATGAAAAGTAGAAGGATGATAATAAAGTGATTAATCAAAGCCAGCATGCGTTTGTAACTACCAAGTCATATCAGACTAACTTAATTTCCTTATATAACAGAATCATTGACTAGGTGGATCAGGGAAATTCAATAGATATAGAATATCTTGACTTCAGCAAAGCATTTGACAAAGTATCTCATATCATCCTTATTGAAAAAAATGACAAAGCATGGAATGGACAAGGCAACTGTTAGGTGGATTCATAACTGGGTTAGTGATCGGACCCAAAGAGGGTCATAAATGGCTGCACATCCAGTTGGAAGAATGTCTCAAATGGGGTAACCCAGGGCTTTGTCCAGGGCTCTGTGTTGCTGAACATATTTATCAGAGATTTAAGTGTAGGAATTTAGGGTAAACTGATTAAATTTCCTGATGACACAAAGCTAGGAGGGATAGCTAATATTAGAGACAAGAGAGAGAGAGAGGGAATTCAAAAAGATCTAAACAAACTGGAACTTTGGACAACAACTAAAATATTTTTTTTAACAGAGAGAAATGCAAAGTCCTACATCTGGGCAAGAAAAATGAAAAACAAAATACACAATGGGAGGAATATGGCTAAACAACAGCACATGTGAAAAAGATTTGGGAATAATAATAGATCACAGACTGAACATGAGTCAAAAGTGTGATGCAGCAGCCAAAAATTCTGAGTTGCATTAACAGAAGCATACAGTCTAGATCACGTGAAGTAATTATTAGAGATGAGCGAGCCTTTCAAAGTTTGATTCGGTTTGCTGAACATCTCAATGTTCGCTAAATGTTTTGATGAACTTACCTGAACCCCATTAGATTCACTAGGAGGCCAAATGAAACATATAGGCAGCACCTTTAGGGTAGCATCCAATCCGCAGCGGCCAGATGTTACAGCATAGTGGATGGGATTTTATGAAATCCCATCTCCACTATGCGTGCAGGGATGCCTCCAGCTTCCCTGCGTATATGCACATGCAGCACGTCTTTCTAGACCACATCATATCAATTTATCTTGCGGAGACGCTCTGTTTGCACAAGATAACTATCACAGTCCAATGTATAGGATGTGGTGATTCCACATGGTTCAATGAACACATACGGAGTCACCGCGCATACAAAAGCCGACAGCGCTTTGGAGGGAGTGGACACATGTGTTGCGTCCAAAGCGCTGCAGTATCCTGACCATGGAAACATATCCTAAGGGGTGACAAAATGATTCCAAGCAGATAAAATTAGGGGCAGACACCATGAAAAGTGGCACCAATTGATCCCCAGTAGAAACTTGCTAATGGCACAGCAGCAGTCAGCCAATGGCCATGCATGAGGTATCAGGGTCCGGGCCAGCATTTATACAGCTTTGAACTGAAGTTTCAATGAAGAGCTTGTGGTTAAGGGAGATGTGTAAGCCTTCTTTGCTGGGAGCCCTGATACCTGATGCAACAGCTTGTTTTTCTTTTTTTCCCAGCCACACTCAGATGGCACAAACATAAGTTTCATACAGAACTATTGGTAGAAAAATATAAGGATAGTAACACAGGTAGTAGTTGAGTGAAAGTAAATTCAGGCATGCATGTCTGGGAGCCCTACTTCTATAAGCAACAAACATGAAGGAGACCCAACTTGGATGCTCCACATTTCAAAAAATTATTGTCACACACCACTAAGGTTGCATCAATTTCCACAGAGTAGGAACAGTATAATAGGACTCTGATATATCTTCCACTACAGACAACCAACCAGATGGAGACCCAATTTGGAGTCTCCACATTTCAAAAAATTGTCACACACCACTAATGTGGCATCAATTTCCACAGAATGGAAACAGCACAATAGGCCTCTGACACATCTTCCACTACAGGCAACTGGATTGAGGACGTGAGCCATGCAAGGCACCTTTGTGAGGTTGCCCCGCAATAGGGCCGCAACCAGGTTTGTACCGTTATTGCGCACGACCTTCCCTAACTCCAGGTTGAGTGGAGACAGCCATTGCTCTAACTTGACTGGGATACTTGTCCACAATTCTTGAGTTGTGTGACTGCTATCTCCAAGCCATATTGATTTAAACACTGCCTGATTGTGGTAAGCCATGGCTGCGCAGTGCGGAGGTAGGGGAGATATCTCATGGCTGAACCGCTATATAAGGCCCGGTTCACATTGCGTTAACAGCAGCCCGTTCAACACAACGGGCTGCTGTTAACGCAAGTGCCAACTTGTCATATCGCTATCTGCGCTAGCAGTGACGGACCCGGAAACGCTGCAGCATGCGTCCCAAGGTCCATGACTCAATGACGGCACATCGCTAGCTCACTCCCATTGTGGGCGTGCGCTAGCAATGCGTCCCACATACTGTAGGACTTAATGGCGGCGTTAACGGACTGCGTTACACCGCGTTATGCAATTCCAGATTCTCACTGCCCTAACAGTAAAGAATCCTCTCCTATGTTGGTGGAAAAACCTTCTCTCCTCCAGACGCAAAGAATGCCCCCTTGTGCCCTCTAACGCAGTGTAAACCCAGCCTTAGTCCTAACAATTCTTAAGAGGAAATGTGGCATTCTGTTTCCTCAATGCAACACAGTTTTATTTCACATGACTTGGCCTAGCAAATAACGCCTCCTGCTGAACACCTATATTTGGCCTAGCGATTTTTAAGAAGAAATGGGGCTTTTGATTCCTCACTGCAATACAGTTTTATCCCAAATGATTTGGATTAGAAAATTTGGCCTCCTGGCTGAACCCCTATGTAGTGAAATATGTATAGGTACAGTTATATGAAAAAGTTTGGGCACCCCTATTAATCTTAAGCTTAATGTTTTATAAAAATTGTTTTTTTTGCAAGAGCTAGTTCAGTTTCATATATCTAATAACTGTTGGACACAGTAATGTTTCTGCCTTAACCCCTTCATGACCCAGCCTATTTTGACCTTAAAGACCTTGCCGTTTTTTGCAATTCTGACCAGTGTCCCTTTATGAGGTAATAACTCAGGAACGCTTCAACGGATCCTAGCGGTTCTGAGACTGTTTTTTCGTGACATATTGGGCTTCATGTTAGTGGTAAATTTAGGTCAATAAATTATGCGTTTATTTGTGATAAAAACTGAAATTTGGCGAAAATTTTGAAAATTTCGCAATTTTCACAATTTGAATTTTTATTCTGTTAAACCAGAGAGTTATGTGACACAAAATAGTTAATGAATAACATTTCCCACATGTATACTTTACATCAGCACAATTTTGGAAACAAAATTTTTTTTTTGCTAGGAAGTTATAAGGGTTAAAATTTGACCAGCGATTTCTGATTTTTACAACGAAATTTACAAAACCATTTTTTTAGGGACCACCTCACATTTGAAGTCAGTTTACGGGGTCTATATGGCTGAAAATACCCAAAAGTGACACCATTCTAAAAACTGCACCCTCAAGGTACTCAAAACCACATTCAAGAAGTTTATTAACCCTTCAGGTGCTTCACAGCAGCAGAAGCAACATGGAAGGAAAAAATGAACATTTAACTTTTTAGTCACAAAAATTATATTTTAGCAACAATTTTTTTGATTTCACAATGGTAAAAAATGAAACTGAACCACAAAAGTTGTTGTCCAATTTGTCCTGAGTACGCTGATACCTTATATGTAGGGGTAAACCACTGTTTGGGCGCACGGCAGGGCTTGGAAGGGAAGGAGCGCCATTTGACTTTTTGAATGAAAAATTGGCTCCACTCTTTAGCGGACACCATGTCACGTTTGGAGAGCCCCCGTGTGCCTAAAAATTGGAGCTCCCCCACAAGTGACCGCATTTTGGAAACTAGACACCCCAAGGAACTTATCTAGATGCATAGTGAGCACTTTGAACCCCCAGGTGCTTCACAAATTGATCCGTAAAAATGAAAAAGTACTTTTTTTTCACAAAAAAATTCTTTTAGCCTAATTTTTTTCATTTTCACATGGGCAACTGGATAAAATGGATCCTAAAATGTGTTGGGCAATTTCTCCTGAGTACACCGATACCTCACATGTGGGGGTAAACCACTGTTTGGGCACATGGTAAGGCTCGGAAGGGAAGGAGCGCCATTTGACTTTTTGAATGAAAAATTATCTCCATCGTTAGCGGACACCATGTCGCGTTTGGAGAGCCCCTGTGTGCCTAAACATTGGAGCTCCCCCACAAGTGACCCAATTTTGGAAACTAGACCCCCCAAGGAACTTATCTAGATGCATATTGAGCACTTTAAACTCCCAGCTGCTTCACAGAAGTTTATAACGCAGAGCCATGAAAATAAAAAATAATTTTTCTTTCCTCAAAAATGATTTTTTAGCCTGGAATTTCCTATTTTGCCAAGGGTATTAGGAGAAATTGGAACCCACATGTTGTTGTCCAGTTTGTCCTGAGTACGCTGATACCCCATATGTGGGGGTAAACCACTGTTTGGGGCGCACGGCAGGGCTCGGAAGGGAAGGCACGCCATTTGGCTTTTTAAATGGAAAATTAGCTCCAATCATTAGCGGACACCATGTCACGTTTGGAGAGCCCTTGTGTGCCTAAACATTGGAGATCCCCCACAAATGACCCCATTTTGGAAACTAGACCCCCAAAGGAACTAATCTAGATGTGTGGTGAGCACTTTGAACCCCCAAGTGCTTCACAGAAGTTTATAACGCAGAGCCGTGAAAATAATAAATATGTTTTCTTTCCTCAAAAATAATTATTTAGCCCAGAATTTTTTAATTTTCCCAAGAGTAACAGGAGAAATTTGACCCCAATATTTGTTGTCCAGTTTCTCCTGAGTACGGTGATACCTCATATGTGGGGGTAAACTACTGTTTGGGCACATGCCGGGGCTCGGAAGTGAAGTAGTGATGTTTTGAAATGCAGACTTTGATGGAATGCTCTGCGGGCGTCACGTTGCGTTTGCAGAGCCCCTGATGTGGCTAAACAGTAGAAACCCCCCACAAGTGACCCCATTTTGGAAACTAGACCCCGAAAGGAACTTATCTAGATGTGTGGTGAGCACTTTGAACCCCCAAGTGCTTCACAGAAGTTTATAACGCAGAGCCGTGAAAATAATAAATGTTTTCTTTCCTCAAAAATAATTATTTAGCCCAGAATTTTTTAATTTTCCCAAGGGTAACAGGAGAAACTGGACAACAAATATTGGGGTCAAATTTCTCCTGAGTACAGTGATACCCCATATGTGGGGGTAAACTACTGTTTGGGCACATGCCGGGGCTCGGAAGTGAAGTAGTGACGTTTTGAAATGCAGACTTTGATGGAATGCTCTGCGGGCATCACGTTGCGTTTGCAGAGCCCCTGATGTGGCTAAACAGTAGAAACCCCCCACAAGTGACCCCATTTTGGAAACTAGACCCCGAAAGGAACTTATCTAGATGTGTGGTGAGCACTTTGAACTCCCAAGTGCTTCACAGAAGTTTATAACGCAGAGCCGTGAAAATAATAAATACGTTTTCTTTCCTCCAAAATAATTATTTAGCCCAGAATTTTTTATTTTCCCAAAGGTTACAGGAGAAATTGGACCCCAAAAGTTGTTGTCCAGTTTCTCCTGAGTACGCTGATACCCCATGTGTGGGGGTAAACCACTGTTTGGGCACACGTCGGGGCTCAGAAGTGAAGTAGTGACTTTTGAAATGCAGACTTTGATGGAATGGTCTGCGGGTGTCACGTTGCGTTTGCAGAGCCCCTGGTGTGCCTAAACAGTAGAAACCCCCCACAAGTGACCCCATTTTAGAAACTAGACCCCCCAAGGAACTTATCTAGATATGTGGTGAGCACTTTGAACCCCCAAGTGCTTCACAGACGTTTACAACGCAGAGCCATGAAAATAAAAAATCATTTTTCTTTCCTCAAAAATGATGTTTTAGCAAGCAATTTTTTATTCTCACAAGGGAAACAGGAGAAATTGGACCCCAGTAATTGTTGCTCAGTTTGTCCTGAGTATGCTGGTACCCCATATGTGGGGGTATACCACTGTTTGGGCACACGTCGGGGCTCGGAATTGAGGGAGTACCATTTGACTTTTTGAATACAAGATTGGCTGGAATCAATGGTGGCGCCATGTTGCGTTTGGAGACCCCTGATGTGCCTAAACAGTGGAAACCCCTCAATTCTAACTCCAACACTAACCCCCCCACACCCCTAACCCTAATCCCAACTGTAGCCATAACCCTAATCACAACCCTAACCGCAACACACCCCTAACCAGAACCCTAACCCCAACACACCCCTAACCCTAACCACAACCCTAATTCCAACCCTAACCCTAAGGCTATGTGCCCACGTTGCGGATTAGTGTGAGATTTTTCAGCATCATTTTTGAAAAATCCGCGGGTAAAAGGCACTGCGTTTTACCTGCGGATTTACCGTGGATTTCCAGTGTTTTTTGTGCAGATTTCACCTGCGGATTCCTATTGAGGAACAGGTGTAAAACGCCGCGGAATCCGCACAAAGAATTGACATGCTGCGGAAAATACAACGCAGCGTTTCCACGTGGTATTTTCCGCACCATGGGCACAGCGGATTTGGTTTTCCATAGGTATACTTGGTACTGTAAACCTGATGGAACACTGCTGTGGATCCGCAGCCAAATCCGCACCGTGTGCACATGGCCTAATTCTAAAGGTATGTGCACACGCTGCGGAAAACGCTGCGGATCCGCAGCAGTTTCCCATGAGTTTACAGTTCAATGTAAACCTATGGAAAACAAAAATCGCTGTACACATGCTGCAGAAAAACTGCACGGAAACGCAGCGGTTTACATTCCGCAGCATGTCGCTTCTTTCTGCGGATTCCACAGCGGTTTTACAACTGCTCCAATAGAAAATCGCAGTTGTAAAACCGCAGTGAAATGCGCAGAAAAACCGCGGTAAATCTGCCATAAATCCGCAGTGGTTTAGCACTGCGGATTTATCAAATCCGCAGCGGAAAAATCCGCAGAGGACCAGAATACGTGTGCACATACCGAAACCCTAACCCTACCCCTACCCCTACCCCTACCCCTAACCCTACCCCTAACCCTAACCCTAACCCTACCCCTAACCCTACACCTAACCCTACCCCTAACCCTAACCCTACCCCTAACCCTACCCCTAACCCTACCCCTACCCCTAACCCTAGTTCTAACTCCAACCTTAGTGGAAGAAAAAAAAAATCTTTATTTTATTATTGTCCCTACCTATTGGGGTGACAAAGGGGGGGGGGGGTCATTCAGTATTTTTTTTATTTTGATCACTGCGATAGGTTTTATCGCAGTGATCAAAATGCACTTGAAACGAATCTGCCGGCCGGCAGATTCGGCGGGCGCACTGCGCATGCGCCCGCCATTTTGGAAGATGGCGGCGCCCAGGAAAGAAGACGGACGGACCACGGGAGGCTCCGTAAGTATGATGGGGTGGGGGGAGCACGGGGGGGAAAACAGGGGGGTGGATCGGAGCATGGGGGGGTAAATCAGAGCACGGGGGTGGATCGGAGCACGGGGGGGTGCATTGGAGCATCAGGGGGTGCATCGGACTGCAGGGGGGGTGGATCGGACTGCAGGGGGGGTGGATCGGAGTGCAGGGGGGGGTGGTTGGAGCACGGGGGGGTGACTGGAGCACGGGGGTGAGCGGACAAGAGCACGGGGGGGAGCGGACAGGAGGACGGAGGGGAGCGGAGCTGTGTAAAGGACAGATCGGAGGGCTGGGGGGGCGATCGGTGGGGTGGGGGCACATCAATGTTTCCAGCCATGGCCGATGATATTGCAGAATCGGCCATGGCTGGATTGTAATATTTCACCAGTTATAATAGGTGAAATATTACAAATCGCTCTGATTGGCAGTTTCACTTTCAACAGCCAATCAGAGCGATCGTAGCCACGGGGGGGGGGGGCTAAACTACCACTCCCCCTGTCCCTGCAGATCGGGTGAAATGGGAGTTAACCCTTTCACCGGATCTGCAGGGATGCCATCATTCTGTGACACAGCATATGCGTCACAGGTCGGATTGGCACCGACTTTCATGACGCATACGCTGTGTCACAGGTCGGGAAGGGGTTAAAATGAGGTTTATCATACTAACAGAAAATGTGCAATCTGCATTCAAACTAAATTTGACATGTTCATAAGTATGGGCACCCCACCAGAAAAGTGACATTAATATTTAGTAGATCCTTCTTTTGCAAAAATAACAGCCTCTAGTCGCATCCTGTAGCTTTTAATGAGTTCCTGGATCCTGGATGAAGGTATTTTTGACCATTCCTCTTTACAAAACAATTCCAGTTCAGTTAAGTTTGATGGTCGCCGAGCATGGACAGCCCTCTTCAAATGATCCCACAGATGTTCAATGATATTCAGGTCTGGGGACTGGGATGGCCATTCCAGAACAGTGTAATTGTTCCTCTGCATGAATGCCTGAGTAGATTTGGAGCAGTGTTTTGGATCATTGTCTTGCTGAAAGATCCATCCCCTGCGTAACTTCAACTTTCTCACTGATTCATGAACATTGTCAAGAATCTGCTGATACTGAGAGGAATCCATGCGTCCCTCAACTTTAACAAGATTCCCGATGCCGGCATTGGCCACACAGCCCCAAAGCATGATGGAACCTCCACCAAATTTTACAGTGGGTAGCAAGTGTTTTTCTTGGAATGCTGCATTTTTTGGCCGACAATGCATAACGCCTTTTTGTATGACCAACCAACTCAATATTGGTTTCATCAGTCCACAGGACCTTTTTCCAAAAAGAAATTGGCTTCTCCAAATGTGCTTTTGCATACATCAGCCGACTCTGTTTGTGGCGTGCTTGCAGAAGCGGCTTCTTTCGCATCACTCTCCCATACAGCTTCTCCTTGTGCAAAGTGCGTTGTATAGTTGACCGATGCACAGTGACACCATCTGCAGCAAGTTGATGCTGCAGCTCTCTTGAGGTGGTCTGAGGATTGTCCTTGACTGATCTCACCATTCTTCTTCTCTGCCTTTCTGATGTTTTTCTTGGCCTGCCACTTCTGGCCTTAACAAGAACTGTACCTGTGTTCTTCCATTTCTTACTATGTTCCTCACAGTGGAAATTGAAAGGTTAAATCTCTGAGACAGCTTTTTGTATCCTTCCCCTGAACAACTACGTTGAATATTCTTTGTTTTCAGATCATTAGACAGTTGTTTTGAGGAGCCCATGATGCCACTCTTCAGAGGAGATTTAAACAGGAGAACAACTTACAAGTGGCCACTTTAAGTAGCTTTTCTCATGATTGCATACACCTGGCTATGAAGTTCAAAGCTCAATGAGGTTAGAAAACCAAAAAAAGTGCTTTAGTAAGTCAGCAAAAAGTAGGTAGGAGTATTTAAAACAAGAAAATGATAAGGGTGCCCATACTTATGCACCTGTCAAATTTTGTTTTAATGCAGATTGAACATTTTCTGTTAGTACAATAAACCTCATTTCAAGGCAGAAACATTACTGTGTCCAACAGTTATTAGATATATGAAACTGAAATAGCTGTTGCAAAAAACACAATTTTTATAAAACATTAAGCTTAACATTAATAGGGGTGCCCACACTTTTTCATATAACTGTATATACAGTATGCATGTAGTGAAATATGTATACGTTTATACAGTATGTGTGACAGGCAGTAGTTTAATATCTGCCCTGAAACTGCAGGTCTCACCAAGGTCACAACATATGGTATCCTGAGCAAGCAGTCTACTGTCTCCAATCGCGACAGTGTGTCTGCTGGGAACCAGGAAGAAGGGGAAACATTTCACACCTTATAGCTCTTTTGAAGAGAGATGTCAATTACAGCCTGACACTATCTGTGAGAAACTTACACAGAGAATTTAAGAGAAATAATATATCCATTGGGGGAGCGGCCATGGTCCAATCAAAAACAAGCAATTATAATATTAACATGAGAGGCTGGTCTAGAAATTTGACCTCCAGAGTAACTCTATAAGTTAGGCTTGTATACATAGAATCATGTTCACAGATTGAGGGGCAGCTGTTGTGAATTCTGCTCTTGGGTTCCCTCCAGTGGTTGTAGGTGGGAATGCAGTTGTCTCTGAGTCACAGCACTAGCCAGGTGTATCAGCTAATTGCTGTTCTGACTGGGATATTTAAGTGTGCAGGATTCATTAGCCCTTGCCAGTTGTCAATGTTTCTTTGGAAGTATTGGATCTCTGCCTGGCCTCACCTGCTTAGCTGCCAGTTCAGCAAAGATAAGTGTCTGTTTCTTTTTCTGAAGCACACTTGCTGTGTGCTTATTTTCAGTGCTGATCTTTTTTTCCATTTGCCCAGCTTAGACTGTGTCAGCTGTTTTTCTCAGTCTGGTTGGATTCTCTGGAGTTGCAGTTATACTCTCCACGTCTTTAGTTAGATGGTGGAGTTTTTGTATTTTCTGCTGTGGATATTTTGGAAGGGTTTTATTACTGACCACACAGAACTCTGTCCTGTCCTTTTCTATCTAGCTAGAAGTGGCCTCCTTTGCTAAGCCTGTTTTCTGCCTGCGTGTGTCTTTTCCTCTCCAACTCACAGTCAATATTTGTGGGGGGCTGCCTATCCTTTGGGGGTCTATTCTGAGGCAAGATAGTTTTCCTATTTCCATCTTTAGGGGTATGTAGTCCTCAGGCTGTGTCGAGGTGTCTAGGTTTTGTTAGGTACACCCCACGGCTACTTCTAGTTGCGGTGATTGGATCAGGGTTTGCGGTCAGTATAAGTTACCACCTACTCCAGAGAAGGTTTTCATGCTGCTCCAAGGCCACCTGATCATAACAGTACAACTGGCCAACAATGAGTTAAATGCATCTCAGAAGAAGGGAGGAAAGGTCTTGAGCCATTTTTTTTCTTAACTCTGTTTTGTCTTCTCCTCCCTCTTTATCTCTGGGTGGCTGAAGAGCCTTGTGCTAGCATGAGTGTTCAGGAATTAGCTTCTCGTGTAGACCAGCTTGCTGCTAGGATACAGGGTATTTCTGATTATATTGTTCAAACTCCTGCTTTAGAACCGAAGATTCCTACTCCTGATTTGTTTTTTGGTGACAGGTCCAAATTTTTGAGTTTTTAAAACAACTGTAAACTGTTTTTTGCATTGAAACCTCAATCCTCTGGTGATTCCATTCAACAAGTTAAAATCATCATCTCCCTGCTGCGTGGTGATCCACCGGATTGGGCATTTTCCCTGGAATCTGGGGATCCTTCTTTGCTTAAAGTAGACTCCTTTCAGTTGTTAGGATTATTATATGATGAACCTAATTCTGTGGATCAAGCTGAGAAGACCTTGTTGGCCCTGTCTCAGGGGCAAGAGGCGGCTGAATTATATTGTCAGAAATTCAGAAAATGGTCTGTGTTGACTACATGGAATAATGATGCTTTGGCGGCAATTTGCAGAAAGGGTCTTTCTGAATCCGTTAAAGATGTTATGGTGGGGTTTCCCACACCCTCCAATCTGAGTGATTCTATGTCTCTGGCCATTCAGATTGACCGGCGCTTGCAGGAGCGCAGAACTGTGCGCGCTATGGCGTTATCCTCAGAGCAAATTCCTGAGCCTATGCAGTGTGATAGGATTCTGTCTAAAACAGAACAACAAGGTTTCAGACGTCTCAATAGGTTGTGTTATTATTGTGGCGACGCTTCCCATGTCATTTCAGTCTGTCCTAAGCGGACAAAGAGGATCGCCAGTTCATTTACCATCAGTACTGTACAACCTAAATTTCTGTTATCTGTGTCCTTGATCTGTTCATTGTCATCATTTTCTGTCATGGCGTTTGTGGATTCAGGCACTGCCTTGAACTTAATGGACTTTGACTTTGCTAGGCGTTGTGGTTTTCCCTGGCAGCCTTTGCAGAACCCTATTCCTTTAAGGTGCATTGATGCTACACCCTTGGCTAAAAATAAGCCCCAGTTTTGGACACAGGTGACCATGCGCACGGCGCCAGCCCATCAGGAAGATTGTCGATTTCTGGTGTTGCATAATTTGCATGATGCTATCGTGCTGGGTTTTCCCTGGTTACAGGTACATAATCCTGTGTTGGATTGGAAGTCCATGTCTGTGACTAGTTGGGGTTTTCAGGGGGTTCATAATGATGTGCCTCTGATGTCTATCGCCCCGTCTTCTTCTTCTGAAATTCCGGAGTTTTTGTCTGATTTTCAGGATGTATTCGATGAGCCCAAGTCCAGTTTCCTTCCACCGCACAGGGACTGCGATTGTGCTATTGACTTGATTCCAGGCTGTAAGTTTCCTAAGGGCCGACTTTTCAACCTGTCTGTACCTGAACATGCCGCCATGCGGAGCTATATTAAGGAGTCTTTGGAGAAAGGGCATATTCGGCCATCTTCTTCACCAATGGGAACGGGGTTCTTTTTTGTTGCTAAAAAAGATGGTTCCTTAAGACCCTGTATTGATTATCGCCTCTTGAATAAGATCATGGTCAAGTTTCAATACCCTTTACCTTTGCTTTCTGATTTGTTTGCTAGGATTAAGGGAGCTAGTTGGTTTATTAAGATTGACCTTCGGGGGGCTTATAATCTTGTTCGTATTAAACAGGGTGATGAATGGAAAACTGCCTTCCCACCTACAACCACTGGAGGGAACCCAAGAGCAGAATTCACAACAGGCAGCCTAGCTGATGTGTTCCAGTCCATATTCACCCCACCTCAGGGAGCAGAAAGCAGACTACAAAGTTAGCTATTTCTGTAAGCTTTCTCCTGTTTATTTTATTTTATTTACTGTTTTGCATATTTGTATGTTTTTTTATTACCATATTTTTATACCTTTTTCTTTATTGTAAGCACTGTACCTCTTTATATTAAAGCATAAAACTTTAACAGTTGAACCTTGTATGTTCTAAAGAATCAATAGCCTTAAAGTGTTTGATCCTTATGATTGGCAGACAGTAGTAGTAATATTTCTGGAACTCATCGCCCGGGTATTTGGTGAATGGTGGCAGGGTGTAAGAGTGGGTGTGTGGCCTGGGTCAGTGTGTGATTTATGCTCCCATTACAGCATAGACAGAGGTTGAATGCTGACAATCGAAGTTTAAAAAGGACAGCGCCACACCAGGAAGTGATAGACAGTAACTTTCTTTATTCTGCCTCCTGTGGCGACGTTTCGGTCCGTGGACCTTTTTCAAGCTTGAAAAAGGTCCACGGACCGAAACGTCGCCGCAGGAGGCAGAATAAAGAAAGTTACTGTCTGTCACTTCCTGGTGTGGCGCTGTCCTTTTTATACTTCGATTGTGGACTCTCTTGCTGGGACGGACTCCCTGGTGTGGACGAGCGCCCTGATGTCCATGGAGATGGTGTCAGTATTGGGTGCGGTCTAACACAATCATTTAGAGGTTGAATGCTGGACTGAGAGAGGGGAGATAGATAAACCCTTGCAGGCGCATCCCCAAATCTCGTGCTGAGAAGTGGGTAAATGAAAATTAGTGGCAGCGGTGGGATAGAATATTTTTAATAGAGTATTAGTGCATGGTTTAAGCAATTATTTTCAGTACTAATGAATTGGTATCCTTGCGAGGAGTGCACCAGTTCTACAAGGTTCAACTCAGTGCTTACTGAGACATACTTGCAAACAGTTTCCCTTCCCCGTTTTTCTTTTCTATCTTTTATTTGGCATTCATCGATATGGCAGCCCAGTACAAGAAGCAGAGCAAAGAGGTTCTGAGCGACCTCTGTGAGCAGAGAGGAATAGAGAATTCTGAAAAATTCAAGGAACTGCTGATACGCGCCTTGGTCAAGCAGGACTTAGAGCAAAGTGCTGAGGCATCTGGCCAAGGAGAGAGTCCAACTCAGAGAGACCCAGCAATGCCAGCTCTTGCACCGGCGAAACCTGATGGAGGTGCCAGCAATGCCAGTGCTGAGGAGCCTATTGACTTTACTTTACAAATGGCATTACAAGAGCTGGGAACAAGTGATCCCAATCTGTGCCTGCCGCTTATTCTACAGTACTGAGAGGCTGCTGCAGAACGCCGGGAGGAGAGAGCTTTCCAACTTCAGATGGCTCAAATAGAGAGGGGTATCAGTTTTCAGCTAACCCCCTGCCAGGACATAAATCCAAGGAGGCCCATCTGGAAAACTTCCCTGTGATGGAGAAGGATACGGACTTGGATATTTTCCTTCGGGGGTTTGAAAAAACCTGCAGGCAATACCATCTACCCCGTGAGCAGTGGGCGCAGTTTTTAACCCAAGGTTGAGAGGCAAAGCCCTGGATGTTTTTGCTGGCCTCCCACCAGAGCTACATGGGAACTATGAGGCCATAAAAGAGGCCCTAATCAGGAAATACAACCTAACATGAGAAATGTATCGGAGAAAGCTCCGGAACCTTCAATGTGGATCAACTGACAGCTATGTGGATGTTGTGAGCACCTTGAGGACCACGTTCCACCAATGGATCAGGGGACTTTCTGCTAACAGTTTTGAAGACTTAACAGATCTTATGGTCAAGGATCAATTTCTTCACATGTGCCCCACGGATGTACGACAATTTGTGTGTGATTGGGAGCCTCAAATTGAAGATCAGGTTGCAAAGTTTGCAGACTGTTATGTGGCTAACAGGATACATGAGGTGCGGAAGCCATCAGAATTCAGCTGGAAGGGAGGTTAGCCAAACGGGGAACCTTCTCCTTCTGCCAGCCAATCACCAGTGCTGCCCAAGCTCACCTCCTATGGGGTCCTGGGGAATAGACATGCATGCCAGTGCTTCTCCTGCAACAAAGTGGGACATGTTAGCGCTGTCTGCCCTGATAGAGAGAAAGGTCCAACTACAGCCACAAAGCTGTCTGTGTCCCCACTGTCTGTTCTCTTTGTGGCCGGCTCTAATGCGAGAGCTAATGAGAACTGTCAACCTGTCACTGCTGGAAATAAAGTCACCATTAGTCTCAGAGACACTGTTCCAGATGCGTCCATCATTGGTAACCCCTGTCTATATCATACCAGGAAAGACTACGTCTATAACTGGGATTGGAGGGGTCAGCCCTGCCATTCCCATGGCCCATGTGTACCTGGACTGGGGAGCAGGGAAAGGACTGAGAGAAGTGGGAGTATCAGAGGCTATTTCCACCAATGTGTTGCTAGACACGGACCTGGGGAGGATGGTGTCCCACTATATTTCTCCCCTGCAAGTAAATGCTACAGAGAAGGTGGAAGCAAGTGACCCACCTGAGATCACGTGCGAGGAGGGAGAATGTACCACTGCACAGGACTGTATGTATATGGCAGCTGTGACCTGGAGTCAGGCTGCTGCTCAGACTCAACCCCAGAGATTCGAGGATGAGTCTCAAACAGAACTGCCAGAATAGGAGGCCCATACTGTGGCCCTGGAGCCTCCTCACATGGCAGACTCAACAAGATCCCTGATAACCGACACTGAAGACTTAGCTTCAGACCAGGGCCTGGCATTCACACTAGGCCAGGGCCTGCAGACTGACAGTCAGAGCTTCCAGGAGGCCCTGCCGACAGATGTCAGTTTGGAGACACTCAGATGTCTTGCAGGCCAGCCCCCTGCTTCTCCTGACAAAGAGAGAGTATACTGGGACAAAGGCAGACTGTATTAAGAGACTCTCCCTACAGATACTACCAAACCTTGGGACTGTGAAAAGCGGCTGGTCGTTCCTTATGTACTTAGGGAACAATTATTGAGAATTGCTCATGAAATTCCTCTGGCCGGACACCTTGGAATACAAAAGACTAAAGCTCGCCTGACACATAACTTCTATTGGCCCATGATGGTGACCGATATTGCCAATTACTGTCGATCATGTGTAGTTTATCAGAGTTGGGAAGTCTGGGAACGTCCAGAAAGCTCCATTGATACCACTGCCTGTGATCGATGAGCCTTTCCAGTGAGTGGCTGTGGATATCATAGGGCCACTTGCAATCCCTAGCAGCTCTGGCAAAAAGTACATCCTCACAGTGGTGGACTATGCTACATGATACCCTGTGGCACTGTCCTCCATCCGAGCAGACAAAGTGGTGGATGCTTTACTGTTTTCTCTCGTGTGGGTTTCCCGAGGAAAATGTTAACCGATCAGGGGAACCCAGTTCATGTCCGATCTGATGGAAAGCCTCTGCGAGAAAATACAAGTGCAGCATTTTATGGCCAGCGCCTATCATTCTCAAACCAATGGACTCTGCAAGCGTTTTAACGGAACATTAAAACAAGTGCTGAAAATGCTGGTGGAGACTGAAGGGAGAGACTGGGAGCGGTATATCCCCACCTGTTGTTTGCGTACAGAGAGATACCCCAGGCGTCTACAGGATTCTCCCCCTTTGAACTGGTTTATGGGAGGAGGGTCAGGGGGCCACTTGATTTTATTAAGGACTATTGGGAGGACGACCCCAAAACTACGGGAGTCTGAGTGGTTGAATATGTATTGCGGCTCAGAGAAAGAATGCAAAAACTGAGCAACCTGGCCCATGAGAACATGACCCAGGCCCAAATCAACCAGAAGCTCTGGTACGACAGTAATGCAAGACTGAGGGCTTACGAGGATGGGCAGAAGGTTTGGGTGTTGGTCCCTATGCTACAGAATAAATTACAGGCCGTATGGGAGGGAACATACACTGTACACAAGCAGATAAATGATGTTAATTATGTGGTGACACTAGATGAGCATGCAAAGCATCAGAAAGTATTTCATGTAAACATGTTGAAGGCTCATCATGACAGGGAGACCTGTGTATTACCTGTCTGTAGCCTGCCTGAAGAGGGGGAGGCTGATCTGTTATTAAATGTGGGGGCTGGGACTCAGTTCATGGAGTCTCTAGAATAAGCAGAGTTTATCCCTGAGCTATCCCACAGTCAGAAGTCTGAGCTGATTGGGGTGCTCGGCAAGTTCACCGAAGTCTTCACAGGGGAGCCTCGGAGGACGCACTTAGCAACTCACCATGTAGACACTGGTACTAATCCCCTAGTATGGCAGTCTGCATACCAGGTGTCAGCAGAGGTGTAGGCACACATGAGGGAACAGGTAGAGGAGATGCTGAACCTCAAGTTAACCCTCCGTCACATACAACTGATCTGACAGGCGCTTCTCTTTTACTTTCATTTCTCCTTCCTCACCAGATTGTGAGGAAACCCCCTCCCTCCAGGTAGTCTCCTGTCTCTTGAAGGTCTGTGAAACCTGATATCACAGTTGGATTTCAGAGCTTCAGGGGAGAGGATATAGCTGCACAGATCTCTCAGGCTCATTGTATGTGAATACGTCACATTCAGTAAGGTTGGTATTTTATGTTTTTATTCATCACAATAGTTTATTTAGCTTGTTTTATGAATGTATAGCACAAAATGTGAGGATATTTCATAGAAATAAGGGAGATTTTATAAAAGAAAGTGTGCTGCTCAGGCATATACAGTAGTTCCCTAACATATTCCTTCTCTTGCTTCAGATTATCTGCTGAAATGGAGAGGAAAATGTACAATTTATCCAAACAACTTGATGTTGAGGAAGTAACAAACATGCTGTTAGATGATAGAGACCTCACACTGAATGAGGATTTAGGAGAGGAAAGTGAGATTGATTCTCATGATGAGGTGGAAGAATGTGTCCAGGATTCTGAAACAGAGCAAGATGGTGACAGTGGTGAGGATGAAGAAGTTGGATCATATTATATTGGAAAAGATAAAAATACTAAATGGAACAAGAAGCCATTCCAGAAAAAACGTAGGGAACCTTTAAACATTATTACTCACCTTCCTGCAGTAATAGGAACTGCACGTAATGCAAAAACTGCAGTTGAATGCTGGAACAGTATATTTACAGATGACATTCTGGACTCTATTGTCACATATACCAACCAATATATAGACATTATAAAGGACAAGTACATCTGCAACAGAACCATCAAGCCCACAGATGAAATAGAACTGCGTGCTTTTTTTGGATTACTGTACCTTGCAGGAGCTTATAGGGCAAATAGACAAAGTTTGGAGGAACTTTGGGGTAAAGATGGGGATGGAGTTGAAAAATTTAGCCTTGTTATGTCCATAAACAGATTCAAGATTCTAATTCGTTGCCTTCGGTTTGACGACAGAACTACCCGAACCGAACGCAAAACACATGACCGACTTGCTCCAATTTGTGATATATTTCAAAGATTTGTTGCAAACTGTAAACAAAGTTATTACCCTGGAGAGAATCTCACTATTGACGAAATGCTCCCTGGTTTTCGTGGTAGATGTGCCTTTCGTCTATATATTCCATCAAAGCCAAACAAATATGGAATAAAAATGTATGCCCTTGTTGATGCCAGTAAGACCTACACTTACAACCTGGAAGTTTATGCAGGAAAACAACCAGAAGGTCCTTACTGTGTGAGCAACAAACCCATTGATGTTGTAAAAAGACTGGCTGAACCCTTATTTGGATCGGGTCGCAATATTACAGCTGACAATTGGTTTACAAGTTGTGATCTGATTGATTATCTGAAAATTCAGAAGCTGTCATATGTGGGAACTGTAAGAAAAAACAAAAGGGAATTGCCGCCACAGTTTGTAAGTGTGAAAGAGAGACAACAGTACAGCAGTATGTTTGCATTCCATAATGGAAAGGCTTTAGTTTCCTATGTACCACATGCCAAAAAAATCGTACTTCTTCTATCAACACTTCATGATGATGCTGCCATCGATCCTGGGACTGGGGCAGAAAAAAAACCGGAGATAATTACATTTTACAATGCCACCAAAGGGGGTGTGGATACAGCAGATCAGATGTGCTCCACTTTCAACGTCAGCAGAAACATCAAACGCTGGCCAATGGTCATATTTTTTGCTATGTTGAATTTGGGTGGTATAAATTCACAAGTAATTTATCTTGAAAACAAGCTTGAACCACTCCGTAGACGATTGTATCTGAAAAAATTGGCCCATGAACTAGTACTTGGAGAGCTACGCAGGAGAAGCGTGAAAACAATCGGCATCCCCTCTCGCCTTCAAGTTCAGCTCAAAAGGTTCCGCCCAGAAGATGATGGTGAAAAGTCACCATCTGCACCACCTCACAAAAGAAGGCGATGCACCACCTGCCAAACGGAAAGCGGAACCAGAAGGCTTTCAAATTATGAATGTCTCAAATGTCATAAAGCAATTTGTCTGACACATGCAAAAATGGTGTGTAATTCTTGCTATTTGCTCTGCAAGTGTGACTTTTCTGGGGAAACCTCAGCATCTACTTCTGATTGAATATGTTTTTAATAGTACTTAAGGTACCTTAAAATTAAGTTTGTGTTCAAAAATTTTCTTTGTACATTTTTTTGAGAGAGTCGAACTGGGGACTATTTGGCGGGAGTTTTGAAAAGTTTGTATTTCATAGTTGTTAGTTTTATGTTAAGTAAATGGTTTTTTTTGCAACTGATTATGTGTAGTCTCTTTTATTACATCCCTATGAAGGTCACTGATCACTTTTAGAGCACTGAAATTGCAAACATTAGATATTATAGGTATTTTTCCAGCAGGCGCCTGACAGGCACATTGTATGTGAACTCGTTAGTCCGAATATTGTATGTGACGGAGGGTTAATACAAAAATCCCAGAGTGCCTGGGCCTCGCCTGTGGTTCTTTTCCCCAAAAAGGACCATACTACCTGGTTCTCTGTAGACTACAGGTACTGTCCTTCCTGGGTACAGCTGGCTACTGTAGGAGGTTTGTACCAAACTGCAGTTCTCTGGCCAAACCGTTAACTGATTTGACCAGGAGAAAACTTCCCAAAATTGTCTCCTGGAGTCCTCAGTGTGAGGAATCATTTTCTGCCCTAAAGTCGGCACTGGTTAGTTCACCCATCCTTCAGGCCCCAGATTTCACTCGCAGGTTTGTAGTGCAGACAGATGGCAGCACCTATGGGCTATGTGCGGTTCTCAGCCAGGTGAACCCACAAGGTGAGGAGCACCCAATTCTTTGCAAAAAAAAAGGGAAGAAGCCAGCACTGTTTATGGTCAGAATGCAATAACTGAAGTGCAATTGCACATAAATTCTAACTGTATTTCAAATATGAGACATTTAGCAAACAATTGATCAATTCTTTGAGCTACCCCGCCACTTCACGGCAATCTCATAATGGGGCAGTCCTAATCTTCGTATTTTATTTACGTTTTGCCATTATGGCCTCCTGAATGTATAAAGAGTATAAAAAAAAAAAAAAAAGGACCACATTAAATGCTAACCCAATTCTTTACCTAAGCAGGAAACTCCTTCCTAGAGAAGTGGCTTATGCCACCATTGAGAAGGAATGTTTGTCAATTGTGTGGGCTCTGCAAAAGCTGCAACCATACCTCTATGGGCGCAACTTCACCGTGATCACAGATCATAACCCATTGAGTTGGCTCAACAGAGTAGTTGGGGACAACGGGAATTTGCTTACATGGAGTCTGATATTACAGCAATATGATTTTATAATTCGGCCTAAGAAAGTAATCGATCATGGCAACGCTGATGGCCTATCTCGCCAAGATGGGGCGGAACCAAATACGGGCTCAGGAGCTGAACTGTAAGTCAACCCCCATGCACGTTCATAAGAAAGGAGGTGTAGAGAAATATGTATAGGTATATATGGTATGTATGTAGTGAAATATGTATAAGTTTATATGTGTGACCAGCAGTAGTTTAACATCTGCCCTGAAACTGCAGGTCTCACAAAGGTCACAGCATATGGTATCCTGGGCAAGCAGTCTACTGTCTCTAATCTCAACAGGGGGTCTGCTGGAAACCAGGGAGAAGGGGAAATATTTCACACCTTCTAGCTCTTTTGAAGAGAGATGTCAATTACAGCCTGACACTATCTGTGAGAAACTTACACAGAGAATTTAAGAGGAAATTAATTTATTCATTGGGGGAGCGGCCATGGTCCAATCAAAAACAAGCAAATTTAATATTAACATGAGAGGCTGGTCTAGAAATTTGACCTCCAGAGTAACTCTATAAATTAGGCTTGTATACATAGAATCGTGTTTACAGATTGAGGGGCAGTCTAGCTGAGGTGTTCCAGTCCATATTCACCCCCCCCAGGGAGCCGAAAACAGACTACAAAGTTAGCAATTTCTGTAAGTTTTCTAATGTTTATTTTATAACTGTTTTGCATATTTGTATGTCTTTTTATTGCCATATTTTTATACCTTTTTTCTTTATTGCAAGCACTGTACCTTTTTGTATTAAAGCATAAAACTTTAACAAGTTGAACCTTGTATGTTCCAAAGAATCAATAGGCTTAAATTGTTTGATCCTCATGATTGGCAGTCAGTAGTAGTAATATTTCCGGGACTCATCGCCCGTGTGTTCGGTGAGTGGTGGCAGCGTGTATGAGCGGGTGTGTGGCCTGGGTCGGTGTGTGATTTATGCTCCCATTACAGCATAGGACAGAGAAGGTATGCTGGACTGGGAAAGGGGAGATAGATTAACCCTTGCAGGCGCAACCCCAAGTCGCGTGCTGAGAAGTGGGTACGTGACACCCTATATTAGGCCAAATGATTTTTAAGAGAAAATGTAGCCTTCTGATTCCTCACTACAACACAGTTTTATCCCAAATGATTTAGATTAGCAAATAGGGCCTCCTGGCTAAACCCCTATATTAGACCTAACAATTTTAAGAAGAAATCTGGCCTTTTGTTTCCTCACTGCAACTCAGTTTTTGCCCAATCGATTTTGATTAGGAAATGGGACTTCCTGAGACTGTAACACAGTTTTGGGACGATGTATAAAATGGTCAAAGGAGTGCAAAGAACACAAGGACAAGGTAGTAATTTCTTAAGCCCACAACACATTTCAACGGTAAACCATCTTCATCAGGTGGCAATTTGCTTTAAGAAATTACTACCTTGTCCTTGTGTTCTTTGGGCTCCTTTGGCCATTTTATACGTTGCCCCAGATACTATCCTTGATTGGAGGTTCATGGCTGGAGCTGCATTGGACCGCTTATTCATTTAATTTACCTCATTCACCCCTTTCCTGGCGCTCCCCAGTGACTGCTACTATCACTGATTTTTGCAACAGAGTTTTAGCACAGTCTAGTTAGATGGTGGAAGATCGATTTCACACAGGACAGGATCCTATCTGGGTAACTGACAAGTTCACTTTCAGCAGCAGCTCTAGCAGGAGCAGCTTCTCTGCACTGTGTCACTGAGAAAATGGCATCAGCAAAGCAAGATGTCTGCTTTTTGTATGTGCAGGGACATATGACTTTGGCAGCCAATTAGAAGCCCTTGCGTCATGATGTTGTGGATGGTTTTTGCACTCTGCTGCTGGAATACACATTAAAGGGACACTGTCACCTGAATTTGGAGGGAACAATCTTCAGCCATAGGGGCGGGGTTTTCAGGTGTTTGATTCACCCTTTCCTTACCCGCTGGCTGCATGCAGGCTGCAATATTGGATTGAAGTTCTTTCTCTGTCCTCCATAGTACACGCCTGCGCAAGGCAAGATTGCACTGTATAGGCATGTACTACGGAGGACAGAGAATGAACTTCAATCCAATATTGTAGCCAGCATGCAGCCAGCGGGTAAGGAAAGGGTGGATCAAACACCTGAAAACCCCGCCTGCATGGCTGAAGATTGTTCTCTCCAAATTCAGGTGACAGTGTCCCTTTAAGTTCAAGAAAAAAAAAAAAATTACACTCCGCAGCTCCTCTGACCTAGGCACATCCCCTCCCCTCATAAAACACCTCCCGCTGGTCATCATACAGCAATGCTATCCTAGTGAAAACAAAAGCATTAGTGGAAAAGCGATCATTTACCGAACTGTGACCGAATTTCGCTGATCTTGAGGAAAAATACTCGGGAAGCCGAACATGAATCCAAATGTTCTATGTGCGTGCCAAATTTTAAATTTGTGAATGTTTTCTGATCGTTCGCTCATCTCTGGATCTAAGGAGTATGGTTTTTCCTTGTGGAGAGTGACGTACCAGCTCTAGCTTGTCAAGGTAAGGAGGTTTATTTCGCCGTGTAATGCTCCTCTGGGAAATTTAATGTGCAAATTGCTTCTTCAGAGAAAAAGAAGACTTGAACTCTATAGCGCCACCTATTGGAAGTAGCAATCCTAAAAGTCACAATCAACCCTTTAATGAGTCTTGCAACATGACTTAGGATAAGAGCCAAATCAGTATCTCAATTCGCAGACACGGTGTTTCGGGCTGTTGGCCCTCGTCAGTGTGAAGCATGAGAACTGATTTGGCTAGGTGAGAAGCTCTGGACTGAGGTTTAAGGGGTAAGGTTTCTCCTTGTGGAGAGTGACATACCAGCTCTGGCTTGTCAAGGTAAGGAAGTTTATTTCGCCGTGTAATGCTCCTCTGGGAAATTTAATGTGCAAATTGCTCCTTCAGAGAAAAAGAGGACTTGAACTCTATAGCGCCACCTACTGGAAGTAGCGATTGTGACTTGTAAGATCGCTACTTCCAATTGGTGGCGCTATAGAGTTCAAGTCCTCTTTTTCTATGAAGAGGTCATTTGCATACGCTCATCTCTAGTAAATATCTCCCTCCACTTCTCCTTGGTCAGACCTCATCTGGAATACTGTGTCCAGTTCTGGACACCACATCTTAAAAATAGACATGAACAAACTGGAGCAAGATCAGAGAAAAGCGACCAGAATTGTGACTAGTCTGCAAGCAATGTCCTATGAGGAACGTTTAGAGGATTTGGGAATGTTTAACTTGCTAAAGAGAAGACTGAAATGATACTTAACCTCTTAACAACCACAGATACGCCTTTTAACGGCGGCAGTTAAGGGTACTTATTCCTCAACGCCGCTTTTTACGGCACTTAGGCTAGGGTCACATTGCGTTAGTGCAATCCGTTTAGCGCTAGCGCTAGCGGATTGCGCTAACGCAATGTTTTTAAAGGGCCGCTTTTCGGGGTCGCGTTAACGTCCCCGCTCTCGCAGATCCCCGATCTGCGAGAGCGGGGAACGGACCTCGGGCGTGCCGCGGACGTTGCAAGCAGCGTCCGAGGCGCGCTACAAAAGACCGGCGCGTCGCTAGCGCGTGCCGAAAATGACACGCGCTAGCAATGCGCTGGTACATTGCGGGCAATGGGAGCGCTAACGGACGCGTTGCATGGCGTTAATTTCGCCGTGCAACGCTGTCCGTTAGCGCTCTGACCAAAACGCAATGTGACCCCAGCCTAAGAAATAAGGTTACAGTGCCCCCTAGCATCAGAAATTCTCCAGAGTCTCCGCTCTGTACCTAAGGGGTTAATAGCTGTCTACAAATACAAAACTGTCTTCAAGGGCTGTCACACTTAAGAGAGATCATCTCTATTCTCATTTGCACAAGGAAAGATTATAAGCAATGGGATGATCAACAAATGGAACAGGCTGCCATGAGAGGTCATCAGCTCTCCTTCAATTGAAGCCTAAGAGCAGAGGTTGGATTGACATTTGTCTGGGAAGCTTTAGTGAATTCTGTATTGATTAGAGGGTTGGACCAGATGACCCAGGAGGTCCCATCCAACTCTACCATTCTATGATTCTTTATATTAGCACCTACACGAGCACACCATTTCTAAATCAGATGTTTTTTTTTTTACAATTTTTGTTCCATATGGATTAATGATATTTGTGTTTCATTTTTTTTATTGCTAATATAGTTTAATTTTTAAATCCAGATTTATTATATTTTGTATTTGTTTTATCCGCTTGCATTTTCCTGGGGATGCTCCACATTGTACCATGCTACCTATGTTTAATCCCATAAAAAAAGACTTCGTATTCTTGATAATTTTTATAGGTTTATACATAATGCATGCCTCTTGAGTATCAGATATTTTTCATTGCTATGAGGTTATATTGGTTGAATATCATGTTACATAGGACTAGTTTTGTTTGGTACTTAGGGTTAATGGAAATTGTTTTATACATTAATAGGATTGTCAGGGACCTTTTATTGATGGCCTATCCTTAGAATAGGTTACCAATATCTTATCTGTGAAGTTGCGACACTCATCAGTTGTAGAGCTGCACAGCTCTGTAAAAAATATAATGGCTGCAGCCGAGTACAGCACATACGCCCTCTACTGATTCAAATGCCGGGTGTATGTGCAGTATCCGGCCATGGCCTCTATATCTTTAACAATGTTGTGCTGTGCAGCTCCACAACTGAGCACTTCGGCTACCAACGGCACTGGGAACATATGATTGGTACAGTATAATTGGTCTAGCACACTTACTGATCAGATGTTAATGACCTATCCTAAGTATAGATTATCACTGTTTATGTCCCGAACAGCCCCATTAAACTCAGTCAAAAAATACAGTATTGCACTTGGAATGTGTTGTTCTTTTCTTCCTGTTTTCTTGAGTGAAGGCTTTTTTTTAATGTTAACTAAACAAAATTGGACAATTTTCTTTTAAGAATTTTACATATTTACATTTTTAGACTCACTAAATCGACCTTTTCAGACTCTTTTCAACAGTGAGGTGCACGTGTCCCTTCTTTTTGGAGATGATCAATAATACATTTGTGCATTAGCAATATTAAAAGTACCTGTTTTAGGTTTAGGCACCATGAATCAGAGACGTTCTGTGTTATTGCATCTCTGTAGGTCTTACTCCGAAACAATTTTTCAATAAAAAAAAAATATAATTTTAAAAGCCATCCAGGTACCATGTGCTCTCGGATGACTGATCCAAGAGGTAGGTTCCTGGTGGCTTCTCTGCACCCCACTCCTATAGACTCAGGCAAAGGGGCGAACATATCATTAGTGCAACCAAGAGGATAGGGAGCCAATGCAGGTGCAATTTTGCATTTTTAGGAGCTCTTGAGCAGCAAAGAGCCCATATATTGTTCTTTCACAGGGGCCCTTTTCTGTCTGTGTCTACTAGTGCTCAGATGTGTTAACCTAAGTGCGTGTGTAAAGACCGAAAGCTGGGAGATCTCGGAGAAATCACTTAGGAAAGCCTCAGCCTAGTCAGCCAAGGGGAATGGCTCCTGACTAGCTTTGAAAAGAATGTTTTATTTCTATCAATGCTGCTTTTCAGAGAAAAATAGTTACAGCTGCAATAACTAACCCAGTCTCTGATTCATGCAGTCCAAGGTTTAGGCACCATTAATCTGTATCTCAGAGCATTAGATTATTATGGAATGATTTCATTGGCCTATACAGTATGATTAAAAGTCAGATATGTAATAATTTGTTTATGTAGGTTTTGACGTAAAACCCAATTATATTTGTGTTTTATCCATCAGGAATTTTCAAGAGCTCTTGCTATATAGATGTCCGTTGGTTTCCTTTTGATATTCAGAAATGTAAACTAAAGTTTGGATCTTGGACTTACGCTGGTTGGTCCCTGGACCTACAGATGAAAGAAGCAGACATTTCTGAGTATATCTCTAATGGAGAGTGGGATCTTGTTGGTATGTGTTGAATTATGAATATCACTATATTGACTTTCTGTCTGAATTTATCTCAGGATAGGTGTTTGCCTAACTCCCTTAAGGTACCGTCACACTACCGACAACAATCCGGATCGCTGCAGCGTCGCTGTTTGATCGCTGGAGAGCTGTCACACAGACAGCTCTCTCCAGCGACCAACGATCAGGGGAAAGACTTCAGCATCGTTGAAACTGTCTTCAACGATGCCGAAGTCCCCGGGTAACCAGGGTAAACATCGGGTTACTAAGCGCAGGGCCGCGCTTAGTAACCCGATGTTTACCCTGGTTACCATCGTTAAAGTCAAAAAAACAAACGCTACATACTTACCTACCGCTCTCTGTCCCCGGCGCTGGGCTTCTCTGCTCTGGCTGTGAGCACAGCGGCCGGAAAGCAGAGCGGTGACGTCACCGCTGTGCTCTGCTTTCCGGCTGCCCGCCGCTCACAGCCAGAGCAGAGAAGCCCAGCGCCGGGGACAGACAGCGGTAGGTAAGTATGTAGCGTTTGTTTTTTTTACTTTAATGATGGTAACCAGGGTAAAAACATCGGGTTACTAAGCGCGGCCCTGCGCTTAGTAACCCGATGTTTACCCTGGTTACCAGCGAAGACATCGCTGAATCGGCGTCACACACGCCGATTCAGCGATGTCAGCGGGACCTCAACGATCAAAAAATGGCCCAGGCCATTCCGACACGACCAGCGATCTCACAGCAGGGGCCTGATCGCTGCTACGTGTCACACATAGCGAGATCGCTACTGAGATCGCTGTTGCGTCACAAAACTTGTGACTCAGCAGCGATCTCGCTAGCGATCTCGCTATGTGTGACGGGGCCTTTATATATCACATTATTTGCTTCAGACATTTACCCCTAGCTGTATAACCCTTGACTCTCTAACCCCTTCGCGACATTTGCCATACATGCACAGTGCAAGTCGCAAGCCACCCCATATTATACAGGTAATGGCTGTGTTTTAGAGTTAGGACCTGCCTCTAACAATTGCACGTGGAGTGTAGCTCTACTCACTATTGTTAACCTGTTAAATGCCTTTGTCAAACTCTGACAGCAGCCTTTAACATGCACTGACATAGAGGCACGTCATCCTTTGTGCACATCGGCACCCGTGACCTGATTGCAGGTCGCCAATAGGTTTCTATGACAGCAAGGGGTCTGTTGAAGATCTCTGTGCTTGTCATTATAAAACTGGTTAGCACTGCAGCCTTGAGCACTGGAGTCCTGAGTTCAAATCCCACCAAAGACAACATCTGCAAGGAGTTTGTACATTCTCCCCGTTTTTGCGTGGGTTTCCTCCAGGTACTCCAGTTTCTTCCCACATTCCAAAGACATAATGATAATGAATTTAGATTGTGAGCCCCATCGGGGACAGTGATGATAATGTGTGCAAAACTGTACAGTGCTGCATATTATGTTGGCCCTATATAAATAGAAGATTATTATTATTATTATTATTATTATAATTATTATTGATAAACTCATTTGAAACCCATAAAGTGGTCTGGCTTCAAAGGAGACCATGATGCTATGGCATTGCTGTATATAGTACAAGCAGTCAGACGATCTCAGCTTCGAGTCCCCTAAGGGGATTATTAAGAACAGTGAAAAGTAAAAAAAAATATGAAAAAAATGCATAAAAGTCCAAATCACTTTCTTTTCCCACATTAAAAATAATGATTAAAAAAAATGAAAAAAATTCACATATGTGCTATGGCTGTATTCAGAAAGGTATGTTCTATAAAAATATTAAAATAAATAATCTGATTAAACAAAAGTTACACTTGCCTATTATAGCTCTGTATTAACTCATTGACTTACCTTTCTGCATTGGAGCAGCATGCTAGTGTCGGATGCTAGGGTGGGAGACCCCAGAAACTATATATTTTCTGTTAGGGTATTTAGACCCAGGGCAATGAAGTGACCCTTTTCCATGGGCAAGGAAAACCTAGTTAACTCTCTGTAATTCTTTCTAATAAATTGCTTACATTTTCAGGTGCAGTTCTATATTAATATGCTGATTAATATTTCATGGAATTACAGAAAAAGTGACAAAGAAATGTATTTTCTCTTTAGGAGTACCAGGAAAACGGAGTGAGAGTTTTTATGGATGCTGTAAAGAGCCATATCCAGATGTGACATTTACCATCACAATGAGACGAAGGACATTATATTATGGACTGAACCTTCTTATTCCCTGTGTTCTGATTTCTGCACTTGCCTTGCTCGTATTCCTTCTTCCGGCAGACTCAGGAGAGAAGATCTCACTTGGTAAACATGCAGTTACTAGAAAAAACAGCTTTGACTTTCATAGGATCTGCAAACTTTAGACTTTTCAAATTTAAATTTGAGAAAAGATTTAGGTAATTATACCGAAAGCAGAGCTATTATGCAGACAGAAGCAGCAGTCACATGCATTATTATTCAGGAAGCTTCATTGCAAGGCATCCTTTAGATGTGAGAGTTGAATCGTTTTTTTACACCAACATTCATTTTTGCACATACATCAGTAAGTATGCCAGCAGTTTGTATGGTATATAGGGATATATTTTATACTAGAAAGCATTTTAAAAATTTTTTATGTGCTCTGCTGTGCAGCCAAGGTTTTACCATCAAAATCTTGGGTTGGGACTAGTAATATAAAATTAATAGGATTTGAAGCAGAAACATTCAGAAGTAGACATTTTTACTTTTCTAGAATATGTCTCCCTTAGAAGCCAATATTAGAAGTACTGTGCACATTAGGCAAATTGCTCTTAGTCAGAGTGCAATGATTACTAAAAGTTTGTAATGTATTCACTTCACTGATTGGGTCTCTAAACTGAGAACTCAGTTTATACAAGCATTTTTTACAGTGGATCTATGGGTATATGTAATACATACAAAGACCAGGACATGCCATATAAAAATATATACCGTATTTTCAGATTATAAGACACACTTTTTTCCTCCAAATTTGCATGGCAAAGGGAGAGAGTCTTATAATCCGATATGAGCTTACTGGAAGCCGGGGGGGTTAACAGGAGGCACTGTCGTTGTTTCAGGAGGTCGACTGTGGCAGGAACGTTGTATTGTTGCAGTGCCTGGGATCTCAGAAGGTGTAGGTGCTGGTGAGCAGAGTCCATTTTCCCTATGTTCAATCATATGTTCAAAGGATTGAAGGGTGCACCGCACTTGCCCAGCAAAATGGGACTCCAACAAAGATGTCAACAGGTGCCCAAGGCAAGTCATAGCAAAATACCTAGACTTTAATTACAAAAGTGACGTAATACAGGCCGACCAGTGACTTAAACAATCTCTGGTGATTAAAGAACACTGATACTCCTTTCTGAGGACTTCTCTGCTGAAGTGACCAGGCAACGCAGATCTTTTAAGACCATCTGCTCAACATTGCACTGGAGAAATATCCATTTTCAACTGTGATATCTAGCAACCTTGCATATACACCACCAATATGGGACCTTTCGCTCTTTCAAAAATCACAAAACTCAACTCTACACTGAACATCTTACCAGCCCGCACAGGCCACAAGAATCCCCTACACAGGATTTCAAATCCAAAGGATGCATTGGACAGCCAATGAAGACACCAGAAAAGCACCTAAAACCACACTGTGAGACCAGAGGCAAAGCTGGAGGCTGAAAAATCCCTGAAAACGGACTTCATTAGCTTAGGCCTGTTTCACATTATCGTTTCCCTGGTCTGCGGCAGGCTGCGGACTTCCTCCATGAAGCCCCGCCCTCGGCCGCACCTCCGCCACTAGCTCCACCTACTTCTGCATGCGGCCCACATGCGGCCTGCGTACCTATCTTTAACATTAGGTACGCAGGTCATGCAGCTGTATGCGGAAGCTGCCGCATGCGTCGTTTTGACGATGCGGCGACCAGCGTAGACGCAGCCTGTAGCATTTTTTTTTCCGCATCACCAAAACGAGGCATGCGGCACAATCCGCATACAGCCGCACGACCTGCGTACCTAATGTTAAAGATAGGTACGCAGGCCACATGCGGGCCGCATGCAGAAGTAGGCGGAGCTAGCGCCGGAGGTGCGGCCGAGGGCGGGGCTTCACGGAGGAAGTCCGCAGCCCGCCGCAGATCAGGTAAACGCTAGTGTGAAACTAGCCTTACATATTCTTCTATTCTTGGATAAGAGGTACTAACACGAAGAACAATTTTAAGATGGGACACTCTTATGCTAACACTAATAAGAAAGTTTATATCAAATGATGCTTATAAGGAAGTTAAGGGAAATCAGGGGTATATTATAGAGGGAAGTGTTTTTTTTTTCTTTTTCCCTTGCTCTCCTGTTAATTTACATCAAGAGTTAACTAACATTCCTATATTTGATCACCAGTGATCACTCTCTGCACTTCAATATAGGGATTGGATTCTGGAGACATGATCAGGAAGAAGGGAAGCATATGATTTTGAAAATACTTTTTTTCATGGTTTTGGTGGCTTCTCTTAGAGAAGCTATCAATTGTTACTTAATGTTATGTGTTATTTTACATATTTATAAGAGATGATTGTAATATATTCCATGGATAGCATTTCCCATGATAACATGTCTATACCAGATGTATATATTGCCTCGAGTTACTATGATATACACTTCCTCTGGAAACAACCATACTTGTTATTACTTGGAATATAAAATGGTTGCGGTCACCGCAAAAACGCTTGTGCAGTGGACAAATCAGGACAGTATTCCTACTCCAGCCTAACTACTATTTGTTATTGGAGGCCCTTGGGATGGTGGCTTCCTGCGTCAACCATGACTCAGCCCATAGGGGTATTTTTTACAAACTCTATGCACATTGTGCAGTGAACAAATCTTGAATGTAGAGTGGCCCTACCAAACTAATATTTTTCATTGGAGGCCCTTGTGACAGGTTGTCCCACATTGTGACTGAGATAGGGGACACATATTCAATAGAAATGTACACTAACTGTTGATGACCGAGTGATGGCCATCTGAAAACTTGAATTGAGGCCCACAACTACTATAGTAGTCCAGTGTAGATAATGTTTGTCAAGGGAGGCCCTTGTCATGGTATCTTCCTGCATCTATGACACAGCCCCCAGGAATAATTTTTTGAAATATAATGCACATTCTGCACTCGACCAAGTAGTTCGGTATCAAGAAGTCTTTCCTTCCGATATATTCTGGGAAATAGTGTCAATACTCCATCCCATCCTGGAGGGGGGAACCATATATCCTTTGTCCATTGAATTGCCCAAGACATATAATTGAGGGTTAGGACTAGGGCTAGGGTTAGGGCTAGGGTTAGGGCTAGGGTTAGGGCTAGGGTTAAGGCTACAGTAAGGGTAAAGGCTACAGTTAGGGTTAAGGCTACAGTTAGGGTTAAGGCTACAGTTAGGGTTAAGGCTACAGTTAGGGTTGGGGCTAAAGTTAGGGTTTGGATTACATTTGCGGTTGGGAATAGGGTTGGGATTAGGGTTAGGGGTGTGTCTGGGTTAGAGGTGTGGTTAGGGTTACCGTTGGAATTAGGGTTAGGGGTGTGTTTGGATTAGGGTTTCAGTTATAATTGGGGGGTTTCCACTGTTTAGACACATCAGGGGCTCTCCAAACGCGACATGGCGTCCGATCTCAATTCCAGCCAATTCTGAGTTGAAAAAGTAAAACAGTGCTCCTTCCCTTCCGAGCTCTCCTGTGTGCCCAAACAGGAGTTTACCCCAACATATGGGGTATCAGCGTACTCAGGACAAATTGGACAACAACTTTTGGTGTCCAATTTCTCCTGTTACCCTTGGGAAAATATAAAACTGGGGGCTAAAAAATAAGTTTTGTGGGAAAAAAAGATTTTTTAATTTTCACGGCTCTGCGTTATAAACTGTAGTGAAACACTTGGGGGCTCAAAGTTCTCACAACAAATCTAGATAAGTTCCTTGGGGGGTCTAGTTTCCAATATGGCGTCACATGTGGGGGGTTTCTACTGTTTAGGTACATTAGGGGCTCTGCAAACGCAATGTGACGCCTGCAGACCATTCCATCTAAGTCTGCATTCCAAATGGCGCTCCTTTCCTTCCGAGCCCTCCCATGCGCCCAAACGGTGGTTCCCCCCACATATGGGGTATCAGCGCACTCAGGATAAATTGCACAACAAATTTTGGGGTCCAATTTCTCCTGTTACCCTCGGGAAAATACAAAACTGGGGGCTAAAAAATAATATTTGTGGGAAAAAAAATTTGTTTTATTTTTACGGCTCTGCATTATAAACTTCTGTGAAGCTCTTGGTGGGTCAAAGTGCTCACCACACATCTAGATAAGTTCCTTAGGGGGTCTACTTTCCAAAATGGTGTCACTTGTGGGGGGTTTCAATATTTAGGCACATCAGTGGCTCTCCAAACGCAACATGGCGTCTCATCTCAATTAATGTGAATTTTGCATTGAAAAGTCAAACGGCGCTCCTTCCCTTCCGAGCTCTCCCATGCCCCCAAACAGTGGTTTACCCCCACATATGGGGTATCAGCGTACTCAGGACAAATTGTACAACAACTTTTTGGTTCCAATTTCTTCTCTTACCATTGGGAAAATAAAAAATTGGGGGCGAAAAGATAATTTTTGTGAAAAAAAAATATTTTTTATTTTTACGGTTCTGCATTATAAACTTCTGTGAAGCACTTGGTGGGTCAAAGTGCTCATCACACCTCTAGATAAGTTCCTTAGGGGGTCTACTTTCCAAAATGGTGTCACTTGTGGGGGGTTTCAATGTTTAGGCACATCAGTGGCTCTCCAAACGCAACATGGCGTCCCATCTCAATTCCAGTCAATTTTGCATTAAAAAGTCAAATGGCGCTCCTTTGCTTCCAAGCTCTGTCATGCGCCCAAACAGTGGTTTACCTCCACTTATGGGGTATCGGCATACTCAGGACAAATTGTACAACAAGGTTTGGGGTCCATTTTCTCCTGTAACTCTTGGCAAAATGAAAAAAATTGGAGCTGAAGTAAATTTTTTGTGAAAAAAAGTTAAATGTTAATTTTTATTTAAACATTCCAAAAATTCCTGTGAAGCACCTGAAGGGTTAAATAAACTTCTTGAATGTGGTTTTGAGAACCTTGAGGGGTGCAGCTTTTAGAATGGTGTCACACTTGGGTATTTTCTATCATATAAAACCCTCAAAATGACTTCAAATGAGATGTGTTCCCCAAAATAAAATGGTGTTGTAAAAATGAGAAATTGCTGGTCAACTTTTAACCCTTATAACTCCCTAACAAAAAAAATTTTGGTTCCAAAATTGTGCTGATGTAAAGTAGACATGTGGGAAATGTTACTTTTTAAGTATTTTGTGTGACATATCTCTGTGATTTAATTGCATAAAAATTCAAAGTTGGAAAATTGCGAAATAAACGCAGGTAATATCAAAGAAATTTTACTACTATCATGAAGTACAATATGTCACGAGAAAACATTGTCAGAATCGCCGGGATCCGTTGAAGCGTTCCAGAGTTATAACCTCATAAAGGGACAGTGGTCAGAATTGTAAAAATTGGCCCGGTCCATAACGTGCAAACCACCCTTGGGGGTAAAGGGGTTAAAGAGGTTCAGCAGTTTAAAAAAAATGTTTTCAGAATGTGAAAAATCCAATTTTCTCACCTTTTACATCCCAACTGTCCCAGTGCCAATGCTTTTTTTTTTTACATTGATGTAGTGTTGATTTTACCAACAATAGTTGTGATTTGAGGGTTAAATGCTCCTGAATGCTTGCTAATGCCTTCTGCAAGTAAAAAATAACATTTTTCTTTAACATGACAAGTATAAACTGTTTTTTTTTACTTGAATCAGTGTCTTCTAATTGTGTGCATTATAAACAATACACATTTTGATGAAAGCAGCTTTTTAATAAGGGTAAGTTCACACTATGTTTTTTCAGCCTTTTGTCTGCAGTAAAAACTGATCTCTGGGCAGGAAGGAAGCTGCAAAAAGAAAGCAGGCTTTCCTTGTTTTTTCTTGAGTTTTTTGCGGCATTTTTGTGCTTTTTTTGCATGCTATATTTGTCTCTTCTACATGCAGATAAAGTTTAGTGCAAGAATAAAAAGTCCTATTCTACAGAGTCAGGTTTTGTCACAAAAAACGCAGCAAAACCTGATACCTGTGTTTTTGCTGCAGAATTTCAGTGTTTTTTCATCACCCATTCATGTCGGTGAAAAACGCTGAAAAAAAATGAAAGAAGTGTCAAAAAACATGCAAAGCACAAAATACTGATGACAAAATAAAAACAAGCTGTGTGCATGAGATTTTTAAAATCTCATTGACATAGCTGGTACTGTAAAACCCAGGTGAAAATTTGCATAAAAAATAGTGTTAAAAAAGCTGAAAAAAGTCCTAGTGTGAACTTATCCTATAGAGTAAAATTAAATTCCACTCAAATACATTAGTTCATCTCTAGTATAATTCCTTCTGGATTCTGTCTGTTATTGTGTCATTTTGATTATTCTTTTTTGTTTGCTTGTCTTTTAGGTATAACTGTGCTTTTATCTCTTACTGTATTCATGCTGCTGGTGGCGGAGATAATGCCAGCCACATCCGATTCGGTTCCGTTAATAGGTAATATTATTTATCTCTGTAAAAAAATGACAGATACATGATAATTAGAGATCTGGATTGGAAAGGAAACCAATTTAGAGCTTTTATTGAATCTTTGAGCGATAATTTTGCTCAAATTAGTCGATAATTAAATGATAGATCAGTATTGTGTTTCTGCATTAAGCAAAGTACAGACATAAAGTAATGTCCTACTTACGGTTTATCTAAGGGAAATAGAACAACTCAGTAATAATGTGATGTATTGCATATTGAGCTATGCTATAAGTACAGCAGTGTAACATTGGATTGAGGCTAAGTTCACATTAGCGTTTGAGCCCTCAGCGTGGTGCTGCGGACTTCTTTCCTTAAGCTCTGCCTACTTCTTCATGCGTCCTGCGTACCTGTCTTTAACATTGGGTACGCAGGGACATGTGTTGTATGCGGATGTGTCCGCATGCATCGTTTTGACATGCACGCAGAATGCAAGAAAATGCAACATGTTGCGTTCGGAGGGCACGTGGACGCATCCGCATACAACGCATGTCCTTGCATACCCAATGTTAAAGATAGACAGGACACATGCGGAAGTAGGCAGAGCTAAGATAAGAAGTCTGCAGCACCACGCTGCGGACTCAAACGATAATGTGAACCTGGCCCAACACAGTATTTCATTGCACTTTGCTGCTACGGTATTTTCAGTACTAGGTTAGTGATTGGAAACTGAAGACAGCTTTAATGCAAACTAATTTTTTCCAGCAATATTACGAGTGCCATACTCGAAAACCCTAAATTCAAGTTTTGCAGTGAAAGTATAGATGTAAATATCTGGCCACAGTTGTGCTCAAAAGTTTACATACCCCGGCAGAATATTTGCTTTCTTGGCCTTTTTTCAGAGATTATGAATGATAACACCATAACTTTTCCTCCACTCGTGGTTAGTGGTTGGGTGAAGCCATTTATTGTCAAACTACTATGTTTTCTCTTTTTAACCCCTTAACAACCAACGATGCACCTTTTCATGGTGGCAATTTAGGGTACTTAAACCACAGCGCCCCCCAGAGTCAGATTTTCTCTGGGGTCTAGGCTCCTGGGGGTAGCCGCGACCCCAGAGAACATGATTCGGGTTGGTTTTTACCAACCTCGGTTTTTGCGATCATTGCTATTAACTGTATAGCGGCAACCGCAAAAAAGTCAGGTGTGCCATTTAAAGTCTCTCTCCTCTGATGTGATCGCACATCAGAGGAGAGAGAAACAGGATCCCCGATCCCCCCCATACTTACCAGTGTCTCCCGGTGCTCCTCGGCCCTCTTGCTTCCCCACATGGGCTCAGCCATCTATTTCCAGGAAGATAATGGTAGGCGCATGCACAGTGCGCCCTCCGAGATCTGCCGGCAGGCACCCGGCAGCATTAGGAAGATAGGGTTTGAATTAGGGTTAGGGTTAGGTTTGGGATTAGGGTTATGGTTAGAGTTGGGATTGGGGTTAGGGTTGTGATTAGGGTTATGGTTGGGATTAGGTTTAAAGGTGTGTTGAAATTAGGGTTGTGTTGGGGTTAGGGTTGTGATTAGGGTTATGGTTAGGGTTGGGATTGGGGTTAGGGGTGTGTTGGGGTTAGGGTTGTGATTAGGATTATGGTTAGGGTTGGGATTGGGGTTAGGGGTGTGTTGGGGTTAGGGTTGGAGTTAGAATTGGGAGGTTTCCACTGTTTAGGTGCATCAGGGGGTCTCAAAATGCGACATGGCTCCACTATTGATTCCAACCAATTTTGCGTTCAAAAGTCAAATGGTGCTCACTCCCTTTTGAGCTCTGCCGTGCGCCCAAACAGTGGTTTACTCCCACATATGGGGCATCAGCGTACTCAGCACAAATTGGACAACAACTTTTGGGGTCCAGTTTCTCCTGTTACACTTGGGAATATAAAAAAAATTGGGTGCTAAAAAATCATTTTTGTTGAAAAAAAAGATTTTTTTATTTTCACGGCTCTGCGTTATAAACTTCTGTGAAGCCCTTGGATGATCAAAGGCTCACCACACATCTAGATAAGCTCCTTTGGGGGAATCTAGTTTCCAAAATAGGGTCGTTTGTGGGGTGTTTCTAATGTTTAGGCACATCATGGGCTCTGCAAACACAACATGACGCCGACAGACCATTCCATCAAAGTCTGCATTCCAAAACATCATTAGTTCCCATCCAAACCCCGACGTGTGCCCAAACAGTAGCTTTCTCCCACATGTGGGGTATCGGCATACTCATGACAAATTGGACAACAACTTTTGGGGTCCAATTTCTCCTGTTACCCTTGTGAAAATAAAAAATTGTGTGCTAAAATATAATTTTTGAGGAAAAAATAAGATTTTTTATTTTCACGGCTCTGCGCTACAAACTTATGTGAAGCACTTAGGGCTGGAAAGTGCTCACCACAAATCTAGATAAGTTCCTTAAGGGGTCTAGTTTACAAATGGTTTCCACTCTTTAGGCACATCAGGGGCTCTCTAAACACAACATGGCATCTGATCTCAATTCCAGCCAATTCTGCATTGAAAAAGGTCAAGCTGCGCTCCTTCCCTTCCGAGCTCAGCCTTGTACCCAAACAGTGGTTTACCCCCACATATGGGATACTCAGGACAAATTGCACAACAACCTTCATGGTTCAATTTCTCCAGTTACCCTTGTGAAAATAAAAATTTTGGGGCGATATTATCATTTTTGTGGAAAAAATAAAATTTTTTTAAATTTCACAGCGCTACTTAATAAACTTCTGTGAAGCACTTGGGGATTCAAAGTGCTCACCACAGATCTGGATAAGTTCCTTAAAGGGTCTAGTTTCTAAAATGGTGTCACTTGTGGGTGGTTTCCACTGTTTAGGCACATCAGGGGCTCTCCAAACGTGACATGGCGCCTCATCTCAATTCCAGCCAATTCTGCATTGAAAAAGTCAAATGGTGCTCCTTTGCCTCCGTGCTCGGCTGTGCGCCCAAACAGTGGTGTACCCCAACATTTGGTGTATCGGCATATTTAGGAGAAATTGCACAATAAATATTGTGGTTCATTTTCTCTTTTTACACTTGTGGAAATAAAAAAAATGATTCTGAAGTAAAATGTTTGTTAAAAAAATGTAAATGTTAATTTTTTCCTTCCACATTGCTTCAGTTCCTGTGAGGCACGTAAAGGGTTAATAAACTTCTTAAATGTGGTTTTGAACATCGTGAGGGGTGTAGTTTTTTGAATGGTGTCACTTTTTGGTATTTTTTGTCATTTACACCCCTTAAAGTTACTTTAAATGTGAGATGGTCCCCAAAATAAGGTTTTCCAAATTTTGTAGTAAAAATGAGCAATCGCTGGTCAACTTTTAACCCTTATAACGTCCTAACAAAAATAATTTGTTTCCAAAATTGTGTCATGGAAAAACATTCTCAGAATCAACGGGATTCGTTAAAGTGTTTCAGAGTCATAACCTCAAAAAATGACAGTGGTCACAATTGTAAATATTGCCCTGGTCATTAAGCTACAAATTGGCTCTGCCACTAAGGATTAAATCATAATGACAACCCAAAACATCCAAATGACCCTGATCAAAAGTTCACATACCCCATTTCTTAATACCATGTATTTCCCCTTCTAACATCAATGACAGCTTGAAGTCTTTTGTGGTAGTCGTGGATGAGGTTCTTTATTTTCTCAGATGGTAAAACTGTCCACTCTTCTTGGGAAAAAGCCTCCAGTTCCTGTAAGTTCCTGGTCTGTCTAGCATGAATTGCATGCATGGGATCTCCCCAGAGTGGTTCAATGACATTGAGGTCAGGAACCTGAGATGGCCACTCCAGCACCTTCACTTTGTTCTGCTGTAGCCAATGACAGGTCAACTTGGCCATGTGTTTTGGATCGTATTCATGTTGGAACATCCAAGTACATCCCATGCACAGCTCCTGGGCTGATGAGTGCAAGTTTTTTCCCAGTATTTGCTGATAACGTGCTGCATTCATCTTTCCATCAACTTTGACCAACTTTCCTGTGCCTTTGAAGCTCACACATCCCAAAACATCAGCGATCCACCTCCGTGCTTGACAGTAGGAATGGCGTTCCTTTCATCATAAGCCTTGTTGACCTCTCTTCAAATGTAACCTTTATGGTTGTGGCCAAAAAGTTCTGTTTTGGTCTCGTTCACTCCAAATTACCTTGTTCCAGATGTTTTGAGGCTTGTCTCTGTGCTGTATTGCATATTGTAGGCGAGATACTTTGTGGCATTTGCACAGTGATGGCTTTCTTCTGGCGACTCAACCATGTAGCCCATTTTTCTTTAAGTGCCTTCTTATTGTGCATCTTGGAACAGCCACACCACTAGTTTTCAATGTATTTCAGCTCATGTTATTTGTGGGTTTTTCTTTGCATCCCAAACAATTTTCCTGGCAGTTGTGGATGACATTTTTGTTGGTCTACCTGACTGTGGTTTTGTTTTTACAGAGCCCCTAATTTTCCATTTGTTAATCACCATTTGAACACTGCTGACTGGCATTATCAATTCCTTCGATATCTATTTGTATCCCTTTCCTGTTTTATACAGTTCAACTACCTTTTCCAGTAGATCCATTGACAATTCTTTTTCTTTCCCCATGACTCACAATCCAGAAACTTCAGTGGCTGGATTAAAGATGCAAGAGTCTGTCTAGATCCCAGAAACTCACTCAGCTTTTATGCACACACTGATTACAAGCAAACAGGTCACAGGTGAGGATGGTACCTTTATTAGCCATTGAAACCCATTTGTGTCAACTTCTGTGCATGTTATCAGGCCAAAAATAACCAGGGTATCTGAACTTTTGTCAGGGTTATTTGGATGTTTTGGGTTGTCATTTTGATTTAAAAAGAGAAAACAGAATAGTTTGACAATAAATGGCTTCATCCATCCACCAACCATGAGTGGAGAAAAAGTGTTGGTGTTATCATTCATATTCTCTGAAAAAAGTCCAAGAAAGCAAAAATTTTGCCCGAGTATGTAAACTTTAGAGCCCAACTGTACAGTACAGGTTGTGGTAGTACAGGATAAACATAAGTGTAATAGGCTTAGCGCATTGAGATACTTTACACTGTTAGTATGAAGATGTAGTCTGCCCAGCGACAGGTAGCTGACAGAGACAGGGAAAGTTATGATGCAGTTAATGTTTGGGACTGGCCCACAGTGGGATGGTTAGTGCCACGGAAGGCAGATTGCTTCCAGAATAGAGGGGGTGAGAATTTGGAGAGCAACGAGTGTGCAGTGCTTCCAAAGGGTGATCCGCAGCTAAATAGAGACAGGAACAAACAGAATAGACAGAGTGGCCTTCCACCTTAAAGGAGTCCTTGGATAGGACGAGGTTTCAAGAGAAACCCTGAGCTTGATAAATGCCGAAGGTATGAACCTAAAGAGAACTGAGCCTGCGGGAGTAGTGAGGGTCCCGAGCGGTGGATCCAGTTCGTCAATAGTGATATGACGTGGCAGGGCTGGGAAAAAGTATTTTTGTGCCCTAGGCAGATGAAACCAATTATGCCCCCCACCCCAAGGCAAAGGAATGGCTCAGAGACTATGGTAAGAGGACCCCTAATGCACATCCCCTCTTCAACGCCTATGAGTTAGGTAGCAAACTCTGATGACTACTTCCACTAGAATTGTTACCTTTTTCATAAAAATATGTTACCAAAAGTAAAAAAAAGTGGCGTACTTTAGTGATGTGACTTAACAGGGAGTGCAATTTCAAACTTATATAAAGAACAATCATTTTTTGCTGACCATTTACATAATACAGCAGAAAAAATAACGATATTCATCCCTGACGTCCTATATTTTAAATGTAAAATTCAAGGATTGTTATGTAGTGGATGCTTTCCTGAAACTATGTATTTCCTTTAAGTAAAGGGCTTTTCGGTCTCTTTCGTCCCGCTACATTTAGCCCAACTTGGGTCTCTCCCTAAGGTGGCTAGCATATATGTAAGGATTGTTATGGAAACTAATAAAGTGTAACCATAATCTGGACCATTTGGTTTCAGTTAAGGTGTCCAGCATTTGGCAAATACCCTAAGGGTATGTACACACGCTGCGGATTTTGCTGCGGATCCGCAGCTTTTCCGCAGCTGTGGATCCGCAGCAATTTCCCATGCATTTACAGTACCATGTAAAACTATGGGAAATTAAATCCACAGTGCACATGCTGCGGAAAAAAATGCACGGAAACGCAGCGGTTTATTTTCCGCAGCATGTCAATTCTTTGTGCGGAATCCACAGCGGTTTTTCACCTGCTCTAATAGGAAACTGCAGGTGAAAAACCGCAGCGGAAACCACAATAAAAATGATAATAAATCCGCAGTAAAAACCGCAGCGGTTTTGCACTGCGGATTTATCAAAACCGCTGTGGAAAATTCCGCAGTGGAATCCACAGCATGTGCACATGGCCTATTGGAAAATTATCAGACCTCCCATTGTAAATACAGGTATACATCTGATGGTTTTAGTGTCCGTCATGCGTCAAATACAACTTGCACAAAACTGATGTTGTTTCTGGTGATGTATTCTGGTTCTGGGGACATATTGATATACACTGTGTTCCAAATTATTATGCAAATTGGATTTAAGTGTCTAAGATTTAATTTTTTTGTTTTTCAAATAAACTTGTGGATGGTATTATGTCTCAGGGCTCAATAGATAACTGAAATCAATCTTAAACACGTGATAATTAGTTTTCCAGGTGATTCTAATTAAAGGAAAACTACTTAAAAATGATGTTCCACATTATTAAGCAGGCCAAAGGTTTCAAGCAATATGAGAAATTAAAAGGATCTCTCTGCTGCTGAAAAGGGTTAAATAGTGCAATGCCTTGGACAAGGTATGAAAAAATTAGATACTTCACAAAAACTTTGTGATCATCATACTGTGAAGAGATTTGTGACTGAAACAGAGCACAGACGGAGTCCATGCAGATAACGGCATAATGAGGAAGGTTTCTGCCAGACAAATTCATTGGATTAAGAGAGGGGCTGCCAAAATACCATTACAAAGCAGGAAACCATTATTTGAAGCTGCTGGTGCCTCTGGTTTCCCTCGAACCTCAAGGTGTATGATCCTTCAAAGGCTTGCTGTGGTGCATAAACCTACTATTCGGCCACCCCTAAACAGTGTTCATGAGCAGAAACGGTTGCAGTGGGCCCAGACATACATGAAGACTAATTTTAAAACAGTCTTGTTTACTGATGAGTGTCGAGCAACCCTGGATGGTCCAGATGGATGGAGTAGTGGATGGTTGGTGGATGGCCACCATGTCGCAACAAGGCTGCGACGTCAGCAAGGAGGTGGAGAAATCATGTTTTGGGCCGGAATCATAGGGAAACAGCTGGTGGGGCCCTTTAAGGTTCCTGAAGATGTGAAAATGACCTCTGTAAAGTAAATAGCATTTCTGACTGACAACTTTCTTCCATGGTCTAAAAGCAGAAACGTGCCTTCAGGAGCAAAATCATCTTCATGCATGACAATGCCCCATCTCATGCTGCAAATAATCTCTGAGTCATTGGCTTCTATGGGCATAAAAGGAGATAAACTCATGGTGTGGCCATCATCTTCCCCTGACCTCAACCCTATAGAAAACCTTTGGAGTATCATCCAGCACAAGATCTATGAGGGTGGGAGGCAGTTCACATCAAAACAGCAGCTCTGGGAAGCTATTCTGAGTTCATGCAAAGACGTACAAGCAGAAACTCTCCAAAAACTCAAGAATGCAAGGATTGTGAAGGTGATATCAAAGCAGGGGTCCTATGTAATGTAACTTGGCCTGTTAGGATGTTTTGGAGTTAAATAGCTTTTTTGTTCAGTGCATGTGACCTCCTAATGCTGAAAATTCCACAAATGAGCATTTTCAGTTCTTTAAAACATATCAAATGTTTAGAAATTCTACTGTGCCTAATAATTTGGAACAGTGCATTTTGAGTTTTTATTCATTTTGGAGATTATACTGTTATCATTGGGAGGTTTCTTCAATAAAATTCCATGTACACTCTAATGGGTGATGACTTTTATTAGACTGACTGTCATTTGCACCGACCATTTAGGAAAATCCGAGAAAAATGTCATCTGCATAATAATTTGGAACATAGTGTAGTGGTGATTGTTCTAGTGATGTATTCTTGTCGTGATGATGATTCTGGTGATATATTGATCACCAAAACCACCAAAACCATCATCAGTACATGACTAAAAAGCCAAAATCATCATCAGTACATAATTAGAGAATGAAAGCCATCAATTGTACATGAATATTGCCAGGGGAGTGTTGCAAAAAAAGGGGGATGTGCCCGTAGACTGGTTAATGCGGTTGCTAAATGCGAACTCGGCCAAAGGTGACGCACTACACCAATCATCCTGTTGGGTTGAGGACAGGCACAGTCAGTAATGTTAGATTTGAAGAAGAAAAAATAAAAGCTCATACTCGCATAATCCGGGCTCCCATTCACTGTCTCCTCTTCTGTGAAGTGCAGCAGTAGATGTTGGAGGGCAAAATGGTGTCACTGCACCGTGCCTTCCAACATCCCCTGTGTGTGCCTTCTCGAACAAGGTGCAGGCTGGAAGTGGCCTGCATTATTCTGGAGATCCTGGAGAAGGTGAGATGACAGCTCATCTGCTCCTGTGATGGTGACAAGGCAGACAACAATTGTATTTGCCTCCAATAGCAATGGCAGGTGCATAGGATATAGAGAGGGTGAGCGGTGTTAGTGACTGATAGGCAGGAGTTGGCATCCTAGGCAGGTGCCTACCATGCCCACCCCTCTTCCCAGCCCTGGGACGTGGAGCCACCTGAGCAGGTGTAGAGAAACTTGCTGAACTGTACTGTGATGACAAGCTAGGCTGTGAAAAAGTAGGGTGAAACAGTGCAGTGGAGCAGACTACAGTGGAAGGTAACGATGTATATGAAAAAATGCTGTGAATGAAACGTACTTAACCCTGGGTCAGGCGCATCTCTGGCACTCCCGAGTTTATGTGCCTGACAGATTCAGGTTAAAAAACCACCTATAATATCTAATTATCTCATTTTCTGGTCTATCAAAGTAATCAGTGACCTTCATAGAGATGTATTAAAAGAAAGTACACAAAATCAGATGCAAAGAAAACATTTACTAACCGTAAACGTAATACAACAAAAAGTACCCAAATGTGACAACTACCGCCAAAGCCCTCTTATTTGTAAGAAAACCCTAGTTATTTCTACAAAATATCCACAAACTTTGTATTATTCATTCATAAAATGAGCAAAATAAACAATTGTGATGACAAAACCCTAGAAAGTATGAACTATGAAAAGTGAGAACCTTCAGGCATAAGGAGACTGAGAGGCCATGGTGGTCACACCTGTGCTCCACAAGGATAGCTGTAAAACTTGAGTGGGGAAGTTTCAATCTGCACCTAAAGATAGGAAGGTACTGGGAGGGGCGGGATCCCCTGCCACCTTGGAGAGGAGAGGGAAATAAAAAATGTGAGCTGTGCTTGTCAGGCCTTTTGTGCCTGACGCAGGGTTAAGACTGTGTGCTCACTATTCCATGTACATAACACTTATTAAGTTCAGTAAAGTTCCCACGTTTGCAAGGAAGCCTTCTTCATTGATTTGAGTAAGTCATGGTCCTGGCCAGCCAATACCATCCGCTAAAAGTGACCTAAACGGGACAAGGCCCACACAACACCAACATCAACACCCAGCCGGGACCTACACAATTTTCCTGTAACGTGCTAAAGCATGATGGGTCAGCAGCTCGGTCATGACTAACGCTCTTGGACACTTCACATAATGTTGATTGTTCAGTGCATATCTGACGCATGGTTGTAAACAGTCTATTAAATGAGTGCTGAAAAGAATACCTGGGTGAAGTCACACTACTGTACAATATGGCCAAATGCTATGCAACAAAAACATCACCCAGTATTACTTTACAGGCGAACTCACATCTGCGATTATTTTCTCATGACGAATCGGTATGCAAGAACAATAGCAACATGCTGCGATTGGCACCAAGTCTCGGCTCACTCACACCCATATAAGTCTAAGGGTGCGAGTGACACAAAACACATAACTCTGATATTATTCAAGTGTGGTGCGATATACACTGACACCAGCAACAGAGGAGATGGAGAAATTAATTTCTCTGCCTTCTCCGCTGCTGTGCTCCTATAGCACAGAAGCATGACACTCGGCTCCCGCTCACAGAAGAGCAGGAGCCGAGGGTCTTTAGGATATCTCTCACATCGGATGCCATATGCTAGTGTGACTCCAGCCTAACTCTGCACATTGCACAGCGTACCATTGGCAGAACAAGCTTAGATCTGTATTTGGTAGTTGGAGGTTAAGAGAAAAGAATGTTCTGATGACATTGATTGAGGTGCCTTACACTCAAAATCACTTGGCATTTTTAGATTTATTACTAGGTGAGAAAATATTGTTCCATACAATGATTAAAATAGCTGTTTTGACTGTTTAAGTTTTTAATCAATCAATACAGACTTAGACCTTATTCAGATGCCTGCTTTTCATATTTCATTTTACATGTTTTTCATAGATCGCACAAAATCACATTATAGTCTGTTAGGTGTCGAGTTCCGGATGCTGCACAGGGAGAATCTCGGACCATGTCCTCTGTGGTCTCCCATTCTCCCCAGGAGCAGAGGAGTCTGCTCAGCAGAGACATCGGTCCCAGTGTCTTGCTCAAGCTGATGCTGTGCATCTTGTTACTGCTGTTGTCCCAGGTTCAGCTCTTGTAACCAGCATTAATCAGTGGCAAGCAGATGCTCCAGGGGCTAAGTCGTGCTTTTTGTCTACTGAGCATACCCGTGGGATGACCTCTCATTGGAGGTCGGAGGTCACATGCTCAGGCCCTGAAGTGGCTCTGATTGGACCACTGGGAAGGTCCCGGAAGGCTGCAACTCTAAAAGGTTTGCATGGCCGCTCGGTCATACGCTAGTATAAACCAAAATCGTGGATGTGTGGATGTGTGTTAGATATCTGGTTAAAGCTCCTACATCAACCCGCTCCCTAGTGTTGTTGCATGTGGTTGAGTGTTTGAGCTGACTAATGCCAGATTGTGCCATTCAGCACAAGGCACGAGCATGCAGCGTCAAATAAGCAGCGTCTGCCAGTGCGGCGCCTTGCACAATTAGTGCGTTTTCCAAGCCCTAGTTAGGGTGGTTAGTGGTGTTCGCCAGAGCGGCACTGCACGCACTTAGTGCACTAAATCTATTAGTGTAGTTTCTACCTGGCATCACAGTTGTGGTGCTGAGCACTGGTGGGTCTAGCAGTGTTCCCCAACTCCGGTCCTCAAGAGCAACCAACAGGTCATGTTTTCAGGATTTCCTTACTATTGCACAGGTGATAATTGCATCACTTGGACAGACAAGCATTCAATCACCTGTGCAATACTAAGGAAATCCTGAAAACATGACCTGTTGGTGGCTCTTGAGGACCGGAGTTGGGGAACACTAGTCTAGAGGGACTCTAAACTGTGTGTTTTTGGCAGAGTCCTGTGACCTAACACTAGCGTTCACTCAGTGGTATTGTGGCCCTGTGACGCAACAGGGTTCACCTCCTTACATACCAGGTAAAGTTAACCCATGTGTGTTTTCATTATACTGCCATATACTGTCCGCCATTACTGAGCAGCAGGTGTCATCTCTGCATGGTGGACCCCGGGCTGCGAACGCACCTTATATCTTCCTTTATATCAGTGTTTCCCGAATTCCAGTCCTCACGGACCCCGCGGGTCATGTTTTTAGGATTTCCTTAGTATTTCTCAAGTAGTAAAAGTATCATCAATGCATCAGGAATTGTCTCACCTGTGCAACACTATGGAAATCCTGAAAACATGACCCGTGGGGTCCGTGAGGACTGGAGTTTGGGAAACACTGCTGTATATCATTTGGTGTGTTACACCAGCCCTAACAGTCTATTTTGCTATTCACATTTCAGTTTTCTTTTGCAGATTGTGTAGTTTGCAAAAAACAAAATAGAGACATGTCCATTTTTAATGAGTCACAGATTATCCGGCCAATGTACCGTATATACTCGAGTATAAGCCAACCCGTGTATAAGCCAAGGCACCTAATTTTGCCACGGAAAACTGGGTAAGCTTATTGACTCGAGTATGCATTGTCCCCTCATCCCTGTCCTGGTTTGCATGGCTCTCCTGTCCTGTCATGGTATGCATGGCTCCCCCGTCACTGTCCTGGTATGTGTGGCTCCCCCCGTCGCTGTCCTGGTGTGCGTGACTCCCCCCATAGCTGTCCTGGTATGCGTGGCTCCCCCATCCTGTCCTGGTATGCATGGCTCCCCCTGTCCTGTCCTGGTATGCATGGCTCCCCCATCACTGTCCTGGTATGTGTGGCTCCCCGTCACTGTCCTGGTATGCGTGTGGCACCCTAGGAGTTCAGGTACCACAGTAGTGCTGCCTTTCTCTTGGGGAGGGTAGTGCTATGCCTGGAAACAAGAGGGATCTCTTTGGCAGATAAATCATACACACAACACCTTCTGAATCCAGGCCAGGAGGAGAGCACAAAAACCCTGCTTTAGGGCAGCTTCCTTGGATAAAGATCCTGGTTTGGAGGAGGAGTCAGACAGTCTGAGAGAGACAGTGGACAGAGACAGTCTGTCCAGAGAGACCAGAGAGAGCAGACGTCCAGTAGAGACAGGAAAGGAACAGAGGAGAGATTTTAGGGCTCAAGGAGGCTGCAAGTGGGCCCTCAAGGAGCCAAAGCGCAGAAACTGGGTTCCGGGAGCCCAAGGCTGGAGTGGAACTCTAGGACACCTAGCAGAACTCGAGGGCACAGAGCTACACGTTTACTGCCCAAATTAAGCCTGTGGTACAGCAACACCCAGGAGCTTGGAGTCACCGTGCAGAGACCCCAGAAGGAATAGCACAAGCTGCCTACCATACAGGTACCTATCCCAGGACAGAAGAAAGAACCAGGACCTTGTTAGGACATTACACACAGCAAGGGACTGTAGCAAGTGCAGTTGAAGGCTCCCAACCAGACTTGCCAAGGGGATTCCACTTGTTTCTAAGCTGCCTGGACTCTCAATGTATCTATTGCCGGTACCCTGGACTGTGGCCTGCCAACTACAGTAAACCAGGTAAAGATTTTTCAACCTGTGTCCTGTATTCATTGACCGGCAAACACTATCATCACCATACACTCTAGGACCCCTGGGGGCCCCGCTTCACCTGTGGGAAGCGTCACCATCATTGCTGCAACAACATCCCCCAGAGGACCCCTTTAAAGCAGCGTCGGTCCTCCCTATTGACCGAACTCCAGGTGGCGTCACGACAGACTTTATCACAATTCCCTTTAAAGACCGTTCCCCTTTTACAGTGAGTCCCAGGGTCACGGACTGCATTGCAGCCACCGTGGCATCCCCTTTAATAGCCGACTGTACCCAGTACCGAGTACCCTGCCCTGGTGGGCGACTCATGCGTGGCTCCCCCTGTCCTGTCCTGGTATGTGTGGCTCCCCCTGTAGCTATCCTGATATGCGTGGCTCCCCCCGTAGCTGTCCTGGGATGGGTGCCTCCCCCGTAGCTGTCTTGGTATGCGTTGCTCCCCCTCCCGTCATTGTATGCATGCTTCCTATTACAAAAAAAATTCCAATTATAGTCTATATGGCTATTCATATACGATACGATACGATACGATACGATACACTTTATTGATCCCGTGGGAAATTATGGTATCACAGCAGCACGACTTCAAACATAAAAATCATAAAGGAATTACATAGTTGACATGACAGTTTGTTGACAGAAGAACATTATACATTAGAATAGGACATACACAACGAGTGAACTGAAATGTAGAGAAATAAGTAGACATTCACCTTGGTGGTTTAACCCTAATGTTATTGTTGTACATTCCCATGGCAGTTGGCACAAACGATTTCCTATATTTTTCCTTCTTACACCTCAGAAGTATTAGCCGGTTGCTGAAGGTGCTCTTCTGTCTCATGAATAGCTCATATAGTGGATGTGCATTATTGTTCATAATTGCCATACACTTTTTCAGAGTTCTTTTCTCCACTACCTCCCCAAAAGAGTCCAGATTGCAGCCCACAGCAGAACTTGCCTTCTTAATAATCTTATTCAGCTTATTAGCATCAGAGGCCCGCACACTACTACCCCAGCACGTGATTGCAAAAAAGATGGCACTTGCCACCACAGATTGGTAGAACATTTCTAACATTTTGCTACACACATTAAAAGACCTCAGTTTCCTTAGGAAATACAGTCTGCTCATCCCCTTCTTGTAGACAAACTCTGAGTGGCATCTCCAGTCCAGTTTGCTATCCAAATGGACCCCCAAATATTTGTAACTCTCCACCTGCTCTACCTCCTGACCAGCAATAGTGATCGGTAAGCATTCCATCTTTATCCTGCTATAGTTGGCCACCAACTCCTTAGTTTTCTTAACATTTAGCTGCAGATAGTTACCATTGCACCAATCCACGAACTTCGACACCACCCTTCTATATTCCTCATCCCCCTGATCTCCCCTAATGCATCCCACAACCACAGAGTCATCCGAAAATGTTTGAAGGTGGCAAAGTTCAGATTTATACTGAAAGTCTGAAGTATACAGTGTGAATAGAAAGGGCGCAAGCACCGTTCCCTGGGGGGCACCTACACTGCTCAGTAATCTGCTTGACACAACTGCTCCCATCTATACAAACTGTGGCCATTCTGATAGGTAGTCAGTTATCCAATTTCTCATCCCCTCCTCAACCTTCATATCAGTCATCTTTTTGTGTAGTAAAAGTGGCTGCAGGGAGTTAAATGCACTCGAGAAATCGAAGAACATCGCTCGCACCGTGGTTCCGTCAGTCTCCAGAAATGAATGTACCCTATGTAACAGAGAAAGGATAGCATCATCCACCCCCAATCTATGTCGGTAAGCAAACTGAAGGGGATCAATAAAAGCATTGACCCTCGGTCTTAAGTGAGCAAGCACTAATCTTTCCAAGGCCTTCATAGCGTGAGATGTTAAGGCTACAGGACGATAGTCATTTAGGGTTGCAGGAGAAGTCGTCTTGGGTACCGGCACCAGACAGGAAGTTTTCCATAACACTGGTACCCTCTGTGTTTGTAGACTTCCATTAAATAGGCGCGTAAAGACAGTACACAGCTGGTCTGCACAAACTTTAAGGACACGTGAGCTGAGTCCATCAGGTCCTGCAGCTTTACCAATGTTAAGTGACTTAAACTGCCTCCTCACATCATTTTCGGATACTCTAAAATAGGTCTGCTCATCCTCCAATATCGATGTTGCAGAATTTGCACCCAGTTCCCATCCACTATCAGTTTGCATTACACATATACTGCTAAATCTATTGAAATACTCATTCATCTCATTAGCCTTGTCCATTGTTCCTGGATCATTTTCAGGCCTCAGCTTAAGCCCAGTCAGTAATTTCATTCCTGCCCAAACCTCTCTGGTATTATTGTGGGACAGTTTCTTTTCAAGTTTAATTCTGAAGGCTTCCTGGGCCTCCTTTATTTTATGCTTCAATTCATGCTGTATCATTTTAATTTCCTCTTTGTCACCCAGTTTAAATGCCTTTTTTTTCCTGTTGAGCAAATGCTTCAATTCCTTTGTTATCCATGGCTTGTTGTTTGCAAAACACCTAATCTTTTTAGTCGACACCAACATATCAGTGCAGCAGTTAATGTAGTCAGTCACTCTACCAACCACTTCATTAACATTTGTATACTCGTCCATTGTCCCAAGCAGCACATCCCAGTCTGTAAGATGAAAGCAATCCTGTAAAGCCTGTTCATTCATTGGATTCCACATTCTAACTGATTTAATCTTAGCAGGCTGTGTACTAACAACAGGTTGGTAGACTGGTGACAATAGTACAAGATTGTGATCAGACTTCCCCAAGGGCGGCAGGGTAGAGGATGAATAAGCATTCTTGACATTCGCATAGAGTAAGTCCAACGTAATTTTGTCACGTGTTGTACATTTAACAAATTGATAGAATTTAGGTAAGGCAGTAGACATTTTAGCCCGGTTAAAATCCCCAGAGATTACAGTAAGCGAGTTGGGATGTTTCATCTGGAGCCGGGCAATGACTCCTGACAGTACTTCACCTACAGCCTCATGGTTTGCAGTTGGTGGTATGTACAACACTATTGCAGTAACAAGCGAGAATTCTCTAGGAATATAGTAAGGTCTGAGGCCAACAGCTAGCAATTAAATGTTCGGACAACAATGGCGCTCCCTTACAGTCACATGCCCCTGATTGCACCAACCATTGTTTATGTAGAGTATAACTCCACCACCCTTTTTTTGCCGCTCTTCATAGTGTCTCTATCCGCCCGGACCATGTGAAATCCTGGTACTGAAACACTTGAGTCTGGGATCTCGCCATGTAACCATGTTTCAGTAAAACATATCAAACTGCATTCTTTGTATTCCCTCTGGGTCCGTATTAATGCCAGCAGTTCATCCGACTTATTACCCAGTGATTGAACATTCCCCATGATGATGGACGGAACTACAGGTTTAAACCGTCTTCGCCTTGCCTTAAATTTTTTGCCCGCTCTGCAGCCTCTGTAGGGTCGCCTTACCTCACACGGGACACGTGGTCTACCCACCGCAGGAGAAGGCATTAGCCTGCGCAGCTCCAGAAGTCGGCCCCTTGAGTAAGCAACTCGTTTATGAACAGACTTAGGGACATCAATCAAAACCTTGCCCATGTTAGTCGCACTAAGCCTGTCCGTGTAGGGAGGTATACAGTGCACTCCTCCAGACATAGCTGTGCCAATTCCCAGACAGGTAGTGGCCGCCTGGCAGTAGGTGCGTATAATACCAGTCCTAGGTTGCAAGGTGATCACAAATGCACTGTAAATCCAGATAGCTGCAGGTAGCAGCAAACATCCAAGGGAAACCTTCCAGGGGAGTCAAGGATCAGAAGCATACATCCAGAAAGCTGTGGGTAGCAGTATGCATCCAGGGGAAACAAATCAGAGTATCCCAGGTTCAGAAGCAACCAGCCAAGGGGAAATCCAAGGGTTCAGCATAAATCCAAGGGAAGCATTCCAGCGGATCCAAGTTCAGAAGGATAACTCCTTAGGAGTACCAAAAAAGCTGAGGTTCAGAAAGAAAAAGGTTCACACATAACAAAAATAATTCCAAAATAAAATAAAGTAAAGTAAAACAGAACAAAATAAAACAAAACAAAACTAAAACAAAACAAAACTATTGCTGCTGCAATGGGCTGCCACTAGCACGGCGCCTTATTGTCCTCATCCAGCAGAGAGCAGACAGACACGTCTGCTCTCCTTGGTGTCTTGGTGAGGACATGTCAGTTTTTTTTGCAGGTTGTGTAGTTCACAATAAAACAAAACAGAGACATGTCTATTTTTAATGAGTCACAGATTAATACGGCCAATGTACCATATATACTCGAGCATAAACCGACCCGAGTATAAGCCAAGGCCCCTAATTTTGCCATGGAAAACTGGGTAATCTTATTGACTCGGGTATAAGCCGGGTATGCATTGTCCCCTCATCCCTGTCCCGGTGTGCATGGCTCCCTCGTCCTGTTCTGGTATGCATGTGAGTCGCCCACCAGGGCAATGGAGATACTCGGTACCCGGTCCGGTCGCTCTTAAAGGGGATGTCACGGTGGCTGCGACCCGGTCCGTGGCCCTGGGCGCTCAATTACCGTATATACTCGAGTATAAGCCGACCCGAGTATAAGCCGACCCCCCTAATTTTGCCACAAAAAACTGGGAAAACTTATTGACTCGAGTATAAGCCTAGGGTGGAAATGCAGCATTTACCGGTGAATTTCAAAAATAAAAATAGATCATTATTTCCCCATAGCTGTGCCATATAGTGCTCTGCACCGTTCATATTTCCCCATAGCTGTGCCCCATATAGTGCTCTGCACCGTTCACTGTGCCCCCTAGCTGTGCCATATACGGTGCTCTGCACCGTTCATTGTGCCCCCTAGCTGTGCCTTATACGGTGCTCTGCACCGTTCACTGTGCCCCATAGATGTGCCTTATACGGTGCTCTGCACCGTTCACTGTGCCCCATAGCTGTGCCATATACGGTGCTCTGCACCGTTCATTGTGCCCCCTAGCTGTGCCTTATACGGTGCTCTGCACCGTTCATTGTGCCCCCTAGCTGTGCCTTATACGGTGCTCTGCACCGTTCATTGTGCCCCCTAGCTGTGCCTTATACGGTGCTCTGCACCGTTCATTGTGCCCCATAGCTGTGCCATATACGGTGCTCTGCACCGTTCACTGTGCCCCATAGATGTGCCATATACGGTGCTCTGCACCGTTCACTGTGCCCCATAGCTGTGCCATATACGGTGCTCTGCACCGTTCATTGTGCCCCCTAGCTGTGCCTTATACGGTGCTCTGCACCGTTCATTGTGCCCCCTAGCTGTGCCATATACGGTGCTCTGCACCGTTCATTGTGCCCCCTAGCTGTGCCTTATACGGTGCTCTGCACCGTTCATTGTGCCCCATAGCTGTGCCATATACGGTGCTCTGCACCGTTCACTGTGCCCCATAGATGTGCCATATACGGTGCCCTGCACCGTTCACTGTGCCCCATAGATGTGCCATATACGGTGCTCTGCACCGTTCATTGTGCCCCCTAGCTGTGCCATATACAGTGCTCTGCACCGTTCATTGTGCCCCCTAGCTGTGCCATATACGGTGCTCTGCACCGTTCATTGTGCCCCATAGCTGTGCCATATACGGTGCTCTGCACCGTTCATTGTGCCCCCTAGCTGTGCCTTATACGGTGCTCTGCACCGTTCACTGTGCCCCATAGATGTGCCATATACGGTGCTCTGCACCGTTCATTGTGCCCCATAGATGTGCCATATACGGTGCTCTGCACCGTTCACTGTGCCCCATAGATGTGCCATATACAGTGCTCTGCACCGTTCATTGTGCCCCCTAGCTGTGCCTTATACGGTGCTCTGCACCGTTCACTGTGCCCCATAGATGCTCCACATTAATCTGTGCTGCCGCTGCTACTGCTGCAATAAAAAAAAAAAAACACATACTCACCTCCCTTGATTGCAGCTCCCAGCGTCTCGTTCCGGCGCCTCCATCTTCCCGGCGTCTCTGCTCTGACTGATCAGGCAGAGGGCGCCGCGCACACTATATGCGTCATCGCGCCCTCTGCCTGAACAGTCAGAGCGCAGACGCCGGGAAGATGGAGGCGCCGGCCGGGAAGATGGAGCGACGCCCGGCGGCTGGAACGAGGACAGGTGAATATAACATACTCACCTAGTCCTGGCGATCCTCGCGCTGTCCCCTCCTGTCTTCGGCGCTGCAGCTTCTTTCTCTATCAGCGGTCACCGGCACCGCTGATTAGAGAAATGAATAAGCGGCTCCGCCCCTATGGGAGGTGGAGCCGCTTATTCATTTCTGTAATGAGCGGTCCCACGTGACCGCTGAAGAGGGGAAGAAGCTGCAGCGCCGAAGCCCGTGGGACGGCAGGGACAGCGCGAGGATCGCTGGGACTAGGTAAGTATACCCCAGCGCCCTCAGCCCCTCACCTGCCGACCCCACCGCTACCGTGACTCGAGTATAAGCCGAGGGGGGCACTTTCAGCCCTAAAATTTGGGCTGAAAATCTCGGCTTATACTCGAGTATATACGGTAAAAGGGGAAGGTCTTTAAAGGGAATTTGGTAATAAAGTCTATTCATGACGCCACCTGTGGTTCTCGGTCAGTGGGACCGACGCTGCTTAAAGGGGTCCTCTGGGGTGATGTTGCTGCAGCAAGATGGTGACGCTTCACACAGGTGAGGCGGGGTCCCCAGGGCTTCCAAGGCATATGGCAAGGGTGATGTATGCCAGTAAATAAGTGGAGGGCACAGAGTTGTTAAGTCTTTACCTGGTTTACTGGTAGGAGCAGTCTACAGTCCAGGATACCAGGCATAGGTGGTGGCGTGGTCCGGCCGGCTTGGAGGCAAAGGTTATCCCTCTCCCAGGTGAGGTCTGTAAGCCTTTCCTACTTGTGCTGATGTGCGAGGTCCCCGCTGATGCTCACTACATTTAACCCCTCGGGTTATCTTCTGTCCTGGAGCTGCAGGTCACACTTCTGCTGCACGGCCCACTGTCTGTTCTCACTGCTTTTCTTCCACTTTCTGCCAGGAGCTGCAGACTCCCATATCTGCTCAACTGCACCTCTCTCTTATCAGCTACACCTAGCTGAGGTTCCTTGACCAGCTCCTCTCTGGCAATCTCTCTTTCCAGAGGCTGCAGCTCAGCCTTTCTATCTGTTCCATACATCCTTTTCCTATCTCTCCCTCCTGGAGACTAACTAGCTCCTCCTTCAGACTAGGATATATAAAGCTTAGGGAAGCTCCCCTGAATCCGGGTCCTGAGCTCCTCCTCCTGGCCTGGATTAAGATTGTGTTGTGTGCAGGTGCTTACCTGGTAAAGAGAATCCTCCTTGCCTCCAAGCATGATATATCCCTCCCCGAAAGGAAGGCAACATCACTGTAACAACCGGTTACCTGGGGTGTTACACATGGCTCCCCCATCACTGTCCTGGTATGCGTGGCTCCCCCGTCGCTGTCCTGGTATGGGTGGCTCCCCCTGTCCTGGTATGCGTGGATCCTCATGTAGCTATCCTGGTATGCATGGCTCCCCCTGTAGCTGTCCTGGTATGCGTGGCTCCCCCAGCAGCTGTCCTGGTATGCGTGGTACCCCCAGTATCTTTCCTGGTATGTGTGGCTCCCCACCTCCCATCTTTGTATGCATGCTTCCTATTACAAAAAAACATCCTACTCACCCTCCAGCGTGCCCTTGTAACACGTCATTCCAGCGCCAGAAGCTCTTCCTGCTGAGCGATCACGTGGCACCGCTCATTAAGGTAATGAATATTCCCTCCACGGTTATGGGAGTGGAGACGCATGCATATTCATTACCTTAATGAGTGGTGCCACATGATTGCTCAGCACAGGAAGAGCTGCTGGAAGCCGGAACCAAAGAGATGCTGCGAGGGCGCTGAGACCAACAAGATGCTGTGAGGGTACACTGAGGGTGAGTAGGATGTCTCCTGGAAGCCAGCGGCTGTGGGTGTCACTGTGCACGCTATAAGAGAAATTAATATTCATTTCTCTTTAGCAATGCGCAGGTGTTAGTCACATCCGCCGACTCCTGCCTCTGTGACCGGCTGCTCTGCCGATCCCCCTCCCCCCACCAGCTTTTTGGGACAATTAACTCTTGTATATGCCGAGGGGGGCATTTTCAGCACACAAAAAATTGCTGAAAAACTCAGCTTATACACGTGTATATCTGATAAGTTTGTTGGTCCATGAAAATCATGGACAGTACACAGTTGCAATAGACAGGAGAATCTTTGCAACTTATTTAATTTTTTCATATGAAAAAATCACATGAAAGTGGTGGTAAAAACTGAAACATTGATTAAACACTGATGAAAATTGGAACCAGCACACTGATGACATTCGTACTGTTTTTTTTTTTTTTTGCATACAAGGATAATAGCTGATGTATAAATGAAGTTTAAGTAATTCAGAAACAACTTTATATATAATATTATGCAGTTATTGTGACCATACTGGTTCTCATTACAGGCATTGATCCATGTTAAAAAGTATACAAAACTGTGTCTATAGTGTCACCTATTGAAGGTAGCTACAGCTACCATATGGGTCATTGCCCAACCCAGTAATGAGAAATGCAACATGACCAAGGATATTAGCCAAAAAAGAAATTGATACAGAGAGTTTTGGAGAAGTTAAGTTATCCTTCCACAGTACATAGTATTTACAATAAAATTAATTTAATCTTTAAGCCTATTTCTTCATTCTGGTTTTCCTTTATTATGTTTTGCAGCTCAGTACTTTGCCAGTACAATGATAATTGTGGGTCTCTCTGTGGTTGTAACAGTTATTGTCCTTCAATATCATCATCATGACCCCCATGGAGGAAAAATGCCAAAATGGGTATGTTCATCAATAATGTAATTTTTAAACATGCATTAAGAAATCTATTTGAGAGAATTTACTGTTTGATTATGTGTTATATAAATGCTGAAAGGCTAGGCAGCCCCAAATAAGTGTGGGCAGCTGTCTTTAAAGGGGTTGTCCAGGCTTAGGGTTCACGTGTTCAGTCATTCTATGTGACAGCAGACTTGTGAATCCTCACATCATGCGAACTGATCGCTGGGAGGATAACCAATGCTGTTCATGTGAATGGCAGTCATGTGACCTCAAGTATTCGATTTGCATTCTTGCATCCACATTCTTAGTAGACTGATCAATATGCTTGCGTTGAGTGAAGCTGCACTGATCTATTCAGCTTGTGATCACATATATTCAAATCAAATACTTGCAGTTACGTTCCCGCTGCTCCTGGTGTTGGCACTGGAAATTCTTCACAGCACAAAGTGCATGCAATGTAAGGATTCACAAGTCTGAAGTCACATAGACTGACTGCAGACTTGTAGCCTAAGGCTGGACAAACTCGTTAAGCAGGATCACCACTAGTGAGTGATATTTCTGCTCCTTTACTTTGTTGGTCAGTCATGTCGATAAATTGTAGGCATTATTGGTCAATGTGCAGCTCCATGTGTTCATCTGCGTAGTCAAAGAGTTTAGGAGTTACCTCCTGATTACATGCATTAAGTTAGTCTATAATTTGAGCCAAAATTACACAAGCTGCAATTTTTTTCAATGCAGACCTTAGGTTTGTGTGTTAAGCAACCCTTGTCTCTAGCACACAGACTGAAACTGGTCTGTTATGTCTGTATGTGCCTGGATATACCCTATCAAAACATCCTATCAATATATTTTAAATAATGCGCTGGGGATTACCGTTGACTAAAGGGAAATTGTAACCCTGCCAGAATGTATCTTGATATATTAATAAGAAAATGACTTTGTCTCTCGAAATACAGCATATTTGTAAATCAATTGGAAATATTTTTCTTCCTGATGTGTCTTCAAATTGCTTCTTGCGTAGTGATTGTAAGATGCAGCATGGGGTTACAGAATTTTTAAAGCTCATGTGGCTGCAAGTGCAATTAAAAATAACTTGCTTACAAACAGGAAGGAAAATCAGCATGTGCAGAATAATTTTAACTAGTACAGTATAATTTAATGTATCCTGCATTCTGTTCATGTATGAAAACATTTACATTCATATTTGTAAGCTTTGCAGCCAAATATATTACAAACCCCAGAACTCTGAACAGACGTTTCTTTTTCGCAGTATGGAGATGAGCACTGTGTATTTGGATTCTTTATGCTGATAATTACTAAGATTTAGCAGGAAAAAGGATAAAAGTATTCTCTGTTCATTTACACATATCGGATCAATTTAATTACAGACCTAAAGCAGATATCTTCAAAACCTACCGTATATACTCAAGTATAAGCCGAGATTTTCAGCCCATTTTTGGGGGGCTGAAAGTCCCCCTCTCGGCTTATACTCGAGTCATACCTGGGGGTCGGCAGGGGAGGGGGAGCGGGGGCTGTCTAGTTATACTTACCTGCTCCGGCGAGGTCCCTGCAGTCCCGGCTTTTTCCAGCGCTGCATCTTCTTCCTGTATTGAACGGTCACATGGTACCGCTCATTACAGAAATGAATATGCGGCGCCACCTCCCATAGAGGTGGAGCCGCATATTCATGACTGAAAATGAGCGGTAACTGTGACCGCTCAATACAGCAAGAAGATGCAGCACCGGGAGAAGCCGGGACTGCAGGGACCGCGCCGGGAGCGGGAGCGCAAAAGAATGCACATCACGCGACAAAGAAGGCCACCAAAAGGACCTACCAACCAAGTCTCTGGTACCAAAAATGCCAGGATGACCAGCCAACATGGAACAGTGAACATCAGAAATCACTCTACTAGTCCATCTGTCATGAACAAACAGTTTCCCCACAGGACAGCGGTCAGGTTTGTCAGCCTGAAATTCCTGAAGAACCCGTCGTAAATCAGGGTTAATGGCAGAAAGGACCACCCCTTCTTTCAGAATACCGACCGGTTCTAAGAACTCAGGAGAATCAGGCAAAAAACTCCTAGAGAGGGCATCAGCCTTAATGTTCTTAGAACCCGGAAGGTACGAGACCACAAAATCAAAACGGGAAAAAAACAAGGACCATCGAGCCTGTCTAGGATTCAGCCGTTTGGCAGACTCGAGGTAAATCAAATTCTTATGATCGGTCAAGACCACAATACGGTGCTTAGCTCCCTCAAGCCAATGTCGCCACTTCCTCAAACGCCCACTTCATAGCCAACAACTCCCGATTGCCGACATCATAATTGCGTTCAGCAGGCGAAAACTTACGGGAAAAGAAGGCACATGGTTTCATTAAGGAACCAACAGGATCCCTTTGAGACAAAACGGCCCCTGCCCCAATCTCAGAAGCATCAACCTCAACCTGAAACGGAAGAGAAACATCCGGTTGGCGGAACACCGGAGCAGAAGTAAATCGATGTTTAAGCTCCTAAAAGGCAGAGACAGCCGCAGAGGACCAATTCGCCACATCAGCGCCTTTCTTCGTCAAATCGGTCAAGGGTTTAACCACACTGGAAAAATTAGCAATGAAACGGCGATAAAAATTTGCAAAACATGCAGCATGCGATGACATGCGACATGCACCATGTGACATGCACCATGTGATGACATGCGACATGCACCATGCGACGACATGCGACATACACCATGCGACGACATGCAACGACATGCACCATGCGACGACATGCGACGACATGCACCATGCGACAACATGCAACATGCACCATGCGACGACATGCACCATGCGACATGCACCATGCGACGACATGCGACATGCACCAGGCGACGACATGCTACATGCACCAAGCGACGACATGCACCATGCGAGGACATGCGACATGCAACATATGACATGCAACATGCGATGACATGCGACATGCAGCATGCGACATGCGGCAACATGCGATGACATGTGACAACATGCAACAACATGCACCATGCGACAACATGCAACATGGGGCATGCGACATGGGACATGCGACGACATGCGACAACATGCAACATGGGGCATGCGTCATGGGACATGCGACAACATGGGACATGCGGCAACATGCAACAACATGCGACATGGGACATGCAACAACATGTGACATGGGACATGCGACATACAGTACATACATACAGTACATACATACATACAACATACATACAGACATACAGTACATATAACATAGAGTATATACTCACCATCACTTGTCACTTTGTTCCCCGAAGCCATTTGTCACCTGTAAAAAATAGTAAAATAATAAGCAAACACTATACTCCCTGATCCGCAGAAATCCAAATAAAACGAGTGCCCCACAACTTTCTCCGGAGGAGAGCAGGAGCATCAGCTGATGTGACTGCTCTCCAGGGGCTCCAGGAATACAATGATGGAAGGTATCCTTCTTACAGATGCGCCATTTCTGGGGCAGCTGCGGACTGGTATTTGTAACCGGGGGGGGGGGGCAGTATCCATGGCCCCTCTCTAGGCTATGAATATCAGCCCGCAGCTGTCTGCATAGCCTTTCTAGCTATAAAATAAAGGGGGACCGCACGTCATTTTTTTCGGGGGTCCCCCTATTTTAATAGCCAGTAAAGGCTACGCTGACAGTTGCGGGCTGGTATTCATAGCAGGCTACAAATATTGGCCCCCGGCCGTCGGCTTTCCCCCTCTGGCGCAGAAAATTGCGCGGGAGCCCATGCCGTTTTTTCCGCTTTCTTTTTTTTATTATTTCAACGCTCATTAAGGCCTCTTTCACTCTTGCATCGGTACAGGTCCGTCGCTATGCGTCGGGCCGACGTACCGACGCACGTTGTGAAATTTGTGCATGACGTGGGCAGCGGATGCAGTTTTTCAACGCATCTGCTGCCCATTCTGAAGTGCGGGGAGGAGGGGGCGGAGCTTCCGCCGCACATGCGTGGTAGAAAATGGCAGGCGCGACGGCCAAAAAAACGTTCCTTTCTTTTCCACCGGATCGTTTTTTTCCACCAGATCCGTTTTTTTCCGCCAGATCCGTTTTTCCACCAGATCCATTTTTTTCCGCCGGATCCGTTTTTTTCCACCGGATTGTTTTTTTTCTGCCAGATCCATTTTTTCTCATAGAGTTGTATTAGCGCCGGAATGCGCCTGATGGCCACATGTTTCATCCGTTTTTTGCAGGATCCATCAAAAAGCTGTTTCTGCCGGACGGAAAACACATACAGAGGAACGGTTTTTCTATCCGTCGAAAAAGCGAACAGCGACGGATCTAGCAAGAAACGTGTGGCCATCAGATGCATTCTGGCGCTAATACAACTCTATGAGAAAAAAACGGATCTGGTGGAAAAAAATGATCCGGTGGAAAAAAGGATCCGGCAGGAAAAAAAGATCCGGCTGAAAAAAACGGATCCTGTAAATGTGCTCGCAGGATGCATTTTGTACCCATAGTCTTGTATTAGCGACAGATCGCGATGGATGGCCACACGTTGCGTCCGTTGTGCAACGGATCTGTCTTGTTTTGGCGGACCGATGGCACGAAAAAAGCGGAAAAAAACGGTGTGGGCTCCCGCACAATTTTATGCACCGACGGCCGGGGGCCAATATTTGTAGCCTGCTATGAATACCAGCCCGCAACTGTCAGTGTAGCCTTTACTGGCTATTAAAATAGGGGGACCCCCCCAAAAAAATGATGTGAGGTCCCCCTATATTTTATTCATAGCCTAGAGAGGGGCCATGGATATTGCCCCCCCCGGCTACAATTACCAGTCTGCAGCTGCCCCAGGTATACTACCTGTCCGCCGTAGTCCAATTAATAACGAGTGTCCCACGATGATCTCCCCTATAGAACAGTGACATCAGGTGATGTCACTGCACTATAGGACCCTCAGTGACACACTGACAGGAGACAATGGCTCCTGCAGTGCATCACTGAGGTTACTAAAGTTCAAAGTCTTACTTTATGGCAATTGCTGCGAGGGAAAATTCCTCATGCAGCAATGCCATAGGTGAGGCTAAGGACTATTTTTTTTACAGCATCGCAGGAATCCCTTCCTCCCGTCATTGTGTTTCTGGGGCCCCTGGAGAGCGGTTGCAACAGCTGTTGCTGCTGTTCCCACGGGAGATCATCGTGGGACACTTGTGGGTTTCTGCGGACAGGGAGTATATTGGTTGTTTGTTTTTTTCACCTTTTTTACAGATGACACTGGTTTCGGGGAACAAAGCGACAAGTAATGGTGAGTATGAACTCTATGTTTAATGTACTGTATATCTGTATGTATGTAATGTATGAATGTACTGTATGTAGTATGTATGTAGTATGTTTTTTTGTTTTTCATTCAACACATTAGCCGGATGATGGGACTACTACTGTCCCATCATTGGCTAATGTGTCAATCACTGTCAGTGTAGTAGGCATCGTCCGATGGGACTTGTAGTCCCATCGGACGATGCCCGCACTGAGACACCAGGCACAGAGACATGCCGCATGCCGCAGCGACCCCGCACGCCCCGCAGAGACACCCCGCAGAGACCCCATCCGCCGCACACAGACCACGCCCGCCGCACAGAGACCACGCCCACAGCAGAGACGCCCCACCCACCGCAGAGACACGCCCCACGCCACACAGAGACCTCGCATGCCGCACAGAGACCCCGCACGCCACATAGAGCCCTGGCACACACGCAGAGAGCCCCACGGTCACGCACAGACACTGCCCGCACACACACACCCAGTCTCCACCCATGCACCACCTACGCACCACCCACACTTCATTGTACTGCATAATTGCACCATAGGAACTTCCGATTCCGATATCCGATATCGCAAAAATATCGAAACTCTGTATCGGAATTCCGATACAGCGAATATCGGCCGATACCCGATAATTGCAGTATCGGAATGCTCAACACTAGTGATGACACATCAATCTGAAGCAGCAGTACACAAGTCTCCCGAAGAAGCAAATATTGCAAAACATGCGTTGGAGCTACGTACTCAGCGGGCACCATACCCACATGAGTAAGCACTATATGTATCACCTTATTAGCACTATGCACTTTATCACAGTGTTAACACATGTTTCTGCCTAGTATTTTGCCATTTTGTTTTCAACTGGGAAACGCTGCGTGAATAAGTTTTACTAGATGTTGGACAGTTTGTAACGCATCGAGTACTCTAGAATATATATGTAGTAAATAATACAGCCCACGTAGTATATAATGAAGCCCACGTAGTATATTGCAATGTGGGCACCATATCCCTGTTAAAAAAAAACGAAATAAAATTTTAAAAGTTACATACTCACCTTCCGGCATCCCCCGCATCCAGGCCATGTTGTGACGTTCAGTTGCGAGTAATGCCTTGCAGCCATAACACGTGATGATGTAGCGGTCTCGCGCGAATGCTACATCATGTTCGGGCATTGCCGCAATGCATTATTTGGACCGGAACGTCGCGAGTAGTGTGAAAGGCTGGCGCAGAAGGTGAGAATATAATGTAATTTTTTTTTTATTACTTTTAACAGCATATGTTTTTATTATTGATGCTGCATAGGCAGCATCAATAGTAAAAAATTGGGCACACTTAGACGATTAATGACAGCATTAAAGGACTGCATTACACTGCGTTATGCCGCAGAGAAACGCAGTCCTAAAATGCTATGTGGGCGCTGACTGGAGGGGAGCATGGAGGGGGCACTGACTGGACGGTAGTGGTGGGCCAATTTGCGGCCGGACTGTGCCTGTATATGAGCACAAATAGTGTAAATTAAGAACACACAAAATATATACATGCACACAAGTGTATGTAGATGGACATATATACCCACACATGTACTGTGTAATTTACATATCTAAGACATATACACAGTGAGATCTCTTTACAGTATATCATATATGTATACTAAACTATACTATGAAATAGATGAGAAAGAAAAAAAAGCTCAAAGCTTGATCACCATGGTTGTGCAGCACTTGGTGCTGCTTTACAGCTTGTGACCAAGAAGTGACCTCTCCTCATCAGCCTGAACAGAGAGGAGGGAGAGAAGGGAGAGGTTTGGGTGTGTTTTGGAGTGGGTGTGCCAGGTGCAGAGTTACAGGCGAGTGCAATGCATCATGGAATTAGTATTAGTATTAGACCACAATAACTCAGGAGAAAGGAAGTTGTCGATTAACTCCATGAGAGCTGGATCCAGCACTAAAGATGTGCTGCTACAGCATGATAACAGGTAATATTGCTGAAATAAACACAGTAGATGTTTTCAGTGGCACATAATAGCAAGATTTATGAAAAAAAAACAACTTTATAGTAGTGGACAACTTCTTTAACCCCTATCTGACCTCGGACGGGATAGTACGTCCAAGGTCAGATCCGTGGCTTTGATGCAGGGCTCCGCGGTGAGCCCGCATCAAAGCCGGGACATGTCATCTGTTTTGAACAGCTGACATGTGCCCGTAATAGGCGCGGGCAGAATCGCGATCTGCCCGCACCTATTAACTAGTTAAATGCCGCTGTCAAACGCAGACAGCGGCATTTAACTACCGCATCCGGCCGGGCGGCGGAAATGACGTCTTCGCCGACCCCCGTCACATGATCGGGGGTCGGCGATGCATCTCCATTGTAACCATAGAGGTCCTTGAGACCTCTATGGTTACTGAACGCCGGTGGCTGTGAGCGCCACCCTGTGGTCGGCGCTCACAGCACACCTGCATTTCTGCTACATAGCAGCAGATCGCTGCTATGTAGCAGAGCCGATCGTGCTATGCCTGCTTCTAGCCTCCCATGGAGGCTATTGAAGCATGGCAAAAGTAAAAAAAAAAAGTTGAAAAAAATGTTAAAAAAATAAAAAAAAATAAAAGTTTAAACCCCCTTTCGCCCCAATCAAAATAAATCAATAAAAAAAATATAAAATCTACACATATTTGGTATCGCCACGCTCAGAATCGCCCGATCTATCAACTAAAAAAAGCATTAACCTGATCGCTAAACGGCGTAGCGGGAAAAAAATTCAAAACACCAGAATTACGTTTTTTTGGTCGTCGCGACATTGCATTAAAATGCAATAACGGGCGATCAAAAGAACGTATCTGCACCGAAATGCTATCATTAAAAACGTCATTTCGGCACGCAAAAAATAAGCCCTCAACCGACCCCAGATCACGAAAAATGGAGACGCTACGGGTATCGGAAAATGGCGCAATTTTTTTTTTTTTTGCAAAGTTTGGAATTTATTTTCACCACTTAGATAAAAAATAACCTAGTCATGTTAGGTGTCTATGAACTCGTACTGACCTGGAGAATCATAATGTCAGGTCAGTTTTAGCATTTAGTGAACCTAGCAAAAAAGCCAAACAAAAAACAAGTGTGGGATTGCACTTTTTTTGCAATTTCACCGCACTTGGAATTTTTTTCCCGTTTTCTAGTACACGACATGCTAAAACCAATGATGTCGTTCAAAAGTACAACTCGTCCCGCAAAAAATAAGCCCTCACATGGCCAAATTGACGGAAAAATAAAAAAGTTATGGCTCTGGGAAGGAGGGGAGCGAAAAACGAACACGGAAAAACGAAAAATCCCAAGGTCATGAAGGGGTTAAGGATCCTAATGTCTCAGAGCCTACTATTCTTACTAATTTAGATATCAAGGCACTTTATATAAATATTGATCATGAATTAGGGATTAAGGTGGTTTCACATTTTCTTTCCACTAAGAGTAGGCAATTCAAGGCGCACAATGATTTTCTTTGTACACTTTTGCGTTTTGTACTTACACATAATCATTTTAGCTTTAGTGGTGCCTTCTTTCATCAGATAAGGGGTAGTTCCTGTGCACCTACTTTTGCAAATTATTTTTAGGGTGGTGGGAACATAAGTATGTTTTCAATGAGGATCTTTGTTTTTACACAAGTCACATTTCTTTTTGGGGGTAAATATATTAGCGATGTGTTAATATTATGGGATGGTGATGCACAATTATTTTCAGATTTTGTTTTTAACACCAATGATATTGGTATGCATTTCACTAATGAAATTGGACATAAAAGTATTAATTTTTTGGACTTGACTATTTCAATTGATTTACAGGGATATATCCACACTAATATTTATAGGAAATCCACTTCCACAAATAATTTTCTTCATTGGGAAAGCTGACACTCTCCATCTTTAAAAACAGGAATACCATTAGGTCAGTACCTGAGAGCAAGGCGTAATTGGTCTAATGAAACTTTTTTGAAGCAGAAAGTCAGAACCTTTTTCAAAGATTTTCAGCAAAGGGTTATCCTAGAAAGGTCCTGCATAGGGCTTATAACAGGGCGAGAAAGACAAGATGGATACTTTGTTGGCTAACAATAGCAGTGAGGAGAATAATACTATTGTAAGGTTAATTGGAACCTATGATAAACAAGCTTCTAACATGTTTAATATATTGAAAAAATTCTGGCCGATACTGAGGGCTGATCCTGATTTGAGAGAAGCTATTGGAGTTAAGCCCCCGTCACACATAGCGAGATCGCTAGCGAGATCGCTAGCGAGATCGCTGCTGAGTCACAAGTTTTGTGACCAACAGCGACCTCAGTAGCGATCTCGCTATGTGTGACACGTAGCAGCGACCAGGCCCCTGCTGTGAGATCGCTGGTCGTGTCGGAATGGCCTGGACCATTTTTTGATCGTTGAGGTCCCGCTGGGTAGCACACATCGCTGTGTTTGACACCTTACCAACGACCTCGTTGACAGGACATCCCATTGAATCGTCATGAAATAGCATCGTTGTACAGGTCGCTACAGGTCGCTACAGGTCGCCGCATCGCTGCTGCGTCGTTGGGGAGATCTCACTGTTTGACATCTCACCAGCGACCACATAGCGACGCAGCAACGATCCCTGACAGGTCGTATCGTTGTCGGGATCGCTTAAGCGTCGCTATGTGTGGCGAGGCCTTTAATCCCTCTATCAGATATCGTAGGGGACAAAATCTTAGTGGTTATTTAACACAGTCATTTTATCCCACAGGAGAAAGTACCACATATGGGAATACTGTGTAGGAAAGAGAAGGAGGGGGTCTCACCCTGGCGGATCATGTTCCTTTTGTAAATTTCTCCCTGATTTGAAAGAATTCATTAACCCAGTGGAAAAAAGACTTATTTATATAATGGACTCTATTAATTGTAAAACCTGAGGAGTAATATATGTAATAATATGCCCATGTCCGAAATTATATGTTGGCAAAAATATACAGGAACTTAGGAGGAGAATATCTAAACATGTGAGTTCCATAAATACAGAGGTTGATATACCTTTTTCAGTCCATATGAGGAGCTTTCATGAGGATGACCCTCTTGATATTAAAGTATTGGGCTTAAGACATCTAACTTTGGGACCGAGAAAAGGGAATCTTGATAGGATGTTACTTAAGGAGGAGTGTAGGTGGATTTATAGGTTGCAGTCTCAGAGCTCTAATGGGTTGATTGAAGGTTTTCTTTTTCTGCTTTTTTTGATGGAAAAGTGGTCCTGTTAGGACTTCTGTATTTATTTGATCTATTTTTTCATATTTAAGCATAATTTATGCCTAATATTTTTTTGTACTGTTAATAAATGGATAACTGCCATTATTCATAAGCTAACATGAAGGAATAATTTAAATGATACATTATGAGGGATGTGTTCAAACCCCTTTGTAATTATTGAAGTGATATTGTGGAAATATGCCAGATGTGCTATAATGCTAGAAATAAATGGATGACTACGGGGCAGTGATATTATGGATTTGATATTTGTTGGGAGCTTAATTGCTGTTTATACTTCTGTCTTTGGCATTTCCTGTATGGAGAAAACCTTATTTTTTATGTTTACTATGAATCAGTATTAAGGAATTACGGACATGGTTAGTAATTTATCTTTACATAGTCAATGTTAGACTGCGGTGAAGGTTTTCATCTGAGCATGCGCAAACATCCCTGCTTTTCGTGCGTTCTCTTCTGTTTTCAGGGAGACCAGTTAATAGTACGCATGCGCGATGAAGATACCACGCGATCTCTGTAGCAATAGAGTATTCTGCTTCCATTACTGGAGATCCGGCCCGTATTGGAGGGGGAAGAAATTAAGCCATGGACATCTGTACATGACGATGCTTCCTGTAAGGAGATACTTTTGCGACTGCCTCTCCCCATAGGCTGCTGCTACTTGAGACATAGTGTGATAGGTCTATTTGTATTAGGGATACCTTTTGAGTTTAAAAGTAAATCTATCAGAAAAAGGGATTGGTCTGAAGGGATTATCTATTGATTGTTATTGATTGGCTATACATGTTGTCCATTATGATTGGCTGCAACATGATGACATCACAATCAGAGGTTTCAAAAGCTCGTGTTTTACATGTGCTCCATTCACTTAGCCTCTCTCCCCTGATTATGCCTGGTTTCTGGTGAAACATGTTGGGGAGGCTTTAGGTTTTTAATTTACATCGGTTACATGTGTGTGGATACTCTAAAAGGAAATAGGTAGTGGCTGCACCATGAAATTCCCATAAACCACAATACAGAGCAAAGCCTAAATATAAGGAGATAAGCATTAGGACTACAGTCGGTAAGGAATTTATTTTTCTGATCTACTCCTTGTGCACATATACTTTTGTTAAGATTTTAAACGATTATTTCTTAATCTATCAAAATAAAGGTTATATTTTATGGTCTTTAGGGAGGGTTTTTTTGTAATCTGTGTCACTAATCAACGCTCGGTGGCCGCTGGATGTGCTCACAGAGGTGGTGCAAAGGGGGTGAAAAAAAAAAGTGGAAAACAGTGGGCACGAGTGCTGATGAGTGAACTGCATCAATATTCAATGCTCAGTAGCTGTTGGATGTGCTGACGGAGGTGGCGCAAATGGGGGTGAAAAAGAAAAGTGGAAAAGAGTGGACACGAGTGCTGATGAGTGAACTATGTCCCTAATAAATGCTCAGCAGCTGCTGGATGTGCGAACGGAGGTTGTGCAAAAGGATGTAAAAATGAAAAGTGGAAAACAGAGGGCAAAAGTGCTGATGATGAGTGAACTATGTCAATAATCAAAGTTTGGTGGCTGCTGGATATGCACCCTGAGGTGGTGCAAAGGGGGGTGAAAAATAAAAGTGGAAAAACAACGAGCATGAGTGCTGATCGTTGAACTGTGTCACTAATCAACGCTTGGCAGCTGCAGATTGTGGCCACGGAGGTGGTGTAAAGGGGTGTGGAGGGTCTTAAAAAGAGGGAGGAAGGGGTAGATGGGGATTGGAGTGAAGGAGGAGAGGAGAGGGGTCACGGATCAAAAAACTTACATTTGTAGTATCTCTTCCTTCTTCTCTCTTTCTTCTTCTGGGAGGTGGGTTGGGGAAGGGGGATTAGTCATGGATGTTCTTACAGATGTCTTGTCTTCTCTCTTTTTCTTCTCTGCTCTTTCTTCTTAGCAGCTGTGAGCAATTGTGGTGTCACAAGCTTCTGTGGCACCACAAAGCCCAGCACAACACAGATTCTATAGTGTGACCGCCCTGTACAAATCCTCAGCTACTGTGAGGTCGTGCAGAGCGGCACACTGCTTCTGTGCCGTGCGATTGGTGCGATCAACGATTACATCGATCACACCAATCGAAGCTGGCCCTGGTGATGCTGGTGTTGCCAGGCACCAGCCTATGGTCAGTGCTCTGATCTTAGGCAGGCCACAGCCAGAACACAGCCTGGTCACAGCACAATTACACAGCAGCTGTGCCCTTTGATTGGTGTGATCAATGTAATTGTCGATCGCACCAATGAGAGGGGGGACCACTCAAGTCTGAGGAAAAAATTGAACATTTAAGTTACCCTATAGATTGTAATAGGTACGAGTGCAAAACTCACATAGAATCCATAAGAGAAAAACTGATGTCTTAATGAGCCCCACGTGATATACTAGGTTATCATTAGCATTTAAAGCACTTAGTAATTTTTTTGCTATATTGTTTGTCTTAGCAACAGACATCAAATTGTGTGACGCCCAAAGGCAGTTTATTTATTGTAATTAAATGTTTGAAACTGGTCCTCAAATTCAATGAAACAATAGTTTCTCAAATTAAAGCAACCCCTTGCCATTTTATTGTGAATTGCTGTCACTTTGATTAATAGAATGATCAATTATAATTTTAATGTTAAAACAAGGAATTTAATCTTATAATTTGGATTATTCTAATCACTGTCACAGCATGGCTATTACTCTTTGGTCTTTTTGGTTGCACAATAAATCCTAAGTAGCAAAATAAAACTACAGAAACACTCTTTATTTTTTATTAACTAATTAGAAGTAATGATTGATATTGGGGAGTTTCCCAAAGACAACAAAATTGAGAGTCCAAATGAAAAATAATAGAGGTATGTTCCAAACCTTGGTGTACTTCATAGTTCATGCTTGTAATATCTATACTTATGTGACCTTTTGTATTTGAAAGTAAAGGAAGACATTGAAATACTATTATTTGCTATTCATGGGTCTGCAAACTGAGTAGTAGGTGACATTTTATGAAATTAGTCAAATTGCCAATATTACTTCAGAAGCTCCATTATTCTGATGAAGTTTATCACAGTGTTACATAGCAAGTCGAAAATCTTTTCACATCCATAAAGGTTCTCTCTTAAACCAAAGTGAAATATTATGAGATATTGCTTTTCAGGGAACCTTGAAAAGAGAGCAGTGAAATGAGTTTTTCCACCATAAACATTGAAATCATCAACTTCAGATGTTTCTGATGCACCCATAAATTTATATATATACAGAAAGTCACACTCATGCAAGGCCACTCTTCTCCTCAATCAATGGCTTTTGACTAAGTTAGGTCTGGTTATATTGATTTATAAGTTGGACATTCACTTATCAGGGTTACATTTCTTTAACCCAATGACCTATCCTTAGAAGAGCATATGAAAAAACGGACATCTGCGACGTTTCGGTCCGTGGATGCTTGAAAAAGGTCCACGGACTGAAACGTCGCAGATGGCAGAATAAATACAGGAGCTGTTTTTTTCATAATTGCTGTGATGCTGTCCGTTTTTTCATATGCATTGGAGTTTATCCAATTTACTGGGATGGACCCCCTGGGATGATATTTACTGATGATATTTACTGGGATGGACCCCCTGGTGAGGACGTGCGCCCTGTTGTCCATGGAGACGTTGCCATTGTAGGGTGCGGCTTTACTACTAGTTTTGATACTATCCTTAGAAGAGGTCATCAGTTTCACATCAGTGAAGATCTGATCAATCAAACAACCCACTTAAAGCGAACCTGTCACCCCGAAAATCGCGGGTGAGGTAAGCCCACCGGCATCAGGGGCTTATCTACAGCATTCTGTAATGCTGTAGATAAGCCCCCGATGTTACCTAAAAGAGGAGAAAAAGACATTATATTATACTCACCCAGGGGCGGTCCCGCTGCTGGTCAGGTCAAATGGGCGTCTCCGGTCCGCTGCGGCGCCTCCCATCTTCATTACAAGACGTCCTCTTCTGATCTTCAGCCATGGCTCCGGCGCAGGCGTACTTTGCTCTGCCCTGTTGAGGGCAGAGGATACTACTGCAGTGCGCAGGCGCCGGAAAGGTCAGAGGCCCGGCGCCTGCGCACTGCAGTACTTTGTCTGCCCTCAACAGGGCAGAGCAAAGTACGCCTGCGCCGGAGCCGTGGCTGAAGATCAGAAGAGGACGTCTTGTAATGAAGATGGGAGGCGCCGCAGCGGACCGGAGACACCCATCCGACCTGACCAGCAGCAGGACCGCCCCTGGGTGAGTATAATATAACGTCTTTTTCTCCTCTTTTAGGTAACATCGGGGGCTTATCTACAGCATTACAGAATGCTGTAGATAAGCCCCTGATGCCGGTGGGCTTACCTCACCCGCGAATTTCGGGGTGACAGGTTCCCTTTAATACACTCCTGAAGTGGCACAACTCTGTACATTGCAGTGTTACTGAGAATGATACTGCAAGCTCTCTCTTTATTTATTATTATACATTTTTTTTTTATAGCGCCATTTATTCCATGGCGCTTTACATGTGAATACGGGCAAATATAGACAAATACATTAAACATGAGCAGATAACAAGGCACACGAGTACATAAGGAGGGAGGACCCTGCCCGCGAGGGCTCACAGTCTGCAGGGGGTGGGTGAGGATACACTAGGAGAGGGAAGAGCTGGCTGTGCGGCTGTTCAGTAGGTTGAGGATCACTGCAGGCTGTAGGCTTGTCGGAAGAGATGAGTCTTCAGGTTCTTTTTGAAGGTTTCTATGGTAGGCGCAAGTCTGATGTGTTGGGGTAGAGAGTTCCAGAGTATGGGGGAAGCACGGGAGAAGTCTTGGATGCGGTTATGGGAAGAAGAGATGAGTGGGGAGTAGAGAAGGAGGTCTTGGGAGGATCGGAGGTCGCGTGTAGGTAGGTACCGGGAGACCATGTCACAGATGTATGGAGGAGACAGGTTGTGGATGGCTTTGTATGTCAGTGTGAGGGTTTTGAACTGGAGTCTCTGGGCGATAGGAAGCCAGTGAAGGGCTTGACACAGGGGAGAGGCTGGGGAATAGCGGGGGGACAGGTGGATTAGTCGGGCAGCAGAGTGTAGGATGGATTGGAGTGGTGCCAGAGTGCTAGAGGGGAGTCCAGAGAGTAGGAGGATGCAGTAGTCGAGGCGGGAGATGATAAGGGCATGCACTAGCGTTTTTGCAGTGTTGCGGTCAAGGAAAGCACGGATCCGGGAAATATTTTTGAGTTTGAGACGACAGGAGGAGGCAAGGGCTTGGATATGTGGCTTGAAAGAGAGGGCAGAGTCGAGGATCACCCCGAGGCACCGGGCGTGTGGGACTGGGGATAGTGAGCAGCCACTCTCTTAAGGTTAGGTCATCAATAAAAAAGTACCTTTTAACTCTAAGGTCTCAATTCTAAGGCCTCCAGTCTTGTACTGTGGTAACATTTCTAGCGAGACATACGGAGGTGCATGCCACTGATAACATGCACCAAAATCATTAAATGGCGTGCACCTCTTAATGAATTCTAGAAAGGAAAATGTGAGTGTATATAAAACTTAACTTTTATTTCATAAATGTTAAAACACTAAATAGTGGCGACAAAAGGAACACCAAAACCAGAGGCCTGATGGACCTAGCGTTTCGATGTGTATCCTTAGTCATTGTACCAAGCCTTAATCATAGCTGTGAATAAGGGTTAATATCCAGAAACACGTAAGCTTATGAATTCTTAATCTTTTTAAATTTTTTTCATTTTCTCAAAATGTTTTTAATTGCACAGTAAAAGTTATGTTTTAACATTTTCAATTGGCGCTGGAGCCCAGTCCTCATGGACCCATCTTCCATTACTTGTTCGTGTGTCTGTAGTATATTTTCTATGAACTAAACACAGTGTGACCCTGTGACCCTTTAGTCAAGCTTTAGCTTTACTTTGAAGGAACTATATACCGTAGTTTCAAATATACTCTAAAAATCTCAAGTATATTTGTGCATCAGCTTTTAAAATGATGCAAAAGCATTATCCTGGTATAGACACAAAACTTTAACTGGGACCAAAATGAAAAGAGCAATATGTACTGAAAAGCTACCGCAGGTTCTAAATTATGGCTGTTCTGTAAGAAGAACATTGCTCCCTTTTTCCAATGTGTCACGATGTTTAACAATCAGATTGTATTCAGTGAGACGGAAGTGCTATTATTCACACATCTATAATTGACAAATGCTTTTGCATATGGCTGTAACAGAGCATTCTGATTATTATTTTGATCGAACATCTGTACTTTTTTAAATTTATTGTCTGAGTAGCCCTTGTAGTTGTAAAGAGGTTTTCTGCTTTTAATGGAGCACAATACTGGAGACTGATTATGTCCTTGTTTCATATATGTGTTGGATCTCATTAGGAGGCTCCTTGGTAGTTTTAGGAGGTTTGTCTGGCATCTACTGTATAGTGTCCCTCATGTGTTGGATTCACCACTGGCCTGAATTTTCTAATTTTATTCCGAACACAAGCCAGGAAAATGTAAGTCTAAATACTGATGTGCAATCTGCAACAGATGAATTAGTCTTCATTTTGTCTTCGCGTACCTGGGATTACCTTTAAAACATTGGTATGAATTGCAGACAGCATGATTACATACAAAGGCATCTATTAACCTTCGTCAGGCTGCATAATTTTACAACGTTAACAGGCTGCAGAGGTACAATTGTACCTTCATATATATTTGATTGAAATTATCCAATATTGAAATAGAGTTGTATTTCAACACTGTTGTTTAGTGATCTAACATTAATCTCTTGTAGCACCATAGCGGTTCCAGGTTATGAGACCTGAAGTAATTTTTAACATGTTACAATAAAATGACTGACCTTTTATATCGTTTTTTTTTTCTGCTTCTCAGACAAGAATCATTTTATTAAATTGGTGTGCATGGTTCCTCAGAATGAAGCGACCTGGTGAAGATAAGGTCAGACCTGTTTGCCAGCATAATAATAAGCAACGGCGTTGCAGCATGGGAAGTGTGGAAGTTAATACTGTAAGTGGTCAACAGTCAAGTAATGGGAACATGCTCTATATTGGCTTTCGTGGTTTAGAAGGCATCCATTGTACTCCTACAACTGATTCTGGAGTAATATGTGGAAGAATGGCATGTTCCCCAACACACGATGAAAATCTACTCCATCACCCACGCCACACAGAAGGGGAACATGACTTAAGCAAGATTTTGGACGAGCTGCGATATATTGCTAATCGATTCAGAGACCAAGATGAAGATGAATCTATATGTAATGAGTGGAAGTTTGTTGCATCTGTCGTAGACCGGTTGTGTCTTATGGCTTTTTCTATCTTTACCATCATTTGCACTATTGGAATTTTAATGTCTGCTCCAAATTTTGTGGAAGCCGTGTCAAAAGATTTTGCTTAACTTTGTATTTTTTTGAACCTTTTTGTATACAATCAATGCTCAAAAGGATACATTATGCTCTCATTGGGGGCATGCATGACTGTGCATTAGTGCCAACTGACATTAACGTCAAAATGTTTAATTTTTTATTTATTTTATTTTTTTAAATTAATTGAATATTATTTTATTACCTATACAGGGTTTGTGACTTTCCATTTAATCACTAGTATACATAGACCACTACATAGTAAGCGTTGAAAACATGATTATTATACACAGTGTGTACTCTTATTAACATAACAGATATAAGAGTTGCAGTATTCTTTTCCCTACTACCCAAGCACAGTATTATATATACAGCTATTTAACCATCACCATATATTGTTACAAAGTACAGCTGATTTGGCCAAGAATAAAGATTATGATTTTATTTTTGTATGAATTTGTAATAAATACAGAAAGAGGTTTAGAAAGAAGTCACTTACAAGAGGAAAGCTTATTTTTTTGGTGAAAAGACGTGTATTTTTGGGTATGTATAGTACCTGCAGCCTGTACAGTAAAATGTTCAACGAGATTATGTTTGTGTTAACACACCACAAGGTAAAGTCACATGTGAATGATTTGCTGAAGACATTTCTTTAACTTTTCAATATATCTGAAAGTGGTTTAAAAGGAATATGTCACCAGACAGCACGGTGGCTGGTTAGCACAGCAGCATTGCAGCGCTGGAGTCCTGGGTTCAAACACCACCAACGACAAAATCTGCAAGGAGTTTGTAGGTTCTCCCCGTGTTTGTGTGGGTTTCCTCCAGGTACTCCGGTTTCCTTCCACATTCCAAAGACATACTGATAGGGAATTTAGATTGTGAGTTCCATTGGGGACAGTGATGATAATGTGTGCAAAACTGTAAAGCGCCGTGGAATATGTTAGCGCTATATAAAAATAAAGATTATTATATTATAGGTTTTTGACACCTAATCTGATAGCAGCATAATATAGAGACAGAGATCCTGATTCCATTGTAGGCTGCTTATTGTAGTTTTAATAAAATAAGTTTTATCAGAAAGAGATTATCACAAGCGGATTAGTAAACCTTCTGCCATATAGTACTCCATATTCATGAGCTCTGTATAATCCCGCCCCCATCACTGATTGGCAGCTTTCTGTTTCTGCACAGTGTACACAGAAAGTGGCCAATCAGTGGTGTGGGCGGGATTACTCAGAGCTCAGCAATAGAGAACTGTTAGATCTGCTGCAGATAAAACTGATTTTATCAAAATGACAGCAAGCAGCCTAATAAGTGAGACATCACTGAAATTAGGGTATTTGTCCTTCCATTATGCTGGTCTCAGATGGAATAGCAAAATCTTTGCAATCCCTATTCATATGTATAGAAATTATTTTTCAGTTGATAAAATCTGTGTAACTAATCAGCCACCTGAAAAGGCGCCCTTTATAAATGATTACTTCTATATAGAAGATGAAGATTTTGGAACATCATCGTGAAGTAATATTATTTACTGGCCGTTTTATAAATGCATATGCATTGGTACACATCTAAGAAAGTGCTTTAACGAAGGGTTTTCAGCATTCTTAAAACTGAATTTGGCAGTAATGAAATAGAAAATGAATTAACTTTGTTATAAAATGTATATCTGTTTTTTAATTAGATGAAGATATGCAATGTTTTAATTTTGGTTGCTCTAGTTACTGTTCGTCCACTGAAATATAGGGATACCTTTAGAATTTTTGTCTGCTATGTTTACATTCTTTTATGGAAAAAAAAAACATTTGCATACCTGTTAAACCTCACACTTGTCATACAGTAGAACTGTATATAAAATATACAAAGTTTTTATATTCTTAATATATTGCAGTCATCATATTATATAGCATTGTATACTTACAATTGCTCATTTTGCCTTTCTACCCAGTTAATTCCTCTCTTTCCCATTATGTTTGTGACACTAAGTGATTAAAAACACACTAACTGAATATCTCTAATGTCTCTGTAGAAAGAGGAGGTCTATTTTCCCTGTATAAGTCATGAGTCCCTGCAAAAGTCCCTGGCAAGAAGGAGGAGCAGAGCAGCTGGGTCAAGAGTTGAAGCCCCTCTTCCTGTTTCCACATAGAGCTTAGAAGGATTCAGCTAGTCTATTTTTTATCATATCATGTCACAGATCTAATGGACTACAGAAGAATTAAAAAGGTTGTCCAATACCTTTTCATTGATGACTATAGATGGGCGAACCCGAACCATAAAATTGGGGGTCTGTACCGAACACTTACTTCACCTGGTTACTGTTCGAGTTCAGTACCCCAAAGACTGGTTGTTTCTTGTGCATGACAGCGCAACCAACACTGCCTCTGATCGGCAGTAAAATCATTACCGCTGGTCAGACAGCATGAGCCCACAGCTGTGATCAGAGGTTCAAAGTTTATCTCCGATCACTGGTGTCGGGTGATGGGACTACTACCCATTTTTGACAATCAGTCAAGTTAAAGCAGAAGCTGGGGTCTGATATTCTCAGGCTAGTAAGAGGCCATGGATATTGCAGGCTCCTCCACTTGCCTTGTGGTGGAGGGGAAGAGGGGTTCATATTTGTGGGGTTGAAGTCACTTTTGTATTGTCTGAAGCATCTATAGTGCTCTATAGTATCCATTACTAATACTATAGTTATATAGTAAATAAACACACAGCCAGAATAAAGTCCTCTATTTGAAATAAAAAAAGACTATTACTTTTTTATTTAAAAATAACAAACACAGTTATACTCACCTAACACCCATTCCACTGAAGCCATGATGTCCTGTAAAATAAATAAAATCAGTGACTAGCGGTGACGTCATTGAAGGTACCGCAGGTCACTGAGGTTACATTACTGGGCCCCTGGAACTGCGATAAGTTCGGTGAGATCAGCGCTACACCGTAAGAAAAATTCCCCAGGTTGCAGTGGTCAGTTCATTGCAGTTCAGTGGGAGATATTTTTAATTTCTCCTGGTGAACTCTCTGAGCTCAGCCCTGCACTGTGAGACTTTTTCTCACTGTGCTAGCGGTGATCTCACTGAAGACATCATAGTTCTGGAAACACAGAATCAGTGACCGGCAGTGACATCGTCAAGGTTACCACAGGTTGCATTCCCGGGCCCCTGAACTGTGGTAAGCTTGGGGAGATCAGCACTGCACCATGAAAAAAAAGTCTCACAGTGTAGGTGAACTCTCTGAGCTCAGCACTGCACCGTGAGACTTTTTCTCACTGTGCTAGCGGCAATCTCATCAAAGTAACCATAGTTCAGGGGCATGGCTGGGAACGCAGCCTCAGTGATTGGCGGTGATTTTGATTACGTCACCGCTAGTCACTGAGGCTGAGCTCGCAGCAGCTCATACACCATTGGCTCTCAGCCTGGACGGTCGCATCTCGGCACTGTCCAGATTGAAAACTGTTCATCCTCAGACATGGATTAGGGCATGGGACAGAACGATGGACAGGTGAGTATTTTTTTTTTATTATTTTATGTTTTTACAAGAGACAAGGGCTTCAGTGGGATGGGTGTTAGGTGAGGATAACTCTGTTTGTTATTTTTAAATAAAAAAGTAAAAGTGTATTTTTTATTTCAAATAAAGGACGTTAGTCTGGCTGTGTTTATTTACAATATAACTATAGGATTGGTAATGGATAGGCGTTTTATAGAGGCTTCTACATTACTAAGCCCTGGGCTTGATGTTACCAGATAATGCAAAGGTGACCTCAACCCCACAAATTTGAATCTACTTGCCACTGCCACAGGGAAATTGGAAAGAGCTGGGCAAAGCGCCAGAATTTCCGCATTTAATAGATGTACCTTTTTTGGGCAGCTGTGGGCTGCTATTTTTAGGTGGGGTAGGGGTCAATATCCATGGCCCCTTAACAGACTGAAAATACCAGCCCCTAGCTGTCTCCTTTAGCTTAGATGGTTGTCAAAAATGGGGGGGACCCCAAGTCGTTTTTTTAAATTATTTACTAAAATAATTAAAAAATACCACTTGATTCTTGATAATCAATGTTGATAAAGCTGACAGCTGATGGTTGCAGTCCACAGCTGTCAGATTTTCCTGTCTGGTTATAAAAAATACAGTGAAACCACATTGTTTCTTTTTTAAATTATTTATTTAGAGTGCAGGCATCGGCTGATGAATACTCCCATCAGCTGCTGCCTACTCTCGCTGTTATTAGCGACAGCTAATATCAGCCGACGCCAGTGACCGGAGGAAAACTTTCACCTCTGATCACAGCGGTGGGCTTAAGCTGTCATTAGACCATATGGAAATCGCATATGTCTGACTGGCGGTAATGATTTTACCATCGATGAGAGGCAGTGTTTGCTGCGCTGTCATACCGGGCTGGGTCTGGGTACTGTTCTGGAACCTAAACCAAAACTTTTTTTTTGACTGTTCGGTAGAAGCTGCTGGACCCGAACATCCAGGGGTCATTGTCCACCCATTTTCTTTAGGATAGGTCATCAGTGGCTGAGCGGTCAGGGTCTGATACCCTGCACCCCACCGATCAGCAGTGCTCATTGTCAGCGGCGGCCGCCAGCTAGAACTTCTTGATTGTGGAGCAGCTCTTTCTTCTGATAGTGGCCGTTGCAGGGTACTACTACACATCCGCCTCCTAATCAAATTAATAGGATGCAAATGTGTAGTAGTGGAAAACCTCTTTAGCTGGGTAGAGGGGCAAAATGAGCAATTGTAAGTACACAGTGCTATATTACATGATAATTGCAATATATTAAGAAAATAAAAAATTGATGAGATGGCTCTTTAACTTATCTAGCACAGAACAGAGTAAAATGTGTATTTCTGGACATGCATTCATGTTCCTGGACATGCTCCTTACTATGGAAGCAAAAACAACAGTAATCATTGGAAAAAACTGGAAACAAAAGCTGCAATTCATCAACATCAGTGTATTTCATGCAGATGGGGTGGAGTGTGAGGTGCGTGATTCATTAAGGGGCACACACCTCTTAATGAACCAGCCGAGGTGTGAATTGAACTGCACCTCACCACAAATCTTTCTCTAGTTAGAGACTGGAGTAAGAATTTTGATGCAAGTAATGCCAACGCTCATGATTTTGATGAGTGGGGGGTTCACCACTCTTCATCACACACCCAACCAACCTCAGCTACACCCATGTGAAAATGCCAAAAGCCACAAAATTTTCCAGCAGTCCAATGTTGTATGAGATTTTGTGAATTGTCAAAGATTTTTAAGCCATAACTTGAAAACTTTCATGAATTGGGGTGAAGGCTTAGAATCATAGAATCAAAGAATGGTAGAGTTGGAAGGGACCTCCTGGGTCATTTGGTCCAACCCCCTGCTCAAAGCAGGATTCACTAACTCATCCCAGACTGATGTCTGTCCAGTCTCTGTTTGAAGACTTCCATTGAAGGAGAACTCACCACCTCTCGTGGCAGCCTGCTCCACTCATTGATCACCCTTCACTGTCAAAAAGTTTTTTCTAATATCTAATCTGTCTCCTCCCATTCAGTTTCATCCCATTACTTCTAGTCTTTCCTTATGCAAATGAGAATAAAGATGATCCTTCTACAATGTGACAGCCCTTGAGATATTAGTAGACAGCTATTAAGTCTCCTCTCAGTCTTCTTTTTTGCAGGCTAAATATTCCCAAATCCTGTAAATGTTCCTCAGATGACATGGACTTGTCAGTTGTTCCTGATTCATTAAAAGACCAGCATGTCTACATAAATCAGTAACATCTGACTCCATAACATAATGCCCCATCATCAAGACCGGCGTGATTGGGGTAAAAAAATTGCGTATTTTTCTTATAGGGACTAAAACCTGTAAAAGGCTATGTGCTTAGTTTATAATCTCAGTTTGGGCTGACAAATTTCCTTTAATAATTACCTACACTATGGTACTGTAAATTTTCATTTTTATATTAAATTCCTTGCTGAATGGTGGCAATGCAGATCCTGAGAGCCGCCCCAATTGCTCATACTGTAGGTGCAATTGAAGAGGCAGAAAAACACAGCTATTACCTGAACAGTCTCACATAGGGAACATGGATTGAACAGAAAGTCTGAGTATGCTCATACAGTGATATAACAATTTAATAGTTAATCTAAGAGAACAGAGCAGTGTTTGGAATTAACACAAAGGCTGGAACTGTACAACCTAAGCCCAAACTGATTTGCAGAGAATTTAGGGGAATAAAATCATTAAAAATTACTAAAGTTTAGGTACTCAGACTCTTCAAAATGGATGGTCAGTTACATGTTTAACATATTGCGCTTTTTTTTACTTATCTGTCATCCTGTAATTTTGACACTGCATTTTCAATGTTCGTAAAGCAATATATGGGCAAATCTAATCATAACTCAGAAATGAAATCTATATATTTCTCTAATGCCTTTATTGGGATTCACAGATTCCTGCATCATAAAAGTGAATAGCAGAGCCGTAAACAAGAAGTGAAATGTAATATTCGCTATACAGAAATGAGCATTTTCATTGTTTTTTTTTTGATCAGTAGCATCATTTTTCAGATTTTAAAAATGCTGCGTGGGACGTTTTATATGGCATTTCAGAATCAGGTTTGACAATGCATGGTGCCATTGACAGTTTGGTAATGATGGACTCAAGTATAATCTTAAAGGGAACCTGACAGCTGTTACATGCTGCCTGATCTATGAGTAGTGAATGTCAGCCACTGTGTGTATGATTGACTGTAAAAAGTTGTGGTGCTTCAGAGAAAAACATACTTTAAAGGCCGGCTAGGGATCAGGCTTGAAAGGAGACTAGTCGGACTGGCGGGATGATGACTGCTTTCCCCTAAAGTGATAGGTCTCGGCCTGTAAAGTAAAAGACCTGTCAGTCACCGGCAGCAGGCAAGCAGAAGCCACTGGGGACTTACCTGTCTGACTAGTCACCCATGCGGCTTGGTCCCCAGTGACTTTTAAAGTATGTCAAACATACATGACTGAATTTATATAGTTAGCGCCTCATACATGCTCGCGGTGGATCGAGTAGCATGAATAAGCTGTCAGCTTCCCACTAAAGTACTTGCCAACTACTTAGATACTGATGGACTCTCCTTAGGGTATTGTAGGTCATTCATAGAGTGGAGATTGGTCAAACAGAGCCCCTACCAATCAGTCGATTGGAGTGCCCTCATCGTCTCAATATAAACAGGTCTGAAGCCAAAACAGCAGAGCTTCCTGCACTATTCAGATCAGGACAAATGCAATATTGGGTTGCAGAATGATATTGCACATAACTTAGCTGTCTGTCTCCCATTGTAAGTGACCTTCCAAGTATTGTTAGACTGTATAGCCAAAAATCGCTTAAGCAATAGCTTCAAATAAAATAAAATGTTATTTTTAAAGATTTTTTTTTATAACAAAACAGTAATTCTTTAATTATTTTCCATGAATATTTAGTGCTGTCCATTGTACACTGTGGCTGTGACCTGTTATCAACACAATTGTTTCACACACTTTCCCTTCAGACAAAACAACTCTGGCCTATTTTGAACAAACTTTGTTTATAAGTGTTCATATCGCATATTTGTTACTTTATGTAAATCTTATTACCGCATATGTAACTTTCAATGCAAATAAAATTACTGAAACATCTATACAAATTGCTTATATAATACTTTATTTTAAGATAAGCACAGTGTAAACATCTAAATACTGTTTGTTTTTTACTTTAAAATATTGTTAGAAATCGTGTTTAACCTCATTAAAGAGACAAAAAATTAAGGTGCAGAGGTAGCTCATAATGACACTATTTTTCTAAATGACACATGATTAGTTGGTATGTGGATCTTAAAGGGAACCTGTCAGCAGAATTGTGCTCAGTAACCTACACAGTGTCAGGTCAGTGCCGTTGTACTGATTAAAATGATACCTGGGTTGATGAAATCCGTCTTGTGGTTGTTCTTTAATCTTTATTTCCAGTTTATAATTAATGAGATTCTCGTGCCGTAAGGCGGGGCTGGTATATGTAGTGCTCTGATTAGATATTCATAATGCAGACTGCTATCAAGTCACTGCTCCCTCACTGACCTGCCCCCTAGTTTGCATAATGAATACCTAATATATTGCAGAAAGAGACAGAAAACGCTTCTGCAGGCAGTAGGCGGCCATGGCACCTGCTCTGCAGCATAATCGCATATTTAGTGTGCCAATAGTGCATTTTCTTGATGTTATCCAGCTAGGAAAAAAAAACAGCTTCAAAATGGCACCACCGGCGCCTGCGCAGTATTAGATATCAGTGTATAGCTGTGATCTAATAGCTGCTACTGTGAATGTGCTGGTGACTCCATCTTACTGGAGAAGAAAAAAAATTCCTCCTCCAAGATGCGCCGCCGTCGCATGTGCAGTAGCACCTATCGGATCACAGCTAGATATTGATAGCTGCTACTGCGCAGGAGCCATTTTCAATTTTTTTTTCCTAGCTGGATAGCATAACGAAAATGTATTCTTAGCAGACTAAACATGCGATTATGCTGCAGAGCAGGTGCCACGGCTGGCACCTGCTTCCAGAAGTGTTTTTTGCCTCTTTCTTCAGTATGTTAGGTATTCATTATGCAAACTAGGGGGCAGGTCACTGAGGGATCAGTGACCTGTCAGCAGTCTGCATTATGAATACATAATCAAAGCACCACATACACCAGCCCCGCCTTAGATCACGGGAATCTCATTAACATAAAACTGAAAATAAAGATTACACAACAACCACAAGACGGATTTCATTAACCAAGTTATTTTAATCAGTATAACGGCGCCGACCTGACACTGTGTGTAGGTTACTGAGCACAATCCTGCTGACAGGTTCCCTTTCAAGAGATTTTCCACTTTATCAATATTTTAGTCTATTAGTTACTAAGCCATATTTTTCAATTCTGACCAGTGTCACTAATGTAATAATAACACTTGAATGTTTCAACATATTCCCATGATTCCGAGATTACATATTGTTCTTTATGTTAATGGTAAATTTAGGTCAATATATTTTGTGTTTGCTTATGAAAATATCGGAAATGTTTTAAAAATTTAAAAACTGTAAAAACATGCAATTTTCAAATCTTGATTGCTCTATCCTTAAACCAGATAATTATACTACACAAAAAAACATTTCCCATATGTCTACTTTACGCCAGCATAAATTTTAACCATATAATGCCGAATGATGGGTGTACTAAGCCATGGGCAAGTGTCAGTTCCCTTATTATGATGTTCTATATCAGTCATGTATATTAACTGTGTGTAAACACAATGGCAGCTATTTGGTGACAGCGGGTGCGGACAGCTGACTGGCACATGTAGAAATACAGCAACCTATTTCAGCTGTCCCTGCTCTTTGATTGCTGTCAACCTGACTGACTAATCACAGCTTGTGATTGATGGGAAGTACTGAAAGATCAGCATTTCCTCAAACGATCATCACCGGAAGCTTGTTTCAGCTGACAGCCAAGCTCCTGCGGTAACAGTCGGGGCCGGTGCTCTCACTGCACTTGGCTGACTAACCGTCCAGATGCTGTGGTTGATAGCGATTATGGCATCCAGAAGGTTGTGAGAGAGATGGGGCTCCTTCTCTCACATCCTTCAACACCTACAGGACAAAATCACCAGGAGCTGATGGTTGCCATGCACATGAAGGTCAAACAATGACCTCCTTTTGTGCCAGGTACTGTGGAATAATAAACTCAACCATAGGGGTCTAACAGAGGATTTGCCTGTGAAATCTGGTAGATCTCATACATTGCAGTACATCTGTATTGCAATGCATGAGACCAGTGATCTGGGTAATAAAGTTAAAGTCTCACAGAAGGATTAAGTAAGGCTGGTTTCACACTTACGTTTTAAAACGCATGCGTTTAAAAAATAACGCATGGTGAAAAAATGCATGTAAACGCGTGCAAACGCTGCATTTTTTAGACGCATGCGTTTTTGCATGTGGTGAAAAATACGTGGCGTTTTGACGCGTTTACATGCGTTTTTTCATGCGTTTGCGTTTTTTAAATGCATGATGAGAAGTGTGTGACAGCTGCCAATCATCAAAATTAAGTAAAAAACCCACTATAAACAGAAATAGCTAGGGTTAGGGTTAGGGGTAGGGATCCTAACCCAGACCCTAACCCTAAAGGGATCCTAGCCCTAACCCTAACCCTAGGGATCCTAACCCTAACCCTACCCCTAACCCTAACCCTAAAGGGATCCTACCCCTACCCCTACCCCTAACCCTACCCCTAACCCTAACCGTAGGGATCCTAACCCTAACCCTAACCCTAAAGGGATCCTAACCCTAACCCTTAGGGTTAGGGGTAGGGTTAGGGTTAGGATCCCTAGGGGTAGGGTTAGGGTTAGGATCCCTTTAGGGTTAGGATACCTTTAGGGTTAGGGTTAGGGTTAGGATCCCTTTATCACCTTTATGGTGGGGGGTGGCATATCAGTGTGTTTTCTGTTTTTTTTCTATAAAAACGCATGCGTTTTTAATGCAACCAAACGCATGTGCTTAAAAACGCATGCGTTTACATAGACAGCAATAGGTTTTTTTGCGGCAAAAAAACGCAGCTAAAAATTACTACATGTTGCATTTCTGCAACACAACGCATGCATAGAAAAGACGCATGCGGCTGCAAAAAGGGGCAAAACGCATGCAAAAAAAGCATGCGTTTTTAATGTTAAGTATAGGAAAAAAAACGCATGCTTTTTTTGCGCAAAAACGCAGCGGCAAAAAACGCAAATGTGAAACCAGCCTAAAGAAGTTTGAAAAAAAAACAAGAAACAAAATAAAGAACAAAAACATGACACCAATAAATACATATATTTATGTAAAAAAAAAAAAGAAAAGTACTATTTTTGGCATTAGCGCATTTTGAACAACCTGATCTACCAGTATAAAACTGTAACATAAGTTAACCCCTACAGTGAACACTGTAAAAAAAACAAATAAAACACCTGGTAACAAACTATGCTTTTTCATTATACGGTTGTAAAAATGTGGATTAAAACACAATCAAAAAGACAAATGTAAATTAAAATGGTGCAGCTGAAACGTAGTCTTGGAGCCATACAGCTCCACCAGTGGAAAAAAAGTTATAGCTCTCAGAATACAGCAATGCAAAAACAATAGTTTCTCTCTAAAATTGCTTTTAGTGTGTAGCAACAACAAAACATCAAAAATTATAACTGTGGTATCTCTGTAATCGCACTGACCCGAAGAATAAAGATGCCTTATCACTTTTACCACATGGTGAGCTGCATGCAAAAACACAAATAACAGACTCTCAGTTGCTGGTTTTTGTTCATTCTGCCTTATAAAAATTGGAATAGAAAGCGATCAAAATATATTATTTTTTCCAAAATGGTACCAAGAAAAACTCAAATTAATCCCACAAAAAACAAGCCTTCACACGACTGTCTGCAGAAATGTAGATAAATTTTAGCCCTGAAGATATATGGAGATGCACAAACTTTTTTTTTCAAAAAAGGATTTTTGGTGAGTGATAGTAGAAAAACCTAAAAAACTATATAAATCTGTTATTGCTATAATTGCACCAACCCCAAAATAAAGACGTTTTATCACTTATACCGCACAAGCAACGGCACAAAAATTAAATCAAACCAATTCTTTACCTGCTGTTGAATTGTTTATTTTGCCTCCCAAAGATCGCAGTAAGGCTCACATTTATCCTGCACATTATGGTGACCCCTTACAGCGGGGTTTCCATGTAAATTTTTGAAAGACATAATTCAGACAGAACATTCCCTATATTTAGGCAGATGGGAACATTTTGTCTGTGCTCAGTGTATAGTACAGGAGAATTGTGAACCGATCCAAAATGTTCCGTACCCCAAAATGCAAACAGTGAAAGTTTCTACTCAACTTATTAAAAACAAGTCCACACTCAGGTTCGCTATCTGTTAACAGAAATGTAGGGGGTGTCCATATTGCTGCTAGCACTAAAGCTCTGGAAAAAAGACTTTGCTCCCACCAAAAAAAAAATCCAGTGAAATGTGCACTTCCAAATCCTAATGCCTCCTCATCCTAAACCCCACAGTGTTCCAAACCCGCAGTTAGCATGCAAAAGTTTGGCATTTCTGTAGTGAGGAAAGACCACTTCATTTACCGGGTGCATGTCTCCAGGAGCACTACCTCGGCACAATGTACGAGCATTCCAATAATATTGGGCATTACAATATACGGGCACTTCAATGGCATATTTGCATTTTCACTCTGCAATGTCCACTGCTGCTTGTTTATGGAAAACACCCATATGTCAAAATCAGCACTACGCCTGTAGATGAGTTCCTAGAGGGGTGAAATTTTCAAATTAGAGTCAAATGAGAGAGGTTTTTGCTCTTCTGGCACTTAGGGGCTTTACAAATTTCATGTGCAAACTATTTTTAGAAATTCTGCGCTCCAAAAATCAAATACTGCTCCTTCTCTTCCGAGTCTCACTGTGTGGCTGAAGAGTACTGTATAGCCATATATGGGATATTGCCATGTTCAAAAGAAATTGTATAACACATTATTAGGTCATTTTAATCTATTTCCCCTTGTAAAAATGTAAAATTTGGGACTAAAACAACATTTAATTGTGAAAATGTAATTATTTTTTCTTCACCGTAGTATAAAATTTCATGAAAAACACATGTTGTCAATATGCTCATTGCACCACTAGATGATTTCATTAAAGGGAACCTGTCACCCCCCAAAATCGACGTTGAGCTAAGCCCACCGGCATCAGGGGCTTATCTACAGCATTCTGGAATGCTGTAGATAAGCCCCCGATGTATCCTGAAAGATGAGAAAAAGAGGTTAGATTATTCTCACCTGGTGGGGCAGTCCGGTCCGATGGGAGTCGCGGTCCAGTCCGGGGCCTCCCATCATCATAGGATGACGTCCTCTTCTTGTCTTCATGCTGCGGCTTCGGCTCCGGCGTGCTTTGTCTGTCCTGTTGAGGGCAGAGCAAAGTACTGCAGTGCACAGGCGCCAGGCCTCTCTGACCTTTCCCGGCGCCTGCACACTGCAGTACTTTGCTCTGCCCTCAACAGTGCAGAGAAAGTACACCTGTGCCAGAGCCACAGCATGAAGACAAGAAGAGGACGTCATCGAAAGAAGATGGGAGGCACTGGACTGGACCGCGACACCCATCAGACCGGACTGCAGCGGGAACGCCCCTGGGAGAGTATAATCTAACCTCTTTTTCTCATCTTTCAGGATACATCGGGGGCTTATCTACAACATTACAGAATGTTGTAGGTAAGCCCCTGATGCTAGTGGGCTTAGCTCACCTTCGATTTTGGGGATGACAGGTTCTTTTAACCCTGCTGTTTTGTTCGCATTTACTATACACTTGTAGTGTTCCGGGTCACTATGACCCGGCTTATTAAACCTTGATTTTAGACACTCTAACTCGATTTTTTTATACTTTTTGCTTACTAGACTGTTTGTGAACATGTTTGGTAGTAAAAAAGAAAGAAAAATGAACAAGAAATCTTTTTTTTTGTTTTTATTCTGAAAAAACAGATCCATCCAATGAGCAAAACGAAAATAGAAAACTACACATATTTTGTAAATTGTACCATTGTACATTGTACAATTGTACCATTACAATGTGAATATATTTACATGAGCATCTAAATTTACGGATTCTTGCATGAAAAACAATACACATGATTTTTGCATAGAAATGTTTTACAGGCAGAACATGTTATACTCGTCTTGTTGTCACAAGTAGAAGGGCAATAACTGCATCTTTTTCTTTTGATGCCGGAAGAGGCCATGGGGGTAGAAGCACACAGCTGCTCTCCAAAGAAACTGAAAGGTAACATGTCTGGGCTAGCATAAGTGTATTGATAAGAGCAGAGAAGATAAGAACCCTTCTGAAAACAAGCAGATAAGCCAGGAAGACAGACTTACTTAGCAAAAAAAATTATTTGCAAGACTTTACAGCTCAGCTTTACAAAAAAAAAACGTCTTAGATAGCGCGTTCTGAGCAGTCCGTTCTGCACATAATATACACGTGTAGTGCACACCTAGTGATCTCTCCGGATGCACTCTACATTTTAGAATAGACTGCGCACCAAAAATAATCAATATAAAGCCATTTTTATGGTGCGCAGATCTCAATGCGTACCCCCGGTAGAGCGCGTGTACGACCCCATTGAAATAATTTAGGAAATAAATCAATTGATATACAATAGTAGATGCAATAAATAGACCCAACTGAGGTTATAACTCCTTTATTTCACTGAAAATATGGCCTCACAGCTGTAAAAAACGATGTCGGGTCACTATGACACGAACACAACAAGTGTAACTTTTTTCGTGTAGCAAAAAGTAAACGAAAAAAAAAAAATACTCATAGGTAGGTCCCCCCAAATGAGGAAAAGTCAAGGAGTCTCAAGTTTGAGAGACTTACAGAAAAAAATCTACAGGGCCGCAAAAAGTCTGTTCGGGTCACTATGACCCGAACAGAACAGCAGGGTTAATAGGTGTAGCTTGTAAAATGGGGTCACTTATAGGGATTTCTGTTGTCCTGGCAGCTCAGAGGCTTTGCCAAAGTCACATGGCACCCACAAACTATTCCTGGCAAATCTGCATTCCGATAGGGCGCTCCTTCACTTTTGAACTTTGTACGATTCCTAAAAAGTTAGTTTTGACCACATATCGAGTATTGATGCACTCAGAAATAATTGGATAATACATTTTGTATATGATTTTCTTCTATTAGCCCTTTTGAAAATTAAAAACTTGGTTCTAAAACAACATTCTAGTTGAAAAAAATTAACTTTACATTATCACAGTCCAATATTATAGAATTCTGTAAGTTTAAAATTCTCACTACACCCCTAGAGCAATTCTTCAATAAGTATAGTTTCCAAAATGAGGTCACTGGTAGAGTTTCTGCTGTTTTGGAACCTCGGTGGCTCTCCAAATGTGTCATGGCATCTGCTATCTATTCCAGTCAATTTTGAACTCCAGAAGTGAAATGGTGCTGGCTGACCCTGAGGACATTAGTTGGCCTCAGATTGTCATGGCAATCATGAGGACCACACAATCCCAATTTTGTGGCACCAATGGGTTTAAAGAGGGAACACACTCCCTTTATCAAGATGTTTGGTTTGCTTTTGACAGTAACCAGTTGATGCAGCAGTGTGTGAGCAATAGTGTACATCTGACCCCCTGTGCATTTTAACCTATTTGGGGATGCTATTCTCTTATTCTTCAAGTCAGTGAAAAAAAAGGCTTACTAGCTGCCATTAAGGGGTTAACAAACGTGTGTGTGGGGATGATATATAAGTATTCTATGTTCTCCTCCTTTGTGAAGCTAGGCTTGTTAGTACAGCCTTCCTCACAAACTGCTTTAAGCAGGAAACACTTGACCCGTCAATCAACCACCTAAAAAAGAATAACAGCTTACCAATTTGCTGAGCTTTTCAGTTGGAGGAAGCTGATGAATGGGTATGGTAAAATGCTTATACATTAGCCGCCATTATTTAGCCATATGCGCTTGTCAATATGTGAGGAAAGCTGCACTAATAGGGGCAGAAGGAAAATCTGTAACAGTTATGTATTAAAAAGGGTCGTAAAATAACCCTAACATGTGTTGAGATAAACATAAATTGAACAAGTCCTTTTACCTTCCTGTAACAGACCTGTATGATTTTCGCTTTTTGATGTTCAATTTCATGTTCATGTAACATTGTTCAGAAAGGGAACATTTGTTTTTAACCTTTTCTAACATGATTAAACACACATTCTCAAAAAGCATTTTGTAACAGAAAAAACATAAATTAGGTGATTAGGTATTTTTCCCATCACATCTGGTACTTGTCGCTTTTTAAAGGAAGATGTAATTGGTTAAATGAACCATTTATGTTTCTTCATCTGTTCTGCCATAAATGTCTCACTTGGCATATGTTCAGATGTACTTTGAGATTTCAGTGTGCTATATTTGTATAGATTCCAGTTTAAATTTTCGGAGGGAATTTCTGTAATCTCTTGCACCTGCCCTGAAATCCCACAAAGCCGTCAACTTTGGTTCTGCGGCTTTCTGCTGGAACGTAGCACATGCTGCTTACATGTAGTGAACGAAAAAATAGATGCTAATCATAAATTCATTTTGTATTCTGTCATTCAGTTTATTAATCAGAAAGCTTTTTTTTGTTGAAGTGGTACATGATTATGACCATTCATCCTATGTGGGAAAATTACAATGACATTCTGTAGTGAGCATTCTAGCCTTATACACATGGCCATATAACTGCTCCATACAAGTTTTTGGTTGTATGGATTTGTTATACAAGCCTGTAGTCCAATTTTGCTCCTCTGTTTTCATACATAATACAATTGCATAGAAGTTTAAGTAATTAATTTATTCAACTCCTATTCCAAATAAGTTGGGACCCCGTGTTTGATGAACATTTGACCATCTTTGCTTCTCAGACGCTCTGCCTTTCTAATATGATCTTTATATACACGATCATGCCGCTTAGTTGAAAATTGATCCTCCCACTGTTTTTCATTAGCACCAATTTTCCAGACTTTTGTTAACCCTGACCCAACTTTTATTTAAATTTGTTGTTGTCATCAATTTCTAAATATGTAAAAAATGAAAAAAAAATGGAAAAATGTCTAACTTTTAACTTTTGATGTGTTCTAGGTCTGGTGTCTAGGGCAACGGGCTGAGGTGGGGTGACGTCAAGAGTAGGGTTGAGCGAAACGGGTCGTTCATTTTCAAAAGTCGCCGACTTTTGGCAAAGTCGGGTTTCATGAAACCCGATCCGACCCCTGTGCGGGGTCGGCCATGCGGTACGCGACTTTCGCGCCAAAGTCGCGTTTCAATGACGCGAAAAGCGCCATTTCTCAGCCAATGAAGGTAAACGCAGAGTGTGGGCAGCGTGATGACATAGGTCCTGGTCCCCACCATCTTAGAGAAGGGCATTGCAGTGATTGGCTTGCTGTCCGCGGCGTCACAGGGGCTATAAAGGGGCGTTCCCGCCGACCGCCATGTTACTGCTGCTGATCTGAGCTTAGGGAGAGGTTGCTGCCGCTTCGTCAGAAGCAGGGATAGCGTTAGGCAGGGTCCATTAACCACCAAACCGCTTGTGCTGTAGCGATTTCCACAGCCCAACACCACCTTCGGTGTGCAGGGACAGTGGAAGCTACATTTTTTTTTTTTTCCCCTCAGCGCTGTAGCTCATTGGGCTGCCCTAGAAGGCTCCCTGATAGCTGCATTGCTGTGTGTACGCCGCTGTGCAAACCAACTGCTTTTTTCAAAGCACAAATCCTCTTGTTCCTTCCTTTCTGCACAGCTATCTTTTTTGTTTGTCCACACTTTTTATTTAATTTGTGCATCAGTCCACTCCTTATTGCTGCCTGCCATACCTGGCTGAGATTACTCCAGGGAGATAGTAATTGAAGGACAGTTCCTTTTTTTTTTTTTTTTTGTGGGAGATTAAGATTGGCAATTCTGCTAGAGTGCCATCCCTGTCTGTGTCATCTCTCACTCAGTGGGCCATAGAAAGCCTATTTATTTTTTTGCTTGATTTGGGTTCTAAAATCTACCTGAAAAAATCACTACATCAATCAGTGGGAGAAAAATATTGGCCTCAGGGCTTGTGTGCCACTCCTTACTCCTGTGTGTGCCATCTCTCACTCAGTGGGCCATAGAAAGCCTATTTATTTTTTTGCTTGATTTGGGTTCCAAAATCTACCTGAAAAAATCACAACATCAATCAGTGGGAGAAAAATATTGGCCTCAGGGCTTGTGTGCCACTCCTGACTCCTGTGTGTGCCATCTCTTACTCAGTGGGCCATAGAAAGCCTATTAATTTTTTTGCTTGATTTGGGTTCTAAATTCTACCTGAAAAAATCAATAAATCAATCAGTGGGAGATTAATATTGGCCTTTGGGCTTGTGTGCCAGTCCTAAGCGTGCCATCTCTCTCTCTCAGATAGTGGGCCATAGAAAGCCTATTTATTATTTTTTTTATTGGGTTTATAAATTTTCCCTGGAAAAAAAAAAAAAAGTGGGAGACTAATATTGGCCTCTGGGCTTGTGTGCCAGTCCTGAGCGTGCCATCTCTCTCACAAATAGTGGGCCATAGAAAGCCTATTTATTTTTTTGGTTGATTTGGGTTCTAAATTCTACCTGAAAAAATCAATAAATCAATCAGTGGGAGATTAATATTGGCCTTTGGGCTTGTGTGCCAGTCCTAAGCGTGCCATCTCTCTCTCTCAGATAGTGGGCCATAGAAAGCCTATTTATTATTTTTTTATTGGGTTTATAAATTTTCCCTGGAAAAAAAAAAGTGGGAGATTAATATTGGCCTCTGGGCTTGTGTGCCAGTCCTGAGAGTGCCATCTCTCTCACAAATAGTGGGCCATAGAAAGCCTATTTATTTTTTTGGTTGATTTGGGTTCTAAATTCTACCTGAAAAAATCAATAAATCAATCAGTGGGAGATAAATATTGGCCTCTGGGCTTGTGTGCCACTCCTGACTCCTGTGTGCGTCATCTCTCACTCAGTGGGCCCTAGAAAGCCTATTTTTTGTTTTATTTGGTTTCTAAATTCTTCCTGAAAAATTCATTTTTTTGTATTTTTTTTTTCTAAAGTCTCCCTGAAAAAAAAAAAAAAAATCAAATCAGTGGGAGATTAATATTGCCCTTTCTGCTTGTGTGCCAGTCTTGACTCCTGGGTGTGCCATCTCTCTCTCTCTCTCCAATTGTGGGCCATAGAAAGCCTATTTTTTTTTTTGCTTGATTTGGGTTCCAAAATCTACCTGAAAAAATCACTAAATCAATCAGTGGGAGATAAATATTGGCCTCTGGGCTTGTGTGCCACTCCTGACTCCTGTGTGCGTCATCTCTCACTCAGTGGGCCCTAGAAAGCCTATTTTTTGTTTTATTTGTTTTCTAAATTCTCCCTGAAAAAATCATTTTATTTTATTTGGTTTCTAAATTATTCTGAAAAAATCATTTTTTTGTATTTTTTTTTTCTAAAGTCTCCCTGAAAAAAAAGAAAAAAAATCAAATCAGTGGGAGATTAATATTGCCCTTTCTGCTTGTGTGCCAGTCTTGACTCCTGGGTATGCCATCTCTCTCTCTCCAATTGTGGGCCATAGAAAGCCTATTAATTTTTTTGCTTGATTTGGGTTCCAAAATCTACCTGAAAAAATCACTAAATCAATCAGTGGGAGATAAATATTGGCCTCTGGGCTTGTGTGCCACTCCTGACTCCTGTGTGCGTCCTCTCTCACTCAGTGGGCCATAGAAAGCCTATTTTTTTTTTATTTGTTTTCTAAATTCTCCCTGAAACAATCATTTCAATTTATTTGGTTTCTAAATTCTTCCTGAAAAATTCATTTTTTTGTATTTTTTTTTTCTAAAGTCTCCCTGAAAAAAAAAAAAAATCAAATCAGTGGGAGATTAATATTGCCCTTTCTGCTTGTGTGCCAGTCTTGACTCCTGGGTGTGCCATCTCTCTCTCTCTCTCCAATTGTGGGCCATAGAAAGCCTATTTATTTTTTTGCTTGATTTGGGTTCCAAAATCTACCCGAAAAAATCACTAAATCAATCAGTGGGAGATAAATATTGGCCTCTGGGCTTGTGTGCCACTCCTGACTCCTGTGTGCGTCCTCTCTCACTCAGTGGGCCATAGAAAGCCTTTTTTTTTTTATTTGTTTTCTAAATTCTCCCTGAAACAATCATTTCATTTTATTTGGTTTATAAATTCTTCCTTAAAAAATCATTTTTTTTATTATTTTTTTTTTTCTAAAGTCTCCCTTTTAAAAAAACAAAAACAAATCAGTGGGAGATTAATATTTACATTTGCGCTTCAGTGACAGTCCTGCGTGTGTGGCATCTCTCTCATTTGTTGCCACCAACAACAGAGTGTAACATTGTGCCTGATTTTCGTTGTGGTCTCACCCACCTGTAAAGGGGTAGCTAAATCATACTGAAGTTATAGCTCACCGTGTAAGTTGTGTGACAGCAACAAATACCGTTAGTTTGGTAACGTTTTTAAAACAATGAGGAAGTCTGGTGGAAGAGGTCGGGGCCGGGGGCGTTCATTGTCAGCTGGTAATGAGGGTAGTGGTAGTGGTGGAGCATCAGGTGGTCGTGGGAAAAAAAATATTGCACCTAAGTCTGGAGCTGTGGAGCCAGGTTCATCGTCTGGCTACACAAGGCCTTGAACGCTCCCTTTTCTGGGAGTAGGAAAACCGCTTTTAAAGCCGGAGCAGCAAGAGCAAGTTTTGGCTTATCTTGCTGACTCAGCCTCTAGCTCTTTTGCCTCCTCTCGTGAAACTGGTAAAAGTAAAAGCAGCGCGTCGTTAGTGGATGTTCACGGTCAGGGACAAGTCGCTTCCTTGTCCTCTTCAGCAAAAACAACAACAGAGAAGAATGCAGCAGGCGACACAACGGGTTACTCCATGGAGCTCTTTACACATACCGTCCCTGGCTTAGAAAGTGAAGCAGTTAACAGTCCATGCCCATTACAAGTTGAATCTGACATGGAGTGCACTGATGCACAGCCACAGCCAGACTACTATGCTGGTCCTTTGACTCAGACCACAACATTGCCCTCGCAGGGTGCTGATCAAGAATCAGACCCTGATGAGACTATGTTGCCCCATCACGAACGCTATACCACCGACCGACACGGTGACACAGACGAAGTTGCACACGAGCTACAAGAAGAGGTAATAGATGACCCAGTTCTTGACCCCGATTGGCAGCCATTGGGGGAACAGGGTGCAGGCGGCAGCAGTTCTGAAGCGGAGGAGGAGGGGCCGCAGCAGGCATCAACATCGCAACAGGTTCCATCTGCCGGGCCCGTATCTTGCCCAAAACGCGTGGCAAAGTCAAAACCTGTTGGAGGACAGCGTGGCCATCCGGTTAAAGCTCAGTCTGCAATGCCTGAAAAGGTATCCGATGCTAGAAAGAGTGCAGTCTGGCATTTTTTTAAACAACATCCAATTGATCAGCGCAAAGTCATCTGTCAAAAATGTTCAACTACCTTAAGCAGAGGGCAGAATCTGAAAAGTCTCAATACAAGTTGCATGCATAGACATTTAACCACCATGCATTTGCAAGCTTGGACTAACTACCAAACGTCCCTTAAGGTTGTAGCACCCTCGGCCAATGAAGCTAGTCATCAACGCAACATCCCTTCCGGCAGTGTAGGGCCACCATTTTCTGCACCACCTGCAGTATCTGTGCAGGTTTCTTTGCCAGGCCAAAGCAGTCAGGGTCAGGGAATCACCAGTTTCGTAGTAGGAAACACTGCATCTAGGGCTCCGGCGGCAACAATACCATCTCCCACCGTCTCTCAGTCTGCCATGTCCACCGGCACCCCCGCTAGTTCCACGATCTCCAGCTCTCCAGTCCAGCTCACCCTACATGAGACTATGGTTAGAAAAAGGAAGTACTTAGCCTCGCATCTGCGTACACAGGGTTTGAACGCCCACATAGCTAGACTAATCTCGTTAGAGATGATGCCCTACCGGTTAGTTGAAAGCGAAGCTTTCAAAGCCCTGATGGACTACGCTGTACCACGCTACGAGCTACCCAGTCGACACTTTTTTTCCAGAAAAGCCATCCCAGCCCTCCACCAGCATGTTAAAGAGCGCATCGTCCATGCACTCAGGCAATCTGTGAGCACAAAGGTGCACCTGACAACAGATGCATGGACCAGTAGGCATGGCCAGGGACGTTACGTGTCCATCACGGCACACTGGGTAAATGTGGTGGATGCAGGGTCCACAGGGGACAGCAAGTTTGGGACAGTTCTGCCTAGCCCACGGTCTAGGAAACAGTTGGCTGTAGCCGTTCGCACCCCCTCCTCCTCGTCCTCCTGCAGAAGCGAGACCTCGTCCACAGACCGCAGTCGCACAACCACAACCACACCGCTGAAGTTCTGTCCGAGTTCTTGCAGAAAGAAACGCAGTCGTGGCTGGGCACTGTAGATCTTGAGGCAGGCAAGTTAGTGAGTGATAACGGAAGGAATTTCATGGCTGCCATCTCCCTTTCCCAACTGAAACACATTCCTTGCCTGGCTCACACCTTAAACCTGGTGGTGCAGTGCTTCCTGAAAAGTTATCCGGGGTTATCCGACCTGCTCCTCAAAGTGCGTGGACTTTGCTCACATATCCGCCGTTCGCCCGTACTCTCCAGCCGTATGCAGACCTATCAGCGTTCTTTGAACCTTCCCCAGCATCGCCTAATCATAGACGTTGCAACAAGGTGGAACTCAACACTGCACATGCTTCAGAGACTGTGTGAACAGAGGCGGGCTGTTATGTTTTTGTGGGAGGATACACATACATGGGCAGGCAGTAGGATGGCAGACATGGAGTTGTCAGGTGTGCAGTGGTCGAAGATTCAAGACATGTGTCAAGTCCTTCAGTGTTTTGAGGAATGCACACGGCTGGTTAGTGCAGACAACGCCATAATAAGCATGAGCATCCCCCTAATGCGTCTGCTGATGCAAAGTTTGACGCACATAAAGGATCAGGCGTCTGCAGCTGAGGAAGAGGAAAGCCTTGATGACAGTCAGCCATTGTCTGGCCAGGGCAGTGTACAGGACGAGGTAGCGGGCGAACAGGAGGAGGAGGATGAGGAGGATGATGGGGATGATTATATTTTTAATGAGGAAGCTTTTCCGGGGCCAGTGGAAATTGTTGGCGCGGCAAGGCCGGGTTCTGGTTTTTGGAGGGACACAAGTGACGTGGATTTGCCTGAAACTGCCCCTCAACCAAGCACAACCACAGATTTGAGAACTGGAACTTTGGGCCACATGGCGGATTATGCCTTACGTATCCTCAAAAGGGACACACGCATAACAAAAATGATGAACGATGACGATTACTGGTTGGCCTGCCTCCTTGATCCTCGCTATAAAGGCAAATTGCAAAATATAATGCCACATGAGAACTTGGAACTAATATTAGCAACCAAACAATCAACTCTTGTTGACCGTTTGCTTCTGGCATTCCCTGCACACAGCGCCCGTGATCGTTCTAACACGAGCTGCAGGGGCCAGCAGACCAGAGGTATTAGAGGGGCAGAAATCAGAAGTGGCGTTGGTCAGAGGGGTTTTCTGACCAGGTTGTGGAGTGATTTTGCTATGACCGCAGACAGGACAGGTACTGCAGCATCAATTCAAAGTGACAGGAGACAACATTTGTCCAGTATGGTTACTAACTATTTTTCATCCCTTATCGACGTTCTCCCTCAACCGTCATTCCCATTTGATTACTGGGCATCAAAATTAGACACCTGGCCAGAATTGGCAGAATATGCATTGCAGGAGCTTGCTTGCCCGGCAGCTAGTGTCCTATCAGAAAGAGTATTCAGTGCTGCAGGTTCAATACTAACAGAAAAAAGGACTCGTCTGGCTACCCAAAATGTAGATGATCTAACCTTCATTAAAATGAACCACAACTGGATTTCGAAATCTTTTGCCCCACCTTGCCCGGCTGACACCTAGCTTTCCTATGTAAAGGTCTTGCCTGTGGACTATTCTGAATGACTTTTCCAATCTCGTAATTTGCAGCACCTGATTGTCCAGCATCCGACATGTTAACACCTCCCTAAATGGCCAAAGTCCCCACACGGGGCCGTGGTATCGCCACTTGGCGCCAGCACCCGTGAGAGTACTGTTTGTCTGAGGAAGTGGGTGTGCCCGCTTTTGGTCGACGGCACTGCCACTAGGTCCCTCATAGTACAATAAAGTGTCTGGCGGTGGTGGTGCGCACCCAACATCAGACACACCGTTGTAATATGAGGGGCCCTGGGCCTGTACCGCCGGCCACAAGACAGTCCCCCCCCAGCTCAAACAGTGCTCTACCACTTGCAAAATTTTCTCTCACAGCTCCACCAATGTTTAGTCTATGCGCTGACATCCTTCAATGCCTGGCACTGTCAATACCATTGTATTGACATTTTTCTTATGTTAGGCCTTCGAAGCCTGTCTGCGGTCCCTCCTTCCACTAGGCCTCCACTGACCTGTCTACTGCTGCCCGTGTTCCCCTGGAACCAATTTTAAATTGCCTACAGCCCAATTTTTGTTATGTTAGGCCTTCGGAGCCTGTCTGCGGCCCGTTCTTTCCACTACTACTACACTGACCAGGCCACTGCTGCCCGTGTTCCCCTGGAACCAATTTTAAATTGCCTACAGCCAGCCCAATTTATTATGTTAGGCCTTCGAAGCCTGTCTGCGGTTCCTCCTTCCACTAGGCCTCCACTGACCTGTCTACTGCTGTCCGTGTTCCCCTGGAACCAATTTTAAATTGCCTACAGCCCAATTTTTGTTATGTTAGGCCTTCGGAGCCTGTCTGCGGCCCGTTCTTTCCACTACTACTACACAGACCAGGCCACTGCTGCCCGTGTTCCCCTGGAACCAATTTTAAATTGCCTACAGCCAGCCCAATTTATTGTGTTAGGCCTTCGAAGCCTGTCTGCGGTCCCTCCTTCCACTAGGCCTCCACTGACCTGTCTACTGCTGCCCGTGTACCCCTTGAACCAACATCAGAAAATGTAAAAATAAGTATTTTGCTTATAAAAAAGAAAATACTGGAGAGATATCAAATGCAGACATTTTAACATTAAAAACAAACACATACAACAAAAATCTGGTACAGTACTAAAAATGGCCACCAGCTACAATAACTTTCTCCTGCAAGTAGTTAACTGAAAGTTTTTTTCAATTTAAAACACAGATATGGCATCCACCGAGTGTTGTCCTGTCGCGTCTTCTTTATATTATTGCCAAGAAGATGCAAAACAATGAAAATAATAAAATAATTATTTACCAAAAAAATAGAGTAAGTCAAAACCACATTGCAAATAAACATTCATTACAAATAAAGAAGCAGGGCGCGTCCGAGGGTGAGTATATACCTAATAAGAATATAATCACCCTCGGACGCGCCCTGCTTCTTTCCGACAGCCTTCCTTCCTAAGAATCAGCCCTTCCGTGGTGTAGAGAGAGGGTGTGTTACACTCCAAGGTGTTCCCCAGGTTGCCTTTCCTGAGCTTCGATCTTCATGCTCTCGTTTAGTAGTTGTCGGAAAGTAGGCTGCATTAGGCCTACAAATTGGGTATGGGGTGGAGAGAGATGGTGTGTTACACTCCAAGGTGTTCCCCAGGTTTCCTTGCCATTGCTTCGGTCTTCCGACTCTCGTTTAGTAGTTGTAGAAAACTACACTGCATTAGGCCTACAAAATGGGTATTGGGTGGAGAGAGATGGTGTGTTACACTCCAAGGTGTTCCCCAGGTTTCCTTGCCATTGCTTCGGTCTTCCGACTCTCGTTTAGTAGTTGTACAAAACTACACTGCATTAGGCCTACAAAATGGGTATCGGGTGGAGAGAGATGGTGTGTTACACTCCAAGGTGTTCCCCAGGTTTCCTTGCCATTGCTTCGGTCTTCCGACTCTCGTTTAGTAGTTGTAGAAAACTACACTGCATTAGGCCTACAAAATGGGTATCGGGTGGAGAGAGATGGTGTGTTACACTCCAAGGTGTTCCCCAGGTTTCCTTGCCATTGCTTCGGTCTTCAGACTCTCGTTTAGTAGTTGTAGAAAACTACACTGCATTAGGCCTACAAAATGGGTATCGGGTGGAGAGAGATGGTGTGTTACACTCCAAGGTGTTCCCCAGGTTTCCTTGCCATTGCTTCGGTCTTCCGACTCTCGTTTAGTAGTTGTAGAAAACTACACTGCATTAGGCCTACAAAATGGGTATCGGGTGGAGAGAGATGGTGTGTTACACTGCAAGGTGTTCCCCAGGTTTCCTTGCCATTGCTTCAGTCTTCCGACTCTCGTTCAGTAGTTGTAGAAAACTACACTGCATTAGGCCTACAAAATGGGTATCGGGTGGAGAGAGATGGTGTGTTACACTCCAAGGTGTTCTCCAGGTTGCCTTTCCAGAGCTTCGATCTTAATGCTCTCGTTTAGTAGTTGTTGGAAACTACACTGCATTAGGCCTCCAAATTGGCTATGGGGTGGAGAGAGATGGTGTGTTACACTCCAAGGTGTTCTCCAGGTTTCCTCTCCATTGCTTCGATCTTCCGACTCTCGTTTAGTAGTTGTACAAAACTACACTGCATTAGGCCTACAAAATGGGTATCGGGTGGAGAGAGATGGTGTGTTACACTCCAAGGTGTTCCCCAGGTTTCCTTGCCATTGCTTCGGTCTTCCGACTCTCGTTTAGTAGTTGTACAAAACTACACTGCATTAGGCCTACAAAATGGGTATCGGGTGGAGAGAGATGGTGTGTTACACTCCAAGGTGTTCCCCAGGTTTCCTTGCCATTGCTTCGGTCTTCCGACTCTCGTTTAGTAGTTGTAGAAAACTACACTGCATTAGGCCTACAAAATGGGTATCGGGTGGAGAGAGATGGTGTGTTACACTCCAAGGTGTTCCCCAGGTTTCCTTGCCATTGCTTCGGTCTTCAGACTCTCGTTTAGTAGTTGTAGAAAACTACACTGCATTAGGCCTACAAAATGGGTATCGGGTGGAGAGAGATGGTGTGTTACACTCCAAGGTGTTCCCCAGGTTTCCTTGCCATTGCTTCGGTCTTCCGACTCTCGTTTAGTAGTTGTAGAAAACTACACTGCATTAGGCCTACAAAATGGGTATGGGGTGGAGAGAGATGGTGTGTTCCACTCCAAGGTGTTCTCCATGTTGCCTTTCCTGAGCTTCTATCTTCAGGCTCTCGTTAAATTGTGGTTAAATGGAACAACTGCATTTGGCGTACTAGTTGGTTTGGGGCCTACTAACAGTGTCTGCCGCTCCTTGCTGTTCTCCTGGTTTCCTGTCCTGAAATTCCGTTTTCAGGCGCTCGTTAAGTAGTTGTTAATGTTAGACTGCATTTGGCCTACTAGTTGGGTTGGGGCCTACTATCGGTGTCTGCCACTCCTTGCTGTTCTCCTCCACTGAACAAAGCTGTGCCGCCTGTTTACTACGGTTGCCAATTTTGAACTGCATTTCGACTACTTACTGATTTGGGCCTACTCTCTGTGTCAGCCTCTCATTCCAGTTGTCCTCCACTGCAATGCCCCCTGGTTATTCCTGTGTTACCAATTTTGAACTGCATTTAGCCAACTTTATTCTTTGGGCCTATATCTGTGTTTCCTCCTCATCCTGCCCATTGCCCAGCCAGTGATAGATGAGTCTGCTGGTACATTGACCCATAACGCAACATTCCCCGTGCACGCTACACAACAACATTGTGACCCTGCTGAAAGTCAGGTTGCTCTTCCTGCATACCATACCACCTTACACGGGGACAAAGAGGAAGGTGCAGATGAAAGTGCAGGTTCCTTCATCAGGTGGGGGGAGGAATACTAGTTGGCGACGTCACTGGCACAGGGCCTCTCATAGTACGCAAAAGTGTTGCTGCCGGTGGGAGGCGCCCCCGCCGTGCAAACACACCGCTGTACTTTGAGGGGCCCTGTGCCAGTGCCAATGCCAACGAGTGGGCCCCCCCGCTTGCTCAGCTTCACAGCACTTGCAAAGTTGAAATACTTACCTCTCCCTGCTCCACTGCCGTGACGTGGTCCAGATTTCCTGGGCCCACTAACTACTTGAACCAGCCCTACCCACCACAACTTTAGCCAAATGACCCCCAATTTCAAATGCCTTCCAATTATTATAAGGTAAATTACGCTTGACAAGCTTCATTAAGAAGAATGGATGGTTTTGACATTAAAATGGGCACTCTAGGTGTTTTCCTGGCCCCCACTCACTGCTATGCTGCCCCATTGACTTGCATTGGGTTTCGTGTTTCGGTCGATCCCGACTTTACGTCATAATCGGCCGATTTCACTCGACCCGACTTTTGAGATAGTCGGGTTTCGCGAAACCTGGCTCGACTCTAAAAAGGTCAAGGTCAAGGTCGCTCAACTCTAGTCAAGAGTAGTGATGAGCGAATATGCTTGTTACTTGAGATTTCTCGAGCATGCTCGGGGGTCCTCTAAGTATTTTTTAGTGCTCGGAGATTTAGTTTTTCTTGCCGCAGCTGAGTGATTTACATCTGTTAGCCAGCATAAGTACATGTGGGGGTTGCCTGATTGCTAGGGAATCCCCACATGTATTTATGCTGGCTAACAGATGTAAATCATTCAGCTGCGGCAAGAAAAACTAAATCTCCGAGCACTAAAAAATACTCGGAGGACCCCTGAGCATGCTCAAGAAATCTCGAGTAACGAGTATATTCGCTCATCATCATCGCTCAGTCAAGAGGAAGGACAAAAAAAATTGTAATTTTATCCCCTGTATCAGACTGTATGTTAAAAAGGTTGTCTTTACATATGAGGGGGAGGCATAGCTTCTTAGGACTCAAATAAAAATGAACCAAAAAAAGGAAAAAAAAGAAGCTAATTGGACTTTCAAGGTCAGAAGAGTGATGGGTAGCACGGTGGCGCAGTGGTTAGCACAGCAGCCTTGCACCGCTGGAGTCCTGGGTTCAAGCCCCACTCTGGACAACATCTGCAAAGAGTTTGTATGTTCTCTCTGTGTTTGCGTGGGTTTCCTCCGGTTTCCTCCCACATTCCAAAGACATACTGATAGGGAATTTAGATTGTGAGCCAGCAACGATAATATGTGCAAATTGTAAAGCGCTGCGGAATATGTTAGTGCTATATATAAAAATAAAGATTATTATTATAAGAGTGCCAATCACCTCACTTCTTCAATGTCCAATGGCGTTCTAATGCTGCTGATGTAGGTGCAGCATGATAAGATCATCTCAACATGCTGCAAATGTCACAGAAGAATGCCACAGAGGATAAGACATATCTGATCCAAGAGAAGGTAAGCACTCGTAAAGCCAAAGATTCAGAGGTGCTATTACTTGTGATACACAAACCCGTGTATGTTCGGGTTCGTACGGACCTTTTAGAAAGTGTGGTTCGTGACTAGTGTTGAGCATTCCGATACCGCAAGTATCGGGTATCGGCCGATACTTGCGGTATCGGAATTCCGATACCGAATTCCGATACTTCCCGCGTATCGGATACCGGAATCGGAAGTTCCCATAATTCAAACTGCACGCAGCAGCCAATGAGGAATGAATGGAAGTGTGGGCACATCCTGTTTAGCATGGTGGGCATGTAAGTACTGGCAAGGCTGTGATTGGCTGCTGAAATGATGTCACTCTGCACTATAAAAAACGCTGCCGCCATTTTGCGCTCACTCTGCTGTGATTTCAGTTAGGGACAGGACGCTGTGTTCTAACTGAGGGCCAGTTGAGATAGCTAATTGCTTTATTTTGCTTTTCCAAGGCTAATTTAGCAAACGCTGTGTTCACTGTTCAGTTCACCTTGCTCTTGCCTTGCTGCGCTGTTTTAACAGCGTTTCTGCAAGGTCTCAGTGTGTGTGTGTGCAGCTCACTCTGTTGTCTGTGTGCAGCCATATACCAGGTTGTATTCAGCTCAGGGGGGGTTCACACTGCCTCACACAGTTCTATCCATTGTCCTTTTTTGCTCATAGTGCAGCCTGCTGCACATTTTTTCTAAAATTTCCTATTAGTGTCTTTCCACCCGTCTCCAGCCAAATAGTGGAAAAACACTAGATAGGATAACCTAGAGGGGTTTTTTTGGGCCTTGCAGCGCCGTTTACGGCTGTCTGCACGGTCTCCGTGTGAGCGCAGCTCGCCCTGTAGTCTGTGTGCAGCCACAGCCGGTTGTATTCAGCTCAGGGTTTTGTCACTGCCTCATACTGTAAAATAACTTGTCCTTTTTTCAAATAGTGCAGCCTGTTGAAAATTTTTTAAAAAATTTCCTATTAGTGTCTTTCCACCCGTCTCCAGCAAAATAGTGGAAAAACACTAGATAGGATAACCTAGAGGAGGGTTTTTGGGCCTTGCAGCGCCGTTTACGGCTGTCTGCACGGTCTCCGTGTGAGCGCAGATCGCCCTGTAGTCTGTGTGCAGCGACAGCCCGTTGTATTCAGCTCAGGGTTTGTCACTGCCTCATACCGTTCAATAACTTTTCATTTTTTTCAACTAGTGCAGCCTGTTTAAAAATCATTTAAAAAATTCCCATTAGTGTTTTTCCACCCGTCTCCAGCTAAATAGTGGAAAAACACTAGATAGGATAACCTAGAGGAGGGTTTTTGGGCCTTGCAGCGCCGTTTACGGCTGTCTGCACGGTCTCCGTGTGAGCGCAGCTTGCCCTGTAGTCTGTGTGCAGCAACAGGCCGTTGTATTCAGCTCAGGGTTTGTCACTGCCTCATACCATTAAAAAACTTTTCCTTTTTTTCAACTAGTGCAGCCTGTTTAAAAATTATTTAAAAAATTCCTATTAGTGTATTTCCACCCGTCTCCAGCTAAATAGTGGAAAAACACTAGATAGGATAACCTAGAGGAGGGTTTTTGGGCCTTGCAGCGCCGTTTACGGCTGTCTGCACGGTCCCCGTGTGAGTTAAACTCGCTCTGTAGCCCGATCTGCACAAAAAAAAAAAGTAAAGTTCACCAAACACCACTTAACACTTGTGTAGGCCACATTTTATCAATAATAAAGTCTAGTCCACACTTTACAACATTAGTGTTTCTTACACCTGTTAGGAGGAGCATTTCAGGAATAAGCACACTAAGGCCTTAGTACTTTTCTGCTTATCTTTATCTGTCAACCAAGATGAAGAGGGCAGGGAGTAAGGGTCGTGGGCGTGGGCGTGGAGCAGGGAGAGGAGCAGGGAGAGGATGTGGTGATTCTGTGCCTGCTGCGGGCACCGGTGACTCACCATCACCCAGTTTCAGCAGGGAACAGTCCTTCATGCGCAGCTTTGTCGGAGAGCGCCGTGCAGCGCTGCTGCGTGAAGATCAAATTGAAGCCGTTGTCGGATGGATGGCAGCTAACGCATCGACTTCAATTAGTGCCACATCCTCTCAGGCACAGACCACTGGAGAGCAGCCATCTGTCTCTTCACCACCTGCTAAATTGGCCAGGCAGTGAGAGAGCCCAGGACAGGAGCAGTCTCTACTTCTGTTCTCTGAATCTCTTGGCTTGGAAACAGGGGGCCAGCCAAGCAGTATTGGAGAAATGGAAGAAGAGGCAGTGTGCAGTGATGCACAACAGCTTTGTCTCTCTGACTCTGAAGAGGCGGGTGGGTCAGTGCCTGCGGTGACCACAGCACAGTACGCATCTGATGATGAAACTCAGGTGCCGCTTTCTGGTGCGTACTGTGCTCCCGAGACTACCCAGGAGGAGCAGTTGGTGGCAGAGGGTAGTGGAGATGATGAGGTCCTTGACCCATCACGGCGTGAGGAACAGGAAGGTGGTGGGAGCAGCTCAGAGGAAGAGATTCCCCTAACGGGCCAAAGAGGGAGAGGGAGGGGGAAGACTGCGGAGCCTGTAGCCTCCACTTTGGCACCAGTTAGGAGCCTGTCTCTTTCAAAAGCCAAAAAGGGCGCTCCCAAGACTTGCAGTGCCTGGTCCTTTTTTGACACAGTTGCAGATGACATTTGTTTTGTCAAATGCAAGCTGTGTCATCAGAAAGTAAAAAGAGGTAAAAGTGTCAGCAACCTCAATACCACAAATATGTGGAAACATGTGCGGACCAGGCACGCGGTGGAGTTCCAAAAACACACTGAAGACCTAGGCCAACCAACAGCGGCAGCTACCACCTCTTCAGCTCGTGTTGCTTCTTCCTCCAGCTCACGCACAGCTGGTTCGGCTTCCTCTTTGGATCGCCATGGAAGAACCTCTGGCACTGTTGTCCAGAGACCTAGTGTAATTCCACCCACAGCACCACGTTCCCAGTCATCCTCACACTCCCAGCCTAGTCTACAGCCATCGGTAGTAGAGGCATGGGAGAAAAGGCGGGCATTCTCAGCAAACCACCCCCGAGCACAGGCTCTGAATGCAGGCATTGCCAAACTTCTGTCCCTGGAAATGCTCTCATTCAGGCTGGTGGAGACTGACAGCTTCCGTGACTTGATGGCATTGGCAGTCCCACAGTACCAGGTGCCCAGCCGCTTTTACTTCAGCAGGCTAGCTGTCCCTGCCCTGCACAAGCATGTGGAGGGACAAATAAAACATGCGCTACTGAACGCCATCAGTAGCAAGGTCCACCTCACCACCGATGCGTGGACCAGTCAACATGGACAGGGGCGATACCTTTCCATCACTGCCCATTGGGTTAATGTTGTTGAGCCGGGTACAGACCGTGCGAGTGGCGCAGGACGTGTCCTGCCCACTCCAAGGATTGCAGGAATCCAGTCTGTACGCATTGACTCCTCATCTTACACCAGTTCCTCAGATTCCTCGCTGCAGGATCCGTCACAGTCCACCTCCACATGGACCCGTGAACGTTTACCTGTTACGACTGACATGAGCACAGCCGTGGCCAAACGTCAGCAGGCCGTCTTGAAATTAGTTTCTTTGGGGAATCGAAGCCACACAGCGCAGGAGCTCTGGAATGCCCTAAAGCAGGAGAGCGATGTGTGGTTTGTGCCAGCGAATCTCCAGCCAGGCATGGTAGTGTGTGACAATGGCCGAAATCTGGTGGCAGCTTTAGGCCTTGGCAACCTCACTCACATCCCATGTCTGGCACATGTGCTCAATTTGGTTGTGCAGAGTTTTCTGAGGGACTATCCGGATCTTGATGCACTTCTGCACAAGGCCCGCCTAGAGTGTGCTCACTTGCGGCGTTCCAGCTTGGCAAGATCCCGCATTGCTGCTCTGCAGCATCGGTTTCGCCTTCCTGAACATCGCATCATATGTGACCTACCTACCAGGTGGAATTCCACGTTACATATGTTGGAGCGGTTGTGTGAGCAGCAGCAAGCAGTAATGGAGTACCAGCTGCATCAGGCACAAAAAAGTCGCAGTCAGCGCCGCTCAGACTTCACAAACACAGAGTGGGCCACTATGAAGGACGTCTGCCAGGTTTTGCGTCCTTTTGATTATTCCACGCGGATGGCAAGTGCAGATGATGCACTAGTCAGCATGACTGTCCCCCTTATCTGCTTGCTTCAAGAAACCCTGCAAGGGATAAGGGATGATGTGGAAGAGGTGGAGGATGAGGAGTCACCTTTTCCATCAGGTTCTGGACAGTCAGCGCCACGTGGTTCCTCACAAAGGGGTACGCAGGGGCCACTTTGTGAGGAGGATGAGGAGGAGTCAATGGAGGAGGAAGAGCTCCGTCCAGAGGAGGGAGCGACGCAATTGTCCAGTGGTCAGTGTGTACAGCGAGGGTGGGGTGATGACGAGCGGGCAGAGATCATGTCTCAAGCAGGGGACAGCGTTTCTGGGCCAGTTGGCAGTCTGCAGCACATGGTAGATTTCATGCTGCAGTGCCTGAGAAACGACCGCCGCATCGACCACATTCTCAACATGCCTGATTATTGGGTGTTCACCCTCCTCGATCCTCGCTACCGGGACAACGTCCAAAACCTCATCCCAGCGTTGACCCGGGAGCGTAAATTGCGGGAATACCACGACACACTGGTGAATTCCATCATCTTCTCCTGTCCAACTGAGAGGAGTGCTGCTAGTGCTTTACAAAGCAGCTCAGTGCGTCGAGGCAGTGGGGGAGGCTCTGCCCAAAGAGGGAGCAGAAGCAGTGCCTCTGCCCAAGGCAAGCCCAGTATGGCACAACTCTGGCTCACTTTTGTGTGCCCGCCCCAAATGTCTACACCATCACCGGCGGCTCCAGTCAGCAGGAGGCAATGGTTCCGTCAGATGGTGACAGACTACATGGCTTGCCCTCTTACTGTACTCCCAGACGGCTCTTCCCCGTTCAAGTTTTGGGTCTCTAAGCTGGATACATGGCCAGAGCTAAGCCAGTATGCATTGGAGGTGCTGGCTTGCCCTGCGGCTAGTGTCTTATCGGAACGTGTCTTTAGTGCCGCAGGTGGTGTACTAACAGACCGTCGCATGCGACTATCCTCCGATAACGTTGACCGGCTTACTTTCCTGAAAATGAACCAGGCCTGGATCTCGCAGGAATTTGCCACTCCTCTGCCTGATTAAGTAATTGGGTGTCATCCAGGTCTCCTGATGTGTTCATCTTTCTACCACCTGAACTGCTATTCCTGGGCTCCAACACCGCCAGTTGCGGCTCAGAAGTGCAGGCTGCACAGTCTAAACATACGACCCAGTGTTATTGGGTTTCAGTAACGTCAGCTGATCCCCAGCTGTGTAGCCGGCAATGTGTCCTGCGACCGCCATGCTGGCACAACAACCTAAATGTAAGGGAACCTGTACCCCCCCCTCGGCGTTTGTTACTGAAAGAGCCATCTTGTGCAGCAGTAATGTTGCACAAGGAAAAGGTAGCTCTTTTATTTTAGCTCCTTGCACACGCAGAACTTAACACTTATAAAATGTGTTCACTGATACCGTTATACCATCCCGGAGCTGGGACTTTCCTTCATAATGTGACGCAGCACAGCCGTCATTCCTACCCCCTTGGTGCCATGCGCTGCCTCCTCAGCGTTGTTTTAAGCTGTCACGGAGCCTGCGCTGTTCTGTTATCCCTTGGCCATGGCCAGTTTGCGCTGCCTGTCTTCTGACATAATTTGGTGTCAGGATGGCTGCGCCTGTGCGCCCGCGCTGCCCGAGAAACCGCCGCGCAGTGTCTTCTGATTGAATCACACTGCGAGCCTGGGATCCATGGGCATGCGCAGTGCATATCTTCACCTCGGGCTCTCGCCCATCTCCCTCCGCCTTCTTTAGACTGTGCGCCGTCAGCTGATCCCTAATAGCATGCCACGGCCGTGACGCCGCACAGTCTGAAAAAGAGGGAAGGAGGGGAGTGAGAGTCGAGGATATGCACTGTGCATGTCCATGGATCCAAGGCCCGCAGTGGGATTACAATAGACGACACTGCGAGGTGAGATCTGGAGCAGCGTGGACGCACAGGCACTGACAGCCTGACACCAAATTATGTCAGAAGACAGGCAGCGCAAATTGGACATGGCCAAGGGATAACAGAACAGCGCAGGCTCTGTGACAGCTTAAAACAACGCTGAGGAGGCAGCGCACGGCACCAAGGGGATAGGAATGACAGCTGTGCTGCGTCCCATTACGAAGGAAATTCCCACCTCCGGGACGGTTTTACGGTATAAGGGGACACATTTTTAGTGTTTACTTCAGTGTTTGCAAGGAGCATAATTAAAAGAGCAACCTTTTCCTTTTGCATCCTTAGTGCTGCACAAGATGGCTCTTTCAGCTACAAACGTCTTGGGGGGGTTAAAGGTTCCCTTTCAACTTGCTCCAATCAGGCTTCGGCCTACACTCTGTTCCTCTGCTCCTCCTGCTGTCCCTGGGCTCTAACACCGCCAGTTGGTGCCTGGAAGTGCTGTCTGCACAGTCAACAGTCGCTCCTCTGTTATTGGGGTTCAGTAACGTCAGCTGATCCCCAGCTGTGTATCCGGCAACGTGTCATGCGACCGCCACGCTGGCACAACTAAAATGTAAGGGGACCTGTCCCCCCCCCCCTAGGCGTTTGTTACTGAAAGAGCCACCTTGTGCAGCACTAATACTGCACAAGGAAAAGGTCGCTCTTGAAATTATGCTCCTTGCAAACGCTGAACTACACACTCATGTAATGTGTCCCCTCACACCGTCCAACCGTCCCGGAGGTGGGACTTTCCTTTGTAATGTGACGCAGCACAGCCGTCATTGCTACCCCCTTGGCACCGTGCGCTGCCTCCTTAGCGTTGTTTGATTCCGTCATGGACCCTGCTCTGTTATGTTATCCCTTGGCCATGCACAGTTTGCGCTGCCCGTCCTCTGACATCATTTGTTGTCGTCCTGGCTGCGCCTGTGCGTCCACGCTGCCCGAAATCCCACCTCGCAGTGTCGTCTAATGTGATCCCACAGTGGGCCTGGTATCCATGGCCATGCGCAGTGCATATACTAGCCTCTCACTCCCCTTCTTCACGCTTCTTCAGACTAGGCGGCGTCAGCTGATTATTAATAGCATGCCACGGCCGTGACGCCGCACAGTCTGAAGAAGCAGGAAGGAGGTGAGTGAGAGGCGATGATATGCACTGCGCATGCCCATGGATCCCTGGCCCGCAGTGGGATTGCATTAGATGACACTGCGAGGTTGGATCTCGGGCAGCTTGGACGCACAGGCACTGCCAGCCTGACACCTAAATGATGTCAGAAGATGGGCACCGCTAACTGTGCATGGCCAAGGGATAACATTACAGCGCGGGCTCCGTGACAGAACCAAACAACATTGAGGAGGTGGCACACGGCACCAAGGGGGTTGGAATGACGGCTGTGCTGTGTCACATTACAAAGGAAAGTCCCACTTCCGGGACGGTTTGACGGTGTGAGGGGACACATTATATGAGTGTGTACTTCAGCGTTTGCAAGGAGCATAATTTTCAGAGCCACCATCTTCCATGTGCAGTATTACTGCTGTACAAGATGGCTCTTTCAGCAACAAATGCCTGGGGGGGGGGGTTAAAGGTTCCCTTTCAACTTGCTCCACTGCAGGCTTCGGCCTACACTCTGCTCCTCTTTGATTGACTGGGTTTCAACACTGTCAGTTGCCACCTGGAAGTGTTGTCTACACAGAAAAAACACTAGGTGATGTGTCAGTGGGGTTCAGCACCGCCAGCTGTTCCCCTGCTGTGTAGTCGGCAACGTGTCCAGCACAAGCCACGCTGGCACAACAGAACAAAAGCTGCCACCAGTGCAGGCTTCGGCCTACACTCTGCTCCTCTCCTCCTCCTGCTGCCCCTGGGCTCAAACACCGCTAGTTTTTGCCCGGAAGTGCTAGCTGCACAGAGAAAAACACCAGCCAATGTGTTAGTGGGGTTCAGCACCGCCAGCTATTCCCCTGCTGTGTAGCCGGCAACGTGACCTGCAAACGCCACGCAGGCACATGAACTGAAATTAAAGGGACCCTGCCACCCACCCCAAGGTGTTTCTATGTATAACAGCTACCTTGTACAGCAGTAATGCTGCATTTGTACAAGGTGGCTGACTTTTTATCCTTGCCAACGTGGAACTCAACACGTACAAAATGTGTCTCATTGAGACCATTCCACTGTCCCTGAGGTGTGACTTTCCTTTCTAATGACACGCACCACCCCCCTTGGTAGCGGTGCCCGTCTTCTGACATCATTGGTTGGCTGCCTGTGCCTGTGCGCCCGCCCTGCCCGACACAACCCCCCTCGTTGTCTCATATATTTTGGCTGCGAGAGTGTGATTGATGGGCATGTGCAGTGCATATGTTCGCCTGTCTTAACTCATCTCCTTCCGCCTTCTTCAGACTGTGCGGCCTCATGGCCATGGTAGGCGATAAGGGATCAGCTGAGGCCGCCCAGTCTGAAGCAGGTGTAAGGACATGTGTGAGCGGCAAACATATTTACTGCACAAGGCCACGAATCCCAGCCACGCAGTGTGATTTTTTGAAAACACACTGCGGGTCTGGGATTCATGGCCATTGCTAACTGCACCGGCCAACATGAAATGAGGTGAGAAGACAGGCAGCGCTCAGAGCGCATGGCCAAAGGATTACAATAGCGCAGACTCCTGTACAGCAAATAACAACACTCAGGAGGCTGCGCCCAGCACCAAGGCGTTATTTATGTGCACCTGTGCTGCGTCTCCTTAAAAAGACAAGTCACGCCTCCAATACAGAACTGAACTACTGTTCAATGGGCTAAATTGTGTACGTCTTTCATTCTGCGTATGCAATGAGCAAAACTTAAAGGGCAACCTTTCACTTGTGGAGCTTTACTGCTGCACAAGGTGTGGCTCTTCAACATTGTAACACCTGAGGGTGGGTTAAAGGTTACCTTTGAAATTGGTTCAAGTAGGCTTCCGCCTACACTCTGCTCCTCCTGCAGACCCTGGGCTCTAACTACGCCAGTTGGGGCCCGGAAGTGCTGGCTGCACAGAGAAAAACACCCACCATTGTGTCAGTGGGGTTCAGCACCGCCAGCTGTTCCCCTGCTGTGTAGCCGGCATCGTGTCCAGCACAAGCCACGCTGGCACAACAGACCAAAAGCTGCCACCAGTGCAGGCTTCGGCCTACACTCTGCTCCTCTCCTCCTCTCCTCCTCCTGCTGACCCTGGGCTATAACACCGCCAGTTGTAGCCTGGAAGTGCTAGCTGCACAGAGAAAAACACCCGCCAATGTGTTAGTTGGGTTCAGCAGCGCCAGCTGTCCCCCTGCTGTGTAGGCGGCATCGTGTCCAGCACAAGCCACGCTGGCACAACAGACCAAAACCTGCCACCAGTGCAGGCTTCGGCCTACACTCTGCTCCTCTCCTCCTCCTGCTGACCCTGGGCTCCAACACCGCCAGTTTATGCCCGGACGTGCTAGCTGCACAGAGAAAAACACCAGTCAATGTGACAGTGGGGTTCAGCACCGCCAGCTGTTCCCCTGCTGTGTAGCTGGCAACGTGTCCTGCAAACGCCATGCAGGCACCTGAACTGAAATGAAAGGGAACCTGGCCCCACCCCCCCTGGTGTTTCTATGTATAACAGCCACCTAGTACAGCAGTACTGCTGCATTTGTACAAGGTGGCTGATTTTTTCTCATTGCCCACGTTGAATTAAACAAGTAAAATATGTGTCTCATTACAGACCATTCCACTGTCCCTGAGGTGTGACTTTCCTTTTTAATGACACGCACCACCCCCCTTGGTAGCGCTGCCCGTCTTCTGACATCATTGGTTGGCTGCCTGTGCCTGTGCGTCCGCCATGCCCGACACAAACCCCCTCGTTGTCTCATATATTTTGGCTGCGAGGGTGTGATTGATGGGCATGTGCAGTGCATATGTTCGCCTGTCTTAACTCATCTCCTTTCGCCTTCTTCAGACTGTGCGGCCTCATGGCCGTGGTAGGCGATAAGGGATCAGCTGAGGCCGCCCAGTCTGAAGCAGGTGTAAGGACATGTGTGAGCGGCAAACATATTAACTGCACAAGGCCACGAATCCCAGCCACACAGTGTGATTTCTTGAAAACACACTGCGGGCCTGGGATTCATGGCCATTGCTAACCGCACCGGCCAACATGAAATGAGGTGAGAAGACAGGCAGCTCTCACAGCGCATGGCCAAGGGATCACAATAGCGCAGACTCCTGTACAGCAAATAACAACGCTCACAAATCTGCGCCCAGCACCTAGGTGTAAATTTTGACACCTGTGCTGCGTCTCCTTAAAAAGACAAGTCACGCCTCCACTACTGTTTGACAGTATAATGGGCTAAATAGTGTACGTGTTTTATTCAGCGTGTGCAAGGAGCAAAATTAATAGAGCAACCTTTGACTTGTGCAGCATTAATGCTGCACAAGGTGTGGCTCTTGTACCTTGCAACACCTGAGGGGGGGTTAAAGGTAACTTTTGAAATTGGTTCAACTAGGCTTCGGCCTACACTCTGCTCCTCTCCTCCTCCTGCTGACCCTGGGCTCTAACACTGCTAGTTTTTGCCCGGAAATGCGAGCTGCACAGAGAAAACACCAGCCAATGCGTTAGTGGGGTTCAGCACCGCCAGCTGTTCCCCTGCTGTGTAGCCGGCATCGTGTCCAGCACAAGCCACGCTGGCACAACTGACCAAAAGCTGCCACCAGTGCAGGCTTCGGCCTACACTCTGCTACTCTCCTCCTCCTGCTGACCCTGGGCTCAAACACCGCCAGTTTTTGCCCAGACATGCTAGCTGCACAAAGAAGAACACCAGCCAATGTGTTAGTGGGGTTCAGCACCGCCAGCTGTTCCCCTGCTGTGTAGCTGGCAACGTGACCTGCAAACGCCACGCAGGCACATGAACTGAAATTGAAGGGAGTCTGTCCCCCACCCCCAGGTGTTCCTATGTATAACAGCCACCTTGTACAGCAGTAATGCTGCATTTGTACAAGGTGGCTGACTTTTTCTACTTGCCCACGTGGAACTCAACACGTACTAAATGTGTCTCATTGAGACCATTCCACTGTCCCTGAGGTGTGACTTTGCTTTCTAATGATACGCAGCACCACCCTTGGTAGCGCTTCCCGTCTTCTGACATCATTGGTTGGCTGGCTGCTCCTGTGCGTCCGCCTTGCCTGAAACAATGCTCCTCGTTGTCTTACTTATTTTGACTACGAGGGTGTGATTGATGGGCACGAGCAGTGCATATCTTCGCCTGTCTTAACTCATCTCCTTCCGCCTTCTTCAGACTGTGCGGCCTCATGGCCGCGGCATGCGAGAAGGGATCAGCTGTGGCCGCCCAGTCTGATGCAGGTGTAAGGACATGAGTGACAGGCGAAAAAATTTACTGCGCAAGGTCACGAATCCCAGCCCCGTTGTTATGAAAGGTAATTCAGTACCACAATGGACATAGAGGTCAGCGCACATACAGTGACCTGGCAATAACCCAAAAAACAAGAACGAGCTCTGAGATGTGGGAACTCTGTTGACCGCAATTCCTAATCCTCTCCAACCACACTAAAGGCAGCCGTGGATTGCGCCTGACGCTCCCTATGCAACTCGGCACGGCCTGAGAAACTAGCTAGCCTGAAGATAGAAAATAAGCCTACCTTGCCTCAGAGAAATACCCCAAAGGAAAAGGCAGCCCCCACATATAATGACTGTGAGTTAAGATGAAAAGACAAACATAGAGATGAAATAGATTTAGCAAAGTGAGGCCCAACTTTCTGAACAGAGCGAGGATAGGAAAGGTAACTTTGCGGTCAACACAAAACCCTACAAAGACCACGCAAAGGGGGCAAAAAGACCCTCCGTACCGAACTAACGGCATGGAGGTACACCCTCTGCGTCCCAGAGCTTCCAGCAAGCAGAAAAAAACAAATTGACAAGCTGGACAGAAAAAAAACAGCAAACAAATAGCAAAGAGGAACTTAGCTATGCAGAGCAGCAGGCCACAGGAACGATCCAGGAGGAAACAGGTCCAATACTAGAACATTGACTGGAGGCCAGGATCAAAGCACTAGGTGGAGTTAAATAGAGCAGCACCTAACGACTTCACCACATCACCTGAGGAAGGAAACTCAGAAGCCGCAGTACCACTTTCCTCCACCAACGGAAGCTCACAGAGAGAACCAGCCGAAGTACCACTTGTGACCACAGGAGGGAGCTCTGCCACAGAATTCATAACAGTACCCCCCCCCTTGAGGAGGGGTCACCGAACCCTCACCAGAGCTCCCAGGACGACCAGGATGAGCCATATGAAAGGCACGAACAAGATCGGGAGCATGGACATCAGAGGCAAAGACCCAGGAATTATCTTCCTGAGCATAACCCTTCCACTTAACCAGATACCGGAGTTTCCGCCTTGAAACACGAGAATCCAAAATCTTCTCCACAATATACTCCAACTCCCCCTCCACCAAAACCGGGGCAGGAGGATCAACAGATGGAACCATAGGTGCCACGTATCTCCGCAACAATGACCTATGGAATACGTTATGTATGGAAAAAGAATCTGGAAGGGTCAGACGAAAAGACACAGGATTAAGAACCTCAGAAATCCTATACGGACCAATAAAACGAGGTTTAAACTTAGGAGAGGAAACCTTCATAGGAATATGACGAGAAGATAACCAAACCAAGTCCCCAACCCGAAGTCGGGGACCCACACAGCATCTGCGATTAGCGAAACGTTGAGCCTTCTCCTGGGACAAAGTCAAATTGTCCACTACATGAGTCCAAATCTGCTGCAACCTGTCCACCACAGTATCCACACCAGGACAGTCCGAAGACTCAACCTGTCCTGAAGAGAAACGAGGATGGAACCCAGAGTTGCAGAAAAACGGTGAAACCAAGGTAGCCGAGCTGGCCCGATTATTAAGGGCGAACTCAGCCAAAGGCAAAAATGACACCCAGTCATCCTGATCAGCAGAAACAAAGCATCTCAGATATGTTTCCAAGGTCTGATTGGTTCGTTCGGTCTGGCCATTAGTCTGAGGATGGAAAGCCGAGGAAAAAGACAAGTCAATGCCCATCCTACCACAAAAGGCTTGCCAAAACCTCGAAACAAACTGGGAACCTCTGTCAGAAACGATATTCTCTGGAATGCCATGTAAACGAACCACATGCTGGAAAAACAATGGCACCAAATCAGAGGAGGAAGGCAATTTAGGCAAGGGTACCAAATGGACCATCTTAGAGAAGCGATCGCAGAACACCCAAATGACTGACATCTTTTGAGAGACGGGAAGATCTGAAATGAAATCCATAGAGATATGTGTCCAAGGCCTCTTCGGGACCGGCAAGGGCAAAAGCAACCCACTGGCACGAGAACAGCAGGGCTTAGCCCGAGCACAAATCCCACAGGACTGCACAAAAATACGCACATCCCGCGACAGAGATGGCCACCAAAAGGATCTAGCCACTAACTCTCTGGTACCAAAGATTCCAGGATGACCAGCCAACACCGAACAATGAACCTCAGAGACAACTTTATTCGTCCACCTATCAGGGACAAACAGTTTCTCCGCTGGGCAACGATCAGGTTTATTAGCCTGAAATTTTTGCAGCACCCGCCGCAAATCAGGGGAGATGGCAGACACAATTACTCCCTCTTTGAGGATACCCGCCGGCTCAGATACACCCGGAGAGTCGGGCACAAAACTCCTAGACAGAGCATCCACCTTCACATTTTTAGAGCCCGGAAGGTATGAAATCACAAAGTCAAAACGGGCAAAAAACAACGACCAACGAGCTTGTCTAGGATTCAACCGCTAGGCGGACTCGAGATAAGTCAAGTTCTTATGATCAGTCAAGACCACTACGCGATGCTTAGCTCCTTCAAGCCAATGACGCCACTCCTCGAATGCCCACTTCATGGCCAGCAACTCTCGATTGCCCACATCATAATTTCGCTCAGCAGGCGAAAACTTCCTGGAGAAGAAGGCGCATGGTTTCATCACCGAGCAATCAGAACTTCTCTGCGACAAAACAGCCCCTGTTCCAATCTCAGAAGCATCAACCTTGACCTGGAACGGAAGCGAAACATCTGGTTGACACAACACAAGGGCAGAAGAAAAACGACGCTTCAACTCTTGAAAAGCTTCCAACCAGCAGAAGACCAATTGACCAAATCAGCACCTTTCTTGGTCAAATCGGTCAATGGTTTAGCAATACTAGAAAAATTGCAGATGAAGCGACGATAAAAATTAGCAAAGCCCAGGAACTTTTGCAGACTTTTCAGAGATGTCGGCTGAGTCCAATTATGGATGGCTTGGACCTTAACAGGGTCCATCTCGATAGTAGAAGGGGAAAAGATGAACCCCAAAAATGAAACCTTCTGAACACCAAAGAGACACTTTGATCCCTTCACAAACAAAGAATTAGCACGCAGGACCTGAAACACCGTTCTGACCTGCTTCACATGAGACTCCCAATCATCCGAGAAGATCAAAATGTCATCTAAGTACACAATCAGGAATTTATCCAGGTACTCTCGGAAGATGTCATGCATAAAGGACTGAAACACTGATGTAGCATTGGCAAGTCCGAATGGCATTACTAGATACTCAAAATGGCCTTCGGGCGTATTAAATGCAGTTTTCCACTCATCGCCTCGCTTAATACGCACAAGATTATACGCACCACGAAGATCTATCTTGGTGAACCAACTAGCCCCCTTAATCCGAGCAAACAAATCAGATAACAATGGCAAGGGGTACTGAAATTTAACTGTGATCTTATTTAGAAGGCGGTAATCTATACAAGGTCTCAGTGAACCATCCTTCTTGGCTACAAAAAAGAACCCTGCTCCTAATGGCGACGATGACGGGCGAATATGCCCCTTCTCCAAAGACTCCTTCACATAACTCCGCATAGCGGGGTGCTCAGGCACAGATAAATTAAACAGTCGACCTTTTGTGAATTTACTACCAGGAATCAAATCGATAGCACAATCACAATCCCTATGCGGAGGTAGGGTATCGGACTTGGGCTCATCAAATAAATCCCGGAAATCAGACAAGAACTCAGGAACCTCAGAAGGGGTGGATGACGAAATAGTCAGAAATGGGACATCACCATGTACCCACTGACAACCCCAGCTGGACACAGACATGGATTTCCAATCTAATACTGGATTATGGACTTGTAGCCATGGCAACCCCAACACGACCACATCATGCAGATTATGCAACACCAGAAAGTGAATAACCTCCTGATGTGCAGGAGCCATGCACATGGTCAGCTGGGTCCAGTACTGAGGCTTATTCTTGGCCAAAGGCATAGCATCAATTCCTCTCAATGGAATAGGACACTGCAAGGGCTCCAAGAAAAACCCACAACGCCTAGCATACTCCAAGTCCATCAAATTCAGAGCAGCGCCTGAGTCCACAAATGCCATGACAGAATACGATGACAAAGAGCAGATCAAGGTAACAGACAGAAGAAATTTTGACTGTACCATACCAATGGTGGCAGACCTAGCGAACCGCTTAGTGCGCTTAGGACAATCAGAGATAGCATGAGTGGAATCACCACAGTAGAAACACAGCCCATTCAGACGTCTGTGTTCTTGCCGTTCAACTCTGGTCAAAGTCCTATCGCACTGCATAGGCTCAGGTTTAAGCTCAGGTAATACCGCCAAATGGTGCACAGATTTACGCTCGCGCAAGCGTCGACCGATCTGAATGGCCAAAGACATAGACTCATTCAGACCAGCAGGCATAGGAAATCCCACCATGACATCCTTAAGGGCTTCAGAGAGACCTTTTCTGAAAATAGCTGCGAGCGCACCTTCATTCCACTGAGTGAGTACGGACCACTTTCTAAATTTCTGACAATATACCTCTATTTCATCCTGACCCTGACACAGAGCCAGCAAATTCTTCTCTGCCTGATCCACAGAATTAGGCTCATCGTACAGCAATCCGAGCGCCAGGAAAAATGCATCGATATTACTTAATGCAGGATCTCCTGACGCAAGAGAAAATGCCCAGTCCTGAGGGTCGCCACGCAAAAAAGAAATAACGATCCTAACTTGTTGAACTGGGTCACCAGAGGAGCGAGTTTTCAAAGCCAGAAATAGTTTACAATTATTTTTGAAACTCAGAAATTTAGTTCTATCTCCAAAAAACAAATCAGGAATAGGAATTCTCGGTTCTAACATAGAATTCTGAACCACAAAGTCTTGAATACTTTGTACTCTTGCCGTGAGCTGATCCACACATGAAGACAGACCTTTAATGTCCATTGCTACACCTGTGTCCTGAACCACCCAAATGTCTAGGGGAAAAAAAAGGCAAAACACAGTGCAAAGAAAAAAAAATGGTCTCAGAACTTCTTTTTTCCCTCTATTGAGAATCATTAGTACTTTTGACCTCCAGTACTGTTATGAAAGGTAATTCAGTACCACAATGGACATAGAGGTCAGCGCACATACAGTGACCTGGCAATAACCCAAAAAACAAGAACGAGCTCTGAGACGTGGGAACTCTGTTGACCGCAATTCCTAATCCTCTCCAACCACACTAAAGGCAGACGTGGATTGCGCCTGACGCTCCCTATGCAACTCGGCATGGCCTGAGAAACTAGCTAGCCTGAAGATAGAAAATAAGCCTACCTTGCCTCAGAGAAATACCCCAAAGGAAAAGGCAGCCCCCACATATAATGACTGTGAGTTAAGATGAAAAGACAAACGTAGAGATGAAATAGATTTAGCAAAGTGAGGCCCAACTTTCTGAACAGAGCGAGGATAGGAAAGGTAACTTTGCGGTCAACACAAAACCCTACAAAGACCACGCAAAGGGGGCAAAAAGACCCTCCATACAGAACTAACGGCACGGAGGTACACCCTCTGCGTCCCAGAGCTTCCAGCAAGCAGAAAAAAACAAATTGACAAGCTGGACAGAAAAAAACAGCAAACAAATAGCAAAGAGGAACTTAGCTATGCAGAGCAGCAGGCCACAGGAACGATCCAGGAGGAAAAAGGTCCAATACTAGAACATTGACTGGAGGCCAGGATCAAAGCACTAGGTGGAGTTAAATAGAGCAGCACCTAACAACTTCACCACATCACCTGAGGAAGGAAACTCAGAAGCCGCAGTACCACTTTCCTCCACCAACGGAAGCTCACAGAGAGAACCAGCCGAAGTACAACTTGTGACCACAGGAGGGAGCTCTGCCACAGAATTCACAACACCCGTAGTGTGACTTAAAGAAAAGACACTGCGGGTCTGGGTTTCATGGCCATCGCTAACCGCACCGGCCAACATGAAATGAGGTCAGAAGACAGGCAGCGCTCACAGCGCATGGCCAAGGGATAACAAGAGCGCAGACTCCTGTACAGCAAATAACAATGCTCAGGAAGCTGCGCCCATGCACCAAGGTGTTATTTTGGACACCTGTGCTGCGTCTCCTTAAAAAGACAAGTCACGCCTCCACTACTGTTTGACAGTATAATGGGCTAAATAGTGTACGTGTTTTATTCAGCGTGTGCAAGGAGCAAAATTAATAGAGCAACCTTTTACTTGTGCAGCATTAATGCTGCACAAGGTGTGGCTCTTGAACCTTGCAACACCTGAGGGGGGGTTAAAGGTTACCTTTGAAATTGTTTCAACTAGGCTTCGGCCTACACTCTGCTCCTCTCCTACTCCTGCTGCCCCTGGGCTCTAACACCGCTAGTTTTTGCCCTGAAGTGCTAGCTGCACAGAGGAAAACACCAGCCAATGTGTTAGTGGGGTTCAGCACCGCCAGCTGTTCCCCTGCTGTGTAGCCGGCATCGTGTCCAGCACAAGCCACGCTGGCACAACTGACCAAAAGCTGCCACCAGTGCAGGCTTCGGCCTACACTCTGCTCCTCTCCTCCTCCTGCTGCCCCTGGGCTCAAACACCGCCAGTTTTTGCCCGGACATGCTAGCTGCACAGAGAAGAACACCAGCCAATGTGTTAGTGGGGTTCAGCACCGCCAGCTTTTCTCCTGCTGTGTAGCCGGCAACGTGACCTGCAAACGCCACGCAGGCACATGAACTGAAATTGAAGTGAGCCTGCCCCCCACCCCCAGGTGTTTCTTTGTATAATAGCCACCTTGTACAGCAGTACTGCTGCATTTGTACAAGGTGGCTGACTTTTTCTCCTTGCCCACGTTTAATTAAACACGTACTAAATGTGTCTCATTGAGACCATTCCACTGTCCCTGAGGTGTGACTTTCCTTTTTAATGACACGCAGCACCCCCATTGTTAGCGCTGCCCGTCTTCTGACATCATTGGTTGGCTGGCTGTGCCTGTGCGTCCGCCCTGCCCGACACAACGCCCCTCGTTGTCTCATATATTATGACTGCGAGGGTGTGATTGATAGGCACGAGCAGTGCATATCTTCGCCTGTCTTCACTCCCCTCCTTCCGCCTTCTTCAGACTGTGCGGCCTCATGGTCGTGGCAGGCGATAAGGTATCAGCTGAGGCTGCCCAGTCTGAAGCAGGTTTAAGGACATGTGTGAGCGGCGAACATATTTACTGCACAAGGCCACGAATCCCAGCCACGCAGTGTGACTTTATGAAAAGGCACTGTGGGTCTGGGATTTATGGCCATCGTTAACCGCACCGGCCAACATGAAATGAGGTTATAAGACGGCCTGCACGAACAGGGTATTGCCAAGGGATAACACAAGAGTGCAGACTACTGTACTGCAAATAACAACGCTCAGGAATCTGCGCCCAGCACCTAGGTGTAAATTTTGACACCTGTGCTGCGTCTTCTTAAAAAGACAAGTCACGCCTCCACTACTGTTTGACAGTATAATGGGATAACTAGTGTACGTGTTTTATTCAGCGTGTGCAAGGAGCAAAATTAAGAGAGCAACCTTTGACTTGTGCAGCATTAATGCTGCACAAGGTGTGGCTCTTGTACCTTGCAACACCTGAGGGGGGGTTAAAGGTTACCTTTGAAATTGGTTCAACTAGGCTTCGGCCTACACTCTGCTCCTCTCCTCCTGCTGACCCTGGGCTCTAACACCGCTAGTTTTTGCCCGGAAATGCGAGCTGCACAGAGAAAAACACCAGCCAATGTGTTAGTTGTGTTCAGCACCACCAGCTGTTCCCCTGCTGTGTAGCCGGCATCGTGTCCAGCACAAGCCACGCTGGCACAACAGACCAAAAGCTGCCACCAGTGCAGGCTTCGGCCTACACTCTGCTCCTCTCCTCCTCCTGCTGACCCTGGGCTCAAACACCGCCAGTTTTTGCCCGGACATGCTAGCTGCACAGAGAAGAACACCAGCCAATGTGTTAGTGGGGTTCAGCACCGCCAGCTGTTCCCCTGCTGTGTAGCCGGCAACGTGACCTGCAAACGCCACGCAGGCACATGAACTGAAATTGAAGGAAGCCTGCCCCCCACCCCCAGGTGTTTCTATGTATAACAGCCACCTTGTACAGCAATACTGCTGCATTTGTACAAGGTGGCTGACTTTTTCTACTTGCCCACGTGGAACTCAACACGTACAAAATGTGTCTCATTGAGACCATTCCACTGTCCCTGAGGTGTGACTTTCCTTTCTAATGATATGCAGCACCCCCCTTTGGTAGCGCTTCGCGTCTTTTGACATCATTGGTAAGCTGGCTGCGCCTGTGCGTCCGCCCTGCTCGAAACAATGCCCCTAGGTTTCTTATTTATATTGTCAGCGAGGGTGTGGTTTATGGGCACGAGCAGTGCATATGTTCGCCTGTCGTCACTCATCTCCTTCCGCCTTCTTCAGACTGTGCAGCCTCATGGCCGCGGCATGCGGGAAGTGATCAGCAGAGGCCGCCCAGTCTGAAGCAGGTGTAAGGACGTGTGTGAGCGGCGAAAATATTTAATGCTCAAGGCCACGAATCCCAGCACCACAGTGTGACTTTATGAAAAGGCACTGTGGGTCTGGGATTTATGGCCATCGTTAACCGCACCGGCCAACATGAAATGAGGTCATAAGACGGGCAGCGCTAACAGGGCATTGCCAAGGGATAACACAAGAGCGCAGACTCCTGTACAGCAAATAACAATGCTCAGGAAGCTGCGCCAAGCACCAAGGCGTTATTTGGGACACCTGTGCTGCGTCTCCTTAAAAAGACAAGTCACGCCTCCACTACAGTTTGACTGTAGAATAGGCTAAATTGTGTACGTCTTTCATTCAGCGTGTGCAAGTAGACAAATTAATAGAGCAACCTTTGACTTGTGCAGCATTAATACTGCACAAGCTATGTCTCTTGTACTTTGTAACACCTGAGGGGGGGTTAAAGGTTTCCTTTGAAACTGGTTCAACTAGGCTTCGGCCTACAGTCTGCTCCTCTCCTCCTCCTGCTGCCCCTGGGCTCTAACACCGCTAGTTTTTGCCCGGAAGTGCTAGCTGCACAGAGAAAAACACCCGTCATTGTGTCAGTGGGGTTCAGCAACACCAGCTGTTCCCCCACTGTGTAGCCGGCAAAGTGTCCTGCAAATGCAACGCAGACACAAAGCTGCCTCCAGTGCAGGCTTCGGCCTACACTCTGCTCCCCCTGCTTACCCTTTGCTCCAACACTGCTAGTTGGGGCTCTAGGAAGACAATCTTTAATAGGCAACGCATCCGGGTTCCAGCACCGCCAGCTGGTTCACGCCAGTGTTTTTGTCACGGGTACTCCCTCGTGCCCAGCCTGGTTCCAGCACCGTCAGCTGTTTCCGGGTACTGTCAAACTCACTGAGACACCTATGCATTGCCCCGTCGTGTTGCGGTCGAGTTAGCCAACTCCAGGGTGCCTCCAGTTTAGGAGCTTCCTATGTGGGCTGCATGAATTGGTAGTCAAGGCTGGTTCTGTAGTGCCAGTAGGCCAAGCTCCCCCCTGTAGGACTGTTGGGTTCGGTAACTGCGGCTGCCTCGTGGCCTAGCTGTTCTCTCCTCTCCTGTGGACCTTGTGGTCCACCACCTGGTTCCAGCACCGTCAGCTTGTTCCGGGCCGAGCCTTTGGGTTAGGTGCCTCCTCCTGGGTATCCGAGTTCCGCCAACGTCAGGCGGTCCTTGGTAGTGCTTTTAAGCGCAGGCACCTACAGCTTAGTAACCGGGTTCCAGCACCGTCAGCTGGTCCTCGGTCGTGCCATTGGCTCTTGCACACTGGGGCAGCGCATCCGGGTTCCAGCACCGCCAGCTGGTTCTCGGCAGTGTTTTTGTCACGGGTACTCCCTCGTGCCCAGCCTGGTTCCAGCACCGTCAGCTGTTTCCGGGTAGTGTCAAGCTCACTGAGACGCCTATGCATTGCCCCGTCGTGTTGCGGTCGGGTTAGCCAACTCCAGGGTGCCTCCAGTTTAGGAGCTTCCTATGTGGGCTGCATGAATTGGTAGTCAAGGCTGGCTCTGTAGTGCCAGTAGGCCAAGCTCCCCCTGTAGGACTGTTGGGGTTCGGTAACTGCGGCTGCCTCGCGGCCTAGCTGTTCTCTCCTCTCCTGTGGACCTTCGGGTCCGCCACCTGGTTCCAGCACCGTCAGCTGGTTCCGGGCTGAGCCTTTGGCTTAGGTGCCTCCTCCTGGGTATCCGAGTTCCGCCAACGTCAGGCGGTCCTTGGTAGTGCTTTTAAGCGCGGGCACCTACAGCTTAGTAACCGGGTTCCAGCACCGTCAGCTGGTCCTCGGTCGTGCCATTGGCTCTTGCACACTGGGGCAACGCATCCGGGTTCCAGCACCGTCAGCTGGTTCTCAGCAGTGTCTTTTGCTCTTGTACCTTCTGCTCCCCATCCTGGTTCCAGTACCGTCAGCTGGTTCCGAGCAGAGCCTTTGGCTTAGGTGCCTCCTTCTGGGTATCCAAGTTTGACCAACGTGAGGTGGTCCTTGATAGTGCTTTTTAGCACGGGTACCTCCTGCTTAGTAACCGGGTTCCAGTAACGTCAGCTGGTCCTCGGTAGTTCCATTGGCTCTTGGACCTTCGGCTACCCATCCGGGTTCCAGTACCGTCAGCTGGTTTTCGGCAGTGTCTTTTGCTCTTGTACCTTCTGCTCCCCATCCTGGTTCCAGTAACGTCAGCTGGTTCCGGGCAGAGCCTTTGGCTTTGGTGCCTCCTTCTGGGTATCCGAGTTCCGCCAACGTCAGGCGGTCCTTGGTAGTGCTTTTTAGCACGGGTACCTCCTGCTTAGTAACCGGGTTCCAGTAACGTCAGCTGGTCCTCGGTAGTTCCATAGGCTCTTGAACCTTCGGGTAGCCATCCGAGTTCCAGTTCCATCAGCTGGTTCTTGGCATTTTCTCAGCCTTCTTGTACCTTCTGCTACATTTCCAAGTTGAAGACCCTAAAGTCGACGACCCGGAAGACCACCCCGATGACGACGACGACGACGACGACGACGGCGGAGACGACGACGGCGTAGACGACGACCCTGGAGACGACGACATGGAAGACCGAGAAGCAGAAGAACAAGAGACTGCAGAACAAAGAGCAGAAGAACATTAAGCATAACACTTAATATCAGAGCAAAAGATATTATCTAAATTATATGCAGAAGAAGACTAAGCAGTGTATGGGGGTGAGTCCGTTCCTCCTCGTGGTGCCCCTGGATAAAGCCTGATGCTGCAGGCCAAACTGAACGCGGACAAATGTAACTTTTGTGACTGGCAGAACGGAAGGTGTAATCTTCAAACTTTTATAGATAACAACTACGGGAATGCCTGTCACAAATGAGAATATGATGAAGAAGTAGAATAGGAAGAATAATAATAGTTGAAGAAAATGAATATGTAGAATAGAAAGAATAATAATAGTTGAATAAAATGAATATGAAGAATGTAATAAAAAAAAAATAGGTAGAAGATGAAGAAGAAGATGAATAAGGTGAAGAAAGTTGATGTCAAAGATGCTGATCATGATGAAGATGAAAGTGTGGGAAAAGTAAAAAAAAAAAAAGGGGAAGGGCGTGGAATAGTGAAACATCAATATCTGACAAAATAAAAAAAAAATTACATAGTCAATATCTTTGTCACTACGAACGTCTTTAAAAAAAAAAAAAAAAAAAGGCTATTCTATTTGATTGCGCTAAACCTCTATGACTTTAATGTCTCCGCCACCTCCCCAAATACATCCTGCATTATTCTTTGTTGTTTTCCTTCATGTAGAATGAACCTACAAGGAAAGAAAGGGTTTATTTTAATTCCGATATTTTGGTCCCATTGACTTGCATTGGGATCGGGTATCGGTATCGGCGATATCCGATATTTTTTGAATATCGGCCGATCCTATCCGATACCGATACTTTCCGATATCTGAAGGTATCGCTCAACACTATTCGTGACCTGAACCTGACTCAATCTTGACTAGAGATGAGTGAATATTTCAATGTTCCATTCGGATTGCGATTGCCAAATTTGCAATATTCGCCATTTTATTAGTTGAATATTCACCAAACAAAGTTGAACGCCATTCAAGTCAATGGGAGGCAAAAACAAACGCATGCACAACACCTTCAAATGGCCCCCAAAACTGCCAAAACACATCATATTAGAGGGAGACACCAGGAAAGCATCCTCAATTCACCCACAGTACAAATTGTAGCATGGCACAGCAGTAATCAGCCATGCATGAGGTATTGGGGACTGGGCAAGTATTTACAGCTTTCAATTGAATTTCAAAGTAAGACAAGGTGGGTGAAAGATCAGTGTAGGCCTGCTGTGCTGGGAGCCCTGATACCACATGCAACAGCTTAACCTGCTTTCATGCTCAGCCATACTCAGGTGGCACAAATATCAGTTTCATAGACTACTATTGTCAGAAAACTCTAAGGATAGTAACTAATTGAAAAAAAACAACCTAAATCCAAATATATGTGGAATCCTAGACCAACTCAAAAAACCTAAAACAAACAAGGATACCTAAAAAATAACCTTTATTAATAGTCTCTAAAAAAGTACTCTTTCCATAAATAACAAAAAATAGAATAGACATATAATTATGTACCTGTAGGGCCCTAGGAAGAATCTGCATTGAGACTTACCTATCAGTGGAGGTTGGCACCCTAAGTTTCTGCGGTAGGCGCCCCCACTCAGCGTCGACTAACCCTAGGAAATCCCTAGAAGACCCTAGATAGGGTCTATGCGATGAGCATATTCTTTATTATTCAAATATTTTTTCGTTTTGTTTATTTATTTCTTTTTGGGTGTTTGGGTTTGTTTATGGGACATTTTCTTTATTCTATCCCTATTAGGGACGTTTTAGGGCTTCTAGGGTCAGTCGACGTGGAGTGGGGGCGCCTACCGCTTCACATTAGGGTGCCAACCCCCACTGTCAGGTAGGTCTTCCGTTAGGGATTTTTTTAGGTCTACTTTAGGGTTCCCTATCTAGGGTCTTCTAGGGATTTCCTAGGGTTAGTCGACGCTGAGTGGGGGCGCCTACCGCAGAAACTTAGGGTGCCAACCTCCACTGATAGGTAGGTCTCAATGCAGATTCTTTCTAGGGCCCTACAGGTACATAATTATATGTCTATTCTATTTTTTGTTATTTATGGAAAGAGTACTTTTTTAGAGACCATTAATAAAGGTTATTTTTTAGGTATCCTTGTTTGTTTTAGGTTTTTTTAGTAACTAATTGACTAAAAGGAAGTGGAGGCCTGACAGTCTCAGAGGTCTACTGCTACAGGCAACACCTATGAAGAATACCCAATCAGGAGTCTACACATTTACACAAATTAGAAACAGACACCAACAAAGTGGCATCAATTGCAATAGAGTAGGACTAGTATCGTGGGGACCGACTCCTCTTCCACTACAGCCATCCCAGCAGATGTAGACTGTAACAGGCAAGGTGGTGGAACCATTGTGTCGTATCCCTCGGAAAGCTTGGAGGGGCATAACTAGGTGGCCTACTGTGACAAAACACTCTGGGATCGCCTTTGCTGGGGTCAAAGGTCACGTGGTTTGTGCATTGAATCTGAGGCGTACAGCAGGTTTCTGAGCAGGCTGACCTCAGGTCAGATATATTAACGTGAAAGCAACACAAAAAACAAAACATAAAAATAAACCCTAGCCTGTCCGGCACTAACTAAACAAATACGTTGCTATCTCAACAACTGGGGGGGCTTCCCCCACCCAGCTAACATCATACAGATCTTGAGCAGAGCTCTTCACTCACGTTTGTCTCACACAGGCAGGCAATCTGTGTGCCCCAGGCAGACACTGGAAACACCCAGCTGGTCATCTTTTATTCCTGCAATCATTAACCCATTAGCACCCTGAAGATACTGAGTGGCCTAATTCACATAGGACAAACACCTGGGCGAGATATACCTGCCTCCATCTACCACACCAGCATGAGTCTTACATATCCCCCCCTCCTTGCTCAGACCACTCCGGTCGAGCAAGAACACTTTTGAAACAGTGCACTCGGGATAGGGCATCGGCGTTCCCCATCTGCACCCCAGGTCGGTGCTCCACCGTAAAAGAGTAAGCCTGCAGGGCAAGGAACCACCTGGTTACCCGACTATTACGGTCCTTGTGGAGGTGCATCCACTTGAGAGGGGCATGGTCTGTGACCAGCCTAAACTTCCTACCAGCCAGGTAATACTTGAGGGAGTCGAGAGCCCATTTAATGGCTAGGCACTCTTTTTCAACCACGGCATACCTCTGCTCATGTACATTCAGTTTCCGACTGAGATAGAGGACCGGGTGTTCGACTCCATCCCTCACCTGGGAAAGTACAGCTCCGACACCAGTATCAGAGGCATCAGTTTGTACCACAAACTCGCTGCTGAAATCAGGAGTCACTAGTACGGGCTGAGAGCACAAAGCCCGTTTCAGGCTGTGGAAGGCCTCTTCAGCAGCTGAGGTCCATTTTACCATGACGGAACCCTTCCCCTTGGTAAGATCCGTCAAGGGAGTAGCCATGGCTGCAAAATTGGGTATGAACCGGCGATAATAGCCGGCAATCCCCAGGAAAGCCTGCACTTGTTTCTTGTTCACTGGTTGTGGCCAGCCCTGAATTGCCTGTATTTTGTCGATCTGGGGTTTAACTACTCCTCGGCCAATCACGTAGCCCAAGTATCGGGCTTCTTCAAGCCCGATGTGGCATTTCTTGGGGTTTGCCGTTAAACCTGCATCTCGCAGGTCATCAATCACGGCTTGTACCTTCTGGAGATGAGTTTCCCAGTCCATGCTGTAAATTACGATGTCATCCAGGTAGGCAGAAGCGTACTGTCTGTGAGGCCTCAAGACTCGATCCATCAATCTCTGGAACGTTGCGGGAGCTCCGTGAAGTCCAAACGGCATATAGACATACTGGAACAGACCTTCCGGTGTAGCAAATGCCGTCTTCTCTCTGGCCGCCTCGGCCAGAGGAATCTGCCAGTACCCCTTTGTTAAATCCAGGGTCGTAATGTATCGGGATTTACCAAGCCGGTCGATCAACTCATCGACCCGGGGCATAGGGTACGCATCAAATTTAGATACTGCATTCAGTTTCCTAAAGTCATTACAAAACCGGATGGAGCCATCCGGTTTAGGTATCAACACAATTGGACTGGACCAGGCGCTCTGTGACTCCTCAATGACTCCTAAGTCCAACATTGCCATCACTTCCCGGGAGACGGCTTCACGGCGGGCTTCCGGAATCCGGTAGGGCTTCACATGAACAGTGACGCCAGGCTCTGTGACAATCTCATGTTTCACCAACTTCGTCCGGCCAGGTTTTTCGGAGAAAAACTGTCGGTTCTGTAACAAAAATTGCTTAACCTCAGATTTTTGTCGTTCTGAGAGAGTCTCAGCAACCTGCACCTCTGGTACAGTAGGTGAACAAACCGGACGGGGCAGATCCGCCGTTAGGGCAGAGCGGTCTTTCCAGGATTTTATCAGATTCACATGATAAATCTGTTCCGGTTTTCTCTTACCCGGCTGGTACACTTTATAGTTCACTTCACCAACTCTTTCTCGGACCTCAAATGGGCCCTGCCATTTCGCCAGGAATTTACTATCCACCGTAGGGATTAGGACCAACACCCTATCGCCGGGTGCAAATGTACGGACCTTAGCGCCTCTATCATAACTTTGCCTCTGGGCTCCCTGGGCCTGTAACATATGGTCCCTAACAATGGGCATGACAGCGGCAATACGATCCTGCATTTGTGTTACATGGTCGATCACCGTTTTAAAGGGAGTGACTTGACCTTCCCAGGTTTCTTTTGCGACGTCCAGCAGTCCCCGGGGACGATGGGCGTACAACAGTTCGAAAGGCGAAAATCCTGTGGAAGACTGGGGAACTTCCCTAATGGCAAACAGCAAATAGGGTAACAAGTAATCCCAGTTCTTCCCATCTTTGTCTATTGCCTTCCGGAGCATCTGTTTTAAGGTTTTGTTGAAGCGCTCAACCAGGCCATCTGTTTGAGGGAGATAGACAGACGTACGCAACGGGTCTATTTGTAAGAGCCTGCAGAGCTCCTTCATTACCCTCGACATAAAGGGAGTCCCCTGGTCGGTGAGTATCTGTTTTGGAATTCCCACCCGACTAAACACTTGTACCAATTCCTTGGCGATCGTCTTGGTAGCTGTGTTACGCAAAGGGACGGCTTCCGGGTAACGAGTGGCATAGTCCACGATGACGAGGATATGTTGGTGCCCACGTGCGGATCGGGGAAGGGGCCCAACCAAATCCATCCCAATTCTCTCAAAAGGGACCCCGATGATAGGAAGGGGTACCAAAGGGCTACGGAACTGAGATTTAGGGCCCGCGATTTGGCACTCTGGACAGGACTCACAATAGTTACGCACATCACAATGTATTCCAGGCCACACAAAACAATGCAATATCCTTTCTGTGGTTTTCTGTACCCCCAGATGTCCCCCCATTATATGTCCGTGGGCCAAATCCAGTACCTTCCGCCGATAAGGTTTGGGTACCACTAACCGTTGCACTGTGTCTTCCCCTTTTTTTTCTACCTGGTAGAGCAAATCATTTTCAAGAACCATATACGGGTACGCTAGCCTAGTGTCAGGTTCTACGGGTACCCCATCTATCATTTTTACATTTTTCCTAGCCGGAGTCAGGGTAGGATCTTTCATTTGCTCGCTGTGGAAGTCATCCACCTGGACTCCCAAATCTGGCAGGCAGGGTGCCGGATGGCTGTCTGCCTCTGCCTCTCGCTGAGGTTCTTCAGTTTCCTCTGTTTCCCCCGCCATGACGGAGAAGGGGTACTGAAGGTTAGATTCACTAACCTCCCCAGCAACATCTTCCTGTGGGGTCTCCTCTAGGGACTCGGGACCTCCAGATGGCATGGGAGAAGATTCACGGGTACAGCTACCGTGAAGGAGCAACTGATTCTCCCACAACTGCCAGAAATAGGGAAAATCCCTGCCCAGGATTACATCATGTAACAATGCGGGAACGAGTCCCACTTTGTGCTGCACTGACCCATAGGGAGTAGAAATCCATATGACCGCTGTTAAGTACGAGCGGGTGTCACCATGCACACACGTCACAGAAAACTTGTCAGACGGACCAGACGGAAGTGCCACTAGACTAGCTTTCACCAGAGTCACCACACTTCCAGAGTCTAGTAATGCCACAACATTTTTCCCATCAACAGATAATTCACACAGGTGTTTCACTGTATCATTTTGACCCGCATTCACACTCACTAGCTGTGTAACCAAAGACATGCGTTTTCTAGAGTCTATAACGTCGCACTGCATGGGTTCAGCGGTAACAGGACAGTTCGCAGAAACATGACCCTTCTCATGGCAGCGGAAACACCTAACAGGTCCCCTACTGAGACCACCGTCCAATACTCTTGGTCTCGGAGTGCGAGCAGTCCCGGACTCCTCCCCCACAGTTTTAAGCGATTTTCCTTCACCCGTGGCCCCTGGAACAGTCTTACCGGTTCCACGAGGAGGAGGCACAGTCCGGGGTTTGGCGGTGTCGTCGGGAAGTCCTTCTGCCACGGAATAACGCTCGACCAACTCCACAAGTTGATCCGCTGTTGTGGGATTTCCTTGGCTTACCCACCTTTTCAGCGCTGGGGGTAGTACTCTCAGGTACTTGTCCAGGACAACCCGCTGGATTATTTCGGGTATTGTCAGTACCTCGGGTTGCAGCCATTTCTTTGTCAAGTAGATCAGGTCGAACATCTGAGACCGCGCTGGTTTATCTTGCTGGTATGTCCACTGATGTACCCTCTGTGCACGGACAGCCGTCGTCACACCCAGCCGGGCCAGGATCTCAGCTTTCAGCTTCTCAAAGTCCTGAGCGACCTCCGGGTCCAAATCATGGTAAGCTTTTTGGGCCTCGCCAGAGAGAAAGGGGCAATCAAATCGGCCCATCGTGCCTTCGGCCACTTCTCTCTCAATGCCGTCCGCTCAAACGTTGTCAGATATGCCTCGACGTCATCTTCTGCAGTCAGCTTTTGCCAGTATCGACTCACATGGATCCTTCTGGACTCTGCTTCCGGGTCAGCGTCAGGCATGCTCACCAGGCGCTGCGCCACCTGTTGGAGAAGTTGGCGGTCTGCAACCGTCATGTCCAGTAACTCCTTCAGCTGTGCGGCCATCAAGCGATTAGCTTCGTGCTGTGCGGCAGTGGCCTGCTGCTGTACGGCAGTGGACTGTACTAAGGCTTTCACCACGTCTTCCATGCTGTCGCCTGTGCCACGGTATGCCCGCGTTCTCCACCACAATGTGACAAAACACTCTGGGATCGCCTTTGCTGGGGTCAAAGGTCACGTGGTTTGTGCATTGAATCTGAGGCGTACAGCAGGTTTCTGAGCAGGCTGACCTCAGGTCAGATTTATTAACGTGAAAGCAACACAAAAAACAAAACATAAAAATAAACCCTAGCCTGTCCGGCACTAACTAAACAAATACGTTGCTATCTCAACAACTGGGGGGGCTTCCCCCACCCAGCTAACATCATACAGATCTTGAGCAGAGCTCTTCACTCACGTTTGTCTCACACAGGCAGGCAATCTGTGTGCCCCAGGCAGACACTGGAAACACCCAGCTGGTCATCTTTTATTCCTGCAATCATTAACCCATTAGCACCCTGAAGATACTGAGTGGCCTAATTCACATAGGACAAACACCTGGGCGAGATATACCTGCCTCCATCTACCCCACCAACATGAGTCTTACACCTACCTACTTGAATAAGTGGCCACAGGCGAAAACTGCAACCCAAGGAGGCACAGGGAGGTGGCACCAGGTGCTACTCCGGGGCTGATCTACAGATGGTGGCAGCTGACCCCTAGAGTAGGTAGGCTGCTACGGCTCGAAGAAAGGATTCAGAATGAAGGCACTGTAGGGACACTAGAACCATGGGTGCAGATGGACCTGCTGAGGAACAGAAAAGCACTGGCAGATGCGGGTGTTAGACAGGTGGACACTGGCTGGTGCTTTCTGCACCGGCTGATGGACAGAAGAGTACAGACAGGTACGAGCAGATGGGCATAGACAGGTATAGAGAGTTATAGTTGGGCATAGACAGGTATGAGCAGAAGTGTACAGGGTAGACAAGCAGACGGGCAGACCAGGGGAACCTGACAACTAGCAAGCATGCAAGGCTTGCAAGGCAAGTTAAGCCTATATTCCATCATAATAAATCCCCAGATCTACGTCCTTCTACAGAACCTAATAATTGTATGATACAATATTGTTCTGCTCCAGGAAGACATCCAGGCCTCTCTTGAACCCCTCGACTGAGTTTGCTATCATCACCTCCTCAGGCAAGCAATTCCAGATTCTCACCGCCCTAACAGTAAAGAATCCTCTTCTATGTTGGTGGAAAAACCTATCCTTCAGACGCAAAGAATGCCCCCTTGTGCCCGTCACCTTCCTTGGTATAAACAGATCGTCAGCGAGATATTTGTATTGCCCCCTTATATACTTTTAATGAGGAGATCCAACAAAGAGCCAAGTCTGTAATGGCAACAGATCAGTAAGAGGGAATGGTCCATGGTGTCAAAGGCAGATGCCAGGTCCAGGAGAAGGAGGAAGACAAACTTGCATCGCTTTCATTTGGCAGTTAGTAGGTTGTTAGTGACTTTAGTCAGGGCAGTTTCAATGGAATGGTGTGGGCTAAAGTCAGATTGTAAGTGGTCAAAGAGGGAGCAAGAGAAAAAGTGGGAGGACAGTTCAAAATGGTCATGTTGTTCCAGTAGTTTGAAGGCATAGGGGAGCAATGAGATGGGGCGATAGCTAAACACAGAGGTTGGGTCAAGGATGGGCTTTTTGAGGATGGGTGTGATCAAGGTATGTTTCAATCAGGAGAGAAGACATCAGTTGTTAGTTACAAGTAGAAGAGGTGGGTTAGGCTTGATGAAGACTGTGGTAAGGTTTGGAGTGACATAGGACATTATTGTGTCAAGTTCACAGGTGGTGAGGCAAACTCTTCAGCTGAGATGAGAGGAGAGGGAGGTGGAGATGGTGGACAGAGGAGAGAATTGAAAGTACTGTATAGCTGTTTAGGGTTTTGAGACAGGTATGATATGAGGGATGATAAGTTGGTTTATTTTACTACAATGTGCAATTGCGCATCACTTTTACAACTTCTGTTACTGGACAGACTACTGCATTCCCTTTCTTTGGCACCCACACAGTGATACACTTTGTAGATGAGGGCCAGAAAGAACATGTGCTCCAGTAGATAGAAAGTGCTGCATCAAGTGGCCTCTGCTCCTCTTACTCTACCTTAACATCACACACAGTACAGTCCTTGGTGGCATCCCAATTAACCTTGTTTTCCCCTATATCACAACTCTCCAACCACCCAACTAACTGTTAGGAACTACAGATGGCTCATTCTGCATATTTGTTCACAGATTATATGCTACGGGCATTGGAAGTGTGCTCCAAAGATTCACAAAGTCAAGAGGAAGAATCATTTGCACCGATAGCCACTTTTTTTCTCAGTTTAATCCAGAGCCGGACAAAGTTGGGTCTGAGCAGAATCCAAACCCTCATTAACAGAGGTCAACCCCATTGAATGAAGGTAATCCATTTGTGACGAGACTCAGATACTTGAGGCGCCCACAGACTGTACTGTGCTGTCAGGGCACGAAGAGGAGGAGGCTGAGTCTCAGGGTGAGGAGTGGGAGAACAGAGAGGATGGTGATGAGGTAGTAGATCACACTTGATGTCAACCTAGAGGCATGCAGCTGAGTGGCTTGGCAGAGGAGGAGGAGGAAGATGAGGAGGTTAAGTAAGCACAGAACTATGCAGCCACGACAACCAATGCATCCTGAGCCCCAACTCTGGCAGTGGACAGCAGCGTTCGTGGTTCTCCAGTTGCCTAGCTTGGATCTTTTTTTCAGACCAGTAAAAATCTAAAAAATCATGTTATCTTTCAACTTTTTAAAAAATAACATAGTAGAGTTAAAAGAAAATTATATTATTTGAGTGCTACATGCATGAACTGGCACATGCGCGATCAACATGCGTAAATATGGGAATGTCACTATGCTAAAATGCAGACTAGTTGTCCTTGCCACCATCCACCCCATCAACCACATCTTCTGATTTTTCCTCCTCCTTCACCGTGGCAAGTGTTGTCACACAGGTCTCCGGCTGTAGAACCTCCACTTGTTTACCCTCTACAGTTGGAGTGACTGAGAGCCTGTCAGCTGATACGGAAGTGACATGTCTACTGTTTTTGACTGATCTTAGATACCAAGCAAACCTCATCTTTTTCAATCCACCATAACATCTCCGTCTGCACCTCTTTCACTGTCCAGCAGGTTGTCGTGTTCACCCTACTCCACCTTGTGTCAGCACAGCACCAAACCCTCATTTGTGCAGTTGTGTTCACATAAAAGATTCATTCCTCCTACACATGACAAAGCTATTAGTTGAACGTCACCATCTTCAATCTGCAAACTAGAGTTGATCGAATAGCTTCGGATAAGTGCTTATCCGAATAGCTATAGTGCTTACCGAATAGCTGCATTGGTAACCTGGATAACCCAACAAACAGGCTGTCCATGCATGTGGTTTGACTGTCATACAGTCGCGACACATGTAGCTGCGGCGCCGAACAGCTGATTATCGGAAGCGCTCAAGGTATCCAGGTTACCGATGCAGCTATTCGGTAAGCGATATAGCTATTCGGATAACCACCTATCCGACGCTATTAAATCAACCCTAATAATAACCTTTATTTATATATATGGCAAAGATATTTTGTATAGCTTTACAAGGCAGCAGTTCATATAAAAGTCAAAATTTACAAATTTTAAGATAATCAAACAGTAAAAGCAAAAATAATGATGACACTGGTCTTCAAAGTATAGAATCTACAATGAGGTGGGGGTGACAAAGTACAGGTGGAAATGGGGGGGTAGATAAAGGCTGCATGAGGCTTTGGGTACGGTTAAGTTTGATGGCTAATTAGGTTCACAAAAGTAGTGAATAGGCTGTATATATTAAAAGGACTTTGATTAAGGAACGTAATAGGTCACCCTAAATAGATGTGTTTTTAGGGAGCACCTAAAAATGTCTAAGTTGTGGTTATACTCCTAATTTTATGGGGGAAAAAGGGTAAGAGATGAGTTATCTAGGTAGGAGATTGAACTGAGCTGGACAAAGACCAGACCAGGGGTGTTACCATCTTTGTCTGTCTCAGAGATTGAAAGTTGTGAGAGGCCACAAGAAGTGGCAAGAGATAGAAGGTGGGATGCAGTTGGGGAGGTGGGGCTATTGAAGTCTCCCATCATAAGGATGGGCAATTCTGAAGACACGATGTCTGGCAGCAATGCTTAAAATATGACTGCTAATCTGAGTGAGAGAGGATGGAAGACCCTGATGGTGTGAACAACAAAAGAAGAATGGCATCCAATCGGCCTGTATTTAATTATTTGGTTAAAAACAGGATTGTTGCTGGCAGCGAGGAGTGTAGGTGTAATCGTGGAGTTAGTAGTGATCATACGGTGGGATATACATACATTCAATGTATTCTAATCTGGAGCTAAATAAGTCGTATGCTCACTATTACTTTTCAGAGAACTAATTATTAGGAACAGCCTGCAGCCTCCTCGGATGATTATCGCCCAATGTAATTGTCTGGACGATAGGGGCCAGCTAAGAACTATTCACTACAAAGCTCACAGCACTTTTTCTCTGCATCACTCACGGCCTGTGATCTTTGTGATTATTGCATGGCCATTCCAATCTGTTGGTCATGGAAATGCAGCCTTTCCGCCTCTTAGATACAGAAGGATTCTGAAAGCTGATGGCCGTCGCAATCCTACAGTACCAGTTGCCCAGTCACCATTACTTGTCTAAGAAACATGTGTCTGCGCTACAGCAGCAAGACACAGTTCCAGACAACATCACCCATTCCCTGAAAAATTCTTTGACAGCATGCATTTCAGCACTAACACCTGGACAAGCAAGCATAGACAGTAGAGTTACATCGCAATGACAGGGCACTGGGTGACTATGGTGGTTGTGGGGGCAGATGGGGAAGGTGCTGCTACACAAGTCTTGCAATCCCCAGGGGATGAAGCAAAAAACACTACACACCATAAGATGGATCACTAAACTACTGTACAACAGGAGTTGGAGAACTAAACTACTAAAGAGCTAGGGTTGTAGAACTAAATCACTACACACCAGTGCATGGAGAACTAAACTAATAAACAACAGAGATTGGAAAAATAAACTACTAAACAGCTATGATTGTAGAATGAAACAAATACACACCAAAACATAGAGTACTAAAATAAGACAACAGGGGTTGGAGAACTAAACTACTAAACAGCTTGGGTTGCGTCCTCAAACCCTGCCTTAATGAAACTCATGTTCAAGCACTGCAGAGAGAATCCCACCACCTCTGTACTGTGCAGCCAGGGCTCACCACAATAAGGCAGTGTCTAAATTTATATGCCTTGGAGATCTCAGCCATACAGATCAATAGTTGTGGACAGCTATCCATGCCGAGTTTGAGCAATGGATGTCTATACTAGGGTTGAGCGAAATGGGTCGAGATTTTTCAAAATTCGCCGACTTTTGGCAAGGTCGGATTTCATGAAACCCGACCCGACCCCAGTGTGGGGTCGGCCATGAAGTCGGCGATCTTTTGAATCTGGAATCGGAATTCCGATACCGATTCCCGATATGATTAAGATATCGGGAATTGGTATCAGAATTCAGATTAAAGTGTAAAATAAAGAATTAAAATAAAAAATATCGCAATACTTACCCTCTGACACGCCCTGGTACTAACCGGCAGTCCTCCTTCCTTAGAATCAGCCTTCCAGGACCTGGCAGTGACGTCGCGGTGACGTCGCGGCTTGTGATTGGCCGCGCGGCTGCCCATGTGACCGCTCGCACGACCAATCAGAAGCCGTGACGTCACCGAAGGTCCTTCAAGCGCTGATTCTTAGGAAGGAAGGCTGTCGGAAGGAAGCAGGAATATACTCACCCTCGGAAGCGCCCTGCTTCCTTCCGACAGCCTTCCTTCCTAAGAATCAGCGCTTGAAGGACCTTCGGTGACGTCACGGCTTCTGATTGGTCGCGCGAGCGGTCACATGGGCGGCCGCGCGGCCAATCACAAGCCACGACGTCACCGCGACGTCACCGCCAGGTCCTGGAAGGCTGATTCTAAGGAAGGAAGACTGCCGGTTAGTACCAGGGCGCGTCAGAGGGTAAGTATTGCGATATTTTTTATTTTAATTCTTTATTTTACACTAAAATATGGATCGCAGGGCCTGAAGGAGAGTTTCCGCTCCTTCAGACCCTGGGAACCATGGAAACCCAATGCACTGCATTGGGTTTCGAGTTTCGGACGACCCCGACCCCGACTTTTTTATAGGATCGGCCGATTTCACTCGACCCGACTTTTGAAAAAGTCGGGTTTCGTGAAACCCGACCCGATCCTATAAAAGTAAAGGTCGCTCATCCCTAGTCTATACTTAACCATGAGCCAAGGAAGGCGTGTGCAATTACGGTGCAAAATTGGTGGTGGCCCTACGCTGGGGCAAGCTCATACACGTGCATTGCATGGCTCGCATCCTCAACCTGATGTTACAGCAATTCCTGTCCCACTTTCCCAGCCTGGATGCGCTGTTGCAGAAACCATGGAGATCTTTCAGCCTACCAGTAAACTGGTTGATATTCACTGTGACCACACAGTGGAATTCAACTCTGTACTTGTTGCAGTGACTCTGGCAGCAGTGCCAAGATCTGGTGCAGTTTGACATTTCACATAGCCTAGCACAATTCAGTACAGACATGATGCAATTCACACTTCCGGAGTGGACACAGATGAAGGACCTATGCACCCTTCTACATGTTTTCTTAATGGCTACTAAAATTGTTACCGGTGACAATGTTGTCATCAGCATCACTATCACTCTCATCTACATCCTGGAGTACACTTTAAATAGTCTAGGTGAGGAGGTGATGGTGGTGGTCCTGGGGAAAGAGGAGGAAATAGAGGAGGATGCCTTTAGGCTTAACATAATCTATAAGTTCAGGTCTGTCATCTCACAGGCATTTGCCATGGGAGGAACAAAAGGAGAAGGACCATGAAAAGGATGAGAACGAAGAGGTGATGGATGCGCAACAGTTAGGAGCTGAAGACGATAACGATTCCCTCTCTGTTGTCCATGGTTGTCAGGAGGGGATGGAGGAAGAAAGCTTGAGTGTTATCCCGCCACCAACACACTGTGGAGATGGAACTCATGAAAGAGACTGACCCATGAATGCCTTCTCGCAGCACTATCTGCAACATGATTGTTATCCTTATAGTTAGGATTCTAAATAGTGCTGACTACTGGGTTGCCAGTGTGTTCTATCCATGATACAAAAGTAAATATTGCCAGTTGCTTCCCCCTCTGGAAAGGGACGCACCCATGTTGCAGTATCAAAACATGTTGGAAGACAATCTTGAAAGTGGTTTTCCCCAAGATAGCAGTGAGGCACACAGTTTGCGTCACAGTGATAGGCTTCCAACCACAGAAATGTTGAGTCGTCAACGCAAAAACATTAGCAGCCTTGCAGCGCTGGAGTCCTGTGTTACAACCTCACTAAGGACAGCATCTGCGTAGAGTTTGTATGTTCTTCCCGTGTTTGAGTGGGTTTAGTTCCAGTAATTTTTTTTTCTACCCACACTACAAAGACATACAGGTAGAAAATTTAGATTGTGAGTCACAATGGTGACAGTGCCAGTAAAGTCTGTAAATATTGGTAAAACAAATGTTGAACTATATAAGTGATAAAAAAATGAAATTAATGCTCAGCCACACTTAGGTGGCACAGATATAAGTTTTACACATTACTATTGTCAGAAAAATTTAAGGATAGTAACACGGGTGGTCGACTCAAAGAGTGGAGGACTGACAGTGTCGGAGGGCTACTGCTAAAGGCAACACACATAAAAAAGACTCAACCAGGGGTATACACATTTACAATCATTTATTGCCAGAGAGCAAACAAAGTGAAATCAATTTACCACAGTAAAAATAGTATAATAGGGACTGACAGGTCTTCCACTATACCCACCCCACCATATGTACAGTTGGACACCCAATCAGAAGTGTTCACATTTCCAAAAAATAGTGGCAGACATCAAAAAAGTTGCATCAATTTTAACATGGTAAAAGATTCCCATCAGAAATTGGTTGCTAAAGATGCACATAATCTAGAAGACAGGCTCAAAACAGTTTCAAACTCAGATCTCGGCTGCTGTATCGTGATAGTTAAAATATATACATATATAGATATATATATACATATTAATGTGCAACAGCTCTGCACACAGAGCAATTTCAACTTTGTTAAAGGACAAGGTTGGATATAGCGGGCTGTATCATGTTTAGGAACAGAAATAAAAAATATTTTAATTTGATTGAGGTCTGTAGACAGCTTCATATCACCGCCACAAAATGACAAAGGTGGTTTCTGGTGGGCTGTATCACATTTTGCAACGGAAAAAATTATTCTTTTTTAATGTGCGTTAGGTCTGCAGACAACTTCATATCTCTGCCATAAAATGAACAACGTGGGATACAGCGATACAGCGGGCTGTACCTTGTTTTGCAATAGAAAACATTATATATCTTTTTTAATGTGCAGTAGGTCTGCAGACCGCTTCATATCACCGCCACAAAATGACAACGTGCGATGCAGCGGGCTGTATCACATTTTGCAACAGAAAAAAATATAATTTTTGTTTTTTTTAGGTGCGTTAGGTCTGCAGACAGCTTTATATCACTGCTAATGACAACATGGGATACAGCAGGCTGTATCATGTTTTGCAACAGAAAAAATTATGATTTTTAAAAAATGTGGATTAGGTTTGCAGACAACTTCATATCACCGCCACAAAATGACAGCGTGAAATAAGGCAGGCTATATCACATTTAGAAATGGAAAAATTATTTTTTTTTTTAATGTGCGTGAGCTATACACACTGTGGAATTTCACTGCCACTAAATAACAAGGTGAGATATGGCAAGGTGATTCACGTTAGCAACTGTCCCCAAAAAATATTTCTTCTGCACAACAGCTCAAATCACGGAAAAATGTTACCACACCATACCACTAAATGACAAGGTGGGATATGGCATGCTAGTTCACATTTAGCTAGTGAAAAAATAAGATTTAGAATGCTATACTCGTGCATGAAGCACAATAGAAGCAGTGCACAACACACTTGTATGACATGTGCCCTGCTGTCTTTGTCTGTGGAATTTAATAATGGCAAAAAATTGCTGGAAGTTCGATTTCATAGCCACACAGGACACTACCTAGCTAAACTATCTGAGTAAGAAACAACTGCCTAGCTAGCTAGCTAAAATTTTGCTGCTAACAGTGCCAGCATCAGGAGCAGCCTCACTGCGCTGTTACAGTGTCAAAATACTGCTAAAACACGATGTCCGCTCTTTATATGAAGAGGGACATGTGATTTCAGCAGCCAATGACAAAAGAAGTTGTGTCAGAACATTGTGGATGTTTCCTGTGCCCTGATTGGCTAGCCACAGTGTACAGACATAAAGTTAGGAATTTTTTTTTACCATTTACAAGCATGCCACGCTTCTGAGGTCAGTAAATCCCCTCCCCTCATGATACACCATCATTATTGTTGCAAAAGTTCTGAAAATACTTATGTGGCAACGCAAATATTTTCCTGCACAAAATGTTACCAATTTTTCCTGATTTTATAAATTTTGCTTGTGTTTACGATCATGAATACGAATGTGCCATATTCGTGATGAATTTACATTTGGAGATCGTTTTTTGAACAAATTTGCTCACCACTAATCTTGACCCCAGACAGCAAACCCTAAATAGGTCAATGTGGACCCAAACTTCAGTGCTGTAAAACAGCTTAAAAATGGTCAGAGTGGTATGTGCACACAATGCGGATTTTGCTGCTGATCCACAGCGTTTCCGCAGCTGCGGGTCCGCAGCAGTTTCCCATGAGTTTACAGTTCAAGGTAAACCTATGGGAAACCAAAAACCCTGTGCAAATGCTGCGGAAAAAAACACGCAGAAACGCTGAGGTTTACATTCCGCAGCATGTCACTTCTTTCTGTGGATTCCGCAGTGGTTTTACAGCTGCTCCTATAGAAAACCGCAGTTGTAAAACCGCAGTGAAATCCGCAGAACAACCGCGGTAAATCCGCTATACATCTGCAGCAAAAACTCAGCGTTTTTGCCCTGCAGATTTATCAAATCCACTGCGGAAAAATCCGCAGTGGACCAGAATATGTGTGCACATAGCCTAAGGGCTAGGGGGCTGCAAAAGGAAGAAAATGGGAGCAAGAGCAGGTCAATTGCCCTGCAAGCAAATGTAGATAAGGAAATTACTTAAAAGGTTTCTGTCACCATAGCAATCATAGTAAAATAGGAAGTAAATGAGTAACATTAAAGGCCCCTTCACATTAAGCGATGCTGCAGCGATACCGACAACGATCCGGATCGCTGCAGCATCGCTGTTTGGTCGCTGGAGAGCTGTCACACAGACCGCTCTCCAGCGACCAACGATGCCGGTAACAAGGGTAAACATCGGGTAACTAAGCGCAGGGCCGCGTTTAGTAACTCGATGTTTACCCTGGTTACCTTCCTAAAAGTAAAAAAAACAAACAGTACATAACATAGTAACATAGTAACATAGTTAGTAAGGCAGAAAAAAGACATTTGTCCATCCAGTTCAGCCTATATTCCATCATAATAAATCCCCAGATCTACGTCCTTCTACAGAACCTAATTGTATGATACAATATTGTTCTGCTCCAGGAAGACATCCAGGCCTCTCTTGAACCCCTCGACTGAGTTCGCCATCACCACCTCCTCAGGCAAGCAATTCCAGATTCTCACTGCCCTAACAGTAAAGAATCCTCTTCTATGTTGGTGGAAAAACCTTCTCTCCTCCAGACGCAAAGAATGCCCCCTTGTGCCCGTCACCTTCCTTGGTATAAACAGATCCTCAGCGAGATATTTGTATTGTCCCCTTATATACTTATACATGGTTATTAGATCGCCCCTCAGTCGTCTTTTTTCTAGACTAAATAATCCTAATTTTGCTAATCTATCTGGGTATTGTAGTTCTCCCATCCCCTTTATTAATTTTGTTGCCCTCCTTTGTACTCTCTCTAGTTCCATTATATCCTTCCTGAGCACCGGTGCCCAAAACTGGACACAGTACTCCATGTGAGGTCTAACTAGGGATTTGTACAGAGGCAGTATAATGCTCTCATCATGTGTATCCAGACCTCTTTTAATGCACCCCATGATCCTGTTTGCCTTGGCAGCTGCTGCCTGGCACTGGCTGCTCCAGGTAAGTTTATCATTAACTAGGATCCCCAAGTCCTTCTCCCTGTCAGATTTACCCAGTGGTTTCCCATTCAGTGTGTAATGGTGACATTGATTCCTTCTTCCCATGTGTATAACCTTACATTTATCATTGTTAAACCTCATCTGCCACCTTTCAGCCCAAGTTTCCAACTTATCCAGATCCATCTGTAGCAGAATACTATCTTCTCTTGTATTAACTGCTTTACATAGTTTTGTATCATCTGCAAATATCGATATTTTACTGTGTAAACCTTCAACCAGATCATTAATGAATATGTTGAAAAGAACAGGTCCCAATACTGACCCCTGCGGTACCCCACTGGTCACAGCGACCCAGTTAGAGACTATACCATTTATAACCACCCTCTGCTTTCTATCACTAAGCCAGTTACTAACCCATTTACACACAATTTCCCCCAGACCAAGCATTCTCATTTTGTGTACCAACCTCTTGTGCGGCACGGTATCAAACGCTTTGGAAAAATCGAGATATACCACGTCCAATGACTCACCATGGTCCAGCCTATAGCTTACCTCTTCATAAAAACTGATTAGATTGGTTTGACAGGAGCGATTTCTCATAAACCCATGCTGATATGGAGTTAAACAGTTATTCTCATTGAGATAATCCAGAATAACATCCCTCAGAAACCCTTCAAATATTTTACCAACAATAGAGGTTAGACTTACTGGCCTATAATTTCCAGGTTCACTTTTAGAGCCCTTTTTGAATATTGGCACCACATTTGCTATGCGCCAATCCTGCGGAACAGACCCTGTCGCTATAGAGTCCCTAAAAATAAGAAATAATGGTTTATCTATTACATTACTTAGTTCTCTTAGTACTCGTGGGTGTATGCCATCCGGACCCGGAGATTTATCTATTTTAATCTTATTTAGCCGGTTTCGCACCTCTTCTTGGGTTAGATTGGTGACCCTTAATATAGGGTTTTCATTGTTTCTTGGGATTTCACCTAGCATTTCATTTTCCACCGTGAATACCGTGGAGAAGAAGGTGTTTAATATGTTAGCTTTTTCCTCGTCATCTACAACCATTCTTTCCTCACTATTTTTTAAGGGGCCTACATTTTCAGTTTTTATTCTTTTACTATTGATATAGTTGAAGAACAGTTTGGGATTAGTTTTACTCTCCTTAGCAATGTGCTTCTCTGTTTCCTTTTTGGCAGCTTTAATTAGTTTTTTAGATAAAGTATTTTTCTCCCTATAGTTTTTTAGAGCTTCAATGGTGCCATCCTGCTTTAGTAGTGCAAATGCTTTCTTTTTACTGTTAATTGCCTGTCTTACTTCTTTGTTTAGCCACATTGGGCTTTTCCTATTTCTAGTCCTTTTATTCCCACAAGGTATAAACCGCTTACACTGCCTATTTAGGATGTTCTTAAACATTTCCCATTTATCATCTGTATTCTTATTTCTGAGGATATTGTCCCAGTCTACCAGATTAAGGGCATCTCTAAGCTGGTCAAACTTTGCCTTCCTAAAGTTCAGTGTTTTTGTGACTCCCTGACAAGTCCCCCTAGTGAAAGACAGGTGAAACTGTACAATATTGTGGTCGCTATTTCCTAGATGCCCGACCACCTGCAGATTTGTTATTCTGTCAGGTCTATTAGATAGTATTAGGTCTAAAAGTGCTGCTCCTCTGGTTGGATTCTGCACCAATTGTGAAAGATAATTTTTCTTGGTTATTAGCAGAAACCTGTTGCCTTTATGGTTTTCACAGGTTTCTGTTTCCCAGTTAATATCCGGGTAACATAGTAACATAGTAACATAGTTAGTAAGGCCGAAAAAAGACATTTGTCCATCCAGTTCAGCCTATATTCCATCATAATAAATCCCCAGATCTACGTCCTTCTACAGAACCTAATTGTATGATACAATATTGTTCTGCTCCAGGAAGACATCCAGGCCTCTCTTGAACCCCTCGACTGAGTTCGCCATCACCACCTCCTCAGGCAAGCAATTCCAGATTCTCACTGCCCTAACAGTAAAGAATCCTCTTCTATGTAGGTGGAAAAACCTTCTCTCCTCCAGACGCAAAGAATGCCCCCTTGTGCCCGTCACCTTCCTTGGTATAAACAGATCCTCAGCGAGATATTTGTATTGTCCCCTTATATACTTATACATGGTTATTAGATCGCCCCTCAGTCGTCTTTTTTCTAGACTAAATAATCCTAATTTCGCTAATCTATCTGGGTATTGTAGTTCTCCCATCCCATTTCCCATCCACGCCGATCCAGCGATGTCCACGGGAGATCCAGCGACGAAATAAAGTTCTGGACTTTGTTCAGCGACCAACGATCTCCCAGCAGGGGCCTGATCGTTGGTCGCTGTCACACATAACGATTTTATTAACGATATCGTTGCTACGTCACAAAAAGCAACGATATCGTTAACAATATCGTTATGTGTGAAGGTACCTTAACATTTTAACATTGCCCTCACAGAGACAAAGGCTTACTATCACCAGTCCACAAGTAGCATACAAATTTCACCCACAGAGTATGGGGCACAGTACCCCCACAGCTCCAAAATTTGAGCTCCCGCAGCATATGTTACAGATGCCGCCAATGAAAAGCTGGTGGTATGATCTTGGATCAATCTGGCAGTTTCCCGCGAGGCTTGCTACCGGCAGTCCAGTTAAAAATCTCACTCCCAGAGCATGTTTTCACAATTTCCTCCACAGAGGAACACAGTGGTTTAAAGGCACAGTACTCCCACAGATATGAGTTAAAAAATACACAGCAGCCTTTGGCATAGTACTATCACAGACATGGTTGTATAACAGTAGAAAAATATGGGCAATTTTCCGTGTGGGCAATTTTCCATGTGGGCAATTTTCCTGTGTGCAATTTTCCTGTGAGCATTTCTCTGGTCACCGTTTCATTTGGGTGCCACGTCTCAAAATAAAAAGACCAAAGAACTTTGTTGGCTACCAACTCCACCTAGACTGCCACGTCCACCTCTTCCTCTACTTGGACCTATGCTTCGTGGTTCTAGAAAGCTAGTTTTAACTTTCTGAAATCTCAGTTGTTTTAAGTCAATTCCATAAAAAATACATTAAAAAACAAAAATCCAAAAATACCACACAAAAATTTTTTTCTGTGTGGGGAATTTTCCGTGTGGGCAATTTTCCGTGTGAGCAATTTTCCGTGTGGGCAATTTTCTTGTGGGCATTTTTCATGTGGGCAATTTTCCTGTGGGAAATTTACCTGTTGGCATTTTTCAGGGAACCTCCCAGAGAAGGAGGGTGCAGAGTACGGACTGCGGCTTTTTGGCACAGTAGTCCCTCAGGTGGGGGGCAGAGTGCATACTGCAGCTTCAAGGTACAATAATCTTACAGGCAGGGTTTCAGAGTACACACAGTGGTTTAAAGGAACAGTACTCCCATAGGCAGGGGATGAAGAATATACTCAGTGGCTTAAAGAAACAGTACTTCCACAGGCTTGGGTTGTAGAGTACACACAGTGGCTTAAAGGAACAGTTCTCCACAGATGGAGTGGGGAGAGAACACTCAGCGGCTTAAAGGCACATTACTGCCACAGGTGGAGGGTGCAGAGTACACACAGTGGCTTTTTGGCACAATAGTCCCACTGGTAGGGAGGCAGGGTACACACAGTGGCATAAAGGAACAGTACTCCACATGCAGGGGGTGCAGAGTATACACAGCTGCTTAAAGGCACAATACTCCCACAGGCAGGAATGTGCAGAGTACAAACAGCAGCTTAAAGGAATAGTAGTCCCACAAGTGGGTTTCAGAGTACACACAGCTTCTTAAAGTCACAGCATTCCCACAGGTGGGGATTCACAAGACACACAGTGGCTTAAAGGCACAGTACTCCCACAGGTGGGGGGTGCAGAGTACACACAGTGGCTTAAAAGTACAGTACTCTTACAGATATAGGTTGCCGTTTACACACAGCGGCTTTTGGCACTGTATTCCCACAGATATGAGTTAAAGAGTACACACATAGTGGCTTTTAGCACAGTACTCCGACAGATATGGGTGACAGAGTACACACAACAGCTTTTTTGCAGAGTGTGCAGTCAGCATCTGTCCTTCACTCCAGTTGAATCCTATCCCTACACTAATGAAAGCATAATGGTGGTGGCACTTATGATCCAGCCTTTTTATAGGCCGGGTCACTGCTGCCATTCACAGCCATGCCAAAACTTGGCATTTCTGTGATGATTCTGGAAGTGTCCACAGTATAAAAGCTTGCTTATTGGCTGTGATGCTGCCTTTCAAGAAGCTTTATTAGACTGGTGAACCCAAACAAGAAATCAAATGTGCATTAAAAAGTCTGTGTTCGGGGTTTGGTACCTGACACTAGGTGTCCTGTATCAGCCCCAAAGTTTACCATTTGAGTTTGCTCATCAGTAGCTATTACTATAGAATGGGGGTTAAAGTGGCTATTTATGTAAAATGTGGGTTAAGTGGGCTATTTCTGGAAACTATGGATTGGGGTCCAATACTGTAGACTGGGAGTTGGAGGGCTGTTAATATGAACTGGGTGTTAAGGGGGCTATTACGATGGACTGTGGGTTAGAGGGGCTTGCAGAGTGAGGGTTAGTGCAAAGAACAAAATGGAGGAGGGACATCATTGACATTGAGAGCTCAGTATAGAAATGTGGAAGCATGGGGTGATCAGAATTGACAGTGGGATACTATGGGGAGCTCAGTATGTAGAAAGGGGTAGCATGGGAGGCTCAATATGGAGAGTGGGAAAGCATGGGGGTCAATATGGAGAATATGGAACCATGGGGAAAGTATGGAGAGTGGAAATTATGGGCGTTCAGTATAGAGAGTTGGTCAGCCTGGTGCTCTCAGTATTGAGAGTGGAGCAGCTAGGGGGCTAAGTATGGAGAATGGAGCAATGTGGAGTGCTCAGTATGGAGATGGGCAGCATAGCGGGCCCAGTATGGTGAGGTGCAGCATTGGGGATGTGGATAAAAAATTAGATGTGTTAAAAAAAGTTTCTATGCTGAGGTACTCTTATAAATGTGCCCCTGCTATGTAATTATTAACCCCTTCATCCCCATGCTTGTTTTCACCTTCATGATTGGCCCATATTTTACAATTCTGGCCAGTGTCAATTTATGTGGTAATAACTCTGGAATGCTTCAATGGATCCCACTGATTCTGAGAATGATTTCTCATGACACATTGTACTTCATGTTAGTGGTAAAACTTCTTCGATATGACTTGTGCTTATTTGTGAAAAAACTGAAATGTATGCTCTTAAATTACAGAGTTTTATCACACAAAATACTTAATAAATAACATTTCACACTTCATCTTTACATCAGTACAATTTTTGAAGCAGAATTGTTTTTGTTATAAGGGTTAAATTGATCATCAATTTCTCATTTTTCCAACAAAATCTACAAAACCGTTTTTTTAGGGACCACATCACATTTGAATTGACATTTGAGTGGCCTATATGACATAAAATACTTAAAAGTAGAGCATTTCTAAAAACTGCACCCCTCAAGGTGCTCAAAACCACATTCAAGAAGTTTATTAACCTTTTAGGTTCTTCACAGGAATTTTTGGAATGTGGAAGGAAGAAATGAACATTTAACTTTCATCACAAACATTTTTATTTAGACCCCAATCTTTTCTTTTATTTTGGAAGAGTAACAGGAAATATTGAACCCCAAAATTTATTGTGCAATTTCTCCTGAGCATGCAGATACCCCACGTGTAAGAGAAACCACTGTTTTTACACACGGCGGGGCTCAGAAGTGAAGGAGCGCCATTTGACTTTTTGAATTTAAAATTTGCTGGATTAATTAGCGGATGCCATGTTGTGTTTGGAGAGCCCCTGATGTGACTAAACAGTGGAAACTGCCCACAATTGACACCATTTTGGAAACTAGAACCCGCAGGGAATTTATCTAGATGTGTGGTGACCACCTTGAACCACCATGTGCTTTACAGAAGTTTATAACCTTGAGCTGTGAAAAAATAAATTACATTTTACAAGAAAACATTTTTTACCCCCAAATTTTGCATTTTCACAAGGACAATATAAAAACATATACTAAGGTCATAAATAAGCCAAAACATGAAAAAAAAATTAAAACTGCAATTATTTTAGATAAATGTATAATATTTGGAAAAAAAAATCAACAAACAGCACAGAAAATGAATCTAAACCCTATTAAGATTCTATGTCACCGCTATCCTTGGATCTGCCTGTCTGTAGACACCCTAATTATGGATGTGAAATAGCGCCCCCGCTCCATGGCAGCTGACCCTAAGTGTCCCTGAAAATCCCTACGATAGACCTGCAGATAATATGAAACAGTAATCATTCAATATATGAAATGTAACCTGCTCATTATGTAAATTAGATAGCAGAGAAAAGGGGAAGGTGGATAGTAGCTGGGTACTGAAAAAAAAATATCTTTTAGATTTGATGCTATAATGTGTGGTGTATTCTCCACATATTGGTAGAAAAATAGGAAAACCTGACAAAAAATGTGTAATGCTTTTTGATATGAGCCTTGATATACAGCAATCCAAAATGTTGAGTGTTAACCAGGAGACTATAATTAGTACTTGTACAGTGGGGAAAACAAGTATTTAGTCAGCGGCCAATTGTGCAAGTTATCCCACTTAACAAGATGAGAGAGACCTGTAAATGACATCATAGGTAGACCACAACTATGAGAGTCAAAATGAGAAAACAATTCTGGAAAATCACCTTGTCTGATTTGGCAAGATTTATTTTGCAAATTATGGTGGAAAATAAGTATTTGGTCATTAAAAAAAATTGATCACAATATTTTGTTATATATGCTTTGTTGGCAATGACAGTGGTCAAATGTTGTCTGCAAGTCTTCACAAGATTGGCACACATTGTGTATGTTGGCCCATTCCTTCATGCAGATCTCCTCTAGAGCAGTGATGTTTTGGGCCTGTCACTGGGAAACACAGACTTTCAACTCCCTTCAAAGGTTTTCTAAGGGGTTGAGATCTGGAGACTGGCTAGGCCACTCTAGGACCTTCATATGCTTCTTATGAAGCCACTCCTTTGTTGCCCAGGTGGTGTGTTTGGGATCATTATCATGCTGAAAGACCCATCCACGTTTCATCTTCAATGCCCTTGCTGATTGAAGGAGGTTTACAATCAAAATCTCACAATACATGGACCCATTCATTGTTTCATGTACACGGATCAGTCGTCCTGGTCCCTTTGCATAGAAACAGTCCCAAAGCATGATGTTACTATCCCCATGCTTCACAGTAGGTATGGTGTTCTTTGGATGCAACTCAGTATTCTGTCTCCTTGAAACATGACAAGTTTTGTTTCAACTTTAGTTTCATCAGACCATATGCAATAAAAAGAGAGAACAGGGCTGCGCATGAGCAGGACCAGTGGGGTTAAGGAGGATAAGCGGAGCTGTAGAGCCACTATCTTTGAGAGGTTATTCACCCCTGCATAACCTCGGTGTGCACGTGATGTAAATGGATGCTATCAGGAGAGGAAGGAGGCTGACAGCTGTAGATGGTGCGGTGATCCACCATGGTCAGGCAGGTCTTGGGTGATTGCCTGCTGGTGGATGAAAACTCCTTGCAGTGTTCAGGAGGAATGCAGTGCACACTGGGAGTCACATGACCGCAGGTCCTAGTGGTCACGTGATGGAAGGTCCTGAATAGGGTTGAGCAACTTTTACTTTTTTAAGGTCGAGTCGGGTTTCACGAAACCCGACTTTCTCAAAAGTCGAGTCGAGTGAAATCGGCCGATTATCGAGAAAAGTCGGGGTCGGGGATCGACCGAAACACGAAACCCAATGCAAGTCAATGGGAAATCTCTCTCTCCATATATTTATATTTACTTTAGCGCGATATAGCAGAAAAGCCGGTAATTCAATTGCCGGCTTTTCATTTCTCCTTCCTAAACCCAACATGATATGAGACATGGTTTACATACAGTAAACCATGTCATATTCCCATTTTTTTTGAATATTACACACTAATAATGTTAGTTGTGTGTATGTGCAAAATTTAAGTGCTAAAGCTATTAAATGTAAAGGTTAAATCGCGGAAAAAATTGGCGTGGGCTCCGGCGCAATTTTCTCCGCCAGAGTGGTAAAGCCAGTGACTGAGGGCAGATATTAATAGCCTGGAGAGGGTCCACGGTTATTGGCCCCCCCCTGGCTAAAAACATCTGCCCCCAGCCACCCCAGAAAAGGCACATCTGGAAGATGCGCCTATTCTGGCACTTGGCCACTCTCTTCCCATTCCCGTGTAGCGGTGGGATATGGGGTAATGAAGGGTTAATGTCACCTTGCTATTGTAAGGTGACATTAAGCCAGATTAATAATGGAGAGGCGTCAATTATGACACCTATCCATTATTAATCCAATAGCATGAAATGGTTAAAAAAACACACACACAATATTGCAAAGTATTTTAATGAAATATACACACAGGTTGTTGTAATATTTTATTCCACTCTCAATCCACCTGAAGACCCTCGACCTGTAACAAATTAAAAATAATAAACCAACAATATCTCATACCTTCCGTCAATATGTCCCACGATGTAAATCCATCTGAAGGGGTTAAATTATTTTACAGGCAGGAGCTCTGCTATAATGCAGCTGTGCTCGTGCCTGTAAAACCCCAGCGAATGAATGTAAACTAGGTCAATGACCTGTAGTTACCTTCACTCGCGGTGATGCGCCCTCTGCTGGATGTCCTCATATGACCTCGAGCATGGGAAAATATTCAGAAAAGTTCCCAGGCTCGAGTTCATATGAGGACATCCAGCAGAGGGTGCATCACCGCGAATGAAGGTAACTACAGGTCATTGACCTAGTTTCCATTCATTCGCTGGGGTTTTACAGCCACGAGAACAGCTGCATTAGCAGAGCTCCTGGGTGTAAAATTATTTAACTCCTTTAGATGGATTTACAGCGTGGGATGTGACAGATCATCGGAAGGTATGGGATATTGTTATTTTTTTATTTTTCCTTTGTTACAGAGAGAGGGTCTTCAGGTGGATTAAGAGTCTAATAAAATATTACAACAACCTGTGTCTTTATTTCATTAAAAGACTTTGTAATAATGTGTGTGTGTTTTTTAACCATTTCATACAATTTGATTAATAATGGATGGATGTCATAATTGACGCCTCTCCATTATTAATCTGGCTTAATGTCACCTTACAATAGCAAGGTGACATTAACCCTTCATTACCCCATATCCCACCGCTACACGGGAATGGGAAGAGAGTGGCCAAGTGCCAGAATAGGCGCATCTTCCAGATGTGCCTTTTCTGGGGTGGCTGGGGGCAGATGTTTTTAGCCAGGGGGGGCCAATAACCGTGGACCCTCTACAAGCTATTAATATCTGCCCTCAGTAACTGGCTTTACCACTCTGGCGGAGAAAATTGCGCGGGAGTCCACTCCAATTATTTCCGCGATTTAACCCTTAAATTTAATAGCTACAGCGCCCAAATTTTGCACATACACACTACTAACATTAGTAGTGTGTAATATGCAAAAAAAATGGGAATATGACATGGTTTACTGTATGTAAACCATGTCTCATATCATGTCGGGTTTAGGAAGGAGAAATGAAAAGCCGGCAATTGAATTACCGGCTTTTCCGCTATATCGCGCTGAAGTAAATATATATATATATGTGTCTCAAGGACATATATATACATTTATATATATATACTAGCTGAAGAGCCCGGCGTTGCCTGGGCATAGTAAATATCTGTGGTTAGTTATAGCACCTCACTTCTCTTATTTTCCCATCACACCTCTCATTTTCCCAATCACATCTTTCATTTTCCCCCTCACATCTCTCATTTTCTCCCTCACATCTCTCATTTTCTCCCTCACTCCTCTCATTCCCCCCTAACACTTGTCATTTCGACCTCACATCTGTCATTTTCCAATCACTCCACTATTTTCCCTCACTCCTCTCATTTTGCACTCACACCTTTTCATTTTCACCTCAGTATATACATGTTTGTCATCTCCCTTATATATAGTATACACCTGTATGTCATCTCCTGTATATAGTATATACCTGTATGTCATCTCCCCTGTATATAGTATATACCTGCTGTGTGCCATATCCCCTGTATATAGTATATACCTGTATGTCATCTCCTCCTATATATAGTATATACCTGTATGCATTCTCCTTCTATATATAGTATATACCTGTATGTCATCTCCTCCTGTATATAGTATATACCTGTGTGTCATCTCCCCTGTATATAGTATATATCTGTGTGTCATCTCCTCCTGTATATAGTATATACCTGTATGTCATCTTCTATATATAGCATATACCTGTATGTCATCTCCTCCTGTATATAGTATATACCTGTGTGTCATCTCCTCCTGTATATAGTATATACCTGTATGTCATCTCCTCCTGTATATAGTATGTACCTGTATGTCATCTCCTCCTCTATATAGTATATACCTGCATGTCATCTCTCCTGTATATAGTATATATCTGTGTGTCATATCCCCTGTATATAGTATATACCTGTGTGTCATCTCCTCCTGTATTAGACCTCGTTCACACGTTATTTGCTCAGTATTTTTACCTCAGTATTTGTAAGCTAAATTGGCAGCCTGATAAATCCCCAGCCAACAGGAAGCCCTCCCCCTGGCAGTATATATTAGCTCACACATACACATAATAGACAGGCCATGTGATTGACAGCTGCCGTATTTCCTATATGGTACATTTGTTGCACTTGTAGTTTGTCTGCTTATTAATCAGATTTTTATTTTTGAAGGATAATACCAGACTTGTGTGTGTTTTAGGGCGAGTTTCGTTTGTCAAGTTGTGTGTGTTGAGTTGCGTGTGGCGACATGCATGTAGCGACTTTTGTGAGATGAGTTTTGTGTGGCAACATGCGTGTAGCAACTTTTTGTGTGTCGAGTTGCATGTGACAGGTTAGTGTATCAATTTGTGTGCAGCAAGTTTAGCGCATGGCGAGTTTTGCGTCTGGTGAGTTTTATGTGTGGTGCCTTTTGAGTATGTGCAAGTTTTGTGTGAGGCAACTTTTGCATGTGTTGCAACTTTTGTGCATGTGGCAATTTTTTCACGTGTGCAAGTTTTGTGTGTGGCGAGTTTTCCATGAGGTGAGTTTTGCACTTGTGGCGAGTTTTGCGTGAGCCTAGTTTTTGCATGTGGCGAGTTTTGCGCGTGACGAGTTTAGAGCGGCGATTTTTGTGTTTCGACTTTTATGTGGCGAGGTTGGTGTATGTGTGGTGAAATGTGTGCTGAGGGTGGTATATGTGTTCAAGCACGTGGTAGTGTGTGTGTGTTCATATCCCCGTGTGTGGTGAGTATCCCATGTCGGGGCCCCACCTTAGCAACTGTATGGTATATACTCTTTGGCGCCATCGCTCTCATTCTTTAAGTCCCCCTTGTTCACATCTGGCAGCTGTCAATTTGCCTCCAACACTTTTCCTTTCACTTTTCCCCATTATGTAGATAGGGGCAAAAATGGTTTGGTGCATTGGAAAGCGTGGGGTTAAAATTTCACCTCGCAACATAGCCTATGACGCTCTCGGGGTCCAGACGTGTGACTGTGCAAAATTTTGTGGCTGTAGCTGCGACGCCTCCAACACTTTTTCTTTCACTTTTTCCCCATTATGTAGATAGGGGCAAAATTGTTTGGTGATTTGGAAAGCACGGGGTTAAAATTTCACCTCACAACATAGCCTATGATGCTCTCAGGGTCCAGACGTGTGACTGTGCAAAATTTTGTGGCTGTAGCTGCGACGCCTCCAACACTTTTCCTTTCACTTTTTCCCCATTATGTAGATAGGGGCAAAATTGTTTGGTGAATTGTAACGCGTGGGGTTAAAATTTCACCTCACAACATAGCCTATGACGCTCTCGGGGTCCAGACGTGTGACTGTGCAAAATTTTGTGGCTGTAGCTGTGACGGGGCAGATGCCAATCCCAGACATACATACACACACACACACACACATACATATATATATATATGAAACCCGACTTTGGTGCGAAGATCGCCGACCGCATGGCCGATCCCACACTAGGATCGGGTCAGGTTTCATGAAACCCGACTCTGCCAAAAGTCGGCGACTTTTGAAATTGTCCGATCAGTTTGCCCTAGCGGAAGGAAAGTGACAATAATGAAAGGATGAACGCGGCCTAGTGGGGAGAGCTAGGCTGGTGATGATAAGAGCCAGGAAGGATTAAAGGTACAAGACGGCAGAACACCATTGAACTGCATTGTGAACTTATTTTATGATTTAATAAAGGTTTTCACCTTTAATCCTTCTTGGCTCTTATCATCACCTGCCTAACACTCCCCATTAGACCGCGTTCATCCTTTCATTATTATCATCAGACATCATATGACATTCTCCCAATACTCTTCTGGATAATCCAAATGCTTTCTAGCAAATTTCAGATGGTCCCAGACATGTAGTGGCTTAAGCAGGGAGACACGTCTGGCACTGCAGGACCTGAGTGTTATGGATCTGCAACACAGGACTAAGGTAGGAATGAGCAACCAATTCTGGTGAATAGACCCACCGACGATCCTAGGTTAACCCTGCTGTTCTGTTGGTCAAAAATGACCGACTTTGAACTTCAATATTCTTTAAAATATTCAAGATGCGGCTCTGAAACCCGTGGCCGACCGACCCATCCTCATTTAAGTCAATCAACCACAAGTTTCAGAACCGCATCTTGAACACCCCAAAAAATACCAAAGTTCAAAATAGGTCTCCCCAGACCGAACAGAACAGCAGGGTTAATCTCAAGGTAAGACCTATAGATAAGGCGAAGGGGTTCCCTTAAAAGAACTAAGAACTGAGTACAAAAACGGGTCACCTCCTAATAGAAAACACAGAGAAGGCTGCAGAAACCAATAGAAGTGTGATGTGCTGCTGCAGTGCAGTATGGAGCAATCTCCACCAGGGGGTGCTGGATAAGGATAGGAGGCTGCACACACAGCACAGCTACACTGAACAACAACACAGGTGTCACAGGTAATGAAAGGGACATGAAACAAGCCAAGGTCATACACGGAGATAGCAGCGCGGTACAGAAGGGGTGAGCAGAGAATCGTCGGGGGCAAGCAAGATGTCAGAACCTACCGGGAATGTGGTAACCAAAACGTGAGGCGTAAGACAGAGTCGGGGTACAGGCCAAAGGTCAGAACAAGTAACAAACGGGTGCAGTCAGTCAGAGGCAAAGAGGAACACTTAGAACAGGGATCCAGGTCAGGAGCTCAAACAGTGCAGGATGAACTTATAGCTGACACTGGCCCCCAGGCTGCAGAGGACTTAAATAGTACAGCCAGCTCCAGGGTGAGGCAGAGAGGATTAACTCCCACATGACCAGTCCAGAGACAAGAGAGCTGAACATAATCTCAGAACTGGATCATGACAAGAAGACAGCAGAATCAGAGGTACAAGCACTGCAGAAATAACACACACAGAACACAAAGCAAAGCACCAAGCTAGAGCTCAAGCAGGTTAACACTGTTGTCCAGCAAGGACTGGGAGGCAGGTGCTGGTTATTAAAGAGTGATACAAACACCTGACCCAAGACAAACCCAGCACCAGAGGAAAAAGACCAGCAGCCAGTACTCTACAAGAAAATGGCAGATAGTCACAAACTAAACAGATTCTAACACTGAGTCCCTGGTGGCATAGTGTTTTACTGATGGTAGCCTTTGTTACTGTCGTCCCAGCTCTATGCAGACCATTCACTAGATCTCCCTGTGTGGTTCTGGGATTTTTGCTCACCATTCTTGTGATCATTTTGACCCCACGGGGTGAGTTCTTGCGTGGAGCCCCAGATCAAGGGAGATTATCAGTGGTCTTGTATGGCTTCCATTTTCTTATTATTGCTCCCACAGTTCATTTCATCACACCAAGCTGCTTGCCTATTGCAGATTCAGTCTTCTCAGCCTGGTGCAGGGTTACAATTTTGATTCTGGTGTCCTTCAACAGCTCTTTGGTCTTAACCTTAGTGGAACTTGGAGTGTGACTGTTTGAGGTTGTGGACAGGTGTCTTTTATACTGATAGCATGATCAAACAGGTGCCATTACTACAGATAATGAGTGGAGGACATAGAAGCCTCTTAAAGAAGTTACAGGTCTGTGAGAGCCAGAAATCGTGCATGTTTTTAGGTGACCAAATACTTATTTTCCCCCATATTTTGCTAATTAAATCTTGCCAAATCAGACAAGGTGATTTTCTGGATTTGTTTTCTCATTTTGACTTTCATAAAGGGGTCTACCTATGCTGTCAATTACAGGCCTCTCTCATCTTTTTAAGTGGGAGAACTTTCACAACTAGTCGCTGACTAAATACTTTTTTCCCCACTGTATATCCTAAACAAAGTCTAGTCAGATGCTATCTCTATTGTCACTAAATGATTATTAATCGGTAGTATCCCATAAGCAAATGGGAAACACTTCTCTAGATATCCACCAAGCAAGCATAAACAGCAGCATCAATACATGCTATTATAGCACGTTAAACACAAAACCATATTGGCATTTCATAATACAAACAAGTAGTCATGAGCGAGTGTGCTAATTACTCTAGTTTTCTGAGCATGCTCAGGTGTTCTCTTTCTACCCAATCACTTTCACATAATTCAATGAAGGTAATAGAAGGAACGCTCAGGTGGGTATAAAATAGTTGTTAGAAAGTAATGTAAATTTGATACATAATTCAATTTGATAGAGAGTCCATAGAACAAGGACACATATCATGGCAAGTACATAACAGTCCAAGTATCATATAAGCCATACAGGACAGCACCAGGTATCCATTAAAGGAAGCATTCATAGGAGAATATTTCATTCAGGATTTTGGGCACCAATGAATCAAGTCTGAAGGTCCACTCACATTCTTTTGCAAAATGGGCATATTCAGATCTCTTTTCCTTGTCAAGAACTTCACTCCACCTATAATACAGAAGGAGATCTCACCCATTCTCCCACAATGCAATTGATTTATATGTCAGGCGATCGGGGTGTCACGTCGATGACGAATGTCCCCCAGGTGTTCCCCTACCCTCCGTCGGAACTCTCTTGTCTTTTTCCCAATGTAATCTAGAGGGCAGGTACGTGGTTTATATACCACCCCATTTGTTTTACAATTGTAGAAGTCCTTGGTGAAAAATGTCTTTTCAGACACAGAACAGGAAAAATCACTTGCAGAGGGTGATCCATCTGCAAATGCTGTAGTCCCCGCATCTAAAGAACTTGCCTATTTTTCAGTCTAACCATATTCCTCTGGTGGGCAACTTTTCATACAGGCTATGCACAAGTTTGTCCTTTATTGATCAGCTCTTCCTGCACGTCACACTGAATGATCATGGTATTGAATCCACCAAATCAGGATCCGATAACAGGATATGCCAATGTCTTTTTAAGACATCGTAGATCTTATTTGCTTGATTATCATATGTCCCAATGATCTTGGTGTGGTTATCCTGTATTTTTACCTTATTCGATTGGATGAGATGTTCTCTATCCTGATTGCATGCATACCCATATGCTCCTTTCAGAATCTGAGGAAAGTAATTCAGCACCTACAGTACAGACCAAAAGTTTGGACACACCTTCTCATTTAAAGATTCTTCATGACTATGAAAATTGTACATTCACACTGAAGGCATCAAAACTATGAATTAACACATGTGGAATTATATACTTAACAAAAAAGTGTGAAACAACTGAAATTACCGTATATACTCGAGTATAAGCCGACCCGAGTATAAGCCGACCCCCCCCTAATTTTGCCACAAAAAACTGGGAAAACTTAATGACTCAAGTATAAGCCTAGGGTGGGAAATGCAGCAGCTACCAGTAAATATCAAAAGTAAAAATAGATACCAATAAAAGTAAAATTAATTGAGACATCAGTAGGTTAAGTGGTTTTGAATATCCATATTGAATCAGGAGCCCCATATAATGCTACATAAAGTTTATGATGGCCCCATAAGATGCTCCATATTAAAATATGCCCCATATAATCCTGCATAAAGGTTAATAATGGCCCCATAAGATGCTCCATAGACACATTTGCTCAATATAATGCTGCACAAACGTTGATCATGGCCCCATACAGACACTTACCCCATATAGACAGTTGCCCCATATAGTGCTGCACAAATGTTATGGCCCCATGCAGACACTTTCCCCATATAGTGCTGCAGAAACGTTATGGCCCAATAGAGACAATTGCCCCATATAGTGCTGCATAAACGTTATGGCCCCATATAGACACTTGCCCCATATAGTGCTGCACAAATGTTGTGGCCCCATACAGTGCTGCACAAACGTTATGGCCCCATACTGTGCTGCACAATCGTTATTGCCCCATATAGTGCTGCGCAAACGTTATGGCCCCATATAGTGCTGCACAAACGTTATGGCCTCATATAGTGCTGCAGAAATCATATTTTAAATGCCCTAACATTAAAAAAATACTTTGTTTAAAACCAAGACAATCTGCCGTAACCCAACAAAAACAAACACAACAAAAAGTGCTCAGACAAAAGCAACCAAAATCTAAAGGGAAAAAGACTAGACAGCCCTAGCTCAAGCACCTATATTCGCCCCTGCCTGACTGCGGAGGTTGGCACCCTAGGGGGGAACGTTGAGGCGCCCCCGCTCCACGATGGCTGACCCTAGTGGCCCTGATAAACCCTACCACCGCTAGTGAGAGCCTCTACCCACAAGCTAGAGGATCCTCTAACACTAAACAGAGGACTGCCTGTGCTAGGGAAAAGCTAGGTCCCCAATATTATTAAAAACAATGTATGAACACATGGCAGGTATTATTTGGGACACCAGATGATACCGCACTCTAGGAGATCACTTATGTACCAGCCTGAGTGATCTATATATCACTCTTATAGATATCCCCTTTGGTAAAGCAAGGGTCACAAGATCACCTATATATCACACACAGATAAATGCAGTATAGGATAATATTTATATTTGACTAGATATATGTGTCATTATATGCAGTACAGGATAAATTTGACTAGTGAGATGCGTCATTAGTTTATATCCCCTGCAAAAACCGATCCGGTACTAATACCATAAACACCTTGCATAGACACCATAATATATGGGATACATAGATACTCATCTCCCGATGTGTCAGCAGTGGCTCCCCATACGCCCTTATTATTTAGCGCCTCTATGCGTTTCGCCCATCCAGGCTCATCAGGAGGCCTGATGCAGAGATGATATGTGTCATATCTGATGGTAAGCAATCTGCCCAAAGAAAAATACCTGCTTTTGTAATCCCCGCCAACTCCATCATACAGGAGGCCCCTCCTTTCCATTTCCTGTAGCGTCCAGGGCCATCAGCTGCGCATGTTCGCTCTGGAGCGCAAACAATGCCGAAGGCTCCTCCATCTCATCCCCAACAGCATCCCAACTCGTCACTGCGACCGCACGCCACCAGCAGCAGCCGGCCCTCCGGTGACGCCGATCCATGACCACTTCCAGTCCCAGGGCTCTGCAGCATGCAACAATGCATAGCAAGGAGCGACCGAGTGAGCCGAATGGAGCAGACTGCGCATGTTGCCTATATGATAAGTTACCCTGGCAACAGTACACAGCGAGGAGCGGCGGACAATCACCCACCGTCCATGATCCTAGACAATCATATACAACACAGGGGTACTGCAGATACGAGCGCCTAGGCGCTAAGTATGCATAATGCCAGACCACCCCCTTCATGTTTGCTAGGCACCTAAAAACGCTGCCTGATCACTACATGAACTGCAGCTCCCATTATAGACACCGGATCCGATCATATGAGCTACACCATAGTTCCAGCAGCGCCGTATGTAAGATTTCACAACCCACGCCTAGCTCATACTATTTAAAGGGATACACAGGCATTATAGGTGCATCATATCTGCGCATTCACTGGGGGTTGCCCTGCCACCAGCTCTGGCATAAAGCCAGCACCGGGAGCCATACTTGTTGAAATACCACCGGCTTGTCAATATGTCCGTGTTTATATTCATTATTAAATCCGAGGGGAGGTGGCTATAAGGCACACATATATCCGTTCCGGATATTCCGACAGATACAAGACACAGCATACCTATTTCCCACTATCCTCCTCATAGGGAGGAAGGAGGGGGAAAGGTACATACAGAAGCGGCATGGGCACTATGACTCCGTTTCTAGCAGTAAATCCAGCACAGGTTCAACCACCTGTGGCCTCCTCCTCATCCTCTGCCTCTTTTTTGGAGCGAAGTGCGAGAACAGGTTATCAACTTAGAACCCGGTTCAATTGAACAGGGGCCAAATCATAAACCTGTCCTCGCACACACTCTCAAGGGAAGAATATGGTATACTCCAGAGGGGCCTCAATTTTGTTCCAACGAACCACTTCAACTGTTTTGAGTGGACTGAAGACCTCAACCTATTGGGCAGCACGGTGGTGCAGTGGTTAGCACAGCAGCCTTCCAGCGCTGGGGTCCTGGGTTCTAATCCCACCCAGGACAACATCTGCAAAGAGTTTGTATGTTCTCTCCGTGTTTGTGTGGGTTTCCTCCGGGCACTCTGGTTTCCTCCCACATTCCAAAGACATACTGATAGGGATTCTAGATTGTGAGCCCCATCGGGGTATGAAGCCCTATATGGTCTGCTTCAGGAGAGTATTAGGGCCCCTGAGGAAGGAAAAGGTCCATTTACCTCCTTAAGAAATAAAAGTATGAGAATTCCACCACAGGGAGATACGGGAAATATTGACCTATTCTCGTTATTGGTAAAAAGGGACCTCAAGAAACTTGGAAAAAAGGATTGCGATACTGAGGATAATCTTACAGAGAGTGAAAGGGGGGCATTGGATACCCTTAGAAAAAATGACCAACTTATTGTAAAACCCTCAAAGGGGGAAATTTAGTCCTCATGGACTATTCTGAATATCGCACTATGTGCACCACCATCTTGCAGGATAGGACAACATACGAGATACTTGAAAGTAACCCACTTGAGGTCTTTAAGAGCGAATTGAGGCTAATTCTGGAGGAAGCTATATCCCATAAACTGATTTCACCAAGTGAATTTGACTTTATGTTACCAAAGTGTCCCCTGGTGGCGACATTCTATACACTCCCCAAGGTACACAAGGGGTGCCACCCCCTCAAAGGACGTCCGATCGTCTCGGGGGTGGACTTCCTAACAAAACTGTGGAATATATATTGACCAGGTTCTCTGTCCCTTTGTCACCTCCATCCCGTCCTATCTGAGGGACACATCTGATCTGTTACTTAAATTAGAAGGAATGCATTTGGGGGAAGATGCGTGGTTAGCTTCGATCGATATTGAAGCACTTTACAGTAGTATTCCGCATCAAGCAGGGATAGAAGGGGTGAGATATTTTCTGCAACAAAGATCAGTCACGTGTTGGGAGCACAATGAGTTTGTGCTCAGCATTCTCAGGTATATCCTCACCCATAATGCATTCAGTTTTGATGGGAAATACTTCCACCAGCCCAGGGGCACTGCGATGGGGTGTCCCTGTGCCCTGTCGTATGCAAATATGTTCCTGGGCTGGTGGGAGGAGAACATAGTTTTTGGAGGTGATGACAGATGGTGGGATGAGTATATATCTATTTGGTATAGATATATTGATGATGTTTTTTTGGTGTGGACTGGTTCCAAGGAGGGGTTTGAAGCATTTATGAGACATCTAAACGTGAATGATGTGGGTCTTATGTTCATCTCTGAAATTGCGGATAATTGTTAAAGAACTAAATGGGGGGATTGCCACCAGTATCTATAGAAAACCGATGAGTACAAACAGCCTGCTACATTGGCAGAGTCACCACCCGGCCTCCCTCAAAAGAGGGATCCCTAAGGGTCAGTTCCTCAGGTTGAGGAAGAACTGCTCCAGATACAACATGTTTAAAAGCCAAGCAGGGGACATGTATAACAGATTCAATGAGAAGGGATACCCGAGGCATGTTGTTAACAGAGCTTATGATGCTGCTAAAAAAGCAGACAGACAAGCCCTTCTGCAGAAACACACAAGAGAGGGTTCAGATGACATTCTGAGGATCATTGGTACATTTGATACACAACATCAGGAGATCAGGAGGATCTTCTCTAGGCATTGGGACGTACTTAGATTTGATCCGGACCTCAGGGACCTTGTGGGAGAGCGTCCCAATATCACATTTAGAAAGGGCAAATCCATTAGGGACATGTTGGTCCATAGCCAGTACCAGAGACTGAAGCCAAGGGACACATGGTTAAATAGGAGACCATGTAGTTTCTTTAAGTGTGGGGACTGCAGCTTATGTAAATGGATGAGACCCTGTAAAAGGTTCCAAAGCTCCACTACGGGCAAAACCTTTTATCAGCATGAATTCTCCAATTGCAAAACAGAAGGTGTAGTGTATGTGGCATCCTGCTCCTGTCTGAGAGATTACGTGGGAAAGACTAAGAGGGAGTTTAGGAGAAGAGTGGGGGAGCATATGGGAGATATCCGCAATAAAAGAGACACCCCACTGGCCAAACACATGCACACCTACCACAGTGGGGATCCAACGGATGTGAGATTCACGATCCTAGAGGTGGTCAAGGTGAATCCAAGGGGGGGTAACCATGACAGAATGATCTTAAAAATGAGAATGCGAGTGGATCTTCAGGTTGCAGTCTCTGGAACCGAAGGGACTCAATGAGCAGATATCATATACGTGCTTTCTGTAATTTTTGATAGGTGGGGGCCAACCTAAATGCGAGTAGACTTTGAGTCTTGGTCCTCTTTAAGATAACTGAGCCATACCAGAATCTTGATGGATTCCCTATATTCTGGGGAATCACATGGATCTCCATGATATATCAAAGAGGGTATCGTCCCTATGCATATCCTTATATATACCTGCCTTAAGCACTTACCGTCTTATTTCACCTATTGGTTCTGTTACCATAGTTTTGACATAAATTCTTTTGCTGTCTTGTTCATTTCCTAAGCTCCCTATGAGGAGGATGGTGGGAAATAGGTATGCTGTGTCTTGTATCTGTCGGAATATCCGGAACGGATATATGTGTGCCTTACAGCCACCGCCCCTCGGATTTAATAATTAATATAAACACGGACATATTGACAAGCCGGTGGTATTTCAACAAGTATGGCTCCCGATGCTGGCTTTATGCCAGAGCTGGTGGCAGGGCAACCCCCAGTGAATGCGCAGATATGATGCACCTATAATGCCTGTGTATCCCTTTAAATAGTATGAGCTAGACGTGGGTTGTGAAATCTTACATATGGCGCTGCTGCCTAGCAAACATGAAGGGGGTGGTCTGGCATTATGCATACTTAGCGCCTAGGCGCTCGTATCTGCAGTACCCCTGTGTTGTATATGGTTGTCTAGGATCATGGACGGTGGGTGATTGTCCGCCGCTCCTTGCTGTGTACTGTTGCCAGGGTAACTTATCATAGAGGCGACATGCGCAGTCTGCTCCATTCAGCTCACTCGGTCGCTCCTTGCTGTGCATTGTTGCCAGGATAACCTATTGTAGAGGTGACATGCGCAGTTTGATCCATCATGTGCGCTCTGCATGCAGCAGAGCCCTGGGACCGGAAGTGGTCATGGATCGGCGTCACCGGAGGGCCGGCTGCTGTTGGTGGCGTGCGGTCCAGGGTGGGCATGCGCTGTGACGAGTTGGGACGCTGTTGGGGATGAGATGGAGGAGCCTTCGGCTTTGTTTGCGCTCCAGAGCGGACATGCGCAGCTGATGGCCCTGAACGCTACAGGAAATGGAAAGGAGGGGCCTCCTGTATGATGGAATTGGCGGGGATTACAAAAGCAGGTATTTTTCTTTGGGCAGATTGCTTACCATCAGATATGACACATATCATCTCTGCATCAGGCCTCCTGATGAGCCCGGATGGGCGAAACGCGTAGAGGCGCTAAATAATAAGGGCGTATGGGGAGCTACTGCTGACACATCGGGAGATGAGTATCTATGTATCCCATATACAGGTCCTTCTCAAAAAATTAGCATATAGTGTTAAATTTCATTATTTACCATAATGTAATGATTACAATTAAACTTTCATATATTATAGATTCATTATCCACCAACTGAAATTTGTCAGGTCTTTTATTGTTTTAATACTGATGATTTTGGCATACAACTCCTGATAACCCAAAAAACCTGTCTCAATAAATTAGCATATCAAGAAAAAGTTCTCTAAACGACCTATTACCCTAATCTTCTGAATCAACTAATTAACTCTAAACACATGCAAAAGATACCTGAGGCTTTTATAAACTCCCTGCCTGGTTCATTACTCAAAACCCCCATCATGGGTAAGACTAGCGACCTGACAGATGTCAAGAAGGCCATCATTGACACCCTCAAGCAAGAGGGTAAGACCCAGAAAGAAATTTCTCAACAAATAGGCTGTTCCCAGAGTGCTGTATCAAGGCAGCTCAATGGTAAGTCTGTTGGAAGGAAACAATGTGGCAGAAAACGCTGTACAACGAGAAGAGGAGACCGGACCCTGAGGAAGATTGTGGAGAAGGACCGATTCCAGACCTTGGGGAACCTGAGGAAGCAGTGGACTGAGTCTGGTGTGGAAACATCCAGAGCCACCGTGCACAGGCGTGTGCAGGAAATGGGCTACAGGTGCCGCATTCCCCAGGTAAAGCCACTTTTGAGCTACAGAGAAGCAGCACTGGACTGTTGCTAAGTGGTCCCAAGTACTTTTTTCTGATGAAAGCAAATTTTGCATGTCATTCGGAAATCAAGGTGCCAGAGTCTGGAGGAAGACTGGGGAGAAGGAAATGCCAAAATGCCTGAAGTCCAGTGTCAAGTACCCACAGTCAGTGATGGTGTGGGGTGCCATGTCAGCTGCTGGTGTTGGTCCACTGTGTTTCATCAAGGGCAGGGTCAATGCAGCTAGCTATCAGGAGATTTTGGAGCACTTCATGCTTCCATCGGCTGAAATGCTTTATGGAGATGAAGATTTCATTTTTCAGCACGACCTGGCACCTGCTCACAGTGCCAAAACCACTGGTAAATGGTTTAGTGACCATGGTATTACTGTGCTCAATTGGCCTGCCAACTCTCCTGACCTGAACCCCATAGAGAATCTGTGGGATATTGTGAAGAGAAAGTTGAGAGACGCAAGACCCAACACTCTGGATGAGCTTAAGGCCGCTATTGAAGCATCCTGGGCCTCCATAACATCTCAGCAGTGTCACAGGCTGATTGCCTCCATGCCACGCCGCATTGAAGCAGTCATTTCTGCCAAAGGATTCCCGACCAAGTATTGAGTGCATAACTGAACATTATTATTTGTTGGTTTTTTTGTTTGTTATTAAGAAACACTTTTATTTGATTGGATGGGTGAAATATGCTAATTTATTGAGACAGGTTTTTTGGCTTATCAGGAGTTGTATGCCAAAATCATCAGTATTGAAACAATAAAAGACCTGACAAATTTCAGTTGGTGGATAATGAATCTATAATATATGAAAGTTTAATTTAATTTAAATAATGAAATTTAACACTATATGCTAATTTTTTGAGAAGGACCTGTATTATGGTGTCTATGCAAGGTGTTTATGGTATTAGTACCGGATCGGTTTTTGCAGGGGATATAAACTAATGACACATCTAACTAGTCAAATTTATCCTGTACTGCATATAATGACACATCTATCTAGTCAAATATAAATATTATCCTATACTGCATTTATCTGTGTGTGATGTATAGGTGATCTTGTGACCCTTGCTTTACCATAGGGGATATCTATAAGAGTGATATATAGATCACTCAGGCTGGTACATAAGTGATCTCCTAGAGTGCGGTATCATCTGGTGTCCCAATTAATACCTGCCATGTGTTCATACATTGTTTTTAATAATATTGGGGACCTTGCTTTTCACTAGCACAGGCAGTCCTCTGTTTAGTGTTAGAGGATCCTCTAGCTTGTGGGTAGAGGCTCTCACTAGCGGCGGTAGGGTTTATCAGGGCCACTAGGGTCAGCCATCGTGGAGCGGGGGCGCCACATCTTTCCCCTTTAGGGTGCCAACCTCCGCAGTCAGGCAGAGGCGAATATAGATGCTTGAGCTAGGGCTGTCTAGTCTTTTTCCCTTTAGATTTTGGTTGTTTTTGTCTGAGCACTTTTTGTTGTGTTTGTTTTTGTTGGGTTACGGCAGTTTGCCTTGGTTTTAAACAATAAAGTATTTTTTAATGTGAGGGCATTTAAAATATGATTTATACTTTTTCCCCTATTATATGAATATATTTTTGAAGAGTACTCATATAGTGCTGCACAAACGTTATGGCCCCATCGATGTTCCATACAGACACTTGCCCCATTTGCTGTTGCTGCGATAAAAAAATTAAAAAATCACATACTTACCTCTCCGTCGCTGAGGCCCCTGGCACTTTCAATATTCACCTGCTCCTCATTCCGGCGCCGCTCCATCTTCAGCATCTTCTGCATTGACATTCAGGCAGAGGGCGCGCACTAACCACGTCATCGCGCCCTCTGACCTGAGCGTCAGTGCTGAATACAGAGCAGTGCCGGAACGAGGAGGTGGGAGGTGGAGCCGCATATTCATTACTCTAATGAGCGGTACCATGTGACCGCTCAGTACAGGAAGAAGCTGTCAGCGCCGGGGAAAAGACGTGCAGGGACTGCACCAGGAGCAGGTGAGTATAATTAGATAGCCCCCGCTCCCCCTCCCCTGCCGACCCCTGGGTATGACTCGAGTATAAGCCGAGAGGGGGACTTTCAGCCCCAAAAAGTGGGCTGAAAATCTCGGCTTATTCTCGAGTACATGCGGTATGTCTTATATTCTAGGTTCTTCAAAGTAGCCACCTTTTGCTTTGATGACTGCTTTGCACACTCTTGGCATTCTTTTGATGAGCTTCAAGAGGTAGTCACCGGGAATGGTCTTCCAACAATCTTGAAGGAGTTCCCAGAGATGCTTAGCACTTGTTGGCCCTTTTGCCTTCACTCTGCGGTCAGCTCACCCCAAACCATCTCAATTTGGTTCAAGTCTGGTGACTGTGGAGGCCAGGTCATCTGGCGTAGCACCCCATCACTCTCCTTCTTGGTCAAATAGCCCTTACATAGCCTCTTGGTCTTCCTTTCCTGGGGCAGTCCTCATGTGAGCCAGTTTATTTGTAGCGCTTTATGGTTTTTGCCACTGCACTTGGGGACACTTTCTAAGTTTGCTCAATTTTTCAGACTGACTGACCTTCATTTCTTAAAGTGATGATGGCCACTTGTTTTTCTTTACTTAGCTGCTTTTTTCTTGCCATAATACAAATTCTAACAGTCTGATCAGTAGGACTATCAGCTGTGTATCCACCAGACTTCTACACAACACAACTGATGGTCCCAGCCCCATTTATAAGGTAAGAAATCCCACTTATTAAACCTGACAGGGCACACCTGTGAATTGAAAACCATTCCTGGTGACTACCTCTTGAAGCTCATCAAGAGAATGCCAAGATGGTGCAAAGCAGTCATCAAAGCAAAAGATGGCTACTTTGAAGAACCTAGAATATAAAACATAATTTCAGTTGTTTCACACTTTTTTGTTAAGTATATAATTCTACATGTGTTACTTCATAGTTTTGATGCCTTCAGTGTGAATATACAATTTTCATAGGCATGAAAATACAGAAAAATCTTTAAATAAGAAAGTGTGTCCAAACTTTTGGTCTGTACTGTATATATAATTGAAATGGAAGTTTATATACGCTATATAAAAAGACACATATGCATGTTTTTCCCAATGTACAAAATGAAACCAGAATAAACCTTTCCGTTTTAAGTCAAGTAGGATTACCATAATTACTAATATTTGCCAAATGCCAAAATAAAAAGAGAGAGAATGTTTAAGGCATTTTTAATACTTACTGCAAAATCAAAAGTTTACATACACTAAGATTACTATGCCTTTAAACAATTCTGAACTGCCCAAATGATTATGCCATGTGTTTGGAAGCTTTTGATAGTTTTTTTTTAGCAACATCTGAGTTAATTAGAGACACACCTGTGGATGTGTTTTAATGCACACCTGAAACACACTGCTTCTTTGTGTAGCATCTTAGAAAAGTCTAAAGAAATCAGCGAAGGCTGGGTTCACATTGCGTTAATAGCAGCCCGTTAAACACATACGTTAGCGGGCTGCTATTAATGCAAGTGCCGTTACGGCAGCACGCTGGCGCAGATAGAGCATCTGCTAGCGGTGACGGACCCGGAAATGCTGCAGCCCGCGTCTCAGGGTCCGTCACTCAATGACGGCACATGGCTAGCGCACGCCCATTGTGGGCGTGCGCTAGTGATGCATCCGACATTGGAGTCAATGGTGGCGCTAGCGGACTACGTTACACCGCGTTATGCCGCGGTGTAACATAGTCCGTCTAACGGACGCCACACACGCAATGTGAAACCAGCCTAAGATAATAGCAAGATAATTGTGGACTTGCACAAGGTTGGCTCATCCTTGGGTACAATTTTAAGATACCTGAAGTTGCCTTGTTCATCTGCATGAACAATTATATGCAAGTGCAAACAAGATGGGAATGTCCAGCCATCATACCTCTCATGAAGGAGACGGGTTCTGTATCCCAGAGATGAATGTGCTTTGGTCCGACATGTGCATTTCAACCCAAGGACAATAGCAAAAGACCTTGTGAAGATGATGGCTGAAACTGTTAAGATTGTGTCAATATCCACAGTGAAATGAGTAATATATGAACATGGGCTGAAAGGCCACTCTGCCAGGAAAAAGCCATTACTCCAAAAAAAAAAAACATAAAAAGCCAGATTAATGTTTAAAAATGCACCCAGGAACAAAGACTTTAATATTTGGAGTCATGTTCTGTGGTCTAATGAAACTAAAATTGACATTTTTGGGCATAACAACCATCATTTGTTTTGAAGGAAAAATCGAGAAGCTTGGAAGTCTAAGAAAACCTAAGAAAAAACATCCCAACTGTGAAATAGCATCATATTGTGAGGTTGTACTTTACAAAATAGATGGCATCATGACAAAAGAAAATTATGTGGCAACACTGAAGCAACATCTCAAGACATCAGCCAGGAAGTTAAAGCTTGGGCAGAAATGGTTCTTCGAAATCGACAGCGACCATACTGTCAACATGGTACAAAGTGGTTTATGGATAACAAATTCAATGTTTTGGAGTGGTCATCACAAAGCCCTGATCTCAATTCTATTGAAAATTTAAGGACAAAGCTTAAAAGGCAGGTGCGAGCAAGGCGAACTACAAACCTGGATCAGTTACAAACCTGGATCAGTTACACTAGTTTTGTCAGGCGAAATAGGCCAAAATTCCGACCAACTATTGTGAGATCTTGTGGAAGGCTATCCCATTTAGATATTGAGAACAACATGCTTGTGTCTTTTTATATAGAGTGTGTAAACTTCTGATTTCAACTGTGTTAGGGCTAGCTGAACGCACCAAATAATTAGAGTAAAGGAATCAGGTGCGTTCGCAGCCCGGGGTCCACCGTGCAGGGATGGAACCTGCTAAGTAATGACGGACTATATGGCGGTACAATGAGGATACACACGGGTTAGCTTCACCCTGTGTGAAAGAAGCGAACCCTGTTGCGTCACAGGGCCGAAGTACCGCACGTAACACAACCAATAATTAAATAGCACGAGAGTGCATGCGATGCCGCACTGGCGGACACCACTAACCACCCAGACTTGGGTTTGAAAAGCGCGGTGATAGCGCATGGCGCCGCACTGGCGGTCACAGCAATAGACAATGTTAGTGTACCAGTGTTGGTTACAAGTTGGGCGCTAGATTACAATCATCCTCCTTACGCGAGAATTCAAACACAAGAGAGGGGATGATTCATGAGCGACTTTCACTCACAACACACACACATAAACAAGTGTATACTAGTGCATGGCCATGCGGCCATGCGAACCTTTTATAGCTGCAGCATGAACAGGACCTTCCCAGATGAACCAATGGGAGGCTGCCACAGAAGTTGAGCACCTTCAGGACCTTCCTGGAGGACCAATGGGATCTGCTGCAGTATCTTAGCATGTGACCCTCGATCTCCAACGGGAGATCTTGCCCTGGGCATGCTCAGAAGGGGAAAAGCAGGACTTAGCCCCAAAGGCGTCTGCTCGCCGCTGCCCAGCACAGGCTTCAATGGCAGAAGCTGGAAAAGCAGCAGTAACCCTTTCCACAGAGTGAGACTGAGCAAGACGCTGGGACAGGCTCCACTGCGACTGATGCAGAATGAGAGAACGCAGACATGGTTCGAGATTCCCCCTGTGCAGCGGTGGGAACTCAACTCCTAACATTACCCCCTTCTTAGGGCCCCCCTCCTTGGGCCTCGCTACGCTCAAAGGCTGCAATGAGCAGCAGAGCCCGAATGTGCTCCACAGGTTCCCAGGTATTTTTTGCCACGTACTACCTTGCACCCCACGATAGCATTCACCTCGCAGTCATCCGTGGACGAACCCTATGTCCCGGCAGATGACTCAGAAAACCGGGACATATAGATGGGCTTTAAGAGGGAAATGTGGAAGGTGTCGGTGATATCAAGGCGCAGAGGAACAGCCAAATGGTAGACCACAGGGTTAACGTGTTCCAGAACCTTGAAAGGACCAATGTAGCGAGGTGCAAACTTAGTGGACTCAACTCGCAGCCTGATATTACGGGCGGAGAGCCACACTAAGTCGCCAGGAGCGAAGGTCAGAGCGGGGCGCCGGTGAGCATTGGCAGAAACCCTCATTCTCTCCTTGGAAGCCCGAATGGCATCCTGTGTGCGGTCCCAAATGTCAAGTGCCTCCACTGCCCAGTCTGCCACCCTAGAATCAGTGGTTGACACGGGCATGGGCACAGGGACATGGGGATCCAGGCAGTAATTAAGGAGAAAAGGACCTCCTGACGAAACTGCGGGGGCAGTGAAACGCACGTCGAGGTGCACTACGGGACCACTATCTGGGGTTACATCATGGCTGCAGGTAATATATCAGTTCTTTATGGCGTGTGTTATAATTAGATTGTATAATCATTCTATGGGCACTACATAGCCGTTGCCATTGGACCATTAGCGTGGCTATCACCTTAGCTGGATATTCCTTAGGGAAACGAGTATTATTGTGACTTGCCTTTCTGATACCTTTAGATTTATACTACGTACGGTTCATCTTAGATCCGGGGAGGTGAGTGCAGTTATTGATTGCCAGTGTGGCTATAACTTTAGTCAGATGTCCTTTCAGGATACCTATACTACTGTGGCTTGCCCCACCAATATTGTTGTATTTATATCTATTATTATTTTTTGGTGTATGGTTCGCTTTGAATCTGATTTGGAACTGTGTTATCATATATAGCAACCGTGTGACACTGGTATTTTTGGATATTATAATATGTATGAGACACAGTTCTGAACTGGTTCTAGGTGTAACCGCTAGTGGTATGTGCTATTTCTAGTTTTGGTGATGTATATTCCAGATGAATTGTGGTCCCTATCGGCTTTTTGCTAATATACAGCCTGTCTTACTCTCCCCCTATTTTTAGGGTACTGTTAGTGTTTGTACATTTATATATATTTTTGTGATTTCATGTTTGTATTTATGGATATATATATATATGTGTGCTTAATAAATTTATACATTTCTACATAGATTGTACCTTCCTTATTCTCTATTGGGTATAGGTTAGTAGCGGAAGGGATCACTTGGTGATCATATGTTAGGCTGTTTCACCGTAGTTGTTACGTATTTAAGGAGAAAAGGAGTCTGCCCAGTGAAATCGGCTATGGTGTTGTTCAGAGCAAATTCTGCCAAAGATAGCAAAGATGCCCAGTCATCCTGCCTAGCAGAGACAAAATGTTGAAAATATGTCACCAGAGTCTGGTTCGCCCTCTCTGCCATTTGTCTCGGGATGATATGCAGAGGAGAGATTTAGTTCTATGCTGAGTAGTGTTGAGCATTCTGATACTGGAAGTATCGGTTATCGGCCGATACTTGCTGTATCGGAATTCCGATACCGAGTTCTGATATTTTTGTGATATCGGAAATCGGTATCAGAGTGTGCGGTGCGTATGGTTCCAAGGGTCTGGAGGAGAGGAAACTCTCCTTCAGGCCCTGGGATCCATATTAAAGGGAACCTGTCACCCCGAAAAATGCGTGTGAGGTAAGCCCACCGGCATCAGGGGCTTATCTGCAGCATTCTGTAATGCTGTAGATAAGCCCCCGATGTTACCTGAAAAAGGAGAAAAAGATGTTAGATTATACTCACCCAGGGGCGGTCCCGCAGCTGGTCAGGTCGGATGGGCGTCTCTGGTCCGCTGCGGCGCCTCCCATCTTCATTACAAGACGTCCTCTTCTGATCTTCAGCCACGGCTCCGGCGCAGGCGTACTTTGCTCTGCCCTCTTGAGGGCAGAGGATAGTACTGCAGTGCGCAGGTGCCGGAAAGGTCAGAGGCCCGGCGCCTGCGCACTGCAGTACTTTGTCTGCCCTCAACAGGGCAGAGCAAAGTACGCCTGCGCCGGAGCCGTGGCTGAAGATCGTCTTGTAATGAAGATGGGAGGCGCCGCTGCGGACATGGAGACGCCCATCTGACCTGACCAGCAGCCGGACCGCCCCTGGGTGAGTATAATCTAACGTCTTTTTCTCCTTTTTCAGGTAACATCGGGGGCTTATCTACAGCATTACAGAATGCTGCAGATAAGCCCCTGATGCCGGTGGGCTTACCTCAACCACGATTTTCAGGGTGACAGGTTCCCTTTAATGTAAAAAATAAAGAATAAAAATAAAAAATATGGCTATACTCACCCCTCCGAAGAACCCTGGCAGTCACCGCTGCAAGCATCCGCCTCCATTCCTGAGAATGTAGTGAGATGACGTCGCAGTCAGGTGAGCGGTCACGTGAGTGGTCAGGTGACCGGTCACCTGACCGCGACGTCATCGAAGGTCCTTCACTCTCTGCAATTCTCAGGAACGGAGGCGGACGCTTGCAGCGGTGACAGCCAGGATCCTTCGGAGGGGTGAGTATAGCCATATTTTTTATTTTTATTCTTTATTTTTTACATTAATATGGATCCCAGGGCCTGAAGGAGAGTTTCCTCTCCTTCAGACCCTGGGAACCATCGAGGATACATTCCGATATTTGTGTCCCATTGACTTGTATTGGTATTGGTATCGGTATCGGCAATATCCCATATTTTGCCGGTATCGGCCGATACCATCCGATACCGATACTTTCAAATATCGGAAAGTATCGCTCAACACTAATGCTGAGTAAATGACAGAGCTCTCTCCAAAACCGAGACGCGAACTGGGGACCCCGGTCACTGACAATTTTATCAGGCATGCCATGTAAACAGAAAATATGTTTAATGAACAACGCCGCCAAGGCCCGTGCAGAAGGTAACCGTGGAAGTGGCACCAAGTGCACCATCTTAGAGAAATGATCGGTGACAACCCAGATAACGGTGCAGTTACGAGACTTGGGTAAGCCCCCCACGAAGTCCATCCTGACCATCTCCCAGGGCCTGTCTGCCACCGGTAGGGGGTAAAGTTGCCCAGCAGGCCGTTGCCGAGGAGACCGAATCTTGGCGCAGGAGACACACACCCGAATATAGTCCCCGACATCACGGGCCATATGCGGCCACCAGTACATCCTCGCCAAAAGCTCAGATGTCCTCTTGGTCCCAAAATGTCCACCCACCCTGGACGAGTGAGCCCAAGAGAGAATCTCCTGTCGCAAATTAGATGGAATGAAAGTCTTGCCTGGGGGCACAGACTCTAGCGAAACCAGAACCACAGTTCTCAGGCTCTCAGAAGGGACAATAAACCGAGGCTCCTCCTCCTCCTCAGATGACACTACAGAGCGAGAGAGAGCATCGGCATGAATGTTCTTCTCCCCGGAGAGAAAATGGAGAGTAAAATGGAACCGGGAGAAGAACAGGGACCATCTAGCCTGGCGAGAATTCAGCCGCTGGGTCATCTGTAAGTACACCAAGTTCTTGTGGTCTGTGAACACTTGAAAGGGAAAGCGAGCACCCTCCAAAAGGTGTCTCCACTCTGAGAAAGCCAACTTCATGGCTAGCAACTTCCTGTCCCTGATGGAATAATTCCTCTCCGCTGGTGAAAAGGTCTTGGAGAAGAAGAAGCAAGGATACTTCTGACATTGAGCATCCTTTTGGAAGAGGACTGCTTCAGCACCAACGGATGAGGCATCCACCTCCATAATAAATGGCTTATCTACATTGGGACAACGTAGAATGGGAGCGCTAGCGAAGTGTGACTTAATCAAGAGAAAGGCCTTGGAGACCTCCTCCGACCACAACTTGGAATTTGCTCCCTTCTTGGTGAGGGCAAGCCAAGGGAGCTACCAAAGTTGAGAAGTGTGGGATGAACTGGCAATAGTAATTAATGAAGCCCATAAAGCACTGCACCGCTTTAAGAGAATGGGGTTCTTGCCAGTCCATCACAGCCTGTAGCTTGGCAGGATGAATAGCCAATCCCTGGGCAGAGATGATATAGCCAAGGAGAGGCAAGGACTCCTGCTCAAACACACACTTCTCCAACTTGGCGTAGAGGGAGTTTGCCCGTAAGAGGTCAAAAACTTTGCGAACATCTCTCCGATGAGAGTTAATATTTGGAGAGTAGATGAGAATATCATCCAAATAGACTACGACCGAGGTGGTGAGCATCTCCTGGAAGATGTCATTCTCAAAGTCTTGGAAAGCAGCTGGGGCATTACAGAGCCCGAAGGGCATCACCAGATATTCATAGTGCCTATCCCTGGTGTTAAAAGCCATCTTCCATTCGTCCCCCTCACAAATGCGAATCAGGTTGTAAGCACCCCGCAGATCTAACTTAGTAAATACCCTTGCTCCCCGTAGCCTATCAAAAAGCTCAGATATCAGGGGTAGTGGGTTTTTATTCTTAACGGTGATGGCATTAAGACCCCTGTAGTCTATGCATGGACGTAGTTCTCCATTCTTTTTCTGCACGAAGAAGAACCCAGCCCCTGCAGGTGACACTGACGTCCTAATGAATCCTCTTGCCAGATTCTCTTGAATGTACTGGGACATTGCCTCCGTCTCCGGGAGAGATAATGGACAGACTGGCCCCCGGGGAGGCTCTGCACCAGGCAAGAGGTCAATAGGACAGTCATATAAACTAATAAACTGTATGTATATATTTTGTTTTGTTTTTTTAATTATTTTGTGATTTAAAAAAATATATATTTTTTTACTAATTCCCACTATGGGACTTTCACTTTCTGCAGTCTGATTGCAGCTAAAAGGTATATCAATGCAGGAGCATTGCTATACCTTATAGCCTGTCAGCCCTGCAGACACAAGTTAGTTAGATCATGCACGGCGCACGATCTAACTAACTTCCTATTGCCTAGTGATCATAACGACATTGGGTCACCATGGCATTGATCTGGACCCCGCACTGATGTTGCAAGGTTTCTGATCCAAGGACAGAGGGGCTTTCTTCCCTCTGCCTGCTCTTTATTGCTGCGATCTCACCACTCCTGGCACTGAGAGCAAGGTGTCAGCTGTCAGAATCAGCTGACAACTGTCAGCGTTTGCCCACACACAGCCCCCTGTGCTTGGGCGATTTCCATGAAGTACATGTACTGCATTGGTCAAGAAGTCCTTCCCGATTATGATGTATATATACTGCAAATGTCAGGAAGGTGTTTCTCTGGCCATGCAGTACAATGGTCAGAACATGCCACAATTACTGGGCAGGTGAGGATACAAAAGAGAGAGAGACTTTCAGCACAGGATTTCAGCTGATCCTTTCTTAGAGGTAAAGCATTTGCTGCATACTCTCTTTTGCATCTTTCCCTGCCCAGGAGATGTGGTGTGATCAGACAATGCTCTTACATGGTCAGACACAGCCATTACACAGGACACATGTCACGCTGTGATGGTCTTAGTTAGGAGGGAATCAAACTGTCCCTGGAACTGGAGCCCTAACTAACAAAAGTCCTGGGGGTACTTTTGTTAGTAGTGAGGCAGGAGTATTCAACCTCACTATGCTCCTGTTAATCCCTGATATGTCCCCTCCCGCACTCCTTTAGCCTGGGAGGTAATGTAATGTGAACAAGATACAAAAGAAAAAACGGGGATATCAGAAGCCCTCTATCATACAAAATAACTATCCACAATAGGGAGGAGTATAGGAAGAGGGAGAAATAAACTAAATGAGAACGGGGACCAGGAGATGAACATACACATACTACTGAACGCCTCCAAAACAACTTCTCTCGAAACACTTAGCTTAAGCCAACAGCACAGACAGACAAATCTCCAAAATCTCCAATAGTAACAACAAACTACTGTTCACCACAGCATCTCCTAAGAGCAAGGGAGCAAAGCTTTCACTGGCAAGACAGAGAAGGTCTGGCCAAGTTTTATAGAACGAGTTAAAGGGAACCTGTCACCTGAATTTGGCGGACCGTTTTTTGGTCATATGGGCGGAGTTTTCAGGTGTTTGATTCACCCTTTCCTTACTCGCTGGCTGCATGCTGGCCGCAATATTGGATTGAAGTTTATTCTCTGTCCTCCATAGTACACGCCTGCGCACGGCAATCTTGCCTTGCGCAGGCGTGTACTACAGAGGACAGAGAATGAACTTCAATCCAATATTGCGGCCAGCATGCAGCCAGCGGGTAAGGAAAGGGTGAATCAAACACCTGAAAACTCCGCCCATATGACCAAAAAACGGTCCCACCAAATTCAGATGACAGGTACCCTTTAACCACCAGATGAGAAGAAGTTGAAATGGAGCTGCATGTTTCTGACCAGCATAGAAAGTGTTGTTAACTTCCTCAGCACCAAATGAAACCAAATTCAGTTAATATGTGATCCAAACTAGAGATGATCGAATGTGTTTGGAAAATGTTCGCCAATCTCAAATTTGGCACAAACTTTTGAATTCATGTTTGCTTTCATGAGCATTCTTACTCAAAAGTCAGCGAAAGTTAGTCGAAGTTCGTTAAATCAGTGCATTTTCACTAATGCTTTTGTATGGCTTTGGCTAGAATCGTGGTGCTGTATGATGATCTGGGAGATGGAGGGAACATGTTTAATGACGAGAGGGGGTGTGGAACGGTTAAAGGAGCGCCTTAAGTGATTACAGGAGCAGAGCACTTTTTTTTCACTTAACTTTATGTGTGTTGATTCTGGCAACCAATCAGGGCACAGAAATCATCCCCAACATCATGACACAAGGTCTTCTATGATTGGTTGCCAAAGTTACATGTCCCTAGCCATATAGAAAGCGGATATCTTGTTTTGCTGGTGTCACTTGCTCAGTGTCACAGTGCAGAGAGGTCGCTCCTGTGCTAGTTCTGGTGCTGCTGAAAGTGAACTTTTCCTGTGTGAAACTGATCTTCCAGCATAGAAGTAGGTTGTGAAAAAACTGTGTAGCCTAATATAATGTTGCAGCGGCGAGACCCAACACCAAACTGAAAATAAAGATTAAGAAACAACCACAAGATGGATTTCATCACCCAAGGTATCATTTTATTCAGTATAATGGTGCAGACCTGACAGTGTGTGTAGGTTACTGTGCACAATCCTGCTGACAGGTTCCCTTTAAGTATAAAGCCAATGGTGACTGACCATCTAATATACACTTTTTCAATAAAGAGTGTTTTTTCCTTGATAATAATGAATTTTTTTTACTTATGTTAGCTTGTTTCTGTTCTTTTTACCATATAAATAATAATAATCTTTATTTTTATATAGCGCTAACATATTCCGCAGGGCTTTACTTTTTTTGCACACATTATCATCACTGTTCCCGATGGGGCTCACAATCTAAATTCCCTATCAGTATGTCTTTTGAATGTGGGAGGAAACCGGAGTGCCCGGAGAAAACCCACACAAACGCGGAGAGAACATACAAACTCTTTGCAGATGTTGTCCAGGGTGGGGTTTGAACCCAGGACTCCAGCGCTGCAAGGCTGCAGTGCTAACCACTGCGCCACCATGCCGCCCATAAAAATAAAATCTATTATTGGGAAACTGTAAACAGATGCCTATGGCTTTACTATGAATCACAGAGTTAATGTCAAGAACAGAGTTCTGCCTGTTTCCAAATCACTAGTCAGACAATATACAGTTAGGTCCATATATATTTGGACAGAGACAACATTATTCTAATTTTAGTTATAAATATTACCAAAATAAATTTTAAACAAAACAATTCAGATGCAGTTGAAGTTCAGACTTTCAGCTTTCATTTGAGGGTATCCACATTAAAATTGGATGAAGAGTTTAGGAATTTCAGCTCCTTAACATGTGCCACCCTGTTTTTAAAGGGACCAAAAGTAATTGGACAATTAACTCCAAGGCTATGGACAGGTGTGGGCAATCCCTTTGTTATATCATTCTCAATTAAGCAGATAAAAGGCCTGGAGTTGATTTGAGGTGTGGTGCTTGCATTTGGAAGGTTTTGCTGTGAAGTAAACATGCGGTCAAAGGAGCTCTCCATGCAGGTGAAACAAGCCATCCTTAAGCTGCGAAAACAGAAAAAACCCATACGAGAAATTGCTACAATATTAGGAGTGGCAAAATCTACAGTGTGATACATCCTGAGAAAGAAAGAAAGCACTGGTGAACTCATTAATGCAAAAAGACCTGGGCGCCCACGGAAGACAACAGTGGTGGATGATCGCAGAATAATCTCCATGGTGAAGAGAAACCCCTTCACAACAGCCAACCAAGAGAACAACACTCTCCAGGAGGAGAGTAGATACCCTCAAATGAAAGCTGAATGTCTGAACTTCAACTGCATCTGAATTCTTTTGTTTAAAATTCATTGTGGTAATGCCTATAACCAAAATTAGAAAAATGTTGTCTGTCCAAATATATGGACCTATCTGTATCTAATATTACGTACAGTTTGTGGCATTAGTGTAGAAAGAAGAAAAGTAGAGCTTGAATGTATATAAAGATGGTCAACCAAAATAGTAATGAAGTGAATGGACTGTAGAGCAAACCTGACAAAATTCGAATTTAGAAGATTAACATTAAATCAGTTGGGAAACTCAGTTTGCATCAAATTTATCAAAATAAAAAAAAAATATATATTATACTTAACTTATTTTTCATCTGTGCAGCATTTTTTTTCCAGAGGAAGGCAAAATTTCCGTGAGGCAGAAACAAATTGTTGCATTTTATGGGAAAAATTAATTCCTGACTAAATTCCAGAATACAGAGTAGATAAAAGGAGTGTCTCACTGTTAGTATTCACAGGTGCTCTAGAAAATATCACATAGTCTCAAGAAAAAATCCGGCACACTGTTTTCAAGTCAAAAAATGAAGATCAATTTATTGGAGATATTTACAAATCTTCTCTTCCAAATTAACAGTATCGCACAACATAAGGACCATTGAGGTATGTGACATGGGTATCAAAATCCAACGTTTCGGCTATATTATAAGCCTTTATCAAGAGATACCTGAATATAAGACAATACAAAATAATATTTAGTACATAACATTTGAGCAAAACAAAGTATAAACATATTTACATAGCAAACTTGAATAACAAAATTATTGAAAAAATTGAAAAAGTAAAAAAGTAAAAAAGTGAAAAACTCCATCATACATGGAGATAACACAGAAAATTGATGTCAAAGTCAAGTAACCCTACTAGGTAAATATTATATCATAGTCATACTATACCAAAAAATACGTGAATTTCACTACAGGAATAATTATTCTCGCTACAAGGATTATGAGTTCCACTGTAAAAAAGTTGTATTTAAATGTATGTATAAATGCTTATCCCACAAAGTATCACTGCAGCAGAGGGTGTCAGGTGCTGTCAAATATACAGCGTAATGGTACCACACTGAGAAAAAAAGGGGGGGGGGTACATAATACTGCCAAAAATATATAACCAAAAAATATAGAACCTGATACCAGGTAAGTATATAGCTCCCTATACGGCAACAAGGAAGTAGGACCGGAAAAACATGAAAAAACTTGAAAAAAAAACAAGAGGAACTCCTGACAAGTCCATAGGGACATAACAGGAAAAGTGATCCCCACCACAAAACCGGAGTACGGTGTAAAGAAAAGTACAATCTCCCATACTGGCAACCGCCAGATAACATAATAAGAAAGAGGGTGACACGATCTTACCCGAAGCAGTGAGTCCGTGCTTGCTAAGGTCCGAAGTGCGTGTCAGGACGCTGAGAACATGCATCCTCTTAAGCAACCTGGGTGAACCCGGTATGAAACTACTTCTGGGTGGCAGTGTAAAGTGCGCGTGCGTGGCTCGCAAGCCGAGGGGAGCCGAAAGAAGCCGGAAAAAGCCGATGAAGTCCGGCCGATCATGTGACTCTTCCTGAGAATAGCTCAGCGTGGGTCAGCGCCTGTCTGTGAAGAATAGGAAAAGAAAATTAGAGAAAATATAATGATATAGAAGAATGCGCACTATCAAAATATAATCATATTAAGGGGATATGAACGCAAGTGTAAAAACCTATATACATATACACTATACTGTACCAATGATACTAAATATGATTTATATATATATATTATATATTTATGGAATGTATACATGAATCCAGACTAAACTAGGGAAAGAAATTGAAAAAGAAGAAAAAGGGGAAAATAGATAGTATCAGGTCTATGAGAATGACCACACCTAATACATAACCTCATATTCCCTGTTGAGGCCAAATGGAGAGAGGGTTTGTAACTTATGGATCCAATAGGATTCCCGTATTTTCAATTTTTCTATTCTGTTCCCCCTCCCCCTTCCTTCTCATGGGAGGGATCCAGTCGATCACTTGATATCTGAGTTGGGCAATAGTATGGTTATTTAGAGAAAAATGAGCAGGAACCGGAAGGAGAGTACGCCCACATCTAATGGTAGACTTGTGTTGGGAGATGCGGTCCCGGATATGTTGGGTAGTTTCACCAACATATCCGAGACCGCAAGGACACTTAATCAAGTATATGACAAATGTTGAATTACACGTAAAGTGCCCTTTTATAGGAAATCTCTGTCCTGAACGCGGATGAGAGAATGAATCCCCCTTCATCACATTTGAACACTGTAGACATCCCAAACACGGGAATGTCCCGTTGCGTGGGGTACTAAAAACTCTCTGTGTCGCTGGAGGTCTGGAAGAGCCCACATCTGCCTTCACTAGAAAATTCCTCAGATTATCCGATCTCTTGTCACAAAAAATAGGTCTGTTATTGAATTCGGGAATGGTAGGATATGAATTTTGTAAAATATTCCAATGTTTCAAAATACTTTGTTGAATACGCCTTTTAAAGGGATGAAAGACACTCACAAAAGCAATTCTAGGATGTTTAGGTGTCATCATAGGACTATTGGTCTCCTGTTATGTTTGCTAATGACAGGTGTTATGAAGGCAATCCAGAAACACAGTGTGCTTAGCGATCAGAGCGCACACAGTGATCTGACAAATACCCAAAAATACAAGAACGAGCTCTGAGACGTGGAAACTCTGTAGACTGCACACCTGATCCTATCCTAAACACAACTAAAAGCGGCTGTGGATTGCGCCTAACAACTACCTAGGCAACTCGGCACAGCCTAAGAAACTAGCTAGCCTGAAGATAGAAAAATAGGCCTGACTTGCCCCAGAGAAATTCCCCAAAGGAAAAGGCAGCCCCCCACATATAATGACTGTGAGTAAGATGAAAAGACAAAACGTAGGGATGAAATAGATTCAGCAAAGTGGGGCCCGATATTCTAGGACAGAGCGAGGACAGTAAAGCGAACTTTGCAGTCTACAAAAAACCCTAAAGCAAAACCACGCAAAGGGGGCAAAAAAAACCCACCGTGCCGAACTAACGGCACGGCGGTACACCCTTTGCGTCCCAGAGCTTCCAGCAAAACAAAAGACAAGCTGGACAGAAAAAAAGCAACAAAAAAGCAAAAAGCACTTAGCTATACAGAGCAGCAGGTCACAGGAACAATCAGGAGAAGCTCAGATCCAACACTGAAACATTGACAAGGAGCAAGGATAGCAGCATCAGGCGGAGTTAAGTAATGAAGCAGTTAACGAGCTCACCAGAACACCTGAGGGAGGAAGCTCAGAAGCTGCAGTACCACTTGTGACCACAGGAGTGAATTCAGCCACAGAATTCACAACAGTCTCCTCAATATTGTCACCCAAAGTTGAAGGATAACCTCTATCTTGAAATTTCTTGTCCATTTCAATATGTCTTGTGGTACGTTGGACTGAATTGGAGACAATTCTCCTAACTCTATCATGTTGGGATTTGGGTAATGCTTTTTTAACATGGCGTGGATGGTTGCTGCTGTATAGAAGTAAACTATTTTGTCTGGAGGCTTAATGTATAAGTCGGTGTCAACTATCCCATCCGCCCCTATCATCACTAAAGTGTCCAAGAAGTTGATAGATTGATCACTATACTGTAATGAAAAAGTTATGTTAGGTGTACAAGAATTTAAGTCCGCATGAAAACCCTGAAGGGTTGTAACGTCGCCAGTCCAAATAAAAAATACGTCTTCGATAAAACGTCTCCAAAACAAAACATTTGATACAAACAATGGGTGACAATACACATGCGTTGTTTCATAGAAGTCCATGAATATGTTGGCAAAAGGGGGCGCAACATTTGACCCCATTGCTGTGCCTTTCTTTTGAATATAGAATTGGTCTTCAAACAGGAAATAATTCTTGGTAAGAATAATGGTTAATGCATCAATACAGAACTGTAACTGATTATCAGAGAATTTAGCATGTGTGGAAACATATTTAACAACAGACTGGAGACCCTCCTGATGGTCAATGTTAGTGTGCAGACTTGATACATCCATAGAAACCAGTATGCTACCAGTGGGTAAAGGGCCCAAATCTCTGATTAATTGTAGGAAATGAGTGGTGTCCTTTAAATAAGATCTCATCAGAGGTACGAGTGGAGATAAAATCTTCTCTAATGTAATCGCAAGTTGTGATAGTATGGAATTAGTGGAGGCCACTATGGGTCTACCAGGGGGTCTAATCAGATTTTTATGAATCTTCGGCAATGTATATAATACTGGGATGACCGGATGATTATTGATCAGGAAATCTCCCAATTTTTGATCAATGACCCCCAGTGATAAATAACGTGTCACCAAACTTCTAATCTGTCTCCCAATATCAAATGTTGGATTATTGGATACGGGATTGTATGTATCAGTATCACTCAACTGCGACAAGATCTCCTCCACATAATAGGTTCGATCTAGTACCACAATTGCTCCTCCTTTATCAGCAGGTTTTATTATTAAATCTCTGTTGTTTTTCAGATCCATCAGTGATCTATACTCTTCCTTTGATAGGTTATTCTTAACCTTAACAAGACCTCTATCAATTGACCATAGAATTTCTTTAACGTCTCTATTGACACATTCAATAAAAGTCTCCACCGGATGATACGATTTGGGTGGTTGAAAGGAACTAGGAGTTCTTAGACCCAGACGTTTCAATGAAAACATGGATTGTTCGGTAGGTTCCGACACGGTCTCAAGTGGTATAGTCGAGAAATGAGCTTTAAGTCTCACGGTTCTAAAAAACCTATGTAGTTCTTGGTCCACCTGGAATGAGTCAAAATGCGGAACTGGACAAAAAGTAAGACCCTTTTGGAGAAGTGTCATATCTGCGGGAGAAAGGTTTTGGTAGGAAATGTTAAATACGATATTGTTGTGGGATGACATCTCCCTACCTGCGATCTCGTAGTCATTCTTTGTCGATCCACGTTTCCTCCTTTCCCTCCGCGTTTTCCTCGATGTGAGCGGGTGCGGCGTACTTCTAAAAAAGGTGCTCTTGAAGGTCCAAAATCGCTATCTGAGCTATTAGAAAAAGAGCTATAATTTCTTTGAAAGGGTCTTCTAAACGAACCAGTAGAGCGCCATCTGTAGACTTGATTATTATTATAATCATCTGCGTCTCTGAGAAACTTAGTTCTCTTCCTTTCTTGCAGACTATTACGGAACTCCGAAATGTTGTTGTCCAATTTAGTTTTTAATGCCTTGAAATCCTCTGATGAAGAAGTTTCCATAAGCTGTTGTTCACTCGTAGATATCTTCTTTTTCAATTCTGAAATTTCCATTTGTAAAAAATCGATGGTCAAGACAATCAAGTCCATGGAACATTTGTTGAGAATAGATTCGAATTTGGCACAATATTCCGTGTTATCCTGAAATAATGTAGGTCTCAGGGGGACCCTTAGGCCTCTAGGAATGCGCTGTACCTTGTGATATTCTGCCAGCGTAATCGAATGCAAATCCAGTGCTGTGAATCTCCGCAGATCTCTTTCAAAATCTCTAGTCCGGAGTTCCTCAGATGGTGTGTGTAAAAAGGTCCCCGGGGTCGTAACTTGAGAGATGATGTCCAGTGTTTCATCAGCATTGTATGATAGAGTAGAAAACGACATTTCCAAAGAAAATAATGCAAAAATAATAATAACGAATACAGGAGCTCACTTCCTAAAAAAACATGAATCCAGAGTAGATAAAAGGAGTGGCTCACTGTTAGTATTCACAGGTGCTCTGGAAAATATCAAATAGTCTCAAGAAAAAATCCGGCACACTGTTTTCAAGTCAAAAAATGAAGATCAATTTATTGGAGATATTTACAAATCTTCTCTTCCAAATTAACAGTATCGCACAACATAAGGACCATTGAGGTATGTGACATGGGTATCAAAATTCAACGTTTCGGCTATATTATAAGCCTTTATCAAGAGATACCTGAATATAAGACAATACAAAATAATATTTAGTACATAACATTTGAGCAAAACAAAGTATAAACATATTTACATAGCAAACTTAAATAACAAAATTATTGAAAAAATTGAAAAAGTAAAAAAGTAAAAAAGTGAAAAACTCCATCATACATGGAGATAACAAAGAAAATTGATGTCAAAGTCAAGTAACCCTACTAGGTAAATATAATATCATAGTCATACTATACCAAAAAATACATGAATTTCACTACAGGAATAATTATTCTCGCTACAAGGTGTTAGGAGTCGAGTTTCCTCTGCTGCACAGGAGGAATCTCGATCCGTGTCTGCTGCGGTCTCCCATTCTGCATCGGCCGCAGTGGGGTCTGCTCAGCGGAGGCGTCGCTCCCAGCGTCTTGCTGGGACTGATTCTGTGCAGAGGGTTACTACTGCCTTTTCTGGCTCTCCTGTTGTACCCTGCACTGATCTGCGGCGAGCAGGCTTCTCTGGGACTAAGTCCTTATTTTCACACACTGAGCATGCCCAGGGCAAGATCTCCCGTTGGAGATCAAGGGTCACATGCTCAGGTACTGCAGCACATTCCATTGGTCCTCCAGGAAGGTCCTGAAAGGGCAAAACTTCGGTAGCAGCTTCCTGTGCTGCAACTATATAAACTGCGCATGACCGCACGGCCATGCGCTAGTATTGTCTTGATAATATGTGTGTGTGTTGTGAGTGAAAGTCGCTCTTTAAAATACCCTCCCTATTGGATGACTGTTCGCGGAAGGTGTATGTTTGCTATCTAGCGCCCGACTTATCCAACAGCACGTTACACACATAACAGCGTCTAGTTGCTGTGACCGCCTGTACGGCGCCGTGCGCTTCCTCTGCGCTTTCCTTACCCAAGCCTGGGTGGTTAGTGGCGTCCGTCAGTGCGGCACTGCATGCACTCTCGTGCCTTTATATACTATTGTAATAGTTTCCTTACACACCCAGTTGCGGTGTTGTGCCAGCAAGTGGTCTAATCGAACTTCAATCCTGTGTTGGGGTTGTGTTCGCTGACTTCTGGCTCGCGCTCTATGTGCGGTACCGCGGTCCTGTGACTCAACAGGATCGCTTCCTTCACGCAGGGTGAAGTTAACCCGTGCGTGTATACTTATAGTACCGCCATATAGTCTGTCTTACTAGCAGCAGGGTTTTAACCTGCACGGTGGACCTCGGACTGCGAACGCACCTAGTTTCATATCATCTATACTTGGTGCGTTCCGCCAGTCCTTAGCATAATACTAGCGCCAAGGTCTGGCTAGTAAATGGAGGACATTCAGCAATGTTTGCGGTATATCCAGCAGCTGGAGGGTAGGTTGACGGCTCTCGAAAGCTCAACCTCAGCTGTGGATGTTACCGCAGTTGCTGTACAGGCTGCTAGCGTGGCTGCAGCAACCTCGTCCACTGCCACCCCAGTTCCGACATTATCCCGCCTCCCGTTGCCAGAAAAATTTTCTCGAGATTGCAAAACTTGTGGGGGATTCGTGAGTCAGTGCTCTATCCATCTCGAGCTCCTGGCTGCACGTTTTCCTACAGAGCGGGCTAAGGTGGGATTTATTGTCTCTCTCTTGTCGGACAGGGCGTTGGAGTGGGCTACGCCGCTGTGGGAGCGTGGTAATCATGTGGCGCAGAGTGCTCCGTTGTTCCTGAGCACTCTGAAAAAGGTCTTTTTAGGACCTCAAGTCACCCATGACACAGCGCTCCAACTACTGGCTTTAACTCAGGGTGAGTCTTTTGTCAGCCATTTTTCCGTCCGCTTCCGTACTTTAGCTTCCAAGCTGGAGTGGTCGGATAAGGCCCTTATCCCCATATTTTGGAGGGGCCTGGCTGATCACGTTAAGGACGCTCTGGCCACTAGGGAGATTCCTGCCACACTGGAGGAATTAATAACTGTCTCTACTCGTATTGACCTCCGTTTTAACGAGCGGAGGTTAGAGCGAGCCCAGTGTAGACAGAGGTTTCGGCTGGCTCCCACCTTCGCCAAACCTTTGGAATCTCCAATCCAGGCATCCAAATCACATGAGACCTTAGAGGTGACACGAGCGGGATCCAAATCTCTGTCCGCCCGTGCACATAAGGTCCGTCATGTTTGCCAGCAGTCAGGACATCTTGCCTCCAAGAGTCCTCAGCGGTCGGGGAAACGTCAGTGTCTAGTGGCAGTTGGAGGAGGTACACTAGACACGGCGACGTTAGCCTCAAAGTTGTCCTTCAAGGGGACAATTACCATAGGCCCATCCACTCTTATGGTCGAGCTATGCGTGGATTCTGGGGCAGAGGGTAACTTTATGTCTTCCGCTTTTGCCCAGCGTCACGCAATACCCTTGGTGATGCTCGCCAAGCCAGTAACCGTTCGAGTGGTAAATGGGTCAACACTACCCTCACAGATTACCCACCAAACCATTCCATTCACGCTTTCTGTGTCTCCATCACATCAGGAGATAATCTCCCTATTAGTCATTCCTGAGGGAATTGATGAGGTCCTGTTGGGGATACCATGGCTTCGCTACCATTCTCCTCATATTGAGTGGTCCTCTGGGAGAATTTTGGGATGGAGTAAATCCTGCGAGGGTAGATGTCAGAGGGAGTGCGTTCAGGTTGCTACTACACAGGTACCCGCAGATCTTTCCTCTCTCCCCAAGCACTATTGGCCCTATGCAGACGTGTTCTCCAAAAGAGCTGCGGAGACCCTTCTGCCTCACCACCCCTATGACTGTCCTATTGACCTCTTGCCTGGTGCTGAGCCTCCCCGGGGTCGAGTCTATCCGTTATCTCTCCCGGAGACGGAGGCAATGTCTCAGTATATCCAAGAGAATCTGGCAAGAGGATTCATTAGGAAGTCAGTGTCACCGGCAGGGGCTGGGTTCTTCTTCGTACAGAAGAAGACTGGAGACTTACGTCCATGCATAGACTACAGGGGTCTTAACGCCATCACCGTTAAGAACAAATACCCATTACCCCTGATATCTGAGCTGTTTGATAGGCTACGGGGAGCGAGGGTATTTACAAAGTTAGATCTGCGGGGTGCTTACAACCTGATTCGCATCCGTGAGGGGGATGAATGGAAGACGGCTTTTAACACCAGGGATGGGCACTATGAATATCTGGTGATGCCCTTCAGGCTCTGTAATGCCCCGGCTGTTTTCCAAGACTTTGTGAACGACATCTTCCGAGATATGCTCACCACCTCGGTCGTAGTCTATCTGGATGATATTCTCATCTTCTCTCCAGATATTGACTCCCATCGGAGAGATGTTCGCAAAGTCTTCGACCTCTTACGGGCAAACTCCCTCTTCGCCAAGTTGGAGAAGTGTGTGTTTGAGCAGGAGTCCTTGCCATTCCTTGGTTATATCATCTCTGCCCAGGGTTTGGCTATGGATCCTGCCAAGCTACAGGCTGTAATGGACTGGCAGGAACCCCATTCTCTTAAAGCGGTGCAGCGCTTTATGGGGTTCATTAATTACTATCGCCAGTTCATTCCACACTTCTCAACTTTGGTAGCTCCCTTGGTTGCCCTCACCAAAAAGGGAGCAAATCCCAAGTTGTGGTCAGATGAGGTCTCCAAAGCCTTTCTCTCGATCAAGTCTCATTTCGCTAGCGCTCCCATCCTACATCGCCCCGATGTTGATAAACCATTTATCTTGGAGGTGGATGCCTCATCTGTTGGTGCTGGAGCAGTCCTTTTCCAAAAGGATGCTCAAGGTCGGAAGCATCCTTGCTTCTTCTTCTCCAAGACCTTCACACCAGCGGAGAGGAATTGTTCCATCGGGGACAGGGAGTTGCTAGCCATGAAGTTGGCTTTTTCAGAGTGGAGACATCTCTTGGAGGGAGCTCGCTTTCCCTTCCAAGTCTTCACTGACCACAAGAACTTGGCATATCTACAAACGGCCCAGCGGCTGAATTCTCGCCAGGCTAGATGGTCCCTGTTCTTCTCCCGGTTCCATTTTACTCTCCATTTTCTCTCCGGGGAGAAGAACGTTTGTGCCGACGCTCTCTCCCGCTCCGTAGTGTCATCTAAGGAGGAGGAGGAGGAGCCTCGGCTTATTGTCCCTTCTGAGAGCCTGAGAACTGTAGCTCCGGTTTCGCTAGAGTCTGTGCCCCCGGGCAAGACTTTCATGCCAGCTAACTTGCGACTGGAGGTTCTCTCTTGGGCTCACTCCTCCAGAGTGGGTGGGCATTTTGGGACCAAGAGGACATCTGAGCTTTTGGCGAGAACATACTGGTGGCAGCATATGGCCCAAGATGTCAGGGACTATATTCAGGCATGTGTTTCCTGCACCCAGAATCGGTCTCCTCGGCAACGGCCTGCTGGGTTGCTTTACCCTCTACCGGTGGCAGACAGGCCCTGGGAGATGGTCGGGATGGACTTTGTGGTGGGCTTACCCAAGTCGCGTGGCTGCTCCATTATTTGGGTTGTCACCGACCATTTCTCTAAGATGGTGCATTTGGTGCCGCTTCCTCAGTTACCTTCAGCACGGGCCTTGGCGGTGTTGTTCATTAAGCACGTTTTCCGATTGCATGGTATGCCTGATAAGATTGTCAGCGATCGGGGTCAGGAGTTCGCGTCTCGGTTTTGGAGAGAGCTCTGCCGTTTACTCAGCATAGAGTTAAACCTCTCCTCTGCATACCATCCCGAGACGAATGGGTTGGTGGAGAGAACCAACCAGACTCTGGTGACATATTTGCCTCATTTCATCTCTGCTAGGCAGGACGACTGGGCATCTTTGCTACCTTGGGCGGAATTTTCCTTGAACAACGCTGTAGCCGATTCCACTGGTCAGACTCCTTTTCTCCTTAATTACGGCCAGCATCCGCGTGTCCCTGTGCCCATGCCCGTGTCATCCACCGATTCTAGGGTGGCAGACTGGGCGGTGGAGGCACGTGACATCTGCGACCGCACACAGGATGCCATCCGGGCCTCCAAGGAGAGAATGAGGGTTTTGGCTGATACACACCGGCGCCCCGCTCCGGTCTTTGCTCCTGGCGACTTAGTGTGGCTCTCCGCCCGTAACATCAGGCTGCGAGTTGAGTCCACTAAGTTTGCTCCTCGCTACATTGGCCCGTTTAAGGTTCTGGAACAGGTCAACCCTGTGGTCTACCGTTTGGCTATTCCTCCATGCCTTGGTATCACCGATACTTTTCACGTTTCCCTCTTAAAGCCCGTTCGTTTGTCCCGGTTTTCTGAGTCATCTGCTGGGACATCGGGTTCATCCACGGATGAGTTTCAGGTGAATGCTATTGTGGGGTGCAAGGTGGTACGTGGCAAGAAATTTTATCTGGTGGACTGGAAGGGTCACTGCCCAGAGGATAGAACCTGGGAGCCTGTAGAGCACATTCGGGCTCTGCTGCTTATTGCAGCTTTTGAGCATAGTGAGGCTCGAGGAGGGGGGGGCCCTAGGAGGGGGGGTAATGTTAGGAGTCGAGTTTCCTCTGCTGCACAGGAGGAATCTCGATCCGTGTCTGCTGCGGTCTCCCATTCTGCATCGGCCACAGTGGGGTCTGCTCAGCGGAGGCGTCGCTCCCAGCGTCTTGCTGGGACTGATTCTGTGCAGAGGGTTACTACTGCCTTTTCTGGCTCTCCTGTTGTACCCTGCACTGATCTGCGGCGAGCAGGCTTCTCTGGGACTAAGTCCTTATTTTCACACACTGAGCATGCCCAGGGCAAGATCTCCCGTTGGAGATCAAGGGTCACATGCTCAGGTACTGCAGCACATTCCATTGGTCCTCCAGGAAGGTCCTGAAAGGGCAAAACTTCGGTAGCAGCTTCCTGTGCTGCAACTATATAAACTGCGCATGATCGCACGGCCATGCACTAGTATTGTCTTGATAATATGTGTGTGTGTTGTGAGTGAAAGTCGCTCTTTAAAATACCCTCCCTATTGGATGACTGTTCGCGGAAGGTGTATGTTTGCTATCTAGCGCCCGACTTATCCAACAGCACGTTACACACATAACAGCGTCTAGTTGCTGTGACCGCCTGCACGGCGCCGTGCACTTCCTCTGCGCTTTCCTTACCCAAGCCTGGGTGGTTAGTGGCGTCCATCAGTGCGGCACTGCACGCACTCTCGTGCCTTTATATACTATTGTAATAGTTTCCTTACACACCCAGTTGCGGTGTTGTGCCAGCAAGTGGTCTAATCGGACTTCAATCCTGTGTTGGGGTTGTGTTCGCTGACTTCTGGCTCGCGCTCTATGTGCGGTACCGCGGTCCTGTGACTCAACAGGATCGCTTCCTTCACGCAGGGTGAAGTTAACCCGTGCGTGTATACTTATAGTACCGCCATATAGTCCGTCTTACTAGCAGCAGGGTTTTTACCTGCTTGGTGGACCTCGGACTGCGAACGCACCTAGTTTCATATCATCTATACTTGGTGCGTTCCGCCAGTCCTTAACACAAGGATTATGAGTTACACTGTAAAAAAGTTGTATTTAAATGTATGTATAAATGCTTATCCCACAAAGTATCACTGCAGCAGAAGGTGTCAGGTGCTGTCACATATACAGCATAATGGTACCACACTGAAAAAAAAACGGGGGGGGGGGGGGGGAATACATAATACTGCCAAAAATATGTAACCAAAAAATATATAACCTGATACCAGGTAAGTATATAGCTCCCTATACGGCAACAAGGAAGTAGGACCGGAAAAACATGAAAAAACATGAAAAAACATGAAAAAACAACAAGAGGAACTCCTGACAAGTCCATAGGGACATAACAGGAAAAGTGATCCCCACCACAAAACCGGAGTACGGTGTAAAGAAAAGTACAATCTCCCATACTGGCAACCGCCAGATAACATAATAAGAAAGAGGGTGACACGATCTTACCCGAAGCAGTGAGTCCGTGCTTGCTAAGGTCCGAAGTGCGTGTCAGGACGCTGAGAACATGCGTCCTCTTAAGCAACCTGGGTGAACCCGGTATGAAACTACTTCCGGGTGGCAGTGTAAAGTGCGCGTGCGTGGCTCGCAAGCTGAGGGGAGCCGAAAGAAGCCGGAAAAAGCCGACGAAGTCTGGCCGATCATGTGACTCTTCCTGAGAATAGCTCAGCGTGGGTCAGCGCCTGTCTGTGAAGAATAGGAAAAGAAAATTAGAGAAAATATAATGATATAGAAGAATGCGCACTATCAAAATGTAATCATATTAAGGGGATATGAACGCAAGTGTAAAAACCTATATACATATACACTATACTGTACCAATGATACTAAATATGATTTATATATATATATATTATATATTTATGGAATGTATACATGAATCCAGACTAAACTAGGGAAAGAAATTGAAAAAGAAGAAAAAGGGGAAAATAGATAGTATCAGGTCTATGAGAATGACCACACCTAATACATAACCTCATATTCCCTGTTGAGGCCAAATGGAGAGAGGGTTTGTAACTTATGGATCCAATAGGATTCCCGTATTTTCAATTTTTCTATTCTGTTCCCCCCCCCTTCCTTCTCATGGGAGGGATCCAGTCGATCACTTGATATCTGAGTTGGGCAATAGTATGGTTATTTAGAGAAAAATGAGCAGGAACCGGAAGGAGAGTACGCCCACATCTAATGGTAGACTTGTGTTGGGAGATGTTGGTCCCGGATATGTTGGGTAGTTTCACCAACATATCCGAGACCGCAAGGACACTTAATCAAGTATATGACAAATGTTGAATTACACGTAAAGTGCCCTTTTATAGGAAATCTCTGTCCTGAACGCGGATGAGTGAATGAATCCCCCTTCATCACATTTGAACACTGTAGACATCCCAAACACGGGAATGTCCCGTTGCGTGGGGTACTAAAAACTCTCTGTGTCGCCGGAGGTCTGGAAGAGCCCACATCTGCCTTCACCAGAATAAATCCATGAATTAACATCCCATCACAAATTCTAACACCCATAGCCTGTAATATTTTATTTTTCAAGAAAGGCATCCAGACATCCTTGGACTTACTCAATATATAGACCATCAGAATGTATTGTGAGATTTACATAGCTTCAATGCTCATATGGTAAAGAATTACAATTTATGATAATGATGAAACATTCTTAACTCTTTGCGTAGTGGTGTATCAGTGATGCAGGCTTATGGATAGCTATGACTGTAACAACAACTGTGTTATCCACTGCATCAGTTACTGGGAATAGAAAATGGTTAAATTCACCATTTTCCTAATTTTGGATCACCATAAGAAGCTATTGAATTAGATAATGGATCTAGATAACAAGAAGCCAGCACTCTGCTGCGAAAGTGGTCGTGCTTGAGGAAAGGATATGGATCCCATGACATAAATATAGAGAACCTCAACACTGACACAAATAAGATTTTTCTTGTTTTTAAGTAGAAAAATGTATTACGGTAAATAGAAAAAATGTACGAAGGAAACAATTTACAGAGGAACATAAAATATACAGAGGAAAAAATGTTTTTACAAAGCAATAAATACTGTATATACAGAGGAAAAATTATCTTTACAAAAGAAAAAATAATGACACTTACAAAGAAAAAAATTGTTCCAACAAATTAGGATGATACGAAGCTAATTAGGGTGCTGAGGGATGGGGAGAAAGAGGGAGAGGAGAAGGTACGGATCTGTTAAGAGTAAAGGAAATAAGATGATGTGGTAAAAAAGGGCAATGGATCACCATTATAAGATAATAAGATGACTTTCATTTTTTAGGCTAAACAAATAATTGAAGAATTAAATAACCTTTACTACTACTTTTATTATTATAAGTACTTTTAGGCGCCAGTAGGTAAGCACACCATCATTCATGTGCTCTGTGAAAGTTGATGAATGTGTTTTGATCTGAAAATATGTATGGATCACAGAGCATGACAGCGTAAGCAGAAAAACAAGAGATTCTATTGTTGTAAAATAAGCAGATAACTAAGCTAAGCAAAGTTATATTGTTTTGCTTTTTCATAAAATGCAACAAAGAAAAAAGAAGTATTTCAACCATTTCTTGATGTCTAGGAGCACGGAGTTGAATTAAAAACAACAGGAGATATAGCAATTTTGTGGAACAAAATATTAAGATGTTTACCACAAAAAAGATCAATCATTCTAAACAAAGTACTCAACATTTAACAAGCAGAAAGATAGTTATCTTTTAAAAGGTCAAGTGCCATGTGGTATCAGTCATAGGAAAAAAAACTTATTGGACATAATTGCTCTGCTGCCAAGTCAGTTGAGTCATTAAGGATGACATTGATCTGATATTATTTGAAGCAGAGTTCTTTGTTCATTTAAAAATAAATTGATCAGCCATAACATTAAAACTTTGCAAGATGACTGAGATTTAAATTGATTATCTTCTGACAGTTACACTTGTTATGCGGGAGAGTATATGGGCAGCAATAGCTTAAACCCTTCCTAACAATGGGCGTATCCCTACCTCATGGTACTTACAACCTATGACGTATGGACAGGTCATGACGATTTTGCACGCACAGAGGCTGTGCGCGTGCGATCACCGCTGGGTGTCGGCTGATTCTGACAGTTGACGCCCGGCACTCGGTGCAGGAGTGGTGTCTGCACTGCTCCTGGCACTTTAACCCTCTAAATACTGTGATTGATATTGAGCAGGCAAAGAGAGGGAGAAGCCCCCTCTGCTCCTCTGATCGGTGCCCCCCATGACATCATCGCAAGGGGACGATCGTTGCCATGGTGACCATATGTCGCCATGCCAATATCTGGGTCACCAGAGCTAGCAAACTTGCTAGATCATGACATAGGGTATACGTGAGTTCCGTGACCTGGAAAAAATTACCCCAACCCCCTTAAACAGATCTCTTAACAATCTAAAGAATAAACTTCTAACGTACTCAAAACAGCAGACGGAGACATATGTTGGATTTAATTGGCCACAGCAGCCATTTTATTAAATAAAAGATAACAGAACTTTTATGACAACCCAGAATAGGAGGGGCGGTCCTCGAAGCCCCAAAGTTATAAAAAACTCAGTATCCCAAAAACTCCACAATGTTCAGCCCAGGATGAGTCTTACCCCCAGCCGTAAAGCACCAGCTCAGGGATAGATAACAACCAATCCTGGTCCACCGAACCCACCCCCATGCCAGGGGTCCATAAATCCACCTCACGCGGAATAACCGTACCGCGCCTTGTTAAATTCTCTCATGGGGTGTCCAGGACCTCTCAAGATCCCCACCCCATTGAACCACGATTTACCATTTCCACCGACTTCGAGGACCTCCACCCCCACCACGAACACGAATGGCCTGACACCTTAGCCATTCATGTCCCTCCACACCTTCAAGCTTAATTCAATGCCACTACGGATAGCCAAACACCACATATCATTACCCACCGCGTTCAGGTGCACGCCATCAGCTCTCCAGTAAGCTCCTTGACCCGATTCCAAGTCCACATGTCTCACGGCCAACGCGCCATTGCTCACCATAAACCGAGATATGGCCCTGTTTATTTTAATCCGGGCCCTGTTCACCCCCTCGTGTGATCTAGCACCTCTCCATCTTTTACGGGGAATGATGTCGGACCACACCAACAACACTTTTGGAAACATGACCCAGAACCTCAGGATATCGAATTTGATATCCTTAATCAGCTCCCTACAAGACCGTTTAGCCAAATCATTCCCCCCTAAATGTATCACCACGATCTCCGGCACTCTATCCAGTCTAACAAAACGATGAAATTCAGGTAACCATTCCTTCCACACCATCCCCCTTTTACCGATCCATCGTAAAGTCACTGTCTCTCGAGAAAGACCCAACTGACGACCGTCCGGACGAACCGCAGCACGCAACGTAGCCCATACAACATACGAATGCCCCATGATCCAGACGAGCATCGGATCAGGCCCTGCAACACAGAAAGAAAGGCAACAAACAATTAACTTAACACAGCTTCTAACTCACAATAGGTTTGGGCGAACATACGACTAGAATCTTGAAGATTCCCACCTCCCAATTCTCCGAACCACATCCTCACCAAGGCCCCACCTAGCGGCCTCAGTCGCTGCCCCGATCCTGAAGGAGTGACCACTATATTGTGTTGCAGGTAAGCCCGCTGCCGCCAAACATTTCCTAAAAACAGAAATAAACTGAAAACGGGACAAGAAAGACCCATTTTCGTGCACCAAGAATGGCTCGTCTAGCACCCCGCCCTTTGCCATGTACTTCTTCAAGGATGCCACCGGGCACACCGGGGATCCTTCAACATTGAACAACACCACTTTGCACCCTTTCCCATACACGTCCGTTTTGGAAGCCTTAATAAACACTACCACCTTATTCCCTTCGACATCCACGTTTTCTCTTAACAAAATACCTTTTTTACTAACGGACGGGCTAACCAACTCACCTAACCGAAATGCCCCAAAGAAGGCCAAAGAAAAGGCTGCACAGAACAGAACCACTTCCCATTCGGAAAAACACACCTCTTGCAACGTCCGCTCAATGGCTGAGAGCACCTCATAAGATACGGGTCGGCGACCGTCCGAAGCCTTCCAGCCTTTCTTCCAACCCCGAACAACTTGCCGAACCAAGAAGGATTTCGTTATATCCTTACCCCCCCTCCATTTAAGGTTGAAGGCTAGCCCCGCCAGAAACTTATTCAAACGTGTCACAGACCAACCTGCCTCCCAATGATGACCTAAGAACAACAACAAACCATACTCCTCCTCCATATCCTGGTCCATACTTGACATCCAGGATTCCCACAAGCTCCAAGCCTGATTATAATGAGACCAAGATGAATCCGCGAGCGATTTGGTAAATAACTCTGTTACGGCCCTCGCGGCAGGTTCCACAACTCCACTGGACAATCCCGGCCCGCGCTCTCCGCCTGTGGTACCAAATCCCGGAAAAGCTGCCACTGAAATTGAGAAAGAGCAACAACTATTGGATCAGGCGCTGACAAGCTAACTTCAGATACAATCCATAAGTTAAACTTAAGACCCAGGAAAACCAAGTGCTGCAAGACCTTCACTACTGCAGGCGTAGCCGCTGACAACGAGTTTACCGCCGTCACCGTTCCAACATGCTCACAATGAAAAGAAATCTTCAAATTCCTCAATTTGTCACCCCACAGGGCCAACGCAACTACCCTGGGGAACAAATGCAACAGTAGCCGGTTGTTTGTTAACCCCTCCTCCTTCCATTCTTCCGGCCAAGCCGCTGCTGACCAGCTACCATGAAAGAAAAGACCAAAGCCACTCATTTCAACGACATGCACCAAAATGCCCAAGGAGGTAGCATCTGCCACCGGCTGAATCCACAGAGATCTGCCATTGTACTCGTCAAGAAAATCCGCCCACATCTTCAAATCGTCCCGAAACTCTTTCTTTATCCTGATGAAATGCAAAGGGGACTTTACCCCTACTGTTGCCAAGGATAGGCGGCGGCAGAACGCTCGACCCATCGGCATGATCCTACATGCAAAGTTCAGTTTCCCTAACAACGATTGCAAACTGCGCAAATTTATCTTCTTCAAACCAATCGTATTAACCACATCTTGGCGCAACGTGGTAACCTTGTCTGCAGGTAGCCTACATTCCATTGCTACCGTGTCGATTTCAATGCCTAGGAAGCTCAACACTGTCACCGGACCAACTGTTTTATCCTCCGCCAAAGGCACCCCGAAGTTTTTTGTCACACTCTCCATTGTATGCAACAAAATCGAACAATCTGCTGATTCCGCTGGCCCTATAAACAGAAAGTCATCCAGATAGTGCGAACATGAGCGTATCCCAGACACATCTTTCACCACCCATTCTAGGAACGTGCTGAAGGCCTCAAAGTAAGCACATGAAATCGAGCAACCCATGGGAAGACAACGATCAACAAAGAAGCCGCCATCCCAAAATCAACCCAATAAATGCAAACTGTCAGGATGAACTGGCAACAAACGAAAGGCCGCTTCGATGTCGGTCTTAGCCAGTTTAGCCCCCTTTCCACATGCTCTAACCCACTCCATCGCTGAATCGAATGATAAGTACGACACCGAACTCAACTCGGGATCAATACCATCATTAACCGAAGATCCCTTCGGAAATGACAGGTGATGGATTAACCTAAATTTATTAGGTTCTTTCTTAGGGACCACGCCAAGAGGTGACACCCTCAGATTTGCAATCGGAGGGGCGACAAACGGGCCTGCCATTCTTCCCAGAGCAACTTCCTTATTCAACTTCTCCGACACGACCTCCGGGAATTGTAACGCCGATTTCAAATTTTTTCTTTTTAAACTAACATCCTGCTCAACATAAGGGATTTTGAAACCCTCCTTAAAACCGTCGCGCAATAAAACTGCAGCTGACCTATCAGGGTATCTACTTAGAAAGGCCTCCATCACGACCCACTGCACCGGAGTCACCCCTTTTGTCAGCTGAATCTCCAACTTTTTGCCTGTTACCCCTGAAACATTTTGAAGCGCTATGCACCCCCCCGCAGGTTGAACACTCGTGCCTATATTTACACTTGCTCCCGAATCTGCATATGCCATCATTGAAGGCGAAACACAGTCCCTTCTGCAAAGCCGCCGAGTGTCCTGACTGCCCTGAACTCCCGGCGCCCCCGTGAAAAGGCTGGCTAGTCTGACCTAAACGGGACGGGACCATAACTCTCATCCACAACGCTATGTCCTTGTGATCCCACCTGATACTTGGCCTAAAAGCCTTACGCTGACGAAACTGTTTGTCATAGCGTAACCAACCCTGTCCCCCATAGGTCCTGTAAGCCTCCCCTATGGCATCTAAGTAACAAAATAATGCCGAGCAATTTTCCGGGGCCTTCTCCCCGATTACGCTAGCCATAATAGCGAAAGCTTGCAGCCAATTTGAAAATGATCTGGGAATCAGCCTATATCTCCGTTTCTCCTCATCTTCTTTTTTAGAGTCCTCCCTTCTAGGTCTATCCAAATTAAATCTCTCTAGGGGTAAAAGAGAAAATATTTCTATGTACTCCCCTTTCCAGATTTTTTCCCTAACCTCTTGTTTTAAATGTGCCCCTAACGGGCCCTCGAAGCAGACATAGACCTCCCCCCTAGCCGCATCGTCTAGTTGCGGTACATCCTCCTTTTCCTTATCCTGCAAAGCTCCCTCACCTGGTGCATCAATTCCTGACCCAGGCCCTGGTGCTGTTCCGTCCTTCTCCCTTGATGAGCTCCCCGTGTCTGCCGCAGGACCCGCACTGCTGAATGTACCCGTAACTTCAGACAACTGTCTAGACCCCTTAAACGACCCCGTATTTCCCAACCAAGCAGCTGACGGCAAAGACCCCCTGCTAAGACCGGACCCCCACAAGCCCGCTAGCTCCCCTAAACCTCTAAGGATTAAACCCATACCCCCGCTAGCAACTCCCGAAGTAATGTCACTATTCCTAGCTTCAGGGGAAACTATGCCTGGCAAATTAAAGATAGGGAAAATGTTCTCACCTAGCTGCCTGGGTGCTGTGAGCCCAGCAGCCGAAGATCCAGCTCCCAGCCGAAGGTGTCCTGCATCCCGACCGGCTTGATCCGCGATGTTGCCCGCCGAACTCCTGGCGGCCGTATCCGTGTCCTGGCGACTCGGTGATGCCGTCGACTGCCCTGGTGCTGCGGAAAGGGAAAAGGCTGAGCCAGCATCCTGCCGCCCGATGGAAGATGTGCGGCTCCTTGCCACGGATACGTCCCCGGCACTGCGTACCGAAGCGACGGAATGTCGCCTGCCGGAATCCGGAAAATTTCCGCCACCACCAGCAGAGGACGCAGATCCAGGAAAGTTCCGGCCATCACCAGCAGAGGGCGCAGCTGCAGGAAAATCCCGGCCAACACCAGCAGAGGGCGCAGAACTTGCAATATCCAGGCCACCACCAGCAGAGGGCGCTGCTGCGTTGAAGACTCCAGAGCTGTGCACTGCAGAAGGCCGCACGCTGATGCCAGGGCCAGCCGACTGCCGCCCGCATAATCCTCGACGCTGAGGGGCCACCGCACCTGACCCCCGTCTCCTCGGCTGTCGCTGCCTCCCACGCTGAGCGGCGCCAGCGGGCATGCTGGCGGCCGCCGTACCGGCTCTTGCTCCTGCCGCCCCACGTCGCCCGGACACTGAAGGAGGGGAGGAAGGATCAACCCCCCGTTGTAGGCCCCGCCGCACTGGAGGATAGGGTCCGCAGAGGGGCTCCTATTTCGGCGCCGGGCCCTGGGGATGATGTCCGGGCTTAGGCGCGCCAGAGGCCTAGTCCTCCGCGGCCGGCGCCCGTCCTGCGGTGCCTGCGATGGTGCTCCCGATGTCCCCTGGAGAAGGCTGTTAACGGATGCATTCAGCCAATCTGTCCCCTGGGAGCTGGCTGCCGTCCGGAGACGCTGGAGGATCGCTTCAACGTCCATTCTGGTAAGTGTGACAGAGATTCCTCACTTGTCACGCAGGCACCTAAAATGGATGCCTGCGTGAGGAGCGTGCCCCTTTTTATGTGCCCCCTCCCCACAGTCCCCTAGTTCCACCCCTTATTTTCAAAAAATGCCCCTAAAGCCACCCCTCAAGTTCCCAGTTAACCCCTTACCACCGTATCCCTTCTAACTGCTCCAGCTCCCCAGGTCCCACGTAACCCCGTCATGGCGGCCTCCCTTTACGTGCCGTGGGCCCCCAGTACGGCCTTTCTTACTCAGAGCATGATATAGCAAGATTGTCTGTCAGTGCAGAGCAAACAGTTGTAACGCATAACAAAGCTCCTTTATTGATGCCCCCTGATGAAGCCAACTTGAAATGCGCATTGAGGCTATTAACGCAGTGTGTCTCCATTGGGAAATAATGGGTAAGAGATCCTTGTAAATATATTTATGGATGCATTTGGCATGTTGATTAAGATTTGCCCATTTCAATTACAGTTGTAAAGGGTCTATGTTAAGAATATACACTTTGCCACTAATCCCTTTGCATTCCTATGTACTTTTACATGTAAGGTACAAAAGCACTAGCATTTTATATTTGATATATACTGTTTTCTGCTGCTCTTCTTGACTCTTTTCTATTTGAGATATCCATGGTTATCTACCTGATTCTTGCTTTAGTAATGACTTTGTATTGATGTGTTATTATCCCTACATATGCTTTTGTATGTTTAATAAAGATATACATTGTTTGAAATATACCATGGACTTTTTACTACATGTTTATTGAATTTATCCTAGTACTAGATGGTGGCACAATTCTAGCGCATCGGGTATTCTAGAATATGTATGACAGAACTTGTTCAGTAAATGTAGCATATAGCAGCTCACGTAGCAGATTGCACAGCCCATGTAGCATATAGCACAGCCACGTAGAATATAACACAGCCCATGTAGCATATAGCACATCCATGTAGAATATAACATAGCCACATAGCATATAGCACAGCCACGTAGCATATAACAGCCCACGTAGTATATAGCACAGCCACGTAGTATATAACACAGCCACATAGTATATCGCACAACCATGTAGCATATAACACAGCCCACATAGTATAGACACAACCACATAGCATATAGCACAGCCACGTAGCATATAACAGCCCACGTAGTATATAGCAAAGCCACGTAGTGTATAACACACCCACATAGCATATAGCACAGCCACGTAGCATATAGCACAGCCACATAGTGTATAACAGCCTACGTAGCATATAACAGCCCACAAAGCATATAACAGCCCACTTAGTATATAGCACAGCCATGTAGCATATAGCACAGCCACAAAGCATATAATAGCCCACATAGTATATAGCACAGCCACGTAGCATATAGCACAGCCGCGTAGCATAATAGCACAGCCATGTAGTATTTAACACAGCCCATGTAGCATATAACACAGCCCACATAGTTTATAGTATAGTCCACGTAGTATATAGCACAATCCACGTAGTATATAGTACAGTCCACATAATATAACACAGCCACGTAGTATATTGCACAGTCCACGTAGTATATAACACAGCCCACGTAGTATATAACACAACTGCACATAGTATATAGCACATTCCATGTAGTATATAGCACAGCCACGTAGTATATAGCACAGGCACTGCCCACGTAGTGTATAGCACAGCCACGTAGTATATAGCAGTCACATAGTATATAACACAACCCATGTAGTATATAGCACAGGGCATGTAGTATATAGCACAGTTCAAATAGTGTATAGCACAATCCACGTAGTATATAGTACAGTCCATGTAGTATATAACACAACCCACGTAGCATATAGCACAGTCCACATAGTATATAGCACAATCCACGCACTATATAGCACAGTCCATGTAGTATATAGCACAGCCAAGTAGTATATAGCACAGCCAAGTAGTATATAGCACAGGCACAGCCCACATAGTGTATAGCACAGCCACGTAGTATATAGCAGCCACATAGTATATAGCACAGCCATGGAGTATGTAACAGCCCATGTAGTATATAGCACAGCCCACATAGTATATAGCAGTGTAGGCATCATATCCCTGTTAAAAAAATAATTAAAATTAAAAATAGTTATATACTCACCTTCCGGCGGCCCCCCGATCCAGCCCAGGAGTTAGCGATGCTCTCGCCAGGTCCATTCCCAGTGATGCTTAGCGGCAATAACCCGTGACGATGTAGCGGTCTTGCATGATCCTACGTCATCTGGTGTCATTTCGCAAAGCATTACAGGGAACAGAGCTGCCGAGAGCATCGCGAGGATGGGGAAGACTTCGGGGGCCACCGGAAGGTGAGAATAGCACGATTTTTTATTTTTTAAATTATTTTTAACATTATATCTTTTTACTATTGATTCTGCATAGGCAGCATCAATAGTAAAGCCTGTCACTCATTGGTCGCGGCCGGCCTGGCGCAACCAATCAGCGACGCGGGATTTCCATTACAGTCTGTTTGTTTGTCTGTCTGTAATGGAAATCCCGCGTCGCTGATTGGTTGCGCCAGCTAGACGCGACCAATCAGTGATATTGGCGTGGGATTTAAACATCGCTTCGCTGATTGGTCGCAGGCGGCTGGCGCGACCAATCAGCAATGCGGGATTTCTGTTACAGACAAACAGACGGAAATGGACCTTAGACGATTATATATATAGATAGGAGTGTACTTTTGATACAATGTAGGGTCTTGTAAAGAAAGACATAGAACCTTAATATGTTGTTTATCTCTAACATGTTTCTGTTTTGATGATATCATGTTATTTTATAAACTTCTGTGATGCACGTGGTGGTTCAAGGTGCTTAGACCATACCATTAAAATCTGGGTTCCAAAATGTAACTTCTTTGTTTCTGAACTCTGCCATGCACCCAAACAACATTTTTTCAACACATATGGAATATCTGCGTACTCCGGAGAAATTGAAAATAAATAAATTGGGAGTAATATAACATTTTTGTCTGAAGAATGTGTCATGATCCATGACGGGATTTTTGTTCCTATTCCGTCCTGGTCAAGTTGGGGTTAATTGTTTCTGCTTCTCTCTGAGGCAGGGGCGGCTATTTAGTGCTAATACCATCTGGGATCGGTGTCAGCGATAGTTCTGGTCCCTCAGCTAGAGCAGCTGACCTAGGTTACTCAGTTAGTAATTTTTTCTCCGTGTGCTTGATCTCTGTTGTGTATGACCCGGCCTGCCTCTGACCTGCATTTCCATCCTCCGTTTCTGTACTGTTACGTCCTCTCTGGTGTTTCTGTCCTCTCGGCTTGTTACTGACTACTAGTGATGAGTGAGCACTAAAATGCTCGGCTGCTCGTTACTCGGGTTGAGCAAATTGAAATACTCAGGTACTCAACCCGAGCACCGAGCCCAATGTAAGTCTATGGGAAGCCCAACCATTTTTACAGCGATTCCCCCGGGGTCCTTTAAAGGTCTAAAAACATCAGAAAATGATGGAAACACTGCTCAAATGACAAGGGAACATCATGAGGATCGCCTCTGGAAGCATTTTTGGATTTTGCTGGGAAATATGTTAAGGTACATTTTTTCCAGGGTAATGACTTGTATATAATACAAAATAATTAACCCCAGACCAAAAAGTTCCTCCACCACTTGGGCTATGATCACATGCAGTGTTTTTTATGAGTTTTTCAACTTTAACATTGCTTTCAACCAATACAAATGCATTCACTGGGAAATGTCATTGTAACATTTAAGAAGCCTAGCTGGCCATGTGGTGTGTGACACATAAGGAAACACATCTTGTTTCATTTATGAAGGAGGGACTCTGAAAGTCACAAAGCCTATTTTTAGAGGGGCATCAGGTGGCATTAATATTCTTAAAGGGCCATTATTAAACAGTGGGTCTCTTATGCTGTTATTGCCTAAGCAATGAGTGGCTGGGCTGCCAAGAATTACGATGCACCCCGATATCCCTTTCACGAGAGGTACAGAAAGGCTTCCTGAAAAATGTTGCATTGAATGCAATGCTTGCCCTGCTATCAAGTCATATGCACACCAACAATCCTTTGAACCCAGTTACTGGATGGCCACAGAAAAATCCACTTCACATTATTCATTTTGTACTCCCTTACTGTTTTCTTATGTATTGACTGCAAGACCTGCCCTGCTACCAAGTCATATGCACCCCAATAAGCCTTTGAACCCAGGTACTGGATGGCAACAGGAAAAACCACTTCACATTATTCATTTTGTACTCCCTTACTGTTTTCTTCTTCATTGACTGCAAGGGCTGCCCTGCTACCAAGTCATATGCACCCCAATAAGCCTTTGAACCCAGGTACTGGATGGCAACAGGAAAACCCACTTCACGTTCTTCATTTTGTACTCCCATACTGTTTCCCTATGCATTGACTGCAAGGCCTGCCCTACTACCAAGTCATATGAAACCCAAGAAACCTTTGAGCCCAGGTACTGGATGGCCACAGGAAAACCCACTTCACATTCTTCAGTTTGTCCTGCCATACTGATTCCTTATGCATCGAAATCAAGGGCCACCTTGACCCAAATTTGGAGGAGGAAAGCCTCATAAAAATAAACTGTCCCATTATAATGGAGCAGGTCTCCTAGACTCGTAATGCCCATACACTAAGTTTATGGGCTGACAAACATTTCCCCATGGGGGGGGACATTTTTTTTATTTTTTTTATGGGGATCATAGACACCCTTGCCAAAAAATTGACAGGCTGTATCTGCATAGAACACGTTCACCCTGGTGTCCTAGTGGCGGTGGATGATGAGACGTGGAGGAAGGCCTCATTAAAAAGTAGGCCCTATTTAAAGAAGTGGGTCTCCTAGACTTGTAATGGCCATACACGAAGTGTATGGGCTGGGAAACATTTTCCCATGGGGAGTAAAAAAATTTTAAAAAATGGTTTACGGGCATCATAAACACCCGTGCAAAAACTAGAGTGGCTGTAGCAGCATGGAACATGTTAATCCTGGTAATCTAGTGGCGGTGAATGATGAGACGTGGAGGAAGGCCTCATTGAAAAATAGGCCCAATTTAAAGAAGCGGGTCTCCTAGACTTGCAATGCCCATACACTAAGTGTATGAGCTGACAAACATTTCCCCATGGGGGAAAAATTAAAAAAAAAATGTTTACGGTCATCATAAACACCTTGCAAGACTGTAAAGTGGTTTCCTACACAGTTGCTGCTGGGAAGGTGCAGGTTTTAAGTAAAAATATGGCCGACGAATCATTGGATGAGGTGATCAGTAGAAGGGGCATGGTGATGACAGGATTGTGAATGTACATGATTAATATCAGCAGTGGTATGAGAGGTATGAGATCCAGGATACAGACTACAATGATTAGTCGTTTATCCACCACCAATTTCCAGAATGTGTTTCTTGCCCGTCTGAAGATCGGTGTAACAGATACTCATGTGAGACTCGTCTAAAAAATGCCCATCAAAATTGTGGTGCCAAAGATGCACGTGTCTGTCTAAAGGGCAAAGAGCAACATGTTCATGAGATGCTGAATTAGAGAAAGCAGATCAGTGTTGGAGAAAAACCGAACAAACTGATGGATGCTTGTGAAAAACTTAAAGAGGAGTGCACCCAGGGCTGCCACTACAAATTTTGGGGCCCCATACTGGCAAAATTTTTGGGGCCCCCTTGAGACTGAGCCCAGGCTCCACCCCAGCCCCGCCTCCACGCTCCACCCCTCGAACTGTCCACAGTCCCACCGCTCTCTCTTGGAAAATCTCCACTTCTCACCTATCACACATTGACAGTTCCCATCACCAGATCACACATATAGCCGGCAGCTTTTGTTTTGGCCAAAAGATTTTTTAAGCCACCAAAATGACAAGGTAGACACTTTTGGCCAGGCCCTACTCTACTGTAACCTATTAAATATTTGTTAAAATATGCAATGCAATTTAGGTATATATTTATTTATTTTTCAATTTTTAAAATGACCTATAATACCACATACAAGGAACAAATACCACAGCACTATGACCAGATGACATATTACCAATACAGTGATCGAATAATATGAAATACAAGGAACAAATACCACAACATCATGACCAGACCACATATTACCACCACATAGTGACTGAATACTACAATACTGATCAGTAATTAAAAAAAAAACACAATACTATCACCATCAGTGCCATTATACACAGGAGATCTGTATTTAGTATGCAGTGTCCGTGTACAGATAATACAGTGATCACCAGTGACATTATACACAGGAGCTCTGTATATAGTATACAGTGTATAGTGTCAGTGTATAGGTAACACATTGACTCACCAGTGACGCCTCTAGGTGAAGTCCTTCATCTTTGTTTTTCATCTTTCCTCCAGCACAGACCGCCATCACTTCATGCAGCCAGGACTCGTCTCTGCAGGAAATAACACTGTTATCTTGAGTTCCGCTTGCAGAACACATTACTTAATTTTCCCAACTTCTACATTACACCACATGAAGAAGGCGACATAGTATCACTCTACACAGTAACAGGACCGCCCCCACACCCATTTAAAACAGTATACTCAAAAAATAAAATAAATACATCACTGCAGTAATAAAATCTCTTAATTAGCCCCTATGGTAATAATATTCGCCATCCTAGCCCCCGTGTGTCTCATTCCTGGCGTCAGCCATATGTTCTCCCATCCTGCCCTCATGAGTATCCATTCTGCCCCATATGATCTCCCCATCCTGCCCCATCTGTCTCCATCGTATCCATCCTGCCCCATGATCCTGCCCCATCTGTCTTCAATCCTGCCCCCAGTGTTTCCAATCATGCCCGTATCTCCATTCTGCCCCATCTCCAATCATGCCCCCATGTCTGCAATCATGCCCCCTGTGTCTTCATTCTGCCCCATCTGTTTCCAATCCTGCCCCATCTGTCTCCAGTCATGCCCCAGTGTCTCCAGTCATGCCGCCATGTCTTTCATCCTGCACCTGTGTCTCCAATCATGCCCAGTATCTCGATTCTGCCCCATGTCCAGCATTCTGCCTCTATGTCCAGCTTTCTACCCCTGGGCCAAGTTTCTGCCCCTGTGTCCAGCTTTCTGCCCCTGTGTCCAGCTTTCTGCCTGTGTCCAGCTTTCTACCCCTGTGTCCAGCGTTCTGCCCCTGTGTCCAGCATTCTGCCCAGTGTCCAGCATTCTGCCCCTGTGTCCAGCTTTCTGCCCCTGTGTCCAGCGTTTTGCCCCTGTGTCCAGCGTTCTGCCCCTGTGTCCAGTGTTCTGCCCCTGTGTCCAGCATTCTGCCCGTGTCCAGCATTCTGCCCGTGTGCAGCTTTCTGCCCCTGTGTCCAGCTTTCTGCCCCTGTGTCCAGCTTTCTGCCCCTGTGTCCAGCTTTCTGCCCGTGTCCAGCGTTCTGCCCCTGTGTCCAGCGTTCTGCCCCTGTTTCCAACTTTCTGCCCCTGTGTCCAGCATTCTACCCCTGTGTCCAACTTTCTGCCCCTGTGTCCAACTTTCTGCCTTTGTGTCCAGCGTTCTGCCTGTGTCCAGCGTTCTGCCTCTGTGTCCAGCGTTCTGCCTCTGAGTCCAGCTTTCTGCCCCTTTGTCTAACTTTCTGCCTTTGTGTCCAGCGTTCTGCCTCTGTGTCCAGCGTTCTGCCTCTGTGTCCAGCGTTCTGCCTCTGAGTCCAGCTTTCTGCCCCTTTGTCCAGCATTCTGCCTTGGGCCCCTGGATCGCCGCTCTCAATAAAAAAAAAAGTTCTTCTCACCTTACCTCACTCCTGCGGCGGGCGAAGCTGTCTCCACGCAGCTGAAGTGCGCACTCGCCGGCGACTGACAATGACGTCAGACGCCGGCAACATGCACACTGCGGCTGACATCAGCTGCCAGCCTCAGATTGGCTGGCGGCTGTTAACTATTGACGTGCGGGCGCGGGCCCGCAGGTCAATAGCGTGAAACAGCTACAGCGCCGCTAAGGGCTCGGTTTAGCCTGCGGCTGCCGGTAGGGGCCCAGTGAGCAGATGACACGGGGCTCGATGCGGGCCCCCTCTGCCCACTGGGCCCCATACGCCAGTCACGGCCGTAATGCCCTGATGGCGGCCCTGAGTGCACCATCTGTAACTATAAACACACCCATGGCACAAGCTTCTTCATCTTCACCCATACATATTACCAATAATATCTAAATGTCACAGTTGAAAATTATTTGTTCTAGTGTAACGAACACTGTTAAAGGCATGCCACTAAATGTAGATAACCACGATCCTGGGAAACACCAGATTTCCTCTTTACAAGATATAGACAATGATGGTATTGACGTCGACTTTGAAATTTACCACATCCACACCAAGAAGATGAAGATCACAGCTGCAAAAAAGGCCGTGAATGTCTGGAAAATCATTTTCTCTTGGGCAAACTTTCTCTCTTACTAAAGTGGTACCGAATGATGCATATACAGCTCTCAAGTATATTTAGCATGAGATGGTTGAAAAATGATGTATTCTGTTTTTGTCCACTGTTCATTTTTTGAAAGCGAGCAGAAAAGAAGGATGAAATAGCAGGAAGACATGTGATTTTGGTCAGTAAGGAGGTGATGTCAAGTACAGATAGGTAGATCTGTGTGTCATCGGCGTACTGATGATATTGCAAACCATGCCATTACATCAGCTGTCCCAGGCCGAAGGTGTAGATGGAGAAGAGTAGGGGTCCTAGAACTGAGCCTTGGGGAATACCGAAAGGCAGGGATCGAGGTGAGGAGGTGGTGTGAGAGGGAGACACTGAATGTCCCCGTAACAGCCTGGTTGTTTTTTAAAGACTCTGCCGATAACCCAAAAAGGGCCATTTGCACCACTAGCCATGCCCGCATTAGCAGAGGGAGCAAAACTGACCACCACCAGCATGATCAGGCACATGGCAGCAAAGCACCTGACTTTGTTGGTTGAACACAAGGCTCCATGAACGGTGTCTGCGGGTGATACCACAGCTTCTTCCGATGTTGTGTATGCAAGCCAATCCCCTGTCAATGGTATATGCAAAGATTTCATATGCCCTGCTTCTGTAGTTGCACACAAAATCAACTAGCACCATCAACAGGCATGTCCACGTCCTTGTCCCAGCACAGCGTTCAGTTGTCCATACCCCGTCCTTGGAATGCAAGCGGAAATACGCAGCCAATGCCACATTAGTAAAATCACACATTTCTGCTCTGCTTGTGCTCAAAATGTTGCATTTTAGGCTCAAGGGAGATGGAAGCTTTCCGCAACCTGATGGCAATGACCGTCACAAGGTACTTGTTCCCCAGACGACACAATTTCTCCTGGTCTGCCGTCACAACATTACACAAGCAAGCACATGTTCCACGACATTACCCCGACCCTCAACAATGCTGTTACAGGGAAAGTGCACCTAACCACGGACATGTGGACAAGTGCTTGTGGGCAGGGACTGTGCATCTCGCTGACAGCACGCTGGGTTAGAATAGAGCAAGCCATGACCCAGTCGGAAACTGGGAGACCATGTCACAGATGTATGGACACAGGTTGTATAAGGCTTTGTATGTCATAGTTAGGGTTTTGAACTGTAGCCTCTGGGCAATAATAATGCAGTGAAGGTCCTGGCAGAGAGGAGAGGGTGGGGAATAACGGAGGGACAGTTGGATTACTCGGGCAGCAGACTTTACGATAGATTGGAGTGGTGCAAGAGTGCTGGAGGGGAGGCCAGAGAGTAGAAGGTTGCAATAATTGAGGCAGGAGATGATGAGGGCATGCACAAACATTTTTGCAGTTTCTTGGAATGTACAGATCCGGGAAATGCTTTTGAGTTGTAGTGGGCAGGGTTTGGATATGTGGCTTGAAAGAGAGGGCATAGTCGAGGATCACCCCGAGGTCCCGAACATGTGGGACTATTTGTCCCGGTTTGCCATCCCAGCATTACACAGGCACGTGTCCCACAACATTACCCCTGCCCTCCACAATGCTGTTACTGGGAAAGTTCACCTAACCACAGACACGTGACAAGTGCTTGTGATGAGGGATGGTACATCTCACTGATGGAACACTGGGTTAACATGGAAGTAGGGACCCAGTCTGAACTTGGGATAGTGCACGTCCTCCCAACCCCGAGTATTGCGGGCCCTATGTCAAACTGGGTTGCCCCCACAATCTATAGCTCCTGCACCTCCTCCTCCTTCGCATCATCTTCAGCTTCCATCTCCAAAAGCAGCATATTAGTCACAAGCTGGAAGCACTGCAGCACTACCTCATCCAAGCGGCAACAGGCTGTGCTGAAGCTAATAGGTGACAAACCACACAATGATGAAGAGTTGTGGACAGCTCTAAAAGAGCAGGCGGATCTGTGGCTGACACCGCTGCGCCTACCACCCGGCTTGGTCATGTGTGACAATGGCTGGAACCTGGTGGCTGTTCTGTGGTGAGGCGAGCTCACACATGTGCCATGCCTGGCCTATGTGCTTAACCTCAATGTTCAACGTTTTCTGAAAAGCGACAAGGAGGTGCCAGATCTGATAGGAAAGGTACGAGGCTCTGCGTACCCATTTTAGAAAGTCAGTTAGAGTTTCATCCACCCTTGCCGTGCTTCAGCAGGGTTTGCAGCTTTTGGCTCACCAACTGGTGTGTGATCTCACCACGCATTGGACCTCTACACTGCAGATGTTGGAAAGGATTTGTGAGCAGAAGAGTGCAGTTGGTGACTACTAGCATCAACAAGGCCGTCGGTATTCAGTTTTGACTTCACACATAAGATTTCAGGAAAGAACATGGGTGTCAGACATATGTACCATCCTCCAAAACTTTGAGGAATCCACCAAGATGTTGAGCTGCAATTACGCCATAATTAATGTCTCCATCCTGCTTCTCTGTGTTTGAATATTAATATTTATAGTTATTTATATAGCACCAACATATTTACAGTTAACAGTTTCAAACACAACAGTCCTAAGAAACAAAGATAACAATAATACAATAATTAAACAGAAATAAAACTACCCTGCTCGTGACAGCTTACAATCTACACTTAGTAACAATGATAGCAATAATTAAACTCAAAAAAACTGTCCTGCTTATGACATCTTACAATCTGCAATGAGGTGGGGGAGATAAAAACTACAGGGGTGTATTTACAATAATGTATTTACAATATTATTACTTAGGTTTGTCAAAAATCTTAGAGGCCTGAGGACAAGGAGGAGGAGGATAGTATGGTCAGTCATCCTCTTGGTGAGGACACGGAAGTATTGACTGTTAGCAGTATTGCATGCATGGCTGAGTTTATGTTACACTGCCTTTCCTGTCTCCCTCACGTTCTCACAATTTTGGGTGACAGGCAATACTGATTGGTGGCACTTCTTGACCCACGTTACAAGGAGAACTTTATATCTCTTATTCCAGAGGCAGATATGTGTACTAAAATGTTGGAGGACTAGAAGGCCCTTCCTGCATAATTGTTAAAAAAAATTCCCATCTGAAAATGCTGGCAGCAGAGGTCACAGTTCGTTGGCCAAGCAAAGGGTACAGGTGAGAGAGACACAACTCCAATCCAGCAGAGGCAGTGGAACACTGGCAAAGTGCTGGGAGAGTTTTCTCAGACCCTCCCATGACCCTGGCCCTGAGGCGGGAGGACTCTCACAAGAAGTGCAAAGTTTGGGAAAATGCTGAGTGAGTGCCTTGCTGACCGTTCCAACATCCTCTGTCATTCCTCCATGAACTGGCTCTCTCTACTGTGCACGTGTACTGTACTCACGGTCATGGAGCACACGGTGCCTCGCTCTCTGGCGGTCACTGGGCACATGGCGCCTTGCTCTCTGGCAGTACCACTTTTAGTGGCAGGAGCCAAGGGGAACAGTCCTTTGCGGCACCAGTGCTCTAAGGACGAAGCACGCTGCTCAGCCTTCTATGGATTTTCACACTGGGCTAGGAAAAGGATCTGGCTGTATTGTGCAGTGTCAAAAAGCAAATGGAGAAAAAAAGGACTCTATATTGCTTTGCAATAAAATAATCTCTTTTATCCTGGCGAAAAAAAATTTCCCAGCCAATTAAACCTGGGGCTAGGTATATACAGTCATGTCACGATGTGGTATGAAATATCATATAAGTTTAGTTGCTCGTCAGCTCATGAGGTGGGCTAAACCCCCCCTTCACTAGCTGACTCTACTTGTTTCTCTCTGGGCTACGGACTGTATGCTAGAAGGGGGTTTTATTGCCCTGGGGTCGTAAATTCCAGGCTCAGAGGAAAGTCCCTCACCCCTCCCACCTTCACTAGTCAGAACTGGTAAAGTGGCTCCAAAATTCATGAAAGATCCTTTGTTTGGTTTTGGTACGATATTATGCACCATGTTTACGGTAAGAACACGAAAATATATATTCGTATTCCCACTCGGTGTAGGTACCCATCCCTTTAAACTCGGGCTTCTAACTCCGTCTGGTAAAGAAGTAGGGTTTTCTCTGTAAATATGTATCCCAGATAGGACATATTTGATCTCATTAGAATGCTCACGTTAACCCGAGATGATTGATGGGTTTGTTAGAACTATGACGTGTTTTGTAGTGAAGTTATAGAAATTAGAGAGAATAGTTTAAAGTTTAGGCAGAATGTAGAGAGAGGAGGGTCTGGATAAGCCAGCCTTTCTGTGATGTCACAGCCTTAATGTTTTAAGTGTCTGGCAGGCTCTGAGGAGTGACTTGCTGCTTGATTTCTTGTCTTGTCCTGGAAGAGCCCTGCTCACGTCCAAATGAGCTGGGACGTATGGGAAAAACTGCCCTAGCCTGGTTGCCTGTCATGCTTTGAACATGTAAGTGTTGCTTTTTCTCATTTATTCCCTTTATGTTATAATTACCCTTGTACATATTTGCAATTGTCTCATTTGTAACTTCTTTATAAAATATTTTTGATAAAGCACTGCCTAATTAATTTCAATGGAATATACTATTATATATTAGTTCGTTCATCCATGCTCTAAACTTACCCTGTCTTCTGAAGGGAAATACGCTACTGTTACTGTTGTGTTGGGTTAGCTTCGGACCCGTTTAATCGAAGCTGGTGGCAGCGAAAGTGCGCTGACTGTTGGATTATGCTGAAGCAACTGCGGGTTTGATAATTATTGTTCCTGCCTGAGTGGGAGTAGTTATCACGTCGCTGCAGCGTGCCCAATAGCCAGTACATAGCAGGCAGCCTTTCTGGCGACTAATTACCCAGGGTGCAGTATCTAATCTGACCTTAGAGTAAGGGGGGCGCCAGAGAGCTGCAAGTGTTAAGGGGAACTGTAAGCGGGATATACATAAATCCCTGCAGTTCGTGGTATATAGAAAAGCAGTGGGATACCTAGAATAAGCCCCTGCTGTAAACTAAGAGGTCAATAGCCTTGTGTGTGGTTTTTCATCACATCGTGGAGTGGAGGGATAACTAAGATAAGCCCCCCTGCACATGTGATAGCCGTCTGTTGGCCTAAAGTCACCTCAATCCGTGACGTAGGGGTGACGGTCACGGTGTGAATCCTGACCCATTGGTGACAGCGGTCAGGGGAATCGTGACAAGTCATATATGCTATAGGTAACAGCAGCAGCAGACAGTAAAGAAATGGACCCTCTGGATGTATGCAATGATTTCTATATACACACATACAGTGCCTGCAAGTCTTGCACTGATATGTATAGAGCGACGTACACTCCCCTGCCTACCTAACACTGCAAGCTATATACTCCGGAATTAGTCCTTAAAAGGACTGCTGGTTTAGCTGAATTTGAGTACTTTAGAATGGTAGACCCCACTGACTAAGAAATCCCCAAATCTGACCCTATCTCAGCAGCAGCTCTCCCTACACTGTCTGATTCCAGAGCTGAATGCACCGAGCAGCCGGGCCGGGCGGCGTATGATTTCTTATACCCCTGATGATGCTGTGCAGCCAGCCAATCACTGCAAGAACACAACAAAGATGGCTGTGGTGTTACAGTGCCTGGCAGACAATCCCTGCATGGTGATTGGGTCTCTAAAGACCGCCAAAAAATGCAGGGTGGAGTTCCCGAGTAATCCCAGAAATGATCGGTGCTCACCAAGTACAGTGATACTCGATCAAGTAATGAGTAGTGGTGAGTACATTCGCTCATCACTACTGAAAAGCAAGTATTTCTAGAGCACAGATATACCAGGCGTCGAATGGAGATAACAGACTTTTTCAATATGTGGCCTGGATTTTTTTTTAATTCACCCCAAAATACTGTATAGACCTAGGGTAGCAGACAGACAAAAAAGTGGAATATATGCCTGAATAGCAAGTATTTGTAGATCACAGATAGACCAGGCGTCTGACTGAGATAACAGACTGTTTCAATAGGTGGCCTGGAGTTTTTTAAATGTTTTTTACGCCAAAATACTGTATAGACCTAGGGTAGCAGACAGTCAAAAAAGTGTAATATATGCCTGAAAAGCAAGTATTTATAGACGACAGATAGAGCGGGCATCTGACTGAGATAGCACACTGTTTCAATATGCGGTCTGGAGTCTTTTTTAAAAAATTTACACCAAAATACTGTATAGACCAAGGGTAGCAGACAGACCAAAAAGTGGAATGTATGCCTAAAAAGTAAGTATTTGTAGACCAGAGATAGACCAAGGGTTGGATGGAGATAACAGACTGTTTCAATATGTGGCCTGGAGTTTTTCCAATTTTTTTTTTTACTCCAAAATACTGTATAGACCTTGGGTAGCAGATAGACAAAAAAGTGGAATGTATGCCTGAAATTGGTTGTTCCTTACCGGTAATAGGATTTTACAGAGTCCACGACAGCACCCACTATAAGAGAGGGGATCCGCCCAACATCAGAACAGGAACCTACAGGTTAAAAAGGGGCGGTCCCCCTTGCCTCTCCAGTTTATGTTCCAGAGAACAAGGGATACCGCCAATGAATTAGTACATGATAATTATTCCTTAAACAACACTAAATACCATCACCGCTACAGAGTGAAATCTGAAAAAGACACCTTCCAAAGTGCAGGAAATTAGTGAACAACTTCGGGGGGAAAATGTGCGGGTGCTGTCGTGGACTCTGTAATATCCTATTACTGGTAAGTAACAACTGGCTTTCCTATCGCCACGACAGCACCCACTACGAGAGACTTTCAGAGACTACCACAGCACTAAGTACTGAACGCCCAAAGTCTAGGCTGGAATTGGCTGATAGATCAAGGCGGTAGTGTTTATAAAAGGTGGAATGAGATGACCACATTGCTGCCTTACATAACATATCAATGAGAACACCCGCCTTCTCCACCCAGGATGAGGCCATAGCTCGAGTGGAATGGGCCTTGATGCCTTTTGGTGGTTTTTCCCCCTTGGTGGAATAGACAAGACATATCACATTCCTGATCCATCTGGCAATAGAACCTTTTTATGACACTCAAACCTTTCTTTTGAGTCTGGAAAGAAACAAAGCGTTACTCTGACTCCAACTTTGTGTTCTATTTAAATACTCTAATACTGTTCTTCTAACATCTAGAGTATGACATTTGTGTTCTTCTGCTGTGAATGGATTATCGTAAAGGCTGGTAAATATATCTCCTGATTCCTATGAAACCTAAAAAGCTACTAACCCGTCTAGCAAAAGTTAAGGCTAACAGAAGAGCTGTCTTTAAGGTTAGAATTTTAATTGAGGCAGAATCTAAGGGTTCGAAAGGGGGTTGTGTTAATGCATCTAACACCAAGTTTAAATCCCATGGCGGCAACCTAGCAATATGAACTGGGTTACTATGCTCAGTATCTTTAATAAACCTAGAAACCCATCTGTTTCCTACTACATTGCTGTTATATAGGGCTCCTAAGGCTGACACTTGAACCCTAAGAGTATTAACTGCCAAACCCAATTCCTGGCCTCTCTACAAGAATTCCAGAATAGCCGGAATTGGAACATGGTCTGTCAGAGGCTGCTGATTAAATCTAAGAAATTTTTTCAAGACCTTAGAATAAATTCTTGTAGTAACCTCCTTTCGGCTATTTAATAAAGTAGATATTAAAGCTTCTGAAAATCCTCTCTGTTTTAGTAACTCCCTCTCAAGTTCCACACCATCAAATGAAGTCTCTCCATATTGGGATGATGAAATGGACCTTGAGAGAGGAGCCCCGGACACACAGGTAACACCCAAGGATTGGTTACTGACATTGCTCTGAGTAGAGAAAACTATGGTCTCCTGGGCCAGAAGGGGGCAATTAGAATTACTCTCGCCCTTTCCTCCCTGATCTTCCTGAGAACTAGAGGAATCAAGCACATTGGGAGAAACGCATATGCCAGAGGAAAATCCCAACGGACTTGAAGGGAGTCTACTATGCATGACCTGTCTGCTACCTGAAGAGATGCAAACTCCCTGACTTGTCTGTTTCTCCTTGTTGCAAACAGATCTAGAACTGGTAATCCCCAGAGCCTGACTATTTGTTTGAATATTTGCCGGTCCAGAGACCACTCCCCCTGGCGTAGGCAATGTCATCTGAGATAGTCTGTTTCCACATTGAGTTCCCCTTTTATGTGAACTGCTGAAAGGGAAAGGAGGTGAGCTTCGGCTAAAGTGAGTATTTCTGCTGTGGTGGATATATGATCTTGTCCCCCCTTGATGGTTGAGATAGGTGACTACTGTCATATTGTCGGTCTGCACTTGTACATGTGAACCCTGCAGGGATGGTAACAAGTGAAGGAGCGGGAACCTGACTGCTGCGAGTTCTTTCAGGTTTGACGAACTTTGGGATTCTAGAACTGACCACCGCCCCTGGGCCAGAACGTCCCCCATGTGAGCTCCTCAACCAAATGGGCTGGCATCGGTCGTGACTACGTTGTCCGGTATGATTCCCCATTGAACTTCCTTTGACAAATGGTACATATCCAGCCACCACTTTAAGTCGTAGAGAGTAGCAGTCGATAGCCTGAGTTTTCCACTTAGGCAACCTTGAAGCTTTCTTTCTGCCTCGAGGATCTCGGATTGCAGTACCCAAATATGAGATTGAGCCCATTGAACAGTCGGTATGCATGATGTCAGTGAATAATCCTTTGTTTTTTGTCTTCTGGTAGAAACATGACTGATCCTCCGAGTTTAGAAAAATACAGAGGAAAACTTGACATGTTGAGGGTTATAGTTTTGACTTCTTTAGGTTGATCAGCCAACCAAGGTCCTGCAGAGATGACATTATACAGTTTAAGTGGGCCTTACATTGGACAACCGAATTTCCAACTATCTGGAAATCGTCCAAGTAGGGTACAACGAGGGTATCCCTTTCTCTGACATGAGCCATTACTTCCGCAATTACCTTAGTAAATACCCTCGGGCCATGGACAGGCCAAAGGGAATTGCTGTAAACTGAAAATGCTTAACCTGATTGTTTAGCTGCACCCCTATTCTGAGGAACTGTTGGTGATCTTTGTAAATGGGTAGATGATAGTATGCATCTTTTAGATCCAGCACAGATATGTAACACCTGGGAAACAGAAGTTTAGTTATTGACTTAATGGATTCCATCTTAAAGGCACGATATTGTAGAAATGTATTTAATTTCTGCAGATTTATGATGGTCCTATAGGATCCATCAGGTTTGGAAATCAAAAATAGAGGAGAGTAAAACCCTTCCCTTTCTTGATCCTTTGGGACTTTTACAATAACTTGCTTTTTTCTCAACTTCTGAATCTCTATTTCTAGAGCCTGCTGTTGGTCCGAAGAATCAAGAGTAGTTAATACATAATGACTTGGAGGTATTCTCTGAAACTCCAATTTCAACCCTGAAGCAATTATACCTAAGATCCAGCTACTAGATGTTATCTTGGCTCATTGGGTAAAGAAATATTTTAATCTGCCCCCCACTGGGAGATCAGTCTTATCTATAGTTGCATCTTGATGATGATGAAGAGCCCCGGAAGTATGCACCTCTTTTCTTCTGCTCTGCTGGCTCCCAATTTCGGTCTGAATGAAGTCTCCGGAAAGGCATTCGTCTTCTGAAGGCATTTCTGAAAGCAGGATTAAATACCTTAGGAAATCCCTTTTTCCTTATCCTCTGCCTTCACAAGGATATCATCCAGCACAGGGCCAAATAAGTACTCACCCCTACATGGAATAGTGCACAATTTTGCTCTGGCTTGAGCATCACCTTTCCAGGTTTTTAGCTAGAGAGCTTGGCGGGCAGCATTCGAAAGACCTGAGGATCTGGCTGCTAACTTCAAAGAGTCTACCAATGCATCCGCCAAGTATGTTACCCCTTCACGGATCTGGGATAGAGAGTCTAGCAATTTATCTCTAGGAATTTTACCTTTAAGCTCGTCCTCCAGCTGACTTACCCAGACCATAATAAATCTGGCCGTACAGGTGCTTGCAATCGCAGGCTTAAAAGCTCCAGATGACGATTCCCAAACCTTCTTTAGGAACATGTCTGCTTTCCTGTCAGATGGGTCCTTAAGAAGGCCTACATCTTCCAATGGTAGAGTGGCTGACTTTGATGTGGAAGCCACAGCTGCGTCCACTTTAGGGACTTTTACCCATTGAGACAAGAGTTCATCATCAAAGGGGTATCTCCTTTTTGCAGCTGATGGTAAAAACCCCTTATCCTGTTTATCCCATTCACGTCTGACCAGATCCTTAACTGTTTCTACTACCAGGAAAGATCTGCGATTTTTTTTACATAATCCTGAAAACATAATATCCTGTGTAGATCTAGGTTCTTTATTCTCTGCGACCCCCATGGTCGTGTGAACTGCCTTAACTAATGTATCCATGTTTTCTATAGAAAAGCACGGCCTTCCCTACTCATCCGAGGAGGATGGTGATTAAGAGTCTGAACATTCACCATCCTGTAGAGATGGGCTGGAATCAGACAATAAGTCAATACAAGGTTTTTCATGTTGTCTAGTTTTAAGGGAACATTTGATTTCCTCCCTGATAACCGATCTTAAGTCCGATGTACGGAAGGGAGCCTCTTCCTCTAAAGTATGGTAAATACACGCCTGACACTGCTTTTTTACATAACTGTCTGGCAAGGGTACTGTGCATAATGCACACTGCTTGTGTTTGATTTTTATTGTCTTTTTAACCTATAACAAAGCACAAGAAAATGGAACAAATCAGCTACTAGGTGTAGAATACACTCACCAAAGGCTGATCAATGTAGTACCGGTTCCGGAGGAGGTGAATTGCCATGTGAAGCTGGGATGTTTGAACTCTGCCACCCCCGTATCACAGCACTGCTGCTCCTTGAACGGCTACTACCACTCTTCCTGTGCTGCTCAGACATCTCCGCCTGAAGGTGCTCTGTGTCCCCTACCGAGGACATCTTACCGCATACTGCTCACCATCTGCTGCTCTGTTTTAAGCAATTTGCCTTGCGCCTCCTCCTCGTCTTCACCGGAAGTACTGCATCTACTTCCGGGTCACGAGCATTTGTATTCCCGGGTAAGCACTCTGAGTAGCGTCGCACTCACGTGACCCAGGGTGGCATTCCCCGGCCCCTGGGATCACATCTTCCTTCTGCCCAGACGAGGGGGGTATGCGAGCAGTACACCTCCGATGCTGCTTCCAGAGCCCCCCGTCTCTGCTGTTCCCGCAGAGACCGCGCAGAGGCGGGATGGACCCAGGTAAGCTTCTCCAACCTGCAGGGTCCTGTGCTGGACAGGAACCCAAACTGGAGAGGTGAGGGGGACCGCCCCTTTTTAACCTGTAGGATCCTGTCCTGTCCAAGCAAGTATTTGCAGACCACAGATAGACCAGGCGTCTGACTGAGATAACAGACTGTTTCAATATGTGATAATCCAAAAAAGGGGCAAAACAATTATCCACGCTCTGCCATATACAGTACGATACAGAAAACCAAAAAAATTGACACAAGTGTTAATTAAACATAATATAAACTTTAATTGTAAATATTTTAAGAACATGTAATAAAAATTTGGTAGTAGATGCAACAAAGAAAGTGATAGAGAACCACCTAGTACCGCATCAGAGAAACAGGAAACGCGAATAACACTGACAAAGGCCACAGGATAATAACAAATGACTAGTACAGAGAATCAAATAATTCTATCAAAAAGAAGTCAAAATAGCCTGATTCATGAAGCTAAAGTGATATATATATATATATATATGCATACTCAATGTATCAAACAAATAATTGAATCATAAAAAGTGCCAAGTGCCAAAGTGCAAATGCAGAATATAGCCTAGAGAAATGGCAACCTACTCAAAGAATCCTATAAGTAATCTCATCAATGTAAAGTGCATGGTGCTAAAGTGCAGCAAATAGCAGATATAGTAACCCAAAAAAACTGACCTACATGATTAGTACTCATTAGTGTTGAGCGATACCTTCCGATATCGGAAAGTATCGGTATCGGATTGGATCGGCCGATATTCAAAAAATATCGGATATCGCCTATACCGATACCCGATCCCAATGCAAGTCAATGGGACCAAAATATCGGAATTAAAATAGACCCTTTCTTTCCTTGTAGGTTCATTCTACATGAAGGAAAACAACAAAGAATAATGCAGGATGTATTTGGGGAGGTGGCGGAGACATTAAAGTCATAGAGGTTTAGCCCAATCAAATAGAATAGCCTTATTTTTTTTTTTTTTAAAGACGTTCAGAGTGACAAAGATATTGACTATGTAATTTTTTTTTTTGTCAGATATTGATGTTTCACTACTCCACGCCCTTCCCCTTTTTTTTTTTTACTTTTCCCACACTTTCATCTTCATCATCATCAGCATCTTTGACATCAACTTCTTCACCTTATTCATCTTCTTCTTCATCTTCTACCTATTTTTTTTTTATTACATTCTTCATATTCATTTTATTCAAATATTATTATTCTTCCTATTCTACATATTCATTTTATTCAACTGTTATTATTCTTCCTATTCTACTTCTTCATCATATTCTCATTTGTGACAGGCATTCCCGTAGTTGTTATCTATAAAAGTTTGAAGATTACACCTTCCGTTCTGCCAGTCACAAAAGTTACATTTGTCCGCGTTCAGTTTGGCCTGCAGCATCAGGCTTTATCCAGGGGCACCACGAGGAGGAACGGACTCACCCCCATACACTGCTTAGTCTTCTTCTGCATATAATTTAGATAATATCTTTTGCTCTGATATTAAGTGTTATGCTTAATGTTCTTCTGCTCTTTGTTCTGCAGCCTCTTGTTCTTCTGCTTCTGGGTCTTCCATGTCGTTGTCTCCAGGGTCGTCGTCTCCAGGGTCGTCGTCTACGCCGTCGTCGTCTCCGCCGTCGTCGTCGTCGTCATCGGGGTGGTCTTCCGGGTCGTCGACTTTAGGGTCTTCAACTTGGAAATGTAGCAGAAGGTACAAGAAGGCTGAGAAAATGCCAAGAACCAGCTGATGGAACTGGAACTCGGATGGCTACCCGAAGGTTCAAGAGCCTATGGAACTACCGAGGACCAGCTGACGTTACTGGAACCCGGTTACTAAGCAGGAGGTACTCGTGCTAAAAAGCACAACCAAGGACCGCTTGACGTTGGCGGAACTCGGATACCCAGAAGGAGGCACCTAAGCCAAAGGCTCTGCCCGGAACCAGCTGACGTTACTGGAACCAGGATGGGGAGCAGAAGGTACAAGAGCAAAAGACACTGCCGAGAACCAGCTGACGGTACTGGAACCTGGATGGGTAGCCGAAGGTCCAAGAGCCAATGGAACTACCGAGGACCAGCTGACGTTACTGGAACCCGGTTACTAAGCAGGAGGTACCCGTGCCTGAAAGCACTACCAAGGACCACCTGACGTTGGTGGAACTTGGATACCCAGAAGGAGGCACCTAAGCCAAAGGCTCTGCCCGGAACCAGCAGACGGTACTGGAACCAGGATGGGGAGCAGAAGGTACAACAGCAAAAGACACTGCCGAGAACCAGCTGACGGTGCTGGAACCAGGATGTGGACCACAAGGCAGCCGCAGTTACCGAACCCCAACAGTCCTACAGGGGGAGCTTGGCCTACTGGCACTACAGAACCAGCCTTGACTACCAATTCACGCAGCCCACATAGGAAGCTCCTAAACTGGAGGCACCCTGGAGTTGGCTAACCCGACCACAACACGACGGGGCAAGCAAAGGCGTCTCAGTGAGCTTGACACTACCCGGAAACAGCTGACGGTGCTGGAACCAGGCTGGGCATGAGGGAGTACCCGTGACAAAAACACTGCCGAGAACCAGCTGGTGGAGCTGGAACCCGGATGCGTTGCCCCAGTGTGCAAGAGCCAATGGCACGACCGAGGACCAGCTGACGGTGCTGGAACCCGGTTACTAAGCTGTAGGTGCCCGCGCTTAAAAGCACTACCAAGGACCGCCTGGCGTTGGCGGAACTCGGATACCCAAGAGGAGGCACCTAAGCCAAAGGCTCGGCCCGAAACCAGCTGACGGTGCTGGAACCAGGTGGTGGACCACAAGGTCCACAGGAGATGAGAGAACAGCTAGGCCGCGAGGCAGCTGCAGTTACCGAACCCCAACAGTCCTACAGGGGGAGCTTGGCCTACTGGCACTACAGAACCAGCCTTGACTACCAATTCACGCAGCCCACATAGGAGGCTCCTAAACTGGAGGCACCCTGGAGTTGGCTAACCCGACCGCAACACGACGGGGCAAGCATAGGCGTCTCAGTGAGCTTGACACTACCCGGAAACAGCTGACGGTGCTGGAACCAGGCTGGGCACGAGGGAGTACCCATGACAAAAACACTGCCGAGAACCAGCTGGCGGTGCTGAAACCCGGATGCGTTGCCCCAGTGTGCAAGAGCCAATGGCACGACCGAGGACCAGCTGACGGTGCTGGAACCCGATTACTAAGCTGTAGGTGCCCGCGCTTAAAAGCACTACCAAGGACCGCCTGGCGTTGGCGGAACTCGGATACCCAGGAGGAGGCACCTAAGCCAAAGGCTCGGCCCGGAACCAGCTGACGGTGCTGGAACCAGGTGGTGGACCACAAGGTCCACAGGAGATGAGAGAACAGCTAGGCCGCGAAGCAGCCGCAGTTACCGAACCCCAACAGTCCTACAGGGGGAGCTTGGCCTACTGGCACTACAGAACCAGCCTTGACTACCAATTCACACAGCCCACATAGGAAGCTCCTAAACTGGAGGCACCATGGAGTTGGCTAACCCGACCACAACACGACGGGGCAAGCATAGGCGTCTCAGTGAGCTTGACACTACCTGGAAACAGCTGACGGTGCTGGAACCAGGCTGGGCACGAGGGAGTACCCATGACAAAAACACTGCCGAGAACCAGCTGGCGATGCTGGAACCCGGATGCGTTGCCCCAGTGTGCAAGAGCCAATGGCTCGACCGAGGACCAGCTGACGGTGCTGGAACCCGGTTAACATACATAGTAACATAGTAACATAGTTAGTAAGGCCGAAAAAAGACATTTGTCCATCCAGTTCAGCCTATATTCCATCATAATAAATCCCCAGATCTACGTCCTTCTACAGAACCTAATTGTATGATACAATATTGTTCTGCTCCAGGAAGACATCCAGGCCTCTCTTGAACCCCTCGACTGAGTTCGCCATCACCACCTCCTCAGGCAAGCAATTCCAGATTCTCACTGCCCTAACAGTAAAGAATCCTCTTCTATGTTGGTGGAAAAACCTTCTCTCCTCCAGACGCAAAGAATGCCCCCTTGTGCCCGTCACCTTCCTTGATATAAACAGATCCTCAGCGAGATATTTGTATTGTCCCCTTATATACTTATACATGGTTATTAGATCGCCCCTCAGTCGTCTTTTTTCTAGACTAAATAATCCTAATTTCGCTAATCTATCTGGGTATTGTAGTTCTCCCATCCCCTTTATTAATTTTGTTGCCCTCCTTTGTACTCTCTCTAGTTCCATTATATCCTTCCTGAGCACCGGTGCCCAAAACTGGACACAGTACTCCATGTGCGGTCTACTTAGGGATTTGTACAGAGGCAGTATAATGCTCTCATCATGTGTATCCAGACCTCTTTTAATGCACCCCATGATCCTGTTTGCCTTGGCAGCTGCTGCCTGGCACTGGCTGCTCCAGGTAAGTTTATCATTAACTAGGATCCTCAAGTCCTTCTCCCTGTCAGATTTACCCAGTGGTTTCCCATTCAGTGTGTAATGGTGACATTGATTCCTTCTTCCCATGTATATAACCTTACATTTATCATTGTTAAACCTCATCTGCCACCTTTCAGCCCAAGTTTCCAACTTATCCAGATCCATCTGTAGCAGAATACTATCTTCTCTTGTATTAACTGCTTTACATAGTTTTGTATCATCTGCAAATATCGATATTTTACTGTCTAAACCTTCTACCAGATCATTAATGAATATGTTGAAGAGAACAGGTCCCAATACTGACCCCTGCGGTACCCCACTGGTCACAGCGACCCAGTTAGAGACTATACCATTTATAACCACCCTCTGCTTTCTATCACTAAGCCAGTTACTAACCCATTTACACATAATTTCCCCCAGACCAAGCATTCTCATTTTGTGTACCAACCTCTTGTGCGGCACGGTATCAAACGCTTTGGAAAAATCGAGATATACCACGTCCAATGACTCACCGTGGTCCAGCCTATAGCTTACCTCTTCATAAAAACTGATTAGATTGGTTTGACAGGAGCGATTTCTCATAAACCCATGCTGATATGGAGTTAAACAGTTATTCTCATTGAGATAATCCAGAATAACATCCCTCAGAAACCCTTCAAATATTTTACCAACAATAGAGGTTAGACTTACTGGCCTATAATTTCCAGGTTCACTTTTAGAGCCCTTTTTGAATATTGGCACCACATTTGCTATGCGCCAATCCTGCGGAACAGACCCTGTCGCTATAGAGTCCCTAAAAATAAGAAATAATGGTTTATCTATTACATTACTTAGTTCTCTTAGTACTCGTGGGTGTATGCCATCCGGACCAGGAGATTTATCTATTTTAATCTTATTTAGCCGGTTTCGCACCTCTTCTTGGGTTAGATTGGTGACCCTTAATATAGGGTTTTCATTGTTTCTTGGGATTTCACCTAGCATTTCATTTTCCACCGTGAATACCGTGGAGAAGAAGGTGTTTAATATGTTAGCTTTTTCCTCGTCATCTACAACCATTCTTTCCTCACTATTTTTTAAGGGGCCTACATTTTCAGTTTTTATTCTTTTACTATTGATATAGTTGAAGAACAGTTTGGGATTAGTTTTACTCTCCTTAGCAATGTGCTTCTCTGTTTACTTTTTGGCAGCTTTAATTAGTTTTTTAGATAAAGTATTTTTCTCCCTATAGTTTTTTAGAGCTTCAATGGTGCCATCCTGCTTTAGTAGTGCAAATGCTTTCTTTTTACTGTTATTTGCCTGTCTTACTTCTTTGTTTAGCCACATTGGGTTTTTCCTATTTCTAGTCCTTTTATTCCCACAAGGTATAAACCGCTTACACTGCCTATTTAGGATGTTCTTAAACATTTCCCATTTATTATTTATTATCTGTATTCTTATTTCTGAGGATATTGTCCCAGTCTACCAGATTAAGGGCATCTCTAAGCTGGTCAAACTTTGCCTTCCTAAAGTTCAGTGTTTTTGTGACTCCCTGACAAGTCCCCCTAGTGAAAGACAGGTGAAACTGTAGGTGTAGGTGCCCGCGCTTAAAAGCACTACCAAGGACCGCCTGGCGTTGGCGGAACTCGGATACCCAGGAGGAGGCACCTAAGCCAAAGGCTTGGCCCGGAACCAGCTGACGGTGTTGGAACCAGGTGGTGGACCACAAGGTCCACAGGAGATGAGAGAACAGCTAGGCCGCGAGGCAGCCGCAGATACCAAACCCCAACAGTCCTACTGGGGGAGCTTGGCCTACTGGCACTACAGAACCAGCCTTGACTACCAATTCACGCAGCCCACATAGGAAGCTCCTAAACTGGAGGCACCCTGGAGTTGGCTAACCCGACCGCAACACGACGGGGCAAGCATAGGCGTCTCAGTGAGCTTGACACTACCCGGAAACAGCTGACGGTGCTGGAACCAGGCTGGGCACGAGGGAGTACCCGTGACAAAAACACTGCCGAGAACCAGCTGGCGGTGCTGGAACCCGGATGCGTTGCCCCAGTGTGCAAGAGCCAATGGCACGACCGAGGACCAGCTGACGGTGCTGGAACCCGGTTACTAAGCTGTAGGTGCCTGCGCTTAAAAGCACTACCAAGGACCGCCTGGCGTTGGCGGAACTCAGATACCCAGGAGGAGGCACCTAAGCCAAAGGCTCGGCCTGGAACCAGCTGACGGTGCTGGAACCAGGTGGTGGACCACAAGGTCCACAGGAGATGAGAGAACAGCTAGGCCGCGAGGCAGCCACAGTTACCGAACCCCAACAGTCCTACAGGGGGAGCTTGGCCTACTGGCACTACAGAACCAGCCTTGACTACCAATTCACGCAGCCCACATAGGAAGCTCCTAAACTGGAGGCACCCTGGAGTTGGCTAACCCGACCGCAACACGACGGGGCAAGCATAGGCGTCTCAGTGAGCTTGACACTACCCGGAAACAGCTGACGGTGCTGAAACCAGGCTGGGCACGAGGGAGTACCCGTGACAAAAACACTGCCGAGAAACAGCTGGCGGTGCTGAAACCCGGATGCGTTGCCCCAGTGTGCAAGAGCCAATGGCACAACCGAGGACCAGCTGACGGTGCTGGATCCCGGTTACTAAGCTGTAGGTGCCCGCGCTTAAAAGCACTACCAAGGACCGCCTGGCGTTGGCGGAACTCGGATACCCTGGATGAGGCACCTAAGCCAAAGGCTCGGCCCGGAACCAGCTGACGGTGCTGGAACCAGGTGGTGGACCACAAGGTCCACAGGAGATGAGAGAACAGCTAGGCCGCGAGGCAGCCGCAATTACCGAACCCCAACAGTCCTACAGGGGGAGCTCGGCCTACTGGCACTACAGAACCAGCCTTGACTACCAATTCACGCAGCCCACATAGGAAGCTCCTAAACTGGAGGCACCCTGAGTTGGCTAACCCGACCACAACACGACGGGGCAAGCATAGGCGTCTCAGTGAGCTTGATACTACCTGGAAACAGCTGACGGTGCTGGAACCAGGCTGGGCACGAGGGAGTACCAGTGTCAAAAACACTGCCGAGAACCAGCTGGCGGTGCTGGAACCCGGATGCGTTGCCCCAGTGTGCAAGAGCCAATGGCACGACCGAGGACCAGCTGACGGTGCTGGAACCCGGTTACTAAGCTGTAGGTGCCCGCGCTTAAAAGCACTACCAAGGACCGCCTGGCGTTGGCGGAACTCGGATACCCTGGAGGAGGCACCTAAGCCAAAGGCTCGGCCCGGAACCAGCTGACGGTGCTGGAACCAGGTGGTGGACCACAAGGTCCACAGGAGATGAGAGAACAGCTAGGCCGCGAGGCAGCCGCAGTTACCGAACCCCAACAGTCCTACAGGGGGAGCTCGGCCTACTGGCACTACAGAACCAGCCTTGACTACCAATTCACGCAGCCCACATAGGAAGCTCCTAAACTGGAGGCACCCTGGAGTTGGCTAACTCGACCGCAACACGACGGGGCAACGCATAGGTGTTTCAGTGAGTTTGACAGTACATGGAAACAGCTGACGGTGCTGGAACCAGGCTGGGCACGAGGGAGTACCCGTGACAAAAACACTGCCGAGAACCAGCTGATGTTGCTGGAACCTGGATGCGTTGCCTAGTAAAGATTGTCTTCCTAGAGCCCCAACAAGCGGTGTTGGAGCAAAGAGTAAGCAGGGGGAGCAGAGTGTAGGCCGAAACCTGCACTGGAGGCAGCTTTGTGTCTGCATTGCGTTTGCAGGACACTTTGCCGGCTACACAGTGGGGGAATAGCTGGCGTTGCTGAACCCCACTGACACAATGGCGGGTGTTTTTCTCTGTGCAGCTATTACTTCCGGGCAAAAACTAGCGGTGTTAGAGCCCAGGGGCAGCAGGAGGAGGAGAGGAGCAGAGTGTAGGCCGAAGCCTAGTTGAACCAATTTCAAAGGAAACCTTTAACCCCCCTCAGGTGTTACAAAGTACAAGAGCCACACCTTGTGCAGTATTATTGCTGCACAAGTCAAAGGTTGCTCTATTAATTTGTCTACTTGCACACGCTGAATGAAAGACGTACACAATTTAGCCCATTCTGCAGTCAAACTGTAGTGGAGGCGTGACTTGTCTTTTTAAGGAGACGCAGAACAGATGTCCCAAATAACGCCTTGGTGCTTGGCGCAGCTTCCTGAGTGTTGTTATTTGCTGTACAGGAGTCTGCGCTCTTGTGTTATCCCTTGGCAATGCCCTGTTAGCGCTGCCCGTCTTATGACCTCATTTCATGTTGGCCGGTGCGGTTAACGATGGCCATAAATCCCAGACCCACAGTGCCTTTTCATAAAGTCACACTGCGGTGCTGGGATTCGTGGCCTTGAGCAGTAAATATTTTCGACGCTCACACACGTCCTTACACATGCTTCAGACTGGGCGGCCTCTGCTGATCCCTTCTCGCATGCCGCGGCCATGAGGCTGCACAGTCTGAAGAAGGCGGAAGGAGATGAGTGACGACAGGCGAACATATGCACTGCTCGTGCCCATAAACCACACCCTCGCTGACAAAATAAATAAGACACTGAGGGGCGTTGTTTCGAGCAGGGCGGACGCACAGGCACAGCCAGCTAACTAATGATGTCAAAAGACGGGAAGCGCTACCAAGGGGGGTGCTGCGTATCATTAGAAAGGAAAGTCACACCTCAGGGAGAGTGGAATGGTCTCAATGAGACACATTTTGTACGTGTTGAGTTCCACGTGGGCAAGTAGAAAAAGTCAGCCACCTTGTACAAATGCAGCATTACTGCTGTACAAGGTGGCTGTTATACATAGAAACACCTGGGGGTGGGGGGCAGGCTCCCTTGAATTTCAGTTCATGTGCCTGCGTGGCGTTTGCAGGTCACGTTGCCGGCTACACAGCAGGGGAACAGCTAGCGGTGCTGAACCCCACTAACACATTGGCTGGTGTTTTTCTCTGTGCAGCTAGCACTTCCGGGCAAAAACTAGCGGTGTTTGAGCCCAGGGTCAGCAGGAGGAGGAGAGGAGCAGAGTGTAGGCCGAAGCCTGCACTGGTGGCAGCTTTTGGTCGGTTGTGCCAGCGTGGCTTGTGCTGGACACGTTGCCGGCTACACAGCAGGGGAACAGCTGGCGGAGCTGAACCCCACTAACACATTGGCTGGTGTTTTTCTCTGTGCAGCTAGCACTTCTGGGCAAAAACTAGCGGTTTTTGAGCCCAGGGTCAGCAGGAGGAGGAGAGGAGCAGAGTGTAGGGTAGGCCGAAGCCTGCACTGGTGGCAGCTTTTGGTCAGTTGTGCCAGCGTGGCGGTCGCATGACACGTTGCCGGATACACAGCTGGGGATCAGCTGATGTTACTGAACCCCAATAACAGAGGAGCGACTGTTGACTGTGCAGACAGCACTTCCAGGCACCAACTGGCGGTGTTAGAGCCCAGGGACAGCAGGAGGAGCAGATTGGAGGTATTGCCGCACACACAGCTGGGGATCAGCTGACGTTACTGAACCCCAATAACAGAGGAGCGACTGTTGACTGTGCAGACAGCACTTCCAGGCACCAACTGGCGGTGTTAGAGCCCAGGGACAGCAGGAGGAGCAGATTGGAGGTATTGCCGCACACACAGCTGGGGATCATCTGACATTACTGAACCCCAATAACAGAGGAGCGACTGTTGACTGTGCAGACAGCACTTCCAGGCACCAACTGGCGGTGTTAGAGCCCAGGGACAGCAGGAGGAGGAGATTGGAGGTATTGCCGCACACACAGCTGGGGATCAGCTGACGTTACTGAACCCCAATAACAGAGGAGCGACTGTTGACTGTGCAGACAGCACTTCCAGGCACCAACTGGCAGTGTTAGAGCCCAGGGACAGCAGGAGGAGCAGATTGGAGGTATTGCCGCACACACAGCTGGGGATCAGCTGACGTTACTGAACCCCAATAACAGAGGAGCGACTGTTGACTGTGAAGACAGCACTTCCAGGCACCAACTGGCGGTGTTAGAGCCCAGGGACAGCAGGAGGAGCAGAGGAACAGAGTGTAGGCCGAAGCCTGATTGGAGCAAGTTGAAAGGGAACCTTTAACCCCCCCCCAAGACGTTTGTAGCTGAAAGAGCCATCTTGTGCAGCACTAAGGATGCAAAAGGAAAAGGTTGCTCTTTTAATTATGCTCCTTGCAAACACAGAAGTAAACACTAAAAATGTGTCCCCTTATACCGTAAAACCGTCCCGGAGGTGGGAATTTCCTTCGTAATGGGACGCAGCACAGCTGTCATTCCTATCCCCTTGGTGCCGTGCGCTGCCTCCTCAGCATTGTTTTAAGCTGTCACGGAGCCTGCGCTGTTCTGTTATCCCTTGGCCAGGCCCAATTAGCGCTGACTGTCTTCTGACATAATTTGGTGTCAGGCTGTCAGTGCCTGTGCGTCCACGCTGCTCCAGATCTCACCTCGCAGTGTCATCTATTGTAATCCCACTGCGGGCCTTGGATCCATGGACATGCACAGTGCATATCCTCGACTCTCACTCCCCTCCTTCCCTCTTCTTCAGACTGTGCGGCGTCACGGCCGTGGCATGCTATTAGGGATCAGCTGACGGCGCACAGTCTAAAGAAGGCGGAGGGAGATGGGCGAGAGCCCGAGGTGAAGATATGCACTGCGCATGCCCATGGATCCCAGGCTCGCAGTGTGATTCAATCAGAAGACACTGCGAGGTGGGTTCTCGGGCAGCGCGGGCGCAAAGGCGCAGCCATCCTGACACCAAATTATGTCAGAAGACAGGCAGCGCAAACTGGCCATGGCCAAGGGATAACAGAACAGCGCAGGCTCCGTGATGGCTTAAAACAATGCTGAGGAGGCAGCGCATGGCAGCAAGGGGGTAGGAATGACGGCTGTGCTGCGTCACATTATGAAGGAAAGTCCCAGCTCCGGGACGGTATAACGGTATCAGTGAACACATTTTATAAGTTTTAAGTTCTGCGTGTGCAAGGAGCTAAAATAAAAGAGCTACCTTTTCCTTGTGCAACATTACTGCTGCACAAGATGGCTCTTTCAGTAACAAACGCCGAGGGGGGGGGGACAGGTTCCCTTACATTTAGGTTGTTGTGCCAGCGTGGCGGTCGCAGGACACATTGCCGGCTACACAGCTGGGGATCAGCTGACGTTACTGAAACCCAATAACACTGGGTCGTATGTTTAGACTGTGCAGCCTGCACTTCTGAGCCGCAACTGGCGGTGTTGGAGCCCAGGAATAGCAGTTCAGGTGGTAGAAAGATGAACACATCAGGAGACCTGGATGACACCCAATTACTTAATCAGGCAGAGGAGTGGCAAATTCCTGCGAGATCCAGGCCTGGTTCATTTTCAGGAAAGTAAGCCGGTCAACGTTATCGGAGGATAGTCGCATGCGACGGTCTGTTAGTACACCACCTGCGGCACTAAAGACACGTTCCGATAAGACACTAGCCGCAGGGCAAGCCAGCACCTCCAATGCATACTGGCTTAGCTCTGGCCATGTATCCAGCTTAGAGACCCAAAACTTGAACGGGGAAGAGCCGTCTGGGAGTACACTAAGAGGGCAAGCCATGTAGTCTGTCAACATCTGACGGAACCGTTGCCTCCTGCTGACTGGAGCCGCCGGTGATGGTGTAGACATTTGGGGCGGGCACACAAAAGTTTTCACAGTTGTGCCATACTTGGCTTGCCTTGGGCAGAGGCACTGCTTCTGCTCCCTCTTTGTGCAGAGCCTCCTCCTCCACTGCCTCGATGCACTGAGCTGCTTTGTAAAGCACTAGCAGCACTCCTCTCAGTTGGACTGGAGAAGATGATGGAATTCACCAGTGTGTCGTGGTATTCCCACATTTTACGCTCCCGTGTCAACGCCGGGATGAGGTTTTGGACATTGTCACGATAGCGAGGATCGAGGAGGGCGTACACCCAATAATCAGGCACATTGAGAATGTGGTCGATGCGGCGGTCGTCTCTCAGGCACTGCAACATGAACTCAACCATGTGCTGCAGACTGCCAACTGGCCCAGAAACGCTGTCCCCTGCTTGAGACATGATCTCTGCCCGCTCTTCATCACCCCACCCTCGCTGTACACACTGACCACTGGACAATGGTGTAACTCCCTGTTCTGGACGTAGCTCTTCCTCGTTCATTGACTCCTCCTCATCCTCCTCACAAAGGGTCCACTGCCGACCCCTTTGTGAGGAACCACGTGGCGCTGACTGTCCAGAAGCTGATGGAAAAGGTGACTCCTCATCCTCCACCTCTTCCACATCATCCCTTATCCCTTGCAGGGTTTCTTGAAGCAAGCAGATAAGGGGGACAGTCATGCTGACTAGTGCATCATCTGCACTTGCCATCCGCGTGGAATAATCAAAAGGACGCAAAACCTGGCAGACGTCCTTTATAGTGGCCCACTCTGTGGTTGTGAAGTCTGAGCGGCGCTGACTGTGACTTTTTTGCGCCTGATGCAGCTGGAACTCCATTACTGCTTGCTGCTGCTCACACAACCGCTCCAACATATGTAACGTGGAATTCCACCTGGTAGGTAGGTCACATATGATGCACTGTTCAGGAAGGCGAAACCGAAGCTGCAGAGCAGCAATGCGGGATCTTGCCAAGCTGGAACGCCGCAAGTGAGCACACTCTAGGCGGGCCTTGTGCAGAAGTGCATCAAGATCCGGATAGTCCCTCAGAAAACTCTGCACAACCAAATTGAGCACATGTGCCAGACATGGGATGTGAGTGAGGTTGCAAAGGCCTAAAGCTGCCACCAGATTTCGGCCATTGTCACACACTACCATGCCTGGCTGGAGATTCGCTGGCACAAACCACACATCGCTCTCCTGCTTTAGGCATTCCAGAGCTCCTGCGCTGTGTGGCTTCGATTCCCCAAAGAAACTAATTTCAAGACGGCCTGCTGACGTTTGGCCACGGCTGTGCTCATGTCAGTCCTAACAGGTAAACGTTCACGGGTCCATATGGAGGTGGACTGTGATGGATCCTGCAGCGATGAATCTGAGGAACTGGTGTAAGAGGAGGAGTCAATGCGTACAGACTGGATTCCTGCAATCCTTGGAGTGGGCAGGACACGTCCTGCGCCACTCGCACGGTCTGTACCCGGCTCAACAACATTAACCCAATGGGCAGTGACGGAAAGGTATCGCCCCTGTCCATGTTGACTGGTCCACGCATCGGTGGTGAGGTGGACCTTGCTACTGACGGCGTTCAGTAGCGCATGTTTGATTTGTCCCTCCACATGCTTGTACAGGGCAGGGACAGCTTGCCTGCTGAAGTAAAAGCGGCTGGGCACCTTGTACTGTGGGACTGCCAATGCCATCAAGTCACGGAAGCTGTCAGTCTCCACCAGCCTGAATGAGAGCATTTCCAGGGACGGAAGTTTGGCAATGCCTGCATTCAGAGCCTGTGCTCGGGGGTGGTTTGCCGAGAATGCCCGCCTTTTCTCCCATGCCTGTACTACCGATGGCTGTAGACTAGGCTGGGAGTGTGAGGATGACTGGGAACGTGGTGCTGTGGGTGGAATTACACTAGGTCTCTGGACAACAGTGCCAGAGGTTCTTCCATGGCGATCCAAGGAGGAAGCCGAACCAGCTGTGCGTGAGCTGGAGGAAGAAGCAACACGAGCTGAAGAGGTGGTAGCTGCCGCTGTTGGTTGGCCTAGGTCTTCAGTGTGTTTTTGGAACTCCACCGCGTGCCTGGTCCGCACATGTTTCCACATATTTGTGGTATTGAGGTTGCTGACACTTTTACCTCTTTTTACTTTCTGATGACACAGCTTGCATTTGACAAAACAAATGTCATCTGCAACTGTGTCAAAAAAGGACCAGGCACTGCAAGTCTTGGGAGCGCCCTTTTTGGCTTTTGAAAGAGACAGGCTCCTAACTGGTGCCAAAGTGGAGGCTACAGGCTCCGCAGTCTTCCCCCTCCCTCTCCATCTTTGGCCCGTTAGGGGAATCTCTTCCTCTGAGCTGCTCCCACCACCTTCCTGTTCCTCACGCCACGATGGGTCAAGGACCTCATCATTTTCACTACCCTCTGCCACCAACTGCTCCTCCTGGGTAGTCTCGGCAGCACAGTACGCACCAGAAAGCGGCACCTGAGTTTCATCATCAGATGAGTACTGCGCTGTGGTCACCGCAGGCACTGACCCACCCGCCTCTTCAGAGTCAGAGAGACAAAGCTGTTGGGCATCACTGCACACTGCCTCTTCTTCCATTTCTCCAATACTGCTTGGCTGGCCCCCTGTTTCCAAGCCAAGAGATTCAGAGAACAGAAGTAGAGACGGCTCCTGTCCTGGGCTCTCTGACTGCCTGGCCAATGTGGCAGGTGGTGAAGAGACAGATGGCTGCTCTCCAGTGGTCTGTGCCTGAGAGGATGTGGCACTAATTGAAGTCGATGCGTTAGCTGCCATCCATCCGACAACGGCTTCAATTTGATATTCACGCAGCAGCGGTGCACGACGCTCTCCGACAAAGCTGCGCATGAAGGACTGTTCCCTGCTGAAACTGGGTGATGGTGAGTCACCGGTGCCCGCAGCAGGCACAGAATCACCACGTCCTCTCCCTGCTCCTCTCCCTGCTCCACGCCCACGACCTTTACTCCCTGCCCTCTTCATCTTGGTTGACAGATAAAGATAAGCAGAAAAGTACTAAGGCCTTAGTGTGCTTATTCCTGAAATGCTCCTCCTAACAGGTGTAAGAAACACTAATGTTGTAAAGTGTGGACTAGACTTTATTATTGATAAAATGTGGCCTACACAAGTGTTAAGTGGTGTTTGGTGAACTTTACTTTTTTTGGGGGGGCAGATCGGGCTACAGAGCGAGTTTAACTCACACGGAGACCGTGCAGACAGCCGTAAACGGCGCTGCAAGGCCCAAAAACCCTCCTCTAGGCTATCCTATCTAGTGTTTTTCCACTATTTTGCTGGAGACGGGTGGGAAGACACTAATAGGAAATTGTTTACAAAATTTTCAACAGGCTGCACTAGTTGAAAAAAAAGGAAAAGTTATTTAACGGTATGAGGCAGTGACAAACCCTGAGCTGAATACAACGGGCTGTCGCTGCACACAGACTACAGGGCGAGCTGCGCTCACACAGAGACCGTGCAGACAGCCGTAAACGGCGCTGCAAGGCCCAAAAACCCTCCTCTAGGTTATCCTATCTAGTGTTTTTCCACTATTTAGCTGGAGACGGGTGGAAAGACACTAATAAGAATTTTTTAAATAATTTTTAAAAAGGCTGCACTAGTTGAAAAAAAGGAAAAGTTTTTTAACGGTATGAGGCAGTGACAAACCCTAAGCTGAATACAACGGGCTGTGGCTGCACACAGACTACAGGGCGAGCTGCGCTCACACAGAGACCGTGCAGACAGCCGTAAACGGCGCTGCAAGGCCCAAAAACCCTCCTCTAGGTTATCCTATCTAGTGTTTTTCCACTATTTAGCTGGAGACGGGTGGAAAGACACTAATAGGAATTTTTTAAATAATTTTTAAACAGGCTGCACTAGTTGAAAAAAGGACAAGTTATTTAACGGTATGAGGCAGTGACAAACCCTGAGCTGAATACAACGGGCTGTGGCTGCACACAGACTACAGGGCGAGCTGCGCTCACACGGAGACCGTGCAGACAGCCGTAAACGGCGCTGCAAGGCCCAAAAACCCTCCTCTAGGTTATCCTATCTAGTGTTTTTCCACTATTTTGCTGGAGACGGGTGGAAAGACACTAATAGGAAATTTTTAAAAAATTTTTCAACAGGCTGCACTATTTGAAAAAAGGACAAGTTATTTTACAGTATGAGGCAGTGACAAACCCTGAGCTGAATACAACCGGCTGTGGCTGCACACAGACTACAGGGCGAGCTGCGCTCACACGGAGACCGTGCAGACAGCCGTAAACAGTAGAGTTGAGCGACCTTGACCTTTTTAGAGTCGAGCCGGGTTTTGCGAAACCCGACTATGTCCAAAGTCGGGTCGAGTGAAATCGGCCGATTATGACGTAAAGTCGGGATTGACCGAAACACGAAACCCAATGCAAGTCAATGGGGCAGCATAGTCGGCAGTGAGTGGGGGCCAGGAAAACACCTAGAGTGGCCATTTTAATGTCAAAACCATCCATTCTTCTTAATGAAGCTTGTCAAGCGTAATTTACCTTATAATAATTGGAAGGCATTTGAAATTGGGGGTCATTTGGCTAAAGTTGTGGGGGGTAGGGCTGGTTCAAGTAATTAGTGGGCCCAGGAAATCTGGACCACGTCACGGCAGTGGAGCAGGGAGAGGTAAGTATTTCAACTTTGCAAGTGCTGTGAACCTGAGCAAGCAGGGGGGGCCCACTCGTTGGCATTGGCACTGGCACAGGGCCCCTCAAAGTACAGCGGTGTGTTTGCACGGCGGGGGCGCCTCCCACCGGCAGCAACACTTTTGCGTACTATGAGAGGCCCTGTGCCAGTGACGTCGCCAACTAGTATTCCTCCCCCCACCTGATGAAGGAACCTGCACTTTCATCTGCACCTTCCTCTTTGTCCCCGTGTAAGGTGGTATGGTATGCGGGAAGAGCAACCTGACTTTCAGCAGGGTCACAATGTTGTTGTGTAGCGTGCACGGGGAATGTTGCGTTATGGGTCAATGTACCAGCAGACTCATCTATCACTGGCTGGGCAATGGGCACGATGAAGTGGAAACACAGATATAGGCCCAAAGAAGAAAGTGGGCTAAATGCAGTTCAAAATTGGTAACACAGGAATAACCAGGGGGCATTGCAGTGGAGGACAACTGGAATGAGAGGCTGACACAGAGAGTAGGGCCAAATCAGTAAGTAGTCGAAATGCAGTTCAAAATTGGCAACCGTAGTAAACAGGCGGCACAGCTTTGTTCAGTGGAGGAGAACAGCAAGGAGTGGCAGACACCGATAGTAGGCCCCAAACCAACTAGTACGCCAAATGCAGTTGTTCCATTTAACCACAATTTAATGAGAGCCTGAAGATAGAAGCTCAGGAAAGGCAACCTGGGGAACACCTTGGAGTGTAACACACCATCTCTCTCCACCCCATACCCATTTTGTATGGCCTAATGCAGTGTACTTTTCTACAACTACTAAACGAGAGTCGGAAGACCGAAGCAATGGCAAGGAAACCTGGGGAACACCTTAGAGTGTAACACACCCTCTCTCTACACCCCATACCCAATTTGAAGGCCTAATGCAGTGTAGTTTCCAAGAACTACTAAACGAGAGCCGGAAGATCGAAGCTCAGGAAAGGCAACCTGGGGAACACCTTGGAGTGTAACACACCCTCTCGCTACACCCCATACCCAATTTGAAGGCCTAATGCAGCGTAGTTTCCAACAACTACTAAACGAGAGCCGGAAGATCGAAGCTCAGGAAAGGCAACCTGGGGAACACCTTGGAGTGTAACAAACCCTCTCTCTACACCCCATACCCAATTTGTAGGCCTAATGCAGCGTAGTTTCCGACAACTACTAAACGAGAGCATGAAGATCGAAGCTCAGGAAAGGCAACCTGGGGAACACCTTGGAGTGTAACACACCCTCTCTCTACACCCCATACCCAATTTGTAGGCCTAATGCAGCGTAGTTTCCGACAACTACTAAACGAGAGCCGGAATATCGAAGCTCAGGAAAGGCAACCTGGGGAACACCTTGGAGTGTAACACACCCTCTCTCTACGCCCCATACCCAATTTGTAGGCCTAATGCAGCGTAGTTTCCGACAACTACTAAACGAGAGCCGGAATATCGAAGCTCAGGAAAGGCAACCTGGGGAACACCTTGGAGTGTAACACACCCTCTCTCTACACCCCATACCCAATTTGAAGGCCTAATGCAGTGTAGTTTCCAAGAACTACTAAACGAGAGCCGGAAGATCGAAGCTCAGGAAAGGCAACCTGGGGAACACCTTGGAGTGTAACACACCCTCTCGCTACACCCCATACCCAATTTGAAGGCCTAATGCAGCGTAGTTTCCAACAACTACTAAACGAGAGCCGGAAGATCGAAGCTCAGGAAAGGCAACCTGGGGAACACCTTGGAGTGGAACACACCATCTCTCTACACCCCATACCCAATTTGAAGGCCTAATGCAGAGTAGTTTCCAAGAACTACTAAACGAGAGCCGGAAGATCGAAGCTCAGGAAAGGCAACCTGGGGAACACCTTGGAGTGTAACACAACGTCTCTCTACACGACGGAAGGGCTGATTCTTAGGAAGGAAGGCTGTTGGAAATAAGCATTGCGCGTCCGAGGGTGATTATATTCTTATTAGGTATATACTCACCCTCGGACGCGCCCTGCTTCTTTATTTGGAATGAATGTTTATTTGCAATGTGGTGTTGACTTTCTCTATTATTTTGGTAATTAATGATTTTATTATTTTCATTATTTTGCATCTTCTCGGCAATAATATAAAGAAGACGCGACAGGACAACACTCGGTGGATGCCATATGTGTGTTTTCAATTTAAAAAAACTTTCAGTTAACTACTTGCAGGAGAAAGTAATTGTAGCTGGTGGCCATTTTTAGTACTGTACCAGATTAGAGTTGTGTGTTTGTTTTTAATGTTAAAATGTCTGCATTTGATATCTCACCAGTATTTTCTTTTTTATAAGCAAAATACTTATTTTTATATTTTCTGATGTTGGTTCCAGGGGTACACGGCCAGCAGTGCCCTGGTCAGTGTAGTAGTAGTTGAAAGAATGGACCGCAGACAGGCATCGAAGGCCTAAAATAATAACACATGGCTGTAGGCAATTTTAAATTGGTTCCAGGGGTACACGGACAGCAGTGGTGTGGTCAGTGGAGGCCTAGTGGAAGGAGTGACCGCAGACAGGCATCGAAGGCCTAAAATAATAACACATGGCTGTAGGCAATTTTAAATTGGTTCCAGGGGTACACGGGCAGCAGTGACCTGGTCAGTGTAGTAGTAGTTGAAAGAATGGACCGCAGACAGGCATCGAAGGCCTAAAATAAAAAAATTGGGCTGGCTGTAGGCAATTTTAAATTGGTTCCAGGGGTACACGGGCAGCAGTGGTGTGGTCAGTGGAGGCCTAGTGGAAGGAGTGACCGCAGACAGGCATCGAAGGCCTAAAATAATAACACATGGCTGTAGGCAATTTTAAATTGGTTCCAGGGGTACACGGGCAGCAGTGACCTGGTCAGTGTAGTAGTAGTTGAAAAAATGGACCGCAGACAGGCATCGAATGCCTAAAATAATAACACATGGCTGTAGGCAATTTTAAATTGGTTACAGGGGTACACGGACAGCAGTGACCTGGTCAGTGTAGTAGTAGTTGAAAGAATGGACCGCAGACAGGCATCGAAGGCCTAAAATAAAAAAATTGGGCTGGCTGTAGGCAATTTTAAATTGGTTCCAGGGGTACACGGACAGCAGTGGTGTGGTCAGTGGAGGCCTAGTGGAAGGAGTGACCGCAGACAGGCATCGAAGGCCTAAAATAATAACACATGGCTGTAGGCAATTTTAAATTGGTTCCAGGGGTACACGGACAGCAGTGGTGTGGTCAGTGGAGGCCTAGTGGAAGGAGTGACCGCAGACAGGCATCGAAGGCCTAAAATAATAACACATGGCTGTAGGCAATTTTAAATTGGTTCCAGGGGTACACGGGCAGCAGTGACCTGGTCAGTGTAGTAGTAGTTGAAAGAATGGACCGCAGACAGGCATCGAAGGCCTAAAATAAAAAAATTGGGCTGGCTGTAGGCAATTTTAAATTGGTTCCAGGGGTACACGGGCAGCAGTGGTGTGGTCAGTGGAGGCCTAGTGGAAGGAGTGACCGCAGACAGGCATCGAAGGCCTAAAATAATAACACATGGCTGTAGGCAATTTTAAATTGGTTCCAGGGGTACACGGGCAGCAGTGACCTGGTCAGTGTAGTAGTAGTTGAAAAAATGGACCGCAGACAGGCATCGAATGCCTAAAATAATAACACATGGCTGTAGGCAATTTTAAATTGGTTACAGGGGTACACGGACAGCAGTGACCTGGTCAGTGTAGTAGTAGTTGAAAGAATGGACCGCAGACAGGCATCGAAGGCCTAAAATAAAAAAATTGGGCTGGCTGTAGGCAATTTTAAATTGGTTCCAGGGGTACACGGACAGCAGTGGTGTGGTCAGTGGAGGCCTAGTGGAAGGAGTGACCGCAGACAGGCATCGAAGGCCTAAAATAATAACACATGGCTGTAGGCAATTTTAAATTGGTTCCAGGGGTACACGGACAGCAGTGACCTGGTCAGTGTAGTAGTAGTTGAAAGAATGGACCGCAGACAGGCATCGAAGGCCTAAAATAAAAAAATTGGGCTGGCTGTAGGCAATTTTAAATTGGTTCCAGGGGTACACGGGCAGCAGTGACCTGGTCAGTGTAGTAGTAGTTGAAAGAATGGACCGCAGACAGGCTTAGAAGGCCTAACATAACAAACTTGGGCTGGCTGTAGGCACTTTTAAATTGGTTCCAGGGGTACACGGGCAGCAGTGGTCTGGTCAGTGGAAGTCTAGTGGAAGGAGTGACCGCAGACAGGCTTCCAAGGCCTAACATAACAAACTTGGGCTGGCTGTAGGCACTTTTAAATTGGTTCCAGGGGTACACGGGCAGCAGTGGTCTGGTCAGTGGAAGTCTAGTGGAAGGAGTGACCGCAGACAGGCTTCCAAGGCCTAACATAACAAACTTGGGCTGGCTGTAGGCACTTTTAAATTGGTTCCAGGGGTACACGGGCAGCAGTGGTCTGGTCAGTGGAAGTCTAGTGGAAGGAGTGACCGCAGACAGGCTTCCAAGGCCTAACATAACAAACTTGGGCTGGCTGTAGGCACTTTTAAATTGGTTCCAGGGGTACACGGGCAGCAGTGGTCTGGTCAGTGGAAGTCTAGTGGAAGGAGTGACCGCAGACAGGCTTCCAAGGCCTAACATAACAAACTTGGGCTGGCTGTAGGCACTTTTAAATTGGTTCCAGGGGTACACGGGCAGCAGTGGTCTGGTCAGTGGAAGTCTAGTGGAAGGAGTGACCGCAGACAGGCTTCGAAGGCCTAACATAACAAAATTGGGCTGGCTGTAGGCACTTTAAATTGGTTCCAGGGGTACATGGGCAGCAGTGTATGGTCAGTGGAAGTCTAGTGGAAGGAGTGACGGCAGACAGTCTTCGAAGGCCTAACATAACAAAATTGGGCTGACTGTAGGCACTTTTAAATTGGTTCCAGGGTAACACGGCCAGCAGTGGCCTGGTCAGTGTAGTAGTTGTAGAAAGAAGGGACCGCAGACAGGCTTCGAAGGCCTAACATAACAAAAATGTCAAAACAATGGTATTGTCAGTGCCAGGCATTGAAGGATGTCAGCGGCTAGACTACACATTGGTGAAGCTGTGAGAGATAATTTTGCTAGTGGTAGAGCACTGTTTGAGCTGGGGGGGGGAACTGTCTTGTGGCCGGCGGTACAGGCACAGGGCCCCTCATATTACAACGGTGTGTCTGACGTTGGGTGCGCACCACCACCGCCAGAGACACTTTATTGTACTATGAGGGACCCAGTGGCAGTGCCGTCGACCAAAAGCGGCCACACCCACCTCTTCAGACAAACAGCACTCTCAAGGGTCCAAGCGCAAAGTGGCGATAGCACGGCCCCGTGTGGGGAGTTTGGCCATTTCGTGAGGTGGAAACATGTCGTATGCTGGACAATCAGGTGAAGAAAATTACGAGATTGGAAAAGTCATTCAGAATAGTCCACAGGCAAGACCTTTTCATAGGAAAGCTAGGTGTCAGCCGGGCAGGGTGGGGCAAAAGATTTTGAAATCCAGTTGTGGTTCATTTTAATGAAGGTTAGATCATCTACATTTTGGGTAGCCAGACGAGTCCTTTTTTCTGTTAGTATTGAACCTGCAGCACTGAATACTCTTTCTGATAGGACACTAGCTGCCGGGCAAGCAAGCTCCTGCAATGCATATTCTGCCAATTCTGGCCAGGTGTCTAATTTGGATGCCCAGTAATCAAATGGGAATGACGGTTGAGGGAGAACGTCGATAAGGGATGAAAAATAGTTTGTAACCATACTGGACAAATGTTGTCTCCTGTCACTTTGAATTGATGCTGCAGTACCTGTCCTGTCTGCGGTCATAGAAAAATCACTCCACAACCTGGTCAGAAAACCCCTCTGTCCAACGCCACTTCTGATTTCTGCCCCTCTAACACCTCTGGTCTGCTGGCCCCTGGAGCTCGTGTGAGAACGATCACGGGCGCTGTGTGCAGGGAATGCCAGAAGCAAACGGTCAACAAGAGTTGATTGTTTTGTTGCTAATATTAGTTCCAAGTTCTCATGTGGCATAATATTTTGCAATTTGCCTTTATAGCGAGGATCAAGGAGGCAGGCCAACCAGTAATCGTCATCGTTCATCATTTTTGTAATGCGTGTGTCCCTTTTGAGGATACGCAAGGCATAATCCGCCATGTGGGCCAAAGTTCCCGTTGTCAAATCTGCGGTTGTGCTTGGTTGAGGGGCAGTTGCAGGCAAATCTACGTCACTTGTGTCCCTCAAAAAACCAGAACCCGGCCTTGCCACGCCACCAATTTCCCGTGCCCCCGGGAAAGCTTCCTCATTAAAAATATACTCATCCCCATCATCCTCCTCATCCTCCACCTCCTCTTCGCCCGGTACCTCGTCATGTACACTGCCCTGACCAGACAATCGCTGACTGTCATCAAGGCTTTCCTCTTCCTCTGGTGCAGACGCCTGATCCTTTATGTGCGTCAAACTTTGCATCAGCAGACGCATTAGGGGGATGCTCATGCTTATTATGGCGTTGTCTGCACTAACCAGCCGTGTGCATTCCTCAAAACACTGAAGGACTTGACACATGTCTTGAATCTTCGACCACTGCACACCTGACAACTCCATGTCTGCCATCCTACTGCCTGCCCGTGTATGTGTATCCTCCCACAAAAACATAACAGCCCGCCTCTGTTCGCACAGTCTCTGAAGCATGTGCAGTGTTGAGTTCCACCTTGTTGCAACGTCTATGATTAGGCGATGCTGGGGAAGGTTCAAAGAACGCTGATAGGTCTGCATACGGCTGGAGTGTACAGGCGAACGGCGGATATGTGCGCAAAGTCCACGCACTTTGAGGAGCAGGTCGGATAACCCCGGATAACTTTTCAGGAAGCACTGCACCACCAGGTTTAAGGTGTGAGCCAGGCAAGGAATGTGTTTCAGTTGGGAAAGGGAGATGGCAGCCATGAAATTCCTTCCGTTATCACTCACTACCTTGCCTGCCTCAAGATCTACAGTGCCCAGCCACGACTGCGTTTCTTGCTGCAAGAACTCGGACAGAACTTCCGCGGTGTGTCTATTGTCGCCCAAACACTTCATAGCCAATACAGCCTGCTGACGTATGCCAGTAGCTGCCCCATAATGGGAGACCTGGTGTGCAACAGTGGCAGGTGCGGATGGAGTGTTTGTGCGACTGCGGTCTGTGGACGAGCTCTTGCTTCTGCAGGAGGACGAGGAGGAGGAGGAGGAGGGGGTGCGAACGGCTACAGACAACTGTTTACTAGACCGTGGGCTAGGCAGAACTGTCCCAAACTTGCTGTCCCCTGTGGACCCTGAATCCACCACATTTACCCAGTGTGCCGTGATGGACACGTAACGTCCCTGGCCATGCCTACTGGTCCATGCATCTGTTGTCAGGTGCACCTTTGTGCTCACAGATTGCCTGAGTGCATGGACGATGCGCTCTTTAACATGCTGGTGGAGGGCTGGGATGGCTTTTCTGGAAAAAAAGTGTCGACTGGGTAGCTCGTAGCGTGGTACAGCGTAGTCCATCAGGTCTTTGAAAGCTTCGCTTTCAACTAACCGGTAGGGCATCATCTCTAACGAGATTAGTCTAGCTATGTGGGCGTTCAAACCCTGTGTACGCGGATGCGAGGCTAAGTATTTCCTTTTTCTAACCATAGTCTCATGTAGGGTGAGCTGGACTGGAGAGCTGGAGATCGTGGAACTAGCGGGGGTGCCGGTGGACATGGCAGACTGAGAGACGGTGGGAGATGGTATTGTTGCCGCCGGTGCCCTAGATGCAGTGTTTCCTACTACGAAACTGGTGATTCCCTGACCCTGACTGCTTTGGCCTGGCAAAGATACCTGCACAGATACAGCAGGTGGTGCGCTAAATGGTGGTCCTACACTGCCGGAAGGGATGTTGCGTTGATGACTAGCTTCATTGGCCGAGGGTGCAACAACCTTAAGGGACGTTTGGTAGTTAGTCCAAGCTTTCAAATGCATGGTGGTTAAATGTCTATGCATGCAACTAGTATTGAGACTTTTCAGATTCTGACCTCTGCTTAAGGAAGTAGAACATTTTTGACAGATGACTTTGCGCTGATCAATTGGATGTTGTTTAAAAAAATGCCAGACTGCACTCTTTCTAGCATCGGATACCTTTTCAGGCATTGCAGACTGAGCTTTAACCGGATGGCCACGCTGTCCTCCACCAGGTTTTGGCTTTGCCACGCGTTTTGGGCAAGATACGGGCCCGGCAGATGGAACCTGTGGCGATGTTGATGCCTGCTGCGGCCCCTCCTCCTCCTCTGCTTCAGAACTGCTGCCGCCTGCACCCTGTTCCCCCAATGGCTGCCAATCGGGGTCAAGAACTGGGTCATCTAATAACTCTTCTTGTACCTCCTGCGCAACTTCGTCTGTGTCACCGTGTCGTTCGGTGGTATAGCGTTCGTGATGGGGCAACATAGTCTCATCAGGGTCTGATTCTTGATCAGCACCCTGCGAGGGCAATGTTGTGGTCTGAGTCAAAGGACCAGCATAGTAGTCTGGCTGTGGCTGTGCGTCAGTGCACTCCATGTCAGATTCAATTTGTAATGGGCATGGACTGTTAACTGCTTCACTTTCTAAGCCAGGGACGGTATGTGTAAAGAGCTCCATGGAGTAACCCGTTGTGTCGCCTGCTGCATTCTTCTCTGTTGTTGTTTTTGCTGAAGAGGACAAGGAAGTGACTTGTCCCTGACCGTGAACATCCACTAACGACGCGCTGCTTTTACTTTTACCAGTTTCACGAGATGAGGCAAAAGAGCTAGAGGCTGAGTCAGCAAGATAAGCCAAAACTTGCTCTTGCTGCTCCGGCTTTAAAAGCGGTTTTCCTAATCCCAGAAAAGGGAGCGTTCGAGGCCTTGTGTAGCCGGACGACGAACCTGGCTCCACAGCTCCAGACTTAGGTGCAATATTTTTTCCCCCACGACCACCTGATGCTCCACCACTACCACTACCCTCATTACCAGCTGACAATGAACGCCCCCGGCCACGACCTCTTCCACTAGACTTCCTCATTGTTTTAAAAACGTAACCAAACTAACGTTATTTGTTGCAGTCACACAACTTACACGGTGAGCTATAACTTCAGTATGATTTAGCTACCCCTTTACAGGTTGGTGAGACCACAGCGAAAATCAGGCCCAATGTTACACACTCTTTTTTTGGTGGCTGCAAATTAGAGAGATGCCCCACACGCAGGACTGTCACTGAAGCACAAATGTTAATATTAATGTCACACTATTATTTTTTTTTTATTTTTTTTTTTTTCAGGAACACTTTAGAAACCCCCCAAAAAAAAAAAAATAGATTTTTGCAGGGAGAATTTAGAAAACAAATGTAACAAACTATATGCTTTCTATGGGCCACTGAGTGAGAGATGACGCACACAGGAATCAGGAGTGGCACACAAGCCCAGAGGCCAATATTTTTCTACCAATGATTGATGGAGTTATTTTCTCTGGTAGATTTTGGAACCCAAATCAAGGAAAAAAAATGTAGGCTTTCTATGGACCACAATTGGAGAGAGAGAGAGAGAGAGATGGCACACCCAGGAGTCAAGACTGGCACACAAGCAGAAAGGCCAATATTAATCTCCCACTGTTTTTTTTTTGTTTTTTTTGTTTTTTTGTTTTTTCAGGGAGACTTTAGAAAAAAAAATAATAAAAAAAATATGATTTTATCAGGAAGAATTTAGAAACCAAATAAAATAAAATGATTTTTTCAGGGAGAATTTATAAAACAAATAAAAACAAAAATAGGCGTTCTATGGCCCACTGACTGAGAGATGACGCACACAGGAGTCAGGAGTGGCACACAAACCCAGAGGCCAATATTTTTCTACCAATGATTGATGTAGTTATTTTCTCTGGTAGATTTTAGAACCCAAATCAAGGAAAAAAAATATAGGCTTTCTATGGACCACAATTGGAGAGAGAGAGAGAGAGAGAGAGAGAGAGAGAGAGAGAGAGATGGCACACCCAGGAGTCAAGACTGGCACACAAGCAGAAAGGCCAATATTAATCTCCCACAGTTTTTTTTGGTTGTTTTTTTTTTTTTTTTTTTCAGGGAGACTTTAGAAAAAAAAATAATAAAAAAAATATGATTTTATCAGGAAGAATTTAGAAACCAAATAAAATAAAATGATTTTTTCAGGGAGAATTTATAAAACAAATAAAACCAAAAATAGGCGTTCTATGGCCCACTGACTGAGAGATGACGCACCCAGGAGTCAAGACTGGCACACAAGCAGAAAGGCCAATATTAATCTCCCACTGTTTTTTTTGGTTGTTTTTTTTTTTTTTTTTTCAGGGAGACTTTAGAAAAAAAAATAATAAAAAAAATATGATTTTATCAGGAAGAATTTAGAAACCAAATAAAATAAAATGATTTTTTCAGGGAGAATTTATAAAACAAATAAAACCAAAAATAGGCGTTCTATGGCCCACTGACTGAGAGATGACGCACCCAGGAGTCAAGACTGGCACACAAGCAGAAAGGCCAATATTAATCTCCCACTGTTTTTTTTTTTTTTTTTCAGGGAGACTTTAGAAAAAAAAATAATAAAAAAAATATGATTTTATCAGGAAGAATTTAGAAACCAAATAAAATAAAATGATTTTTTCAGGGAGAATTTAGAAAACAAATAAAACCAAAAATAGGCGTTCTATGGCCCACTGACTGAGAGATGACGCACACAGGAGTCAGGAGTGGCACACAAACCCAGAGGCCAATATTTTTCTACCAATGATTGATGTAGTTATTTTCTCTGGTAGATTTTAGAACCCAAATCAAGGAAAAAAAATATAGGCTTTCTATGGACCACAATTGGAGAGAGAGAGAGAGAGAGAGAGAGAGAGAGATGGCACACCCAGGAGTCAAGACTGGCACACAAGCAGAAAGGCCAATATTAATCTCCCACTGTTTTTTTGGTTGTTTTTTTTTTTTTTTTTTCAGGGAGACTTTAGAAATAAAAATAATAAAAAAAATATGATTTTATCAGGAAGAATTTAGAAACCAAATAAAATAAAATGATTTTTTCAGGGAGAATTTAGAAAACAAATAAAACCAAAAATATGCGTTCTATGGCCCACTGACTGAGAGAGAGAGAGAGATGGAACGCTTAGTACTGGCACACAAGCCCAAAGGGCAATATTAATCTCCCTTTTTTTTTCCAGGGAGAATTTCTGAAACCCAAAAAAAAAATAAAATAGGCTTTCTATGGCCCACTATTTGTGAGAGAGATGGGACGCTCAGGACTGGCACAGATGGCACGCTCAGGACTGGCACAGAAGCCCAGAGGCCAATATTAATCTCCCTTTTTTTCTGGGAGAATTTATAAAACCAAAAAAATATTTAAATAGGCTTTCTATGGCCCACTATTTGTGAGAGAGATGGCACGCTCAGGACTGGCACAGATGGCACGCTCACAACTGGCACACAAGCCCAGAGGCCAATATTAATCTCCCTTTTTTCAGGGAGAATTTCTAAAACCCAAAAAAAAAATAAAATAGGCTTTCTATGGCCCACTATTTGTGAGAGAGATGGGACGCTCAGGACTGGCACAGATGGCACGCTCAGGACTGGCACAGAAGCCCAGAGGCCAATATTAATCTCCCTTTTTTTCTGGGAGAATTTATAAAACCAAAAAAATATTTAAATAGGCTTTCTATGGCCCACTATTTGTGAGAGAGATGGCACGCTCAGGACTGGCACAGATGGCACGCTCACAACTGGCACACAAGCCCAGAGGCCAATATTAATCTCCCTTTTTTCAGGGAAAATTGATAAAACAAAAAAAAAAATTAAATAGGCTTTCTATGGCCCACTATTTGTGAGAGAGATGGCACGCTCAGGGCTGGCTGGCACAGATGGCACGCTCAGGACTGGCACACAAGCCCAGAGGCCAATATTAATCTCCCTTTTTTTCTGGGAGAATTTATAAAACCAAAAAAATATTTAAATAGGCTTTCTATGGCCCACTATTTGTGAGAGAGATGGCACGCTCAGGACTGGCACAGATGGCACGCTCACAACTGGCACACAAGCCCAGAGGCCAATATTAATCTCCCTTTTTTCAGGGAAAATTGATAAAACAAAAAAAAAAATTAAATAGGCTTTCTATGGCCCACTATTTGTGAGAGAGATGGCACGCTCAGGGCTGGCTGGCACAGATGGCACGCTCAGGACTGGCACACAAGCCCAGAGGCCAATATTAATCTCCCTTTTTTTCTGGGAGAATTTATAAAACCAAAAAAATATTTAAATAGGCTTTCTATGGCCCACTATTTGTGAGAGAGATGGCACGCTCAGGACTGGCACAGATGGCACGCTCACAACTGGCACACAAGCCCAGAGGCCAATATTAATCTCCCTTTTTTCAGGGAAAATTTATAAAACAAAAAAAAAAATTAAATAGGCTTTCTATGGCCCACTATTTGTGAGAGAGATGGCACGCTCAGGGCTGGCACAGATGGCACGCTCAGGACTGGCACACAAGCCCAGAGGCCAATATTAATCTCCCTTTTTTTCAGGGAGAATTTATAAAACCAAAAAAAAAAATAAATAGGCTTTCTATGGCCCACTATTTGTGAGAGAGATGGCACACTCAGGACTGGCACACAAGCCCAAAGGCCAATATTAATCTCCCACTGTATTTTTATCAGGGAGAATTTATACACCCCACAAAAAAAAATACAGAAAAATGAAAAGGCTTTCTATGGCCCACTATGTGAGAGAGATGGCACACACAGGGATGGCACTCTAGCAGAAATGCCAAATTGCCAATCTTAATCTCCCACCAAAAAAAAAAAAAAAAAAAAAACAGGGAATGTCCTACAATTACTATCTCCCTGCCTGCAGTAATCTCAGCCAGGTATGGCAGGCAGCTACTATCTCCCTGCCTGCAGTAATCTCAGCCAGGTATGGCAGGCAGCAATAAGGAGTGGACTGATGCACAAATGAAATAAAAAGTGTGGACAAACAAAAAAGATAGCTGTGCAGAAAGGAAGGAACAAGAGGATTTGTGCTTTGAAAAAAGCAGTTGGTTTGCACAGCGGCGTACACACAGCAATGCAGCTATCAGGGAGCCTTCTAGGGCAGCCCAATGAGCTACAGCGCTGAGGGGAAAAAAAAAAAAAAAAAAACTTCCACTGTCCCTGCACACCGAGGGTGGTGTTGGACAGTGCAAATCGCTGCAGCACAAGCGGTTTTGTGGTTAATGGACCCTGCCTAACGCTATCCCTGCTTCTGACAAAGCGGCAGCAACCTCTCCCTAAGCTCAGATCAGCAGCAGTAAGATGGCGGTCAGCGGGAACGCCTCTTTATAGCCCCTGTGACGTCGCAGACAGCAAGCCAATCACTGCAATGCCCTTCTCTAAGATGGTGGGGACCAGGACCTATGTCATCACGCTGCCCACACTCTGCGTTTACCTTCATTGGCTGAGAAATGGCGCTTTTCGCGTCATTGAAACGCGACTTTGGCGCGAAAGTCGCGTACCGCATGGCCGACCCCGCACAGGGGTCGGATCGGGTTTCATGAAACCCCGACTTAGCCAAAAGTCGGCGACTTTTGAAAATGTTCGACCCGTTTCGCTCAACCCTAGTAAACAGCACTGCAAGGCCCAAAAAACCCCCTCTAGGTTATCCTATCTAGTGTTTTTCCACTATTTGGCTGGAGACGGGTGGAAAGACACTAATAGGAAATTTTAGAAAAAATGTGCAGCAGGCTGCACTATGAGCAAAAAAGGACAATGGATAGAACTGTGTGAGGCAGTGTGAACCCCCCCTGAGCTGAATACAACCTGGTATATGACTGCACACAGACTACAGAGTGAGCTGCACACACACACACACACTGAGACCTTGCAGAACGCTGTAAAAACAGCGCTGCAAAGCAAGAGCAAGGTGAACTGAACAGTCAACACAGCGTTTGCTAAATTAGCCTTGGAAAAGCAAAATAAAGCAATTAGCTATCTCAACTGGCCCTCAGTTAGAACACAGCGTCCTGTCCCTAACTGAAATCACAGCAGAGTGAGCGCAAAATGGCGGCAGCGTTTTTTATAGTGCAGAGTGACATCATTTCAGCAGCCAATCACAGCCTTGCCAGTACTTACATGCCCACCATGCTAAACAGGATGTGCCCACACTTCCATTCATTCCTCATTGGCTGCTGCGTTCAGTTTGAATTATGGGAACTTCCAATTCCGGTATCCGATACGCGGGAAGTATCGGAATTCGGTATCGGAATTCCGATACCGCAAGTATCGGCCGATACCCGATACTTGCGGTATCGGAATGCTTAACACTAGTACTCATCAATAAACCCCTAAGTTAGGGAATACACTGCCAATGTTGTCTAACAGGGTATTAGTAAATGCAAGGATTATGCAGCACTATATGCAGCCAACGTAAAAGCACATAAGGCAAATTTGCAGTATAAGAAGATGAAAAAGGAAGAAGATAAATAGAGCCAGCCTGTACCTGAATGCTGAAAGAGGGACCCCAATGCACGCTTTGCACACTTGCTTCCTCGGGGGGTGTCTCACGTGTCTTACGTGTTCTTAAAATATTTACAATTAAAGTTTATATTATGTTTAATTAGCTCGTGTCCATTTTTTCGGTTTTCTGTTTCAATATGTGGCTTGGAGTTTGGTAAAAAAAAATGTAACCCCCAAAAACTGTATAGACCAAGGGTAGCAGGCAGACAAAAAAGTGGAATGTATGTCTGAAAAGCAAGTATTTTTAGACCACAGATAGACCAAGCATCAGACGGAAATAACTGACTGTTTCAATATGTGGCCTGGAGTTTTTCAAGTTTTTTTTAGCCCCAAAATACTGTATAGACCTTGGGTAGCAGACAGACAAAAAGTAAAATGTATGCCTGAAAAGCAATTATTTGTAGAGCACAGATAGACCAGGCATCTTACTGAGATAACAGACTGTGTCAATATGTGGCCCTTAGTTTTTATTTTTTTTTACCCCAAAATACTGTATAGACCAAGGGTAGCCGACAGACAAAAAAGTGGAATGTATGCTTGAAAAGCAAGCATTTGTAGACCACAGATAGATCAGGCATCGGATGGAGACAACAGACTGTTTCAATATGTGGCCTGCAGTCTTTTAAATTATCTTTTACTCCAAAACACTGTATAGACCTAGCGTAGCAGACAGATAAAAAAGTGGAATGTATGCCTGAAAAGCAAGTATTTATAGACCACAGATAGACTGGGTGCCTGACTTTGATAACAGACTGTTTCAATATGTTGCCTGGAGTTTTTAAAAAATTTACCCCACAATACTGTATAGACCAATGGTAACAGAGAGACAAAAAAGTGGAATGTATGCCTGAAAAGCAAGTATTTATAGACCACAGATAGACTGGGTGCCTGACTTTGATAACAGACTGTTTCAATATGTTGCCTGGAGTTTTTAAAAAATTTACCCCACAATACTGTATAGACCAATGGTAACAGAGAGACAAAAAAGTGGAATGTATGCCTGAAAAGCAAGTATTTATAGACCACAGATAGACTGGGTGCCTGACTTTGATAACAGACTGTTTCAATATGTTGCCTGGAGTTTTTAAAAAATTTACCCCACAATACTGTATAGACCAATGGTAACAGAGAGACAAAAAAGTGGAATGTATGCCTGAAAAGCAAGTATTTATAGACCACAGATAGACTGGGTGTCTGAATTAGATAACAGACTGTTTCAATATGTGGCCTGGAGTTTTTAAATTTTTTTCCCCCAAAACACTTTATAGACCAGGGGTAGAAGACAGACCAAAAAGTGGAATGTATGCTTGAAAAGCAAGTATTTGTAGAGCACAGATAGACCAGGCGTTGGATGGAGATAACAGACTGTTTCAATATGTGGTCTGGAGTTTTTCAAATGTTTCTAACCTCAAAATACTGTATAGACAAGGGGTAGCATGCAGACAAAAAAGTGGAACGTATGTGTAATGAAACCTCCACCAGGGGGAGCTGGTGAGGGAAGAGAGGTTAAACACTAAGCGAAGTAACGCAGAACTCAGGCACAGGTGTCACAGGTAATGAGAGAAGTCAGATAAGCCAAAGTCATACACAGAGATATCAGAATTGTACACAGGGGCACTCAGGAGAATAGTCAGGGACACGCAAGGATTCAGAGCCTACCGGGAACGTGGTATCCAAAATGTAAGATGTAAAACAAAGTCCGGGTACAAGCCAAAGTCAGAACCAGGAGGGTAACGTGGTATCAGAGACAGAAAACAAGAGCCGAAGTCCAGGGAACAGATCGAGTCATACACGGGTACGGGCAGTCAGAGACACAAGGATCACCAAAATCAGGATACAGGTCAGGGGCTCAAGCTGGGAAGCATGAACTATCACTAACAGTGGTAGGCAGGCTGTGAGGGACTGAAATAGCCCAGCTAGCTCAAGAACGAGGCTGAGGAGATTAACCATGACCAGTTTCAAAAGAGAAAAGATGAAAATAAACTCCGGACTGGACCATGACAGTATGCCTGAAAAACAAGTATTTGTAGAGTTCAGATAGACCAGGCGTTGGATGAAGATAACAGACTGTTTCAATATGTGGCCTGGAGTTTTTTTTATTTTTTTTTACCCAAAAATGCTTTATAGACCTAGGGTAGCAGACAGACAAAATAGTGGAATGTATTTCTGAAAAGCAAGTATTTGTAGAGCACAGCTAGACCAGGCATCGGATGGAGATAACAGACTGTTTCAATATGTGTCATTGATTTTTTGGGGCCCACCAAAATTGTGCTAATAAGTAGGCTACGACACTAAAGAAAATTGGAGTACTAAAATTGTAAAATATTTAGCGCAATGATATGCGATGCATGTGGTGTGCAAATCACGGTGATAAATATAAGAACTCTAGCTAAATATTTTTGGGCCAGCTAAAGATTTTTTGGTCAGCAAAATGGTGTGCAAAAATGTTGTAAGACACTCCAAAAAATACTATGGTACCAAAGAATAAAGGCCAGAATTCTCTGCGCACTCACATCTGATGCCAGGGTAAAAATTGTTAGATTTTCACGCTCTTGTATTAAAATGCCTGGCTGTAGTCTGCAGTGTGACCAAGCAAATAAAATTAGCAGGTATAAGGCGCAAAAAAAAATCCTAGCCATGGATACCTGCAATATAAAATAAGCAGCAGCAGACAGTAATGGAGCCTTTTGATGTATGCAGTGAGATGTATATGCTCACATACAGTGCCTGCATGCCCTGCACTGATGTGGATATGTGCACATAGACTCCCCTGCCTACCTAGCACTACAATCTATATACCCCACCAAATTAGCCCTAAAAAGGACTGTTGGTTTATCAGGATTTGTGGATTGAACAATGGTAGACCCACACTAACTAATAAAAAAACATATCTGACCCTATCTCAGCAGCAGATCTCCCTACACTGATTCCGGAGCTGAATGCGCCGAGCAGGGCGGCGCCAGGTCTCCTATAGAGCTCATGACGCTGTGCGGCCAGCCAATCACTGTAATACTGCAACAAAGATGACTGTGGCATTACAGTGCATGGCAGACAATACCTGCATGTTGATTGGCGCTCTAAAAAGTGCCAAAATTTAAAGGCGGAGACCCGAGTTCCCGCCAGATAACACAAGCACATGTCAAGGCCCATTTGAAGTATGCCAATATCCAACTGGATGATCTAGAGTAGGCATGGAAGAAGGTCATGTGATCAGATGAGACCAAAATAGAACATTTTGGTGTCAACTCCACTCTCCATGTTTGGAGTAAAAAGAAGGATGAGTACAACCCCAATAAAGACATCCATACTGTGATGCATGGTGGGAGAAATATCATACTTTGGTTGTGCTTTTCTTCAAAGGGGACAGGGTGGCTGCAACATATTGAAGGGAGGATTGATGTCATGTATCACAAAATTTTGGCCAACAACCTCCTTCCCTCAGTGAGAGCATTGAAGATGGGTCGGTGCTGGGTCTTCCAGCATGACAATGACCCAAAACACACAACCAGGGTAACTAAGAAGGGTTGTGTAAGGAGGATTCCAAGGTCATGGAGTGACCTAGTCAGTATCCAGATCTGAACCCAATAGAAAATCTTTGGAGGGAGCTGAAACTCAGTGTTGCCCATCAACAACCCCAAAACCTGAAAGATCTGGAGAAGATCTGTATGGAGGAGTGGGCCAAAATCCCTGCTGCATTATGTGCAAACTTGGTCAAGAATTACAGGAAATGTCTGACCGCTGTAATTGCAAATAAAGGTTTCAATATAAAATATTAAGTTCTGTTTTTCTGTTGTATCAAATATTTATTTTACGCAATAAAATTCTAATTAATTATGTAAAAATCATGCAATGTGAATTTCTGGATTTTTTTTAAGATTCTGTTTCTCACAGTTGAAGTGTACCTACGATAAAAATTGCAGACCTCTCCATTCTTTGCCGGTGGGAAATCTTGCACAAATGGCAGTATATCAAATACTTATTTTCCCCACTGTATATGTGGAGAAAAAAATGGCAAAGAATTTCAGGAAATTAACATCTCGCCAACCATTGAGCATGCTTTGGGGTTGTGTTGCAGCCAATGGCACGGGGAACAATTCACAGGTACAGCGAAAATCAAAGTCTTGATGCAAGCATAACACCATCTATAAAAAGCTGAAGCTGAAAAGGGAATTGGCTTCTACAAAATGGATAATGATTCTAAGGAGACATCAAAATCTGAAGATTTTACAATGGGTGTCAGAGTCCCCTGGTCTGAACATTATTGAAAATCTTTGGCTAGACCTCAAAATAGCAGTGCATGCATGATGACTTTGGTATTTCACAGAACTGGAAGAATTTTCCAAGGAACAATGGATGACAATCAATCACACAAAAATGTAAAGGCTCTTGGCTGGCTACAAAACATGCTGTGATATTTACAAAAAGGGATGCTACTAGGTACTAACCATGCAGGGTGCCCAAACTTTTGCATCAGCCAATTTACCTTTATGTAATTTTTTAAAATATAAAAGGTGAAAAATTATATATATATATATATATATATATATGTATATATATATACATACATATATATATATATACATATATATATATATATATGTATATATATATATATATGTATATGAATAATTTTTTTTTGTCTAAAATAATAATAACTTTAGACCTTTTAGAGATAATTTCATGTTCAAGTTCCTTAGCGGTTCACAATAAGTAATTTTGACCTAGGATGCTCATAATTTTACATGCCACTGTAGATAAACACCACTGGGAGAAAATGGACTTGAGTTCCCATGGAAGCGTTCAGCGTTCAGTCATCGGGTCTGCACCAGCGCTGGTTGAGTCACCACTCTGGGTATAGAGAGCAGCGGATATAACCATGTCCACGGCACTGACGGTTACCTAGCCCCAATACAAAGACAGTGTCACTGGGGGTACGGATACAGCCACAGCTCTGTACATTCAGAGCGGTGATTGAACTCTGGCCGGTACAACCCCCATGACTTAAATCTGAATGCTGCGAGGAGGAATAAAGTTAATTTTCTTCTGGCAGCTTTCTGCTAAGTGTAGGTTACAGGCAGGATAATAGAGCTATTAACCTGCAGAATAACCCCATATCTGCAGGTTAGAAAAAAAAAAATCTGGTGACAGGTTGCCTTTAATGTGGATGTGCTGTTCAATGAGTTTGGAGGAGAAAGGGAGCTGTGACATGCGGAGAAAATTGTATGTAGATTTTGGATCAAGGAGTGGTTTCTTCAGGATACATGTGATTGTTACATGTTTAAAATAGGATAGAGAAGACACTTGAGTTTAATGATAAGTTGAGGAGATGCTGAAGTAAGCATGGTGGTAAGGTTGGGGAGGAATTGGCATGTGACAGGGTCAAGTGCAAAAGTGATGAGGTGGTACAGAAAATGTGTAAACTTTTCTTCAGTGATAGTGTGATAGTGTGATAGTGATAGTGTCAAAACCAAGTTAGCTTCCTTATTCTGCTTTTGTGAAAAACATATTTCTTCTTTTATTGTGTGGATTCTCTTGTCTCTCTTCAAAAATCAAAGAACAGTAGTGGCCCATAACAGCTTTGTACACTATAAATCCATCTTCATCCATGTGCAGCTCTTGAAACCAATTTGTACTTATAGGTATGCATGAAATGGCCAAATTATGCGCTAAGTGTCTCCATTTTTTTATCTAAAGTTGTAATGCTATTCATATTTCATATATTACACATTTACACGCTATAGCACTACAGAGTGCACATCTATTTGCTACATGGATGGTCCTTGTGGAATTTGATTTTTTCTTACACTGATAAACTTGCATTGGTGAGTCTCACATTATATATGCGTACAGTAGCAGAAAGCTGCGATTTTGCACGCACGCCGAATATACCAGAGAAAAATAAAGGTGATCTGTACGGCTTCATTGAGGAACATAGGTCAGAGAGCAGTGTGGTTAATATGCTCGTGTGACTCCGGCCTTAGGAAGACTATAAGTAAAAGTGGGTTTCAAGCAATGCACATGGCTGAAGATGGATTTATACTGTACAATGCTGTCATGAGCCACTACTGTACTTTTATGGGCTTTTGATTTCTCCACCCTCCAGCCTGTGGTGGTTTTAATTCCAGCAGAATCTTACCTACCCGAAAATTCAAGCTTTTGCCTAAGAGAGGAGTTCAAACTAGATAGGTTCCCAGCATCTGGAGGTTGCCTTGTTGTTGGCTGCTGGGCACGTATGAATTGGCCAAATTCTGTGCTAAGTATCTCCATTATTTCTTATTATCTAGAGCAGTAATGCTATTCATATTTCATATATTACACATTTACACAATTTAGCACTACAGAGTGCAACTTTATTTGTTTGTTGTATATGGCTACTATAAATCTGTATACCACCGCCTTTTTTTTTCTTCCCAAATTTAATATTTAAAAGATGTACTGAGGTTTATAGGTTTTACATTATTGAGGCAGATGATTTAATAGGACTGAAAACTGGAAAAAGATGTGTGAAATTTCATTCCATATGGATGACATATGGATGTCATACAGATACATAGGAGAGAAAATATTGCATCATCGCACTACACTTGTATTACACACATGATTACTCTACGGACAGCACTCGTGTGACTCTTGGCTTGGCAAATCCATACAAACATGGACTGTAATGTAAGTCACCCTCCTGGGCCGTGGGGTACTCTGTAACGGGTCCGGTCTTAAAGGGGATGTCACGGTGGCTGCAACCCGGTCCATCATTCTGGGCGCCCAATTAAAGGAAAAGTCTTTTAGGGGTTTTATAAATAAAGTTCATGACGCCACCTGTGGTATTCAGTCAGTAGGGACCGACGCTGCTTAAAGGGGTCATCTGGGGGAGATGGTATGGCAGCTAGATGGAATAACTTCCCACAGGTGAAGTAGGCCCCCAGGACTCCCAGTGTATGGTGAAGATGGTGGGTGGTGCTATGAAGAACGAGGACGCAGGTTTGCAATGTCTTTACCTGGTTTACTGTAGGCTTCAGGCAACCGCAATCCAGGGCACCGGACAACAAGTACAGGCAGGATCCGGCTGGCTTGGAGGCGACTCAAGAGTCCTCTCACCAGATGAAGATCAAAGCTTTCCTAAAAGTGCAGTGGTGATGTGGTTCCTTGCTGCCTAAGGCTTCAAATAAGGTCCCCAGAGCTCCTCTCTGTCCCCCATAAAGGTTAGGACACAACCTTTACTACAGGTGAACTGGGCCATTTTACAGGGTCTCTATCATGACCCTGTTCCTATAGATATCACTGTGTCTACTGGGTATCAATGCGGACAGGTGATCTACAATCCAGCTGTCCTGCCGATTTTTGCAATGCCACTATATAGTTCAGTACGGCCACAGTCTTCCGGCTACCGGAATCTGCACTAGCCAAGGAGGTAGCCACTTCTCAGCTCTGTTCCACTGGTACTATTCTCCTGCACTTCTCCCTCCTGCAATCTCTTACACAATCTGTTCGTCTTTCTTAATTCTTTCAAAGCTTGAGCTGCAGCACCTCCAGCTGCACGACTCCAAACACGTTCCTATCCCCAGACTGCTCCAGTCTGCTATCAGGCGCTCTCTACTCCTTTGGTCTCTCAGGACCAACTGCTCTCTTACTTTCCCTCCAGCCAGAATATATAATAGCAGCTCCTCTTAATCCGGGTTCAGAGCTCCCCCTTCTGGCCTGGAGTGTGAACGTGTTGTATGTGAGATTTACTTGGTGAAAGTTATCCTTCATCACTTCCAAGCGTGACATCACTCTCCCCATGGGGAAAACAATGCCACTGTGACGGCCTGGACCCTGGGGCGTCACACATGCATGGACTGTCTGTGGCTCTCCTGCCCCGGGCATCACAGCCTTTTAGATATATATGAAGCATTCTCACTTTTGTCAGGAGACCTGTACCCAAACCAGTCAGTCGATGTGCATACTGCATGTGTCACAAGGGTGTGTGTTGACATGTTTTTCCTAACAACCTATGCTCTTTTTACACAATACGCCTAGGCACATGAATAGATGAACTAGATATAAATGTTCTATTTCTTTTTAAAGACTTATCAAGAACTATAGTTAAAACTTTTATGGATCTTCGCTATAAATTAGCATACACTTTAATTAAAAGCAATCACCTCAATCAGGCACAATTTAATAATGAAAATCAACTGACCATAATTATAATAATAATTAAAGAAGACATAGCTGTGTGAAAAATGATTTTTGCCTAGAGTAATAGTAAGATAAGATCAAGTAAAAAGTGAATTGCAATTTGAAACAGAAGCTTCTTTATTCTTAAGATAGACAAAATGCAAAAAAGTTACAAGCTGAATACTCTAAAGAAGAAATGGAGGAGTTTAGAAGAGAAATTGAGAAGAGCGGTGTTGAATGGGAAAATCAGATCTCAACAAATAAAACTCCTGCGTATAAAATAACTGATAATCTTTGTATTACCTGTTTGTATCATCAACAAACCTGTTTTTAAAGCCTGTTATCTCTGCTGCTTTAATGCAATGGCCAGAGATAAGCAGGGCAAAAGCAATGCAACTGGAGGGCCACTGCCTTGTGATTTTCCCCCATGCTGAAAAGCGCCAGCCAGCCTCTGGACTCTAGCCACTTTCGCCTCAGTGGCTGGTCAGAGCATTTGCTGCCCAGAACGTCTGGTCTTGACGTCTCATGTTTAATACTGCAGTCCTAATGCAGTGCCACTTGGAGTAAAATGTGCCCAATTTATACAACTAATAAACACGTAGGCACAGCTTTCAGTTGCCTACGCGCCTATCTCATAAAAGATATGACAAGAGTACATTTCTACTATAATTATGCCACTCTTTACAGTTAATTATAGTGAAATGGTTGGGCTGTGCTATGCCACGTTCACTGCACTAAGCTACACTCACTTTTTAAATACTTGATGGAGTTGGCGTAAGAATGCTACCAGCTGCAAACCTTTAGCGCAACTACATGTTGCACAAAAATGCGCAACTCTTTCTGAAGTAAAGTGCTTGATGAATGCGCCCTGTTTATTGAAAGCCAGAATAGTCTCATTATGACATTATGCAATATCATTAGAGCAATGAATGTCCACATACAACAAGCCTTCCATCTAACTTCCATTTAATCTGTGCACACTGGAAGGAAACCACATTCTAACAATGGCAAAGACCCCAATAGCCACTCAGCCTAACTGCACAATTTAGAATTTTTAACTCCATCATTCCCTATAGCTTAGAACAAACTGTTGAGAAGATAAATGATGTTAAATGATAATGACAAGCACAGTGTTTTAATATGCCATTTTATAGATGAGAATTAGATCAGAAATCAGATGTGTCTTTGTTCATTCCTATCAAAGAGTTTAATGCATTAGAGCAAGTCACTGTTTTTCAATTTTAAGGTACCGTCACACTAGACGATATCGCTAGCGATCCGTGACGTTGCAGCGTCCAGTGTGACAGGCAGCAGCGATCAGGCCCCTGCTGTGCTGTCGCTGGTCGGGGAAGAAAGTCCAGAACTTTATTTGGTCGCTGGACTCCCCGTAGACATCGCTGAATCGGCGTGTGTGACACCGATTCAGCGATGTCTTCGCTGGTAACCAGGGTAAACATCGGGTAACTAAGCGCAGGGCCGCGCTTAGTAACCCGATGTTTACCCTGGTTACCATCGTTAAAGTAAAAAAAACAACCGCTACATACTTACCTACCGCTGTCTGTCCTCGGCGCTCTGCTTCTCTGGTCTGGCTGTGAGCACAGCGGCCGGAAAGCAGAGCGGTGACGTCACCGCTCTGCTTTCCGGCTGCCCGGCGCTCACAGACCAGAGAAGCAGAGCGCCGAGGACAGACAGCGGTAGGTAAGTATGTAGCGTTTGTTTTTTTACTTTTAGGATGGTAACCAGGGTAAACATCGGGTTACTAAGCGCGGCTCTGCGCTTAGTTACCCGATGTTTACCCTGGTTACCGGGGACCTCGGGATCGTTGGTCGCTGGAGAGCTGTCTGTGTGACAGCTCTCCAGCGACCAAACAGCGACGCTGCAGCGATCCGGATCGTTGTCGGTATCGCTGCAGCGTCGCTAAGTGTGACGGTACCTTAAGTCTACCTATTGTACATTTTCTAAATTTGCAAGCTATTAGTATGTATGGGCATCAAGAACAGCTATCTTGCATTGTCCACACCTTGATAACAAGATCACTTTCAATGTTTGGTGACACTTCGACATCCAGCCTTCTAGATTTTTTAAAGAAATTGAAAATATAATCATTTTTTTCCTCAGAGACCTGGAAGCATTAGGAAAAAATGCAAACACACATCTATGTATAGTGTTACTATTCTGACAAATCTAATCATGCAGCTGTATACTGTAACACAGATGTTCTTAAAAAAACTGTTCTTTCAACAAACTTTACATAAATCAATAGTATAAGCGATTATATGGAAATTTGTAATGTATCAGCTTCCTTCCTCACTTATCAGACACTTCTTTCCTTCCCTTCTAACTCCTCAACATGTCATATACTGTGAAAATGCAGCTCTAGTTGTCTTAGGGTACCGTCACACTAAGCGACGCTGCAGCGATACCGACAATGATGTCGATCGCTGCAGCGTCGCTGTTTGGTCGCTGGAGAGCTGTCACAAAGACAGCTCTCCAGCGACCAACGTTCCCGAGGTCCCCAGTAACCAGGGTAAACATCGGGTTACTAAGCGCAGGGCCGCGCTTAGTAACCCGATGTTTACCCTGGTTACCAGCATAAACGTTAAAAAAACAAACACTACATACTTACCTTCAGCTGTCTGTCCTCCGGCGCTCTGCTTTCCTCTGCACTCTCAGCGCCGGTCAGCCGGAAAGCAGAGCTGTGACGTCACCGCTCTGCTTTCCGGCTGCCCGGCGCTGACACAGGATGCAGGAGGAGTGCAGAGAAGCACAGCGCCGGGGACAGACAGCTGAAGGTAAGTATGTAGTGTTTGTTTTTTTTAATGTTTACGCTGGTAACCAGGGTAAACATCGGGTTACTAAGCGCGGCCCTGAGCTTAGTAACCCGATGTTTACCCTGGTTACCAGTGAAGTCATCGCTGGATCGGCGTCGGTGCCGATCCAGCGATGTCAGCGGGAAGTCCAGCGACGAAATAAAGTTCTGGACTTTCCTCAGCGACCAACGATCTCCCAGCAGGGGCCTGATCGTTGGTCGCTGTCACACATAACGATTTCCTTAACGATACCGTTGCTATGTCACAAAAAGCAACGATATCGTTAACGATATCGATATGTGTGACGGTACCTTTACTCAGAGAAGATAGACTGCAGTTATCACATGACTCAGCCCATTATCCTTTATGGAGAGCAGAGGTGAAAAGAGGAGTGAGGAGCAGGGAAGGGAAGAGACAGAGACAGAGAAGAAAACTTTGTGCACAGCTTTCTAACAAGTGTTTTACCTCACATCAGAGCTTGAATCAAATCAAGACAGCTCAGCTCTGCTGCATAATGTCCTCCAATTAATGCCTATAGATTACCAAAAAAATTTATAGTGCGCACTTCCAAAATATGTAACCACCAAAAAAAATTGGAATCACAAAAAGTAGAACAAAATCCAAAAAAATTATTAATTAATACTTAAAAGATATTATAAAGTGTGGAAAACATGTACATAGATTGAAGCCCTGGCAGAAAAACACTCTAATATAAACAAATATGAAGGGTGTGATGTAATGACCCCTGTTACAGGTAGGGGGCGCTGCGTGGTCTCCTCAGAATACGCACGGAGGCACATTGAGGCCATTGGAATGCATGGCAGTAGCAGGCATATCTATGATGGTGAAAAAATGTCTGACATGATTGCAAAAGGCCGGTATGTGTCGCAGAGGGAGTCTGATCTGTAAGCCTAAAGTAATGTTGTTCTGGGACCTGTAGTCCCACATGCATTTGTGTAGCTTTAAAGGGAGGCTTACTGGGTTAGTTAGAGAGCTGGGTGGGTCTGACTAACCACACACACCTCCCACTTATGGGAGTGGTTACAAATATATAATGCGACCATGGTGTTGTCACATGTGAGAGAGTGTATGGACCTGATTGGAAGGGCTGGAAGGCCTTTTTGTTGGAGGTGCTTGCTGAAGAGCACATTCTGAGGCTTTGGACCTGGTGGCCTGTGTGTTGGACTGTTCCAAGTGGGGACGGATGTCCTGAACAGCACACAGAGAGGCCGTGTTTGCAGAGTCAGTGATGGCACTGCATTTGGGGGAGCTATTGCCTGTCTGAGGATCTGGACTGTAGGGAGTGCACTGGTCACAGGGACAGTGATCCCAGTTTGGCAGCTTTCCCAGGAGATAGGACTGACAGGAGGTCTGCATGTGGAGCAGGAGCTCCAGGAAGGTAACCCGGAGTTAGGGGACTGTGTGTACTGACGAGGGTCAGTTAATGAACTGTGTGGTCACCCATGGTACCTGGACGGAGTGAGGTCCAGCACGTATAGCGACCGCAACTTAACGTCATGCTCCGATACACTGTGCAATGGACGGTTCGTGGTACGGTTTATGACTGTATAATAAACGGCATAGACTGTTTAAAGTGGAAAGTGTTCCTGTGTGCCTTAAATCTTGCTGCCAAGTGAGTATTTCCCAACCTGTTAGTGATCGTGAGATTACATATGGTGCTAGACTGCGTGCAACGGTCCAAGAAGCACGTGTGGACCTGATTGCTGTAACTCGACGGGGTTATGAAGAGTTGCTGTGGAGCAGAGGATCCTCGAAGTCTGCGGTACAGAGCCGTGCAGAGCCTTGTGGAGAGTAGCTGCAGGTGCAGCAAGAGGTTCTGCAGCAGCAGGAGCTCCAGTTGCAGCAACAGCGGCTTGTGATCAGCACCTGAAGGTGCCTGAGGTTTGTGACTACAGCAGGAGCTGTGGTAGCACCAGCAGGAGCTGGTGAGTTGTCATAAGGACATTGGTGGTCCAGATCATGCAGACTCTTAAAGGGCCTGTGCCGGCCCAAAGAGATTTTCTGTGTACTGTGCGAATGGGGGCATGAGAGTAGGGGAGTCCATGGGGTGTACCCCAGTAAGGGGGTGTTATCTCTAACAGGGGTGGTGTCCCTAAAAGTGGGCGGTGACCCAAACAGGGATGGTTGCCCAAAAAGGTGTGGAGTCCCAGAAGGGGGCAGTGACCTAAACAGGGATGGTTGCCCAAAAAGGGGTGGAGTCCCAAAAGAGGGCAGTAACCCAAACCGGGATGATTGCGCAGAAGGGGGTAGAGCATCTCAAATTGGTGCCGCAGACAAACTGTTGCCAGCGGCAAGTGCACTATGTGTGTCCAGTGTGCTAGAGGAACTACCCACCCAGCAAGAGGCTACATGGGTGTGCCCTGCTGATGAACGCAGAAGAGATATTCGGACTGGTCAATTCTGGGAGCTCGGTGACTCTGGTGAGGGTTGTGCCCAAGGGATGGGCAGCCTCATCTTTTGGACACACTCTCCACTGCCATGCTATCATGAATCTCTCACACACTTAGATAGGAGAAAAAAGGATCATCCCCGCGCTGCCGCAAGAAGAATTTCACCTCTACAATTTTTGAAATTCTTCTTGCGGCAGCGCGGGGATGATCCTTTTTTCTCCTATCTAAGTGTGTGCTTCAATCAGGTCCTGCACTGACCTGTGGATCTGCAGCAGCCGCCATTAATATATGTCCTTCCTTTAATCTCACCAGGTGAGTAGTTTTCTTGGTGGGCAACTTTGTGTAACGTTTGATAAGACCCTATTTGCGCTTTTGTGTCTCCCTCTTTTTACTGACTATCATGAATCTCTCCTGATAAACCCATCTGTAGGGGAAACGTGTCGAGAGTCTGCTTTCTTTATCTGAAGAGCCATATCATCATGGGCTCCAGTCACCTATATGCAGCACCACACTCCAGTAGATAAGTACAGTGTTATCATTGAAACTTTGCCTTGAGTCTTTACTGTTTATCTGACATTTTTGGAGTGTATTTGGTGCTCTGGTGTTTAATTATATATGTTAAAATATATGTTCATATATTATTGTGAGAGTTTGTATGTTTATATTGGCACCATATTATCCCTGTGTATTATGATGGTTTGGGGATGCTAATACGGTTATGCATATGGTGCTACAATAGCACCTGAATACCAATTTTTGTGACCTTGTATCAGTTATCATTGTATGCATTGGTTATGAGTGGTTAAGTATGCCTGACTGTCCCTTTTTTCTCCATATCTACATATTTTGATCTTGGCTGGTTGAATTTTTCATAGCAGTGCATACATTATTATTATTATTATTAGTATTATTATACATTTTTATAGCGCCATTTATTCCATGGCGCTTTACATGTGAATACGGGGCAAATATAGACAAATACATTAAACATGAGCAGATAACAAGGCACACGGGTACATAAGGAGGGAGGACCCTGCCCGCGAGGGCTCACAGTCACATTTTCTTAGCTATTTTTATTATATAGCCAAAACAGGCCATCTGGCCCTCTGTTTCTGACTGGAGTCTTATAGGGTGTAGTAGGAGAATGGGACAGCCGTCGTACGAGTGGGAGCGCCATTCTCATTTTCTTAGGGTACCAACCTCCGGACCTAGGAAGGCATCCAGGTAGATTGATATGTAGGGGCAGATCACTTATTTCTGCACATCGGCTGAGTGAGACTGTTGCTATATGTATGCACAATTGTATCACCTTTTTAAGGGTAACTGTTTTTGGTGCTATTTTCCTTGTGACGTAAAAAAAAATGGGCTCACCTTTGCATCTACTCCATATTTTGAGTGAAGGTGGGTATTAGTTTGACTGGCATTGTGCTAACTAGATCAAATAGACTAGAGCTATTCTAGCAGTCTGCAGCCCATTTTTGAGGCATTTTCTGTATTTGGGGATATCTAGATGTTGTATTTCATTTTTTTAATATATGCATTAAAGTTTACATTTTAAATAATAGGGTTTTTTCTAGCAAGGGATGCCAAATGGGAAGATCGAGGTCATCTGCATACACGGGGACACTAAGAACTATCCAGTGGCCAGGGTAATCCTCGAGACAGTCAGGGACATTGCATTCCATGAAGTCGCTATAGTCCCAAACTTAACCTGTCTGGTGCTAATAGGCCAGGACTCTAGGTTATTCTCAGACTTGTGGGAGAAGGGAGCTCCTCTACAGCAGGAGGATGGAGGGCTCTCGGCTGATGGGGATGCATACCTTAAGGCGGTAACACCTCCCAAAATTGACGGGTCAGACGTAAGAGTGACCAGTAGGAAGGGTGCGTCTGCTCAACTTACTGACCTGAGATCGCCTGAAGGGTACCATAATGTGAATGATAATCATGTGGTAGTAAAAAAGAGCGGAGCTTATATCCAGATAGAGAGGAACTTGAGGGTTAACCAGACTGTGGGGTGTGACACTGACTCCGGGGGTGACTGTGACTTGTCATTGCTGGTAGCAACCGCTAGGGCTGAGAACAATGGTGTGCTGACAGAAGCATTTACATAGTGGAATGACAGTGCTCCACAAGGTGAAGTCAGGGTGGCGGTGACAGCCATACCATAAAATATGACTGGGCTAAGTGGGGACTGCTGGTTCCAGGATGACCAGTTGGGTGGTGGTGACTCCCATTCAAATGGTGACGAAAGCAGAAATGAGTGCAGTAAGACTGACTCGGGTTCAAGTGGCAAGTCTTCATCCTGTCAACAGATACGTAAAAGAGGCAAAGTGTTTGAACAAATTGCACCCTCTGAAAAGATTGATAAAGATTCTGCCGCCTCACCATCGCCAGAGCCGCCGCCTTGCCATTGCCAGAGCCGCTGCCTCATCCCTACCTTCTGTCTCTTCCCCACTATCCCATAGAATGTAAGTCCGCAAGGACAAGGTCCTCTCCCCTCTGTACCAGTCTGTCAATGTAAAATGGCTTACTGTAATCGATATCTATAACCCTGTATGTAACTCCTTTCTCATGTACAGCACCATGGAATTAATGGCGCTATATAAATAAATAATAATAATAATAAAGAGGAGACAGGGACAGGTGCCAACAAGGTTGACGTCCTTGATAAAGACATAACTTTAAAACTGACCCAGAATCGCAGTTGAAGAATCACTCCAAAAACATAATAGAGAGCCTGCAGGAAAATTCGATCGCTGTCAGCCGACAACTAAAGGAGGTCTGTCAACAGCTGGCAAATGAGAGGGAGAAGGTGTCGAGTATGGAAGTCGCCAACTCCGCACAGTTGGATCAGGTGTGTCACCTGGAGTCTGAGCTCTCTGTAGTCAAGGCTCAGCTCAGAGAGAAGGAAGCGCAGGAGGTCCAGGATCTCGCCAAAGAGTTGTCTCATAAGAAGCAAAAGGTGGCAGGTTTACAGGCCAAGTTAAGACATCTTGGAGTCTAGGAACAAGAACAGTGAATCTGTAATGATGCTTAAAGGGGCTATAAGAGAGCATGTCGAACAAGAAAAGAAAGAAGAAAAGGGTGTTCCAGCTCCTTTAAAATTCCAGTTATTATTTATCCATAATTAAAATCAGTATGATAGGCACAAAAAATCCTCAGATTAAATGGACGCACACATAAGGGGAAAGAGTCTAGAGACACATTTTGATCTTAAAATAGATCTTTGTTACAGCTAAACTACGTTCAATAGCATCACGGCTACATAGTGCACATGGACAAATCAAATAAACCTCTAGTATCAGATGACTTAATTTGAAGGTCCTGAATAATCCATGTGCTCATTTAATTCCACAATACAAGATGATACATTCTACCGATATGCTGTGAACATAAACCTGTAATAAAAACATATAATTAAAGCAATAAAGCAATTCACCATCACTAATGAAACATGATTTAGCCTATTTAAGCTATTAGGAAATCTTGTTTCTAGGTTGTAAATCCAAGGAGCCATCTTTTCATATCTATTCTTCCTGCTCAATGCCCCTGACTCTTAGAGAAGATGTATTACTGGCATGATAAGATATAAAATCTTTAGCTGCCATAGAGATATTTCTGTTGCCGATGTTATTATTCGCTATATCTCTAAAATGTTCTGATATAAGAGTTTTCAACTTTCTCATAGTGCAACCTATAAATAGCAAATGGCAGCTAATGCACTCTATTTTATAAATAACATTAGTTGAATTGCAGTTAATAAACTGATTGATATTATATGTTTGTGAATTATTATAATGTTTTACTAATTTGGGCATGTTTGCATTTACTGCACTTCAGTGTACCACATTTGTAAAAACCCTTGCATTCCAGCCAAGTTTTCAAAGGGGGATTAGATCGAAATAATCCTGGGCAGATAGCATGTCCAATAGTTGGAACTCTCCTGGCTACCACATTAAATCCTTCGTTGAACATTTTAGCAAGAGTCGAGTCTTCAAATAATACAGGTAGACATTTATTAATGATATTTTTAATGTTATTGAATTGTGGGCTATAGTGCAAACAAACATAAGGTTTATGTACATCTTCTTTGTCTTTTATTCTTTTTTGTCATTTCTAATTTAGGCTCAATTAGATCATCCTTCCTTTTGTTAATAATTATATTGTGAGCCCTTTTTAAAATCCACCTCTGGATAATTTTGTTTTTTTTAATTCTCAAGTAAACCACAAAACTTCCAATCCAAATCTGCTTCATTAATGCAGTTTCTTTTAAGTCTAGTATACTCTCCAACTAAAATTGATTTTATTGTATGCTTTGGGTAGCATGTAGGACAGCATTCCCACTTAAGGGTTTACAATGCGTTTTGCTTGAAATAGGTTGACCTACTTCTCCCCAGAGATCCAAATCTAAAAATGATATATGATGACTATCTTGTCTATGTGTAAACTGGATGTTATAATTATTGGAGTTGATATAATCCACAAAATCTGGTATGGCAGATACACCGCCCCTCCAAATTATGAGGATGTCATCGATGTATCTTCCATACCAAACCAAATCCTCAGAGAAGGGATTGTTCAAAGAGTAAATGTATTCCAGTTCCCAGTATGCCATTGTGATATTAGCCAATGAAGGGAACTATTTAGCTCCCATGGGAACACCAGCCTTCTGTAAATAAATATTGTTATCAACTGAAAACAAATTATGCGCTATCAAGAAAAAATATTGACTGAAATATTTTAATGGAAATTAAGAGCTCGCATAGTTAGTTTATGAGGAATACAAGTATACAATGAAATCACATTACAGCAAAGCCATGAAAAATTGTTCGACCATATTTTTATATAAAGCATCCTTAAAACGTCTCTAGAGTCTTTTATATATCCAGATAGTTTCTGCACTAGAAGTTGTAAGAAAGAATTAGCCCATTCACAGAGACGCTCATTTATTGATCCAATTCCTGATAAAATGGCTCTAATTGGAGGGATTCCAGTACTTTTATGCACTTTTAGTAAACCATATATTATTGGAAGAACAGTATTCTGTACGATTAGATAATCAAGAAAAAACACCAAAAACAGGCAAAAATGCTTACCTGTCTAAATAGGCCTCAATACAAATGCACAAGCAGGGTGCAGCAGACCCAAACAAAATAGCAAATGCACAGGTGCAATACCTAATAAAACAGCCAGCCTTCAATAAGGGTTTGGCCGTGTGGTAAACCAATGCACTAAGATAAAATACTCTGTATGTGGCGTGTTCACACAAGGAATGCAAAGCATCTGGCTACAGCCTATTAATAACGCCCTATGGTGGGCTGCCCAGTGCTAAAATGCATCCCGTGTGAACAAAGGCTACAGTGTACAGAACAATTTGGGCCCAGCTGCACATTAGATAATCAGCCTGCTTTTTATTTAGCACACCTAAACTTAACTGTTATGAAAGGCAATTCAGTACCACAATGGACATAGCGGTCAGAGCACATACAGTGATCTGACAATAACCCAAAATCATAGAACGAGCTCTGAGACGTGGGAACTCTGCAGACCGCAATCCCTAATCCTCTCCAAACAACACTAGAGGCAGCTGTGGATTGCGCCTAACTCTGCCTATGCAACTCGGCACAGCCTGAGAAACTAACTAGCCTGAAGATAGAAAATAAGCCTACCTTGCCTCAGAGAAATACCCCAAAGGAAAAGGCAGCCCCCCACATATAATGACTGTGAGTTAAGATGAAAGACAAACGTAGAGATGAAATAGATTCAGCAAAGTGAGGCCCGACTTTCTTAACAGATTGAGGATAGAAAAGGTAACTTTGCGGTCTACACAAAACCCTAAAGAAAACCATGCAAAGGGGGCAAAAAGACCCTCCGTACCGAACTAACGGCACGGAGGTACACCCTTTGCGTCCCAGAGCTTCCAGCAACAAATTAGACAAGCTGGACAGAAAAAATAGCAAACAAATAGCAAAGAAGAACTTAGCTATGCAGAGCAGCAGGCCACAGGAATGATCCAGGGAAAAGCAAGTCCAACACTGGAACATTGACAGGAAGCCAGGATCAAAGCATTAGGTGGAGTTAAGTAGAGAAGCACCTAACGACCTCACCAGATCACCTGAGGGAGGAAACTCAGAAGCCGCAGTACCACTTCCCTCCACCAACAGAAGCTCACAGAGAGAATCAGCCGAAGTACCACTTGTGACCACAGGAGGGAGCTCTGCCACAGAATTCACAACAGTACCCCCCCCCCTTGAGGAGGGGTCACCGAACCCTCACCAGAGCCCCCAGGCCGACCAGGATGAGCCACATGAAAGGCATGAACAAGATCGGGAGCATGGACATCAGAGGCAAAAACCCAGGAATTATCTTCCTGAGCATAACCCTTCCATTTAACCAGATACTGGAGTTTCCGTCTAGAAACACGAGAATCCAAAATCTTCTCCACAATATACTCCAATTCCCCCTCCACCAAAACCGGGGCAGGAGGATCAACAGATGGAACCATAGGTGCCACGTATCTCCGCAACAATGACCTATGGAATACGTTATGTATGGAAAAAGAATCTGGAAGGGTCAGACGAAAAGACACAGGATTAAGAACCTCAGAAATCCTATACGGACCAATGAAACGAGGTTTAAACTTAGGAGAGGAAACCTTCATAGGAATATGATGAGAAGATAACCAAACCAGATCCCCAACACGAAGTCGGGGACCCACACGGCGTCTGCGATTAGCGAAACGTTGAGCCTTCTCCTGGGACAAGGTCAAATTGTCCACTACATGAGTCCAAATCTGCTGCAACCTGTCCACCACAGTATCCACACCAGGACAGTCCGAAGACTCAACCTGTCCTGAAGAGAAATGAGGATGGAACCCAGAATTGCAGAAAAATGGCGAAACCAAGGTAGCCGAGCTGGCCCGATTATTAAGGGCGAACTCAGACAAAGGCAAAAAGGACACCCAGTCATCCTGATCGGCAGAAACAAAGCATCTCAGATATGTTTCCAAGGTCTGATTGGTTAGTTCGGTCTGGCCATTAGTCTGAGGATAGAAAGCCGAGGAAAAAGACAAGTCAATGCCCATCCTACCACAAAAGGCTCGCCAAAACCTTGAAACAAACTGGGAACCTCTGTCAGAAACGATATTCTCTGGAATGCCATGTAAACGAACCACATGCTGGAAGAACAATGGCACCAAATCAGAGGAGGAAGGCAATTTAGACAAGGGTACCAGATGGACCATCTTAGAAAAGCAATCACAGACCACCCAAATGACTGACATCTTTTGAGAAACGGGAAGATCAGAAATAAAATCCATAGAGATATGTGTCCAAGGCCTCTTCGGGACCGGCAAGGGCAAAAGCAACCCACTGGCACGAGAACAGCAGGGCTTAGCCCGAGCACAAATCCCACAGGACTGCACAAAAACACGCACATCCCGCGACAGAGACGGCCACCAAAAGGATCTAGCCACCAACTCTCTGGTACCAAAGATTCCAGGATGACCAGCCAACACCGAACAATGAACCTCAGAGATAACTTTATTGGTCCACCTATCAGGGACAAACAGTCTCTCCGCTGGACAACGATCAGGTTTATTAGCCTGAAATTTTTGCAGCACCCGCCGCAAATCAGGGGAGATGGCAGACACAATTACTCATTCCTTGAGGATACCCGCCGGCTCAGACATACCCGGAGAGTCGGGCACAAAACTCCTAGACAGAGCATCCGCCTTCACATTTTTAGAACCTGGAAGGTACAAAATCACAAAGTCAAAACGGGCAAAAAACAGCGACCAACGAGCCTGTCTTGGATTCAACCGCTTAGCAGACTCAAGATAAGTCAAGTTCTTATGATCAGTCAATACCACCACGCGATGCTTAGCTCCTTCAAGCCAATGATGCCACTCCTCGAATGCCCACTTCATGGCCAGCAACTCTCGGTTGCCCACATCATAATTTCGCTCAGCAGGCGAAAACTTCCTGGAAAAAAAAGCGCATGGTTTCATCACTGAGCAATCAGAGCCTCTCTGTGACAAAACAGCCCCTGCTCCAATCTCAGAAGCATCAACCTCGACCTGGAACGGAAGAGAAACATTTGGTTGACACAACACAGGGGCAGAAGAAAAACGACGCTTCAAGTCTTGAAAAGCTTCCACAGCAGCAGAAGACCAATTGACCAAATCAGCACCCTTCTTGGTCAAATCGGTCAATGGTTTGGCAATACTAGAAAAATTGCAGATGAAGCGACGATAAAAATTAGCAAAGCCCAGGAACTTTTGCAGACTTTTCAGAGATGTCGGCTGAGTCCAATCATGGATGGCTTGGACCTTAACAGGATCCATCTCGATAGTAGAAGGGGAAAAGATGAACCCCAAAAATGAAACCTTCTGCACACCAAAGAGACACTTTGATCCCTTCACAAACAAAGAATTAGCACGCAGGACCTGAAAAACTGTTCTGACCTGCTTCACATGAGACTCCCAATCATCCGAGAAGATCAAAATGTCATCCAAGTACACAATCAGGAATTTATCCAGGTACTCTCGGAAGATGTCATGCATATAGGACTGAAACACTGATGGAGCATTGGCAAGTCCGAATGGCATCACTAGATACTCAAAATGACCCTCGGGCGTATTAAATGCAGTTTTCCATTCATCTCCTCACCTGATTCGCACCAAATTATACGCACCACGAAGATCTATCTTGGTGAACCAACTAGCCCCCTTAATCCGAGCAAACAAATCAGATAACAATGGCAAGGGGTACTGAAATTTAACCGTGATCTTATTTAGAAGGCGGTAATCTATACAAGGTCTCAGCGAACCATCCTTCTTGGCTACAAAAAAGAACCCTGCTCCTAATGGTGACGATGACGGGCGAATATGCCCCTTCTCCAGGGATTCCTTCACATAACTGCGCATAGCGGCGTGCTCAGGCACGGATAAATTAAACAGTCGACCTTTTGGGAATTTACTACCAGGAATCAAATTGATAGCACAATCACAATCCCTATGCGGAGGTAGGGCATCGGACTTGGGCTCATCAAATACATCCCGGTAATCAGACAAGAACTCTGGAACCTCAGAAGGGGTGGATGACGAAATTGACAGAAATGGAACATCACCATGTACCCCCTGACAACCCCAGCTGGACACCGACATGGATTTCCAATCTAATACTGGATTATGGGCTTGTAGCCATGGCAACCCCAACACGACCACATCATGCAGATTATGCAACACCAGAAAGCAAATAACCTCCTGATGTGCAGGAGCCATGCACATGGTCAGCTGGGTCCAGTATTGAGGCTTCTTGGCCAAAGGCGTGGCATCAATTCCTCTCAATGGAATAGGACACTGCAAGGGCTCTAAGAGAAACCCACAACGCTTAGCATACTCCAAGTCCATCAAATTCAGGGCAGCGCCTGAATCCACAAATGCCATGACAGAATACGATGACAAAGAACAGATCAAGGTAACGGACAGAAGAAATTTTGACTGTACCGTACCAATGGTGGCAGACCTAGCGAACCGCTTAGTGCGCTTAGGACAATCAGAGATAGCATGAGTGGAATCACCACAGTAGAAACACAGCCCATTCAGACGTCTGTGTTCTTGCCGTTTAACTCTGGTCAAAGTCCTATCGCACTGCATAGGCTCAGGTTTAAGCTCAGGTAATACCGCCAAATGGTGCATAGATTTACGCTCACGCAAGCGTCGACCGATCTGAATGGCCAAAGACATAGACTCATTCAAACCAGCAGGCATAGGAAATCCCACCATGACATCCTTAAGGGCTTCAGAGAGACCCTTTCTGAACATAGCTGCCAGCGCAGATTCATTCCATTGAGTGAGCACGGACCACTTTCTAAATTTCTGACAATATACCTCTATCTCATCCTGACCCTGACAAAGAGCCAGCAAATTTTTCTCTGCCTGATCCACTGAATTAGGTTCATCGTACAGCAATCCGAGCGCCAGGAAAAACGCATTGATATTACTCAATGTAGGATCTCCTGGCGCAAGAGAAAATGCCCAGTCCTGAGGGTTGCCGCGCAAAAAAGAAATAACAATCAAAACCTGTTGAACTGGATCACCAGAGGAGCAAGGTTTCAAGGCCAGAAATAATTTACAATTATTTTTGAAACTCAGAAACTTAGTTCTATCTCCAAAAAACAAATCAGGAATAGGAATTCTTGGTTCCAACATAGCTTTCTGATCAATAGTGTCTTGAATCTTTTGTACTCTTGCCGAGTGCTGATCCACAAATGAAGACAGACTTCTAATGTCCATCGCTACACCTGTGTACTGAACCACCCAAATGTCTAGGGGAAAAAAAAGGCAAAACACAGTGCAAAGAAAAAAAAATGGTCTCAGAACTTCTTTTTTCCCTCTATTGAGAATCATTAGTACTTTTGGCTTCCTGTACTGTTATGAAAGGCAATTCAGTACTACAATGGACATAGCGGTCAGAGCACATACAGTGATCTGACAATAACCCAAAATCATAGAACGAGCTCTGAGACGTGGGAACTCTGCAGACCGCAATCCCTAATCCTCTCCAAACAACACTAGAGGCAGCTGTGGATTGCGCCTAACTCTGCATATGCAACTCGGCACAGCCTGAGAAACTAACTAGCCTGAAGATAGAAAATAAGCCTACCTTGCCTCAGAGAAATACCCCAAAGGAAAAGGCAGCCCCCCTCATATAATGACTGTGAGTTAAGATGAAAGACAAACGTAGAGATGAAATAGATTCAGCAAAGTGAGGCCCGACTTTCTTAACAGATCGAGGATAGAAAAGGTAACTTTGCGGTCTACACAAAACCCTAAAGAAAACCACGCAAAGGGGGCAAAAAGACCCTCCGTACCGAACTAACGGCACGGAGGTACACCCTTTGCGTCCCAGAGCTTCCAGCAACAAATTAGACAAGCTGGACAGAAAAAATAGCAAACAAATAGCAAAGAAGAACTTAGCTATGCAGAGCAGCAGGCCACAGGAATGATCCACGGAAAAGCAAGTCCAACACTGGAACATTGACAGGAAGCCAGGATCAAAGCATTAGGTGGAGTTAAGTAGAGAAGCACCTAACGACCTCACCAGATCACCTGAGGGAGGAAACTCAGAAGCCGCAGTACCACTTCCCTCCACCAACAGAAGCTCACAGAGAGAATCAGCCGAAGTACCACTTGTGACCACAGGAGGGAGCTCTGCCACAGAATTCACAACACTTAACCCCTCAAGGAAAATATTACTGGTTTTCTTAATTAAATCTCGTTGTGGGAGTATTTTTAAGTTTCTTATATGTTAAGGTGTCTCATAATAATTCCACCACTTTATTCTTATAATCCTCAGAATTGAGATCCACAATTAAACCACCTTTGTCATTTCATTTGATGAAAATATTTGACATATTTTTCAATTCAGATAATGCTGCTTTTTGCCTATTTGAAAGATTTCCCCTTCTTTTATTCAGATTCCAAATTTCTTTTTCATTATTTTTAAGATTTTTCAGTTTTCTTTCTATCATCTCCTGGAATTTATCTATGCACTCCACTCTTGTCTGGATAGGGTAGAAGAAAGGATTTTTCACTTTAAGGTTATATGACTGATTAATTGTTTCATTTTCTTCATCTCTATCAGATGACAAACTTTGTAAATTGAGTAGTGCCATTTGATCTCTATAATCTAAATCCTGGAATTCATTCAGATAGAAGTCATCAGATTGTTGTTGTTTGTGATCATCATCACTCAAAAAATGTTTTTTAACAGTTAAATTATGAACAAATTTATTTATGTCCAAAATTGTAGAAAAAAGGTCAAAGTCTAAGTCCAGTACAAAATTTAGTCCCAAGGATAAGACACTAAGTTGGTCCTCTGTAAGTTGTTGCGATAACAAATTAATTACTTATTTCCTCATTTTTTTCTTGTATCTGGTTGTAACACCTGAATTGTTTTCTGTGCTTTCTGCCACCCCGCCTTTTACGTTTTTTGAAAGTCTATAATATTTCTTTTTATTATCAGCAGCAATGTCCAGAGACGTGTTGCACTAAAGTTAGTGTCCGAAGCACCTGGGTCAGAAGATGTGAACACTACATGTGGTCTCTTTGTTGGGTTGGCGTGAGTCTGGCTGTGCTTTAAAATGGACCTCTGGGTTTTAGGTGTTCTTTCCCATTGGCCTCACTCATAGACTTTACCGGCAGAGAAATCATTCAGATCACATGTACATTTTCTGCTATTTCTCTTTATAATATCCTGTTCCAAGCTAGCTACTTTTTCTTTCATTTTGGATATAGAGGAATCATATTGTGATACAGCTTTAAACTCATTTAATGATCTATTTAAATCTTCTATATTTGTTTGTTTATCTTTGAGTTTCATCTCCTCATATTTCATGATTCATTTTATTAGGTTTATAGAACAATTACTTAAAATCTGGTTCCACTCCTTGAATTCAGCTGCATACATATTGGTAGGCACTTTCTTTATCCGTAATCCTCTCTGAATCATTTCCTTAGCCACATAGTTCTGGAGTGTGATACTGTATAATCCCACCAGATTCTAGTCTCTTGTAATGTTAGTTTTTCTAGCCGTGCCACATTTGCCATGAAGTCTAAAAAATCAGCAGTTTTATCCAGTTCTCCACCAAACATCTATGCAGCTTTTTTGGATCTATCTTCAGAAAGAAATATAGCCATAATTCTGCTGAATTGAACTTTTATACCCCCTCAGGGTGCATCCAAAGCAATTATGATCGTACAATATGCTATATATGTGAGGATAAATGTCAGGAGATCTCAGCAAAGTCAAAGAATCGCAAAATATATAAACAAATAGGCTAGGAGCCACAGCCAGCTCACTGACAGCCACAGGTGCACGGAACTTCATCTTGACTGGACGTGGAATAACCAAAAAAGAAGAAAAGGGCATACCAGCTCCTTAAAAATTCCAGTTTTTATTTATCCATAATAAAAATCAGTATGAAAGGCACAAAAAGTTCTTGGATCAAAAGGACGCACACATAAGTGGAAAGAGTCTAGCGACACGTTTTGATCTTACAATAGATCTTTGTCTTCCTATTTAACCCCATCGGCAACCTGAAACCGTGTGGTCCGGATTAGGGTTGAGCGAAACGGGTCGAAATTTTTCAAAAGTCGCCGACTTTTGGCAAGGTCGGGTTTCACGAAACCCGACCCGACCCCAGTGTGGGGTCGGCCATGAAGTCGGCGATCTTTTGAATCTAGAATCGGAATTCCGATACCGATTCCCGATATGTTTAAGATATCGGGAATTGGTATCGGAATTCAGATTTAAGTGTAAAATAAAGAATTAAAATTAAAAATATCGCAATACTTACCCTCTGACGCGCCCTGGTACTAACCGGGAACCTTCCTTCCTTAGAATCAGCCTTCCAGGACCCTGCGGTGACGTCGCGGTGACGTCACGGCTTGTGATTGGCCGCGCGGCCGCCCATGTGACCGCTCGCGCGGCCAATCACAAGCCGCGACGTCACCCGCGACGTCACCGAAGGTCCTGGAAGGGCTGATTCTTAGGAAGGAAGGCTGCCGGAAAGAAGCAGGGCGCGTCCGAGGGTGAGTATATTCCTATTAGGTATATACTCACCCTTGGACGCGCCCTGCTTCTTTCCGGCAGCCTTCCTTCCTAAGAATCAGCCCTTCCAGGACCTTCGGTGACGTCGCGGGTGACGTCGCGGCTTGTGATTGGCCGCGCGAGCGGTCACATGGGCGGCCGCGCGGCCAATCACAAGCCGCGATGTCACCGTGACGTCACCGCAGGGTCCTGGAAGGCTGATTCTAAGGAAGGAAGGTTCCCGGTTAGTACCAGGGCGCGTCAAAGGGTAAGTATTGCGATATTTTTTATTTTAATTCTTTATTTTACACTAAAATATGGATCGCAGGGCCTGAAGGAGAGTTTCCGCTCCTTCAGACCCTGGGAACCATGGAAACCCAATGCACTGCATTGGGTTTCGAGTTTCGTCCGACCTCGACCCCGACTTTTTTATAGGATCGGCCGATTTCACTCGACCCGACTTTTTCAAAAGTCGGGTTTCGTGAAACCCGACCCGATCCTATAAAAGTAAAGGTCGCTCAACTCTAGTCCGGATGTTTGTGATGACAATTTATGGCCAAATAATGGCCTTACAGTCTGCCAGCTATTACAGCCTGTTCAGAAGTTATCAGCACTTAGATGGTACAAATACATTTCTTCATTCCTGTTAAGCATTTTTGCATTAATTCCTGAGAAGCATCTGAAGGTTAATAAACTGCTTGGTAGCAATTTTGAATACACTGAAGTGCGCTGTTTTTAAAATGGTATCACTTTTGTGGGTTTCCAATATATATGACCATCAAAGTCACTTAAAAACTGTATAGATTCCTAAAAAAAATAAGTTTTGTACATTTCCTTGAAAGAATGAAAACTTACTACTACATTGTAAAACCTTCTAAAATGTTAACAAAATAAAGCAACATTTTACAAACGGCTCTGGTGTAAAGTAGACATGAGGGAAATGTTATTTATTAATGTTTTGTGTGGTATGACTATCTGGATTAAAGGGATAATCATTCAAAGTTTGAAAATTGCTAATTTTCTGAAATGTTTTCAAAATTTCTGATTTTTTTTTATCTATGAATGCAAAATATATCAACCAAAGTCTACCATTATCATAAAGTATAATGTGTCATGACATTTTTTTTCCAAATCAATGGGATATGTTGAAGATATCCAGAGTTATTACAACAGAAAGTGACAAAAGGTCAGATTTTAAAAAATTGTCTCGATCACTAAGGGGTTATATTATCTTTGAAGTACTAATTCATAAAATTTTTATATTTCATTCTACTATTTGGGCTTCCCATTTGTTCTTTTTTTGCTGGTTGTATAATCTCCTCAAAGTTGCTGCATCTTGTCTCTATGAGCATGAATGAACAGCAGGCATTCCACTCTCTGTGTTGTGCTGTCTATGGGAGAAATCACAGCAGCTAGTCAACTCCCCAGTACTCAGTGGATTGTAAATAAAAGTATGCAAGGGAAAACTGGTGAGAAATCAGGATACATGTTATATATTGGTCAGAAATAGTGTTATTCCTCATGTACACATATAGGACACTATTTTCAAAAGATACTTGAAACCACAGTTACCCTTTAAAACACCAGAACCCTGCTTACCATCTTGCCAGTCTACACAGCAAAGTTGATAAGTTGCAGAAAAGCAGAAAAAAAGAGGAGTGTTTCCTCGTTCACTATCATCCGCGCATGTACAATATGATAAAACTCAGAGTACTAACCTAAAATGGTTGTGCAGTATTAGGCCAACACTAAAGAAAATTGTGGCTGGGAAAATAGCACCTCTCAGCATTAACAGACTGCTGCTCCACTTGATTATAAATTTCCCACATTTGCTGCTGTCAGAATCCGGTGGAATCTTGTGAATAATTGAAGCTGAGAGTAATTAATCAAAGGTCAGATGCTATGAAGAAAAACTTGTGTAATATCTTCTTGAGAAAAAAAAACTTTTATTAATGTACAATAAGATTAATTCGGGGCAGGTTCTGCATCTTCTTCAGGGTCACTTATTCTTCATGAAGATATTCTTATGAAGATATTACACAAGTTTCCCTTGGCAGTGTTCGACCTTTGGATTGTAAATACTTTCGATTTCTATAATTCCCAACAGGAAATGTCAACATTGTGTGCTCAACTGGTTAGTGTGAAAACTGAAATATTATAAAGACTTTTTTCATTTAGGTGGCTTCATGAAAAATAAAGAATAAGCAATGACAAAAATAAAACATAAAATATGTATGATATAAAACTAATTTAAACTATATATTTAATTTTATATTTAATTTTCTGATGATACAATAATGATGTTGGCTAATAAAAATATAGATAAAGCAATGCCAAAAATGTAAAGCAAAATATATATGATACGAAATGGTTTAAATAATATTTCATTTTCTAATACAATACTACAGAGGCGTGGATCAATCTGCGGAGCAGTTCTCAGTGAAGTACAATTTAACAGCAGAGTTGTTTTCCATCTTCAGGATCATTGGGTAAGTATCTCTCTTCTGTAGAGTATAAGCTCTTATATTCAGCAGAATCCTCTCTCTTTGTCTTCCGTAGAGTGATATTAGCGCAGCATGCGCGCCAGCGTCAGTGTCAGACGGCTGCACATGCTGCACTCATATGCACTTACATTACTCTACAGACTAAGTGTCTCTTTGAAAAAGACTGGTCAAAATGTCACGTTACGTAGTCTCTCACATACATCCGTATACCCATTATTATTTTTATATGATGTTTAGTGTACCACTCCATGCATTGCACTTTGCACTTTTATGTAATATTAGAATTTAATTAGGGTTCCCTATTTTTGAACCTTGACAATGATGTACTGTTTGATATGCAGTAAATGGACATGTTTTTTACAGATATTTATTATATATGCCTTTGCAATTTATCTAATTCTTTAATGGATATTGTTAGTCCATGCAATCCTTCCCCTATCTTTGTTTATCCCTGTTTCTCTTTTCTATGTTCCAATCCACTTTTTAAGGGCTAATGCATTTCCCTTCATGATTACTTCTATGTGCCATCTCGGGTACTGGTGTGCATGTTGGTCAGTGTCCTGCTGCCTAGCAACGCAGACTGCTTCTATCCATGGCACCGGGTGTCCCCATGATTATTGCCCCACTCACGTGACTCATGTGTGTGGCGCCATACATCACTGAGGGCAATCCTTCTTCTATGACGCCCTCGGTGACGATGGCAGCTGTGATGTCAGCGCTCTATGCGCCAATCAGCATCCTTTTAAATCACACGATATTTACTATTTGTTATGTATTTGGTAAATGGACTCATTTAAATATTTAAGGGGCATAGGGTTGCCATGATGCTACCCCCCCAGAGGAAGGCACACCCACCAACATGCACATAGGGGAAGTGTCACAATTAGTGTTGAGCATTCCGATACCGCAAGTATCGGGTATCGGCCGGTATTTGCGGTATCGGAATTCCGATACCGAGTTCCGATATTTTTGTGATATCGGGAATCGGTATTGGTATTAAGATTCATGTGTAAAATAATGAATAAAAATAAAAAATATTCATATACTTACCCTCGGACGCGCCCTGGTTGTCACCGCTGCAACCGCCATGCTTCCGTTCCTAAGAATGAGCGTGTTAAGGACTTTCGATGACGTCATCGAAGGTCCTTAACGCGCTCATTCTTAGAAATGGAAGCATGGCGGTTGCAGCGGTGACAACCAGGGCGGGTCCGAGGGTACGTATATCAATTTTTTTTATTTTTATTCTTTATCTTACACATGAATATGGATCCCAGGGCCTGAAGGAGAGTTTCCTCTCCTTCAGACCCTGGGAACCATAGAGGATACCTTCCGATATTTGTGTCCCATTGACTTGTATTGGTATCGGATATCGGTATCGGCGATATCCGATATTTTTCGGATATCGCCCGATACCATCCGATACCGATACTTTCAAATATAGGACGGTATCGCTCAACACTAGTCACAATCGATTGGTTCAGGTACAGTGTCTGGGTCTATTTACAATTGTCTTGATAGAGGCTGAACCATGTTTCTTTTGGGTGCTTATACTTTGGCTCTAGTATATTTGCTCTTGCACATAGCCCTTTAGCATACTATTATGATTAATACTAGCTTCCAATAGACATTTTACCATGGTTCAATGCCTAAAAATTAAACAGGATCTAGTTATACTTTTATAATTGTCTGTACCTAGCCAATCTAACTCTCTGGCCCAGATCTCACCTCTCTGCTGTCCAGAATCCCCGAGTGTCTAGCAGCCATATCTTCCTTCTTCAACTCTTGCTTCCTAAAACTCAATGTAGACAAAACCGAACTCATCATCTTTCCTCATCTCGCGTATCCCCCCTACCTGATCTATCTATTATGGTGAACGGCATCACGCTCTCTCCCGCACCTGAAATCCGCTGCCTTGGGGTAACTCTCGACACTGCCCTGTCCTTCAAACCGCACGCTCAAACTCTTGTCACCTCCTGCCGCCTCCAACTCAAAAATATTGCCAGAATCCGTCCCTTCCTCACCCCACAATCTACTAAAACTCTTGTGCATGCCGTCATTATCTCCCGCCTCGATTACTGCTACACCCTCCCCTGTGGCCTCCCCGCTAACTCCCTTCCACCACTCCAGTCTGTCCTCAACTCTGCTGCCTGGCTAATTCACCTCTCTCCTCCCTACTCCCCTGCTTCTCTCCTCTGCAAATCCCTCCACTGGCTCCAAATTACCCAACGAATCCAGTTCAAACTACTAACACTGATCTACAAAGCCATCTACAAAGCCATCCACAACCTCTCCCCTCCTTATATCTGTGAATTAATCTCCCACTATCTTCCCTCACGTAATCTTCGATCCTCCCAAGACCTCCTACTCTCCTCCACACTTATTTGTTCCTCACACAACCACCTCCAAGATTTCTCCCGAATATCCCCCATCCTCTGGAATTCCACGCCTCAACACATCCGATTATCCACCACCCTCAGATCCTTCAGATGGTAATTGAAAACCCATCTCTTCAGGAAAGCCTACAGCCTGCAATAACCATTCTGCCGCCTCACCAACCACTCGAGCTGCCGCCTCACAAACCACCCTTGCTGCCGCCTCACCAACCACCAGAGCTGCTGCCTCACCACCACCAGAGCTACAGCCTCACCACCGCCAGAGCTGCCACATCTCTGACCTTCTGTTTCTTCCCCAGTATCCCGTAGAATGTAAGTCTGCAATGTCAGGGTCCTCTCCCCTCTGTACCAGTCGGTCATCATAATTTTGTGTACTGTAAATGATATCTCTAACCCTGTATGTAACCCCCTTTCTCATGTACAGCACCATGGAATTAATGGTGCTATATATATATATATATATATATATATATATATATATATATATATATATATATATATATATATATATATATATATATATATGAATAAATAATAATAATAATCTGTAGTGCCCCCTATTATTGGCACCCAGCTACTACTGACCTACCCTACCTTTTAATTCTGTATTCCAGTTATGTAATAAAGATTTTTTGTTTGTGTATTCAGTTTTGTGTGCACATCTCCTATATATGCTCTTACCAACACTGCTACGTTGTTATGTTATGCTAATAAACCTTCAGCAGCAAAAATATTAGAAGCTTAAATGAGGTTGATTTTTTTACGATTGCTATTTGGGTTGTGCCCTTAGTTTAATTTGCACTTCCTAACCACGCTGACTGCACTAGAAATCTCTCTAAACTCTTATGGTCAGCGGGGTTCTCTTTCTCTTCTCTCCCCCGTGTGAATTTTATGAGCAATTACAAGCTTTTCCAGTATTGCAATTGCATATTGTTTTTAGACAAATTTAATTTTCGGTGAAGATTTGGTGAAGGAGGCGAAGTCGAATTTAAAAAAAATCTAATTTTTATCCAACCTTTATCAGAAAGTACATGCTAGCATTTATACATATGGAACAAATGTTCTGTAGTAATAGGTAAATACAAAAATGAGATTCATAGAAGGATAAAAAGCTTTATATTCATATTTTTACATAAATAATATTTCTGGTATACAATATACACATCATTGTATACTTAATTTAAATATATTACAGCAATTCTGTCTAGGAAAAGAAATATGATCCAGGTTAAATACTTAGCATCCTGCTAAATTAGAAAACCTGCAGTGCAGCTCGGACTAGCGCCAGCTGTTATATAATAAGGAATAAAGTGAATTAAGGATTCAAGAAAGCTAATAATTTACTGAAGCGTGGAATGATACTGTCAAAATATCATCATTAAAATTCACGGTAGTGCATCAAGGAAGACTATAAACAGCCAATTCATTAAATGCATGTGTTGCATTAGCTTTGGTTTTACAGATACCAAAATAACTGTTGATATGGTGCTAATATTGAATGTATTTGGGCATATTTACATAAATAGTTTTCCATCCTTTGTTTTGCTATGTTTTTACAAAAAATTTAAATTGCTACAATAAAGCCGCAAAATAATCACTTATGTACAACCTAAAAGAAACTCTATATTACATCTTAGCAGAGAAATATGCTTCTTCCTTCCCTTATTTAAGTTTCTTCACCCGGTCTCTCAAATTTATCATTCACTGTTTTAAACTGCTAAAATCCCTTTTGCTCAAAGTAACATAGACATAGGTCATTTGTTCATGACTTTTTCTGAAAAGTAACTTGAAATTACAAGATGCACTATAAAGGATGTTATAAAGGAAAAAGTAAGCATGCATCTTGAATCTGCATAGGAGTCTCAGGATGGTGCTTAGTTGGTGGAGTGGGCTAGCACAGAGGTTGGGAGTATGTGGAACGTATACAGCGCAATCTCTTGGAAAACATAGTCTAGATGCATAAAGAATTAACTGGAATTCAGGATGTAAAATATCAAACCACAATGATGGCTCTAAAGTGCTTAAAGAGAGCTAAACAACAAAATTAAAGCTAAAAGGGAAGTTTATGGTTTAAACGATTAGGGATATACTGTATACATATTTTTGTGCCCATTAAATCATTTTAACTTCATCCTTGTTGAGAGCAGTAGCCAAACTAAGTACATATCTTATCCAAAGATAAGATATGTGTCTGCTAGCTAATAAAGTGCATCACAGAGATTCAAGGAGGCATTCTCTAACAAGGCTCGTTAAAGGGTCGACATTAACTGTTAGGATTGCTACTTCCAATAGTTGGCACTAGAGTTCTAGTCCTCTTCCTATCTGAAGAGGCAATTTGCATATATCCTAGAGGAGCATTGTAGCTTTAAGTCTCCTTATCTCAACATGCTTAACAGGTCACTCTCTGCAAGGAGAAACCATACTTTTTGGATCCCGGCCAGATGCCTCTCATTCAGCCAAGCCAGATCTCCACTTTGCACTGATGAGGAGCAGTACCCCGAAACACAGTGTCTTCAAATTGAGATCTTGTTTGGCTCTTATCCTAAGTCATGTGACAAGGCTTGTTAAAGGGCCGACATTGACTGTTAGGATTGCTACTTCCAATAGGTGGCACTAGAGTTCTAGTCCTCTTCCTATCTGAAGAGACAATTTGCATATTTCCCAGAGAAGCATTGCAGCTTTAAGTCTCCTTATCTCGACATGCTTAACAGGTCACTCTCCGCAAGGAGAAACCATACTTTTTGGATCCCGGCCAGATGCCTCTCATTCAGCCAAGCCAGATCTCCACTTTGCACTGATGAGGAGCAGTACCCCGAAACACAGTGTCTGCAAATTGAGATTCTAGTTTGGCTCTTATCCTAAGTCATGTGACAAGGCTCGTTAAAGGGTCGACATCGACTGTTAGGATTGCTACTTCCAATAGGTGGCACTAGAGTTCTAGTCCTCTTCCTCTCTGAAGAGACAATTTGTTTATTTGTTATTAAAACATTATTTGGGAAAAGATAGTTGTAATATCAGCACACTGACTCATAAGAATTTGTGACATGGCAAAAACTTATAGCAAATTCATATTGGAGAATTATGAAGAAGAAACATCTGAAGCTTAAATGGCTGTGTTTTGAAGGATAAAGGATTCATAGTTGTAGCGTGTATCGGGCGGCCTTTGTTCATCACTGAAAGAAAATTAAGTCTAATGAATCAATAAATAAATTGCAAATGAAAGAAAAATACACAATTTCTGTTGTCTATTTCCATCTTTAACAATATAAATGTGGTAAAAATGATAAATAATGAACATTTGTCAACCCCTTGTCACATACAGACAAGTGAAAACATTCAAACTCCTGACATGTGTAGCAAATAACCTTGTGTATCTTGTTATAATGGTAGTAAATCAACAATTTTTAAAGTTTGTGTTGGAAACAGGAAGCAAGGAAAAATATAAGGAATTAGCGACTTTAACAATTTACAAATTAATATTGTTAGAGAATTTGGTGAATGGATGATAGAGACATGAGCATCCAAAGCTCAGTGATGTTTGAGGGGAGCAAATGCATGCCCAGTGGGTTAAAACCCACAAAACAACAGTAGAACAATATATTGAAAAATGGTTGCATAGCCACAGAATTGTAATAGTTTCCGCTATTAAATGCCCCTATATTTTGATCAGTATTGGACTATGGAGCAACAGGAGAAGGTGTGATGAATCACATTTTCTTCTACATCAAACAGTTTATTATGTATATATGGACAGTGATGGCATCAGAATGGACTATGAAAACAAAGTAAGCAGGTGAAGTGTTTGTGGTGCGCTGAGAAATGTTTCTCTGCCAAACCTGAGGCCATGGTGAACAAAAATATGTATGTGGTCTAAATAATATTGTAGACCACATACACTCCTTCATAACAACAATATTAACTATGGAAACAGGAACACATGGGCTACTTGCACAGTGAACAAGTCTGTATGATCATGTTCACACACCACCAAGAAACCTGAAGACACAAAAGAGAATAGTAAAACCAAAAACACTCAGTTTGAAAAAATGTTGCAGTAATCCGCAAGTGCTAGTAAAAGATGTAAAAACAGGGTATTTGGTTGATACGTTTTTTGCAAAAAATGTATACTAAGCTGCTCTACCAATCTTCACGGTATACCCTTATCAGAGCAGTCCTAACTAATGTATGCAATCCCTATCTGATGTATTTAAAAACCTGATCATCTGTATATAACCTGTGTGAACAGGGTTCAGAGAGGAAAAATCCATGTGTGCATACAGGGTAGAACAGCTTTTGTGCAGATAGCCCAAGAGGAGTGGTGGAACTCCCCAGTCTTGTAGACACAAGAGAACAATTATGGAAACAGGAACACATGGGCTACTTGCACAGTGAACAAGTCTGTATGATCATGTTCACACACCACCAAGAAACCTGAAGACACAAAAGAGAATAGTAAAACCAAAAACACTCAGTTTGAAAAAATGTTGCAGTAATCCGCAAGTGCTAGTAAAAGATGTAAAAACAGGGTATTTGGTTGATACGTTTTTTGCAAAAAATGTATACTAAGCTGCTCTACCAATCTTCACGGTATACCCTTATCAGAGCAGTCCTAACTAATGTATGCAATCCCTATCTGATGTATTTAAAAACCTGATCATCTGTATATAACCTGTGTGAACAGGGTTCAGAGAGGAAAAATCCATGTGTGCATACAGGGTAGAACAGCTTTTGTGCAGATAGCCCAAGACGAGTGGTGGAACTCCCCAGTCTTGTAGACACAAGAGAACAATTATGGAAACAGGAACACATGGGCTACTTGCACAGTGAACAAGTCTGTATGATCATGTTCACACACCACCAAGAAACCTGAAGACACAAAAGAGAATAGTAAAACCAAAAACACTCAGTTTGAAAAAATGTTGCAGTAATCCGCAAGTGCTAGTAAAAGATGTAAAAACAGGGTATTTGGTTGATACGTTTTTTGCAAAAAATGTATACTAAGCTGCTCTACCAATCTTCACGGTATACCCTTATCAGAGCAGTCCTAACTAATGTATGCAATCCCTATCTGATGTATTTAAAAACCTGATCATCTGTATATAACCTGTGTGAACAGGGTTCAGAGAGGAAAAATCCATGTGTGCATACAGGGTAGAACAGCTTTTGTGCAGATAGCCCAAGAGGAGTGGTGGAACTCCCCAGTCTTGTAGACACAAGAGAACAATTATGGAAACAGGAACACATGGGCTACTTGCACAGTGAACAAGTCTGTATGATCATGTTCACACACCACCAAGAAACCTGAAGACACAAAAGAGAAAAGTAAAACCAAAAACACTCAGTTTGAAAAAATGTTGCAGTAATCCGCAAGTGCTAGTAAAAGATGTAAAAACAGGGTATTTGGTTGATACGTTTTTTGCAAAAAATGTATACTAAGCTGCTCTACCAATCTTCACGGTATACCCTTATCAGAGCAGTCCTAACTAATGTATGCAATCCCTATCTGATGTATTTAAAAACCTGATCATCTGTATATAACCTGTGTGAACAGGGTTCAGAGAGGAAAAATCCATGTGTGCATACAGGGTAGAACAGCTTTTGTGCAGATAGCCCAAGAGGAGTGGTGGAACTCCCCAGTCTTGTAGACACAAGAGAACAATTATGGAAACAGGAACACATGGGCTACTTGCACAGTGAACAAGTCTGTATGATCATGTTCACACACCACCAAGAAACCTGAAGACACAAAAGAGAATAGTAAAACCAAAAACACTCAGTTTGAAAAAATGTTGCAGTAATCCGCAAGTGCTAGTAAAAGATGTAAAAACAGGGTATTTGGTTGATACGTTTTTTGCAACAAATGTATACTAAGCTGCTCTACCAATCTTCACGGTATACCCTTATCAGAGCAGTCCTAACTAATGTATGCAATCCCTATCTGATGTATTTAAAAACCTGATCATCTGTATATAACCTGTGTGAACAGGGTTCAGAGAGGAAAAATCCATGTGTGCATACAGGGTAGAACAGCTTTTGTGCAGATAGCCCAAGAGGAGTGGTGGAACTCCCCAGTCTTGTAGACACAAGAGAACAATTATGGAAACAGGAACACATGGGCTACTTGCACAGTGAACAAGTCTGTATGATCATGTTCACACACCACCAAGAAACCTGAAGACACAAAAGAGAATAGTAAAACCAAAAACACTCAGTTTGAAAAAATGTTGCAGTAATCCGCAAGTGCTAGTAAAAGATGTAAAAACAGGGTATTTGGTTGATACGTTTTTTGCAAAAAATGTATACTAAGCTGCTCTACCAATCTTCACGGTATACCCTTATCAGAGCAGTCCTAACTAATGTATGCAATCCCTATCTGATGTATTTAAAAACCTGATCATCTGTATATAACCTGTGTGAACAGGGTTCAGAGAGGAAAAATCCATGTGTGCATACAGGGTAGAACAGCTTTTGTGCAGATAGCCCAAGAGGAGTGGTGGAACTCCCCAGTCTTGTAGACACAAGAGAACAATTATGGAAACAGGAACACATGGGCTACTTGCACAGTGAACAAGTCTGTATGATCATGTTCACACACCACCAAGAAACCTGAAGACACAAAAGAGAATAGTAAAACCAAAAACACTCAGTTTGAAAAAATGTTGCAGTAATCCGCAAGTGCTAGTAAAAGATGTAAAAACAGGGTATTTGGTTGATACGTTTTTTGCAAAAAATGTATACTAAGCTGCTCTACCAATCTTCACGGTATACCCTTATCAGAGCAGTCCTAACTAATGTATGCAATCCCTATCTGATGTATTTAAAAACCTGATCATCTGTATATAACCTGTGTGAACAGGGTTCAGAGAGGAAAAATCCATGTGTGCATACAGGGTAGAACAGCTTTTGTGCAGATAGCCCAAGAGGAGTGGTGGAACTCCCCAGTCTTGTAGACACAAGAGAACAATTATGGAAACAGGAACACATGGGCTACTTGCACAGTGAACAAGTCTGTATGATCATGTTCACACACCACCAAGAAACCTGAAGACACAAAAGAGAATAGTAAAACCAAAAACACTCAGTTTGAAAAAATGTTGCAGTAATCCGCAAGTGCTAGTAAAAGATGTAAAAACAGGGTATTTGGTTGATACGTTTTTTGCAAAAAATGTATACTAAGCTGCTCTACCATTCTTCACGGTATACCCTTATCAGAGCAGTCCTAACTAATGTATGCAATCCCTATCTGATGTATTTAAAAACCTGATCATCTGTATATAACCTGTGTGAACAGGGTTCAGAGAGGAAAAATCCATGTGTGCATACAGGGTAGAACAGCTTTTGTGCAGATAGCCCAAGAGGAGTGGTGGAACTCCCCAGTCTTGTAGACACAAGAGAACAATTATGGAAACAGGAACACATGGGCTACTTGCACAGTGAACAAGTCTGTATGATCATGTTCACACACCACCAAGAAACCTGAAGACACAAAAGAGAATAGTAAAACCAAAAACACTCAGTTTGAAAAAATGTTGCAGTAATCCGCAAGTGCTAGTAAAAGATGTAAAAACAGGGTATTTGGTTGATACGTTTTTTGCAAAAAATGTATACTAAGCTGCTCTACCAGTTCTCTTGTGTCTACAAGACTGGGGAGTTCCACCACTCCTCTTGGGCTATCTGCACAAAAGCTGTTCTACCCTGTATGCACACATGGATTTTTCCTCTCTGAACCCTGTTCACACAGGTTATATACAGATGATCAGGTTTTTAAATACATCAGATAGGGATTGCATACATTAGTTAGGACTGCTCTGATAAGGGTATACCGTGAAGATTGGTAGAGCAGCTTAGTATACATTTTTTGCAAAAAACGTATCAACCAAATACCCTGTTTTTACATCTTTTACTAGCACTTGCGGATTACTGCAACATTTTTTCAAACTGAGTGTTTTTGGTTTTACTATTCTCTTTTGTGTCTTCAGGTTTCTTGGTGGTGTGTGAACATGATCATACAGACTTGTTCACTGTGCAAGTAGCCCATGTGTTCCTGTTTCCATAATTGTTCTCTTGTGTCTACAAGACTGGGGAGTTCCACCACTCCTCTTGGGCTATCTGCACAAAAGCTGTTCTACCCTGTATGCACACATGGATTTTTCCTCTCTGAACCCTGTTCACACAGGTTATATACAGATGATCAGGTTTTTAAATACATCAGATAGGGATTGCATACATTAGTTAGGACTGCTCTGATAAGGGTATACCGTGAAGATTGGTAGAGCAGCTTAGTATACATTTTTTGCAAAAAACGTATCAACCAAATACCCTGTTTTTACATCTTTTACTAGCACTTGCGGATTACTGCAACATTTTTTCAAACTGAGTGTTTTTGGTTTTACTATTCTCTTTTGTGTCTTCAGGTTTCTTGGTGGTGTGTGAACATGATCATACAGACTTGTTCACTGTGCAAGTAGCCCATGTGTTCCTGTTTCCATAATTGTTCTCTTGTGTCTACAAGACTGGGGAGTTCCACCACTCCTCTTGGGCTATCTGCACAAAAGCTGTTCTACCCTGTATGCACACATGGATTTTTCCTCTCTGAACCCTGTTCACACAGGTTATATACAGATGATCAGGTTTTTAAATACATCAGATAGGGATTGCATACATTAGTTAGGACTGCTCTGATAAGGGTATACCGTGAAGATTGGTAGAGCAGCTTAGTATACATTTTTTGCAAAAAACGTATCAACCAAATACCCTGTTTTTACATCTTTTACTAGCACTTGCGGATTACTGCAACATTTTTTCAAACTGAGTGTTTTTGGTTTTACTATTCTCTTTTGTGTCTTCAGGTTTCTTGGTGGTGTGTGAACATGATCATACAGACTTGTTCACTGTGCAAGTAGCCCATGTGTTCCTGTTTCCATAATTGTTCTCTTGTGTCTACAAGACTGGGGAGTTCCACCACTCCTCTTGGGCTATCTGCACAAAAGCTGTTCTACCCTGTATGCACACATGGATTTTTCCTCTCTGAACCCTGTTCACACAGGTTATATACAGATGATCAGGTTTTTAAATACATCAGATAGGGATTGCATACATTAGTTAGGACTGCTCTGATAAGGGTATACCGTGAAGATTGGTAGAGCAGCTTAGTATACATTTTTTGCAAAAAACGTATCAACCAAATACCCTGTTTTTACATCTTTTACTAGCACTTGCGGATTACTGCAACATTTTTTCAAACTGAGTGTTTTTGGTTTTACTATTCTCTTTTGTGTCTTCAGGTTTCTTGGTGGTGTGTGAACATGATCATACAGACTTGTTCACTGTGCAAGTAGCCCATGTGTTCCTGTTTCCATAATTGTTCTCTTGTGTCTACAAGACTGGGGAGTTCCACCACTCCTCTTGGGCTATCTGCACAAAAGCTGTTCTACCCTGTATGCACACATGGATTTTTCCTCTCTGAACCCTGTTCACACAGGTTATATACAGATGATCAGGTTTTTAAATACATCAGATAGGGATTGCATACATTAGTTAGGACTGCTCTGATAAGGGTATACCGTGAAGATTGGTAGAGCAGCTTAGTATACATTTTTTGCAAAAAACGTATCAACCAAATACCCTGTTTTTACATCTTTTACTAGCACTTGCGGATTACTGCAACATTTTTTCAAACTGAGTGTTTTTGGTTTTACTATTCTCTTTTGTGTCTTCAGGTTTCTTGGTGGTGTGTGAACATGATCATACAGACTTGTTCACTGTGCAAGTAGCCCATGTGTTCCTGTTTCCATAATTGTTCTCTTGTGTCTACAAGACTGGGGAGTTCCACCACTCCTCTTGGGCTATCTGCACAAAAGCTGTTCTACCCTGTATGCACACATGGATTTTTCCTCTCTGAACCCTGTTCACACAGGTTATATACAGATGATCAGGTTTTTAAATACATCAGATAGGGATTGCATACATTAGTTAGGACTGCTCTGATAAGGGTATACCGTGAAGATTGGTAGAGCAGCTTAGTATACATTTTTTGCAAAAAACGTATCAACCAAATACCCTGTTTTTACATCTTTTACTAGCACTTGCGGATTACTGCAACATTTTTTCAAACTGAGTGTTTTTGGTTTTACTATTCTCTTTTGTGTCTTCAGGTTTCTTGGTGGTGTGTGAACATGATCATACAGACTTGTTCACTGTGCAAGTAGCCCATGTGTTCCTGTTTCCATAATTGTTCTCTTGTGTCTACAAGACTGGGGAGTTCCACCACTCCTCTTGGGCTATCTGCACAAAAGCTGTTCTACCCTGTATGCACACATGGATTTTTCCTCTCTGAACCCTGTTCACACAGGTTATATACAGATGATCAGGTTTTTAAATACATCAGATAGGGATTGCATACATTAGTTAGGACTGCTCTGATAAGGGTATACCGTGAAGATTGGTAGAGCAGCTTAGTATACATTTTTTGCAAAAAACGTATCAACCAAATACCCTGTTTTTACATCTTTTACTAGCACTTGCGGATTACTGCAACATTTTTTCAAACTGAGTGTTTTTGGTTTTACTATTCTCTTTTGTGTCTTCAGGTTTCTTGGTGGTGTGTGAACATGATCATACAGACTTGTTCACTGTGCAAGTAGCCCATGTGTTCCTGTTTCCATAATTGTTCTCTTGTGTCTACAAGACTGGGGAGTTCCACCACTCGTCTTGGGCTATCTGCACAAAAGCTGTTCTACCCTGTATGCACACATGGATTTTTCCTCTCTGAACCCTGTTCACACAGGTTATATACAGATGATCAGGTTTTTAAATACATCAGATAGGGATTGCATACATTAGTTAGGACTGCTCTGATAAGGGTATACCGTGAAGATTGGTAGAGCAGCTTAGTATACATTTTTTGCAAAAAACGTATCAACCAAATACCCTGTTTTTACATCTTTTACTAGCACTTGCGGATTACTGCAACATTTTTTCAAACTGAGTGTTTTTGGTTTTACTATTCTCTTTTGTGTCTTCAGGTTTCTTGGTGGTGTGTGAACATGATCATACAGACTTGTTCACTGTGCAAGTAGCCCATGTGTTCCTGTTTCCATAATTGTTCTCTTGTGTCTACAAGACTGGGGAGTTCCACCACTCCTCTTGGGCTATCTGCACAAAAGCTGTTCTACCCTGTATGCACACATGGATTTTTCCTCTCTGAACCCTGTTCACACAGGTTATATACAGATGATCAGGTTTTTAAATACATCAGATAGGGATTGCATACATTAGTTAGGACTGCTCTGATAAGGGTATACCGTGAAGATTGGTAGAGCAGCTTAGTATACATTTTTTGCAAAAAACGTATCAACCAAATACCCTGTTTTTACATCTTTTACTAGCACTTGCGGATTACTGCAACATTTTTTCAAACTGAGTGTTTTTGGTTTTACTATTCTCTTTTGTGTCTTCAGGTTTCTTGGTGGTGTGTGAACATGATCATACAGACTTGTTCACTGTGCAAGTAGCCCATGTGTTCCTGTTTCCATAATTGTTCTCTTGTGTCTACAAGACTGGGGAGTTCCACCACTCCTCTTGGGCTATCTGCACAAAAGCTGTTCTACCCTGTATGCACACATGGATTTTTCCTCTCTGAACCCTGTTCACACAGGTTATATACAGATGATCAGGTTTTTAAATACATCAGATAGGGATTGCATACATTAGTTAGGACTGCTCTGATAAGGGTATACCGTGAAGATTGGTAGAGCAGCTTAGTATACATTTTTTGCAAAAAACGTATCAACCAAATACCCTGTTTTTACATCTTTTACTAGCACTTGCGGATTACTGCAACATTTTTTCAAACTGAGTGTTTTTGGTTTTACTATTCTCTTTTGTGTCTTCAGGTTTCTTGGTGGTGTGTGAACATGATCATACAGACTTGTTCACTGTGCAAGTAGCCCATGTGTTCCTGTTTCCATAATTGTTCTCTTGTGTCTACAAGACTGGGGAGTTCCACCACTCCTCTTGGGCTATCTGCACAAAAGCTGTTCTACCCTGTATGCACACATGGATTTTTCCTCTCTGAACCCTGTTCACACAGGTTATATACAGATGATCAGGTTTTTAAATACATCAGATAGGGATTGCATACATTAGTTAGGACTGCTCTGATAAGGGTATACCGTGAAGATTGGTAGAGCAGCTTAGTATACATTTTTTGCAAAAAACGTATCAACCAAATACCCTGTTTTTACATCTTTTACTAGCACTTGCGGATTACTGCAACATTTTTTCAAACTGAGTGTTTTTGGTTTTACTATTCTCTTTTGTGTCTTCAGGTTTCTTGGTGGTGTGTGAACATGATCATACAGACTTGTTCACTGTGCAAGTAGCCCATGTGTTCCTGTTTCCATAATTGTTCTCTTGTGTCTACAAGACTGGGGAGTTCCACCACTCCTCTTGGGCTATCTGCACAAAAGCTGTTCTACCCTGTATGCACACATGGATTTTTCCTCTCTGAACCCTGTTCACACAGGTTATATACAGATGATCAGGTTTTTAAATACATCAGATAGGGATTGCATACATTAGTTAGGACTGCTCTGATAAGGGTATACCGTGAAGATTGGTAGAGCAGCTTAGTATACATTTTTTGCAAAAAACGTATCAACCAAATACCCTGTTTTTACATCTTTTACTAGCACTTGCGGATTACTGCAACATTTTTTCAAACTGAGTGTTTTTGGTTTTACTATTCTCTTTTGTGTCTTCAGGTTTCTTGGTGGTGTGTGAACATGATCATACAGACTTGTTCACTGTGCAAGTAGCCCATGTGTTCCTGTTTCCATAATTGTTCTCTTGTGTCTACAAGACTGGGGAGTTCCACCACTCCTCTTGGGCTATCTGCACAAAAGCTGTTCTACCCTGTATGCACACATGGATTTTTCCTCTCTGAACCCTGTTCACACAGGTTATATACAGATGATCAGGTTTTTAAATACATCAGATAGGGATTGCATACATTAGTTAGGACTGCTCTGATAAGGGTATACCGTGAAGATTGGTAGAGCAGCTTAGTATACATTTTTTGCAAAAAACGTATCAACCAAATACCCTGTTTTTACATCTTTTACTAGCACTTGCGGATTACTGCAACATTTTTTCAAACTGAGTGTTTTTGGTTTTACTATTCTCTTTTGTGTCTTCAGGTTTCTTGGTGGTGTGTGAACATGATCATACAGACTTGTTCACTGTGCAAGTAGCCCATGTGTTCCTGTTTCCATAATTGTTCTCTTGTGTCTACAAGACTGGGGAGTTCCACCACTCCTCTTGGGCTATCTGCACAAAAGCTGTTCTACCCTGTATGCACACATGGATTTTTCCTCTCTGAACCCTGTTCACACAGGTTATATACAGATGATCAGGTTTTTAAATACATCAGATAGGGATTGCATACATTAGTTAGGACTGCTCTGATAAGGGTATACCGTGAAGATTGGTAGAGCAGCTTAGTATACATTTTTTGCAAAAAACGTATCAACCAAATACCCTGTTTTTACATCTTTTACTAGCACTTGCGGATTACTGCAACATTTTTTCAAACTGAGTGTTTTTGGTTTTACTATTCTCTTTTGTGTCTTCAGGTTTCTTGGTGGTGTGTGAACATGATCATACAGACTTGTTCACTGTGCAAGTAGCCCATGTGTTCCTGTTTCCATAATTGTTCTCTTGTGTCTACAAGACTGGGGAGTTCCACCACTCCTCTTGGGCTATCTGCACAAAAGCTGTTCTACCCTGTATGCACACATGGATTTTTCCTCTCTGAACCCTGTTCACACAGGTTATATACAGATGATCAGGTTTTTAAATACATCAGATAGGGATTGCATACATTAGTTAGGACTGCTCTGATAAGGGTATACCGTGAAGATTGGTAGAGCAGCTTAGTATACATTTTTTGCAAAAAACGTATCAACCAAATACCCTGTTTTTACATCTTTTACTAGCACTTGCGGATTACTGCAACATTTTTTCAAACTGTGTTTTTGGTTTTACTATTCTCTTTTGTGTCTTCAGGTTTCTTGGTGGTGTGTGAACATGATCATACAGACTTGTTCACTGTGCAAGTAGCCCATGTGTTCCTGTTTCCATAATTGTTCTCTTGTGTCTACAAGACTGGGGAGTTCCACCACTCCTCTTGGGCTATCTGCACAAAAGCTGTTCTACCCTGTATGCACACATGGATTTTTCCTCTCTGAACCCTGTTCACACAGGTTATATACAGATGATCAGGTTTTTAAATACATCAGATAGGGATTGCATACATTAGTTAGGACTGCTCTGATAAGGGTATACCGTGAAGATTGGTAGAGCAGCTTAGTATACATTTTTTGCAAAAAACGTATCAACCAAATACCCTGTTTTTACATCTTTTACTAGCACTTGCGGATTACTGCAACATTTTTTCAAACTGAGTGTTTTTGGTTTTACTATTCTCTTTTGTGTCTTCAGGTTTCTTGGTGGTGTGTGAACATGATCATACAGACTTGTTCACTGTGCAAGTAGCCCATGTGTTCCTGTTTCCATAATTGTTCTCTTGTGTCTACAAGACTGGGGAGTTCCACCACTCCTCTTGGGCTATCTGCACAAAAGCTGTTCTACCCTGTATGCACACATGGATTTTTCCTCTCTGAACCCTGTTCACACAGGTTATATACAGATGATCAGGTTTTTAAATACATCAGATAGGGATTGCATACATTAGTTAGGACTGCTCTGATAAGGGTATACCGTGAAGATTGGTAGAGCAGCTTAGTATACATTTGTTGCAAAAAACGTATCAACCAAATACCCTGTTTTTACATCTTTTACTAGCACTTGCGGATTACTGCAACATTTTTTCAAACTGAGTGTTTTTGGTTTTACTATTCTCTTTTGTGTCTTCAGGTTTCTTGGTGGTGTGTGAACATGATCATACAGACTTGTTCACTGTGCAAGTAGCCCATGTGTTCCTGTTTCCATAATTGTTCTCTTGTGTCTACAAGACTGGGGAGTTCCACCACTCCTCTTGGGCTATCTGCACAAAAGCTGTTCTACCCTGTATGCACACATGGATTTTTCCTCTCTGAACCCTGTTCACACAGGTTATATACAGATGATCAGGTTTTTAAATACATCAGATAGGGATTGCATACATTAGTTAGGACTGCTCTGATAAGGGTATACCGTGAAGATTGGTAGAGCAGCTTAGTATACATTTGTTGCAAAAAACGTATCAACCAAATACCCTGTTTTTACATCTTTTACTAGCACTTGCGGATTACTGCAACATTTTTTCAAACTGAGTGTTTTTGGTTTTACTATTCTCTTTTGTGTCTTCAGGTTTCTTGGTGGTGTGTGAACATGATCATACAGACTTGTTCACTGTGCAAGTAGCCCATGTGTTCCTGTTTCCATAATTGTTCTCTTGTGTCTACAAGACTGGGGAGTTCCACCACTCCTCTTGGGCTATCTGCACAAAAGCTGTTCTACCCTGTATGCACACATGGATTTTTCCTCTCTGAACCCTGTTCACACAGGTTATATACAGATGATCAGGTTTTTAAATACATCAGATAGGGATTGCATACATTAGTTAGGACTGCTCTGATAAGGGTATACCGTGAAGATTGGTAGAGCAGCTTAGTATACATTTGTTGCAAAAAACGTATCAACCAAATACCCTGTTTTTACATCTTTTACTAGCACTTGCGGATTACTGCAACATTTTTTCAAACTGAGTGTTTTTGGTTTTACTATTCTCTTTTGTGTCTTCAGGTTTCTTGGTGGTGTGTGAACATGATCATACAGACTTGTTCACTGTGCAAGTAGCCCATGTGTTCCTGTTTCCATAATTGTTCTCTTGTGTCTACAAGACTGGGGAGTTCCACCACTCCTCTTGGGCTATCTGCACAAAAGCTGTTCTACCCTGTATGCACACATGGATTTTTCCTCTCTGAACCCTGTTCACACAGGTTATATACAGATGATCAGGTTTTTAAATACATCAGATAGGGATTGCATACATTAGTTAGGACTGCTCTGATAAGGGTATACCGTGAAGATTGGTAGAGCAGCTTAGTATACATTTTTTGCAAAAAACGTATCAACCAAATACCCTGTTTTTACATCTTTTACTAGCACTTGCGGATTACTGCAACATTTTTTCAAACTGAGTGTTTTTGGTTTTACTATTCTCTTTTGTGTCTTCAGGTTTCTTGGTGGTGTGTGAACATGATCATACAGACTTGTTCACTGTGCAAGTAGCCCATGTGTTCCTGTTTCCATAATTGTTCTCTTGTGTCTACAAGACTGGGGAGTTCCACCACTCCTCTTGGGCTATCTGCACAAAAGCTGTTCTACCCTGTATGCACACATGGATTTTTCCTCTCTGAACCCTGTTCACACAGGTTATATACAGATGATCAGGTTTTTAAATACATCAGATAGGGATTGCATACATTAGTTAGGACTGCTCTGATAAGGGTATACCGTGAAGATTGGTAGAGCAGCTTAGTATACATTTTTTGCAAAAAACGTATCAACCAAATACCCTGTTTTTACATCTTTTACTAGCACTTGCGGATTACTGCAACATTTTTTCAAACTGAGTGTTTTTGGTTTTACTATTCTCTTTTGTGTCTTCAGGTTTCTTGGTGGTGTGTGAACATGATCATACAGACTTGTTCACTGTGCAAGTAGCCCATGTGTTCCTGTTTCCATAATTGTTCTCTTGTGTCTACAAGACTGGGGAGTTCCACCACTCCTCTTGGGCTATCTGCACAAAAGCTGTTCTACCCTGTATGCACACATGGATTTTTCCTCTCTGAACCCTGTTCACACAGGTTATATACAGATGATCAGGTTTTTAAATACATCAGATAGGGATTGCATACATTAGTTAGGACTGCTCTGATAAGGGTATACCGTGAAGATTGGTAGAGCAGCTTAGTATACATTTTTTGCAAAAAACGTGTCAACCAAATACCCTGTTTTTACATCTTTTACTAGCACTTGCGGATTACTGCAACATTTTTTCAAACTGAGTGTTTTTGGTTTTACTATTCTCTTTTGTGTCTTCAGGTTTCTTGGTGGTGTGTGAACATGATCATACAGACTTGTTCACTGTGCAAGTAACCCATGTGTTCCTGTTTCCATAATTGTTCTCTTGTGTCTACAAGACTGGGGAGTTCCACCACTCCTCTTGGGCTATCTGCACAAAAGCTGTTCTACCCTGTATGCACACATGGATTTTTCCTCTCTGAACCCTGTTCACACAGGTTATATACAGATGATCAGGTTTTTAAATACATCAGATAGGGATTGCATACATTAGTTAGGACTGCTCTGATAAGGGTATACCGTGAAGATTGGTAGAGCAGCTTAGTATACATTTTTTGCAAAAAACGTATCAACCAAATACCCTGTTTTTACATCTTTTACTAGCACTTGCGGATTACTGCAACATTTTTTCAAACTGAGTGTTTTTGGTTTTACTATTCTCTTTTGTGTCTTCAGGTTTCTTGGTGGTGTGTGAACATGATCATACAGACTTGTTCACTGTGCAAGTAGCCCATGTGTTCCTGTTTCCATAATTGTTCTCTTGTGTCTACAAGACTGGGGAGTTCCACCACTCCTCTTGGGCTATCTGCACAAAAGCTGTTCTACCCTGTATGCACACATGGATTTTTCCTCTCTGAACCCTGTTCACACAGGTTATATACAGATGATCAGGTTTTTAAATACATCAGATAGGGATTGCATACATTAGTTAGGACTGCTCTGATAAGGGTATACCGTGAAGATTGGTAGAGCAGCTTAGTATACATTTTTTGCAAAAAACGTATCAACCAAATACCCTGTTTTTACATCTTTTACTAGCACTTGCGGATTACTGCAACATTTTTTCAAACTGAGTGTTTTTGGTTTTACTATTCTCTTTTGTGTCTTCAGGTTTCTTGGTGGTGTGTGAACATGATCATACAGACTTGTTCACTGTGCAAGTAGCCCATGTGTTCCTGTTTCCATAATTGTTCTCTTGTGTCTACAAGACTGGGGAGTTCCACCACTCCTCTTGGGCTATCTGCACAAAAGCTGTTCTACCCTGTATGCACACATGGATTTTTCCTCTCTGAACCCTGTTCACACAGGTTATATACAGATGATCAGGTTTTTAAATACATCAGATAGGGATTGCATACATTAGTTAGGACTGCTCTGATAAGGGTATACCGTGAAGATTGGTAGAGCAGCTTAGTATACATTTTTTGCAAAAAACGTATCAACCAAATACCCTGTTTTTACATCTTTTACTAGCACTTGCGGATTACTGCAACATTTTTTCAAACTGAGTGTTTTTGGTTTTACTATTCTCTTTTGTGTCTTCAGGTTTCTTGGTGGTGTGTGAACATGATCATACAGACTTGTTCACTGTGCAAGTAGCCCATGTGTTCCTGTTTCCATAATTGTTCTCTTGTGTCTACAAGACTGGGGAGTTCCACCACTCCTCTTGGGCTATCTGCACAAAAGCTGTTCTACCCTGTATGCACACATGGATTTTTCCTCTCTGAACCCTGTTCACACAGGTTATATACAGATGATCAGGTTTTTAAATACATCAGATAGGGATTGCATACATTAGTTAGGACTGCTCTGATAAGGGTATACCGTGAAGATTGGTAGAGCAGCTTAGTATACATTTTTTGCAAAAAACGTATCAACCAAATACCCTGTTTTTACATCTTTTACTAGCACTTGCGGATTACTGCAACATTTTTTCAAACTGAGTGTTTTTGGTTTTACTATTTTCTTTTGTGTCTTCAGGTTTCTTGGTGGTGTGTGAACATGATCATACAGACTTGTTCACTGTGCAAGTAGCCCATGTGTTCCTGTTTCCATAATTGTTCTCTTGTGTCTACAAGACTGGGGAGTTCCACCACTCCTCTTGGGCTATCTGCACAAAAGCTGTTCTACCCTGTATGCACACATGGATTTTTCCTCTCTGAACCCTGTTCACACAGGTTATATACAGATGATCAGGTTTTTAAATACATCAGATAGGGATTGCATACATTAGTTAGGACTGCTCTGATAAGGGTATACCGTGAAGATTGGTAGAGCAGCTTAGTATACATTTTTTGCAAAAAACGTATCAACCAAATACCCTGTTTTTACATCTTTTACTAGCACTTGCGGATTACTGCAACATTTTTTCAAACTGAGTGTTTTTGGTTTTACTATTCTCTTTTGTGTCTTCAACAATATTAACTAATAGCAAGGAACTCTTTGAGAAGAATAAAGAAAACACTGCAAATATTGTTAAGTAACAGTTTGAAGGGCATGGCAATAAATTAAGGTGTAGGTGTAGATTTAGATTCCAAATTCTTAAAGGGAATGTGACAGTGAGAACAACTGCCCCAAACTAAATAATATATAGCTCAGTGTCTGATTTCAAGCACCTGACATCACACAGTAGAGTTGAGTGTATACATCCACGAAGGATCGAGTGCCAGTTGAATTTCTTGAAATTCGCAGGTTTCCTCATATTGGAACATGTTAAGTTTTGATTCGCAGTTCGAAATAAAAAAAAAAAAACTTGACTGGCACAATTTCCTATACTGCTGAAGCATCAGAGGGATAATATATTTTTACATGGCCAGGCTTCCCACGTCCAGTGGATTATCTTGCACAGTGGGTGGTGGTCAGTACCTGGTCCTTCACAGATCAGCAGCGTCAAGTGGAGCACAGTTTGTATGACAGAGTCCTTTTCCATCTCCAAAGTCAATGGGTAAGTTTCCCTCTCCTATAGTGTGTAAGCACGTATTGTCAGTAGTGTCCTGTTTCTCACACATGTACAGTGCGTACGAAAAGTATTCTTACACCTTTAATTTTTTCACTCTTTGTTTCATTGAAGCCGTTTGGTAAATTCAATAAAGGTCATTTTTTTTCTAAATTCATGTACACTCTGCACCGCATCTTGACTGAAAAAAACAGAAATGCCATAATTTTTGCAAATTTATTAAAAAAGAAAAACTGAAATATCACATGGTCATGACTCATAAGTATTCAGACCCTTTGACTAGTATTGAGTAGAAGCACGCTTTTGAGCTAGTATACAGCCATGAGCCTTATTGGGAATGATGCAACAAGCTTTTGACACCTGGATTTGTGGATCCTCTGCCATTCTTCCTTGCAGATCCTCTCCAGTTCCGTCAGGTTGGATGGTGAACGTTGGTGGACAGCCATTTTCAGGTCTCTCTAGGGATACTCAATTGGGTTCAGGTCAGGGCTCTGGCTGGGCCAGTCAAGAATGGTCACAGAGTTGTTCTGAAGCCACTCCTTTGTTATTTTAGCTGTGTGCTTAAGGTCATTGTCTTTTTGGAAGGTGAACCGTCAGCCAAGTCTGAAGTCCAGAGCACTCTGGAAGAGGTTTTCATCCAGGATATCTCTGTACTCGGCTGCATTCAAGTTTCCTTCAATGACGACCAGTCATCCTGTCACTGCAGCTGAAAAACAACCCCATAGCATGAGGCTGCCACCACCATGTTTCTCTGTTGGTATTGTATTGGGCAGGTGATGAACATTGCCTGATTTACTCCACACATACCGCTTAGAATTATCACCAAAAAGGTTTATCTTCATCTCATCAGACCAGAGAATCTTATTTCTCATAGTCTGAGAGTCCTTCATGTGCTTTTTAGCAAACTCTATGCAGACTTTCATATGTCTTGCACTGAGGAGAGGCTTCCATCTGGACACTTTGCCATAAAGGCCCGACTGCAGTGATAGTTGACTTTGAGGAACTTTCTCCCATCTCCCTACTGCATCTCTGGATTTTAGCAACAGTGATCTTGGGGTTCTTCTTTATCTCTCTCACCAAGACTCTTCTCCCACAATTGCTCAGTTTGGCTGGACAGCCAGGTCTAGGAAGACTTCTGTTGGTCCCAAACTTCAATTTAAGGATTATGGAGGTCACTGTGCTCTTAGGAACCTTGAGTACTGCAGAAATTCTGTTGTAACCTTGGCCAGATCTGTGCCTTGCCACAATTCTATCTCTGAGCTCATAGGCCAGTTCCTTTGATCTCATGATTCTCATTTGATCTGACATGCACTGTGAGCTGTGAGGTCTTATATAGACAGGTGTGTGCCTTTCCAAATCAAGTCCTATCAGTTTAATTAAACACAGCTGGACTCCAATGAAGGAATAGAACCATCTCAAAGGAGGATCACAAGGAAATGGACATCATGTGTCTTAAATATGAGTGTCTGAGCAAAGGGTCTGAATACTTATGACCATGTGATATTTCAGTTTTTCTTTTTTATTAAATTTGCAAACATTTCTACATTTCTGTTTTTTTCAGTCAAGATGTGATGCAGGGTGTACATTAATGTGAAAAAAATGAACTTTTTTGAATTTACCAAATGGCTGCAATGAAACAAAGAGTGAAAAATTTGAATGGGTCTGAATACTTTCCTTACCCACTGTAAACTGTGTGCTGTTATGGTCAGAAGGAGCTCTTTTTCCCTCATCTCCCCTATGTGTTTTTTTCCAAGCAATTACAAGTTTTCCAGTATTAAGCATTTGCCCAAAATCGAATTTCTTGGGAAAATTTGACAAAATCAGTGAATTTGAATTTCAAAATATCCATTCACGTTTATTACACTGGCTGTCAGTTTTTAATCAAGCTGAAGAGGCTAGTGCTTTAACCCTTCACGACATGCGCCGCACATGTAAGACGCTTGTCGGATCTCCCCCTTTGATGTGGGCTCCAGTGCTGAGCCCACATCTTTTTCGGAACATGTCAGATGATTTCATTAGCTGGCACGTGCCGCTAACAGACGCCGGTGAAATCACAATCATGTTATCATGTTAACATGTTAAATGCCGCTGTCAATCTCTAACATGTTTGTGCTTGAAGCGCTTCATTAATCCTGCCCATTGGTGCCCATCTCACATGACTGCAGGTCCCTGTGTGTCATGATTCCAATGGCAGGGAATCACAAAAGGACAAGCACCAACGAGCTCTAGGGTGATGGAACCTGAGCTGACCGCGACCCTAAACCTGAACACACAAATAACAATAGCCGGGGAACGTGCCTACGTTGATCCTAGACGTCTCGCACCAGCCGAAGATCTAACTTCCCCTATTAGAAGAAACACAGACCTCTCTTGCCTCCAGAGAAATACCCCACAGAAATAGCAGACCCCCACATATAATGACGGTGAAATGAGAGGAAGGCACATACACAGTATGAAAACATTCAGCAAAATGAGGCCCGCTAAAACTAGATAGCAGAGGATACAAAAGTAAACTGCGCAGTCAGCAAAAAACCCTTCAAAAAACCATCCTGCAATTACTTGAACTCATGTTCCAACTCATGGAACATGAGGAGCAATTACAGCCCACTAGAGCAACCAGCAGCAAAGAAACAATTATATGCAAGCTGGACAAGACAAAAATAAAGCAAAACGTGGAACAAGAAAATCAAAAACTTAGCTTGTCCTGAAGATTACTGAAGCCAGAAGCTGAGGTAACAAAACACTCTGAAAACCTTGATAGCCGGCGGGGAAATGACAAGAAAGGCCGGTTAAATAGGAAACTCCCAAATCCTAATAGAACAGGTGGACACCAGAGACAGCAGAACACAAATCACCCAGTACCATCAGTAACCACCAGAGGGAGCCCAAAAACAGAACTCACAACACCTGTGGTTGTCATAGCCTGATATCTATGAGCGCCGTGCAGTGGTCAGCGCACATAGCAAATGAGCATTTCTGTTACGCAGAGCAGGGCTGAAGCAGCTTCTAGTGTCCCTTGGAGACTATTAAAGCTAGTAATAAGTAAAAAAAAAGTTTTTATAATTATTAAAAAAATATATGAATGTTTAAATCATCCCACATTCGCCCCATTCAAACAATTAACAAAAGAAAAAAAATATACATGTTTGGTATTGCCGCATTCAGAATCACCTGATTTATTAACCCCTTCCCGACCTTTGACGCCACGTAGGCGTCATGAAAGTCGGTGCCATTCCGACCCATGACGCCTATGCGGCGTCATGGAAAGATCGCATCCCTGCAGATCGGGTGAAAGGGTTAACTCCCATTTCACCCGATCTGCAGGGACAGGGGGAGTGGTAGTTTAGCCCAGGGGGGGTGGCTTCACCCCCTCGTGGCTACGATCGCTCTGATTGGCTGTTGAAAGTGAAACTGCCAATCAGAGCGATTTGTAATATTTCACCCATTATAACGGGTGAAATATTACAATCCAGCCATGGCCGATGCTGAAATATCATCGGCCATGGCTGGAAATACTAGTGTGCCCCCACCCCACCCCTCCGATCGCCCCCCCACCCCCCCGATCTGGCCGGTACACTGCTCCGGCTCCCCTCCGTCCAGTGCTCCGCTCCCCCCGTGCTCGTGTCCGCTCCCCCCGTGCTCCAATCACCCCCCCTGCACTCCGATCCACCCCCCCCGTGCTCCGTTCCACCCCCCCGTGCTCCGTTCCAGCCCCCCCCGTGCTCCGTTCCACGCCCCCCGCGCTCCGTTCCACCCCTCCCGCGCTCCGATTCCCCCCCCCGTGCTCCGATCCCCCCCCCCGTGGTCCCCCCCCACCCTATCATACTTACCGATCCAGCCGGGGTCCCGTCCGTCTTCTCCCGGGCGCCGCCATCTTCCAAAATGGCGGGCGCATGCGCAGTGCGCCCGCCGAATCTGCCGGCCGGCAGATTCGTTCCAAAGTGCATTTTGATCACTGAGATATAATCTATCTCAGTGATCAAAATAAAAAAAATAATAAATGACCCCCCCCCTTTGTCACCCCCATAGGTAGGGACAATAAAAAAATAAAGAATTTTTTTTTTTTCCACTAATGTTAGAATAGGGTTAGGGTTAGGGGTAGGGTTAGGGTTAGGGGTACGGTTAGGGTTAGGGCTAGGGGTAGGGGTAGGGTTAGGGTTAGGGTTAGGGGTAGGGTTAGGGGTAGGGGTAGGGTTAGGGTTAGGGGTAGGGTTATGGGTAGGGTTAGGGTTAGGGGTAGGGTTAGGGCTAGGGTTAGGGTTAGGAATGTGCACACGTATTCTGGTCCTCTGCGGATTTTTCCGCTGCGGATTTGATAAATCCGCAGTGCTAAACCGCTGCGGATTTATGGCGGATTTACCGCGTTTTTTTCTGCGCATTTCACTGCGGTTTTACAATTGCGATTTTCTATTGGAGCAGTTGTAAAACCGCTGCGGAATCCGCACAAAGAAGTGACATGCTGCGGAATGTAAACCGCTGCGTTTCCGTGCAGTTTTTCCGCAGCATGTGTACAGCGATTTTTGTTTCCCATAGGTTTACATTGAACTGTACACTCATGGGAAACTGCTGCGGATCCGCAGCGTGTGCACATACCTTTAGAATTAGGCTATGTGCACACGGTGCGGATTTGGCTGCGGATCCGCAGCAGTGTTCCATCAGGTTTACAGTACCATGTAAACATATGAAAAACCAAATCCGCTGTGCCCATGGTGCGGAAAATACCGCGCGGGAACGCTGCGTTGTATTTTCCGCAGCATGTCAATTCTTTGTGCGGATTCCGCAGCGTTTTACACCTGTTCCTCAATAGGAATCCGCAGGTGAAATCCGCACAAAAAACACTGGAAATCCGCGGAAAATCCGCAGGTAAAACACAGTGCCTTTTACCCGCAGATTTTTCAAAAATGGTGCGGAAATATCTCACACGAATCCGCAACGTGGGCACATAGCCTTAGGGTTAGGGTTGGAATTAGGGTTGTGGTTAGGGTTAGGGGTGTGTTGGGGTTAGTGTTGTGGTTAGGGGTGTGTTGGGGTTAGGGTTGTGATTAGGATTATGGCTACAGTTGGGATTAGGGTTAGGGGTGTGTTGGGGTCAGTGTTGGAGTTAGAATTGAGGGGTTACCACTGTTTAGGCACATCAGGGGTCTCCAAACGCAACATGGCGCCACCATTGATTCCAGCCAATCTCGTATTCAAAAAGTCAAATGGTGCTCCCTCACTTCCGAGCCCTGACGTGTGCCCAAACAGTGGTTTACCCCCACATATGGGGTACCAGCATACTCAGGACAAACTGCGCAACAATTACTGGGGTCCAATTTCTCCTGTTACCCTTGTGAATCTAAAAAAATGCTTGCTAAAACATAATTTTTGAGGAAAGAAAAATGATTTTTTATTTTCACGGCTCTGCGTTGTAAACGTCTGTGAAGCACTTGGGGGTTCAAAGTGCTCACCACATATCTAGATAAGTTCCTTGGGGGGTCTAGTTTCTAAAATGGGGTCACTTGTGGGGGGTCTCTACTGTTTAGGCACACCAGGGGCTCTGCAAACGCAACGTGACACCCGCAGACCATTCCATCAAAGTCTGCATTTCAAAAGTCACTACTTCCCTTCTGAGCCCCGACGTGTGCCCAAACAGTGGTTTACCCCCACATATGGGGTATCAGCGTACTCAGGAGAAACTGGACAACAACTTTTGGGGTCCAATTTCTCCTGTAACCCTTGGGAAAATAAAAAATTCTGGGCTAAATAATTATTTTTGAGGAAAGAAAACGTATTTATTATTTTCACGGCTCTGCATTATAAACTTCTATGAAGCACTTGGGGGTTCAAAGTGCTCACCACACATCTAGATAAGTTCCTTTCAGGGTCTAGTTTCCAAAATGGGGTCACTTGTGGGGGGTTTCTACTGTTTAGGCACATCAGGGGCTCTGCAAACGCAACGTGACGCCCGCAGAGCATTCCATCAAAGTCTGCATTTCAAAACGTCACTACTAGAGTTGAGCGACCTTGACCTTTTTAGAGTCGAGCCGGGTTTTGCGAAACCCGACTATGTCCAAAGTCGGGTCGAGTGAAATCGGCCGATTATGACGTAAAGTCGGGATCGACCGAAACACGAAACCCAATGCAAGTCAATGGGGCAGCATAGTCGGCAGTGAGTGGGGGCCAGGAAAACACCTAGAGTGCCCATTTTAATGTCAAAACCATCCATTCTTCTTAATGAAGCTTGTCAAGCGTAATTTACCTTATAATAATTGGAAGGCATTTGAAATTGGGGGTCATTTGGCTAAAGTTGTGGGGGGTAGGGCTGGTTCAAGTAATTAGTGGGCCCAGGAAATCTGGACCACGTCACGGCAGTGGAGCAGGGAGAGGTAAGTATTTCAACTTTGCAAGTGCTGTGAACCTGAGCAAGCAGGGGGGGCCCACTCGTTGGCATTGGCACTGGCACAGGGCCCCTCAAAGTACAGCGGTGTGTTTGCACGGCGGGGGCGCCTCCCACCGGCAGCAACACTTTTGCGTACTATGAGAGGCCCTGTGCCAGTGACGTCGCCAACTAGTATTCCTCCCCCCACCTGATGAAGGAACCTGCACTTTCATCTGCACCTTCCTCTTTGTCCCCGTGTAAGGTGGTATGGTATGCGGGAAGAGCAACCTGACTTTCAGCAGGGTCACAATGTTGTTGTGTAGCGTGCACGGGGAATGTTGCGTTATGGGTCAATGTACCAGCAGACTCATCTATCACTGGCTGGGCAATGGGCACGATGAAGTGGAAACACAGATATAGGCCCAAAGAAGAAAGTGGGCTAAATGCAGTTCAAAATTGGTAACACAGGAATAACCAGGGGGCATTGCAGTGGAGGACAACTGGAATGAGAGGCTGACACAGAGAGTAGGGCCAAATCAGTAAGTAGTCGAAATGCAGTTCAAAATTGGCAACCGTAGTAAACAGGCGGCACAGCTTTGTTCAGTGGAGGAGAACAGCAAGGAGTGGCAGACACCGATAGTAGGCCCCAACCCAACTAGTAGGCCAAATGCAGTCTAACATTAACAACTACTTAACGAGAGGCTGAAAATGGTATTTCAGGACAGGAAACCAGGAGAACAGCAAGGAGTGGCAGACACCGATAGTAGGCCCCAAACCAACTAGTACGCCAAATGCAGTTGTTCCATTTAACCACAATTTAATGAGAGCCTGAAGATAGAAGCTCAGGAAAGGCAACCTGGGGAACACCTTGGAGTGTAACACACCATCTCTCTCCACCCCATACCCATTTTGTAGGCCTAATGCTGTGTACTTTTCTACAACTACTAAACGAGAGTCGGAAGACCGAAGCAATGGCAAGGAAACCTGGGGAACACCTTGGAGTGTAACACACCATCTCTCTCCACCCCATACCCAATTTGTAGGCCTAATGCAGCCTACTTTCCGACACCTACTAAACGAGAGCATGAAGATCGAAGCTCAGGAAAGGCAACCTGGGGAACACCTTGGAGTGTAACACACCATCTCTCTCCACCCCATACCCATTTTTTAGGCCTAATGCAGTGTACTTTTCTACAACTACTAAACGAGAGTCGGAAGACCGAAGCAATGGCAAGGAAACCTGGGGAACACCTTGGAGTGTAACACACCATCTCTCTCCACCCCATTCCCCATTTTTTAGGCCTAATGCAGCCTACTTTCCGACACCTACTAAACGAGAGCATGAAGATCGAAGCTCAGGAAAGGCAACCTGGGGAACACCTTGGAGTGTAACACACCATCTCTCTCCACCCCATACCCATTTTGTAGGCCTAATGCTGTGTACTTTTCTACAACTACTAAACGAGAGTCGGAAGACCGAAGCAATGGCAAGGAAACCTGGGGAACACCTTGGAGTGTAACACACCATCTCTCTCCACCCCATACCCAATTTGTAGGCCTAATGCAGCCTACTTTCCGACACCTACTAAACGAGAGCATGAAGATCGAAGCTCAGGAAAGGCAACCTGGGGAACACCTTGGAGTGTAACACACCATCTCTCTCCACCCCATACCCATTTTTTAGGCCTAATGCAGTGTACTTTTCTACAACTACTAAACGAGAGTCGGAAGACCGAAGCAATGGCAAGGAAACCTGGGGAACACCTTGGAGTGTAACACACCATCTCTCTCCACCCCATTCCCCATTTTTTAGGCCTAATGCAGCCTACTTTCCGACACCTACTAAACGAGAGCATGAAGATCGAAGCTCAGGAAAGGCAACCTGGGGAACACCTTGGAGTGTAACACACCATCTCTCTCCACCCCATACCCATTTTGTAGGCCTAATGCTGTGTACTTTTCTACAACTACTAAACGAGAGTCGGAAGACCGAAGCAATGGCAAGGAAACCTGGGGAACACCTTGGAGTGTAACACACCATCTCTCTCCACCCCATACCCAATTTGTAGGCCTAATGCAGCCTACTTTCCGACACCTACTAAACGAGAGCATGAAGATCGAAGCTCAGGAAAGGCAACCTGGTGAAAACCTTGGAGTGTAACACAACCTGTCTCTACACCCCATACACAATTAGTAGGCCTAATGCAGCGTAGTTTCCAACAGCTACTAAACAAGAGCCGGAAGATCGAAGCTCAGGAAAGGCAACCTGGGGAACACCTTGGAGTGTAACACAACCTCTCTCTACACCACGGAAGGGCTGATTCTTAGGAAGGAAGGCTGTTGTAAATAAGCATTGCGCGTCCGAGGGTGATTATATTCTTATTCGGTATCTACTCACCCTCGGACGCGCCATGCTTCTTGATTTGTAATTAATGTTTATTTGCAATGTGCTTTTGACTTACTCAATTATTTTTTTAATTATTGATTTTATTAAATTAATAGTTTAACATCTTATTGGAAATAATTTAAAGGAGACGCGACAGGACAACACTCGGTGGATGCCATATCTGTGTTAACAACTCCAAAAAACTTTCAGTTAACTTCTTGCAGGAGAAAGAAATTGTAGCTGTTGGACCTTTGTAGTACAGTTCCAGATATTTGTTGTGTGTTTGTTTTGATTGTTAAAATGTCTGCATTTGAGATCTCAACACGATCTTATTTTTTATAATCAAATTAATTTTTTAAATATTTTATTAGGTTGGTTCAAGGGGTACACGGGCCGCAGTAGACAGTTCAGTGGAGGCCTAGTGGAAGGAGGGACCGCAGATGCGCCACTGTTTCACCCATACACAATTAGTAGGCCTAATGCAGCGTAGTTTCCAACAGCTACTAAACGAGAGCCGGAAGATCGAAGCTCAGGAAAGGCAACCTGGGGAACACCTTGGAGTGTAACACAACCTCTCTCTACACCACGGAAGGGCTGATTCTTAGGAAGGAAGGCTGTTGTAAATAAGCATTGCGCGTCCGAGGGTGATTATATTCTTATTCGGTATCTACTCACCCTCGGACGCGCCATGCTTCTTGATTTGTAATTAATGTTTATTTGCAATGTGCTTTTGACTTACTCAATTATTTTTTTAATTATTGATTTTATTAAATTAATAGTTTAACATCTTATTGGAAATAATTTAAAGGAGACGCGACAGGACAACACTCGGTGGATGCCATATCTGTGTTAACAACTCCAAAAAACTTTCAGTTAACTTCTTGCAGGAGAAAGAAATTGTAGCTGTTGGACCTTTGTAGTACAGTTCCAGATATTTGTTGTGTGTTTGTTTTGATTGTTAAAATGTCTGCATTTGAGATCTCAACACGATCTTATTTTTTATAATCAAATTAATTTTTTAAATATTTTATTAGGTTGGTTCAAGGGGTACACGGGCCGCAGTAGACAGGTCAGTGGAGGCCTAGTGGAAGGAGGGACCGCAGATGCGCCACTGTTTCACCCATACACAATTAGTAGGCCTAATGCAGCGTAGTTTCCAACAGCTACTAAACGAGAGCCGGAAGATCGAAGCTCAGGAAAGGCAACCTGGGGAACACCTTGGAGTGTAACACAACCTCTCTCTACACCACGGAAGGGCTGATTCTTAGGAAGGAAGGCTGTTGTAAATAAGCATTGCGTGTCCGAGGGTGATTATATTCTTATTCGGTATCTACTCACCCTCGGACGCGCCATGCTTCTTGATTTGTAATTAATGTTTATTTGCAATGTGCTTTTGACTTACTCAATTATTTTTTTAATTATTGATTTTATTAAATTAATAGTTTAACATCTTATTGGAAATAATTTAAAGGAGACGCGACAGGACAACACTCGGTGGATGCCATATCTGTGTTAACAACTCCAAAAAACTTTCAGTTAACTTCTTGCAGGAGAAAGAAATTGTAGCTGTTGGACCTTTGTAGTACAGTTCCAGATATTTGTTGTGTGTTTGTTTTGATTGTTAAAATGTCTGCATTTGAGATCTCAACACGATCTTATTTTTTATAATCAAATTAATTTTTTAAATATTTTATTAGGTTGGTTCAAGGGGTACACGGGCCGCAGTAGACAGGTCAGTGGAGGCCTAGTGGAAGGAGGGACCGCAGATGCGCCACTGTTTCACCCATACACAATTAGTAGGCCTAATGCAGCGTAGTTTCCAACAGCTACTAAACGAGAGCCGGAAGATCGAAGCTCAGGAAAGGCAACCTGGGGAACACCTTGGAGTGTAACACAACCTCTCTCTACACCACGGAAGGGCTGATTCTTAGGAAGGAAGGCTGTTGTAAATAAGCATTGCGCGTCTGAGGGTGATTATATTCTTATTCGGTATCTACTCACCCTCGGACGCGCCATGCTTCTTGATTTGTAATTAATGTTTATTTGCAATGTGCTTTTGACTTACTCAATTATTTTTTTAATTATTGATTTTATTAAATTAATAGTTTAACATCTTATTGGAAATAATTTAAAGGAGACGCGACAGGACAACACTCGGTGGATGCCATATCTGTGTTAACAACTCCAAAAAACTTTCAGTTAACTTCTTGCAGGAGAAAGAAATTGTAGCTGTTGGACCTTTGTAGTACAGTTCCAGATATTTGTTGTGTGTTTGTTTTGATTGTTAAAATGTCTGCATTTGAGATCTCAACACGATCTTATTTTTTTTAATCAAATTAATTTTTTTTATATTTAATGATGTTGGTTCAAGGGGTACACGGGCAGCAATAGACAGGTCAGTGGAGGCCTAGTGGAAGGATTGACGGCAGACAGGCATCAAAGGCCTAACATTGGGCTGGCTGTAGGCAAGTTAAAATTGGTTCCAGGGGAACACGGCCATCAGTGGCCTGGTCAGTGTAGTTGTAGTTGAAAGAACGGGACGCAGACAGGCTTCGAAGGCCTAACATAATAACATAGGGCTGGCTGTAGGCAAGTTAAAATTGGTTCCAAGGGAACACGGCCATCAGTGGCCTGGTCAGTGTAGTTGTAGTTGAAAGAACGGGACGCAGACAGGCTTCGAAGGCCTAACATAACAAACTTGGGCTGGCTGTAGGCACTTTTAAATTTGTTCCAGGGGTACATGGGCAGCAGTGTATGGTCAGTGGAAGTCTAGTGGAAGGAGTGACCGCAGACAGGCTTCGAAGGCCTAACATAACAAACTTGGGCTGGCTGTAGGCACTTTTAAATTGGTTCCAGGGGTACACGGGCAGCAGTGGTCTGGTCAGTGGAAGTCTAGTGGAAGGAGTGACCGCAGACAGGCTTCCAAGGCCTAACATAACAAAATTGGGCTGGCTGTAGGCACTTTAAATTGGTTCCAGGGGTACATGGGCAGCAGTGTATGGTCAGTGGAAGTCTAGTGGAAGGAGTGACGGCAGACAGTCTTCGAAGGCCTAACATAACAAAATTGGGCTGACTGTAGGCACTTTTAAATTGGTTCCAGGGTAACACGGCCAGCAGTGGCCTGGTCAGTGTAGTAGTTGTAGAAAGAAGGGACCGCAGACAGGCTTCGAAGGCCTAACATAACAAAAATGTCAAAACAATGGTATTGTCAGTGCCAGGCATTGAAGGATGTCAGCGCCTAGACTACACATTGGTGAAGCTGTGAGTAGAGTTGAGCGACCTTGACCTTTTTAGAGTCGAGCCGGGTTTTGCGAAACCCGACTATGTCCAAAGTCGGGTCGAGTGAAATCGGCCGATTATGACGTAAAGTCGGGATCGACCGAAACACGAAACCCAATGCAAGTCAATGGGGCAGCATAGTCGGCAGTGAGTGGGGGCCAGGAAAACACCTAGAGTGCCCATTTTAATGTCAAAACCATCCATTCTTCTTAATGAAGCTTGTCAAGCGTAATTTACCTTATAATAATTGGAAGGCATTTGAAATTGGGGGTCATTTGGCTAAAGTTGTGGGGGGTAGGGCTGGTTCAAGTAATTAGTGGGCCCAGGAAATCTGGACCACGTCACGGCAGTGGAGCAGGGAGAGGTAAGTATTTCAACTTTGCAAGTGCTGTGAACCTGAGCAAGCAGGGGGGGCCCACTCGTTGGCATTGGCACTGGCACAGGGCCCCTCAAAGTACAGCGGTGTGTTTGCACGGCGGGGGCGCCTCCCACCGGCAGCAACACTTTTGCGTACTATGAGAGGCCCTGTGCCAGTGACGTCGCCAACTAGTATTCCTCCCCCCACCTGATGAAGGAACCTGCACTTTCATCTGCACCTTCCTCTTTGTCCCCGTGTAAGGTGGTATGGTATGCGGGAAGAGCAACCTGACTTTCAGCAGGGTCACAATGTTGTTGTGTAGCGTGCACGGGGAATGTTGCGTTATGGGTCAATGTACCAGCAGACTCATCTATCACTGGCTGGGCAATGGGCACGATGAAGTGGAAACACAGATATAGGCCCAAAGAAGAAAGTGGGCTAAATGCAGTTCAAAATTGGTAACACAGGAATAACCAGGGGGCATTGCAGTGGAGGACAACTGGAATGAGAGGCTGACACAGAGAGTAGGGCCAAATCAGTAAGTAGTCGAAATGCAGTTCAAAATTGGCAACCGTAGTAAACAGGCGGCACAGCTTTGTTCAGTGGAGGAGAACAGCAAGGAGTGGCAGACACCGATAGTAGGCCCCAAACCAACTAGTACGCCAAATGCAGTTGTTCCATTTAACCACAATTTAATGAGAGCCTGAAGATAGAAGCTCAGGAAAGGCAACCTGGGGAACACCTTGGAGTGTAACACACCATCTCTCTCCACCCCATACCCATTTTGTATGGCCTAATGCAGTGTACTTTTCTACAACTACTAAACGAGAGTCGGAAGACCGAAGCAATGGCAAGGAAACCTGGGGAACACCTTAGAGTGTAACACACCCTCTCTCTACACCCCATACCCAATTTGAAGGTCTAATGCAGTGTAGTTTCCAAGAACTACTAAACGAGAGCCGGAAGATCGAAGCTCAGGAAAGGCAACCTGGGGAACACCTTGGAGTGTAACACACCCTCTCGCTACACCCCATACCCAATTTGAAGGCCTAATGCAGCGTAGTTTCCAACAACTACTAAACGAGAGCCGGAAGATCGAAGCTCAGGAAAGGCAACCTGGGGAACACCTTGGAGTGTAACAAACCCTCTCTCTACACCCCATACCCAATTTGTAGGCCTAATGCAGCGTAGTTTCCGACAACTACTAAACGAGAGCCGGAATATCGAAGCTCAGGAAAGGCAACCTGGGGAACACCTTGGAGTGTAACACACCCTCTCTCTACACCCCATACCCAATTTGTAGGCCTAATGCAGCGTAGTTTCCGACAACTACTAAACGAGAGCCGGAATATCGAAGCTCAGGAAAGGCAACCTGGGGAACACCTTGGAGTGTAACACACCCTCTCTCTACACCCCATACCCAATTTGAAGGCCTAATGCAGTGTAGTTTCCAAGAACTACTAAACGAGAGCCGGAAGATCGAAGCTCAGGAAAGGCAACCTGGGGAACACCTTGGAGTGGAACACACCATCTCTCTACACCCCATACCCAATTTGAAGGCCTAATGCAGCGTAGTATCCAACAACTACTAAACGAGAGCCGGTAGATCGAAGCTCAGGAAAGGCAACCTGGGGAACACCTTGGAGTGTAACACAACGTCTCTCTACACCACGGAAGGGATGATTCTTAGGAAGGAAGGCTGTTGGAAATAAGCATTGCGCGTCCGAGGGTGATTAGATTCTTATTAGGTATATACTCACCCTCGGACGCGCCCTGCTTCTTTATTTGGAATGAATGTTTATTTGCAATGTGGTGTTGACTTTCTCTATTATTTTGGTAATTAATGATTTTATTATTTTCATTATTTTGCATCTTCTCGGCAATAATATAAAGAAGACGCGACAGGACAACACTCGGTGGATGCCATATGTGTGTTTTCAATTTAAAAAACCTTTCAGTTAACTACTTGCAGGAGAAAGTAATTGTAGCTGGTGGCCATTTTTAGTACTGTACCAGATTTTAGCTGTTTGTTTGTTTTTAATGTCAAAATGTCTGCATTTGATATCTCACCAGTATTTTCTTTTTTATAAGCAAAATCCTTTTTTTTTTATTTTATGATGTTGGTTCAAGGGGTACACGGGCAGCAGTAGACAGGTCAGTGGAGGCCTAGTGGAAGGAGGGACCGCAGACAGGCTTCGAAGCCCTAACATAATAAATTGGGCTGCCTGTAGGCAATTTAAAATTGGTTCCAGGGGAACACGGGCAGCAGTAGACAGGTCAGTGGAGGCCTAGAGGAAGGAGGGACCGCAGATGCGCCAATGTTTCCCCCATACCAAATTTGTAGGCCTAATGCAGTGTAGTTTCCAACAACTACTAAACGAGAGCCGGAATTTCGAAGCTCAGGAAAGGCAACCTGGGGAACACCTTGGAGTGTAACACACCCTCTCTCTACACCCCATACCCAATTTGAAGGCCTAATGCAGTGTAGTTTCCAACAACTACTAAACGAGAGCCGGAATATCGAAGCTCAGGAAAGGCAACCTGGGGAACACCTTGGAGTGTAACACACCCTCTCTCTACACCCCATACCCAATTTGAAGGCCTAATGCAGTGTAGTTTCCAAGAACTACTAAACGAGAGCCGGAAGATCGAAGCTCAGGAAAGGCAACCTGGGGAACACCTTGGAGTGTAACACAACGTCTCTCTACACGACGGAAGGGCTGATTCTTAGGAAGGAAGGCTGTTGGAAATAAGCATTGCGCGTCCGAGGGTGATTAGATTCTTATTAGGTATATACTCACCCTCGGACGCGCCCTGCTTCTTTATTTGGAATGAATGTTTATTTGCAATGTGGTGTTGACTTTCTCTATTATTTTGGTAATTAATGATTTTATTATTTTCATTATTTTGCATCTTCTCGGCAATAATATAAAGAAGACGCGACAGGACAACACTCGGTGGATGCCATATGTGTGTTTTCAATTTAAAAAAACTTTCAGTTAACTACTTGCAGGAGAAAGTAATTGTAGCTGGTGGCCATTTTTAGTACTGTACCAGATTTTAGTTGTGTGTTTGTTTTTAATGTTAAAATGTCTGCATTTGATATCTCACCAGTATTTTCTTTTTTATAAGCAAAATACTTATTTTTATATTTTCTGATGTTGGTTCCAGGGGTACACGGCCAGCAGTGCCCTGGTCAGTGTAGTAGTAGTTGAAAGAATGGACCGCAGACAGGCATCGAAGGCCTAAAATAAAAACACATGGCTGTAGGCAATTTTAAATTGGTTCCAGGGGTACACGGACAGCAGTGGTGTGGTCAGTGGAGGCCTAGTGGAAGGAGTGACCGCAGACAGGCATCGAAGGCCTAAAATAATAACACATGGCTGTAGGCAATTTTAAATTGGTTCCAGGGGTACACGGGCAGCAGTGACCTGGTCAGTGTAGTAGTAGTTGAAAGAATGGACCGCAGACAGGCATCGAAGGCCTAAAATAAAAAAATTGGGCTGGCTGTAGGCAATTTTAAATTGGTTCCAGGGGTACACGGGCAGCAGTGGTGTGGTCAGTGGAGGCCTAGTGGAAGGAGTGACCGCAGACAGGCATCGAAGGCCTAAAATAATAACACATGGCTGTAGGCAATTTTAAATTGGTTCCAGGGGTACACGGACAGCAGTGGTGTGGTCAGTGGAGGCCTAGTGGAAGGAGTGACCGCAGACAGGCATCGAAGGCCTAAAATAATAACACATGGCTGTAGGCAATTTTAAATTGGTTCCAGGGGTACACGGGCAGCAGTGACCTGGTCAGTGTAGTAGTAGTTGAAAGAATGGACCGCAGACAGGCATCGAAGGCCTAAAATAAAAAAATTGGGCTGGCTGTAGGCAATTTTAAATTGGTTCCAGGGGTACACGGGCAGCAGTGGTGTGGTCAGTGGAGGCCTAGTGGAAGGAGTGACCGCAGACAGGCATCGAAGGCCTAAAATAATAACACATGGCTGTAGGCAATTTTAAATTGGTTCCAGGGGTACACGGGCAGCAGTGACCTGGTCAGTGTAGTAGTAGTTGAAAGAATGGACCGCAGACAGGCATCGAAGGCCTAAAATAAAAAAATTGGGCTGGCTGTAGGCAATTTTAAATTGGTTCCAGGGGTACACGGACAGCAGTGGTGTGCTCAGTGGAGGCCTAGTGGAAGGAGTGACCGCAGACAGGCATCGAAGGCCTAAAATAATAACACATGGCTGTAGGCAATTTTAAATTGGTTCCAGGGGTACACGGACAGCAGTGGTGTGGTCAGTGGAGGCCTAGTGGAAGGAGTGACCGCAGACAGGCATCGAAGGCCTAAAATAATAACACATGGCTGTAGGCAATTTTAAATTGGTTCCAGGGGTACACGGGCAGCAGTGACCTGGTCAGTGTAGTAGTAGTTGAAAGAATGGACCGCAGACAGGCATCGAAGGCCTAAAATAAAAAAATTGGGCTGGCTGTAGGCAATTTTAAATTGGTTCCAGGGGTACACGGACAGCAGTGGTGTGGTCAGTGGAGGCCTAGTGGAAGGAGTGACCGCAGACAGGCATCGAAGGCCTAAAATAATAACACATGGCTGTAGGCAATTTTAAATTGGTTCCAGGGGTACACGGACAGCAGTGGTGTGGTCAGTGGAGGCCTAGTGGAAGGAGTGACCGCAGACAGGCTTCCAAGGCCTAACATAACAAACTTGGGCTGGCTGTAGGCACTTTTAAATTGGTTCCAGGGGTACACGGGCAGCAGTGGTCTGGTCAGTGGAAGTCTAGTGGAAGGAGTGACCGCAGACAGGCTTCGAAGGCCTAACATAACAAAATTGGGCTGGCTGTAGGCACTTTAAATTGGTTCCAGGGGTACATGGGCAGCAGTGTATGGTCAGTGGAAGTCTAGTGGAAGGAGTGACGGCAGACAGTCTTCGAAGGCCTAACATAACAAAATTGGGCTGACTGTAGGCACTTTTAAATTGGTTCCAGGGTAACACGGCCAGCAGTGCCCTGGTCAGTGTAGTAGTAGTTGAAAGAATGGACCGCAGACAGGCATCGAAGGCCTAAAATAAAAACACATGGCTGTAGGCAATTTTAAATTGGTTCCAGGGGTACACGGACAGCAGTGGTGTGGTCAGTGGAGGCCTAGTGGAAGGAGTGACCGCAGACAGGCATCGAAGGCCTAAAATAATAACACATGGCTGTAGGCAATTTTAAATTGGTTCCAGGGGTACACGGGCAGCAGTGACCTGGTCAGTGTAGTAGTAGTTGAAAGAATGGACCGCAGACAGGCATCGAAGGCCTAAAATAAAAAAATTGGGCTGGCTGTAGGCAATTTTAAATTGGTTCCAGGGGTACACGGGCAGCAGTGGTGTGGTCAGTGGAAGTCTAGTGGAAGGAGTGACCGCAGACAGGCTTCCAAGGCCTAACATAACAAACTTGGGCTGGCTGTAGGCACTTTTAAATTGGTTCCAGGGGTACACGGGCAGCAGTGGTCTGGTCAGTGGAAGTCTAGTGGAAGGAGTGACCGCAGACAGGCTTCGAAGGCCTAACATAACAAAATTGGGCTGGCTGTAGGCACTTTAAATTGGTTCCAGGGGTACATGGGCAGCAGTGTATGGTCAGTGGAAGTCTAGTGGAAGGAGTGACGGCAGACAGTCTTCGAAGGCCTAACATAACAAAATTGGGCTGACTGTAGGCACTTTTAAATTGGTTCCAGGGTAACACGGCCAGCAGTGCCCTGGTCAGTGTAGTAGTAGTTGAAAGAATGGACCGCAGACAGGCATCGAAGGCCTAAAATAAAAACACATGGCTGTAGGCAATTTTAAATTGGTTCCAGGGGTACACGGACAGCAGTGGTGTGGTCAGTGGAGGCCTAGTGGAAGGAGTGACCGCAGACAGGCATCGAAGGCCTAAAATAATAACACATGGCTGTAGGCAATTTTAAATTGGTTCCAGGGGTACACGGGCAGCAGTGACCTGGTCAGTGTAGTAGTAGTTGAAAGAATGGACCGCAGACAGGCATCGAAGGCCTAAAATAAAAAAATTGGGCTGGCTGTAGGCAATTTTAAATTGGTTCCAGGGGTACACGGGCAGCAGTGGTGTGGTCAGTGGAGGCCTAGTGGAAGGAGTGACCGCAGACAGGCATCGAAGGCCTAAAATAATAACACATGGCTGTAGGCAATTTTAAATTGGTTCCAGGGGTACACGGGCAGCAGTGACCTGGTCAGTGTAGTAGTAGTTGAAAGAATGGACCGCAGACAGGCATCGAAGGCCTAAAATAAAAAAATTGGGCTGGCTGTAGGCACTTTTAAATTGGTTCCAGGGGTACACGGGCAGCAGTGGTCTGGTCAGTGGAAGTCTAGTGGAAGGAGTGACCGCAGACAGGCTTCCAAGGCCTAACATAACAAAATTGGGCTGGCTGTAGGCACTTTAAATTGGTTCCAGGGGTACATGGGCAGCAGTGTATGGTCAGTGGAAGTCTAGTGGAAGGAGTGACGGCAGACAGTCTTCGAAGGCCTAACATAACAAAATTGGGCTGACTGTAGGCACTTTTAAATTGGTTCCAGGGTAACACGGCCAGCAGTGGCCTGGTCAGTGTAGTAGTTGTAGAAAGAAGGGACCGCAGACAGGCTTCGAAGGCCTAACATAACAAAAATGTCAAAACAATGGTATTGTCAGTGCCAGGCATTGAAGGATGTCAGCGCCTAGACTACACATTGGTGAAGCTGTGAGAGATAATTTTGCTAGTGGTAGAGCACTGTTTGAGCTGGGGGGGGGAACTGTCTTGTGGCCGGCGTTACAGGCACAGGGCCCCTCATATTACAACGGTGTGTCTGACGTTGGGTGCGCACCACCACCGCCAGAGACACTTTATTGTACTATGAGGGACCCAGTGGCAGTGCCGTCGACCAAAAGCGGCCACACCCACCTCTTCAGACAAACAGCACTCTCAAGGGTCCAAGCGCAAAGTGGCGATAGCACGGCCCCGTGTGGGGAGTTTGGCCATTTCGTGAGGTGGAAACATGTCGTATGCTGGACAATCAGGTGAAGAAAATTACGAGATTGGAAAAGTCATTCAGAATAGTCCACATGCAAGACCTTTTCATAGGAAAGCTAGGTGTCAGCCGGGCAGGGTGGGGCAAAAGATTTTGAAATCCAGTTGTGGTTCATTTTAATGAAGGTTAGATCATCTACATTTTGGGTAGCCAGACGAGTCCTTTTTTCTGTTAGTATTGAACCTGCAGCACTGAATACTCTTTCTGATAGGACACTAGCTGCCGGGCAAGCAAGCTCCTGCAATGCATATTCTGCCAATTCTGGCCAGGTGTCTAATTTGGATGCCCAGTAATCAAATGGGAATGACGGTTGAGGGAGAACGTCGATAAGGGATGAAAAATAGTTTGTAACCATACTGGACAAATGTTGTCTCCTGTCACTTTGAATTGATGCTGCAGTACCTGTCCTGTCTGCGGTCATAGAAAAATCACTCCACAACCTGGTCAGAAAACCCCTCTGGCCAACGCCACTTCTGATTTCTGCCCCTCTAACACCTCTGGTCTGCTGGCCCCTGGAGCTCGTGTGAGAACGATCACGGGCGCTGTGTGCAGGGAATGCCAGAAGCAAACGGTCAACAAGAGTTGATTGTTTTGTTGCTAATATTAGTTCCAAGTTCTCATGTGGCATAATATTTTGCAATTTGCCTTTATAGCGAGGATCAAGGAGGCAGGCCAACCAGTAATCGTCATCGTTCATCATTTTTGTAATGCGTGTGTCCCTTTTGAGGATACGCAAGGCATAATCCGCCATGTGGGCCAAAGTTCCCGTTGTCAAATCTGCGGTTGTGCTTGGTTGAGGGGCAGTTGCAGGCAAATCTACGTCACTTGTGTCCCTCAAAAAACCAGAACCCGGCCTTGCCACGCCACCAATTTCCCGTGCCCCCGGGAAAGCTTCCTCATTAAAAATATACTCATCCCCATCATCCTCCTCATCCTCCACCTCCTCTTCGCCCGGTACCTCGTCATGTACACTGCCCTGACCAGACAATCGCTGACTGTCATCAAGGCTTTCCTCTTCCTCTGGTGCAGACGCCTGATCCTTTATGTGCGTCAAACTTTGCATCAGCAGACGCATTAGGGGGATGCTCATGCTTATTATGGCGTTGTCTGCACTAACCAGCCGTGTGCATTCCTCAAAACACTGAAGGACTTGACACATGTCTTGAATCTTCGACCACTGCACACCTGACAACTCCATGTCTGCCATCCTACTGCTTGCCCGTGTATGTGTATCCTCCCACAAAAACATAACAGCCCGCCTCTGTTCGCACAGTCTCTGAAGCATGTGCAGTGTTGAGTTCCACCTTGTTGCAACGTCTATGATTAGGCGATGCTGGGGAAGGTTCAAAGAACGCTGATAGGTCTGCATACGGCTGGAGTGTACAGGCGAACGGCGGATATGTGCGCAAAGTCCACGCACTTTGAGGAGCAGGTCGGATAACCCCGGATAACTTTTCAGGAAGCACTGCACCACCAGGTTTAAGGTGTGAGCCAGGCAAGGAATGTGTTTCAGTTGGGAAAGGGAGATGGCAGCCATGAAATTCCTTCCGTTATCACTCACTACCTTGCCTGCCTCAAGATCTACAGTGCCCAGCCACGACTGCGTTTCTTGCTGCAAGAACTCGGACAGAACTTCCGCGGTGTGTCTATTGTCGCCCAAACACTTCATAGCCAATACAGCCTGCTGACGTATGCCAGTAGCTGCCCCATAATGGGAGACCTGGTGTGCAACAGTGGCAGGTGCGGATGGAGTGTTTGTGCGACTGCGGTCTGTGGACGAGCTCTTGCTTCTGCAGGAGGACGAGGAGGAGGAGGAGGAGGAGGGGGTGCGAACGGCTACAGACAACTGTTTACTAGACCGTGGGCTAGGCAGAACTGTCCCAAACTTGCTGTCCCCTGTGGACCCTGAATCCACCACATTTACCCAGTGTGCCGTGATGGACACGTAACGTCCCTGGCCATGCCTACTGGTCCATGCATCTGTTGTCAGGTGCACCTTTGTGCTCACAGATTGCCTGAGTGCATGGACGATGCGCTCTTTAACATGCTGGTGGAGGGCTGGGATGGCTTTTCTGGAAAAAAAGTGTCGACTGGGTAGCTCGTAGCGTGGTACAGCGTAGTCCATCAGGTCTTTGAAAGCTTCGCTTTCAACTAACCGGTAGGGCATCATCTCTAACGAGATTAGTCTAGCTATGTGGGCGTTCAAACCCTGTGTACGCGGATGCGAGGCTAAGTATTTCCTTTTTCTAACCATAGTCTCATGTAGGGTGAGCTGGACTGGAGAGATGGAGATCGTGGAACTAGCGGGGGTGCCGGTGGACATGGCAGACTGAGAGACGGTGGGAGATGGTATTGTTGCCGCCGGTGCCCTAGATGCAGTGTTTCCTACTACGAAACTGGTGATTCCCTGACCCTGACTGCTTTGGCCTGGCAAAGATACCTGCACAGATACAGCAGGTGGTGCGCTAAATGGTGGTCCTACACTGCCGGAAGGGATGTTGCGTTGATGACTAGCTTCATTGGCCGAGGGTGCAACAACCTTAAGGGACGTTTGGTAGTTAGTCCAAGCTTTCAAATGCATGGTGGTTAAATGTCTATGCATGCAACTAGTATTGAGACTTTTCAGATTCTGACCTCTGCTTAAGGAAGTAGAACATTTTTGACAGATGACTTTGCGCTGATCAATTGGATGTTGTTTAAAAAAATGCCAGACTGCACTCTTTCTAGCATCGGATACCTTTTCAGGCATTGCAGACTGAGCTTTAACCGGATGGCCACGCTGTCCTCCACCAGGTTTTGGCTTTGCCACGCGTTTTGGGCAAGATACGGGCCCGGCAGATGGAACCTGTGGCGATGTTGATGCCTGCTGCGGCCCCTCCTCCTTCTCTGCTTCAGAACTGCTGCCGCCTGCACCCTGTTCCCCCAATGGCTGCCAATCGGGGTCAAGAACTGGGTCATCTAATAACTCTTCTTGTACCTCCTGCGCAACTTCGTCTGTGTCACCGTGTCGTTCGGTGGTATAGCGTTCGTGATGGGGCAACATAGTCTCATCAGGGTCTGATTCTTGATCAGCACCCTGCGAGGGCAATGTTGTGGTCTGAGTCAAAGGACCAGCATAGTAGTCTGGCTGTGGCTGTGCGTCAGTGCACTCCATGTCAGATTCAATTTGTAATGGGCATGGACTGTTAACTGCTTCACTTTCTAAGCCAGGGACGGTATGTGTAAAGAGCTCCATGGAGTAACCCGTTGTGTCGCCTGCTGCATTCTTCTCTGTTGTTGTTTTTGCTGAAGAGGACAAGGAAGTGACTTGTCCCTGACCGTGAACATCCACTAACGACGCGCTGCTTTTACTTTTACCAGTTTCACGAGAGGAGGCAAAAGAGCTAGAGGCTGAGTCAGCAAGATAAGCCAAAACTTGCTCTTGCTGCTCCGGCTTTAAAAGCGGTTTTCCTAATCCCAGAAAAGGGAGCGTTCGAGGCCTTGTGTAGCCGGACGACGAACCTGGCTCCACAGCTCCAGACTTAGGTGCAATATTTTTTTTCCCACGACCTCCTGATGCTCCACCACTACCACTACCCTCATTACCAGCTGACAATGAACGCCCCCGGCCACGACCTCTTCCACTACACTTCCTCATTGTTTTAAAAACGTAACCAAACTAACGTTATTTGTTGCAGTCACACAACTTACACGGTGAGCTATAACTTCAGTATGATTTAGCTATCCCTTTACAGGTTGGTGAGACCACAGCGGAAATCAGGCCCAATGTTACACACTCTTTTTTTGGTGGCTGCAAATTAGAGAGATGCCCCACACGCAGGACTGTCACTGAAGCACAAATGTTAATATTAATGTCACACTATTATTTTTTTTTTATTTTTATTTTTTTCAGGAACACTTTAGAAACCCCCCCAAAAAAAAAAAATAGATTTTTGCAGGGAGAATTTAGAAAACAAATGTAACAAACTATATGCTTTCTATGGGCCACTGAGTGAGAGATGACGCACACAGGAATCAGGAGTGGCACACAAGCCCAGAGGCCAATATTTTTCTACCAATGATTGATGGAGTTATTTTCTCTGGTAGATTTTGGAACCCAAATCAAGGAAAAAAAATATAGGCTTTCTATGGACCACAATTGGAGAGAGAGAGAGAGAGAGAGAGATGGCACACCCAGGAGTCAAGACTGGCACACAAGCAGAAAGGCCAATATTAATCTCCCACTGTTTTTTTTGGTTGTTTTTTTTTTTTTTTTTCAGGGAGACTTTAGAAAAAAAAATAATAAAAAAAATATGATTTTATCAGGAAGAATTTAGAAACCAAATAAAATAAAATGATTTTTTCAGGGAGAATTTATAAAACAAATAAAAACAAAAATAGGCGTTCTATGGCCCACTGACTGAGAGATGACGCACACAGGAATCAGGAGTGGCACACAAGCCCAGAGGCCAATATTTTTCTACCAATGATTGATGGAGTTATTTTCTCTGGTAGATTTTGGAACCCAAATCAAGGAAAAAAAATATAGGCTTTCTATGGACCACAATTGGAGAGAGAGAGAGAGAGAGAGAGAGAGAGAGAGATGGCACACCCAGGAGTCAAGACTGGCACACAAGCAGAAAGGCCAATATTAATCTCCCACTGTTTTTTTTGGTTGTTTTTTTTTTTTTTTTTTCAGGGAGACTTTAGAAAAAAAAATAATAAAAAAAATATGATTTTATCAGGAAGAATTTAGAAACCAAATAAAATAAAATGATTTTTTCAGGGAGAATTTATAAAACAAATAAAAACAAAAATAGGCGTTCTATGGCCCACTGACTGAGAGATGACGCACACAGGAATCAGGAGTGGCACACAAGCCCAGAGGCCAATATTTTTCTACCAATGATTGATGGAGTTATTTTCTCTGGTAGATTTTGGAACCCAAATCAAGGAAAAAAAATATAGGCTTTCTATGGACCACAATTGGAGAGAGAGAGAGAGAGAGAGAGAGAGAGAGAGAGATGGCACACCCAGGAGTCAAGACTGGCACACAAGCAGAAAGGCCAATATTAATCTCCCACTGTTTTTTTTGGTTGTTTTTTTTTTTTTTTTTTCAGGGAGACTTTAGAAAAAAAAATAATAAAAAAAATATGATTTTATCAGGAAGAATTTAGAAACCAAATAAAATAAAATGATTTTTTCAGGGAGAATTTATAAAACAAATAAAAACAAAAATAGGCGTTCTATGGCCCACTGACTGAGAGATGACGCACACAGGAGTCAGGAGTGGCACACAAGCCCAGAGGCCAATATTTTTCTACCAATGATTGATGTAGTTATTTTCTCTGGTAGATTTTGGAACCCAAATCAAGGAAAAAAAATATAGGCTTTCTATGGACCACAATTGGAGAGAGAGAGAGAGAGAGAGAGAGAGGGCACACCCAGGAGTCAAGACTGGCACACAAGCAGAAAGGCCAATATTAATCTCCCACTGTTTTTTTTGTTTGTTTTTTTTTTTTTTTTTCAGGGAGACTTTAGAAAAAAAAATAATAAAAAAAATATGATTTTATCAGGAAGAATTTAGAAACCAAATAAAATAAAATGATTTTTTCAGGGAGAATTTATAAAACAAATAAAAACAAAAATAGGCGTTCTATGGCCCACTGACTGAGAGATGACGCACACAGGAATCAGGAGTGGCACACAAGCCCAGAGGCCAATATTTTTCTACCAATGATTGATGGAGTTATTTTCTCTGGTAGATTTTGGAACCCAAATCAAGGAAAAAAAATATAGGCTTTCTATGGACCACAATTGGAGAGAGAGAGAGAGAGAGAGAGAGAGAGAGAGAGATGGCACACCCAGGAGTCAAGACTGGCACACAAGCAGAAAGGCCAATATTAATCTCCCACTGTTTTTTTTGGTTGTTTTTTTTTTTTTTTTTTCAGGGAGACTTTAGAAAAAAAAATAATAAAAAAAATATGATTTTATCAGGAAGAATTTAGAAACCAAATAAAATAAAATGATTTTTTCAGGGAGAATTTATAAAACAAATAAAAACAAAAATAGGCGTTCTATGGCCCACTGACTGAGAGATGACGCACACAGGAGTCAGGAGTGGCACACAAGCCCAGAGGCCAATATTTTTCTACCAATGATTGATGTAGTTATTTTCTCTGGTAGATTTTGGAACCCAAATCAAGGAAAAAAAATATAGGCTTTCTATGGACCACAATTGGAGAGAGAGAGAGAGAGAGAGAGAGAGGGCACACCCAGGAGTCAAGACTGGCACACAAGCAGAAAGGCCAATATTAATCTCCCACTGTTTTTTTTGTTTGTTTTTTTTTTTTTTTTTCAGGGAGACTTTAGAAAAAAAAATAATAAAAAAAATATGATTTTATCAGGAAGAATTTAGAAACCAAATAAAATAAAATGATTTTTTCAGGGAGAATTTATAAAACAAATAAAACCAAAAATAGGCGTTCTATGGCCCACTGACTGAGAGATGACGCACCCAGGAGTCAAGACTGGCACACAAGCAGAAAGGCCAATATTAATCTCCCACTGTTTTTTTTTTTTTTTTTTTTTTTTTCAGGGAGACTTTAGAAAAAAATATAATAAAAAAAATATGATTTTATCAGGAAGAATTTAGAAACCAAATAAAATAAAATGATTTTTTCAGGGAGAATTTAGAAAACAAATAAAACCAAAAATAGGCGTTCTATGGCCCACTGACTGAGAGAGAGAGAGAGATGGAACGCTTAGTACTGGCACACAAGCCCAAAGGGCAATATTAATCTCCCTTTTTTTTTCCAGGGAGAATTTCTAAAACCCCAAAAAAAAAAAAAATAGGCTTTCTATGGCCCACTATTTGTGAGAGAGATGGGACGCTCAGGACTGGCACAGATGGCACGCTCAGGACTGGCACAGAAGCCCAGAGGCCAATATTAATCTCCCTTTTTTTCTGGGAGAATTTATAAAACCAAAAAAATATTTAAATAGGCTTTCTATGGCCCACTATTTGTGAGAGAGATGGCACGCTCAGGACTGGCACAGATGGCACGCTCACAACTGGCACACAAGCCCAGAGGCCAATATTAATCTCCCTTTTTTCAGGGAAAATTTATAAAACCAAAAAAAAAATTAAATAGGCTTTCTATGGCCCACTATTTGTGAGAGAGATGGCACGCTCAGGACTGGCACAGATGGCACGCTCACAACTGGCACACAAGCCCAGAGGCCAATATTAATCTCCCTTTTTTCAGGGAAAATTTATAAAACCAAAAAAAAAATTAAATAGGCTTTCTATGGCCCACTATTTGTGAGAGAGATGGCACGCTCAGGACTGGCACAGATGGCACGCTCACAACTGGCACACAAGCCCAGAGGCCAATATTAATCTCCCTTTTTTTCAGGGAGAATTTATAAAACCAAAAAAAAAATTAAATAGGCTTTCTATGGCCCACTATTTGTGAGAGAGATGGCACGCTCAGGGCTGGCACAGATGGCACGCTCAGGACTGGCACACAAGCCCAGAGGCCAATATTAATCTCCCTTTTTTTCAGGGAGAATTTATAAAACCCAAAAAAAAAAAAAATAGGCTTTCTATGGCCCACTATTTGTGAGAGAGATGGCACACTCAGGACTGGCACACAAGCCCAAAGGCCAATATTAATCTCCCACTGTATTTTTATCAGGGAGAATTTATACACCCCACAAAAAAAAATACAGAAAAATGAAAAGGCTTTCTATGGCCCACTATGTGAGAGAGATGGCACACACAGGGATGGCACTCTAGCAGAAATGCCAAATTGCCAATCTTAATCTCCCACCCAAAAAAAAACAGGGAATGTCCTACAATTACTATCTCCCTGCCTGCAGTAATCTCAGCCAGGTATGGCAGGCAGCTACTATCTCCCTGCCTGCAGTAATCTCAGCCAGGTATGGCAGGCAGCAATAAGGAGTGGACTGATGCACAAATGAAATAAAAAGTGTGGACAAACAAAAAAGATAGCTGTGCAGAAAGGAAGGAACAAGAGGATTTGTGCTTTGAAAAAAGCAGTTGGTTTGCACAGCGGCGTACACACAGCAATGCAGCTATCAGGGAGCCTTCTAGGGCAGCCCAATGAGCTACAGCGCTGAGGGGAAAAAAAAAAAAAAAAAAACTTCCACTGTCCCTGCACACCGAGGGTGGTGTTGGACAGTGCAAATCGCTGCAGCACAAGCGGTTTTGTGGTTAATGGACCCTGCCTAACGCTATCCCTGCTTCTGACAAAGCGGCAGCAACCTCTCCCTAAGCTCAGATCAGCAGCAGTAAGATGGCGGTCGGCGGGAACGCCTCTTTATAGCCCCTGTGACGTCGCAGACAGCAAGCCAATCACTGCAATGCCCTTCTCTAAGATGGTGGGGACCAGGACCTATGTCATCACGCTGCCCACACTCTGCGTTTACCTTCATTGGCTGAGAAATGGTGCTTTTCGCGTCATTGAAACGCGACTTTGGCGCGAAAGTCGCGTACCGCATGGCCGACCCCACACAGGGGTCGGATCGGGTTTCATGAAACCCCGACTTAGCCAAAAGTCGGCGACTTTTGAAAATGTTCGACCCGTTTCGCTCAACCCTAGTCACTACTTCAATTCCAAGCCCCGGCATGTGCCCAAACAGTAGTTTACCCCCACATATGGGGTATCACCGTACTCAGGAGAAACTGGACAACAACTTTTGGGGTCAAATTTCTCCTGTTACCCTTGGGAAAATTAAAAAATTCTGGGCTAAATAATTATTTTTGAGGAAAGAAAACGTATTTATTATTTTCACGGCTCTGCATTATAAACTTCTATGAAGCACTTGGGGGTTCAAAGTGCTCACCACACATCTAGATAAGTTCCTTTGGGGGTCTAGTTTCCAAAATGGGGTCACTTGTGGGGGGTTTCTACTGTTAAGCCACATCAGGGGCTCTGCAAACGCAACGTGACGCCCACAGAGCATTCCATCAAAGTCTGCATTTCAAAACGTCACTACTTCACTTCCGAGCCCCGGCATGTGCCCAAACAGTGATTTACCCCCACATATGGGGTATCAGCGTACTCAGGAGAAACTGGACAACAACTTTTGGGGTCAAATTTCTCCTGTTACCCTTGGGAAAATAAAAAATTGCAGGCTAAAAGATCATTTTTGAGAAAATAATTTTTTTTTTTTTTTTCATGGCTCTGCGTTATAAACTTCTGTGAAGCACTTGGGGGTTCAAAGTCCTCACCACACATCTAGATTAGTTCCTTTGGGGGTCTAGTTTCCAAAATGGTGTCATTTCTGGGGGATCTCCAATGTTTAAGCACACAGGGGCTCTCCAAACGTGACATGGTGTCCGCTAATGATTGGAGCTAATTTTCCATTTAAAAAGCCAAATGGCGTGCCATCCCTTCCGAGCCCTGCCGTGCGCCCAAACAGTGGTTTACCCCCACATATGGGGTATCAGCGTACTCAGGACAAACTGGACAACAATATTTGGGGTCCAATTTCTCCCATTATCCTTGGCAAAATAGGAAATTCCAGGCTAAAAAATCATTTTTGAGGAAAGAAAAATTATTTTTTATTTTCATGGCTCTGCGTTATAAACTTCTGTGAAGCACCTGGGGGTTTAAAGTGCTCAATATGCATCTAGATAAGTTCCTTGGGGGGTCTAGTTTCCAAAATGGGGTCACTTGTGGGGGAGCTCCAATGTTTAGGCACACAGGGGGCTCTCCAAACGCGACATGGTGTCCGCTAACAATTGGAGCTAATTTTCCATTCAAAAAGTCAAATGGCGCGCCTTCCCTTCCGAGCCCTGCCGTGTGCCCAAACAGTGGTTTACCCCCACATATGAGGTATCGGCGTACTCGGGAGAAATTGCCCAACAAATATTATGATCCATTTTATCCTACTGCCCATGTGAAAATGAAAAAAATGAGGCGAAAATAATTTTTTTGTGAAAAAAAAGTACTTTTTCATTTTTACAGATCAATTTGTGAAGCACCTGAGGGTTTAAAGTGCTCACTAGGCATCTAAATAAGTTCCTTGGGGGGTCTAGTTTCCAAAATGGGGTCACTTGTGGGGGAGCGCCAATGTTTAGGCACACAGGAGCTATCCAAACGCGACATGGTGTCCGCTAACGATGGAAATAATTTTTCATTCAAAAAGTCAAATGGCGCTCCTTCCCTTCCGAGCCTTACCATGTGCCCAAACAGTGGTTTACCCCCACATGTGAGGTATTGGTGTACTCAGGAGAAATTGCCCAACACATTTTAGGATCCATTTTATCCTGTTGCCCATGTGAAAATGAAAAAATTGAGGCTAAAAGAATTTTTTTGTGAAAAAAAAGTACTTTTTCATTTTTACGGATCAATTTGTGAAGCACCTGGGGGTTCAAAGTGCTCACTATGCATCTAGATAAGTTCCTTGGGGCGTCTAGTTTCCAAAATGGGGTCATTTGTGGGGGAGCTCCAATTTTTAGGCACACGGGGGCTCTCCAAACGTGACATGGTGTCCGCTAAAGAGTGGAGCCAATTTTTGATTCAAAAAGTCAAATGGCGCTCCTTCCCTTCCAAGCCCTGCCGTGCGCCCAAACAGTGGTTTACCCCCACATATGAGGTATCAGCGTACTCAGGACAAATTGGACAACAACTTTCGTGGTTCAGTTTCTCCTTTTACCATTGGGAAAATAAAAAAATTGTTGCTAAAAGATAATTTTTGTGACTAAAAAGTTAAATGTTCATTTTTTCCTTCCATGTTGCTTCTGCTGCTGTGAAGCACCTGAAGGGTTAATAAACTTCTTGAATGTGGTTTTGAGTACCTTGAGGGGTGCAGTTTTTAGAATGGTGTCACTTTTGGGTATTTTCAGCCATATAGACCCCTCAAACTGACTTCAAATGTGAGGTGGTCCCTAAAAAAAATGGTTTTGTAAATTTCGTTGTAAAAATGACAAATCGCTGGTCAAATTTTAACCCTTATAACTTCCTAACAAAAAAAAATTTTGTTTCCAAAATTGTGCTGATGTAAAGTAAACATGTGGGAAATGTTATTTATTAACTATTTTGTGTCACATATCTCTCTGGTTTAACAGAATAAAAATTCAAAATGTGAAAATTGCGAAATTTTCAAAATTTTCGCCAAATTTCCGTGTTTATCACAAATAAATGCAGAATTTATTGACCTAAATTTACCACTAACATGAAGCCCAATATGTCACGAAAAAACAATCTCAGAACCGCTAGGATCCGTTGAAGCGTTCCTGAGTTATTACCTCATAAAGGGACACTGGTCAGAATTGCAAAAAACGGCAAGGTCTTTAAGGTCAAAATAGGCTGGGTCTTGAAGGGGTTAATATATAAAAATAATTATTCCTATTGGTAAATGGCGTAACGAGAAAAAAAAATCAAAACTTCAGAATTATGCTTTTTTTTTTGTTGCCGCAACATTGCATTAAAATGTAATAACGGGTGATCAAAACATTATACCTACACTAGCATGGTATCAATAAAAACATCAGCTTGGCGCAAAAGCAAATAAGCCCTCACCCAGCCAAAGATCACGAAAAATGGAGACGCTACAGGTCTCAGAAAATGAGAAAATTATACGATTTTTTTTTACAAACTGGTTTTTCACCACTTAAATAGAAAAGCATATTTTGTTTCTACAAGCTCATAATGACCTGGAGACTCATAATTACTGGTCCGTTTTAGCATTCAGTGAACATGGTAAAAAAAATAATAGTAATTTTTTTGCAATTTCACCGCACTTGGAATTTTTTTCCCATTTCCCAGTACATTATATGGCAAAATCAATGGTGTCGTTCAAAAGTACAACTCGTCCCACAAAAAACAAGGTCTCACATAGCCATTTTGATGGAAAAAAAATATATGGCTCTGGGAAGAAGGGGAGCAAAAAACAGAAGCCAAAAACGGAAAATGTCCGGGGTTGAAGGGGTTAAACAAAGTTGCAAGGCAGTGGTTTAATTGCTGTGTAACTCCAGAGCACTTACAAAGCTATTTGCATATTCATGAGTATGCTAATTATAACTTTTGGGACTGCAGCAACAGGTAGAAGGATGCAAAACGAAGAAGACAAGGAGTACAAAAAAAATCTGTTTAAAAATTGTATACATATTTTATTACAATAACATCATATCCTAGCGATCAATAAAGGTTACAAAAAATATGGACAAAAGGATTTAAACAGTGAAGCACTCGAACAATGGTAAGTCTGAGGTAAACACAGATTGTGTACGGACCAGGAAGTCACATTCTTAAAGAAGTTGCATCCCAAGAGGTCATGTTATAACAATCCCTAATAAACATATACAGTATGTGGCAGCATATAAGATTGTTTATAGAGGCAAAAGTGCCATTAAGCCGTCCACCAAAATATAAGGGGACAAGTGAACTGTCTATATGAAGCAGCATGGTGCTACATGAATGATGTTATTGAAATAAAATATTTCTACAATTTATAAATCAATTTTTTGTACTCCATAGTAACATAGTAACATAGTTAGTAAGGCCGAAAAAAGACATTTGTCCATCCAGTTCAGCCTATATTCCATCATAATAAATACCCAGATCTACGTCCTTCTACAGAACCTAATAATTGTATGATACAATATTGTTCTGCTCCAGGAAGATATCCAGGCCTCTCTTGAACCCCTCGACTGAGTTCGCCATCACCACCTCCTCAGGCAAGCAATTCCAGATTCTCACTGCCCTAACAGTAAAGAATCCTCTTCTATGTTGGTGGAAAAACCTTCTCTCCTCCAGACGCAAAGAATGCCCCCTTGTGCCCGTCACCTTCCTTGGTATAAACAGATCCTCAGCGAGATATTTGTATTGTCCCCTTATATACTTATACATGGTTATTAGATTGCCCCTCAGTCGTCTTTTTTCTAGACTAAATAATCCTAATTTCGCTAATCTATCTGGGTATTGTAGTTCTCCCATCCCCTTTATTAATTTTGTTGCCCTCCTTTGTACTCTCTCTAGTTCCATTATATCCTTCCTGAGCACCGGTGCCCAAAACTGGACACAGTACTCCATGTGCGGTCTAACTAGGGATTTGTACAGAGGCAGTATAATGCTCTCATCATGTCCTCATGTCCTTGTCCTCTTCGTTTTGCATTTATGTATTGGAGTATATCTGTTGCCCTTGACAACCCTACTTATGGTCTTGAGGCCTCTAGTCACCTTTGTGTGATAGTTTTTGTTCTGATATATCCATTCAAATAGATAGATAGATGTAGATGGCTTCATATTTTAAAGACCTTTATGCCCATATATGAAGCGTGAGGAATGGGGGGTTCATTTTGCTGACAGATTCCTTTTAAGATTTCAATCTAAGTATCTGGGTATTGTGGAGTCCACACATTGACGAGTCATTTTGGTGACGTTGAATAATAACATTTTTTCTGAAGGATTATTGCTGCCTCCACCACCATGTTATTATGCAGCCCTTGCTTCACATTTTCAGAGGGCTAGCAGGGGCTGTGAAGCCTGAGTTTGGGAAGGGCCCTCAGGTGGTCCTGTATGATACATTTGGGACAGCTCTCACTCCTACATTTGGTAGGTCCCTCCCTCATTCCAAATAGTTAGCAAGATAGTGGAATACATATTCCCCATCCCTTTACAATGCCACTTAAAACATGCCCATTTGAATTTTGGGCTTCGCCCACCACCACCAACAAGTCCACTGCCATGTCATGGTGCGGCCCTCGCTTCACATTTTCAGAGGGCCAGCAGGTGCTGTGAAATGTGAGTTTGAGAAGTGCCCTAAGGTGGCCCTGTATCATGCATTTGGGAGAGATTTCACTCCTACATTTGGGAGGTCCCTTCCTCATACTAAATAGCAAAATAGTGCAATACATATTCCCCATCCCTTTACAATACCAGTTAAAACATGCCCACTTGAATTTTGTGGTGCGCCCTCCAAGACCACCATGTCCACTGCCATGTCATTATGCGGCCCTTGCTTCACATTTTCAGAGGGCCAGCAGGTGCGTTAGCAAGATAGTGGAATATATATTCCCCATCCTTTTACAATGCTAGTTAAAACATGCACATTTGAATTTTGGGCTTCGCCCGCCACCACCACCATGTCCACCACCATGTTATTATGCAGCCCTTGCTTTACATTTTCAGAGGGCCAGCAGGTGCTGTGAAACCTGAGTTTGGGAAGGGCCCTTAGGTGGCCCTGTATCATACATTTGGACAGCTCTCACTCCTACATTTGGGAGGTCCCTCCCTCATTCCAAATAGTTAGCAAGATAGTGGAATACATATTCCCCATCCTTTTACAATGCCAGATAAAACATGACAACTTGAATTTTGACTTTTGTCTGCCACCACCACCACCATGTCCACCGCAATGTTATTATGCTGCCCTCGCTTCAAATTTTCAGAGAACCAGCAGGTGCCGTGAAACCGGAGTTTTTGTCCTTTTTGTCATGGAACCCAATGAAACCACTGTCATAGCAGGAGAAGCCACTGTATTGTGAATAAAATACAGGAGTTGGGTGAGCTGTATGATCAATGCCAGTAAATTTGATTCTACCAGATACCAAAAGCATTAGAATTAAATTTGGAATATAGTGTGTTTTCAAGCCAGGGTCTGTATTGTGGACAGTCTATAAGGCCTGAAACCCATGTCAGGAACATGTACAAGCCTCATTTTACTTGGAAGCAGCATCATCAAGGGAAAGAGACAGGAGTTTCATTGACCAATCTGCACAAACCTATGCAGTTCTTCTGAAAACTACCCAACCAGGCTGAATGTATCTTTTACATGGTCTTGAGCAACAATGGAGTAATTACAGGGTATGTCCCAGAGAGTGTCGCGGTCTGTGGAGTGTATTACTCAGGTGACAGGCCTTAACATGGCAATGTTCATGTTCTAATATGTGACTAAAAAGACACACACTCTCTATATCAACCTAGATAAAATATAACTCGTATATCTAAAATAATATGAATACTTAAAATAATTTTATTTAAAAATAGGTATACTAAGTATATAGTGTATGAGGTGTGTGACAAGGAAAAAGTGGAGCCCACTCAGTGCATAGAGTAAACCAAAACATAAGACAGGGATCAAAAAAGAAGGAGGACCACCAGGCTAGGATATACAAATATTCAATTTTATTATTTATTATGGTAGCAAATGGTAATATAACATTATAAAATTATTAAAAAGAGATGTGCACTACAGGACATATACTGATATAATTAATACATAGGTACAGTATATACACAATAATAACCCTCAGTCAGGGGGACGAAGGAAACTGTACCTAAACGCTCGTCGGGGCGCGTTGTGCACAAGGACATTAACCCCATAAAGGTACCTGTATGCTCTTAATTTTTACTTTCTACCACTATTTTTTACATTTAGAGCGGTGCTCTGATATTTATGCTGGCCCTGATATATATATTATTCTGGACCAGTGCAAACACTTTCTGTTTTGCTGTAGCACTTGAGCACTTTAGTCACTGATATATATTTTAAAAAATTTTTATTTAAATATATGTATATATATACCGTATATACTCGAGTATAAGCCGAGATTTTCAGCCCACTTTTTTGGGCTGAAAGTCCCCCTCTCGGCTTATACTTGAGTCAAGGTGGGTGGCAGGGTCGGCGGGTGAGAGGGAGAGGGCGCTGAGGCATACTTACCTGCTTCCAGCGATCCTGGCGCTGTCCCTGCCGTCCCACGGTCTTCTGTGCTGCAGCTTCTTCCCCTCTTCAGCTGTCACGTGGGACCGCTCATTAGAGAAATGAATAAGCGGCTCCACCTCCCATAGGGCTCCACCTCCCATGACCGCTGATAGAGAAAGAAGCTGCGGCACCGAAGACAGCTGTGACAGGCAGAGGGAGCCGGACGTCGGGAGCAGGTAAGTATGTAATATTCACCTGTCCGCGTTCCAGCCGCCGGGCGCCGCTCCATCTTCCCGGCGTCTCTGCGCTCTGACTGTGCAGGTCAGAGGGCACGATGACGCACTAGTGTGCGCGGCGCCCTCTGCCTGATCAGTCAGTGCGGAGAGAAGCCGGGACCGGACGCAGGGAGCTGCAAGCAGTGAGGCAGTATGACCGCTGCAGAGCACTGTATGGGGCACAGCTATGGGGCAGTATGAACACTGCAGAGCACTGTATGGGGCACAGCTATGGGGCAGTATGACCGCTGCAGAGCACTGTATGGGGCACAGTTATGGGGCAGTATGACCGCTGCAGAGCACTGTATGGGGCACAGCTATGGGGCAGTATGAACGGTGCAGAGCACTGTATGGGGCACAGCTATGGGACAACATGAACAGTGCAGAGCACTGTATGGGGCACAGCTATGGGCCAATATGAACAGTGCAGAGCACTATATGGGGCACAGCTGTGGGCCAATATGAACAGTGCAGAGCACTATATGGGGCACAGCTATGGGGCAATATGAACAGTGGAGAGCACTGTATGGGGCACAGCTATGGGGCAGTATGAACGCTGCAGAGCACTGTATGGGGCACAGCTATGGGGCAGTATGAGCGCTGCAGAGCACTGTATGGGGCACAGCTATGGGGCAATATGAACAGTGCAGAGCACTGTATGGGGCACAGCTATGGGCCAATATGAACAGTGCAGAGCACTATATGGGGCACAGCTATGGGCCAATATGAACAGTGCAGAGCACTATATGGCAGAGCTATGGGGCAATATGAACGGTGCAGAGCACTATATGGCAGAGCTATGGGGAAATATGAACGCTGCAGAGCAATATATGGCACAGCTATGGGGCAATATGAACAGTGCAGAGCACTATATGGCACAGCTATGGGGAAATATGAACAGTGCAGAGCACTATATGGCACAGCTATGGGGCAATAATGAACTGTATGGGGCATTATATGTGGCACATTTTTATATAGAGCATCTTATGGGCCCATTATGAACTTTATGGAGCATTACGTGGTCTGTGGTCTTGGATATACAGTATTTTGAGAATTTAATTGCTATAGTATGTTTTTTTTTTTAACGCTTTTTTTTATCCCGTTAGAAATTGATCCCAATACTTCTGATCCTGGACCAAAACAAAAACGCAGGTCATACGAAGCTGGTTTCAAACTTAAGGTTGTGTCAAGAGCAGAAGAAAGCAATAACAGTATAGCAAGTAGGGAATTTTGTGTTAACGAAAAACAAGTGAGAGAGTGGCGGAAAATGAAAGCTGACTTGGTAAAGATTCCAAAGGCAAAAAAAGCTCGACGTGGTTTGAAGACGTCATATGAGGCTCTAGAGACTGAGTTGCATAAATGGGTTAAGGAGTGTCGTCAAAATGGTTACTGCGTAACACGCATGGGAATTCGCTTACGTGCTCTTCAAATGGCTAAAGAAGACAAATTGAAAGCACCAGGCATTGAAAATTTTGTTGCATCAGCAGGATGGTGTACCTGCTTCATGAGTAGATTTGGCCTATGTTTGCGGCAAAGAACAAAGATTTCACAGAAGTTGCCAAAAGACCTTGATGAAAAAGTGATGTCATTCCATTCATTCATCATAAAACAAAGAAGGATCCATAACTATGACCTGGGAGATATTGGAAATATGGATGAAACACCTATGACTTTTGAGCAACAGAACTGTGGCAAATATGGGAGACAAAACTATTTTACTCAGAACCACAGGAAATGAAAAAAACCACTTCACAGTCGTTCTTTCATGTTTGGCTAATGGAACTAAGCTGCGGACTGTCATTATTTTTAAAAGAAAGACCTTGCCTAAAAAGGTCAAATTTCCACCACGAATTACAGTGCGCGCGCATGTTAAAGGCTGGATGGATGAAGATGGAACAAAAAAATGGCTGGAAGAAATTTGGAATGGACGACCAGGAGCAACCTTAAAGAAAAAACCATCATTACTAGTCTGGGATATGTTCAGAGCACACACATCTGATGATATAAAAAAAACTGGCAAAGTCTTCTCAAGTTACTTTGGCGGTTATTCCAGGTGGACTTACATCTGTATTGCAGCCCCTAGATGTGTGTTTAAATAAACCTTTCAAAGACCGCGTGCGAAGGATGTGGCATGAATGGATGTCATCTGGTCAAGCCCGACTGACAAAACTTGGAAATCTGATGAAGCCGGACATAGAATTAATAGCAAAGTGGGTTCGTGATGCATGGGAAGAGATTCCAGAGGACATTGTGCAACGGGCCTTCAAGAAGTGTGGCATTAGTAACGCTATGGATGGCAGTGAAGACAACACTTTGTATGAGAATGACAGCAGTGACGGTGATGACAAACTCAGTGATGATGACAACGTCTATGCTGATAACCTCTTACCAGCTGAATTTGAGGCTCTGTTTGGAGATACAGATGATGAATCCAGTGAATTTGAAGGATTTTAACTTGTGTTTAGCTTGGTTGCTGATTGATCTATGGTTTTTGTACTTTTAAAGTTATTGTTGTTACCGTATTGTTTTTGTTGACCCTTTTTTCCACTTACAGTGCTAATTTAATGTTTTCTTTTAAATAAATATTCAAAAAAACACTTAACCTACTGATGTCTCAATTAATTTTACTTTTATTGGTATCTATTTTTATTTTTGAAATTCACCGGTAGCTCCTGCATTTCCACCCTAGGCTTATACTCAAGTCAATAAGTTTTCCCAGTTTTTTGTGGCAAAATTAGGGGGGTCGGCTTATACTCGGGTCGGCTTATACTCGAGTATATACGGTACTTTATATCAGATATATACTTTTTCCACAAAAATTTTTTTTTCACTTATTTAATTATTCAGCATCAGGTTTTCACTCCCCCTTTTTTATACTGAGGGTTATTATTGTGTATATACCTATGTATTAATTATATCAGTATATGTCCTGTAGTGCACATCTCTTTTTAATAATTTTATAATGTTATATTACCATTTGCTACCATAATAAATAATAAAATTGAATATTTGTATATCCTAGCCTGGTGGTCCTCCTTCTTTTGATCCCTGTCTTAGGTTTTGGTTTACTCTATGTTCTAATATGTGTAAGACTGCGACCTAAATAGGGCTGTGGAGCACATTAACCCAGTCTCTTAGACGTGCTTAAAATGTACAGAAACTGGACAATACCTCACCATCATTTTTTGTAAAGACCTAAATTTAGAAAATGTAAGGGAAGTGACAGTTTAATAAGGAGACACATGTCTCATTTAGGTGCCTGGAAAAGTCAGCAATGGTTTTTGTCCAGCACCGGACAATGTAAAGTGCTAACGAATATGTATCCCTATCAAACTAACAATTTATGAATAGACATATATTCTAACAAGGGACAACTGAACGCTGCGCTGGGACAATGAACTGGACATAGTAGCTGACTGTTGTGTCTGTGCAACTGCAGTGTGTGGACAGGAGGCATCAGCGCCTCTTTCCTGGACAGCAGATTGGGAAGAATGTAACACAGAGGAAAAGATAGTGGTTTTGCCATCAGACACAGATTTTGTTCCCAGGCGTTCCAACCACCTACTGGAGTGCTGTGTATATGAGCAGTGTATGGCATATGCTGACAGAGGTATTATGTCGATTTTCCCTTTATACACTGTGTTCCAAATTATTATGCAAATTGGATTTAAGTGTCATAAAGATTTAAATGTTTTGTTTTTCAAATAAAACTCGTGGATGGTATTGTGTCTCAGGGCTCAATGGATCACTGAAATCAATCTTAAGGGGGAGTCACACATAACGATATTGTTAACGATATCGTTGCAACGTCACGCTTTTGGTGACGTAGCAACGATCCCACTAACGATCTCGTTATGTGTGACAGCGACCAACGATCAGGCCCCTGCTGAGAGATTGTTGGTCGTTGGGGAATGATCAGGACCAATTTTTGGTTGCTGATCACACGCTGTCATCGCTGGATCGGCATGTGTGACGCCGATCCAGCGATGTGTTCACTTGTAACCGGGGTAAATATCGGGTTACTAAGCGCAGGGCCGCGCTTAGTAACCCGATATTTACCCTGGTTACCATTGTAAAAGTAAAAAAAAAAAAACAGTACATACTCACATTCTGATGTCTGTCACGTCCCCCGGCGTCCACAGGGTTAAAACTGCTTTCGGCAGGAGCGCTGCTAATGTGTCAGCGCCGGCCGTAAAGCAGAGCACAGCGGTGATGTCACCGCTGTTACTGCCAGCGCTGACACAGTCAGTGCAGGGAAGCTCTCGGCAGCAGCGCGTGCATTAGCAGCGCTCTTGCCAAGAGCAGTTTTAACCCTGTGGACGCCGGCGGGGGACATGACAGACATCAGAATGTGAGTATGTAATGTTTTTTTTTTTTAACTTTTACAATGGTAACCAGGGTAAATATCAGGTTACTAAGCGCAGGCCCTGCACTTAGTAACCCGATGTTTACCCTGGTTACCTGGGTACTGCAGGGGGAATTCAGCATCGTTGAAGACAGTTTCAATGATGCCAAAGTCTTTCCCCTGATAGTTGGTCGCTGGAGAGAGCTGTCTGTGTGACAGCTCCCCAGCGACCACTAGTGTTGAGCGATACCGTCCGATACTTGAAAGTATCGGTATCGGATAGTATCGGCCGATACCCGAAAAATATCGGATATCGCCGATACCGATATCCGATACCAATACAAGTCAATGGGACATCAAGTATCGGAAGGTATTCTCATGGTTCCCAGGGTCTGAAGGAGAGTAAACTCTCCTTCAGGCCCTGGGATCCATAGGGATGTGTAAAATAAAGAATTAAAATAAAACATATTGATATGCTCACCTCTCCGGCGGCCCCTGGACATCACGCTGGTAACCGGCCGGCTTCTTTGTTTAAAATGAGCGCCTTCAGGACCTGCGAATGACGTCGCGGCTTCTGATTGGTCGCGTGCCGCCCATGTGACCGGCACGCGACCAATCAGAAGCCACGACGTCATTCGCAGGTCCTTAATTCCTAGAATTAGGAGTTTTGTGAATGAGAATGACGTTGCGGCTTCTGATTGGTCGTGTGCCGGTCACATGGGCGGCACGCGACCAATCAGAAGCCGCGACGTCATTCGCAGGTCCTGAAGGCGCTCATTTTAATCAAAGAAGCCGGCCGGTTACCAGCGTGATGTCCAGGGGCTGCCGGAGAGGTGAGCATATCAATATTTTTTATTTTAATTCTTTATTTTACACATCCCTATTGATCCGATACCACAAAAGTATCGGATTTCGGTATCGGAATTCCGATACCGCAAGTATCGGCCAATACCCGATACTTGCGGTATCGGAATGCTCAACACTAGCGACCACACAATGACTTACCAACGATCACGGCCAGGTCGTATCGCTGGTCGTGATCGTTGGTAAGTCATTTAGTGTGACTAAAGCTTTAAACACATGTGATAATTAGTTTTCCAGGTGATTCTAATTAAAGGAAAACTACTTAAAAATAATGTTCCACATTATTAAGCTGGCCACAGGTTTCAAGCAATATGGGAAATAAAAAGGATCTATCTGCTACTGAAAAGCGGTAAATAGTGCAATGTCTTGGACAAGGTATGAAAACATTAGATATTTCACAAAAATGTAAGAGTGATCATCATATTGTGAAGAGATTTGTGACTGAAACAGAGCACAGACAGAATTCATGCAGATAAAGACATAATGAGGAAGGTTTCTGCCAGACAAATTCATTGGATTAAGAGAGCAGATGCCAAAATACCATTACAAAGCAGCAAACAGTTATTTGAAGCTGCTGGTGCCTCTGGAGTCCCTCAAACCTCAAGGTGTAGGATCCTTCAAAGGCTTGCTGTGGTGCATAATCCTACTACAGTGTTCACAAGCAGAAACTGTTGCAGTGGGCCCAGACATATGTGAAGACTAATTTTCAAACAGTCTTGTTTACTGATGTGTGTCAAGCAACCCTTTATGGTCCATATGGATGGAGTAGTGGATGGTTGGTGGAATCCCACCATGTCCCATCAAGTCTGCTAAGTCAGCAAGGAGTTGGAGGAGTCATGTTTTGATCCGAAATCATGGGGAAACAGCTAATAGGGCCCTTTAATTTTCCTGAAGGTGTGAAAATGACTTTTGCAAACTATATAGAGTTTCTGACTGACAACTTTCTTCCATGGTTTAAAAAGCAGAAATGTGCATGCTGCAAAGACAATACACTCTTGACAATACACTATAGATTCTCTATGGGGTTAAGGTCAGGTGAGTTTGCTGGCCAATCAAGCACAGTGAAACTGTTGTTTTTAAACTATGTATTGGTACTTTTGGCAGTGTGGACAGGTGCCAAGTCCTGCTGGAGAAGTAAATTTCCATCTCCAAAAAGCTTGTCGGCAGAGGGAAGCATGAAGTGCTCTAAAATTTCCTAGTAGATGGCTGCGCTGACTTTGGTCTTGATAAAACACAGTGGACCTACATCAGCAGATGATATGGCTCCCCAAATCATCACTGATTGTGGAAACTTCACATTAGACCTCAAGCAGATTTGATTGTATGCCTCTCCACTCTTCCTCCAGACTCTGGGACCTTGATTTCCAAATAAAATACAAAATTTACTTTAATCTGAAAATAACACCTTGGATCACTGAGCAACAGTCCAGTTCTTTTTCTACTCGGCCCAGATAAGACACTTCTGGCAATGTCTATTGGTCATGAGTGGCTTGACACAAAGAATGTGACACTTGTAGCTCATGTCCTGGATACTTCTGTGTGTGGTGGCTCTTGAAGCAATGACTCCAGCAGCAGTCCACTCCTTGTGAATCTCCCCCAAATTTTTGAATGGCTTTTTCTTAACAATCCTTGTAGGCAGTGGTTATATCGGTTGCTTTTGCACCCTTTCCTACCACACTTTTTCCTTCCACTCAACTTTCCTTTAATATGATAGGATACAGCACTTTGTGGCTTACCCTCCTTGTGGAGTGTGTCAATGACTGCCTTCTGGACTTCTGTCAAGTCTTCCCCATGATTGTGGAGCCTACTGAAGCAGACTAAGGGACCTTTTTAATGGTTAGGAAGCTTTTGCAAGTGTTTTTTTAATTATTCTAATTTACTGAGATAATGACTTTTGGGTTTTCATTGGCTGTAAGCCATAATCATCAACATTAGCAGAAATAAACACTTGAAATAGATCACTGTGTTTGTAATGACTCTATATAATATATGAGTTTCACTATTTGTATTGAAGAAATTAAATAAATGTACTTTCTGATGATATTCTAATTTTGTGAGAAGCACCTGTATCTCCTGTTAACCCCTTCATGACCCAGCCTATTTTGACCTTAATGACCTGGCCGTTTTTTGCAATTCTGACCAGTGTCCTTTTATGAGGTAATAACTCGGGAACGCTTGAATGGATCCTAACGGTTCTCAGATTGTTTTTTCGTGACATAATGGGCTTCATGTTAGTGGTAAATTTAGGTCAATAATTTTTGCGTTTATTTGTGAAAAAAATGAAAATTTGGCTAAAATTTTGAAAATTTCGCAATTTTCTAATTTTGAATTTTTATTCTGTTAAACTAGAGTTATGTGACACAAAATAGTTAATAAATAACATTTCCCACATGTCTACTTTACATCAGCACAATTTTGGAAGCAACATTTTTTTGCTAGGAAGTTATAAGGGTTAAAATTTGACCAGCGATTTCTCATTTTTACAACGAAATTTAAAAAACCATTTTTTTAGGGACCGCCTCACATTTGAAGTCAGTTTGAGGGGTCTATATGGCTGAAAATACTCAAAAGTGACATCATTCTAAAAACTGCACCCCTCAAGTTGCTCAAAACCACATTCAAGAAGTTTATTAACCCTTCAGGTGCTTCACAACAGCAGAAGCAACATGGAAGGAAAAAATGAACATTTAACTTTTTAGTCACAAAAATGATTTTTAGCAACAATTTTTTGATTTTCCCAAGGGTAAAAAGAGAAACTAGACCCCAAAAGTTATTGAACAATTTGTCCTGAGTACACCGATACCCCATACTGTTTGGGCGCACGACAGGGCTCAGAAGGAAAGGAGCACCATTTCACTTTTTCAATGAAAAATTGGCTCCAATCTTTAGCGGACACCATGTCGCATTTGGAGAGCCCCTGTGGGCCTAAACATTGGAGCTCCCCCACAAGTGACCACATTTTGGAAACTAGACCCCCCAAGGAACTTATCTAGATGCATAGTGAGCACTTTGAACCCCCAGGTGCTTCACAAATTGATCCGTAAAAATGAAAAAGTACTTTTTTTTCACAAAAAATTTCTTTTCGCCTCAATTTGTTCATTTCCACATGGGCAACAGGATAAAATGGATCCTAAAATGTGTTGGGCAATTTCTCCTGAGTACACTGATACCTCATATGTGGTCACAAACCACTGTTTGGGCACACGGCCGGGCTTGGAAGGGAAGGAGTTCCATTTGACTTTTTGAATGAAAAATTTGCTCCAATCGTTAGCTGACACATGTCACGTTTGGAGAGCCCCTGTGTGCCTAAACATTTGAGCTCCCCCACATGTGACCCAATTTTGGAAACTAGACCTCCCATGGAACTAACCTAGATATGTGGTGACCACTTTAAACAGCCAAGTGCTTCACAGAAGTTTATAATGCAGAGCCGTGAAAATAAAAAATCATTTTTCTTTCCTCAAAAATTATTTTTAGCCCGCAATTTTTTATTTTCACAAGAGTAACAGGAGAAATTGGACCCCAAAAGTTGTTGTCCAGTTTGTCCCGAGTACGCTGATACCCCATATGTGGGGGGGAACCATGGTTTGGGCACGCGTCGGGGCTCAGAAGGGAAGTAGTGACGTTTTGGAATGCAGACTTTGATGGAATGGTCTGCGGGCATCATGTTACGTTTGCAGAGCCACTGATGTGCCTAAACAGTTGAAACCCCCCACAAGTGACCCCATTCTGAAAACTAGACCCCCCAAGGAACTTATCTTGATATGTAGTGAGCACTTTGAACCCCCAAGTGCTTCACAGAAGTTTACAACGCAGAGCTGTGAAAATAAAAAAAATAATTTTTCTTTCCTCAAAATGATGTCTTAGCAAGCAGTTTTTTATTTTCACAAGGGTAACAGGAGAAATTGGACCCAAATAGTTGTTGCCCAGTTTGCACTGAGTAGGCTGGTACCCCATATGTGGGGGTAAACCACTGTTTGGGCACACGTCGGGGCTCGGAAGGGAAGTAGTGATGCTTTGAAATGCAGACTTTGATGGAATGATCTGCGGGCGTCATGTTGCATTTGCAGAGCCCCTGATGTGCCTAAACAATAATACCCCCTACAAGTAACCCTATTTTGGAAACCAGACCCCCAAAGGAACTTATCTTGATATGTGGTGAGCACTTTGAACCCCCAAGTGCTTCACAGAATTTTATAACGCAGAGCCGTGAAAATAAAAAAATAATTTTTCTTTCCTCAAAAATTATGTTTTAGCAAGCAGTTTTTTATTTTTACAAGGGTAGCAGGATAAATTGGACCTAGGGTTGAGCGACCTTTACTTTTATAGGATCGGGTCGGGTTTCACGAAACCCGACTTTCTCAAAAGTCGGGTCGAGTGAAATCGTCCGATCCTATAAAAAAGTCGGCCGGCCGAAACCCGAAAACCAATGCATTGCATTGGGTTACTATGGTTCCCAGGGTCTGAAGGAGAGGAAACTCTCCTTCAGGCCCTGCAATCCATATTTAAGTGTAAAAGAAAGAATTAAAATAAAAAATATTGCTATACTCACCCTCTGACGCGCCCTGGTACTAACCGGCAGTCTTCCTTCCTTAGAATCAGCGCTTGAAAGACCTTCGGTGACGTCGCGGCTTGTGATTGGTCGCGCGACGGCCCATGTGACCGCTCACGTGACCAATCACAAGCCACGACGTCACTGAAGTTACGCTTTAGAGTGATAGACAGTGTCCCAGTTTTGAGGAGAGGAGGGGATAGACTATCATTACTCAGAAAAAAAGAAATGAGGTGGATTTACTCATTGGGGACCCTACAACCTGGGGGTTTAAATTTAGATTTTAATTTACAGGTTTGTATCCCTAAATAATTTTCCTCCCCTCAATTATGGCATCTTCATCGGTATTTTGTTTTTACTGTGTTTATTTTTATTTTTAAGGTTTTATAGTATACATAGGATTAAACGATGTTTCTCTGTCCTTGGTTCATATACCTGTGTGATTCTATATGTATTTTGTGGTTTTTCTTATATATCATGCTTGAGCTGTATTGTTTACATATGGTTTAATAATCCGCTTATGCTCCCTTGGTTTGTATGGCAACTTATGTGGGCCGTGGTCACATAGACCCATAGGTATACTGGGCGCTTGCGCACTGGTGTCTAGCCTGCCCTCTCTGTGACGTCGTGGTTGGGATGTCCCGACGGCGGCGCGCCTATGTCTCCTTTGTGTGGGTGGAGTCCGGGGGTGTGGCGCTCGCGGCGCCGCTGGATATGCATGTATCGCGTTAGCGATGCTGCGGGTTCCGGCGATGCTGCGCGTGCGCGCGGCCGCGGTTCCTCTCTCACGGGGATGACATATGGTCGCGTGGTGGCGGGGCGGATCCTTTCCATGGGCTCACGTGAGGGGCCGGCTATTGCCATGGTGCGCAGCCACATTTGACGTGGTGTCCCTGAGTGTTTTGCGGTCATGTGACCCTCTGGGGAGAGGGCGCCGGATTATGATGTCGTCTCACTGCGTATTTGTAAGTGGTTATTTGATTTGCTACTCAGATCTTTACCAGGAACAAGAGGATATTGGATAGGCTGGCTGGATTTTTGGCGCTATCCACAATAAGGATCCGGATTGGCTAAGAGGATTGGTGCTATGACCTCTTCATTGGGCCCTCGTATCCATGGTTATGATGATGCCGGAACCTAATTGGTTGGACGGAATATAAACACTGCAGTATGGTTACATTATTTATGTGTTGATTTCTGTTTTTCTTTTTTTATACTGCAGACATTGTGTGTATCCTTTTTAACGCTTTTCTGTGTTGTCTGATTGATGTTTTTTGTTGTATTTACATATGTAATTAATGGCTGGTTGGTGATTGGTGCCTTGCATGGTATCCACACCATTTAAGCCGACACATGGTACCTAGTTGTATGCTTGACAAAGACCAGGATACTGGTCGAAACGTTGCTCTGTCATGGACTAATAAAGATTTCGCTGTTCATCTTTTCTCTTTGGTCACCGAAGGTCCTTCAAGCGCTGATTCTTAGGAAGGAAGGCTTGCGGAAAAAAGCAGGGCGCGTCCGAGGGTGAGTATACACCTAATAAGAATATACTCACCCTCGGACGCTCCCTGCTTCTTTCCGGCAGCCTTCCTTCCTAAGAATCAGCGCTTGAAGGACCTTCGGTGACGTCGCGGCTTGTGATTGGTCGTGTGAGCGGTCACATGGGCCATCGCGCGACCCATCACAAGCCGCGACGTCATTGAAGGTCTTTCAAGCGCTGATTCTAAGGAAGGAGGACTGCCGGTTAGTACCAGGGCGCGTCAGAGGGTGAGTATAGCAATATTTTTTATTTTAATTCTTTCTTTTACACTTAAATATGGATTTCGATACCGATTTCCGATATTGCAAACATATCGGAACTCGGTATCGGAATTCCGATACCAGATTCAGAAGATCGCCGACCTCATGGCCGACCCCACACAGGGGTCGGGTCGGGTTTCATGAAACCATACCTTGCCAAAAGTCGGCTACTTCTGAAAATGGACGACCCGTTTCGCTCAACCCTAATTGGACCCCAATAGTTGTTGCCCAGTTTGTCCCGAGTATGCTGGTACCCCATATGTGGGGGTAAACCACTGTTTTGGCGCATGTCGGGGCTCGGAAGGGAGCACCATTTGACTTTTTGAACGCAAGATTGGCTGGAATCAATGGTTGCGCCATGTTGCGTTTGGAGACCCCTGATGTGCCTAATCAGTGGAAACCCCTCAATTCTAACTCCAACACTAACCCCAACACACCCTAACCCTAATCTCAACTCTAGCCATAACCCTAATCATAACCCTAACCCCAACACACCCCTAACCACAGCCCTAACCCCAACACACCCCTAACCCTAATCCCAACCCTAAACATAATCCTAACCCTAATCCAAACCCTAACCCCAACACACCCCTAACCACAACCCTAACCCCAACACACCCCTAACCATAACTCTAACCACAAGCCTAATCTTAACCCTATTTCCAACCCTAGCCCTAATTCCAACCCTAACGGTAAGGCTATGTGCCCACGTTGCAGATTCGTGTGAGATTTTTTCGCACCATTTTTGAAAAAATCTGCGGGTAAAAGGCACTGCGTTTTACCTGCGGATTTACTGTGGATTTCCAGTGTTTTTTGTGCAGATTTCACCTGCAGATTCCTATTGAGGAACAGGTGTAAAACGCTGCGGTATCCGCACAAAGAATTGATATGCTGCGGAAAATACAACACAGCGTTCCCACGCGGTATTTTCCGCACCATGGGCACAGCGGATTTGGTTTTCCATAGGTTTACATGGAACTGTAAACCTGATGGAAAACTGCTACGAATCCGCAGTGGCCAATCTGCCTCGGATCCGCAGCCAAATCCGCTGCGGATCCGCAGCCAAATCCGCACCTTGTGCACATAGTCTAATTCTAAGGGTATGTGCACACAATGCGGAAAATGCTGCGAATCCACAGCGTTTCCGCCGCAGCGGGTCCACAGCAGTTTCCCATGAGTTTACAAAAAACGCTGCGCACATGCTGCGGAAAAAACTGCGTGGAAATGCAGCGGTTTAAATTCCACACATTTCACTTCTTTCTGCACATACCCTAACCCTAACCCTAGTTCTAACTGTAGTGGAAAAAATATATATTTTTCTTAATTTTATTATTGGCCCTACCTATGGGGGTGATAAAGGGGGGGTTCATTAACTTTTTTTAAAATTTTGATCACTGTGATAGGTTTTATCACAGTGATCAAAATGTACATGGAACGAATCTGCCGGCCAGCAGACTCGGCGGGCGCACTGAGCATGCGCCCGCCATTTTGGAAGATGGCGGCGCCCATGAAGAAGACGGACGGACACCGGGAGCCTCGGTAAATATAAGGGGGAGATCGGGGCATGGGGGGGCGTCGGAGCACGGGGGGGCATAGGAGCACAGGGGGAGTGGACAGGAGGACGGGGGAGCGGACCACAGGACGAAGGGGAGCGGACCACAGATCGGTGGCTTGGGGAGGTGATCAGTGGGGTGGGGGGGCACATCAGTGTTTCCAGCCATGGCCGATGATATTGCAGCATCGGCCATGGCTGGATTGTAATATTTCACCATTTTTTTAGGTGAAATATTACAAATCGCTCTGATTGGCAGTTTCACTTTCAACAGCCAATCAGAGCGATCGTAGCCACGGGGGGTGAAGCCACCCCCCCTGGGCTGAAGTACCACTCCCCCTGTCCCTGCACATCAGGTGAAATTGGAGTTAACCCTTTCACCCGATCTGCAGGGACGCGATCTTTCAATGACGCCACATAGGCATCATGGGTCGGATTGGCACCGACTTTCATGACGCCTACGTGGCTTCATGGGTTGGGAAGGGGTTAAAGGGGAAGACATTTTTCGACAGACAATACATGAGGGCATCTATGACAAACCTGTTATTTTTTTCAAATTGACACCCTATGCTTGTCAGAAAAAATGTCACCACTTTAGTGACTATGTCGGGTGGTATTGATGAACATAAGGATTTGGCGTCGATACTAACCAGCATCATGTCTGGATCCAAAATAAGTAGTAGTAGTAGAGTACGGCAGTCCTGACAGCAGGTGCACAAGTAGGAGCCCAGTCCATAGTATAAGATCTATGAAGAAATTGGCACTTAACTGATATAGAATATAGATGATTTATTTGCAATCCACAGTTAGCATATATAATGTTTCGGTCTCAGTTCATACCTTCTTCTGATATATGGATTGCTCAAGGAAGATATAGGACTCAGTACGGAAATTGTATGGGATACAGTGCGTTTGGAAAGTGGGAATACCACTAAAGGTATGGCACCTATAGAACTCAGCATGCTTCATAGATATGATTTTAAATTAAGTCATACAAGTTTTTTGAGCAAGTAAGTGGTGTCAGGAACATAAGAGTTTTAGCTGGTCAGAAATGGTCTTAAAACCCTATCCAACTATAAGCCCAAATTTTGGTTGAGACTATGCACTTCCAATATGATCAGACACCCTTGAGAGGATCCAGACCCTAATGTACGTTAGGTAAGCAATAAAATGTTGACATAATCAAATGATTTGGACAGATAAACTCATATTCTTGGTTACTTAGGACATAGCTATCCATAGCTCCCTTAGGTAATTTTCTTAGATCTAACTAATCATTTTAAGGTTTTAGCCACTAGCATCTTATAACAATCACCATCTTGCAGCATCTCATAACACATCTGCTGGTAATCACTCGTGTTCATGAACACCACATTTCCACCTTTGTCGGTTGGCCTAATGGTGATCATTTGGTCTTTCTCCATGGTACAAAGTGTCTGCATCTCTTATTTGGATAGATTGTACTTATCACTTTTAGGTTGTCCATACAACTCAGTCAGATCTCTTGAAACTAAGCTTAACCCATTACTTGCCAAATTAGCAATTTTAATTTTTAGTTGCGTTACAACTCTCCACATATAGAGTGGTCCTCTGGGCGAATTCTGGGATGGAGTACATCTTGTGAGGGCAGATGTCTGAGGGAGTGCGTTCAGGTTGCCACAACAGAAGTAACCGCAGATCTTTCCTCTCTCCCCAAACACTATTCGTATTATGCGGATGTATTCTCCAAGAGAGCTGCAGAGACTCTTCCGCCTCACCGCCCCTATGACTGTCCTATTGATCTCTTGCCTGGGTCAGAGCCTCCATGGGGACAAGTCTATCCCCTGTCTCTCCCGGAGACTGAGGCAATGTCCCTATACATCCAGGAAAATCTGGCAAGAGGATTCATTAGGAAGTCAGTGTCACCTGTGGAGGAGGGGTTCTTCTTTGTGCAAAAGAAGAAGGTAGAATTGCGTCCATGTATTGACTACCGAGGTCTTAACGCCATCACCGTTAAGGATAAATACCCTCTGGCTTTGATATCTGAGCTCTTCGATAGACTACAGGGACGAGGATATTTACTAAGTTAGATCTGCGGGGTGATTACAACCTGATTCGCATCCATGAGGGGGATGAATGGAAGACGGTTTTTAATACCAAGGATGAGCACTATGAGTATCTGGTGATGCCCTTTGGGTTCTGTAATGCCCCAACCATTTTCCAAGACTTTGTGAATGACATCTTCCGTGATATGCTCTCCACCTCGGAAGTAGTCTATCTGGATGATATTCTCATCTACTCTCCAGATATAGATTCCCACCGGAGAGATGTTTGCAAACTCCCTCTATGCCAAGTTGGAGAAGTGTCTATTTGAGCAGGAGTCCTTGCCTTTCCTGGGTTATATCATTTCAGCCTGGGGATTAGCTATGGATCCTGCCAAGCTACAAGCAGTGATGGACTGGCAGGAATCTCATTCTCTCAAAGCGGTGCAGCGCTTTATGGGGTTCATTAATTACTTTCGCCAGTTCATTCCCAACTTCTCCACTTTGGTAGCTCCCTTGGTAGCCCTCACCAAGAAAGGTGCAAATCCCAAATTGTGGTCGGAGGAAGTTTCCAAGGCTTTCTTATCTGTTAAGTCCCATTTTGCTAGCGCTCCTATTCTGCATCATTCCAGTGTAGATAAGCCCTTCATTATTGAGGTGGATGCCTCATCTGTTGGTGCTGGAGCGGTTCTCTTCCAAAAGGACGCTTAAGGTCAGAAGCATCCTTGCTTCTTCTACTCCAAGACCTTCACTCTGGCGGAGAGGAATTATTCCATCGGGGACAGGGAGTTGCTAGCAATGAAGTTGGCCTTTTAGAAGTGGAGACACCTTTTGGAGGGAGCTCACTTTCTCCTCCAAGTTTACACTGACCACAAGAATTTGATGTATTTGAAAACAGCCCAGAGGCTAAATTCTCGCCAGGCTAGATGGTGCCTGTTCTTCTCCCGGTTCCACTTCATCCTTCATTTCCTATCCGGGGAGAACAACATTTGTGCCGATGCTCTCTCCTGCTCTGTGGTGTCATCAGAGGTGGAGGAGGAGCCTCAGCTAATTGTCCCCTTTGAGAGTCTGAGAACTGTGGCTCCGGTGTCGCTAGAGTCTGTGCCCCCAGTCAAGACTTTTGTGCCATCTAATTTGCGACTGGAGGTTCTCTCTTGGGCTCATTCGTCCAGGGTGGGTGGACATTTCGGGATCAAGAGGACATCAGAGCTTCTGGTGAGGACGTACTGGTGGCCGCATATAGCCCATGACGTCAAAGACTATACTCGGGCATTCATCTCCTGCGCCAAGAATAGGTCTTCTTGATAACAGCCTGCTGGGCTACTTTACCCCCTACCGGTGGCTGATAGGCCCTGGGAGATGGTCGGGATGGACTTTGTGGTTTGCTTACCCAAGTCCCGTAGCTGCACCATTATTTGGGTAGTTACCGACCATTTCTCTAAAATGGTCCATTTCTCTAAAATGGTGCATTTGGTGCCTCTCCCACGGTTACCTTCTGCACGGGCCTTGGCAGTGTTGTTTGTAAAACATGTCTTCCGCTTACACGGTATGCCTGATAAGATTGTAAGTGACAGGGGTCCCCAATTTGCATCTCGGTTCTGGAGAGAGCTTTGTCACCTACTTACTATTGGTGTATTATATTATGATGGAATATAGGCTGAACTGGATGGACAAATGTCTTTTTTCGGCCTTACTAACTATGTTACTATGTTACTATGTTACTATTGAGCTGAATCTCTCTTCAGCGTACCATCCCAAGACGAATGGGTTGGTAGAGAGGGTCAACCTACGACATTTTGTCTCAGCCAGGCAGGATGACTGGGCATCCGTGCTACCATGGGTGGAGTTTGCCTTGAACAACGCCGTAGCTGACTCCACTGGGTAGACCCCATTCCTCCTTAATTATTTCCAGCATCCGCAGATTCCTGTGCCCATTCTTGTATCTTCCACTGACTCTAGGGTGGCAGACTGGGCAGTGGAAGCACGGGACATCTGGGACCACACATAGCATGCCATCCGGGCCTCTAAGGAGAGAATGAGGGTCTCTGCCTAAGCACATCGGCGCCCTGCTCCGACTTTTGCTCCTGGCGACTTTGTGTGGCTCTCCAAGAGCAATATCAGGCTGCGAGTTGAGTCCACTAAGTTTGCACCTTGCTACTTAGGTCCCTTCAAAGTTCTGGAACAGATTAATCCTGTGGTCTACCATCTGGCTCTTCCTCCATGCCTGGGTATCACCGACACTTTTCATGTGTCCCTCTTAAAGCCCGTTTACATGTCCCGGTTTTCCGAGTCATCAGCCGGGTTGTTGGGTTCGTCCACAGACAATTATGAGGTAAACGCTATCTTGGGGTGCAAGGTGGTATGTGGTAAAAAGTTCTATCTGGTGGACTGGAAGGGTCACAGCACAGAGGACAGAACCTGGGAACCTGTGGAGCACATTCGGGCTCCGCTGCTCATTGCAGCCTTTGAATGCAGCGAGGCCCAGGGAGGGGGGCCCTAGAAGGGGGTGTAATGTTAGGTGTCGAGTTCCCGCCTCTGCACAGGGGGACCATCTCCGCTGCGGTCTCCCATTCTTCTCCAGGCGCAGTGGAGCTGCTCACTTTGGTCCCAGCGTCTGGCTCAAGCTCGGCCATTCGCTAGTGTATACTTGAAAATGTGTGTGTGTAGATGCGTGTCTTTTGCTCTTTAATCATCCCCCTTCCTAGTGTTGTTGACTGCTCACGAATGGTGGATGCTTGCTATCTAGCGCCCGACAGTGCTACCTGCACACCTAGCACACGATACAGCGTCTGATTGCAGTGACCGTCAGTGCGGCGCCGTGTGCTAATAGAGTGCTTTCCTGGCCCAAGTCTGGGTGGTTAGTGGCATCCGCCAGATCTGCACGCACTCTTGTGCATTAAATTATTATTTCTGTTTAACTCTGACACCCCAGTAGCGGTGTCGAGCGCAAGAGATCTAGAGGAACTCTATTCCTGAATCTTGGGATAGAGTTCTGTGACTCCTTGCTTGCGCTCTTTGTGCGGTTCCGGCTCTGTGACGTAACAGAGTTCGCTTCCTTCATACTGGGTGAAGCTAACCCGTGTATCTGTCCACATTATACCGCCATATAGTCCGTCATTACTCGCAGCAGGTTCCATCTCTGCTCGGTGGACCCCGGGATGCGAACGCACCTTATACCATCTTTCTAATTATTTGGTGTGCTCCACTAGCCCTAACAATTTGCTACTCCAAATCTTTTGTGCCAGAACTGTTTCAATGGCAAATCAAAAGTCCAGATTTCTACTTAAAAATCGCTAGTCTTTATATTGGTGTGCAGCAACAAGGCCCAATTAAAGGGAACCTGTCACTCACCCCGAAAATCGCGGGTGAGGTAAGCCCACCGGCATCAGGGGCTTATCTACAGCATTCTGTAGAGCACTCCTCTTTGCCGGTGATCTCTAAATCATTAAGATTTTGAGGCTGTCGCTTGGCAACTCAGGGCTTCAACTCCCTCCATACGTTTTCTATGGGATTAAGGTCTGGAGACTGGCTAGGCCACTCCATGACTTTAATGTACTTCTTTTTGAGCCTCTCCTTTGTTGCCTTGACTGTATGTTTTGGGTCATTGTCTTGCTGGAAGACCCAGCTACAACCCATTTTTAATGTCCTGGTGGAGGGAAGGAGGTTGTCACTCAGGATTTTATGGTACATGGCTCCATTCATTCTCCCATTGATGCGGTGAACTAGTCCTGTGCCCCTAGCAGGGAAACACCCCCAGAACATAATGTTTTCACCTCAATGCTTGACAGTGGGGACGGTGTTATTTAGGTCATACACAGTATTTCTTTTCATTCAAACATGGTGAGCTGAGTTAATGCCAAAGACCTCAATTTTTGTCTCATCTGACCACAGCACTTCCAGGTGTATATTGGCAAACTTCAGATGTGCCTGAAAATGTGCCTTCTTGAGCAGGAGGACCTTGCAGGCACTGCAGTATTTTAAACATTTAAGGTGTAATGTGTTACCAATCATTTTCTTGGTGACTGTGGTCCCAGCTGCCTTAAGATAATTAACGAGTCCCCCCGTGTAGTTTTAGGCTGATCTCTCACCTTCCTCATGATCAAAGATACCCCATGAGGTGAGATTTTGCATGGTCCCCCAGATCAATGTCATTTGACAGTCATTTTGTATTTCTTCCATTTTCTTACTATTGCACCAACAGTTGTCTCCTTTTCACCCAGTGTCTTACTTATGATTTTATAGCCTATTCCAGCATTGTCCAGGTCTATGATAGTGTCCCTGACATCCTTGGAAAGCTCTTTGGTCTTGCCCATGTTGTAGTGGTTAAAGTGTGACTGATTAATTGAGTCTGTGGACAGGAGTCTTTTATAAAGGTGACTAAGTAAAAGAGCTGTCTTTAATGCAGGTAACAAGTTGATTAGGAGTAACTAACTGGTCTGTAGGTGCCAGAACTCTTAATGGTTGGTAAGGGATCAAATACTTATTTCTCACTGCAAAATGCAAATAAATTTCTATAATTTATACAATGTGATTTTCTGGATTTTGTTTGTGATATTCTATCTCTCAATGTTAAAATTAACCTACCCTTAAAATTATAGACTGTTCATGTCTTTGTCAGAGGGCAAACTTACAAAATCACCAAGGGATCAAATACTTATTTCCCCCACTGTATATATTTTGTCAGTTGAGCTTTCAGTAGCTCTTTGTTATAGTCATGAACCTCAAAGGTTTTCCTTGTGTCTCACAATCCAGCACATAAACTGTTAAAAAATTAATCTTATTAAAATTAATAAATGTCCAGATAGTTAAACATCTGTCTGTCTCCAGCAAAGAAGCCAGCTGGGAAATTTGCATCAACTCTCTCTTTTTATTGCAATGACAGGTGTGATAAGTAAGTTTTTGCACAGTTACCAGACTGCTCCAGGTTACTGGTGCTTTTTAGTAAGTACATAATGTGCCTATGACTCTCAGGTTGAGAAACATGCCTGCATGACACTTCACACAAATGGGAATAAAGTAGATGTAAAACTCTGTATTGGCAATAAATTTTGACCAGAATGTTCTAGAATCACAAAAAAGAGGATAAAGTTTTAGTCATAGAAAGGAAATATATGAATTGTAATTAACAGCTCCTGCTAAACATAAGTGAAACCATAACTCATACACTGCCTGGCTCCTCACTACAGAAGAAGTGACATCACTGATTTACTCGCATGAGTGCCTCCCAGTGTGAGGAACATTACATGTCATGTAATGGGAGAGCAGAGGAGGGTTATTTATGGCTTTCAATTATGGTGCAGGAGGATATCTAACAATGGTTCAGTGAACTTCACTTTAAGCTGCTCAGTATAATAACTCAACGACTGTTCACTGTTATATAGAGTCAGACAAGATATATTATAAACGGGTCTTTGTAAAGGGGAGGGATGGATGAATAGATTGCCAGGTAACTTTTAGCTCATTGTCGCTACTTTTTTTTTCATATGCTATATTTTCTTTTATTTATGGTTTATACATTAATAAATTTGCTATGCAGTTTGGCACAGATTTTAGGCTACTTTCACACTAGCGTTTTCTGCAATCCGTCACAATGCGTCATTTTGCAGAAAAACGCTTGCAGGATGCGTTTTTTCCCCATAGACTTGTATTAACGACGCATTTGCGACGGATTGCCACACGTCGCATCCGTCGAGCGACGGATGCGTTGTGCTTCTGCGGACCGTCGGGAGCAAAAAACGCTACATGTAACGTTTTTTGCTCCTGACGGACAGCTTTTTCTGACCGCGCATGCGCAGCCGGAACTCCGCCCCTACCTCCCTGCACCTTACAATGGGGCAGCGGATGCGCCGGAGAAATGCATCTGCTGCCTCCATTGTGGAATGCGTTAAACGCTAGCGTCGGAATATCTCCCCGATGCATTGCGACGGGGAGATTCCGACGCTAGTATGAAAGAAGCCTTACTGTAGATGTGACAATTAAGGAAATTAACATGAAAGAGCAAGTGCTTTTTTGTAACCATGCCAGGTCCTTCAATGCGTGAAAATAGATTCAACGTGACAAAGCACAATCTGTATATCAACATGCTTATATTGTTTTTTTATGACAATGTAACAAGATTGTATACCTTTACATTATTCTTATGTTAGTTGATTATAACTATCGTAGTTGAAACATGTAGCATAATGAAATAATTGAGAACAAATTGTTTTACAGTGATCACCCAGCATGAAGTTTCTTCAGAGATAATGGACTGTATTGTAAGGCCACAACAGCAGTTAGTGGCCCATATTTAGGGTACTGTTCCATTTCTGCCCAAAGCAACAGTTCTGCATGTAGATCATTGCTAATCGCCAGGTTCCAACTGTTTCTGCAAACAGCTTCCACAAGTAAGTTATAGTCCAGCCATTTGCTATAAATTTGTGTCTGGCACATGTGTCTTGGCTGCAAATAAGTAAAAGTACGTCAGCTAAAGCTGTTTTTTTTGTAATGTTACAGGAGGTAGTTTGAGTTATTTGCAGTAATTATATTATTGATGCATGAGTCATAATAAACTTGGCATATTTTTATCTGTCTGACTAATGCAATTAAATCAAGGCCTGTAAAGAGCAGAACAATTGTGGGACAATTTGTTTCATTTCGCAATACTTTACATATCGAATTTAGGCTTAACTGCTTCTCTTTTTGCAAGTTGGCAAACATAAGAAAATATCAAAAGTCTGATCATTTTTTTTTTTTTTTTGCTTCACTTTGCCCCATCTTCATTGCCAGAGACTCTTAAAAAGAAATAGCTACTAATTAGAGAAGAGGCTATCGCTTCTCCGACCCCGGTCTATTCTCCAGATCAGTACTCTCTGGCCATGGACAGGAGATGCGCAAATTTTCAAACTTCTTTGTTTCCCAGTGTGGCATTTCATTTCCCTTACTGGCATTGTGCTAGCATCTGGGTAGCGCACAAATAAAATCTCACCAGCCCATGTAATAAGCCGAGTTAGGAATCCTGGAAGATAAGGAAATTCGCACAGCTACTGTGCACTACCAAAGAACACTGACCTGGAGCATGGACCGGGGTTGTTTGAAGCGATACACTCATGTGTAATACCAATGATGCAAAAAAATGATTAGGGTATCATTGTTACCTGATTGTTACCTCCTTTTCTGTCTTTTTCTTTCCCTTATTGTCATTTTCTTGTCTTCTGTTATTAGATTTTGTGCTTACAAAGAGTACTTAGATGTGATCAATGCATATGTCATGTACATTTTGTTAATAGTTTATGATGTGTAGAAGGGGAGAGCACTGGAGGGCACCAATACTAGGGATCACCTACTGCATGCCAAAAACAATATAGAAACAAGCAAGAAAAAGATAGCATGCAATTATAAGGGATCACCAAAACAATGTTAGTATCAAAAATAGTTTATTAGGAAGACACCACAACACTGCACTACAAAGTTTAAAACAATTAAAGCTGCATAAGGGCAGGCAAAAACTAACCTAGACCTGCAATAAGGTCATGACCCTGCCACCCCCCTGAAGGCACAATATTTCCCATAGGTAAAAAACAGTGTTACTGACAAGAATATAAGCGTAATCCGCACCGTACAAGAATATATATGTTCAAATAACACAAAGTAATGCTGTAAAAATAGAGTACCTAAATCCTTGAAGGAAATGCTGCACAGAAATAAGATAATAAAACAAATACAAAGCACCGATGCACCACATTCCCATAAAAGTGTAGGAAACAGGGATTACTTCCTTTGGATCAGGAAAAACTCCTGCTAGCAAGCATTCAAAATATCCCCTAAGCAGAGGCGTAGCTAGGGTTTCAACTTAGGGGGGGCGAAACATCTGAGTGGGCCCCTAACCAGCTAACCCTGATTACAGTTACAGTTGCGCACTCTAATTGTGAATATAGGGGAACCTCAGAATATGACGGCGCTGTTATTGAAAATAAATCTATAAAAATCTATAAAACAAAGATTGACTTTACCGCCATATTGTGACCATATGCAACTTTGATGGTCACAATACTCCGAGTGCCCCTATAACAATGATGCTTAAGTGCCCACTTAACATTGAATAATGTCCCCTAAGTTCCCTCATGAACTGCTCCATTATACACAGTATGGTGAGCTCAAAGCTTCCCTATACACAGTCTAAGGCCCCCACAGCTCCCCTATACACAGAATGATTATTCTATAACTCCCCGATACACCGTATGATGTTCCCACTGCTCCCCTCTACACAGTATGATCCCACTGCTCCCCTATAGATAGTATGAGCCCAATGCTCCCCTATACACAGTATAATGCTGACAGAACTCCACTATAGAAAGTATAATGCCCCCCAGAGCTCCCCTATATACAGTGTAATGGGCCAACAGCTCCCATATGCACAATATGCCTTCACAGTTCCCTATACACAGTATGATGGGCCTGCAGCTCCTGTCAAACAGTATGATGTCTCCCACAGTTCCTTATACACAGTATGATGGGCCCACAGCTCCTTTACACACAGTGTGATGGGCCCGCAGCTCCCTTATATATAGTATTTTGGACTCACAGCTCCCTTATACACAGTGTGATGGGCCCGCAGCTCCCTTATACACGGTATGATTGGCCCACAGCTCCCATATACACAGTATGATGGACTCACAGCTCGCCGTCATGATTTGGATGCCCCGGTCATTTACTCATCCTCCGGCGTATTCACTATTTTGTGGCACTGCTGCAGTCCCGCGGCTCAAACTTGTGAGCGCAGCTTCTGACTGGCCAGAAGTTAGAAGTTATGTCACAACAAGTGCTCAATGTAAGACTATGAGGCCATGTGCACTTGTTGCGGATTCGTGTGCAGAATTACCATGGATTTCCTGTGTTTTTTTGTGCAGATTTCACCTGCGTTTTACCACCTGCAGATTTCTATTGTGGAGCAGGTGTAAAACGCTGCGGAATCCGCAAAAAGAATTGACATGCTATGGAAAATACAACGCAGCATTTCCGCGCGGTATTTTCCGCACCATGTGCACTGCGGATTGGGTTTTCCATAGGTTTACATGGCACTGTAAACCAGATGGAAAACTGCTGCGGATCCGCAGCGGCCCATCCGCACCGTGTGCACATAGCCTGAGAGTAAGACAGAGGTCGAGGCTCCCATAGACTCACATTGATTAGTGACCTCTGCGCTGCTCCATAAAACACTGGAGCCGCGGACAGGTCACAAACTGCAGGAGACGGAGCCGAGCAGAGACAAAAACAGATGAAGATGCCAGAAGTTGAGTATCAGACAGAGGGCAGGGGACTTGGATTTTCAGCACCGCTCCAGCAGTGAAATAAAAAATAATGCTGGAGTGGTGCTGTAAATGTAATGCAGCTCCTGGTTACTGTATGCGGGCTCTTTATACTAATACCCATAAAAGACCCAGGTGGTATGTATAAAAAAAACCCTAACCCCCATCTCCAGCCTCCCCAGACAGCAAATATTACATGTGATGGAGTACATATAATCATAACAAAACATTATAATATTCAGCCCCCAGTGACCTCCCCCACTTCAGCCCCAATACCCCCATCATCTCACATCCACCCCTCAGTGCCCTGTCCCCCCTCACTCACTTTCAGCCCCCACAAACAATATCCCAACGGTCTCACAGTAACATACCTAAATTTAATAAACCTAATAAGTTCCATCCCCAGTACTTACTGATAAAGTTTGCACTGCAGGCAGGACCAGGAAGTAAGTGAAATGCAGGTGGGCACTAGGACCCAGCGTGCCTGAGTCAATCCCATCGTGCACAAGGTGAAGAAAAACTGCAGCCAGGAAAAGCTTCAGGATCAGGTCAGGCAGGCGAAACCATTCACTGCAGGGGGGAGACTTCAGCCGGCCACTGTGCTAGCAGCATGCAGAATCTCTGTCAGACGGGAGCAGACATACTGCTTTGCTGCTTCTATGCTGTGCTCTGCCTTGTCACAGAAGTGTCCCTGCCCTGGCTCCCGGTGGGCCCCTTCATGTGGCAGGGCCCGGGGCGATGGCCCCCTCTGCCCCCCCAGTAGCTACGCTACTGCCCCTAAGTATTGGGGTCAAAGGGTTTGATACAACCTGAACCTGGGTAAGTAGGAAATCCCATAAAGATCCGTGCATAAATGGAGCCTCGGTGCAATATAAGATAATAGAGGAGGAGACAACGGCAAGGAGCCCAACATGTGTCGCCAAAAAAGTCTGGCTTCGTCAGGGGCAATACTCACAGTGTGTGAAGATTTGTCTTAAATGTCATTGTAATCAGAGATGGCCACAAAACAGCTAAATATCCAGGCTCACTGAGCGATCCTGCCAGCAGTACCGGAAGCGAAAGCGATGCACAAGGCAGCCAAAAGGTCTGTCACAAAGGTGTACCTATATGGCTGCCAGCGCTTGCACAGTGGCCACAAGATGACACCTGGTCTCATCGGCAATGCGGAAAAGACGGAAGAGGCAGCCAAGAGGCCCGTAAAAAAGGTATACCGATATGGCTGCCAGCGCTTGCCCAGTAGCCAAAAAAGTGACACCTGACCGCAAAGGTAATTTGAGGCAGTCAGGCCCCAATGCGTACATGTGCAACAGCACCAGAGTAAGTAAACATAAGCGCGGGTATAGCGGCCAGGAAAAGAACAGTCACAGAGATAGTGGAGGCTGATCTAGTCCTAATATACATGCGCAGAAGTGTCGCGTACATGGCACCTGGGGCAGGGAGGAAAAAATCCTGGTGTCAAACAAACATGTATAGCATTTTGAGGTGGAACAAGGAGAGAAAGAATGAAAGAGTTATTGTACAAAATGTAGTAATAATATGAAAATATAACCATGGTTTAAGCGGATAGAAGCCAGTTCATCTGCTATACTAGTGAAGAAGTTAGAAATGTACGAGTAAATATAATAATAAATGAATACATTAAGCCAAAGAAGGGAAAAAACACGAAGGATGAAAAGGTTCCAAGGCATATAAAAATGATAACCCACAGATGATAAATTTTAACCACTCAAAAGAATAAATGCATAAAGTGTCTATTCAATAACACAACAGAAGAAAAGAAAAAGGGCAGTACATTTGGACACAACAAGAAACAGTCAAATATAGCTTAAAAGACTATAAATAGTTTCCTTGAACATAGTCAAGTGGTCAGATCGAGAGAGAAATCGAACCGACTTTGGAGGATAATCCAGTGGTCGAATGGTCTAAAGGACAGATGAGGCAGGGTATCCGGCCATAGCTGGAGAAAAAAACAAATTATCAAATAGTCCAGTTGTGGTATGTAATAAAAAGAGGCAGTCAATTTAATTTAGATGTTAAGGAGGCTATGAATGGCTTCTTTAGACAAGGCCCAGTAAAAAAAAAAAAACATGGTATTCGGCATACTTTGGGAGCAAACCGGTGGTCATCCGGGCCGATAGTCAAGTACAGTAGGGTATCCTGCCCTAATTGGAGAAAATCCAGTGGCCAAACCATCCAGTAATGAGATATGGCAGGATATCCAATCTTTTTCCTTTTGACATACTCCAGTGGTTAGGCGGAACTGTTCTTTCCCTGGCCGCTATACCCGCGCTTATGTTTACTTACTCTGGTGCTGTTGTGCATATGCGCATTGGGGCCTGACTGCCTCAAATCACCTTTGAGGTCAGGTGTCAGTTTTTTGGCTACTGCCCAAGCGCTTGCAGCCATATTGGCATACGTTTTTTACGGGCCTCTTGGCTGCCTCACGCGTCATTTCCGTCTCCGGCATTGCCGACGAGACCAGGTGTCATCTTGTGGCCACTGTGCAAGCGCTGGCAGCCATATTGGTACAACTTTGTGACAGACCTTTTGGCTCTTTATGGGATTTCCTATTTACCCAGGTTCAGGTTGGATCAAACCCTCTGACCCCAATACTTAGTGGATATTTTGAATGCTTGCTAGCAGGAGTTCCTCCTGATCCAAAGGAGGGAATCCTTGTTCCTACACTTTTATGGCAATGTGGTGCATCGGTGCTTTGTATTTGTTGTCATTTTATTTCTGTGCAGCATTTCCTTCAAGGATTTAGGTACTCTATTTTTACAGCATTACTTTGTGTTATTTGAACATATATATTCTTGTACGGGTGCGGATTGCACTTATATTCTTGTCAATAACACTGTTTTATTCCTTTGGGAAATATTGTGCCTTCAGGGGGGTGGCAGGGACATGACCTTATTGCAGGTCTAGGTTAGTTTTTGCCTGCCCTTATGCAGTTTTAATTGTTTTTAAACTTTGTAGTGCAGTGTTGTGGTGTCTTCATAATAAACTATTTTTGATACTAATATTGTTTTGGTGATCCCTTATAATTGCATGCTATCTTTCTCTTGCTTGTTTCTAGTTCATGATGTGTGTTCAAATCCTATAAAAAAATGTCCGAAAAATAAGATAAAATTAAATCTGTCCTAAGAAGTAACTAAAATGAGAATTCTAGGGAAACTGGAAATTAAAAGATCAATAGATCATTGTTTTTCGACTATCCATCTTCAGTATAGATGCATATATGTATTTGAAAAAATCTCTATCTCAGTTTTGTAAATGGTGTATTTACTTTGGAAGGAATATATAAGAGCCAATTGCAGTCATTCGGCTTTCATAAATGTAATTACATGTAGTTTAAAGAATCTAATTACTTAATGCATTGAGAATGAATATTTAAAGAATACTACTTAGTCAACACTTCTTTGTGAGAAAAGCCATCCCAGCCCTCCACCAGCATGTCAACGATTGCATTATCCATGCACTGAGGCAATCAGTCAGTAGAAAGGTGCACCTCACAACAGATGCATGGACCAGTAGGCATGGCCAGGGACGTTACTTGTCCATCACGGCGCACTGGGTTAATGTGGTGGATGCAGGCTCCACAGGGGACAGCCACAGTGGGACAGTTCTGCCTAGCCCACGGTCTAGGAAACAGTTTGCTGTAGGCGTTCACCACCCCTCCTCCTCCTCCTCATCCAGATGAGAAAGCTCGTTCACAGAGCGAAGTCGCACGACCACTCCATCCACAGCTGTCAGTGTTGCACGCAAGGTGTCCCATTATGGAACAGCTAGTGGTAAGCGTCAGCAGGCCGTGGTACAAATGAAGTGTTTGGGTGACAACGGACACACCGCGGAAGTACTGGCTGAGTACTTGCAGCAAGAAACTCAGTCATGGGTGGGCAGTGTACATCTTGAGGCAGGTAAGGTAGTCAGTAGTGTTGAGCGATACCTTCCGATATTCGAAAGTATCGGTATCGGATTGGATCGACCGATGCCGGCAAAATATCGGCTCTCGCCGATACTGATTCCCGATACCAATGCAAGTCAATGGGAGCAAAATATCGGAATTAAAATAAACCCTTTATTTCCTTGTAGCCTAATTCCACATGAAGGAAAACAACTAAGAATAACGTAGAATGTATCGGAGGAGGTGGAGGGGACATTAAAGGCATAGAGGTTTAGCCCATTCAAATGGAATTGCAGGAATTATACAATTTTTAAGACGTTCGGAGTTACAAAGATTTTGACTATGTTTAGATTTGTTAGATTTTGTCAGATATTTATGTTTCTCTACTTCCATGCTCTGCACCTTTTTTTTTACTTCTACCACACTTTCTTCTTCATCATCCTCAGCAGCAGCATCTTTTTCATCAACTTCTTCTCCACCTTATTCATCTTCTTTACCTTCTTCCTATTATTCTTTTTTTTTTTTAAATCTTCATATTCTTCTCATTCAACTCTTCTTCTTCTTCATATTCAACTTCATAATCTCCTTCATATTCCTCTTCTTCATCAAAATCTTATGTGTGACAGGCATTCCTGTAGTTGTTATCTATCAAAGTTTGAAGATTACACCTTCCGTTCTGCATTCAGTTTGGCCTGCAGCAGCAGGTTTTATCCAGGGGCACCACGAGGAGTAACGGACTCACCCCCATACACTGCTTAGTCTTGTTCTGCTTATAATTTATATAATATCTTTTGCTCTGATTTTTAGTCTTATGCTTAATGTTCTGCTTTTTGTTCTGCAGCTTCTTGTTCCTTTGCTTTTCGGTCTTCAGGGTCGTCATGCTTAGGTTCTTGAACTTGTAACTGTAGCAGGAGGTACAAGAAGGCCGAGGAACCAGCTGACAGTACTGGAACCCAGATGGCTACCCGAAGGTAGAAGAGCCAATGGCGCGACTGAGGACCAGCTGACGGTGCTGGAACCTGGTTACTAAGCAGGAGGTACCCGTGCTACAAAGCATTACCAAGGACCGCCTGACGTTGGTGGAACTCGGATACCCAGAAGGAGGCACCTAAGCCAAAGGCTCTGCCCAGAACCAGCTGACGGTACTCGAACCAGGATGGGGAGCAGAAGGTGCAAGAGCAAAAAACAGTGCCGAGAACCAGCTGACAGTACAGGAACCCTGATGGCTACCCGAAGGTAGAAGAGCCAATGGCGCGACTGAGGACCAGCTGACGGTGCTGGAACCCGGTTACTAAGCAGGAGGTACCTGTGCCACAAAGCACTACCAAGGACCACCTGACATTGGTGGAACTCGGATACCCAGAAGAAGGCACCTAAGCCAAAGGCTCTGCCCGGAACCAGCTGACGGTGCTGGAACCAGGATGTGGAGCAGAAGGTCCACAGGATAAGAAATAATAGCTAGGCCGCGAGGCTGCCGCAGTTACCAAAAACCAACAGTCCTACAGGAAGAGCTTGTCCTATTGGCACTATAGAACCAGCCTTGATTGCCACTTCCTGCAGCCCACATAGGAAGCTCCTAAACTGGAGGCACCATGGAGTCGGCTAACCCGACCCAACACGACAGGACAACATATTGGAGTCTAAGTGACCTTGACACTACCCGGAAACAGCTGAGTGCTGGAACCAGGCTGGGCAGGAGGGAACACACGTGCCAAAGAGACTTCTGAGCAGCAACTGGCGGTGTTGGAGCCAAGGGATTGCATGACAAACAGAGTGTAGGCAGAGGCCTAATTGGAGCAACATGAAAGGGAACCTTTAACCCCCCCAGGCGTTAGTAACTGAAAGAACCAATTTGTGCAGCACTAACGCTGCACAAGGAAAAGGTGGCTCTTTTAAATTATGCTCCTTGCACACGCGGAACTAAACACTTATAAAATGTGTCCCCTGACACCGTGAAACCGTCCCGGAGGTGGGACTTTACTTTGTAATGACACGCAGCACAGCCGGCATTCATACCCCTTTGGGGCCAGGCACCACCTCCTCAGCGTTGTTTGAATCTGTCACAGAGCTGTTATGTTAAACCTTGGCCATGCGCAGTTAGCGCTGCCCATCTTATGACATCTTTTGGTGTCAGGATGACTGCGCCTGTGCGGCCGCGCAGCCCTAGATCCCGCCACGCAGTGTCTTCTGATTTAGTCACACTGTGGGGCTGGGATTCATGGGCATGCACAGTACATATCTTTGCCTCTCACTCCTCTACATCCACATTCTTCAGTGTGTGAGGCGTCAGCTGATCCCTAATCACATGCCGCGGCCGTAACGCCGCACAGTCAGAGGAAGGCGGAAGGAGATGATAAAGAGGCGATTGGCAAAGATATGCACAGCGCATTCCCATGAATCCCAGCCCTGCAGTGTGAGTAAATCTGAAGACACTGTGGGGCTGGGATTCATGGCCTTGTGTAGTGCCTGTCTTCGCAACTCACTCATCTCCTTACGCCTTCCTCAGAGTGTGCGGTGTCAGCTGATCCCAAATCACATGCCACGGCCGTGATGCCGCACAGTCAGAGGAAGGCGGAAGGAGATGATAGAGAGGCGATTGGCGAATATATGCACAGCGCATTCCAATGAATCCCAACCCCGCAGTGTGAGTAAATCAGAAGACACTGCGTGGCGGGATCTCGGGCTGCGCGGCCGCACAGGCGCAGTCATCCTGACACCAAAAGATGTCAGAAGATGGGCAGCGCTAACTGCGCATGGCAAAGGTTTAACACAACAGCGCGGGCTCTGTGACAGATTCAAACAACGCTGAGGAGGCGGCGCCTGGCACCAAAGGGGTATTAATGCAGGCTGTGCTGCATCTCATTGCGAAGAAAAGTCCCACCTCCGGGACGGTTTCATGGTATGAGGGGACACATATTTTAAGTGTTAAGTGCAGCGTCTGCACGGAGCATAACTAAAAGACCCACCTGTTCGTTGTGCAGCATTAAGGTGGCTCTTAGAGTTACAAACGCCTGAGAGGGGGGGACAGGTTCCCTTTAATTGCTGTTATTGTGCCAGCGTGGCGGTCGCATGACACGTTGCCGCATACACAGCAGGGGAGCAGCTGGCGTTACTGAACCCCACTAACACATTGGCGAGGTGTTTGGCTCTGTGCAAACAGCACTTCTGGGCAGCAACCAGCAATGTTGGAGCCAAGGGACAGCAGGAGGAGCAGTGTGTAGGCCAAAGTCTGCACTGGAGGCATTTGAATGTCTGTTATCGTGCCAGCGTGGCGGTCGCATGACACGTTGCCGGATATACAGCAGGGGAGCAGCAGGTGTTACTGAACCCCACTAACACATTGGCGAGGTGTTTGGCTCTGTGCAAACAGCACTTCCGGGCAGCAACCAGCAGTGTTGGAGCCCAGGCACAGCAGGAGGAGCAGTGTGTAGGCCGAAGCCTGCACTGGAGGCATTTGAATGTATGTTATTGTGCCAGTGTGGCGGTCACATGACACGTTGCCGGATACACAGCAGGGGAGCAGCAGGCGTTACTGAACCCCACTAACACATTGGCGAGGTGTTTGGCTCTGTGCAAACAGCACTTCCGGGCAGCAACCAGCAATGTTGGAGCCCAGGGACAGCAGAATGAGCAGTGTGTAGGCCGAAGCCTGCACTGGAGGCATTTGAATGTCTGTTATTGTGTCAGCGTGGCGGTCGCATGACACGTTGCCGGATACACAGCAGGGGAGCAGCAGGCGTTACTGAACCCCACTAACACATTGGCGAGGTGTTTGGCTCTGTGCAAACAGCACTTCTGGGCAGCAACCAGCAGTGTTGGAGCCCAGGCATAGCAGGAGGAGCAGAGTGTAGGCCGAGGCCTAATTGGATCAAGTTTAAAGTTACTTTAACCCCCCCATGCGTTAGCAACTGAAAGAGCCAACTTGTGCGGCACTAATGGTGCACAAGGACAAGGTGGTTCTTTTCATTATGCTCCTTGCACACGGTGAACTAAACACTTATAGAATGTGTCCCCTGATACCGTCCCACAGGTGGTACTTTTCGTCGTGATGAGACGCCGCACAGCCGGCATTCATACCCCCATGCTGACGGGCGCTGCCTCATCAGCGTTGCTTGAATCTATCACGGAGCATGCGCTGTTATGTTAAACCTTGGCCATGCGCAGTTAGCGCTGCCCAGCTTCTAACATCATTTGGTGTAGTGGTGGATGTGGCTGTGCGGCCGCGCTGCCAGAGATCACGCCATGCTGTGTCTTCTGATTTAGTCCAACTGTGGGGCTGGGATTCCGGGGCCTGTGCAGTGCATATCTTCGCCTCTCCCTACTCTACATCCGCCTTCTTCGGAGTGTGCAGTGTCACAGCCGTGGCATGTGAATTGGGATCCGCTGACGCCACACTGTCTGTAGAAGGCGTAGGGAGAAGAGGGAGAGGCGAAGATATGCACTGCGCAGGCCCAGGAATCACAGCACCACAGTGTGAGTAAATCAGAAGACACAGCGTGGCGTGATCTCTGCAAGCACGGCCGCACAGGCACCATGACATCAAATGATGGCAGAAGATGGGTAGCGCTATCTGTGCATGCCCAAGGTTAAACATTACAGCGTAGGCTCTGGGACAGGTGCAAATAACGCTGAGGAGGCGGCGCTCAGCACCATGGAGGTATGAATGCCAGCTGTGATGCGTCTCATTGCAAAGGAAAGTCCCACCTACGGGACGGATTCACGGTATGAGGGGACACATATTTAATAAGTGTTAAGTGCAGCATGTGCAAGAAGCATAACAAAAAGAGCCACCTGTTCCTTGTGCAGCATTACTGCTACACAAGGTGGCTCTTTAAGTTACAAATGCCTGGGGGGAGGGGACAGGTTCCCTTTTATTTGCTGTTATTGTGCCAGCGTGGCTTTTGCTGGACACGTTGCCGGCTACACAGCAGGGGAACAGCTGGCGCTGCTGAACCCCACTGACACGTGAGCGAGTGTTTTTTCTATGTAGCCAGCACTTCCAGGCAACAACTGACAGTGTTGAAACCCAGGGAATCCAAGAGGAGCAGAGTGTAGGCCGAAGCATGCACTGGAGGCAGGTAAATGTCTGTTATTGTGCCAGCGTGGCTTTTGCTGGACATGTTGTCAGCTACACAGCAGGGGAACAGCTGGCGTTGCTGAACCCCACTGACACGTGAGCGAGTGTTTTTTCTGTGTAGCCAACACTTCCAGGTGACAACTGACAGTGTTGAAACCCAGGGAATCAAAGAGGAGCAGAGTGTAGGCCGAAGCCTGCACTGGAGGCAGGTAAATGTCTGTTATTGTGCCAGTGTGGCTTTTGCTGGACACGTTGCCGGCTACACAGCAGGGGAACAGCTGGTGCTGCTGAACCCCACTGACACATGAGCGAGTGTTTTTTTCTGTGTAGCCAGCACTTCCGGGCGACAACTGACAGTGTTGAAACCCAGGGAATCCAAGAGGAGCAGAGTCTAGGCCGAAGCCTGCACTGGAGGCAGGAAAATGTCTGTTATTGTGCCAGCGTGGCTTTTGCTGGACACGTTGCCGGCTACACAGCAGGGGAACAGCTGGCGTTGCTGAACCCCACTGACACGTGAGCGAGTGTTTTTTTCTGGGCAGCCAGCGCTTCCAGGCACCAACTGACGGTGTTAGAGCCCAGGGACAGCAGGAGGAGCAGATTTGAGGTATTGCCGCACACACAGCTGGGGAACAGCTGACGTTACTGAACCCCAATAACAGAGGAGCGACTGTTGACTGTGAGGACAGCACTTCCAGGCACCAACTGATGGTGTTAGAGCCCAGGGACAGCAGGAGGAGCAGATAGGAGGTTTGGCCAGATACACAGCTGGGAAACAGCTGACGTTACTGAAACCCAATAACACGGCAGCAAGTGTTAACTGTGAAGCTAGCACTTCCATGCACCAACTAGCGGTGTTAGAGCCCAAGGACAGCAGGAGGAGCTGAGTGTAGGCCGAGGCCTACTTGGATCAAGTTGAAAGTGAACCTTTAACCCCCCATGCGTTAGCAACTGAAAGAGCCAACTTGTGCAGCACTAATGGTGCATAAGGACAAGGTGGTTCTTTTAATTATGCTCCTTGCACACGGTGAACTAAACACTTATAAAATGTGTCCCCTGATACCGTGATATCGTCCCACAGGTGGTACTTTCCGTTGTGATGAGACGCAGCAGAGCCGGCATTCACACCCCCATGGCGCCGAGCGCCGCTTCATCAGCGTTGCTTGAATCTGTCACGGAGCCCGCGCTGTTATGTTAAACCCTGGCCATGTGCAGTTAGTGCTGCCCGTCTTCTAACATCATTTGGTGTCATGCTAACTGTGCCTGTGCAGCCGCACCGCCCAAGAAACCGCCTCGCAGTGTCTTCTGATTTAGTCCCACTGCAGGGCTGGGATTCCTGGGCATGCGCAGTGCATATATTCGCCTCTCACTACTCTCCATCAGCCTTCTTCAGAGTGTGCGGCGTCATGGCCGTGGCATGTGAATTGGGATCAGCTGACGCCACACTGTCTGTAGAAGGCGGTGGGAGAAGAGGGAGAGGCGAAGATATGCACTGTGCATGCCCAAGAATCCCAGCCCCACAGTGTGACAAAATCAGAAGACACTGCGGGGCGTGATCTCTGGCAGCGCGCCTGCACAGGCACAATCAGCAAAAGGTGGCTCTTTCAGTTACAGACGCCTGGGGTGGACAGGTTCACATTAATTGCTGTTGTAGTGCCAGCATGGCTGTCGCTGGACACGTTGCCGGATACACAGCAGGAGATCAGCGGACGTTACTGAAACCCAATAACACTGGGTCATGTGTTGTCTGTGCAGCCTGCACTTCTGGGCAGCAATTGGCGGTGTTGGAGCCCAGGGATTAAAGTTCAGGTGGTTGAAACATGAACACAGCTGGAGACCTGCATAGTGTTGACAACCAATTATTTAATCGGTAAGAGGAGTGGCAAATTCCTGTGAGATCCAGGCCTTGTTCATTTTCAAAAAAGTAAGCCGGTCAACGTTATCGGATGATAGTCGCATGCGACGGTCTGTTAGTACACCACCTGCAGCACTAAAGACGCGTTCCGATAATACACTGGCAGCAGGGCAAGCCAGCACCTCCAATGCATACTGGTTAAGCTCTGTGTTATGACCTGGTGGTTAGGAGCACCTGGCACGACCTGATGGTTAAACTCACACAGGACAAGCTCTGGGATGTGGGAGCTCTGCTGAGCGCAAGCCCTAATCCTATCACAACAACTAAAAATAGCCGTGGAGTGTTCCTGACTCTCCCTAGATGCCTCTTCACAGCACTAAGAGCTAGCTAGCCCTAGAGATAGAAAATAAAGCCTACCTTGCCTCAGAGAAATTCCCCAAAGGAAAAGGCAGTCCCCACATTTATTCACTGTGAGTAAAGATGAAAGTCACAAACACAGAAATGAAACAGGATTCAGCAAAGGGAGGCCAGACTTACTAAACAGACAGAGAATAGGAAAGGTATCTTTGCGGTCATCACAAAAAACTACAAAAGACCACGCAGAGTGTGCAAAAAGACCTCCGCACCGACTCACGGTGCCACTCTGCATCCCAGAGCTTCCAGCTAGCAAGACAAGATCATGATAACCAGCTGGACAAGGAAACAATGAACAAATAATAACTATCAGGAACTTAGCTTCTGCTGGAGAAGACAGGTCACCAGAAAGATCCAAGAGCGAACTGAACCAATGCAGGAACATTGACAGCTGGCATGGAGTAACGATCTGAGTGGAATTAAATAGAGCAGCCAACCAAAGGATAAACCACGCCACCTGTGTAAGGAACCTCAGAAGCAGCAGCTTCACTCACAGCCACCAGAGGGAGTCCATGGACAGAACTCGCCGAAGTACCATTCACGACCACAGGAGGGAGATCGACAACAGAATTCACAACAGTACCCCCCCTTGAGGAGGGGTCACCAAACCCTCACCAGAGCCTCCAGGCCGATCAGGATGAGCCAAATGAAAGGCACGAACTAGATTGGCCGCATGAACATCAGAGGCAAAAACCCAGGAATTATCTTCCTGACCATAACCCTTCCACTTGACCAGTTACTGGAGTTTCCGTCTCAAAATACGAGAATCCAAAATCTTCTCCACCACATACTCCAACTCCCCCTCGACCAACACCGGGGCAGGAGGATCAACGGAGGGAACCATAGGCGCCACGTATCTCCGCAACAACAACCTATGGAACACATTATGGATGGCAAAAGAAGCTGGAAGGTCCAAACGAAATGACACAGGATTAAGAACTTCAGAAATCTTATATGGCCCAATGAAGCGAGGCTTAAACTTAGGAGAGGAAACCTTCATAGGAACATGACGAGATGACAACCAAACCAAATCCCCAACACGAAGTCGGGGACCAACACAGCGCTGGCGGTTAGCGAAACGTTGAGCCTTCTCCTGGGACAATGTCAAATTGTCCACCACATGAGTCCAAATCTGCTGCAACCTGTCCACCACCGTATCTACACCAGGACAGTCCGAAGGCTCAACCTGCCCTGAAGAGAAGCAAGGATGGAAACCAGAATTACAGAAAAAAGGAGAAACTAAAGTAGCCGAGCTGGCCGATTATTAAGGGCGAACTCAGCCAAAGGCAAGAAGGACACCCAATCATCCTGATCAGCAGAAACAAAGCATCTCAGATATGTTTCCAAAGTCTGATTAGTTCGTTCGGTTTGTCCACTAGTCTGAGGATGGAAAGCCGAAGAAAAAGACAAATCAATGCCCATCTTAGCACAAAAGGACCGCCAAAACCTCGAAACAAACTGGGAACCTCTGTCCGAGACGATGTTCTCTGCAATGCCATGCAAACGAACCACATGCTGGAAAAACAATGGCACCAAATCAGAGGAGGAAGGCAATTTAGACAAGGGTACCAAATGGACCATCTTAGAGAAGCGATCACAAACCACCCAAATGACCAACATCCTTTGAGAAACAGGGAGATCAGAAATAAAATCCATGGAAATATGCGTCCAGGGCCTCTTCGGGACCGGCAAGGGCAAAAGCAACCCACTGGCATGAGAACAGCAGGGCTTAGCCCGAGCACAAGTCCCACAGGACTGCACAAAAGAACGCACATCCCGTGACAAAGAAGGCCACCAAAAGGATCTAGCCACCAAATCTCTGGTACCAAAGATTCCAGGATGACCAGCCAACACCGAACAATGAACCTCAGAGATAACTCTACTAGTCCATCTATCAGGGACAAACAGTTTCTCCGTAGGACAACGATCAGGTCTATCAGCCTGAAACTTCTGCAGCACGCGCCGCAAATCAGGGGAGATGGCAGACAAAATTACCCCCTCTTTAAGAATACCCGCCGGCCCCGGAACACCCGGAGAGTCAGGCACAAAACAGGGCATCAGCCTTCACATTCTTAGATCCCGGAAGGTATGAAACCACAAAATCAAAATGGGAGAAAAAGAGCGACCATCGAGCCTGTCTAGGATTCAACCGCTTGGCAGACTCGAGATAAGTCAAATTCTTGTGATCCGTCAAGACCACCACGCGATGTTTAGTTCCTTCAAGCCAATGTCGCCACTCCTCGAATGCCCACTTCATGGCCAACAACTCTCGATTGCCAACATCATAATTGCGCTCAGCAGGCGAGAATTTTCTAGAAAAGAAGGCACATGGTTTCATCACCGAGCCATCAGAACTAGGTTTGAGCGAAACGGATCGTTCATTTTTAAAAGTCGCCGATTTTTGGCAAAGTCGGGTTTCATGAAACCCGACCCGACCCCTGTGTGGGGTCGGCCATGCGGTACGCGACTTTCGCACCAAAGTCGCGTTTCAATGATGCGAAAAGTGCCATTTCTCAGCCAATGAAGGTGGACGCAGAGTGTGGGCAGCGTGATGACATAGGTCCTGGTCCCCACCATCTTAGAGAAGGGCATTGCAGTGATTGGCTTGCTGTCTGCAGCGTCACAGGGGCTATAAAGAGGCGTTCCCGCCGACCGCCATCTTACTGCTGCTGATCTGAGCCTAGGGAGAGGTTGCTGCCGCTTCGTCAGAAGCAGGGATAGCGTTAGGCAGGGTCCATTAACCACCAAACCGCTTGTGCTGTAGCGATTTCCACTGTCCAACACCACCTTTTGTTTGCAGGGACAGTGGAAGCTACATTTTTTTTCCTCAGCGCTGTAGCTCATTGGGCTGCCCTAGAAGGCTCCCTGATAGCTGCATTGCTGTGTGTATGCCGCTGTGCAAACCAACTGCTTTTTTCAAAGCACAAATCCTGTTGTTCCTTCCTTTCTGCACAGCTATCTTGTTTGTTTGTCCACACTTTTTATTTAATTTGTGCATCAGTCCACTCCTTATTGCTGCCTGCCATACCTGGCTGAGATTACTGCAGGGAGATAGTAATTGTAGGACAGTCCCTGTTTTTTTTTTTTTTTTTCTCCCTAAAAAAATAAGTTGTGGGAGATTAAGATTGGCATTTCTGCTAGAGTGCCATCCCTGTGTGTGCCATCTCTCTCACATAGTGGGCCATAGAAAGCCTTTTTATTTTTCTGTTTTTTTTTGTGGGGTTTATAAATTCTCCCTGAAAAAAACAAAACAGTGGGAGATTAATATTGGCCTGTGGGCTTGTGTGCCAGTCCTGAGTGTGCCATCTCTCTCTCAAATAGTGGACCATAGAAAGCCTATTAATTTTTTTTTTTGTTTTGTTTCTAAATTCTCCCTGAAAAAAACAAAACAGTGGGAGATTAATATTGGCCTGTGGGCTTGTGTGCCAGTCCTGAGTGTGCCATCTCTCTCTCAAATAGTGGACCATAGAAAGCCTATTTTTTTGTTTTTTATTTGGTTTCTAAATTCTTCCTGAAAAAATCATTTTTTTTAATTTTGTTTCTAAAGTCTCCCTGAAAAAATAAAAAAAAATCAGTGGGAGATTAATATTGCCCTTTCTGCTTGTGTGCCAGTCTTGACTCCTGGGTGTGCCATCTCTCTCTCTCAAATAGTGGGCCATAGAAAGACTATTATTTATTTTTTTTTTTTTTTGGTTTCTAAATTCTCCCTAAAAAAATAAAAAAAAATCAGTGGGAGATTAATATTGCCCTTTCTGCTTGTGTGCCACTCCTGACTCCTGGGTGTGCTATCTCTCTCTCTCAAATAGTGGGCCATAGAAAGCCTATTTTTTTTTTATTGGGTTTCTAAATTCTCCCTGAAAAAAATCTAAAAAAATCAGTGGGAGATTAATATTGCCCTTTCTGCTTGTGTGCCAGTCTTGACTCCAAGGTGTGCCATCTCTCTCTCTCAAATAGTGGGCCATAGAAAGCCTATTTATTTTTTTTATTTGGTTTCTAAATTCTCCCTGAAAAAATCATTTTTTTTTAATTTGGTTTCTAAATTCTTCGTGAAAAAATCATTTTTTAATTTTGTTTCTAAAGTCTCCCAGAAAAAAATAAAAAAAAATCAGTGGGAGATTAATATTGCCCTTTCTGCTTGTGTGCCAGTCTTGACTCCTGGGTGTGCCATCTCTCTCTCTCAAATAGTGAGCCATAGAAAGCCTATTTTTTTTAATTGGGTTTCTAAATTCTCCCTGAAAAAATAAAAAAAAAATCATTGGGAGATTAATATTGCCCTTTCTGCTTGTGTGCCAGTCTTGACTCCTGGGTGTGCCATCTCTCTCTCTCAAATAGTGGGCCATAGCAAGCCTATTTTTTTTTATTGGGTTTCTAAATTCTCCCTGAAAAAATCATTTTTTTTATTTGGTTTCTAAATTCTTCTTGAAAAAAATCATTTTTTAAAATTTTGTTTCTAAAGTCTCCCTGAAAAAAAAAAAAAAAAGTGGGAGATCAATATTGACATTTCTGCTTGAGTGACAGTCCTGCGTGTGTGGCATCTCTCTCATTTGGTGCCACCGAAAACAGAGTGTGTAACATTGTGTCTGATTTTCCTTGCGGTCTCACCCACCTGTAAAGGGATATCTAAATCATACTGAAGTTATAGCTCACCGTGTAAGTTGTTTGACAGCAACAAATACTGTTACTTTGGTTACGTTTTTAAAACAATGAGGAAGTCTGGTGGAAAAGGTCGTGGCCGTGGGCGTTCATTGTCAGCTGGTAATGATGGTAGTGGTAGTGGAGGATCAGGTGGTTGTGGGAAAAAAATATTGCACCAAAGCCTGGAGCTGTGGAGCCAGGTTCGTCGTCTGGCTACAGAAGGCCTCGAACGCTCCCTTTTCTGGGAGTAGGAAAACCGCTTTTAAAGCCGGAGCAGCAAGAGCAAGTTTTGGCTTACCTTGCTGACTCAGCCTCTAGCTCTTTTGCCTCCTCTTTTGAAAACGGTAAATGTAAAAGCATCGAGTCGTTAGTGGATGTTCACGGTCAGGGACAAGTCGCTTCCTTGTCCTCTTCAGCAAAAACAACAACAGAGAAGGATGCAGCAGGCGACACAACGGGTTACTCCATGGAGCTCTTTACACATACCGTCCCTGGCTTAGAAAGTGAAGCAGTTAACAGGCCATGCCCATTACAAGTTGAATCTGACATGGAGTGCACTGATGCACAGCCATAGCCAGACTACTATGCTGGTCCTTTGACTCAGACCACAACATTGCCCTCGCAGGGTACTGATCCAGAATCAGACCCTGATGAGACTATGTTGCCCTGTCACGAATGCTCTACCACCGACTTACATGGTGACACAGATGAAGTTGCGCACGAGCTAGAAGAGGAGGTTATAGATGACCCAGTTGTTGACCCCGATTGGCAGCCATTGGGGGAACAGGGTGCAGGCGGCAGTAGTTCTGAAGCGGAGGAGGAGTGACCGCAGCAGGCATCAACATCGCAACAGGTTCCATCTGCAGGGCCCGTAGATGGGACAAAACGCATGGCAAAGCCAAAAACTGTTGGAGGACAGCGTGGCCATCCGGTTAAAGCTCAGTCTGCAATGCCTGAAAAGGGATCAGAGGCTCGAAAGAGTGCAGTCTGGCATTTTTTTTAAACAACATCCAATTGATCCGCACAAAGTAATCTGTCAAAAATGTTCAACTACCTTAAGCAGAGGTCAGAATCTGAAAAGTCTCAATGCAAGTTGCATGCATAGACATTTAACCACCATGCATTTGCAAGCCTGGACTAACTACCAAACGTCCCTTAAGGTTGTAGCACCCTCGGCCAATGAAGCTAGTCACCAACGCTACATCCCTGCCGTCACTGTAAGGCCACCATTTTCCGCAACACCTGCAGTATCTGTGCAGGTTTCTTTGCCAGGCCAAAGCAGTCAGGGTCAGGGAATCACCAGTTTCGTAGTAGGAAACACTGCATCTAGGGCACAGGCGGAAACAATACCGTCTCCAACTGTCTCTCAGTCTGCCATGTCCACCGGCACAACCGCTAGTTCCACGATCTCCAGCTCTCCAGTCCAGCTCACCCTACATGAGACTATGGTTAGAAAAAGGAAGTACTTATCCTCGCATCCACGTACACAGGGTTTGAACGCCCACATAGCTAGACTAATCTCGTTAGAGATGATGCCCTACCGGTTAGTTGAAAGTGAAGCTTTCAAAGCCCTGATGGACTACGCTGTACCACGCTACGAGCTACCCAGTCGACACTTTTTTTCCAGAAAAGCCATCCCAGCCCTTCACCAGCATGTTAAAGAGCGCATCGTCCATGCACTCAGGCAATCTGTGAGTACAAAGGTGCACCTGACAACAGATGCATGGACCAGTAGGCATGGCCAGGGACGTTACGTGTCCATCACGGCACACTGGGTGAATGTGGTGGATGCAGGGTCCACAGGGGACAGCAATTTCGGGACAGTTCTGCCTAGCCCACGGTCTAGGAAACAGTTGGCTATAGGTGTTCGCACTCCCTCCTCCTCCTCCTCCTCTTCGTCCTTCTGCAGAAGCGAGAGCTGGCTCCACAGACCGCAGTCGCCAAACCACTCCATCCGCAGCTGGCACTGTTGCACACCAGTTGTCCCATTATGGGGCAGCTACTGGCAAGCGTCAGCAGGCTGTATTGGTCTATGAAGTGTTTGGGCGACAACAGACACACCGCGGAAGTTCTGTCCGAGTTCTTGCAGACAGAAACGCAGTCGTGGCTGGGCACAGTAGATCTTGAGGCAGGCAAGGTAATGAGTGATAACGGAAGGAATTTCATGGCTGCCATCTCCCTTTCCCAAGTGAAACACATTCCTTGCCTGGCTCACACCTTAAACCTGGTGGTGCAGTGCTTCCTGAAAAGTTATCCGGGGTTATCCGGCCTGCTCCTCAAAGTGCGCGGACTTTGCTCACATATTCGCCGTTCGCCCATACACTCCAGCCGTATGCAGACCTATCAGCGGTCTTTGAACCTTCCCCAGCATCGCCTAATCATAGACGTTGCAACAAGGTGGAACTCAACACTGCACATGCTTCAGAGACTGTGCGAACAGAGGCGGGCTGTTATGTTTTTGTGGGAGGATACATATACACGGGCAGGCAGTAGGATGGCAGACATGGAGTTGTCAGGTGTGCAGTGGTCGAAGATACAAGACATGTGTCAAGTCCTTCAGTGTTTTGAGGAATGCACACGGCTGGTTAGTGCAGACAACGCCATAATAAGCATGAGCATCCCCCTAATGCGTCTGCTGATGCAAAGTTTGACGCACATAAAGGATCAGGCGTCTGCAGCCGAGGAAGAGGAAAGCCTTGACGACAGTCAGCCATTGTCTGGTCAGGGCAGTGTACAGGACAAGGTAGCGGGCGAACAGGAGGAGGAGGATGAGGAGGATGATGGGGATGAGTATTTTTTTAATGAGGACGCTTCTCCGGGGCCACTGGAAATTGGTGGCGTGGCAAGGCCGGGTTCTGGGTTTCTGAGGGACACAAGTGACGTAGATTTGCCTGAAACTGCCCCTCAACCAAGCACAACCGCAGATTTGACAACTGGAACTTTGGCACACATGGCGGATTATGCCTTACGTATCCTCAAAAGGGACACACGCATTACGAAATTGATGAACGATGACGATTACTGGTTGGCCTGCCTCCTTGATCCTCCCTATAAAGGCAAATTGCAAAATATTATGCCACATGACAACTTGGAACTAATATTAGCAACCAAACAATCAACTCTTGTTGACTGTTTGCTTCAGGCATTCCCAGCACACAGCGCCCGTGATCGTTCTCACAGAAGCAGCAGGGGGCAGCAGACCAGAAGTGTTAGAGGTGCAGAAATCCGAAGTGGCGTTGGACAGAGGGGTTTTCTGACCAGGTTGTGGAGTGATTTTGCTATGACCGCAGACAGAACAGGTACTGCTGCATCAATTCAAAGTGACAGGAGACAACATTTGTCCAGTATGGTTACTAGCTATTTTTCATCCATTATCGATGTTCTACCTCAACCGTCATTCCCATTTGATTACTGGGCATCCAAATTAGACACCTGGCCAGAATTGGCAGAATATGCATTGCAGGAGCTTGCTTGCCCGGCAGCTAGTGTCCTATCAGAAAGAGTATTCAGTGCTGCAGGTTCAATATTAACCGAAAAAAGGACTCGTCTGGCCACCCAAATTGTTGATGATCTAACCTTCATTAAAATGAACCACAACTGGATTTCGAATTCTTTTGCCCCACCTTGCCCGGCTGACACCTAGCTTTCCTATGAAATGGTATTGCCTGTGGACTACTCTGAATGACTTTACCAATCTCGTAATTTGCAGCAGCTGATTGTCCAGCATACGACATGATTACACCTCCCTAAATGGCCAAACTCCCCACACGGGGCCGTGGTATCGCCACTTGGCGCAAGCACCCGTGAGAGTGCTGTTTGTCTGAAGAGGTGGGTGTGCCCGCTTTTGGTCTACGGCACTGCCACTGGGTCCTCATAGTACAAAAAAGTGTCTCTGGCGGTGGTGGTGCGCACCCAATGTCAGACACACTGTTGTAACATGAGGGGCCCTGGGCATGTACCGCCGGCCACAAGAGAGTTCCCCCACCCCCAGCTCAAACATTGCTCTAGCACTTGCACAATTATCTCTCACAGTTCCACCTATGTTTAGTCTATGCGCTGACATCCATATATTCCTGCCACTGACAATACCATTGTGTTGACATGTATGATGGTACTTAACATAGTCAGGGGCAGTGTCCTATATTTACCCAAGTAAATACTTTGTGCCAAATTACTAGGTCTGAAACTACGCAGAGGAGCCCACCCCTGTACCTAATGATTGCACCCTTTTGGTTTTTCTTTTTGTTGTAATGCGAGACATTAACATGTATTTATTTTTTAGGACTACTAACTGGCAGACACTCATTACAATCGGCCGCCGCTGACAACACCAATGGTGCCCAACACCAATGGTGCCCAGTGCCTGTGTACCCCTGCAAGAGAATTAAAAGTGCCTACAGCCCAATTTTATTATGTTAGGCCTTCGAAGCCTGTCTGCGGTCCCTCCTTCCACTAGGCCTCCACTGACCTGTCTACTGCTGCCCGTGTTCCCCTGGAACCAATTTTAATGTGCCTACAGCCCTAATTTATTATGTTAGGCCTTCGAAGCCTGTCTGCGGTCCCTCCTTCCACTAGGCCTCCACTGACCTGTCTACTGCTGCCCGTGTTCCCCTGGAACCAATTTTAAAGTGCCTACAGCCCAAATTTATTATGTTAGGCCTTCGAAGCCTGTCTGCGGTCCCTCCTTCCACTAGGCCTCCACTGACCTGTCTCCTGCTGCCCGTGTACCCCTGGAACCAATGTTAAAATGCCTACAGCCCCAATTTATTATGTTAGGCCTTCGAAGCCTGTCTGCGGTCCCTCCTTCCACTAGGCCTCCACTGACCTGTCTACTGCTGCCCGTGTTCCCCTGGAACCAATGTTAAAGTGCCTACAGCCAAATTTTATTATGTTAGGCCTTCGAAGCCTGTCTGCGGTCCCTCCTTCCACTAGGCCTCAACTGACCTGTCTACTGCTGCCCGTGTACCCCTGGAACCAATGTTAAAATGCCTACAGCCCTAATTTATTATGTTAGGCCTTCGAAGCCTGTCTGCGGTCCCTCCTTCCACTAGGCCTCCACTGACCTGTCTACTGCTGCCTGTGTACTCCTGGAACCAATTCTAAAGTGCCTACAGCCATATTTTATTATGTTAGGTCTTCGAAGCCTGTCTGCGGTCCCTCCTTCCAATAGTTCTCCACTGACCAGACCAATGCTGGCCGTGTACCCCTGGAACCCAGCTGAAAGTGCATGGAGCCTCCTTTTTTTCTTTGTTTTATATTTAGAAAGCCCAGATGAACTACGCTGTACCACAGTTCAAGCTACCCAGTCGACATTTCTTTTGCGAGAAAAGCCATCCCAGCCCTCCACCGGCATGAAAAAGTCTGCATTGTCATAGCACTCAGGCAATCAAACAGTAGAAAGGTGCACCTGACAAGAGACGCATGGACCAGTAGGCATGTCCACAAAAAGTTACGTGTCCATTACGGCGCACTGGGTTAATGTGTTGGATGCATGGTCCACAGGGGGACAGCCTACAAAGTCTGTCTGCAGTCCCTAATTCAAATTGTCCTCCGCTGACCACACCATTGCTGCACGTGTACCCCTGGAACCAATTTTAAAGTGCCTACAACCTAATTTTGTTATGTTAGGCCTACTACGCCTGTCTGCGGTCCCTCCTTCCAATACTCGTCCACTGACCACACCACTGCTGCCCGTGGACCCCTGGAATCTATTTTTAATTGCATAGAGCATCCTTTTTTTGGTTTCAATAATTTTTATTTTCATCAGCATAACATTTTTACATCAAATTCCCTCTCTGGGAAAATCAGTGAATTTCCATTTAAATCAAGAAAAAGAGTTGTACATATATAGGTATAAAAATAACTTCATAGAACTGGTTATAACACGACAAGTACAAGGGGAAACACACATGAGGGATTTCAGGGTTGGAAATTAGGTTTTGTGCAATTCTTCATAATCAAATACATTACAGCCACAGGGCAATTCAGAGTATTGTTCTAATCCATAGGCCCCTCCCTCCCCCCTCCCTTTCCCCCCCTCCCCCCCCACCGCAAACCCGCAAGTCCACCCATCCCGGACCCCAGGCCACCAGCGTCTGTTGACAGGAAATCAAATGGACAGAGGCAGAGTCTGATCTAGGTTCAAATTTGTGTTAAGGTCCATCCATGGCTTCCAAATCTGATAAAAGGTGTCCCACATGTCTTCTCTTGTTGCGTGAATGCGTTCATATAGTAGGATTGTATTCATCTTATCTTTGACAGTTTGGATAGAGAGGGAGGGGGTCCTCCATTTGGTGGCTATATAAAGCTTAGTAGCCATGCATAGCTGCTTAACCCCTTCCCGACCCATGACGCCACGTAGGCGTCATGAAAGTCGGTGCCATTCCGACCCATGACGCCTATGCGGCGTCATGGAAAGATCGCGTCCCTGCAGATCGGGTGAAAGGGTTAACTCCCATTTCACCCGATCTGCAGGGACAGGGGGAGTGGTAGTTTAGCCCAGGGGGGGTGGCTTCACCCCCTCGTGGCTACGATCGCTCTGATTGGCTGTTGAAAGTGAAACTGCCAATCAGAGCGATTTGTAATATTTCACCCATTATAACGGGTGAAATATTACAATCCAGCCATGGCCGATGCTGAAATATCATCGGCCATGGCTGGAAATACTAGTGTGCCCCCACCCCACCCCTCCGATCGCCCCCCCAGCCCCCCGATCTGGCCGGTACACTGCTCCGGCTCCCCTCCGCCCTGTGCTCCGCTCCCCCCCGTGCTCGTGTCCGCTCCCCCCGTGCTCCAATCACCCCCCCGTGCTCCAATCACCCCCCCTGCACTCCGATCCACCCCCCCCCCGTGCTCCGTTCCACCCCCCCGTGCTCCATTCCAGCCCCCCCGTGCTCCGTTCCACGCCCCCCGCGCTCCGTTCCACCCCTCCCGCGCTCCGATTCCCCCCCCCGTGCTCCGATCCCCCCCCCCGTGGTCCCCCCCCACCCTATCATACTTACCGATCCAGCCGGGGTCCCGTCCGTCTTCTCCCGGGCGCCGCCATCTTCCAAAATGGCGGGCTCATGCGCAGTGCGCCCGCCGAATCTGCCGGCCGGCAGATTCGTTCCAAAGTGCATTTTGATCACTGAGATATAATCTATCTCAGTGATCAAAATAAAAAAAATAATAAATGACCCCCCCCCCCCCTTTGTCACCCCCATAGGTAGGGACAATAAAAAAAGAAATTTTTTTTTCCACTAATGTTAGAATAGGGTTAGGGGTAGGGTTAGGGGTAGGGCTAGGGTTAGGGTTAGGGGTAGGGTTAGGGGTAGGGTTAGGGTTAGGGGTAGGGCTAGGGGTAGGGTTAGGGTTAGGGTTAGGGGTAGGGGTAGGGTTAGGGTTAGGGGTAGGGTTAGGGCTAGGGTTAGGGGTAGGGTTAGGAGTAGGGTTAGGGTTAGGGTTAGGGTTAGGGTTAGGGGTAGGGTTAGGGGTAGGGTTAGGGCTAGGGTTAGGGTTAGGAATGTGCACACGTATTCTGGTCCTCTGCGGATTTTTCCGCTGCGGATTTGATAAATCCGCAGTGCTAAACCGCTGCGGATTTATGGCGGATTTACCGCGTTTTTTTCTGCGCATTTCACTGCGGTTTTACAATTGCGATTTTCTATTGGAGCAGTTGTAAAACCGCTGCGGAATCCGCACAAAGAAGTGACATGCTGCGGAATGTAAACCGCTGCGTTTCCGTGCAGTTTTTCAGCAGCATGTGTACAGCGATTTTTGTTTCCCATAGGTTTACATTGAACTGTACACTCATGGGAAACTGCTGCGGATCCGCAGCGTTTTCCGCAGCGTGTGCACATACCTTTAGAATTAGGCTATGTGCACACGGTGCGGATTTGGCTGCGGATTGGCCGCTGCGGATTCGCAGCAGTGTTCCATCAGGTTTACAGTACCATGTAAACATATGAAAAACCAAATCCGCTGTGCCCATGGTGCGGAAAATACCGCGCGGAAACGCTGCGTTGTATTTTCCGCAGCATGTCAATTCTTTGTGCGGATTCCGCAGCGTTTTACACCTGTTCCTCAATAGGAATCCGCAGGTGAAATCCGCACAAAAAACACTGGAAATCCGCGGAAAATCCGCAGGTAAAACACAGTGCCTTTTACCCGCAGATTTTTCAAAAATGGTGCGGAAATATCTCACACGAATCCGCAACGTGGGCACATAGCCTTAGGGTTAGGGTTGGAATTAGGGTTGTGGTTAGGGTTAGGGGTGTGTTGGGGTTAGTGTTGTGGTTAGGGGTGTGTTGGGGTTAGGGTTGTGATTAGGATTATGGCTACAGTTGGGATTAGGGTTAGGGGTGTGTTGGGGTTAGTGTTGGAGTTAGAATTGAGGGGTTACCACTGTTTAGGCACATCAGGGGTCTCCAAACGCAACATGGCGCCACCATTGATTCCAGCCAATCTCGTATTCAAAAAGTCAAATGGTGCTCCCTCACTTCCGAGCCCTGACGTGTGCCCAAACAGTGGTTTACCCCCACATATGGGGTACCAGCATACTCAGGACAAACTGCGCAACAATTACTGGGGTCCAATTTCTCCTGTTACCCTTGTGAATCTAAAAAAATGCTTGCTAAAACATAATTTTTGAGGAAAGAAAAATGATTTTTTATTTTCACGGCTCTGCGTTGTAAACGTCTGTGAAGCACTTGGGGGTTCAAAGTGCTCACCACACATCTAGATAAGTTCCTTTGGGGGTCTAGTTTCCAAAATGGGGTCACTTGTGGGGGGTTTCTACTGTTAAGCCACATCAGGGGCTCTGCAAACGCAACGTGACGCCCACAGAGCATTCCATCAAAGTCTGCATTTCAAAACGTCACTACTTCACTTCCGAGCCCCGGCATGTGCCCAAACAGTGATTTACCCCCACATATGGGGTATCAGCGTACTCAGGAGAAACTGGACAACAACTTTTGGGGTCAAATTTCTCCTGTTACCCTTGGGAAAATAAAAAATTGCAGGCTAAAAGATCATATTTGAGAAAATAATTTTTTTTTTTATTTTCATGGCTCTGCGTTATAAACTTCTGTGAAGCACTTGGGGGTTCAAAGTCCTCACCACACATCTAGATTAGTTCCTTTGGGGGTCTAGTTTCTAAAATGGTGTCATTTCTGGGGGATCTCCAATGTTTAGGCACACAGGGGCTCTCCAAACGTGACATGGTGTCCGCTAATGATTGGAGCTAATTTTCCATTTAAAAAGCCAAATGGCGTGCCATCCCTTCCGAGCCCTGCCGTGCGCCCAAACAGTGGTTTACCCCCACATATGGGGTATCAGCGTACTCAGGACAAACTGGAAAACAATATTTGGGGTCCAATTTCTCCTACTGCCCATGTGAAAATGAAAAATAGGAAATTCCAGGCTAAAAAATCATTTTTGAGGAAAGAAAAATTATTTTTTATTTTCATGGCTCTGCGTTATAAACTTCTGTGAAGCACCTGGGGGTTTAAAGTGCTCAATATGCATCTAGATAAGTTCCTTGGGGGGTCTAGTTTCCAAAATGGGGTCACTTGTGGGGGAGCTCCAATGTTTAGGCACACAGGGGCTCTCCAAACGCGACATGGTGTCCGCTAACAATTGGAGCTAATTTTCCATTCAAAAAGTCAAATGGCGCGCCTTCCCTTCCGAGCCCTGCCGAGTGCCCAAACAGTGGTTTACCCCCACATATGAGGTATCGGCATACTCGGGAGAAATTGCCCAACAAATTTTATGATCCATTTTATCCTACTGCCCATGTGAAAATGAAAAAATTGAGGCGAAAAGAATTTTTTTGTGAAAAAAAATTACTTTTTCATTTTTACAGATCAATTTGTGAAGCACCTGAGGGTTTAAAGTGCTCACTAGGCATCTAAATTAGTTCCTTGGGGGGTCTAGTTTCCAAAATGGGGTCACTTGTGGGGGAGCGCCAATGTTTAGGCACACAGGAGCTATCCAAACGCGACATGGTGCTAACGATGGAAATAATTTTTCATTCAAAAAGTCAAATGGCGCTCCTTCCCTTCCGAGCCTTACCATGTGCCCAAACAGTGGTATACCTCCACATGTGAGGTATTGGTGTACTCAGGAGAAATTGCCCAACACATTTTAGGATCCATTTTATCCTGTTGCCCATGTGAAAATGAAAAAATTGCTCCAATTTTTAGGCACACGGGGGCTCTCCAAACGTGACATGGTGTCCGCTAAAGAGTGGAGCCAATTTTTGATTCAAAAAGTCAAATGGCGCTCCTTCCCTTCCAAGCCCTGCCGTGCGCCAAAACAGTGGTATACCCCCACATATGAGGTATCAGCGTACTCAGGACAAATTGGACAACAACTTTCGTGGTTCAGTTTCTCCTTTTACCATTGGGAAAATAAAAAAATTGTTGCTAAAAGATAATTTTTGTGACTAAAAAGTTAAATGTTCATTTTTTCCTTCCATGTTGCTTCTGCTGCTGTGAAGCACCTGAAGGGTTAATAAACTTCTTGAATGTGGTTTTGAGTACCTTGAGGGGTGCAGTTTTTAGAATGGTGTCACTTTTGGGTATTTTCAGCCATTTAGACCCCTCAAACTGACTTCAAATGTGAGGTGGTCCCTAAAAAAAATGGTTTTGTAAATTTCGTTGTAAAAATGACAAATCGCTGGTCAAATTTTAACCCTTATAACTTCCTAACAAAAAAAATTTTGTTTCCAAAATTGTGCTGATGTAAAGTAAACATGTGGGAAATGTTATTTATTAACTATTTTGTGTCACATATCTCTCTGGTTTAACAGAATAAAAATTCAAAATGTGAAAATTGCGAAATTTTCAAAATTTTCGCCAAATTTCCGTGTTTATCACAAATAAATGCAGAATTTATTGACCTAAATTTACCACTAACATGAAGCCCAATATGTCACGAAAAAACGATCTCAGAACCGCTAGGATCCGTTGAAGCGTTCCTGAGTTATTACCTCATAAAGGGACACTGGTCAGAATTGCAAAAAACGGCAAGGTCTTTAAGGTCAAAATAGGCTGGGTCTTGAAGGGGTTAATCAACCTGTGGAACCGATTAGAGGAACCTGGGTACCTGGCGCCCAGGAGAAAGGTAGTCGGGTCAAGTCGCATCGCCCTTCCAGACATTTGCTCAATCAATAGTCCAACCTCCCGCCACAGGGCCGCGACAGTCGGGCACTCCCACCAAATGTGCCTCATATCCCCTACAACGTTACAACCCCTAAAACATTTATCCGTTACATTAGGGTATATAGCATGCAGTCTGCTTGGGACCTGATACGTCCTATGCAGGAGTCTGATGGATGTCTCCGCCAGGGAGGCCTGATGGCTACCTCTAGTAAGTGTGTCACAGCATCGTCTCCAACCCTCCAAGGTTAGCTGAACTCCCAGGTCTTCCTCCCATTGATTCATGTATTTTAATTTGTCAATTCCGTGTGCGACATTTAGAGACGAGTATAACAGAGAGATGGTTCCTCTACCTAACGGGTCATCTAGACACCTTTGTTCGAAGCCAGTCACTTGAAATGGGGTGCTGCGCTGTAATATTCGTTCCGCGAAATGGAATACCTGACATATGCGCAAGGCCTCTCCGGCGGGGGGGCTGTATTTTTGGAGAAACTGTTGTCTGGATAGAAGTGTGTTGAAAGGTGAACAGAGTTGTTTTAAGGTAGTTATTCCATTAGCTATCCACCAAGCATATGGGTGAGGGTCAATTCCGGGCACAAACATAGGGTTGCGGAAAATTGGGGCCAGCGGGGAGCCTACAGACTGAAGGCCAAACTTGAACCTCTCCTTCCTCCAGAGGATCAAAGAGTGCGCCGCAAATGGGGCTAAGTTGTGTAAGTTCTTTGGGAGGGTGTGTGTGGTCCACATAAGGCTATGTAAGGAAAATGGATGCAGGAGGGATGATTCCAGTCCCACCCATCTGGGAGCACTGTTGGAAGCGCACGCATTGGACAGTTGGGCTATTTGGGCAGACTTATAATACAGGATAAAGTTGGGTAAGGATAACCCTCCCAGTTTTCTGTGTATGAACATAGTTTTTTGCCGGATTCTGGGTTTTTTCCCCTGCCAAATAAATTTTGATATCAATGAGTGTATCTCATGAAGTGTCTTATGAGGCAGCGGAATGGAGAGGGAGCGAAAGAGGTACAGGAATCTGGGTAAGGAGACCATCTTGATTGCGTGCAACTTGCCCAGCCAAGATAGTCTCATAGTGGCCCACCTGGTGAGATCTGCTCGAAGATTCTTTATTAGAGGGAGGTAATTCCACTTAAATAGAGTTGATCGGTGTGAGGTGAGGTTGACTCCAAGGTATGTAATATAATGTTCGTTCTTCGTAAATTTAAATTGGGAGATTATATTTGCTTGCAAATTTTTGGAGGTATTTAGGAACAGAGCTTCGGATTTATCAACATTGATTTTAAGGCCTGAGACCTTCTCAAAGGTATGGAGGACCGAAAACAAATTCGGAAGGGTGGTGATTGGGCTAGAAAGGGTCAGCAGCAAATCATCTGCGAACAAGCTTGCCTTATATTGTGTATCAAATCCCGTAGGGCCGAGTATGTCCGGGTTGAGTCGAATGGTTTCAGCCAGTGGCTCCACAGCCATGGCGAATAAGGCTGGTGACAGTGGGCAACCCTGTCTCGTCCCCCTTTGGATGTTGATAGGAGTGGGTCGGGTGGATGGGAGCTTTAGATATGCTGCGGGTCTGTCGTATAATAGTTGTAGGCACGAGATGAAGTTGTGGGGGATGCCAAATCTAGATAGAACTTCGAATAGGTAGGGCCACGAAACTGAATCAAAGGCTTTCTCTATGTCTAAAGCTAATAGAAGTAGGGATTGCTTATGATGATTAGCCTTATGTATGATATTCAAGTTCCTTCTGATATTATCGGGGCCTTGTCTACTAGGTATAAACCCTACCTGATCACGATGAATGAGGGCAGGTAGCAATCTGTTAAGTCTAGCGGTAATGATGGACGTAAAAATTTTGAGGTCAACATTTAAAAGCGATATAGGCCTATAGTTTTTGGGAAGGAGGTGATCTCTTTTGGGTTTGGGAATCACTGTCACATGGGCATAATAGAATTCTAGGGGCATTTGGGTTCCATTTAGTAAAGCGTTGCAGTAATCTTTGATGTGGGGGGCTAGGATGTCATTGAACTTCTTGTAATAGAGTGCTGTGAGACCGTCAGGTCCCGGGGCTTTATGTTTTTTAAGGTTTTTAATTGTAGTAGATATTTCGTCTGCCGAAATAGGTATTTGGAGTTGGTCTGCCGTAGAGTTGGAGATTTTAGGCATTTTTAGAGCATCAAGGAAGGATGATAGAAGCAACGGCGGGGGGGGGGGGAGGGGGAATGCGGTGCAGTGTATAACTTTTGATAGTAATCCCGAAACGTTTCATAGACAACATCTGGGTGGGTCGAAACACGTCCCCCGGAATCCCTAATAGAAGTGACATTATTTAGGAATTCTTTACATCTAAGCCTACGTGCCATCATGCCAGTCGGTTTGTTGGCATATTTATAAAAGGTGGATTTGGTCCATGTTAGGGCTCTCTCTGTCCTGTTCGTCAGAATAATGTCCAGTTGTAGTTTGGTGTCAATAATTTGTTTGGTCAGATAAAGAGAGGTATTATTCTGGTTGGCAATTTCGAGTTTCGCTAGTTTGGTTTCTAGGCGTGTCTGTAGCTCAGACCTTTGGTTTTTTTTGGTGGATGCAATTTTGATTATGGATCCGGTGATAAATTTTTTGTGGGCCATCCCCATAACCCCAGGTGAGGATTCCCCTCCAGAGTTAGTTTGGAAGTACAATTCTATTTTTTCTTTAATTTTGGAACGAGCAACTGGATCGGTGAGTAGGGATTCGTTTAACCTCCATTTAAATATTCTGGAAGTGGTGACATTGAATTTAAATGCTGATAGGACAACATCGTGGTCGGACCACGGCGAAGGGATGTGGCGGGAGTACAGGGCCGAGACAAGCGTATTAGTTGTAGTTAGGTGGAGATCTATTCGCGAATAGGTTTGGTGTGCGGGTGTGAAGTATGTGAAGCCTCTTGTTGGTCCGTTCAGCTCCCTCCATACATCCGCCAGACAGTAAATTTTCATTAAGTGAAGGATTTTTTTTTTGTCTGCATTAGTTATATCTGATCTTTTCCGGGCGCTACTATCTAGATTAGGGTTGATGGTGAGGTTAAAGTCACCGCACCAGATCAGATGGTCATACGTAAGGGTGGCTAGCTTTGATGTGATTAATTGGAAGGTCAATGTCTGGGATGCGCTAGGTAAATAGCTATTTACGACGCAAATCGTTTGGCTTCGTGACGTACCGAGGGTGATAACGAATCTGCCTTCGGTATCTGAAAATGTGTGGACAAGCTGAAATGGAAAGCTATTTTTAATAAGGGTAATGACACCTCTCGTTTTTTTATCCCAAGTCGACATGTAGTATTGTGTTGTGGATTCTGTTTTTGGGCTCCCTCTGGTGGTTACAGATGGTACTGGGTGACTTGTGTTCTCTGCGGTCTCTGGTGTCCACCTGTTCTATCAGGATATGGGAGTTTCCTATTTAACCTGGCTTTCTTGTCATTTCCTCGCCGGCGATCAATGTAATCAGTGTGTCTTGTTACCTCTGCTTTCCGCTTCAGTAATCTTCAGGACAAGCTAAGTTTTTGATTTTCCTGTTCCACGTTTTGCTTTATTTTTGTTTTAGTCCAGCTTGCAGTTATGTGATTCCTTGTTGCTGGTTGCTCTAGTGGGCTGATATTACTCCTCATGTTCCATGAGTTGGCACATGAGTTCAGGTAATTTCAGGATGGTTTTTTGTAGGGTTATTCGCTGACCGCGCAGTTCACTTTTGTATCCTCTGCTATCTAGTTTTAGCGGGCCTCATTTTGCTGAATCTGTTTTCATTACTACGTATGTGCTTTCCTCTCATTTCACCGTCATTACATGTGGGGGGCTGCTATTTCTGTGGGGTGTTTCTCTGGAGGCAAGAGAGGTCTTTGTTTCTTCTAATAGGGGTAGCTAGTCCTTCGGCTGGCGCGAGATGTCTAGAATCATCGTAGGCACGTTCCCAGGCTACTGCTAGTGTTGTGAATTAGGTTCAGGATCGCGGTCAGCTCAGTTTCCATCACCCTAGAGCTTGTTCTGTTTTTTGTGTGCTTGTCCTTTTGTGATCCCCTGCTATTGGGATCATGACAGTATTGTGAGTAATTGGCATCAAAATATTTAGGGTGGGATGAATTTGAAAAATGAGTCTCCTGGAGGCAGATGATGTCCGGAGCATGTTTTGAATAGTCAAGAAAGGCCTTCCTACGTTTTATGGGTGAGTTAAATCCTCGAACATTATGTGAGACAACATTACACATTGTGGAGATAATATTTACCGCTAAGTTTTTAGGAGTCAGGAGTAGTGCCCTGGTTCATGTCTCTGTCGTTGCACAGGCAACTGTAGATCATAGTAGCAACCTCTGTAAGAAAACAAAAGGAAAGATACGAACTGGGGGAAGACAAAGACAAACATAATAAAAAACTTTAACATAAGGATATCTAATCCAGAAAGTATGATGAGCTGGTTTGCCATATCATCGGCAATACCAGGTGTCATCAGGGTGGGGCAGCATGTTACCAACCCACCAGCCAAACCCATACTAAGGAACTGAAAATTAGAGGGCCTGGTAAATTTCCAAAATTGAAACCAAAAAGGACAGACTTTTTAGGCAGTCATATAGAAAATTGAAGTGCCCAAACGGGGCCGGTGGAGGGCAGCCAAACAGTGTAGCCGCTATTTCCCCAGTATCGAGGGCAATCAAGACGTTCTGTGTCGCCTCATGGCCTTCCTGAGGAAGCTAAAGAGGATCTCATATTGATGGGCCAAGTCAGGCAATTTTGGTATTCTGGCTCCTCATTCTGGGGGTGTTGTGCCACTCTCTTGCTGGTCGTAATTTCCGCTGCGGCATGGCTGGTGTCTCTATGGAAATTGGGATCCCAGCTTTAATCATGACTTGCTTCTCCTCTTCCAGCGTACGACAGGTGTGTATTTGGGAGTTAATGGAAAAAATGAGGGCAAAAGGAAATCCCCATCTGTATTTAATTTGCGCCAGTTGTAGGGCTGCGGCAATTGGCTTAAGAGCTCTCCTCCTGGTAAGCGTGGCCGTTGCGATATCTGCGTAGATATGTACTGTCGCAGGCAGATCAAGTAATATAGGATTGTCCCTTGCAGCTTTTAAGATTAAATCTCGCGCTTCTTCATAATGCAACTTTAAGATCACATCCCTAGGCATATCGCTGCTGCGTGGCTTACCCAGTGCTCTATGGATCCTGGTGATGTGGAGTCTAGATGGGTCAATGTCCGGGAGTAGTGCATTAAATAGGGCTGACGCTGTGTCCTTAAGTGCTATTATAGATTCAGGGAGCCCCCTGATCCTCAGATTACCCCTGCGGGACCTGTTTTCATAATCCTCGCACCTGAGCTCCAGCTCAGTGATGCGTTCTGTGTGGGTCTTGAGTGCTTCTCTGTCTTCCTCCAGGGCGTCTGCAGTAGCATCCATTTTCTCCTCTAATGTTACTGTGCGCTGCATAATGTCCTGGATTTGTGAGGAGATTTGCTGCATGGCTGAGTTCAACTCCAACCTGAAAGTCTCCTGCAAAGATCTGGTGAGAGCCGCGGTGGAGACCGCCAGTTCCGCCTGTGGAGCAGTGTCCTCTAAGTCTGAGTCACCCCCCATGCTCCCTGCTGCTGCCGAGGGGAGAGATGCTGCGGCGGCCATCTTGGGATCGTTACCGCCGAGGAGAAGGTCTGTAATGGTGCGTCCCGGTGGATGCGCTGGGGTCCCCTTCTTTGGCATCGCCAGATAATATGCTGGCCGTGGAGGAGGTGAGTCCGACGGCAGCGCGTTTTGCAGGCTCTGGGTGCTGGTTAGGGCTTGATTAAGCTGTGTGGGTAGCGGAGCTCAGCCAGACATGTCTGCTCCGGCCGAAGTCCGCGCATGCGCCCCAGAGCATCCTTTTTTTAATAGTAGGCGTACAAAGTCTGTCTGCGGTCCACTATTGAAATTGTCCTCCACTGACCAGAGCAATGCTGCCTGTGTACCCCTGTAACCTTTTTTAAACTGCAGTGAGCCACATTTTTGGTTTAAGGCCTACTACCTGTGTCTGTCTGCGCCACTCAATACAGCTGTCCTCCTTTGAAAAAAGCAGAGCGTCAATAGTCTTGTTTTCAGCCTCTAGGAATTTTAAAACTGCATTGGGGCTACTACTTTGGTAGGGCCTACTAACGGTGTCTGCCGCTCCAAGGTGTGCCCCAGGTTTCCTCTCCATTGCTTCGATCTTCCGACTCTTGTTTAGTAGTTGTTGAAAACTACATTGCATTAGGCCTACAAATTGGGTATGGGGTGTAGAGAGATGGTGTGTTACACTCCAAGGTGTTCCCCAGGTTTCGTCCACATTGCTTCGATCTTCCGACTCTCGTTTAGTAGTTGTTGAAAACTACACTGCATTAGGCCTACAAATTGAGTATGGGGTGTAGAGAGACGGTGTGTTACACTCCAAGGTGTTCCCCAGGTTTCCTCTCCATTGCTTGGTTCTTCCGACTCTCGTTTAGTAGTTGTTGAAAACTACACTGCATTAGGCCTACAAATTGGGTATGGGGTGTAGAGAGACGGTGTGTTACACTCCAAGGTGTTCCCCAGGTTTCGTCCACATTGCTTCAATCTTCCGACTCTCGTTTAGTAGTTGTTGAAAACTACACTGCATTAGGCCTACAAATTGGGTATGGGGTGTAGAGACGGTGTGTTCCACTCCAAGGTGTTCCCCAGGTTTCCTCTCCATTGCTTCGATCTTCCGACTCTCGTTTAGTGGTTGTTGAAAACTACACTGCATTAGGCCTACAAATTGGGTATGGGGTGTAGAGACGGTGTCTTCCGCTCCAAGGTGTTCTCCAGGTTTCCTCTCCATTGCTTCAATCTTAAAGCTCTTTTTTAGTAGTTGTTGAAAACAACACTGCATTCGGCCTACAAGTTGGGTCTGGGTTGTAGAGATGGTGTCTTCCACTCCAAGGTCTTCATAATAATCTTTTTTATTTTTATATAGCGCTAACATATTCCGCAGCGCTTTACAGGTTGCACACATTATCATCGCTGTCCCCGATGGGGCTCACAATCTAAATTCCCTATCAGTATGTCTTTGGAATGTGGGAGGAAACCGGAGTACCCGGAGGAAACCCACGCAAACACGGAGAGAACATACAAACTCTTTGCAGATGTTGTCCTTAGTGGGGTTTGAACCCAGGACTCCAGCGCTGCAAGGCTGCTGTGCTAACCACTGCGCCACCGTGCCGCCCATAGGTGTTCTCCAGGTTTCCTCTCCATTGCTTCAATCTTCATTCTCGTCTTAAGTAGTTCTTGAAACCACTACATTAGGCCTACAAGCTGGGTCTGGGTCGTAGAGACGGTGTCTGCCGCTCCAAGGTTGCCACATAATCGAAGCTGCAGAGAGCCTATTTTGTAATTTTACGCCTACAAAGTCTTTCTGCGGTCCCTCCTTCCAATTGTCCTCCACTGAGCACAACAATGCAGAACGTGTACCCATGTAACCTTTTTTAAACCAGCGTCGAGCCAACTTTGTGGTTTAAGGCCTACTTGTAGTGTCTAGCTGCGCCACTCAATACAGCTGTCCTCTTTACAAAAAATGACCTACAATTATCTGGTTTTCAGCCTATCGGAATTTTAAAACTGCAGTGGGCCTACTAGTTGGGTTGGGGCCTTCTATCTGTGTCTGCCGCTCCTTGCTGTTCTCCTACAGTGAACAAAGCTGTGCCGCCTGTTTACTACTCTTGCCAATTTTGAACTGCATTTAGACTACTTACAGATTTGGGCCTACTCTCTGTGTCAGCCTCTCATTCCAGTTGTCCTCCACTGAACAAAACAATGCCCCCTGGTTAGTCCTGTTACCAATTTTGAACTGCATTTAGCCCACTTTATTCTTTGGGCCTATATCTGTGTTTCCTCCTCATCCTGCCCATTGCCCAGCCAGTGATAGATGAGTCTGCTGGTACATTGACCCATAACGCAACATTCCCCGTGCACGCTACACTGCAAGATTGTGACCCTGCTGAAAGTCAGGTCCCCCTTCCCGCATACCACCTTACACGGGGACAAAGAGGAAGGTGCAGATGAAGGTGCAGGTTCCTTCATCAGGTGGGGGGAGGAATACTCGTTGCTGGCGACGTCACTGGCACAGGGCCCCTCATAGTACGCAAAAGTGTTGCTGCCGGTGGGAGGCGCCCCCGCCGTGCAAATACACCGCTGTACTTTGAGGGGCCCTGTGCCAGTGCCAATGCCAACGAGTGGGCCCCCCCTGCTTGCTCAGGATCACAGCCCTTGCAAAGTTGAAATACTTACCTCTCCCTGCTCCACTGCCGTGACGTGGTCCAGATTTACTGGGCCCACTAATTACTTGAACCAGCCCTACCCCCCACAACTTTAGCCAAATGACCCCCAATTTCAAATGCCTTCCAATTATTATAAGTTAAATTATGATTGACAAGCTTCTGTAACAAGAATGGATGTTTTTGCCATTAAAATGGGCAGTGTAGGTGTTTTCCTGGCCTCCACTCACTGCCAACTATGCTCCCCCATTGACTTGCATTGGATTTCGTGTTTCGGTCGATCCCCGACTTTTCGCGATAATCGGCCGATACCACTCGACTCGACTTTTAAGATAGTCGGGTTTCGCGAAACACGGCTCGACTCTAAAAAGGTCAAGGACGCTCAACCCTAATCAGAACTTCTTTGCGACAAAACAGCCCCTGCTCCAATCTCAGAAGCATCAACCTCGACCTGAAACGGGAGCGAAACATCTGGCTGGCACAACACAGGTCTTTAGAAATACCCTGGTTTAGGGAAAGAGGGGAAAAAAAAAAAAAGAGACAAGTGCGGCGCTTCCTCTGAGCGTAATACGTTTTTACCAACAAGTTAAAAACATTTCTTTTATTTGTAGTTATGCTCACCTTCTATCGGTAAGAAATGCACGTTGAGATTCTCAAGGAATCAATTCTTTAGGCAACTCTTCTTCGTATGTTGTATAATCCAATAAGGTGTGCAGCTCACTTTGGAGAACTATGTGTTGATCCTGCTTCAGATCCACATAGGTGGCAATTTCAAAGAGAAAAAAAAAAAAAAAAACTAAAAAAAAAACTCCAAGTAAATGTGGCGCTAAGCACCTACGGATTTTTTGAATTCATCCACTTCAAGTGAAAAATGTTAAAAAATTCATTTATTTTCTCAAAATAAAATATATTTGTAAATTTTTTTAAAAAACAGTACAACGCGTTTCGGCTGCTATTTTTACAGTGCAGCCTTCATCAGGTAGTAAAAAAAACAAAAAGAACAAACAATACAATAAGCACTATAAAATGAACTTGAAGTGGATGAATTCAAAAAATCCGTAGGTGCTTAGCGCCACATTTACTTGGAGTTTGTTTTTTTTTTTTTTTTTTTTCTCTTTGAAATTGGCACAACACAGGGGCAGAAGAAAAACGACGCTTCAACTCCTGAAAAGACTCTACAGCCAGAGGACCAATTGACCACATCAGCACCTTTCTTTCTTTAGCGATGAAGCGACGGTAAAAATTAGCAAAGCCCAGGAACTTCTGCAGGCTCTTCACAGATGTCGGCTGAGTCCAAGCATAAATGGCCTGAACTTTAACAGGGTCCATCTCGATAGTAGAAGGGGAAAAAAATGAAACCCAAAAATGAAACCTTCTGAACTCCAAAGAGACACTTTGACCCCTTCACAAACAAGGAATTCGCACGAAGGACCTGGAACACCATTCTGACCTGCTTCACATGAGACTCCCAGTCATCCGAAAAGACCAAAATGTCATCCAAATATACAATCATGAATCTATCCAGGTACTCTCGGAAGATGTCATGCATAATGGACTGAAACACATATGGAGCATTAGAAAGCCCGAATGGCATAACCAGGTACTCAAAATGGCCCTCGGGCGTATTAAATGCTGTTTTCCATTCATCGCCCTGTTTAATTCACACAAGATTATACGCCCCTCGAAGATCTATCTTGGTGAACCAACTAGCCCCCTTAATCCGAGCAAACAAATCAGACAACAGCGGCAAAGGATACTGAAATTTGACTGTGATCTTATTAAGAAGGCGGTAATCAATACAAGGTCTCAAAGAGCCATCCTTCTTGGCCACAAAAAAGAACCCTGCTCCCAATGGTGACGACGACGGGAGAATATGACCCTTCTCCAAGTATTCCTTTACATAACTCCGCATAGCAGCGTGCTTTGGCATAGATAGATTAAACAGACGGCCCTTAGGAAACTTACTACCAGGAATCAAATTAATAGCACAATCGCAATCCCTATGAGGAGGTAGGGCACCGGACTTGGGCTCTTCAAATACATCCCGGTAATCTGATAAAAACTCAGGGACTTCAGAAGGAGTGGAAGGCGAAATTGACAACAATGGAACATCACCATGTACCCCCTGACAACCCCAGCCGGACACAGACATAGATTTCCAATCCAACACTAGATTATGGACCTGTAGCCATGGCAACCCCAAAACGACTACATCATGCAGATTATGCAACACCAAAAAGCGAATATCCTCCTGATGTGCAGGAGCCATGCACATGGTCAATTGAGTCCAGTACTGAGGCTTATTCTTGGCCAAAGGCGTAGCATCAATTCCTCTCAATGGAATAGGATACTGCAAGGGCTCCAAGAAAAAAACCACAGCGCCTGGCAAACTCCAAGTCCATCAAATTCAGGGCAACGCCTGAATCCACAAATGCCATAACAGAATAGGACGACAGAGAGCAAATCAGAGTAACGGACAAAAGAAATTTAGACTGTACCGTACCAATGGTGGCAGACCTAGCGAACCGCTTAGTGCGCTTAGGACAATCGGAGATAGCATGAGTGGATTCACCACAGTAAAAACACAGCCCATTCCGATGTCTGTGTTCTTGCCGTTCAGCTCTGGTCAAAGTCCTATCACACTGCATAGGCTCAGGCCTATGCTCAGAGAATACCGCCAGATGGTGCACAGCTTTGCGCTCATGCAAGTGCCGATCGATCTGAATGGCCAAGGACATAGACTCATTCAGACCAGCAGGCGTGGGAAATCCCACCATGACATTCTTAAGGGCTTCAGAAAGACCCTTCCTGAAAATTGCCGCCAGGGCACATTCATTCCACTGAGTAAGCACAGACCACTTTCTATACTTCTGACAGTACACCTCCGCTTCATCCTGACCCTGATACAAAGCCAGCAAGATTTTCTCTGCCTGATCCACTGAATTTGGTTCATCATAAAGCAATCCAAGCACCAGAAAAAACGCATCAACATCACGCAATGCAGGATCTCCTGGCGCAAGGGAAAATGCCCAGTCTTGAGGGTCATGATTTTTACTTGTTGAACGGGGTCACCAGAGGAGCGGGGTTTCAAAGCTAGAAACAGTTTACAATTATTTTTGAAATTCAGAAATTTAGATCTATACCAAGAAAATAAATCAGGAATAGGAATTCTAGGCTCTAACATAGGATTCTGAACCACAAAATCTTGAATGTTTTGTACCCTTGCAGTGAGATGATCCACACAAGAGGACAGACCTTGAATGTCCATATCTACACCTGTGTCCTGAACCACCCAAAGGTTTAGGGGAAAAGAAAGACAAAACACAGTGCAAAAAAAATGGTCTCAGAACTTCTCTTATCCCTCTATTGAGATGCATTAATACTTTGGGCCTGCTGTACTGTTATGACCTGGTGGTTAGGAGCACCCGGCACGACCTGATGGTTAAACTCACACAGGACAAGCTCTGGGATGTGGGAGCTCTGCTGACCGCAAGCTCTAATCCTATCACAACAACTAAAAATAGCCGTGGAGCGTTCCTGACTCTCCCTAGACGCCTCTTCACAGCACTAAGAGCTAGCTAGCCCTAGAGATAGAAAATAAAGCCTACCTTGCCTCAGAGAAATTCCCCAAAGGAAAAGGCAGCCCCCCACATATATTGACTGTCTAGAATATCGGGCCTCACTTTGCTGAATCTATTTCATCCCTACGTTTGTCTTTTCATCTTACTCACAGTCATTATATGTGGGGGGCTGCCTTTTGCTTTGGGGTATTTCTCTGAGGCAAGGTAGGCTTATTTTTCTATCTTCAGGCTAGTTAGTTTCTCAGGCTGTGCCGAGTTGCATAGGGAGCGTTAGGCGCAATCCACAGCTGCCTCTAGTTGTGTTTGGAGAGGATCAGGAATTGCGGTCTACAGAGTTTCCACGTCTCAGAGCTCGTTCTATTATTTTGGGTTATTGTCAGATCACTGTATGTGCTCTGATCGCTATGTACATTGTGTTACTGAATTGCCTATCATAACACCGTAGCCAAGGTATTCCCAACAGGACTTCATCAATTCCCTCTGGAATGACGAGCAGAGAAATAATCTCCTGATAAGAGGGCGACATGGACAGAGTAAAAGGGATGGTCTGGTGAGTTATCTGTGAGGGCAGAGTCGACCCATTCACCACTCGTACCGTTACAGGTTGAGCTAGGATAACCAGAGGTATTGCGTGGCGTTGGGCGAAGGCAGAAGACATAAAATTGCCCTCCGCCCCAGAATCCACACAGAGCTCTACCGAGTGGGAGAATGAGCCTATAGTAATTGTCCCCTTAAAGGACAATTTAGAGGCAAACGTCGCCGTGTCTAGTGTACCTCCACCTACGACCACTAGACGCTGACGTTTCCTCGACCGCTGAGGACATCTGGTGGCTAAATGTCCAGACTGCTGGCAAACATGACAGACCCTGAGTGCACAAGCGGTCCGGGACTTAGGTCCCGCTTGTGACACTTCCCTGGCCTCATGTGACTCATCAGGACCGGAGATTCCAGAGGTTTGGCGAAAGTAGGAGCCAGCCGAAACCTCTGCCTACACTGGGCTCGCTCTAACCTCCGCTCGTTAAAACGGAGGTCAATTCGAGTGGAGACTGTTATTAACTCCTCCAGTGTGGCAGGAATCTCCCTAGTGGCCAGAGCGTCCTTTACATTGTCAGCCAAGCCCCTCCAAAATATGAGGATAAGAGCTTTATCCGACCATTCCAGCTCAGATGCTAAAGTGCGGAATTGGACGGCAAAATGACTGACCAAGGACTCACCCTGAGTTAATGCCAGCAGTTGGAGCGCAGTGTCATGGGTGACTTGAGGTCCTAAAAAGACCTGTTTTAAAGTGCTCAAAAACAGAGGAGCACTCTGCACCACATGATCGCCACGCTCCCACAGCGGCGCAGCCCATTCCAACGCCCTGTCCGACAATAGAGACACAATAAATCCCACCTTAGCCCGCTCTGTGGGGAAACGTGCAGCCAGAAGCTCGAGATGAATAGAGCACTGACTCACGAATCCCCTACAAAATTTGCTATTACCAGAAAATTTTTCTGGCAGCGGGAGGCGAGAAAATGTCGGAACAGGGGTGGCAATGGACAAAGTTGCTGCAGCCACGCTGGCAGCCTGTACAGCAACTGCAGTAACATCCACAGCTGAGGTTGAGCTCTCGAGAGCCGCCAACCTACCCTCCAGCTGCTGTATATACCGCAGGGATTGCTGTTTGTCCGTCATCACTAGCCAGACCCTGGCGCTAGTGTAATGTTAGGGCTAGCGGAACGCACCAAATAATAAGACTGATAGTGTACGGTGCGTTCGTAGCCCGGGGTCCACCGTGCAGAGATGGAACCTGCTGCTGAGTAATGACAAACTATATGGCGGTACTCATAAGTATACTCGCGTGGGTTATCTTCACCCAACGTGAAGGAAGCGATCCTGTTGCGTCACAGGATCGCGGTACCGCACATAGAAGGCGAGCAAGCAGTCAGCGAACTTAACCCCAAGTAGGATTGAAGTCCGATTAGACCACTTGCTGACACAACACCGCAACAGGGTGTGTTAGGCAACTCTTATAATTAGAGCAACGAAGTGCGAACTGTGCCGTGCTGGCAGGCACCACTAAGCACCCAGACGTGGGTCAGGAAGTGCACTACTGGCGCGTGGCGCCGCACTGGCGGTCACAGCAATAGACGCTGATACGTGTGTGACACGTTGAGTGATTTGTCGGGCGCTAGATAGCAGCCATACTCCATACGCGAACAGTCATACAATAGGGTAGGGGTATTTAATGAACGACTTGCACTCACAACAAACACACATATTCAATTGTACACTACCGCATGGACGTGCGGTCATGCACAGTTTATATAATTGCAGGACAGGAAGTGGCCACAGAAACTTTGCCCTTCCAAGACCTTCCAAGAGGACCAATGGAATGCGCTGCAGAGCCAGAGCACATGACCCTCGATCTCCAACGGGAGATCTTGCTCTGGGCATGCTCAGTGTGCGCAAACAAGGACTTAGTCCCAGGGAATTCCGCTCGCCGCTGACCAGCACTGACTTTAATGGCAGGAGCTGAAGAAGCAGCAGTAACTCTCTGTACAGAGTGAGAGCGAGCAAGACACTGGGAGCGACGTCCCTGCTGAGCAGACTCCACTGCGGCTGGAGGAGAATGGGAGACCGCAGCGGAGACGGATCGAGATTCCCCCTGTGCAGCAGAGGAAACTCGACTCCTAACACACAATCGCTCCAACATATGTAACGTGGAATTCCACCTGGTGGGGAGGTCACATATGATGCGATGATCCGGAAGACGGAATCGGCACTGCAGAGTTGCAATGCGCGATCTGGCCATGCTGGAACGCCACAAGTGAGCACACTCAAGGTGGACCTTGTGCAGCAGTGCATCAAGATCCGGATAGTCCCTCAAAAAACTCTGCACAACCAAATTGAGCACATGTGCCAGACATGGGATGTGAGTGAGATTGCCAAGGGCCAGAGTTACCACCAGATTTCGGCCATTGTCACACACTACCATGCCTGTCTGGAAATTCACTGGCGCAAACCACTTGTCGCTCTCAGAATTGATGGCATTCCTGAGCTCCTGCGCTGTGGCTTCGATTCCCCAATGAAATGAATTTAAGTACGGCCTGTTGACGTTTGGCCACAGCTGTGCTCATATCAGTTGTAACAGGTAAGCATTCACGGGTCAAGGTGGAGGTAGACCGTGATGGCTCCTGCAGCGATGATTCTGAGGAACTGGAGTATGAGGAGTCAATGTGCACAGGCTGGATTCCTGCAATCCTTGGCGTTGGCAGTACACGTACAGCGCCACTCACCATGTCTGTACCCGGCTCCACAACATTGACCCAATGGGCAGTGAGGGAAAGGTATCGTCCCTGTCCATGGTGACTGGTCCACGCATCGGTGGTGAGGTGGACCTTGCTACTAACGGCGTTTAGTAGCGCATGTTTGATGTTTGCCTCCACATGCTTTTGCAGGGCAGGGACAGCTTGCCTGCTGATATAAAAGCAGCTGGGCACATTGTATTGTGGGACTGCCAATGCCATCAAGTTATGGAAGCTGTCAGTCTCCACCAGCCTGAATGAGAGCATTTCCAGTGACAGAAGATTGGCAATGCCTGCATTCAGAGCCTGTGCTCGTGGGTGGTTTGCCGAGAATGGCCGCCTTTTCTCCCATACCTGTTTGTTGTGAATTCTGCTTTTGGGCTCCCTCCGGTGGTTGTAGGTGGTAATGCAGTTGTCTCTGGGCTGCAGTCCTGGACAGGTGTATCTACTGATTGCAGTTCTGACTGGAGTATTTAGGTTTGCAGGACTCTTTAGTCCTTGCCAGTTGTCAATGTTTCTTGGGAAGGATTTGATCTCTGTCTGGCTTCTCCTGCTTAGCTGCCAATTCAGCAAAGATAAGTGTCTGTTTCTTTTTCTATGGCACACAAGCTGTGTGCTTGTTTTTGATTGTATTGCTGCTCTGAGTTTAGTAGTCTCTGGAGTTGCAGATATTCGTTCCACGTGTTTAGTTAGATGGAGGAATTTTTGTATAATCTGCTGTGGATATTTTTGGAAGGGTTTTAATACTGACCTCACAGAACTCTGTCCTATCCTTTCCTATTTTAGCTAGAGTGGCCTCTTGTGCTAAATCCTGTTTTCTGACTGTGTGTGTCTTTCCTCTCCTACTCACAGCCAATATTTGTGGGGGGTTAACTATCCTTTGGGGTTCTGCTCTGAGGCAAGATAGTATTCCTATTTCCATCTTTAGGGGTATTTAGTCCTCCGGCTGTGACGAGGTGTCTAGGGCATGTTAGGTACACCCCACAGCTACTTCTAGTTGCGGTGTTAAGATCAGGATTTGCGGTCAGTATAGTTACCACCTACTCCAGTGAAAGTTTTCATGCTGCTCCAAGGTCACCGGATCATAACACCTGTGCTACTGATGGCTGTAGACTGGGCAGGGAGTGTGAGGATGACTGGGAACATGGTGCTGTGGGTGGAATTACACTGGGTCTCTGGACAACAGTGCCAGAGGTTCTTCCATGGCGATCCTGTGAGGATGCCGAACTAGCAGTGTGTGAGCTGGAGGAAGAGGCAACAACACGAGCTGAAGAGGTGGTAGTTGCCGCTGTAGGTTGGCCTAGGTCTTCAGTGTGTTTTTGTAACTCCACCGCGTGCTTGGTCCGCACATGTTTCCACATGTTTGAGGTATTGAGGTTGCTGACATTTCTACCTCATTTGATTTTCTGACTACACAGCTTGCATTTGACAAAGCAAATGTCATCTGCAACTGTGTCAAAAAAGGACCAGGCACTGCAAGTCTTGGGAGCGCCCGCTTTGGATTTTGGAAGAGGCATGCTCCTAATGGGTGCCGAAGTGGAGGCTCCAGGCGCCGCAGTCTTCCCCCTCCCTCTCCCAGCCGTTCGGGGAATCTCTTCCTCAGAGCTGCTCCCACCACCTTCCTGTTCTTTACACCATGATGGGTCGAGGACCTCATCATCTACGCTACCCTCTGCCACCAACTGCTTCTCCTGGGTAGTCTCGGCAGCACAGTACGCACCAGAAACTGGCACCTGGGTCTCCTCATCTGATGCGTACTGAGAAGTTGTAACCGGAGGCACTGTCCCACCCGCCTCTTCTGATTCAGAGAGACAAAGCTGTTGGGCATCACTGCATACAGCCTCTTCTTCTGATTCTGTAATGCTGCTTGGCTGGCCCCTGTTTCCAAGACAAGAGATTCAGAGAACAGAAGTAGAGATGGCTCCTGTCCTGGGCTCTCTGACTGCCTGGGCAATTTGGCAGGTGATGAAGAGACAGATGGTTGCTCTTCAGTGCTCTGTGCCTGAGAGGATGTGGCACTAATTGAAGTCGATGCGTTAGCTGCCATCCATCCGACAATGGCTTCAATTTGATTGTCCCGCAGCAGCGGGGTACGGCGAGCTCCGACAAAGCTGCGCATGAAGGTCTGCTCCCTGCTGAAACTGGGGGATGATGAGTTACAAGTGCCCACAGCTGGCACCGAATCACCATGTCCTCTCCATGCTCCACGCCCACGCCCACGTGCCTTACTCCCTGCCTTCTTCATCGTGATAGACTGAGTGATAAAGATAGGCAGAAAAGTACTAACGGCCTAGTGTGCTTGTTCCTGAACAGCTGCTAACAGGTATAAGAAACACTTATTTTATGGACTGTGGACTAGACTTTATTATGCGCTTATGTGGCCTACACAACAGTAAAGTGGAGTGTTTGGTGAACTTTGGGTTTGTTTTGCACAACAGACACTACAGAGTGAGTGCAGTACTCACACACAGGCCGTGCAAACAGCCGTGAATGGTGCTGCAAGGCAAAGAAAAGCTCCTCTATCTAATCCTATATAGTGTTTTTCCACAATCTAGCGTGATACGTATGGAAAGACACTAATAGGATATTATTGAAAAAAGGTGCAGCTGGCTACACTAATTGTAAAAAAGGACTATGGATTTAGCAGTATGAGGCAGTGACGCACTCTGAGCTGAACACAACCGGCTGTGGCTGCGGACAGACTACAGAGTGAGCTGCACCCACACAGACCGCGCAGACAGCCGCAAACAGCGCTGCAAGGCCACACAAAGCTCCTCTATCTAATCCTATATAGTGATTTTCCACAATCTAGCAGGATACAAATGGAAAGCCACTAATATAGGATATATTTGAAAAAATGTGCAGCAGGCTGCACTAATTGCAAAAAAGGACTATGGATTTAGCAGTATGAGGCAGTGACGCACTCTGAGCTGACCACAACCGGCTGTGGCTATGGACAGACAGCAGAGTGAGCTGCACTCACACACACAGACCTTGCAGACAGCTGTGAACAGCGCTGCAAGGCAAAAGCAAGGTGAACACACAGCGGTTGCTAATTTACCCTGGATTAAGCACAATTAACCCTTATCCGGCTGAATAGGTACAATTGTAACTATTCCGTTTTAAAATTGCAATAACTTTTTTTTGAAAAGACGTAGAGGGCTGAAATTTCGTGACATCTCTACATTTTTGGTCCAGAATATATTGGCCAAATTTCAATAAAATATCTCCACCCGCTTCCGAGATAAGGGGTCGAGATCTTTTTGCATCCATAACAAGCTGCATAGGTACAAATGTACCTCATATATTTTGAATGAAGATAATGCAAGGGAAAAAGCATAAATTTTTTTTTAATGATAATGCTATTTAACTATTATAAACAAGTAAAAAACTGTTCATTTACATTATAAAAGAAAATGTAAGAAACTTTTTTTTATTGATTTTCTTTGCAAGTAATGCATGTTGGCTTTGCTACAGAGTGTTCATCGCAAATGGGTTTCACACAAACCACACAAGACTTTCTAGTCTTGCGTTGTTTTCGCCTCAGGTCTTTGCAGACATAGCAACTACCAACAACAGGGGAGGGTCCACGACTACCATGAGGTATTTTGGGGCCAGCTGCTGGCTGCGATGCTACCACAATGCATCGTCCAAGCACCATTTCTACTGCACCTCGAAGAAAATGGTTTCTCATTATCATTTTGTTTGTACTACGATCTTCAATTGCAATCATACACAGCTGATTTGCGAGATCTTTCAGGAACTTTCTTCGTTGATCCTTTGCCCTGAAGCTTGGATTGTGTTCTCTGTAGATGATGTAGGATGCTAACCCACTGACATCAATCATATTGTAGAAAAATGCCAAAGTCCAACGTGATGTTCGTCGTTTCACAGTGTACTCTCCCAACATTTTATCCATAACATCAACGCCACCTTTTGTTATGTTGTAGTATTTTATTATCTCTGGCTTGGCTGCTAGTGTCTCTTCAACTTCTCCCGTCATGTGCATAGATGATAGAAGCACGACTGATTTGTTCTTCTTTGGTACATATGAACAGACTGTTGCATCATGATTGTAGGCAAAATTTGTCGAGTATACAGGCCTTTCTTTGGCAGGCTGCATGTTGTTAGGTAGGAACCTTTTGTTTTTTCTCACTGTACCAACTAGTGTCATGTTCCAGGAGTTCAATACCTTAGCTAGTTCCATGGTTGTAAAGAAGTTATCGGTGGTGACATTTCTTCCAGAGCCTTTATACGAGCTCACTAGGTCCAATACTGTTCGTTCTCCAATGTTTACTTGTCGAGGACCATCAGTTGGTTTCCCAGTGTAGAGCTGACCTTGTAAAGGGTAGGCATTTGATGAGTCACAAGCCCAGAAAATCTTTATGCCATATTTAGCTGGTTTTGAAGGTATATACTGGGTAAATTTAGTATGACCTCTAAATGGAAATAATTGCTCGTCGACGGTGATACAATGATATGGCTTGTAGGCTCTCTCCAGATTACTGTTCAGCATTGTCCAGATGTCCCGTATTGGTGCAGCTTTATCTGTTTGCACACGTTCTGCACGTGTATTTTCGTTGTCAAACCTGATAAATCTGAGTATCATCTTGAAGCGGTCACGAGACATGGCTGCACGTATAAGAGGCAGAGCAGCAACATTCCACATTTCCTCCAGATTCTCTTTGTTGGCTCTGTGCACACCAGCAGCAATCAGTATGCCCAAAAATGCATGAAGTTCAGTTTCAGTAAATTGCTTGAATGTTTTTTGTGGTGGCCGTTTGGAAGAATCAGGAAAACGTTGTACCAGTTCGTTGTTGTAAGCATCACAAACTCTCTTGGCCTTTCGATTCGTTTCCCGTAATATGATGTCACACATCTCGGGAGTCATGATGGACTTGAATAGCTCTTTTGCTGTATATAGGTTGCTGATTGCTGCAGGGCCACCTCTTTGTCGTAGGACATTACGAGATTTTGTTTGTGCATTTGGCAGTGGATTACTGCACCATTGAGTTTCATCCTTAGCAGTCCAAGTGTCGCCTGCACTTTGAGGCACAGAATCATCCTCAACACTTTCGTCTGATTCGTATTCATTTTCATGCTCTATGACCATTTCTTGTTCAATGTCTGAATCTTCTTCAGTAACATCCACTTGTGGTACATAGTTTTCATCATCAGATGGAACATATGGTTCATCCTCATGCTCAGAATCAGATTCTTCTAGCATTCGCATTATTTCGTCAGACGTAAATCTGTAAATATGAAAAAATGTAAAATAAATAATTTTCCGAAATACTACATTATTGGCTTTTCACAAAATTATACTAACCTGCAAACACGTTTTCTTGGATTATGGCGGAAACTAGATCCAGCATTACTATCACTCATGATGACTTGCTAGATGAATTTTGGCTTCGTATTTTGTGCTGAATATAAATAAAACATCGTAAAACAATATGTAGATACTAATTATTATCCATTTTTCGTATTAAAAATTATACCTATAGTGATAAGTTTCATACAAAATATATGTAAGCCAAGTCCAGGCTGAAAGACAATTTGACTGTTCTGTCCCCACATAATGAGAATAAAGGTATAACTGGCTGTTAGATGCTGTGAGACTTTCCTACCTTCGTTTCCAAGAAATTGAAGACTTCACAAGCCTAGAAATGTGTGCTCACAGCAATGAGATGAACAGCAAAATGGCTAATGAGAGGAGGGAGGCAGGAAGACAAGTAGAAGCCACTCCCAGTTTGAATTAACTTAATTGACAGCAACATAAGTGACCAGTAACAACACTGAACAATAGATATCAGCATAACATTTGTAGCTGAATGAACTTTAGTTTCTGAAACCAAGTAAAGTCTTCCCACAGTGGAGGTATATGTGAAGGTACAATTGTACCTATGCAGCCTGTTAAGGTTGTAAAATTATGCAGCCTGACAAGGGTTAAGCAAATCGCAATCTCTAAGCTGGCCCTCAGTCAGAACACAGCGTCCTGTCCCTAACTGAATTCATAGCAGAGTGAGCGCAAAATGGCGGCGGGGACTTTTAAAGGGTGTCATGACATAATTTCAGCAGCCAATCACAGCCATGCCAGTAGTTACATGCCCACCATGCAGAACAGGATGCGCCCACACTTCAAATCATTCCTCATTGGCTGATTCATAAAAACCTGGGAGTTTGCATGATGGGAATTTCCGATTACGGTTTCCGATACACTGAAAGTATTGGAACTCGGTATCGGAATTCCGATACCGCGAATATCGGCCGATACCCGATACTTGCGGTATCGGAATGCTCAACACTAGTGATGGTACAAAAGTCTTGCCCGGGGGCACAGGCTCTAGCGAGACCGGGGCCACAATTCTCAGGCTCTCAGTGGGGACAATAAGCCAAGGCTACTCTTCTTCCTCCATAGAGGACACAATGGAGAGAAAATGGAGAGTGAAATAGAACCAGGAGAAGAACAGGGACCATCTGGCCTAGTGAGAAATTAGCTGCTGGGCTGTCTGTAAGTGTACCAGATTTTTGTGGTCAGTAAAAACTTGGAAGGGAAAGTGAGCCCCCTCCAGAAGATGTCTCCACTCAGAGAAAGCCAATTTCATGGCTAGCAACTCCCTGTCCCCGATAGAATAATTCCTCTCCACTGGTGTGAAGGTCTTGTGAAAGAAGAAGCAAGGATGCTTCCAACCTTGAGCATCCTTTTGGAAGAGTACTGTTCCAGCAACAACGGATGAGGCATCCACCTCCATTATAAATGGCTTATCAAGAAGGGGACAGCTAGCAAAATGAGATTTAATTGAGAAAAAGGCCTTGGAGACCTCCTTCGACCACAATTTGGGATTTGCTCCCTTCTTGATGATGGCTACCAAGGGAGCTACTAAAGTTGAGAAATGCGAAATGAACTGGCGATAGTAGCTAATGAACCCCATAAATCGTTGCACCGCTTTGAGAGAGTGGGGTTCTTGCCAGTCCATCACAGCCTGAAGGTTGGCAGGATCCATAGTGTTGTGAATTCCGCTCTTGGGCTCCCTCCGGTGGTTGTAAGTGGCACTTTTGTGAGTTCTGCTCTTGGGCTCCCTCTTGTAGTTTCTAGTGGTATGGCTGCTCCTTGGAGTTAGCTGTCATCAGCTGCCTCCACTTATCGTCTCTTCTGCTCCGCTATTTAAGTCTGGCTCTTTCTTCAGCCTGTGCCACTTGTCAATGTTTCCTGGCTGGATTCACATCTCTGCTTGGATTCTCCTGGTTTCCTGACCAGTTCTGCAAAGAAAAATTCTGGCTTTGCTCATTTCAGTCCACATGTTGTGGACTTATTGTTCTGTGCATTCTATATTTGTCCAGCTTGTCAGTATGGATTATTTCTGTTACCTGGAAGCTCTGGGAAGCAGATTTACCCTCCACACCTTTAGTCAGGTGTGGAGATTTTGTAAACTCTGTGTGGATTGTTTTGTAGTTTTTATACTGACCGCACAGTATCCTTTCCTGTCCTATCTATCAAGCTAGACTGGCCTGCTATGCTAAAATCTGATTTCATTTCTGCATATGTTATTTTCCCCTCCTCTCACCGTCAATATTTGTGGGGGGCTATCTTTCCTTTGGGGATTTTCTCTGAGGCAAGATAGGTTTCCTGTTTCCATCTTTAGGGGAAGTTAGATCTTAGGCTGTGCCGAGGGGTCTAGGGAGCGTCAGGTACCCCCCACGGCTATTTTAGTTGCGCTGCTAGGTTCAGGGTTTGCGGTCAGTACAGATACCACCTCCTTCAGAGCTTGTCTCATGTTGTTCCTAAACCACCAGATCATAACACCATAGTCAACACCTGAGCAGAGGTGATATAACCAAGGAAAGGCAAGGACTCCTGCTCAAACACACATTTCTCCAACTTAGCATAGAGGAAGTTTTCCCGTAAGAGGTCGAAGACTTTGCAAACATCACTCCGGTGAGAGTCAATATCTGGAGAGTAGATGAGCATATCATCCAGATAGACTCTGACCGAGGTGGAGAGCATATCCTGGAAGATATAATTTACAAAGTCTTGGAAAACAGCTGGGGCATTACAGAGGCCGAAGGGCATCACCAGATATTCATAGAGCCCATCCTTGGTGTTAAATGCTGTCTTCCATTCATCCCCCTCACAGGTGCAAATCAGGTTATAAGCACCCCGCAGATCTAATTTGGTGAATACCCTTGCTCTCCGTAGCCTATCGAAGAGCTCAGATATCAGGGGCAAAAGGTACTTATTCTTAGCGGTGAAGGTGTTAAGACCCCTGTAATCTATGTATGGACGAAGTTCTCCATTCTTCTTCTGCACGAAAAAGAGCCCCGACACTGACTTCCTAATGAACCCTCTAGCCAAATTCTCCTGAATATATTGAGTCATAGCCTCCGTCTCCGGGAGGGAGAGAGGATAGACCTGACGCCGGGGAGGCTCTGCTCCAGGCATGAGATGAATAGGACAGTCATAGGGATGGTGAAGCGGAAGGGTCTCCGCAGCCTTCTTGGAGAACACGTCCGCATAGGACCAATAGCTCGACTGTAAGTGTGGACGAGCCTAAGGTGATTGTCCCATTAAAGGACAGCTTGGAGGAAAATACCGCTGTGTCTAGTGAACCTCCTCCTATGGTTAATAGACGCTACCGTTTCCCGACCGCTGAGGACATTTATTGGCATAATGTCCCATCTGCTAGCAGTTATTACAGACCACGGGTACTCGCGCGGCCCGGGACTTAGGTCCCGCTCGAGAAACCTCCATGGCTTCATGGTAGTCGGACGCCTAAATGGGAGATTCTAGATGACTGCCAAAGGTAGGAGCTAACAGGAACCTCTGCCTACATTGGGTCCGCTTCAACCTCCGCTCGTTAAAAGGGAGGTCGATGCAGGTAGATAAAGTTATGAGGTCCTCCAGTGTGGCGGGAATCTCCCTGGTGGCAGAGGCATCCTTTACATGGTCAGCCAGTCCCTTCCAGTACACAGGAATAAGGACTTTATCCAGCCACTCCATCTCTGACGCCAAAGTCAGGAAGTGGATGGCAAATTGGCTGACCATGGACAAACCCTTTGTCAATGCCAGCAGTTGGAGCGCCATATCGTGGGTAACACGAGGTCCCAAAAACACCTGTCTCAGAGAGTCCAGGAAGTGAGGAGCACTCTGTACACACGATCATCACGCTCCCACAGCAGTGTTGCCCACTCCAACGCCCTGCCCGACAGAAGGGATATAATAAATCCCACTTTAGCCCATTCCATAGGAAAACGTGCAGCCGAAGCTCTAGATGTATGGTGCACTGGCTCATGAATCCACGACAGAGCTTACTATCACCAGCAAACTTGTCTGGAAGTGGGAGTCGGGATAAAGTCGGAGCAGGGGTGGCAGAGGATAAACTGGCTGCAGCTACGCTAGCAGCCTGTACAGCGACTGCGGTGACATCCAAAGCCGAGTTTGTGCGCTCAATAGCCGCCAACCTACCCTCCAGCTGTTGGATGTACCACTGTAGATGCTGATCGTCCACCATTTTCTTGCCAGACCCTGGTGCTAGTATTCTGTTACAGCTGGCGGAACACACCGAGTAATGATATGAAATGTTATTGGTGCGTTCACAGCCCAGGGTCCACCGTGCAGGAGAGAAGCCTGCTGCAAGAGGAATGGCGGCCCTATATGGCGGTATAATGTCAAATTAGACACAAGTTCGGTCACTCGGTCAGTATAGCACAACCCCTGTTGCTTCACAGGGTCGTGGAATAATAAGTGGGACTAAAGACCCTAACCAGGGTTGTGCCTGCTCTGGAACTCTTCTCTGCTAACCGCACACATGAAGGAACCAGATGCTAGGCCAAGCGACAAATTGCCCCCACTGACGCTAGCTGCCTGCCTAAAAGAATCCCCACGGCTAACGGACACTCTCCACGTGTAGCCTGAGTGGCAGAGTATGAAAGCAACAAAATACAAATGATAATATTGCATGACCGTGCGGCCATGCAAACCTTTTATAGCTGCAGCAACTTCAGGACCTTCGTAGAGGACCAATGGGAGCTGCTACAGGACCTGAGCGTGTGACCCTTGACCTCCAATGAGAGGTCCTCCCTTGGGCATGCTCAGAAGGGAAAAAAGTAGGACTTAGTCCCAGAGATGTCTGTTCGCCGCAGACCAGTACTGGCTACAATGGCTGAGCCTAGAAGATAGGCAGTAACCAAGCGCAGAGTATCAGCCTGAGCCAGATGCTGGGACCGACGCCTCCACTGTGGCAGGAGGAGAATGGGAGACCGCAGCGGAGGTAGCTCGAGATTCCCCCTGTGGAGCGGTGGGAACTCGACACCTAACAACTGTTTACAGACCCTGTCACATGATCGTCGATATTCATGGAAAAAATAAATTAGATTTAAAATTGCTAGGTGTCGCCGCTGCACAGGGGGAATCTCGAACCATGTCTGCTGCGGTCTCCCATTCTCCTCCAGCCTCAGTGGAACGTACTCAGCAGAGATGTCGGTCCCAGAGTCTGCCTCAGCCTGATACTGTGCGAATGGTTACTGCTGCCTTTCCAGGCTCTGCCTTTGTAGCCAGCACTGGTCAACGGCGAGCAGGCTTTTCTCGGATTAAGTCCTGCTTTTCGCGCACTGAGCATGCCCACGGGAGGACCTCTCACTGGAGGTTGGGGGGTCACACGCTCAGGCCCCGTAGCAGCTCCTATTGGTCCACCAGGAAGGTCCTGAAGAGCTGCAACTATAAAAGGTTCGCACGGCCATGCGCTAGTATCAAATGTGTTAGGCTTATGCCAGTGGATACTATACAACTCTATACATATGTGGTATGAAGCTGTAGCTTTGGGACTGGACACTCAGGCAGGCAGCTAACGTCAGTGGGGGCAATTAGCCTTGGCTTAGCATCTGGTTCCTTCATGTGTGCGGTTAGCACAGAAGAGTTCCAGAGCAAGCACAACCCTAGTTAGGGTAATAAGTGTACAGCGGGACTCTGTGAGGCAACAAAGATCGCTTCTAGTTCACACGGGGTGAAGCTTAACCCACGTGTGAGCTCAGTGGTTATCCGCCATTACTTTGCAGCAGATATCTCTGCATGGTGAACCCTGGGCTGCGAACGCACCTTGTAGCTACCTATCTATACTTGGTGTGTTCCGTTAGCCCTAACAGTATATTAGGGCCAGGGTCTGGCTAAGTAATGTCGGACAAACAGCAGCTGCAGGGTTACATCCAGCAGCTGGAGGGCAGGATGGCGGCTCTCGAGCATGCAATCTTAACTGTGGATGCTGCCGCAATAGCTGTTCATGCTCCTAGCGTGGCTGCAGCAACTTTATCCACTGCCACCCCTGTTTTGACCTTATCCCACCTCCCAGTGCCAGAAAAATACTCTGGTGACAGTAAATCATGTAGGGGTTTTATGAACAAGTGTGGTATTCACCTCGAGCTCCTGGCTGCATGTTTTCCAACAGAGCAGGCAAATGTGGGATTCATTATTTCTCTTCTGTCGGACAGGGCGTTGGAGTGCGCTACGCCGCTGTGGGAGTGTGAAGATCATGTGGTGCAGCGTGCTCCTCAGTTTTTGAGCACTCTAAAATAGGTCTTTTTAAGAACTCGAGTCACCCATGATACGGCGCTCCAACTGCTGGCATTGACTCCGGGATCCTCCATGGTCAGCCATTTTGCCATCCACTTCCGGACTTTAGCATCTGAGCTAGAGTGGCCGGATAAAGCCCTCATCCCGGTATTTTGGAGGGGGCTGGCTGACTATGTGAGGGATGCTTTGGCCACTAGGGAGATTCCCACCACACTGGAGGAGCTCATAGCAGTACCAACTCTCATCGACCTTCGTTTTAACAAGCAAAGGTTGGAGCGAGCCCAGTGTAGGCAGAGGTTTCAGCTGGCTCCCACCTTCGCCAAACCTCTGGAATCTCCGGTCCAGACATCCAAGTCACATGAGACCATGGAGGTGTGACAAGCAGGATCCAAGTCGCGGACCACTCATGCACTTAAGGTCTGTCATGTTTGCAACCAGTAAGGACACATTGCCTCCGGGTGTTCTCAGCGGTTGGGAAAACGTCAGTGTCTAGTGGTAGTTGGAGGAGGTACACTAGACACGGCGATGTTTTCCTCCAAATTGTCCTTCAAGGGGACAATTACCATAGGCCCATCCACTCTTATGGTAGAGCTTTGCGTGGACTCTGGGGCGAGGGCAATTTTATGTCATCTGCTTTCGCCCAACGACACGCAATACCCTGGTGATGCTCGCCATACCTGTGACCGCTCAAGTGGTAAATGGGTCGACACTACCCTCACAGATTACCCACCAAACCATTCCATTCACTATTTCCATGTCTCCATCTCATCAGGAGATTATTTCTCTATTAGTCATTCCCGAGGGAACTGATAAGGTCCTGTTGGGGATACCATGGCTATGCTACCACTCTCCTCATATAGAGTCTCAGGGAGAATTCTGGGATGGAGTAAATCCTATCCGTTATCTCTTCCAGAGACGGAGGCAATGTTGCGGTACATCTGAGAGAATCTGGCAAGAGGATTCATTAGGAAGTCAGTGTCACCTCCAAGGGCTGGGTTCTTCTTTGTGCAGAAGAAGAGTGGAGAACTATGTCTATGCATAGACTACAGGGGTCTTAACGCCATCACCATTAAGAATAAGTGCCCACTACCCCTGATATCTGAGCTCTTTGATAGGCTACAGGGAGCAAGATTATTTACTAAATTAGATCTTCGGGGTGCTTACAACCTGATTCGCATTCGTCAAGGGGATGAATGGAAGATGGCTTTTAACACCAGGGATAGGCACTATGAATATCTGGTGATGCTCTTCGGGCTCTGTAATGCCCCAGCTGTTTTCCAAGACTTTGTGAACGACATCTTCCGGGATATGCTCACCACCTTGATTTATCTGGATGATATTCTCATCTACTCTCCAGATATTGACTCCCACTGGAGAGATGTTTGCAAGTCTTCGACCTCTTACAGGCAAACTCCCTCTACGCCCTATTTGAAGTGTGTGTAGGAGTCCTAGTCCTTGCCTTTCCTTGGCTATATCATCTTTGCCCAGGGATTGGTCATGGATCCTGCCAAGCTACAGGCTGTGATGGACTGGCAGGAACCCCATTCTCTTAAAGCGGTGCAGCGCTTTATGGGGTTCATTAATTACTATCGCCAGTTCATTCCCCACTTCTCAACTTTGGAGCTCCCTTGGTTGCCTTTACCAAGAAAGGAGCAAATCCCAAATTGTGGTAGGAGGAGGTCTCCAAGGCCTTTCTCTCTATTGAGTCACACTTCGCTAGTGCTCCCATCCTACATCGCCCTGATGTAGATAAGCCGTTTATAATGGAGGTGGATGCCTCATCCGTTAGTGCTGGAGCAGTCCTTTTCCAAATGGATGCTCAAGGTTGGAAGCATCCTTGCTTCTTCTTTTCCAAGACCTTCTCACCAGCAGAGCAGAATTATTCCATCGGGTACAAGGAGTTGTTAGCCATGAAGTTGGCTTAGAGTGGAGACAACTACTGGAGGGGGCTCGCTTCCTCTTCCAAGTTTTTACGGTCCACAAAAATTTGGTGTACTTACAGACAGCCCAGCGGCTAAATTCACCCTCCATTTTCGCTCCGGGGAGAAGAACATTCGAGCCGGCGCTCTCTATTTCTCCATAGTGTCATCTGAGGAGGAGGAGCCTCAGCTTATTGTCCCTTCTGAGAGCCTGAGAACCGTGGCTCCGGTTTTGCTAGAGTCTGTGCCCCCAGGCAAGACTTTTGTACCAAATTTGCAACTGGATGTTCTCTCTTGGGCTCATTCATCCAGAGTGGCTGGACATTTTGGGACCAAGAGGACATTTGAGCTTCTGGCGAGGACATACTGGTGGCTGCATATGGCTCGTGACGTTGGGGATTATATTCGGGCATGTGTCTCCTGCGCCAAGAATCAGTCTCCTCAGCAATGGCCCAGGTTAATCCTGTGGTCTACCTTTTGGCTATTCCTTCACACCTTGGTATCACAGACACCTTTCATGTTTCCCTCTTAAAGCCCGTCTATATGTCCCAGTTTTCTGAGTCATCGGCCGGGACGTCGGGTTCATACACGGATGAGTGCGAGGTGAAGTCTACCTTGGGGTGCAAGGTGGTATTTGGCATCTGGTGGACTGGAAGGGTCACGGCCCAGAGGACAGAACCTGGGAACCTGTGGAGCACATTCGGGCTCCGCTGCTCATTGCAGCCTTTGAGCGTAGCGAGGCTCAAGGAGGAGGGGGCCCTAGGAGAGTGGTAATGTTAGGTGTCGAGTTCCCACCACTGCATAGGGGGACTCTCGAACCATGTCTGTTGCGGTCTCCCATTCTCCTCCGGCCACAGTGGAACCTGCTTAGTGGTCCCAGCGTCTGGCTCAGCCTGATATGATACTGTGCGAATGGTTACTGCTGCCTTTCCAGGCTCTACCTTTGTAGTCAGCACTGGATAGCGGAGAGCAGGCTTTTCTGGTACTAAGTCCTGCTTTTTACGCACTGAGCATGGCCATGGGAGGACCTCTCATTGGAGGTTGGGTGTCACAAGCTCAGGCCCTGTAGCAGCTCCTATTGGTCCACCAGGAAGGTCCTGAAGAGCTGCAACTATAAAAGGTCCGCACGGCCATGCGCTAGTATCAAATGTGTTTGGCTTATGCCAGTGGATACTATACCACTCTATACATATGTGGTGTGAGGCTGCAGCACTCAGGCAGGCAGCTAGCATTAGTAGGGGCAATTAGCCTTGGCTTAGCATCTGGTTCCTTCATGTGAGCCGTTAGCACACAAGAGTTCCAGAGCAAGCACAACCCTAGTTAGGGTAATAGTTTGTGTACAGCTGGACTCTGTGAGGCAACAGAGATCACTTCCAGTTCACATGGGGTGAAGCTTAACCCACGTGTGAGCTCAGAGGTTATCTGCCTTTACTTTGCGGCAGATATCACTGCATGGTGGACCCCGGGCTGCGAACGCACCTTGTAGCTACCTATCTATACTTGGTGCGTTCCGCTAGCCCTAACAAAAAGTAATTTCTCTCTCTTCTGATATGATCTAATATATCAGAGAAATGGGGTCCCCGAAACCCCCATGGTACCTTATGTACCAGATTCTTCTGCAGAAAGAAAATGGCTGGGCATGCACAGACCTGCCTCCCTGCACCTGTCAACTGCTGGGATTTTTCTCATTGGATGCTAGCTTTTGATAACTGTGATAGACCCTATTGCAGTGATCAAAAGCTCTAATATTAGTAAATATGGCAACACTTGGTCTGTTACTCTCCTCTCCTTGTAGTTGTTGTAAGAGAAAAAAGAGATACACTACGTCCAAGTGGTGCTCTGTCAGTGAAGAAAAAGTCCAAAAAACATATTTCTAGCTCTGTGTCTGTAAATCCCCTAAACTTCATTGATTACCCACCCCCTTCTGTGTTATCCCCCTTGTCAGATTACATTTTTTAGATTTTTTTTTTCATTCTTTGCAGTTAGGGTTAGAGTTATTAGTGTTAAGGTGAGGATTAGGGTTAGGCGTATTTGGGTTAGGGTTAGGTTATTTAGGGCTAGGCAGTTTTTTCAAAAGTAAAAAACTAGTGTTAAATTAGGTTTAGGAATCCAGTTCAAACTACTAACACTGATCTACAAAGCCATGCACAGCCTGTCTCCTCCCTATATCTCTGAACTAATCTCCCACTATCTTACCTCACGTAATTTTCGATCCTCTCAAGACCTCCTACTCTCCTCCACACTTATTTGTTCCTTCGACAACCACCTCCAAGATTTCTCCCAAATATCCTGCATCCTCTGGAATTCCACGCCTCAACACGTCCGATTATCCACCACCCTCGGATCCTTCAGACGGAACCTGAAAACTCATCTCTTCAGGAAAACCTACAGCCTGCAATAACCTTTCTGCCGCCTCACCAACCACCCGAGCTGCCGCCTCATCAACCACCCAAATTGCCGCATCACCAACCACCCGAGCTGCCGTGTCACCACTGTCAGAGCTGCTGTATCACCAACGCCAGAGCTGCCGCATCACCACCGCCAGAGCTGCCGCACCCCCGACCATCTGTCTCTTCCCCATTATCCAGTAGAATGTAAGTCCGCAAGGACACGGTCCTCACTCCTCTGTACCAGTCTGTATGATATTTATAATTTATATAAACCTACATCAAATCCGTAGCCAACACGGAAAAGTGCCCCCTAGTGGCTAAAACATGTTTACCAAAAAAGAAGGTTTGCTCAACAAGAGCAATGCAATCCATAATAAGATTATCAGTGGGCGACCACATGAAAAGCCCACATAAGTAGTATATTTACAACAGACTGCCAGAACAACACGGGGGTATATACAGTGGGGCAAAAAAGTATTTAGTCAGTCAGCAATAGTGCAAGTTCCACCACTTACAAAGATGAGAGGCGTCTGTAATTTACATCATAGGTAGACCTCAACTATGGGAGACAAACTGAGAAACAAAAATCCAGAAAATCACATTGTCTGTTTTTTTAACATTTTATTTGCATATTATGGTGGAAAATAAGTATTTGGTCAGAAACAAAATTTCATCTCAATACTTTGTAATATATCCTTTGTTGGCAATGACAGAGGTCAAACGTTTTCTGTAAGTCTTCACAAGGTTGCCACACACTGTTGTTGGTATGTTGGCCCATTCCTCCATGCAGATCTCCTCTAGAGCAGTGATGTTTTTGGCTTTTCGCTTGGCAACACGGACTTTCAACTCCCTCCAAAGGTTTTCTATAGGGTTGAGATCTGGAGGCTGGCTAGGCCACTCCAGGACCTTGAAATGCTTCTTACGAAGCCACTCCTTCGTTGCCCTGGCGGTGTGCTTTGGATCATTGTCATGTTGAAAGACCCAGCCACGTTTCATCTTCAATGCCCTTGCTGATGGAAGGAGGTTTGCACTCAAAATCTCACGATACATGGCCCCATTCATTCTTTCATGTACCCGGATCAGTCGTCCTGGCCCCTTTGCAGAGAAACAGCCCCAAAGCATGATGTTTCCACCACCATGCTTTACAGTAGGTATGGTGTTTGATGGATGCAACTCAGTATTCTTTTTCCTCCAAACACGACAAGTTGTGTTTCTACCAAACATTTCCAGTTTGGTTTCATCAGACCATAGGACATTCTCCCAAAACTCCTCTGGATCATCCAAATGCTCTCTAGCAAACTTCAGACGGGCCCGGACATGTACTGGCTTAAGCAGTGGGACACATCTGGCACTGCAGGATCTGAGTCCATGGTGGCATAGTGTGTTACTTATGGTAGGCCTTGTTACATTGGTCCCAGCTCTCTGCAGTTCATTCACTAGGTCCCCCCGCGTGGTTCTGGGATTTTTGCTCACCGTTCTTGTAATCATTCTGACCCCACGGGGTGGGATTTTGCGTGGAGCCCCAGATCGAGGGAGATTATCAGTGGTCTTGTATGTCTTCCATTTTCTAATTATTGCTCCCACTGTTGATTCCTTCACTCCAAGCTGGTTGGCTATTGCAGATTCAGTCTTCCCAGCCTGGTGCAGGGCTACAATTTTGTTTCTGGTGTCCTTTGACAGCTCTTTGGTCTTCACCATAGTGGAGTTTGGAGTCAGACTGTTTGAGGGTGTGCACAGGTGTCTTTTTATACTGATAAGTTTAAACAGGTGCCATTACTACAGGTAATGAGTGGAGGAAAGAGGAGACTCTTAAAGAAGAAGTTACAGGTCTGTGAGAGCCAGAAATCTTGATTGTTTGTTTCTGACCAAATACTTATTTTCCACCATAATATGCAAAAAAAATGATAAAAAAAACAGACAATGTGATTTTCTGGATTTCTTTTTCTCAGTTTGTCTCCCATAGTTGAGGTCTACCTATGATGTAAATTACAGAGGCCTCTCATCTTTTTAAGTGGTGGAACTTGCACTATTGCTGACTGACTAAATACTTTTTTGCCCCACTGTATTATAAATAGTGTTGAGCGATACCGTCCGATACTTGAAAGTATCGGTATCGGATAGTATCGGCCGATACCCGAAAAATATCGGATATCGCCGATACCGATATCCGATACCAATACAAGTCAATGGGACATCAAGTATCGGAAGGTATTCTCATGGCTCCCAGGGTCTGAAGGAGAGGAAACTCTCCTTCAGGCCCTGGGATCCATAGGGATGTGTAAAATAAAGAATTAAAATAAAAAATATTGATATATTTACCTCTCCGGCGGCCCCTGAACTCAGCGCGGGTAACCGGCAGGCTTCTTTGTTCAAAATCAGCGCTTTTAGGACCTGAGAATCACGTCCCGGCTTCTGATTGGTCGCGGGCCGCCCATGTGACCGCCACGCGACCAATCACAAGCCGCTACGTCTTTGAAAGCCATTAACGCGCTCATTTTTAAAAATGAGCGCGTTAATAGCTTGCGGTGACGTCGCGGCTTGTGATTGGTCGCGGCCACGCGACCAATCACAAGCCGCTACGTCTTTGAAAGCCATTAACGCGCTCATTTTTAAAAATGAGCGCGTTAATAGCTTGCGGTGACGTCGCGGCTTGTGATTGGTCGCGTGGCCGCGACCAATCACAAGCCGCTACGTCTTTGAAAGTCATTAACGCGCTCATTTTTCAAAAATGAGCGCGCTAATAGCTTGCGGTGACGTCGCGGCTTGTGATTGGTCGCGTGGCGGTCACATGGGCGGCCCGCGACCAATCAGAAGCCGGGACGTGATTCTCAGGTCCTAAAAGCGTTGATTTTGAACAACGAAGCCTGCCGGTTACCCGCGCTGAGTCCAGGGGCCGCCGGAGAGGTAAATATATCAATATTTTTTATTTTAATTCTTTATTTTACACATCTCTATGTATCCGATACCGATACCCGATACCACAAAAGTATCGGATCTCGGTATCGGAATTCCGATACCGCAAGTATCGGCCGATACCCAATACTTGCGGTATCGGAATGCTCAACACTAATTATAAACAATTAATTTTATTAAACATGTATAGTATACAAAATAGGGACAAAATACAAAACGCAATGTAAGTGGATAGAGAACAGCTAAAAACATAGTAACATAGTAACATAGTAACATAGTTAGTAAGGCCGAAAAAAGACATTTGTCCATCCAGTTCAGCCTATATTCCATCATAATAAATACCCAGATCTACGTCCTTCTACAGAACCTAATAATTGTATGATACAATATTGTTCTGCTCCAGGAAGACATCCAGGCCTCTCTTGAACCCCTCGACTGAGTTCGCCATCACCACCTCCTCAGGCAAGCAATTCCAGATTCTCACTGCCCTAACAGTAAAGAATCCTCTTCTATGTTGGTGGAAAAACCTTCTCTCCTCCAGACGCAAAGAATGCCCCCTTGTGCCCGTCACCTTCCTTGGTATAAACAGATCCTCAGCGAGATATTTGTATTGTCCCCTTATATACTTATACATGGTTATTACATCGCCCCTCAGTCGTCTTTTTTCTAGACTAAATAATCCTAATTTCGCTAATCTATCTGGGTATTGTAGTTCTCCCATCCCCTTTATTAATTTTGTTGCCCTCCTTTGTACTCTCTCTAGTTCCATTATATCCTTCCTGAGCACCGGTGCCCAAAACTGGACACAGTACTCCATGTGCGGTCTAACTAGGGATTTGTACAGAGGCAGTATAATGCTCTCATCATGTGTATCCAGACCTCTTTTAATGCACCCCATGATCCTGTTTGCCTTGGCAGCTGCTGCCTGGCACTGGCTGCTCCAGGTAAGTTTATCATTAACTAGGATCCCCAAGTCCTTCTCCCTGTCAGATTTACCCAGTGGTTTCCCGTTCAGTGTGTAATGGTGATATTGATTCCCTCTTCCCATGTGTATAACCTTACATTTATCATTGTTAAACCTCATCTGCCACCTTTCAGCCCAAGTTTCCAACTTATCCAACTTAAAAAGATTCTGTCACCAAAACAGATGACAAAAAGTTGGTGTCAGAAAAGAAAAAATAAGTATACACGTCTCAAAAGACACGGCCGCACACAGTAATAACGAGAGAAAAAGTGCTGATATTATGACCGGTTAGTGGTAAATATGGTGTAGTAACACCTGATTAACTGCTGGTCAAGAAAACCCAAAAATATTCTAAATAACCCGCTGGTCCACAGTTCGACCCACAATGGGCTATAGGCTGCCAGCTAAACCACTATGCACCCGGATTCACTGATTACCACTATTGGCACACATAGCTGCAGAAAAATAGTGTTAAACTCGTTAAAGAGGACATTGATAAATTGGATCCACACATTACTCAGGATAATTTATCCCACTCTCTGAGGAGGGCAATTAAAACCCTGAGAGAAATGAAGGATGTAGTGATTAAACATGCCGACAAGGGGGCCTATTGAGATGTACGAGGTGGAGGTGTTCAGGCAACTCAATAGAGAAAACTATTGCAAACTTGATGCCTTACCCACTTTAACGTTCAAACGTGAACTTAGTCATCTTTTGGATGACGTTCGTTACTGCCGAATCTTCAGAGGCAGGGCCGAGTACCGCAGTCCCCTATAACTGTGGTATAATGGCACTTCATTTTCCCCCTCAAATCCCCCCTTCTTAGCAGCCATTTGAATTTAATTAGATGTTACTAATTTTACCCTCTTTGATTTTATCCAAATGTTTGTTACCCCAGAAGTCCTACAATTTATTACCCACCAAACCATTTCATGTGCCTGTCAATACATTTCCCAAAAACCTACTGCTATCATTCCCATTCTTGGATCCCCACAAATTTCCCTGAAAAATTTTTGGGCCTTACCCTGAACATCGGATTAATAAAAAAAAAAAAAAAACATTCCGCTACTACTGGGCAACAAAATCTGTCCACAGACTGAGATTACGTCCTTGTGACCAGGGCACCTTGGCTTCCTCAACTGTGGCTTCCCCAACACAGACCATCAGGCTCTGTAGATGCAGCCTCTCCATGCGCTTCCAGGAAGTCCAATCACAGGCACTTCCAACACACAGGTTATCAGTCCATGGTCTTACCAGGTGCTTGCAGGACTCCAGTCCATTCCAGAACAATCCAAAAGCCTGACCATTCCAGGACTCATACTCTTAGGCTGCCATCACACTAGCAGTATTTGGTCAGTATTTCACATTAGTATTTGTAAGCTAAAACCAGGAGTGGAACAAATAGAGGAAAAGTATAATAGAAACATATGCACCACTTCTGCATTTATCACCCACTCCTGGTTTTGGCATACAAATACTGATGTAAACTACTGACCAAATACTGCTAGTGTGACGGAAGCCTTACCAGGTGCTTGCAGGACTCCAGTCCTTCCCAGGACAATCCATCACCCTGAGCATTCAGGTTCACAGTCTTTTAAGTGCTTCTAGGACGTTTCCACTCCCAGGAGACTCCAACACAGACCTGACCTTGCACATGGACCATACAGGTCCAGCGACAGGAACCCACACCCTGGTTACATTACTTACCTGTAACTACTCCCCTGGTTGGGAGTGTGGGTGTGTGTGGCTAGTTTGACCCACCCATCTCTCATAACTAGCCCTGCCAGTCTCCTATTAGAACTACACATTTACTTGTGGGACTACAGGTCCCAGAACACAACATAACTTCAGACTGACAGCACAGAGTGTCTTCCTCTGCGACACACATACTGGCCATTTATAATCCTGCCGGACTTTGTCCCATCGCCACAGTTATACATCCAAGCGCATCCTGCAGTGCACACACAGCACCCCTGGCTATAAAAATCAATAGTAAAAGATAGAATGTTTAAAAATAATCAAAAAAAATTAAAAAAATGGTTATACTTACCTGCAGACAGCCAATCTCCTCAGCGGCGTCCGTTCCTATAGATGGTGTGTGTGTGCAGGACCTTCGATGACGTCGCGGTCACGTGATCGGTCACATGAGTGGTCACGCGACCAATCACAAGACGGCGACGTCATTGCAGGTCCTTCACACAGAGGATCTATAGGAATGGAAGAGAGAGCGTGCACCGCTGAGAGGCGGGAAGACTCCGGGGCCATCAGAGGGTGAGTATATCACTATTTTTTATTTTAATTCTTTTTTTTTTTACCAATTATATGGTGCCCAGTCCGTGGAGGAAAGTCTCCTCTCCTCCACCCTGGGTACCAACCGCACATAATCTGCTTACTTCCCGCATGGTGTGCACAGCCCCATGCGGAAAGTAAGCAGATCAATGCATTCCTAGGTGTGCGGAATCCCCACAATTCCGCAAATTTAATGAACATGTTGCTTTTTTTTCCGCAATGCGATTTTTTCACGGAACAAAAAACCAAAATTTGCACAAGAAATGCGGAATACACTTTATATAATAGGAGGCATATGTAAGCGTTTTTTTCGCGTTTTTTCGCGTTTTTATAGCGAAAAAACACGAAAAATACTGAACGTGTGCACATGGCCTCACGGTCGGAAACAGGGGCGCCACCAGGGACAAACAGATGCCAATCTGCATCACAGATTACAATAAATTCAAGGGTGACATAAACCTGTCAGACCAGGTGCTTCAACCATTCCTAGTGAAGCATAAGACCAGTGCCCTACCCTTCATGACCTTGGGATTTTCTGTTTTTCTGTGTTCGTTTTTCGCTCCCCTCCTTCCCAGAGTTAAAACTTTTTTATTTTTCCATCAATATGGCCATGTGAGGGCCTATTTTTTGTGAAACAAGTTGTACTTTTGAAAAAACATCATTGATTTTAGCATGTCGTGTACTAGAAAATGGGAAAAAAATTCCAAGTGCAGTGAAATTGAAAAAAAAGTGCAATCCCACACTTGTTTTTTGTTTGGCTTTTTTACTAGGTTCACTAAATGCTACAACTGACCTGCCATTATGATTCTCCAGGTCATTACGAGTTCATAGGCACCAAACATGTCTAGGTTCTCTATTATCTAAGTGGTGAAAACAAATTCAAAACTTTGCTAAAAAAAAAAATTGTGCCTTTTTCCGATACCTGTAGCGTCTCTACTTTTCATGATCTGGGGTCGGTTGAGGGCTTATTTTTTGTGTGCCGAGCTGGCGTTTTTAATGATACCATTTTGGTGCAGATACGTTCTTTTGATCGCCCATTATTGCATTTTAATGCAATGTCGCGGCGACCAAAAAAACGTAATTCTGGCGTTTCGAATTTTTTTCTCGCTACGCCATTTAGCAATCAGGTTAATCTTTTTTTATTGATAGATTGGGTGATTCTGAACGCAGCGATACCAAATATGTGTAGGTTTGATTTTTTTTTAATTGATTTATTTTGAATGGGGCCAAAGGGGGGTGATTTAAACTTTTATTTTTATTTATTTTTTCACTTTTTTTTGCTTTTTTTTTTTTTTTTACTTTTGCCATGCTTCAATAGCCTCCGTGGGAGGCTAGAAGCTGGCACAACTCGATCGGCCCAGCTACATAGCAGCGATCATCAGATCGCTGCTATGTAGCTGAATTGCAGGTGTGCTGTGAGCGCCGACCACAGGGTGGCACTCACAGTTAGTCGGGATCAGTAACCATAGAGGTCTCAAGGACCTCTATGGTTGGTTACCATTCTGATGCATCGCTGACCCCCGATCATGTTACGAGGTCAGCTATGCGCTCATTTCCGACCGGATAGACGGAAGTGCCGGTTAAATGCCGCTGTCAGCGTTTGACAGCAGCATTTAACTAGCGATTTCACGCGCTGCTATTGCGGGTACATGTCAGCTGTTCAAAACAGCAGACATGTCCCGGCTTTGATGCGGGCTCACCGCCGGAGCCCTGCATCCAAGCGGGGGATCTGACCTCGGACGTACTATCCTGTCCGAGGTCAGAAAGGGGTTAAAAAAATGTAGCAATCTACATAATCCAAATTGGTACAAACAACAGTTTTGTCCTGTACAAAAATTTTCAAGGAGAATTCACTTTCCTCCAGTTCCAGCAGAAAACATGGACAAAGGAGAAATAGCACTGATATTGGAATGCATCAGCAATAATGTAAATGTAAATTAAAATGCAAACTTTCCTGCATAGTATAACAAATGTAAATTTATTTTCAACATTATATGAAATGATGAAATATACAGCATTTTTCACTCAAACTGAATAAGATTTATAATCCACAAGTTATATTAGCTCCCATGTAAGGCAAGAACATGATAGTCTTAAGGGATTAAGATATCAAATAGACTTCATGTAATTAATAGAATAATACAATTTTTCTTCCAACAGTTGAAACAAATCTCAGGTTAATATGATATACTGTATATATACTGTAGATGTAAATCAAACATGAAAGCTTACATGGAGCCTGCAATAACATTTTCCTCTCTGAAATTTCTTGAATAGTATACAATTGAACTGTTGTAAATATGCCATATTGCAATATTTTAAATTTACAAGATCTTGGAATGAGAGCAGAAGGCTCTAGTGTGCTTGTTATTAAATTACCACCTCACTTCAATTCTCCTACAGGGTCAGCCATCCGGGAGACGTGGCACCTTAACAGCACCACCCCTTTGTGGCGAGGCTGTGCATGCATGCCACGTGCTGCCACACATCCAGCAAATTAAATGTACTAAATGATAAATCAAATGAAAGATACTACAGACTTGTAAACAAATAGAATGATTGGTTAAATTATTGAGAAGTGTGAACCATATTGTTATTTACCATATGAAGCTGTCGACCTCCTGCACAACTATGCAGAACCCTTCTGGGCCCCATGACACTCGGAAGTCCAGCACAGTGTGAGAGGACCAAAGATTCAAACATGAGCGGCGGGGGATCAGGTGATTCAGTGAGGATCGGACAGGTGGTGGTGAGTAGTGGAGAGGCTGGAGATATGAGTGGAGGGTGAGTAAAACCATTTTGTTTGACTTTATTTTACATATTATGTTTTACATTTTACTATTTTGGCATAAACGATCCAATCACATGAGGTTTTGCTTGTTTGCTTGCTGATTGCCAACATGTTTACACCTAGGAACACTGATATGCAGTGCCGGTATTTTTAATCCCTTAGTGACGGAGCCAATTTTTTTTTTTAAATCTGACCAGTGTCACTATTTGTGGTAATAACTCTGGAACGCTTCAACAAATCCCAGTGATTTTGAGATTGTTTTTCTATCTCACATTATACTTTAGGATCATGGTAAATTTAGGTTGATATGTTTTGTGTTTATTTATGAAAAATATCAGAAATATGAGAAAAATGTTAAAAAATGTGCAATTTTCAAACTTTGAATGATTATCCCTTTAATCGCATCAGCTGATGCAACCGCTCTCTAGGGGCTCCAGGAACATAATGACGGGAGGAAGGTATCCTTACGCACCCTATTCCTCCGCCGTTGTAAAAAAAAAATAGTCCCTAGTCTCCCTTTTGGCATTGCTGTGTGAGAAATTTTCCCATGCAGCAATTGCTATAAAGTGAGACTTTGTCCTAAGGTAACCTCAGTGATGTACTGCAGGAGCCATTGTCTCCTGTCAGTGTGTCACTGAGGGTCCTATAGAGCAGTGACATCACCCGATGTCACTGTTCTATAGGGGAGATCGTCGTGGGACACTCGATATTACTTGGACTTCGGCGGACAGGTAGTATACGGTTTATTATTTTACATTTTTTGCAGACACTGAAGTATGGTAAGTATGGTTAAATGAAGGAAAATTAAAATACTTTTTTCCTAATGTGTGTGTTTTATTAACCCTTTATTACTATTGGATTAATAATGGATAGGCTTCTTATTGATGCCTCTCCGTTATTAACCCGGCTTAATGTCACCTTACAATAGCAAGGTGACATTAACCCCTTATTACCCCATATCCCACCGCTACACGGGAGTGGGAAGACAGGGGCTAAGTGCCGGAATTGGCGCATCTTCCAGATGCACCATTTCTGGGGTGGCTGCGGACAGGTATTTGTAGCCGAGGGGGGGGGGCAATATCCATGGCCCCTCTCTAGGCTGTGAATATCAGCCCCAGCTGTCTGCACAGCCTTCAGCCTTTCTGGCTATAAAATATAGGGGGACCTCATGTCATTTTTTAGGGGGGTCCCCCTATTTTAATAGCCAGTAAAGGCTACGCAGACAGCTGCGGGCTGATATTCATAACAGGCAACAAATATTGGCCCCCAGCTTTAGGGTTTCCCCCTCTGGCGCAGAAAATTGCACAGGAGCCCCATGCCATTTTTTCCGTTTTTTTTTAATTCAACGCTCATTAAGGCCTCTTTCACTCTTGTATCGGTACGGGTCCGTCGCTATGCACACCGCCCACACTCTTCCCCCCTCCAGAACAGGATGTAGAAGGACAGAAAGGGCTTATTTACATTCCGATATTTGTGTCCCATTGACTTGCATTGGTATCGGGTATCGGTATCAGCGATATCCGATATTTTTTGGATATCGGCCGATCCAATCCGATACCGATACTTCTGGATATCGGAAGGTATCGCTCAACACTAATCCTAACAGTAAACAAAAGCAGGCACTTTGACAAGTGGCACATCCATGAATTCTGTGTTTCAACCTTTTTCTCCTGCTGTCTTCATACTACATTGCAAAAATCTGTTGATAGATTCCCTTTAAAGGGATAATTTTGTAAATAGCATTTCATTTTTGATTTGCTTAAAGTAACTGCCTAAAGTAAAGTAAGATTCAAGAAAAGTAAACCTCCACTTTCAGATAATATTTTGCTGGATCTTGCATTATCTTTTTATTTTTACTTTACTGTTACTTTAGACCATTCCTCATATCTCTTTATTGCATTATGAATAGGCTGTAAAATTACATTTCTTTCGACACCTTACTGTCAACATAAATGACATCGAATTTATAAATGGAAAACTGACAAAGTGATGGAACGATAAATATCCATATGGTAATACATAGCAATCACTGTGTCGAGAAGAAAGCCTAATAAATGCAATTTAATATAATTTGCATATTTTGCTGATAATATTTATGTCCCCGATGTGTCAGAGCAAGTACTTTCTTTACATCTTCTTTAGAAAATGACAGCATAGTTATTGTTAAGAAGAAAGAGTAGAAAAGATTTGTTACTTAAGCTGTGCAAAATTTTTCTAATGTCACCAATCTTTGCATAATCGAGGCCTTAAACCACATTTATATTGTATCTGTTGAGTATGTCTAAAGCACATAGTTTATATGATAGCATAAAAAATCAAGCAAATATGAACTGTAATGTATACTGTAATTTACCTATAGATTGCTATGTACCAAACGTACAAAAACGTCTTTTGAATATACATTTGGCACTTGAAATAAAAGGAATGAATTTCGTTTTTCATTTCCGCTTAACAGGTCCCCAAAGACATTAATGGTCAAGTCTGATATGCAAAGTCGATGAGAATAGGAAATGCCAATGGACTGGACACACTTTTCTGTTTTTAAAATGGATGTGTGTATGGATCAATGCAATTCTATGGGTCAGTATACTATCTGTTTAAAAATAGTGCAATGGAGTGAGTCTTGATAGATGACACGTGGATCAGCGATGACCAAGACAGCAGGGTATATAGGATGGCAGACAAACAAGCACAAAAAGGTAGCACATGTAAAGCAGAGGCAGATGTGTGGGTGCAGTCTGGTATCTTCCAGTAGGGCAACGGATAATAGCAGTGATGTAATGTAAAAGATAATGCAGTATGGTACCTTCCAGCAGAGCATTAGTTAATAGCAGCACTGTAACAGAGAAACAAACGCAATGAGGTACAGTCACCGTTGGGATTCGCTTTGAAAGAAGAGTTACCCTAATTGCAAAGACAAGGTATGAACACGACTGAGTACATTTGCAAGGAGTTGAAAATGTGCATGCTGAGACTTTGATGTGTACAGGAACTGTTTGATTGTGCTTGGAAATAATGGTGGATGCAGCAGGGATTCAAGAGTGGAAGTGGATGATTAATCCCATTCTGATGTCAGACAGGATAGTATGTCCGACGTCAGAAGCCCCGCTTTGAGGTGGGCTCCGGCGCAGTTAAATGCTGCTGTCAAACTCTGATAGTGGCATTTAACGGTCGCTTCTGGCCATCGGGCCAGAAATACGCACAATTCTGACCCCTGTCACGTGAACGGAGGTCAGCAGTGCGTCGGCATGACAACCAGAGGTCTCCTTGACACCTCTATGGTTGTTGATGCCAGATTTCTATGAGCGCCACAATGTGATCGTCGCTCACAGCAATGCATTCATTCTGCTACATAGGGGCAATCTGAGCATCGCCTCTATGTAGCAGAGCCGATCAAGTTACGACAGCTTCTAGTCTCCCGTGGAGGCTATTGAAGCATGCCAAAAGTAAAAAAATGTAATTAAAAATATGAAAAAATTAAAAAAATATAAAAGTTTAAATCACCCTCCATTCACCCCATTCAAAATAAAACGATAAAAATAAAATCAAACATAGACATATGTGGTATCGCCGCGTTCAGAATTGCCCGATCTATCAAATGGATTAACTTGGTCGCTAAATGGCATAGCGAGAGAAAATATCAAAACCTCAGAGTTACCTTTTTTTGGTTGCTGTGACATTGCATTCAAATGCAATAACAGGCGATCAAAAGATCATATCTGCACAAATATGGTATCATTAAAAACGTCAGCTTCCACTCAAAAAATAAGCCCTCACCCGACCCCAGATCACGAAAAATGGAAACGCTACAGGTAAAGGGAAATGGCACAATTTTTATTTTTTAGCAAAGTTTGGAATTTTTTTTCACCACTTAGATAAAAAAGAAGTTAGACATAATGGCAGGTCAGTTTTAGCATTTAGTGAACCTTGCAAAAAGCCAAACAAAAAGCAAGTGTGGGATTGCACTTTTTTTGCAATTTCACCGCACTTTGATTTTTTCCTGTTTTCGAATACATGACATGCTAAAACTAATGGTGTCATTCAAAAGTGCAACTTGTCCCTCAAAAAATAAGCCCAAGCATGGCTATATTGACGGAAAAATAAAAAAGTTATGGCTCTGGGAAGTAGTGGAGCGAAAAATGAAAATGCAAAAATGAAAAAAGATCCATGAAAGGGTTAAACACATTTCTCAGAAAAGTAGAGTATATGAAATCTTCTGACAAACTTAAGGCAATTTTGATTGATGCCAGTTAATGCACAAATACCTGAGCTCTGCCAAAGCCGGCTGTAAAAGGCCTAGGGTGATGATGTCAAAGTAGTTGGTTGGATAGCCATTTTCAGGCTTCTCCAGAGATGATCAATTGGGTTTAGGTCAGGGCTCTGGCTGGGCCAGTCAAGAATGTCAAGAATGATCACAGAGTTGTTCTGAAGCTACTACTTTGTTATTTTAGCTGTGTGCTGAGGGTCATTGTCTTGTTGGAAGGTGAACCTTCGACCAAAACTGAGGTCCAGAGCACTCTGGAAGAGGTTTTCATCCAGGATATCTTTGTACTTGGCCGCATTCTTTTTTGCTTCAATGACAACCAGTCATTCTGTCCCTGCAGCTGAAAAAGACCCCCATAGCATGATGTTGCCACCACCATGTTTCAGGCTGCCGTCACACTAGCAGTATTTGGTCAGTATCTTACATCAGTATTTGTAAGCCAAAACCAGGAGTGGGTGATAAATGCAGAAGTGGTGGATATGTTTCTATTATACTTTTCCTCTAATTGTTCCACTCCTGGTTTTGGCTTACAAATACTGATGTAAAATTCTGACCAAATGCTGCTAGTGTGATGGCAGCCTCACTGTTGGGATTGTATTGGGCTGATGATGTGCAGTGCCTTGTTTTCTCCACACAGACCGCTTAGAATTATCCCCCAAAAGTTATAACTTTGTCCCATCAGACCAGAGAATCTTATTTCTCATAGTCTGGAAGTCCTTCATGTGCTTTTTAGCAAACTCTATGTGGGCTTTCATATGTCTTGCAGTGCGGAGAAGCTTCCAACGGGCCACTCTGCCATAAAGGCCCAATTGGTGGAGGGCTGCAGTGATAGCTAACTTTGTGGAACTTTCTCCCATCTCCATACTGCATCTCTGGAGCTCAACCACAGTGATCTTGGGGTTCTTCTGAACCTCTGACACCAAGGATTTTCTCCCATGATTGCTCAGTTTGGCTGGACAGCCAAGTCTAGGAACACTTCTGGTGGTCCCAAACATCTTCCATTTAATGATTATGGAGGCCACTGTGCTCTTGCAAACCTTGAGTACTGCAGAAATTCTTTTGTACACTAGGCCAGATCTGTGCCTTGCCACAATTTTGTCTCTGAGCTCCTTGGCCAGTTGCTTTGACTTCATGATTTTCATTTGGTCTGACATGCACTGTGAGCTGTGAGGTCTTATATAGACAGGTGTGTGCCTTTCCAAATCGAGTCCTATCAGTTTAATTAAAAACAGCTGGACTCCAATGAAGGAGTAGAATCATCTCAATGAGGATCACAGGGAAATGGACAGCATGTGACTTAAATATGAGTGTCTGAGCAAAGAGTCTGAATACTTATGACATGTGATATTTCAGTTTTACTTTTTTAATAAATTTACAAAAATTTCTACATTTGTTTTTTTTCAGTCATGATGGGGTGCAGAGTGTACATTAATGAGAAAAAATGAACTTTTTTTGAATTTACAAAATGGCTGCAATGATACAAAGAGTGAAAAATGTAAAGTGGTCTGAATAATTACTCACTGTATTTGCACTATTCTGAGCCCCTTAATAATTGTCCCCAACTGTGCTGACTAGGGTTGAGCGACTTTTACTTTTATAGGATCGGGTCGGGTTTCACAAAACCCGACTTTTTCAAAATATATAAAAGAGTCGGGGTCGGGGTCAGCCGAAACACGAAACTCAATGCAGTGCATTGGGTTTCCAATGGTTGCCAAGGTTTGAAGGAGAGGAAACTCTCCTTCAGGCCCTGGGATCCATATTTAAGTGTAAAATAAAGAATTAAAATAAAAAATATTGCTATACTCACCCTCTGACGCGCCCTGGTACTAACCGGCAGCCTTCCTTCCTTAGAATCAGCGCGTGAAGGGCCTTAGATGACGTCGCGGCTTGTGATTGGTCGCGCGAGCGTCACATGGGCGGTCGCGCGACCAATCACAAGCCGTGACGTCACTGAAGGTCCTTCAAGCGCTGATTCTTAGGAAGGAAGGCTGCCGGAAAGAAGCAGGGCGCATCCGAGGGTGAGTATATTCCTATTAGGTATATACTCACATGGGCAGTCGCGCGACCAATCACAAGCCGCGACGTCATCTAAGGCCCTTCACGCGCTGATTCTAAGGAAGGAAGGCTGCCGGTTAGTACCAGGGCGCGTCAGAGGGTGAGTATAGCAATATTTTTTATTTTAATTCTTTATTTTACACTTAAATATGGATTCCGATACCGATTTCCGATGTTGCAAACATATCGGAACTCGGTATCGGAATTCCGATACCAGATTCAGAAGATCGCCGACCTCATGGCCGACCCCACACAGGGGTCGGGTCGGGTTTCATGAAACCCGAGTTTGCCAAAAGTCGGCGACTTCTGAAAATGGCCGACCCGTTTCGCTCAACCCTAGTGCTGACTGCACAAAATATGACCCACATACTGTCCCTTTTATTGTATATGGCCTCTATAAGTCACACTCCTTTCCATATTAAGCCTTCTCTTCACAGTCCTCTCACACTGTGTCTACCCTATACTTCACAGTCTCTATACTGTCTATTTTGCATCTTTTCATCACACCCCCCTCCTTAGCATACCTTCCACACCTTGCTGTGCCCTTTCACTGTCTCCCATGCTGCACCTTCTCTATTTTGACCCTCATTCTACTTAGTCTCTATACTCTGCTCCCTCATACTTTCATCATCCCATACTGCCACTCACACTATTCACATTAATACTGTCCTCTCACACTTTTCTCCCACCATACATTTCACTCCCTTATTGTCTTCTCACACATTTTACTCTCCCTCACCACACATTCTCTTCACACATTTTCCCACTGACCAAATAATCTCCTCACCCATTTTTGATTCCCATGCTGTCTCTCCCACTCAGTATACTGCCTCCTTACACATTTCCCTCATACATTGTCACAGCTAGACAGCCTGCTCAGAAGATGGTCAAATCTCACTCTGGAGGGAGGGAGCAAAATAAAGCTTCAGTACCTGAGAGACACCTCATTTTGCCCCCTTACTGGCCACAGCAGGGGCAAATGCCTGTCCTGCCCCTTCTAAATATGCCCTTGTCTTTTGTTGCTCTCTTGCTGTTGTTTTTTTTTTTATAAAAAAAAACTAGATAGCAATAGGATGGGATGTAAAATAACAGTGCACAATATTTCATATTTTTTTTGGCAAGAAAAAATATATTTGTGCCAAGCAGTCCATCACTGCCAATACAACTGCATATTCAGCACTTCTTTTCACTTTTAACGAACCTATTTTTCTAAAAATAATTGATTTACCGTTATTACGAATAATTCAATAATTTTTTGGATAGTTGGCAAATGGCCATTCTCAAATATATTAACCCCTTAGTGACACAGCCAATTTGTCTACAAAATGACCAAGCCAATTTTTACAATTCTGACCACTGTCACTTTATGTGGTTATAAATCTGGAATGTATCAACAGATCCCATGGATTCTGAGACTGTTTTTTTGTGACATATTGTACTTTATGATAGCAGTAAAATTTCTTCAATATGACTTTCGATTACTTATAAAAAAATATGGAAATATGTTGAACATTCTGAAATTTAGCAGTTTTCAAACTTTGAATTTATATGCCATTAAATCAGAGAGATATATCACATAAAATACTTAATAAATAACATTTGCCACATGTCTACGTTATATTAGCACAATTTAGGAACTACAGGGTGGAGCGCGGTAATTTGCTGATTTGGGAATGAAATAAAAAAATTATGATCATTAGAAAAATTTATTTTATATTTTAATTATACTGAACAGTAATGGAATTTTTAAATTACATGGTTTTAAATAGTGTATCTGGCAAATGTCGACCTTCGCTATCCACACACTGCTGCATACGTTTTCTGAAGTTTTCATGAACTCTAACAAGCATGTCCACTGGTATTCTGCCAATTTCAGCTTCAATATTGTTCCTTAGGTCTTCCAAGGTGTTGGGAAGGTTGATATACACCTTAGACTTCAGGTAACCCCAAAGGAAAAAATCGCATGGGGCTAAATCTGGTGAGCGTGCTGGCCAGTTCACATCTCCCCTCAAAGAGATAAGCCGTCCAGGAAACATTTGCCTCAAACAATTCATGGTAACCCTCGCTGTGTGTGCAGTGGCACCATCCTGTTGGAACCATGTATCCTCTAGTTCCATTGCCTCAAGAGCCGGCTGAAAATAATCCTGTATCATAGACAAGTACCGTTTGGAGTTCACAGTTATGGCACGACCATTATCCTGAAAAAAGTAAGGACCAATGATGCCTACTCGTGATATGGCGCACCACACAGTGAAAATGAGGTGAAAATGTGCCTCATCAGAAAAAAACACAATTGCGTCACGGGGTATCGTTGCTAACATGTCTTCACAAGAGGTCCGCCGTGTCAAATAGTCCCATGCTGACAAATGTTGGACCACGCACATTTTATACGGGTGAAAATTCAGTTCATCATGAAGAATCCGGTGGAGAGAACGTCTTGAAATGCCAAGAGCAAATGATTGCTTCTGAGCAGAGCGTTTCGGAGATTGCAGTACTGCTGCTCTAACTCTCTCGATGTTTTGTGGTGTTGTAATCCTTCTCTCAGGTCCCCTTCGTACACATGACACATTCCCTGCTGTTCTGAATGCATTCACCCAATTTACAATTGATTGCCGTCCAGGAACACGTCCGCGTGGAGGAACAGCGAATTGTAAACGAAAAGCACGCTGCACTGCAATGATCGAGTGGGCATTTGAAAAATACGCTTCAACAGAAAATGACCTCTCCTCACGTGTCCACTGCATGATGGCAACTGAAAGGCAGAGGAATACAAATCTCCCATCAGCCACTGTAAGCCACACCCACTCTCCCCTCTCTTCGACCGACAGTGCCGCCACAGCATGCAGTGCAAAAAAGCAAATTACCGTGCTCCACCCTGTATATTTTTTTTAGTAGGAAGTTATAAGAGTTAAAAGATAACCAGCGATATCTTTTTTTAGGGACCACATTACATTTGAAGTCACTTTGAGGGGTATACATGACAGAAAATACCCAAAAGTGACACATTCAAGAAGTTTATTAACCCTTTACGTGCTTCACAGGAACTGAAGCAATGTGGAAGGAAAGCATTAACATTTAATTTTTTTCACGAACATTTTTACTTCCGAAGTCTTGCACTTGCAGTGCAGTCTTGCACTTTCAGTGGCAAACATCTGAGGGGCAAGATGAATATGGATTCAAACAAGAAAAAAAGATATGCATAACAATGGGATCAACCATCAAAGAATAACGTTATTGATACAAAAAACACAGCAAGGCAAGACATACATTTAAAAACATTAAAAACCAAGAGACAAGCACATAGCTGGTAGGTTATGTGCAACCTCCCCAAACAAATGGAAGCAAATACCAACCAGCACCCAATATTCGATAATATATCAAATGCTAAATATGCATGTACATATTTGATAAATGCCATCTGCTAGCGGCTATACCCCACTGGTATCAGACAATCCGAAACACACAATAGTGATAAGGACAGAGATAAGCGCCAGACAGACACCTCTGTCTGGCGCCCCCTCTTTCAGGCTCTTTTAGGACTTTGGACCATAGTATTTACCTTATTCCTAGGTTTTTGGGTGATAATTACCGCATTCCTGAGGCATCTATCTTTGTATGGCATTATTTGGTAAATAAATATGTTTGAGATATGTAATCTGTGTCCTGTCCTTATCACTATTGTGTGTTTCGGATTGTCTGATACCAGTGGGGTATAGCCGCTAGCAGATGGGCATTTATCAAATATGTGCATGCATATTTATCATTTGATATATTATCGAATATTGGGTGCTGGTTGGTATTTGCTTCCATTTGTTTGGGGGGGGGGGGGGGTTGCACATAACCTACCAGCTATGTGCTTGTCTCTTGGTTTTTAATGTTTTTAAATGTATGTCTTGCCTTGCTGTGTTTTTTGTATCAATAAAGTTATTCTTTGATGGTTGATCCCATTGTTATGCATATCTTTTTTTCTTGTTTGAATCTCTGGTTTCCTTTTATATGCATATGGTTGATTCCTGACTTACCATATATGTATATACTTGAGTATAAGCCGAGATTTTCAGCCCATTTTTTTTGGCTGAAAGTCCCCCTCTCGGCTTATACTCGAGTCATACCCCGGGGTCGGCAGGGGAGTGGGAGCGGGGGCTATCTAATTATACTCACCTACTCCTGGTGCGGTGCCTGCACGTCCCTGCTTCTTCCAGCGCTGCATATTCTTCCTGTACTGAGCGGTCACATGGTACCGCTCATTACAGTATTGAATATGCGGCTCCACCTCCCATATGGGTGGAGCCGCATATTCATTACTGTAATGAGCGGTAATGGTGTCCGCTCAGTACAGGAAGAATATGCAGCACCGGGAGAAGCAGGGACTGCAGCGCGCCAGGAGCAGGTAAGTATACGGGGAGGGGGAGTGCAGCACGATATTTACCTCTCCTCGTTCCGGTGCGGCTCCGTCATCAGCGTCCTCTGGCTGTGACTCTCAGGCCAGAGGGTGCGGTGACGTGGTCAGTGCACGCCCTCTGCTGAATGTCAGGGCTGAGGACTGAGCCGCACCCGAACAAGGAGCAGGTAAAAGTGTCGGGGTCCTGAGCGATGGAGAGGTGAGTATATGATTTTTTTTTATCGCAGCCACAGCATATGGGGCAAGTGACTGTATGGAGCATCTGTATGGGGCCATAATGATTGTGCAGCACTATAAGGGGCAAGTGACTGTATGGAGCATCTGTATGGGGCCATAACGCATGTGCAGCACTATAAGGGGCAGTGACTGTATGGAGCATCTGTATGGGGCCATAATGTTTGTGCAGCACTATAATGGGCAGTGTCTGTATGGAGCAACTTATGGGGCCATAACGATTGTGCAGCACTATAAGGGGCAGTGTCTGTATGGAGCATCTTATGGGGCCATGTGCAGCACTATAAGGGGCAGTGACTGTATGGAGCATCTGTATGGGGCCATAACGATTGTGCAGCACTATAAGGGGCAGTGACTGTATGGAGCATCTGTATGGGGCCATAACGATTGTGCAGCACTATAAGGGGCAGTGTCTGTATGGAGCATCTGTATGGGGCCATAACGATTGTGCAGCACTATAAGGGGAAAGTGTCTGTATGGAGCATCTTATGGGGCCCTTATTACCCTTTATGCAGGATTATATGGGGCATATTTTAATATGGAGCATTTAATGGGGCCCATCAAACTTTATGGAGCATTATATGGGGCTCCTGATTCAATATGGATATTCAAAAACACTTAACCTACTGATATCTCAATTAATTTTACTTTTATTGGTATCTATTTTTACTTTTGACATTTACCGGTAGCTGCTGCATTTTCCACCCTAGGCTTATACTCGAGTCATTAAGTTTTCCCAGCTTTTTGTGGCAAAATTAGGGGGGTCGGCTAATACTCAGGTCGGCTTATACTCGAGTATATACGGTATTTGGTTTTGTGGTGCGCGCTACTCTTTCTTGTATACAAGGGCGAGATGAATATATTATATTATTGCTATTTCATTATTTTGAGCCTCTGTCTGGTTCTTAAAAGGCTAGCCACCATTCTGCTAGATTTGAGAGAATCTAATCGCAAACAAATGTACAGAATTCACATTGTTAAATTCATAGCAAATTATGTGTTCTTCAAATCAATTGGCTCATCTCTTGATACATGTGTAAACATTTGGCATAAAATGTTGTCTAGAGTGTTGCAAATATAATTTTTTTTATGTACTGCATGGTGGTTCTGATTTGTAGAATGAATTGCAGCCCATTGCTATCTAAAAGTGTTTTCTAAAACTTAGATATTGATGTTATATTCCTAAAATATATTACCAATGAGTAATTGATGTGTAAATGAGTAAAGAGCTGCAGAATATGTTGGCGCTATATAAATAAAATTATCATATTGATAGGAATCTTGCCACATTTAGAAGTACAGCACTAGGTACAAGTACAGTAATCATGTGTAGTGATGATCCAGATATACTTGTAAGGTGTTCGGGTGGTTTATTCAACGCGTTTCGAAGCTCATGGCTTCTTCTTCAGGAAGTTTCCACACAAAGATAACTTTATCTTTAACTGTATCTTTGTGTGGAGACTGAAGAAGAAGCCATGAGCTTCGAAACGCGTTGAATCTATTATTTGTCGCAGCAGCGCGGATGTAATCCACATTTCATCTATTATAACGGTTCTGAGAGGTCGTAGCGCCGACCTGTGGATCTGCAGCAGCTGACAAACTACACGCCTGTACTGTGTACCACCAGGTGAGCAGTTCTCTCACAATTGATTAGAAACAATCCTGGGGATAAGACCCTATTTGCGCTTTTTTTGTCTCCTATTTTTCTATACTAGTGATGATAAAATAGTGAAATATTCGGATTCAGGAAAATCGGCACGAATAATTTCTAATATCTGTGTATTCATACTGAATAACAAATCGAATGCAAGTTAATGGGAAAGTGGAATATTTTTCTGCAAGACCCAGCAAACACGTCTGGGGACATGAGAAAAAAGCTGAAATGGGTGGGAAAGAGCTAAAACTAAATGGGAACAGCATGGAGCAGATGCCTTCATGCCTTTCTAACTCACATATTGTATCTCGGAATAATGTTTTACGAATTTTTAAAAAGACTTACCAAACCAAACCAAAATTTGCTTTAAAAGGAAAAATGCTAAGAAACATTATTTCCTTCATTATTACATGTATATAACACAAAATAAAAGAAAAAAATTTCCCCTTTAGCGTATGTTCACGCTGAACATTTTGGCTTTATTTTTTACTTTAAATTTGTGAGAGCTCTCATTCCTACATTTGGGAGGACCCTCCCTCATGCCAAATAGTTAGCCAGATAGTGGAATACATATTCCCCATCCCTACACAATGCCATTTCAAACATGCACATTTGAATTTTGGGCATCTTCCACCACCACCACATACATCGCCACGTCATTATGTGGCCCTTGCTGACAATTAGCAGAGTGCAAGAAGATGCCATGAAACCTGAGTTTGGTAATGGCCCTCAGGTGGCCCTGTGTTGTGAATTCCGCTCTTGGGCTCCCTCCAGTGGTTGTAAGTGGCACTTTTGTGAGTTCTGCTCTTGGGCTCCCTCTTGTGGTTTCTAGTGGTATGGCTGCTCCTTGGAGTTAGCTGTCATCAGCTGCCTCCACTTATCGTCTTTTCTGCTCGGCTATTTAAGTCTGGCTCTATCTTCAGCCAGTGCCACTTGTAAATAGTTCCTGGTTGGATTCACATCTCTTTGGTGTTCCCTGTTATCCTGACCAGTTCAGCTAAGCTAAGTTTTTGCTTGCTTTTCTGTCCATAAATTGTGGACTTATCCATTCTGTGCTTTCTATGTTTGTCCAGCTTATCAGTGGGAATTTATTCTGTTTTGCTGGAAGCTCCGGGAGGCAGATTTGCCCTCCACACCTTTAGTCAGGTGTGGAGATTTTTTGTAAACTCTGCGTGGATTTTTGTAGTGTTTTATACTGACCGCACAGTATTCCATCCTGTCCTATCTATTTAGCTAGACTGGCCTCCTGTGCTCATCCTGGTTTCATTCTGTGTATGTCTTTTCCCTCTCCACTCACAGTCATTATTTGTGGGGGGCTAATCTATCCTTTGGGGATTTTCTCTGAGGCAAGATAGCTTTCCTGCTTCTATCTTTAGGGGTAGTTAGCTCTTAGGCTGTGACGAGATGCCTAGGGAGAGTTAGGAGCATTCCACGGCTACTTCTAGTGTTGTGTTGAGCTTAGGGACTGCGGTCAGTACAGTTACCACTTCCTTCAGAGCTCGTTCCATGTTGCTCCTAGACCACCGTATCATAACAGCCCTGTATCATACTTTTGGGAGAGCTCTCACTCCTACTTTTGGAAGGTCCCTCCCTCATTCCAAATAGTAAGCCAGATAGTGGAATACCTATTCCCCATTACTTTACAATGCCATTTCAAACATGCCCATTTGAATTTTGGGCTTTGTCCACCACCACCACCATGTGATTACTCGGCCCTCGCTGACAATTATCAGAGGAAAAGCAGGTGCTGTGAAACCTGCATTTTTTAAGCTTCACAGTTTATTTTTGCCACTGGATCCCAATGGAACAACTGTCATAGCAGGTCAAACCGCTGTAAGGTGAACATAATACAGGAGTTAGGGGAGCTGTATGATCAGTGTCAGTATATTGGATTCTACCAGACACCAAAAGGATTAGAATTAAATTCTGAATATAGTGTATGGAAGCAAGGGCCTGTATTGTGGTCAGTTTGTCAGGTCTGAAACCCATGTCAGTAACATAAACAAGACTCATTTCACTTGGAAGCGCCCTCCCCAAAGGAAAGAGAAAGGAGTGCCAATGACCAATCTGTACAAACCAATGCATTTTCTATTGCAATTAATAAAAAGCATATCTTTATATAGCAGTTGTGCGATTGGCACAAAGCCTGCATAGATACGCAAATATGACTATTTATCTCTAATTTTCGTGAGTCTGCTTCTGCTGTGTGTAATAAAGCTTATGTCTTAAAAAGATTGCCACACATTGCTAGATATATTGAATTTGTACATATCACCTCTGTGAGGGTGCTTGTAAAAAATAAAGCCAGGATTTTTTTTTCATAAGCATAAAGCATTCAATATGAGAAAGGTGACATTAATGGACGTGGATGTGGTAGTGTCAGTCAAGGCCGTGTTACAGATCAGAAAGTGACAGGATCTCGTTTTAGCTTCCTGTCAAAATGTGGTCAGTGTAGTACACAACTGATGAACCCAGACAATTGCCAGGATGTTGTGGGTTGGATGGCAGACAAAGGCTTCAGTGTGTTGACAAGCAGCATCAAGTCTTCCGCATGGTCCAATCTCTGCAGGCAAGAGGCTGGGCCTCTGAATCCTCAACCTGGTCCTCCTTCCTCCCACTACCAAGAGTCAAAGGACACATATGACCCCAATGCTGGCCACTTTGAGGAACTGTTTGTGTTACCTTGGAAGTTGTCAGGCCTCTCAAGGTACAGCATTAAAGAGGGTCATGAGGAGATGTAGTGCAATGAATCTCAAACATTTGAGCACCCACAGCCAGGAGAAAACCACATTGGGGAAGGCCAATTAATGTCTGAAGAGGTGGAGGATGATCATGATGCACAGTTGCTGTCAGCTCAGCCTAAAATTGCAACTCAGGAGGAGGATCAGATTGAGGAATTGGAAGATTATGTTGTCGATGATGAGGCCTCTTATCTAACCTGGCACAGTGGCATGCCTAGCAAGCACAGCAGTGCAGACAGGCATTGGTATGTAGCACAAAAACAGGCAAGAAGAGGTAGTGGTTTGACCAGAGGGAGAACTCGGTCAACTGTTCCACAGAACCCCCAGCACTCAGCTAGATAACAGGCCAAGGGTGCGTTGTTCCCCTGTATTGCAGTTTTTTCTTTTTTCTGAAATTCCATCATACAAAGCAACTGTAATTGGCACAATCTGCCAGGGCAAGTTAGGAAGAACACTGCCAACCTGAGCACCACCAGTATGCAAAAGCACATAGCAGCCAAGCACACCAGTAGGTGGTTAGAATGCCTGGGTACAAAATCTTTGTCTGATAGTGAAACAACAGCCCCTTCCCCTGTGTTATGGCCTTCATAATCTGCTCTCTATGAAGCATGCACTGATGCCTCCTGTCCACAGCCTGCAGTTGCACAGACACAACAGTCAGCAACCACGTCCAATTCATTGTCCCAGCTCAGCGTTCACTTGTCCCTTCCCCAGATGTTTAACAGAAAGCAGAAATATCGACCCCCCCACCCACAGGCCAAAATGCTAAACACCCATATAGTTAGATTGGTAGCCCTGGAAATGTTGCCATTTTGACTTGTGGGAACTCAGTCATTCCGCGACTTTTTGGCATTTCAACACCACGGTACTCAATTACCATCCAGCACTATTTTTCCTGTAGTGCCATCAAGGTGTTACATAAGCATGTATTACACAATATCAGCTGTGCTCTGGCCAATGCAGTCACAGAGAAGGTCTACTTTACCACAGTCAGATGGACAAGTTTTTGTGGACAGGGGCGCTATGTTTCTCTTATTGCACACTGACTGAACATAGTGGAGTCTGGTGAATCACACTGTGATGGTTCAAGGAGTGAAAAACAGAACGTGGACCCTCTAGACCATGACGACAAACCCCTCACGGACGAGCTGACCAGATATACCGCCCCCTATACAGGGAGAGTTAGGGGCAGGCCCATAAGGGACTATCGCCACGGAAGCTGGAGGACCTGGACGGGAAAAGACCAGGGAGTAGCGGAGAGGGTGAAACACAGGAAAGGCGAGTAGCGCAGAGACACAGAGCCGGTGGGCACTACAGGGACAAAAGGATAGCGGGAACACTGTAGCAACACTGATGCTGCTGAAGCACTGCAGAACTGACGGAGATACTGCAGCGGTACAGGAACTGACGGGAACACTGCAGAGACACAAGGACAGAAGAGAAGCTGTAGAGGCACAGGACCTGGCAAGGTAAGGCCGAAACACAGAGGCTGGCAGGGTACTAAAAGACAAGAAAAAACCCGAAGTCAGACAGTAACTAACACACAGAGACCAAGGGCGGCCGGGAGCATTTGAAGATACAAATGATCATCAGGCACAGAGGAGCGGACGGAAGCAGATTACATACCAACGTGGCGTAGCACTTCTGGGTGAAGGTCCTTCAAGACGATGGAAAGGAAGGGAAGAAGCACCAGCAAGAAAGTCTAGAAGTGTGTGCGCACGCCCGATGGACAGCAGAGGGCGGAAGCGAGCGCTGAGAAGAAGACGTTGCAGGAGAGGAGATGAGCCGGGATGCCGAGGACAAGTAAGTATGACAGGGCAGAGACGGCAGCAGCAGCATGATACACACATCTTACCCACACCAGGAATAGCGGTCTCAGTTCCATCAGGTTTCAACCTCCTCATATTACAGTTCCTGTCTCTCCTCCTCCTCACCGAAAGTAGCCTCCCCATCTCTCCCCAGCTGGGAGGTCTGCACAGCACTGCCTTGGCAAAGCGGCAGCACGCTCTGCTGTAGCTCAGCTGTTTAGATGATAAAGCTCACAAAAGCTGTTGAAGGTGATAAAGGAACGGACCGATCAGTGGCTCCCCCCACTGAACCTCCAACCAGGTCTGGTTGTATGCGATAATGGGTGGAACTTGGTGGCTGCTTTAAAGCTCATCAAGCTGGTAAACATGTTCCATGCATGGCCCACATGTCGAACTTGGTTGTACAGCATTTTTTTTAAATATTCCCTGCCTTGCTGGATCTGCTTGCCAAGGTATGGTGTGTCAACGCACATTTCCGAAAGTTATCTCAAGCTTTTATTGGACTAGCTTTGCTGTAGCAGTGCTTTAATTTGCCTCATCACCGATTGATTTGTGACCTGCCCACATGCTATAATTCTACCTTTTATAATAATAGATAATAATAATTTTATTTATATAGCGCCAACATATTCTGCAGCACTTTAAATTTCAGAGGTGACTTTTACAGACAATAAAAGACATTACAGAATAACAATAATCACATAAACAACAGTTACCAACAGAAATGAGGGCCCTGCTCACAAGCTTACAATCTCTGAGGAAATAGGGCAGACACGAATGGTGGATGGTAACAATTGCTTTCATTGTTCTGACCAGCCATAATGTAAGAAATCGGGTGTTCATGTAATGCTGCATGAACCGATTGCCAACCAGTATGTGTAAAAGTACAAGCACAGAGGGCTATTAAAGGCATAATGATTGTGAGAACAAGATACAAGGATCCTGGTTATGAAGAAAATGTTGAATGGGTAACACAGGGATAGTTAGGTAACTCTGTTGAGGAGGTAGGCAGTTCATATGTTGGCAAGGCTTAGTGAGTAGGAGAAAGCAGTGTCTGAATTCCAGCTTTTCGATGCCAATCAGAGTAATTCACCAAGATGGTGAGCGCTGATGATTCAGTGTAACCATCTTGCTGCTCTGTCTATTAAAACATTTGCTCTAGAATCTGGAAGAGGAAGCTTTGAATGCCAAGTAGGTGGCTATGGAACAAGATTTTACAGTGGCTGATACCACACAGCCTAGTCTCACACAATATTCTCAAACCACATTGGGTGATGACAAGGAATAGGAGGAGGCGGAACAGCTGTTTTTGTTATGCGCTCCCAATCCCAGCTTCCTGCCTGTCCAGCATGGATGGCCTGAAAAGGAGGAGGAGGAGGCTAAGCATCTTGAGGAGGAGAGGAAGGTTAGTGTTCTTCCTGGTGAGGATACTGAACATTTGACTCTTTGGAGTCTGCCACACATGGCAGAGCTCATCTCTTTCCCAAGACCCTTGAATGAAACACATTTTGTCGAACATGAAATACTGGCTGTGCACCTTTCTTGACCCATGGTACAATGAGACATTTGCTTCTCTCATGTTGGAGGCAGACAAGCCATTTTCAGTGCATTTATACCAGAGGGCTATTGTGTAAGACTTGCTAAAAAGATTACCCTCAGAAAATGCTGCTGGCAGAGGTGCTGGCTCTTTTCACCCAAAAGGATTACAGGGGAGGACCACGTACATCAGGTACAACTCGGTGGGGGGGGGATGTCCACCAACTGACACATTTTCATCAGACAGTCACATCAGCAAGGGCTATCTATGGGTGTAACTATGACGAGGAGGGAGAAGTTGACCAAGATGATGACCATACCAGTATCCTTCCTTATTCTTCAGTGTCCTTTAACTATTGGTTGTACAAGTTCTACATTTTGCCCAACCTCTCCTTCTAAACCTTGGAGGTGCTGCCATGCCCTGCTGCAAGCGTGTTGTCTGAGCGGGTTTTCATTTTGCCTGATGCAATCATAACGGATAGGCGCACATGCCTGTTACCTAAAAATGCAGACAAGCTGACTATTCTAAAATTGAACAAGGACTGGATTTCCAGCAACTTTGTAAGCCCTAGAGATGAAAGCAACGTAATATAAAAGCAGCCCAAATGTTTTGTTTGGGAAGTTGTCTTAACATCCATCCCTTACCATCCAAACCAATTTTGTTCATGAAATCACCTCCTTCTCCTGCTTCCGCAAAAAGTAGTTAGTGGTCATATATGTATGGTGAAACTTGTACTCCTTATCTCTACCTCTTGTATTAACCGCAAAATGTATTGTGAGGTTGCCATCATGGCCTCTTTCAGCTTGTCTGATACAGACCCCTTGGGTAATTTTTTGACAAGTCTGTACATTGTGCAATGGTGAAACTTGTATTCCCTATCTCTGCCTCTTGTAATAACTGCAAAATGTATTGTGATGTCCACATCACGGCATTTTTCAGTAACAAGTGCTTAGTAGTCATGTATGTATACCTCACATGGCTAATGTTTTGCACTTTGTGCAAACTTGGCACATTGTGCAATGGTGAAACTTGTACTTCCTATAAATTTCCTTGCTAACACTCTCCAAACAGCGGAGTAATGAAGATTACTGCCTCTGCTAAATTGTCATGTAAGATTATCTGTACCCTGATTGCACCAGTCGCACTACTGCTACATAAAGATATACTATTTTTTAAACCAGTAGAAAATTATGACTTTTTCCAATCTTCTGGCTGACACACTCTACCCTAGGCCCACTGCCAAACTTAATTGTGGCATCAACCTACGGGGTTCATTCCCCTGTTGTGATTGTATGATCTGTCCACACATGCAGCCTACTTCTGACTTTTTCATTAACCCTCTGGATTCTTCAGAGCACAAGCTGAAGACATACATCAATTGTAAAACCTGGAATGTGATTTATGCTATTGCTTGCCCCTGTCAACAGATATATATGAGGCAGACATTGCAGGAACTCAGAAAAAGAATCCAGAAACATTTCTCGATAATCAAACTGGCGGTGACAGGCCTTACATAAGGGTAAGACTCTCACTTCAGTGGCAGCCCATTTTTTGGATAAGCATTCGGGCACATACCTCTAGGCCCTGGTTTTTGGATTACAATGTATCATAGTCTCTGGCAGAGGGAAAGGCCTGCATAAATGGCTCCTGCAGTCTGAATCCCACTGGATTTACACTCTAGGGTCAGTTGCACCTATGGGCTTTAATGAGGAGATCTTATTCTCAGGCGTTCTGGGCTAATTCATATCTCTCTATCTGGCTAACTAATTTATTTTCTTTATAGGCTTTCAGGTTGTCCCTCTTGATGCCAGCTCTTCCTCAGTCGTATTTTCTGTGAGTGTCATGTTTATATGGTCTTCAACTATACCTCCAATGGATGCCTCTATTACCTCTTGTATATTTGAACCAGCACAGTTGACCTTGTCACAATCTAAATCTACCTGTCTGTCCTCAGCAACTTGAAGCAATTTCCCTTTGCTACATACACTACTTTGGACCTGTAAGGGGACTCTGAAGACTGCACTAACCTCCACCATCACTAAGGAGATTATATGACTTATGGACTTTGGCACTGTGCATTGCCTTATTATGCCACATGCTCTTGGTAGCTAACTCACACCTATCTATTTCCTCATTATAATATATTGCTGATTATTATTAAAATTCACTTTGCATATACTAGTTCCAGAAAGTACTGTTTAATTATTTTTATCTTCTTTATGCTTATTTGTACAACTAGGTGTACACATCTACACATACTTACCTCTTCACCCTCCCTTTTTTTTGGTTTGATTTTTTATTTATTTTTTATTTATATATATATATATTTTTTTCAGTTATCCCTATACATCTTCATATTCATATTTTATCCATTTTTATAATTATTCTCATTTTTATTTATTTTTTGTATCTTTATTTTCCAACTACAATTACCTACATATTTTCATTTATTTTATTTTCTGCCCATTTGTATACATTTTTTGCAATTTCTCCAATACCATTATGTGACACATATAATGTGTCTTATGCATTGATCATCTTCATTGATTCATAACTAGTAAAGAGCGAGCCACTACTCAGTACTCACCCGAGCATCGCAGTGCTCATGATGTTCGGAGCTCAGCGAGTATTTCTTGCTTTGTCCAGTGGTTCTTCGTGTCACCGCCCTGCATGTTTGGCACTCGTTAGAGCACCAATCAACATGCAGGGATTGTGTGCCACACACTGTAATGCCGCAGCTATGTTGGTTGTGATTGGCTGGCACACAGCGTAATCAAGTCTATATAAGACCGGACGCCGCCCTGCTAACAACAGTCAGCTCTGGACTCAGGCAATGAAGGGAGAGTTGCTGCTGAGATAGGGAGAGAGTTTCAATTTTATTAGTTATTGTGGGTATACAATCTGTAATACACAAATCCATCTCAGCCAGCAGTCCTTCTGAGGACTAATCAAGGGGTATATAGATATCAGTGCTAGACAGGTAGGCAGTTTATGTGGGTATATCATAGAATCATAGAATCATAGAATGGCAGAGTTGGAAGGGACCTCCTGGGTCATCTGGTCCAACCACCTGCTCAAAGCAGGATTCACTATATCACCCCAGACAAATGTCTGTCCAGATTCTGTATGATGACTTCCATGGAAGGAGAACTCACCACCTCTCATGGCAGCCTGCTCCACTCATTGATCACCCTGTCAAAAAGTTTTTTCTAACATCTAATCTGTGTCTCCTCCCATTCAGTTTAATTACATTGATTCTAGTCTTTCCTTGTGCAAATGAAAATAAAGATGATCCTTCTACAATGTGACAGCCCTTGAGATATTTGCAGACAGCTATTATGTCTCCTCTCAGTCTTTTCTTTTGGAAGCTAAACATTCCCAAATCCTGTAACCGTTCCTCATAGGACATGGTTTGCAGACCGGTCACCATTTTGGTGTCTCTTCTCTGAACTTGCTCGAGTTTGTTGATGTCTTTTGAAAATGTGGTGCCCAAAACGGGACACAGTATTCCAGATGAGGTCTGACCAAAGAGGAGTAGAGGGCTATAATGACTTCACGTGATCTAGACTGTATGCTTCTAATAATACATCCCAGAATTGCATTTGCCTTTTTTGCTGCTGCACCACACTGCTGACTCATGCTCAGTTTATGATCTGTTAGTATACCCAAGTCTTTTTCACAAGTGCTGTTGCTTATTTTTTCCTTTTTATTGCCCAGATGTAGTACTTTGCATTTTCCCTGTTAAAAACCATTCTTTTAGTTGCTACCCACTGCTCCAGTTTATTTATCTCTTTTTGAATCCTCTCTTTCTCTTCTTTAGTATTAGCTATCCCTCCTAGCTTTGTGTCATCAGCAAATTTAATCAGTGTACCCTCAACTCTTTCATCTAAATTATTGATAAAGATGTTGAACAATACAGGGCCCAGGACAGAACTCTGTGGTACCCCACTTGAGACATTCTTTCAACTGGATGTGCAGCCATTTACAACCACTCTTTGGGTCCAATCACTAAGCCAGTTAAGCCGTGTCCATTCCATACTTAGTAATTTTTTCAGTAAGGATGATGTGAGAAACTTTGTAAAATGCTGTGCTGCAGTCAAGATATACTATATCTACAGCATTTCCCTGATCCACCCAGTCAGTGATTCTGTCATAGAAGGAAATTAAGTTAGTTTGACATGACTTATTAGTTACAAACCCATGCTGACTCTGGTTAAAAACTTCATTCTTATCCAGGTACTTACGTACATGTTGTTTAATAATTTGTTCAAAGATCTTTCCTGAAATAGAAGTCAAACTCACCGACATATAGTTCCCTGGGTTCACCTTCTTCCCCTTTTTAAAGTTAGTAACAACATTTGCTCTTTTCCAGTCTTCTGGGACTTCTACTGTTCTCCAAGAATTTACAAAGATTATGGAGAGTGGTTCAAAAATTTCTTCTGCTATCTCCTTCAGTACTTTGGGGTGTAATTAATCTGGACATGGAGACTTGAATTCATATATTTAAGCATTTAGTGTTAACATAGTAACATAGTAACATAGTTACTCACTATCTTTCTGTTTATATTCTAGATATCCTGGATTCTTCTATTCCTTTAATAGGACAGTGAAGATTAGTTGATGTTACATTACCTTTCTGAGAGAAAACAGATGCAAAATAGGAATTTAAAAGTTTGGCCTTCTCAACATCCTTTCTTACCATTTTCATCCTGTAAAAATCTTATAGCATCTTTGACTTTTCTTTTACTTTTGACATATCCCCAAAATCCTTTTTTATTGCTTTTAACGTTTCTTGCAAGCCTTAATTCATTATCAATTTTAGATAATCTGATTCGTGCCCTGCAGGTTCTGTAGACAGCATTATATTCTTCTTTAGATATGCTTCTCTCTTTCCATTTGATAAACATTTCTTTCTCCCTGTTTAGCATGTGTTTAAGTTCTGTGTTCATCCATCCTGGTTTCCTTACATGCTTCGTATTCTTCCCTCTTTTTGGAATTGTTAACGATTGTGCTTTGAGAATCTCATTTTTCAAGATTTCCCATCCTTCCTGTACATTTTTGTCCTTAAGGATATCCAGCCATTGGATACCTTTGATTATCTTTCTGAGTCCCTTAAAATGTGCCTTTCTGAAATCTAACCTTGAAGTCAGAGTCTTGACAGGTCTTTCTCCTCTAGTAATCCAAAATTCTAAAATAGCATGGTCGCTACCTCCTAGGGTCCAGCCACTATTACTTCCTCAACCATTTCCTCCCTGTTAAAAGGATTAGATCCAAGGTAGCAGATCCCCTTGTTTTCTCTCCTACCTTTTGGATGATAAAGTTGCCAGCAAGAGAGGATAAGAATTTGCTTGACCTGTTCATTTTGCCTGAGATAGATTCCCAACAAATGTCTGGATATTTAAAATCTCCCATGACCACTATGTCATATTTTTTAGAGAACTTGGCCATTTGATGCATAAAGAGTTCATCCAATGGTGTCCTTTCCGTTGTTCTCTCCTTGTATTCTTACCCAAAGAGTTTCCACAGAACTCCCAGTCTCTGAAGCTTCAATCTAGGTGCAGATATACACTTTTCTAACATACAATGCGACACGTCCTCCTCATTCATCAAGTCTGTTTCTTGCAAATAAGTTGTATCCTTCTAGCCTTGTATTCCAATCATGTGTATTGTCCCACCAAGTTTCAGTGATTCCAATGACATCATATTTCTTCTCCTCCTGTGTTAGTAATTTTTTTTGTCTTTGTTCTTCCTTTCCACTTCTAATAGCAGAGTTCTCAATAGTATTTGTCAGGTGTATGGCTTTATCTGGCCTTTTGCTTCCCTTCCCATATTATTCTAGTTTAAAGCTCTCCTGATGAGTGCAGCAAGGCAACTTCCAAATACATATTTTCCAGTCTTCGTAAGGTGCACCCCATCTCTAGCAAGCAGTCCATCGTACAGGTAATTCACTCCATGATTCAAAAATCCAAATCCTTGCCGATGGCACCATTAATGTTGCCAGTTGTTTACCTGTAGAATCTTATTCCACCTCCTTGTTCCATGGCCAACCACTTGGAGGATGGAAGAGAAGACCACCTGCGCTGCCAGTTCTTTCACTTTCTTCCCATGTTTTCAAAGTCACTGCAGATAGTTTCCAGGTCCTTTCTTGCAGTGTCATTTGTCCCTACATGTATTAGCAGGAATGGGTGGTCGTCTGTAGGTCTGAAGAGTCTTGATATCCTGTCAGACACATCTTTAATTTGTGCACCTGGAAGACAGCACATTTCTCTTGAGGTTATATCCTGTCTGCGGATAGCGGCCTCTGTTATTCTCAACAGGGAATATCCCATGACCACAACTCTCCGTTTCTTCTTTACAACATTTTTCTTTCTCCATGCAGGAGGACTCTGAGTGCTTACAAGGTTCTTCTTTGTGGGTAAAGTCTAATCTTGATATATTTCTTCATCGTTCTCCTGCATGAGAGCCAGGTACTGGTTCCTGAGCAGTATGGGTGCTGACTGCCTCCCAATCCTCCTGCTTCTCTGTGTCACTTGCTTCCATTTCTCTGCTTCTTCAGGTGACCTTTGCATTTCTTCTCTTTCTGTAACATGAAGAGATAATTCTGTTATGTCTATGAACTCTTCACCTTCCTTAATGATTTTCAATATAGCTAAACTGTCTTCTAGATTTTGCAACTTTTCTTCCAACAGGGACACAAGCTTGCATTTCTGGCATGTGAAGTTTGGCTTTTCCGCTGGTAAGTCTATGAACATCTAGCAAGACAAGAAATGCAGCTCACCAAATGGCTCCTGGCCTCTTCCATGTTCTTACTGTTAAAGAGATATCAAAGTGGTGAAAAATGTGCCAAAATTTACCGATGTCCTCCTTTCAGCTGCAACTTCCAAAAACCAGTGTTCTTTGAGCTTGCGGAGAATCTTCACTTATCCCATAATACACTGGGAATATGCAAATTCTCTCCTCAGGACTCCTCCCCTGGTTTACCGATGTCCTCCTTTCAGCTGCAGCGGCCAAAATCCAGTGCTAGGCAGGCAGGCAGCGTATGTGGGTATATAGATATCAGTGCTAGGCACGCAGGCAGTGTATGTGGAAGACTTCATTGCATATAGCAAGAGGGTCCATTCCAGTTCTGTCTGCTGCTACTGCCAATTACAGATTTTTATATACATAGTCCCAGATATCAGAGGCAAGGAATCATTTTTAATTTTTTGGGATTGTAATCCTGATTATTTTTAAAAGCGATCCAGAGCACACTGTTTTTCTGCTACATTTGCTGGTTGGCACTGCAGAATACAGCCAGATCCTTTCTATATTACAGCTTAGAAATCCATCTATTTTAAACAAGGGTTTGGCCATCACACGGATCACATCTCAGTGTGGTCAAAATCGTGCCATTTTAGGCCTCAATTTAAATTGTATTGTTTGTCTTAGGCAAGTTAATGACACCAGTGTTAGGGGTCGAGTTCCCACCTCTGCACAGGGGGAATCTCGTGCCATCTCTGCTGCGGTCTCCCATTCTTCTCCTGCCGCAGTGGAGCCTGCTCAGCGGAGACGTCAGTCCCAGCGTCTTGCTCAGTCTGACTCTGTACAAAGAGTTACTGCTGCTTTTCCTGCTTCTGCCATTGAAGTCAGTGCTGGGCAGCGGCGAGCAGATGCTTCTGGGACTATGTCCTGCTTTTCTCGTTCTGAGCATGCCCAGAGTAAGATCTCTCAGTGGAGATCGAGGGTCACATGTTCAGATACTGCAGCTAAAGCCATTGGTCCTTCAGGAAGGTCCTGTAGGTGCTCAGGATCTGTGGCAGCCTCTCATTGGTCCTGCTAGGAAGGTCCTATACGTGCTGCAACTATTTAAGGCTCGCATGGCCATGCGCTAGTATCTTTCTATGTTATAAGCTATACGCCAGTGTGGTCTTGTAAGAGTGTGTTCAGGGACCTGGGTGAAATAAGCCCCTAGAATGCTGGCACCTCCGGCGAGGAGATTGTGTTTGTGTGTATTCAGGGACCTGGCTGAAATAAGCCCCTAGAATGCTGGCACCTCCGGCGAGGAGTTTTGTGTGCATGCATGACCACTGACTGCTCTCAGTTGGGTAGTTAGCCTGTGCCTCTGAGAAGTCTAACAGGGTGCAGTGCTTTGCTTTCATGGTTACTCTGTGAAATAACAGATCTAATTTCTTAGTGCCATATAGTTCCGCCGTTTGCTAGCAGCAGGTTCTCCTGAACGGCAGACCCCGGGCTGCAAACGCACCAATAACAATAAAACATCTATATTTACTCGGTGTGTTCCGCTAGCCCTAACAACCAGTTTGCTGAAAAAAAAATATTAACCTACAGGTCAGATATTTTACACTGGGGTTTGTACGCCACACGAATTGCCCTTCAGTGCTTTCAAAATTGTGCCATTTCTGGCCTCAATTTAAATTTTGTTGTAGTTTCTTAGCTAATACACCAATTTGCTGAAAAAAAATTGTTACCTACAGGCCAGTTATTTTAAATAGGGGATTGGCCGTCACATGGATCACATCTCAGTGTGTTGAAATTTCTGCCATTTGTCGCCTACTGAAAATTTTGTTGTAGTGTCTTACGCAATTTATCGACACCAGTTTGCTGAAAAAAATAATAGTTACCTACAGGCCAGATATTTTACAATGGGGTTTTCTCTCACAAGGATCACATAAAAGTTTGCTCCAAATTCAGTCATTTGTAGTGAATGTTGAAAATACCGTACTTTATTTAAAAGGCGCGTGGCAAGAGTCAGGGAAGGGATGGTGATGATGCATGCAGAGGCCGAAGCCGTGAGCAAGCTGAAATTGTGCCACAACAAGCACCCACATCTTCTCGCCCAACCTTCCTGTCACAATTACTAGGGGACCTCAGCAGCACGCTACTATTGAACCCAGAGCAGTGTCAAAAGTTTGTTGGTTGGCTAGCGGATAATGCTTCTAGTCACTTTGCTGCCAATACCACCAGCACCCTGTCTTCCACACGGTTAAGTGTGAGTTGCCATGAGTCTGGACCGCATATTCTTCACCCTGATTCTCCTTCCTCTCACCATGCTCAGTGCCTGGAGACAACTGATCCCACACTTTTCCATTCATAGGTTCGGGCCTCTCGCCCTGTCCACTTGAAGCAGGGCAAGAGGAGATCACATGTAGCAATGCCCAAATACTTGAGCAGCCACGGTCACATGAAGGTGAAGGTGGGAAAGTGTCACAAGAGGTGGACAATGATGAGACACAATTGCCAGAAAGTCAGGAGGAGGACCAGGGTGCGGAAGTGGAAGATGAGGTGGTGGATTATATAGTAACTGACCCAAGCTGGTAGGAAGACATGCAGAGCAAGGACAGCAGCACATAGGGGGAGAGAGGCCTAGCACCAAAACAGGCAGGAAGAAGCAGTGTGGTGGCTGCAGACAGAAAGGGGGTCAACCTTTCCTCGTAACACCCAGAGTACGGAAGTTGCCAGTCCAACTGTTAGGTCTTCGCAAGTCTGGTTGTTTTTAAAAGACTCTGCTTGTAACCCCCAAAAGGCCATTTCTACCACTTGCCAGGCCAGCATCAACAGGGGTAGCATAACTACCAGCTTTACCACCACCAGCATGATCAGTCACATGGCAGAAAAGCACCCAACTTTGTGGGCCGAACCCCAGGGTCCAGGAACAGTGTCTGCAGGTGACACCACTGCTTCTTCTGCTGTTGTGCGTGCAAGCCAAACCCTTGTCCATGGCGCGAAGATGCCTCTTGCCCTAAACCTGTCATTGCACTCACTCAACTTGCACCATCAGCAAGCACATACACATCATTGTCCCAGTGCAGCGTTCAGTTGTTCATACCCCGGTGCTTGGAACGTGAATGCAAGCACAAATACGCAGCCAACACCCCACAGGCCACACTACTAAATTCACACATTTCTCAACTGCATGCGTTCAAAATGTTGCCTTTTAGGCTCATGGAGACAGAAGTTTTCCACAACCTGATTGCAGCGTTCATCCCCCGGTACTCGGTCACAAGTCGCCACTATTTCTCCCTGTGTGCCGTCCCGTCATTACACAAGCAAGTGTCCCACAACATTAGCAGTGCCCAATGCAGTTACTGGGAAAGTCCACCTAACCACGGACATGTGGACAAGTGGACAAGTGCTTGTTGGCAGGGATGGTACATCTTGCTGACGGCACACTGGGTTAAAATAGTGGGAGCTGGGACCCTGCCAGACCTTGGGATGGAACACGTCCTCCCAATGCCAAGGATTGCAGGCCCTACTTCAATCTGGGTTGCCCCCACAGTCTACAGCTCCTGCACCTCCTCCTTCTCCTTCTCTTCAGCCTCCATCTCCAAAATGACCACATCAGTGACAAGCTGGAAGCACTGCAGCACTGCCTCAGTCAAGGGCAACAGGCTGTGCTGAAGCTAATATGCTTAGGTGACAAACCACACAATGCTGAAGAGTTGTGGACAGTTGTGAAAGAGCAGGCATATCTATGGCTGACACGGCTGAACCTACAGCCAGGCATGGTCATGTGTGACAATGGCAGGAACCTGGTGGCAGCTCTGAAGCAAGGTGAGCTCACACACGTACTATGCCTTGCCCATATGCTTAACATCATCATTCAGCGATTTTTTACACTTCGCCATGACAGCACCCTCTATAAGAGAGGGACCCGCCCATAGGAACAGGAAACCCACAGAGATAAAAAGGGCGGTCCCCCTCTTCTCCTCAGTTGGTTTCCTGTTCCTATCGGAAGTCCTGGAACACCTCCATGGAGGGAGGTGGTTGGAGCACCTCCATATTACCTGACCCATGCACCCGCCTGTGTGGTATCCGAGGGAACAGCAGGGACTGTGGTGTCAGTAGCAGAGTCGGGGAAGGCACTGCACGCATCCTCCCCCCTCGTCTGGGCACCATCCGGCAGGTTCCGGGCGACAAAGTCCGGCCTATGGAGGAGGCAGGTGTGGAGGATCATCCGCTCACCAGCGGCGCTGCTAGGAGCGGCGACGGCTGCTTCGCGCTGGTAAGTCCGCGCTGATTCATTGAACCGGAAGTGGTCGGGTACACTTCCGGTTCGCGGGGGGCGGTGCTCCAGATGACCGCGCTTTTCAAATACAGGCCGGGGCACAGAGCTAATCGCTCACTATGCTGTCCCCGGCGCATAACGAGCTTCCAACAGCAGTGGATGACAACGCTGACAAAAGCAGTGCTAAATCAGCAAAAACAAGTGATCGTTCCATGGCAGGAACTGACACTCACAGGAGTAAGACGAGAAGTAGAGAGGCAGATCTACTCATTCCCCACACAGCATCTCCACCTCCGAGACCGGTATGACGTTCGCTACACTGGGTGAGTGTTTTATGATCCTCTACCTATAAGCTGATCCCTTCCTTCTCTACCTCTCCCCTTAGGCTAAAAAGACCAGTAAAACTAAGCACAAGCAATGTGCCCTGTGTATGCAACCCCTGGCCGACACGTATCCCAAAAGGTTGTGTCAGAGCTGTATAAAATAGACTTTACAAGATGAGGCAGCTGTTACAACCGCAAATATTAGAGCCATAATAAGGCAGGAAATCCAGTCTCTCGGATCAAAATCCCTGGAGAAACATGGAAGTAAGCGCCTCTCTCCTGTCTCCAGTACGGAGTCTGAAGAGGGCCTGATCCGATCTTCTAATACCTCAGGATCATCTCCCAGCTCTTCTGAAGATGAAGGCGGAGCATGTTTTCCCGTCGACAGTGTAGACAACCTTGTAAAATCCATTAGGAACACTATGGTGTGTCCAGACATGAGAGGCGTAAAATCTGCACAAGACATCATGTTTGCAGGTGTGGGTCATTAAAAAAGGCGAGCTTTTCCAGTTGTTTCTGCCATCAAAGACCTTGTAAAAAAGAGTGGGACAAACAAGGAAAAGGGTTCCTCCCATCCTCTACTAAGAGGCGTTACCCCTTCAGTGATGATGAGCTAGCAGTATGGTCCAAGGTTCCGAAAGTAAATGCAGCAGTGGCATCCACCTCGAAACAATCATCTCTTCCTGTGGAAGATGCAGGGATCTTACTAGATCCTTTGGATCGCAAAACTGAAGCACTTCTGAAAAGATCTTGGGAGACAAACACAGAAGCCTTTAAGCCTGCCATATCTAGCACGTGCACAGCGAGGTCATTGCTGGTATGGGTAGAGCAGCTGGAGCAGCAGATAAAAGGAAAAGTCACAAGAGACAAAATCTTACAGGCAGTTCCTTTAATTAAAAGTGCTGCGGCATTCTTGGCTGATGCTTCAGCGGATTCCCTAAGGTTGGCGGCAAGATCTGCGGGCCTTGTCAATGCGGCTCGTCGAGCTCTCTGGCTGAAGGGATGGAAGGGGGATGCACAAGTCTAAGTCTAGATTATGTACAATCCCGTGCCAGGGTGAGTTCCTGTTTGGAAAGGTTCTTAATGAACTTCTTAATAAAGCAGGAAAAAGAAGGAAGGGGTTCCCTAAACAGTTTCTTCTTTCTTATAGGAGAGCGTTTAGAAGATGGCCGTTCAACAGAAGGAGGCCGTATGAACCGCAGAGAGACCGTTAGGATTCGAAGGAAACAAAACCAAAAGGTGCCTTATTCAGTAACCCCGAAATGTCTAGACGTGGTAGATACCATCAGTAGTAACCCAGTAGGAGGAAGATTGAAATTTTTCTATCAACAGTGGGAGCAGATATCTTCGAAGCAATGGATCCTTAACATAATCAAATCTGGACTAAAGTTAGAGTTCTTTAAGTTACCACCGGATACTTTTGTAATTACATCATTAAAAGTGCCGAAACAGCGAAAAGCGCTTCAATTAGAAATTCTGATGCCCTTTTAACCCCTTTCTGCCATTAGACGTACTATTGCGTCCATGTGGGGTGGGCTTTACTTCCCAAGGACGCAATAGTACGTCATATGCGATCGGCAGCGCTCACGGGGGGAGCGCCGCCGATCGCGGCCGGGTGTCAGCTGTTTATCGCAGCTGACATCCGGCACTATGTGCCAGGAGCGGTCACGGACCGCCCCCGGCACATTAACCCCCGGCACACCGCGATCAAAGATGATCGCGATGTGCCGGCGGTACAGGGAAGCACCGCGCAGGGAGGGGGCTCCCTGCGGGCTTCCCTGAGCCCCCCGCAGCAACGCGATGTGATCGCGTTGCTGCGAGGGTCTCACCTCCCTCCCTGCTCCCTCCAGCCCCGGATCCAAGATGGCCGCGGATCCGGGTCCTGCAGGGAGGGAGGTGGCTTCACAGAGCCTGCTCAGAGCAGGCACTGTGAAGCAGCCTGCACTCCTATCAGATTCAGTGATCTGACAGAGTGCTGTGCAAACTGTCAGATCACTGATCTGTGACGTCCCCCCCGGGACAAAGTAAAAAAGTTTAAAAAAAAAATTTCAAATGTGTAAAAAAAATTAAAAAAAATATTCCAAAATAATGAAAAAAAAAAAAAATATTATTCCCATAAATACATTTCTTTATCTAAATAAAAAAAAAAAAACAATAAAAGTACACATATTTAGTATCGCCGCGTCCGTAACGGCCCGACCTATAAAACTGGCCCACTAGTTAACCCCTTCAGTAAACACCGTAAGAAAAAAAAAAAAAAACGAGGCAAAAAACAACGCTTTATTATCATACCGCCGAACAAAAAGTGGAATAACACGCGATCAAAAAGACAGATATAACTAACCATGGTACCGCTGAAAGCGTCATCTTGTCCCGCAAAAAACGAGCTGCCATACAGCATCATCAGCAAAAAAATAAAAAAGTTATAGTCCTGAGAATAAAGTGATGCAAAAATAATTATTTTTTCTATAAAATAGTTTTTATCGTATAAAAGCGCCAAAACATAAAAAAATGATATAAATGAGGTATCGCTGTAATCGTACTGACCCGAAGAATAAAACTGCTTCATCAATTTTACCAAACGCGGAACGGTATAAACGCCTCCCCCAAAAGAAATTCATGAATAGCTGGTTTTTGGTCATTCTGCCTCACAAAAATCGGAATAAAAAGCGATTAAAAAATGTCACGTGCCCGAAAATGTTACCAATAAAAACATCAACTCGTCCCGCAAAAAACAAGACCTCACATGACTCTGTGGACCAAAATATAGAAAAATTATAGCTCTCAAAATGTGGTAACGCAAAAAATATTTTTTGCAATAAAAAGCGTCTTTCAGTGTGTGACGGCTGCCAATCATAAAAATCCGCTAAAAAACCCGCTATAAAAGTAAATCAAACCCCCCTTCATCACCCCCTTAGTTAGGGAAAAATTTAAAAAATGTATTTATTTCCATTTTCCCATTAGGGCTAGGGTTAGAGTTAGGGCTAGGGTTAGGGCTAGGGCTAGGGTTAGGGCTAGGGTTAGGGTTAGGGCTAGGGTTAGGGCTAGGGTTAGGGCTAGGGCTAGGGTTAGGGTTAGGGCTAGGGTTAGGGCTAGGGTTAGGGCTAGGGTTAGGGCTAGGGTTAGGGCTAGGGCTAGGGTTAGGGCTAGGGCTACAGTTTGGGTTGGGGCTAAAGTTACAGTTAGGGTTTAGATTACATTTACGGTTGGGAATAGGGTTGGGATTAGGGTTAGGGGTGTGTCAGGGTTAGAGGTGTGGTTAGGGTTACTGTTGGGATTAGGGTTAGGGATGTGTTTGGATTAGGGTTTCAGTTATAATTGGGGGGTTTCCACTGTTTAGGCACATCAGGGGCTCTCCAAACGCGACATGGCGTCCGATCTCAATTCCAGCTAATTCTGCGTTGAAAAAGTAAAACAGTGCTTCTTCCCTTCCGAGCTCTCCCGTGTGCCCAAACAGGGGTTTACCCCAACATATGGGGTATCAGCGTACTCAGGACAAATAGGACAACAACTTTTGGGGTCCAATTTCTCCTGTTACCCTTGGGAAAATACAAAACTCGGGGCTAAAACATATTTTTTGTGGGAAAAAAAAAGATTTTTTATTTTCACGGCTCTGCGTTATAAACTGTAGTGAAACACTTGGGGGTTCAAAGTTCTCACAACACATCTAGATTAGTTCCCTGGGGGGGTCTAGTTTCCAATATGGGGTCACTTGTGGGGGGTTTCTACTGTTTAGGTACATTAGGGGTTCTGCAAATGCAATGTGACGTCTGCAGACCATTCCATCTAAGTCTGCATTCCAAATGGCGCTCCTTCCCTTCCGAGCTCTGCCATGCGCTCAAACGGTGGTTTCCCCCAACATACGGGGTATCAGCGTACTCAGGACAAATTGGACAACAACTTTTGGGGTCGAATTTCTCCTCTTACCCTCGGGAAAATACAAAACTGGGGGCTAAAAAATAATTTTGGGGGGAAAGATTTTTTTTTTTAATTTTCACGGCTCTGCGTTACAAACTGTAGTGAAACACTTGGGGGTTCAAAGCTATCACAACACATCTAGATGAGTTCCTTAGGGGGTCTAGTTTCCAAAATGGTGTCACTTGTGGGAGGTTTCTACTGTTTAGGTACATTAGGGGCTCTGCAAATGCAATGTGACACCTGCAGACCATTCCATCTAAGTCCTCATTCCAAATGGAGCTCCTTCCCTTCCGAGCCCTCCCATGCGCCCAAACAGTGGTTCCCCCCCACATATGGGGTATCAGCGCACTCAGGACAAATTGGACAACAAATTGTGGGGTCGAATTTCTCCTGTTACCCTCGGGAAAATACAAAACTGGGGGCTAAAAAATAATTTTTGTGGGAAAAAATTTTTGTTTTATTTTTACGGCTCTCCATTATAAACTTCTGTGAAGCCCTTGGTGGGTCAAAGCGCTCAGCACACATCTAGATAAGTTCCTAAGGGGGTCTACTTTCCAAAATGGTGTCACTTGTGGGGGGTTTCTACTGTTTAGGTACATTAGGGGCTCTGCAAACGCAATGTGACACCTGCAGACCATTCCATCTAAGTCTGCATTCAAATGGCACTCCTTCCCTTCTGAGCCCTCCCATGTGCCCAAACAGTGGTTCCCCCCACATATGGTGTATCATCGCACTCAGGACAAATTGGGCAACAAATTTTGGGGTCCAATTTCTCCTGTTACCCTCAGGAAAATACAAAACTGGGAGCTAAAAAAATAATTTTTGTGGGAAAAAAATTTTGTTTTATTTTTACGGCTCTGCATTATAAACTTCTGTGAAGCACTTGGTGGGTCAAAGTGCTCACCACACCTCTAGATAAGTTCCTTAGGGGGTCTACTTTCCAAAATGGTGTCATTTGTGGGGGGTTTCAATGTTTAGGCACATCAGTGGCTCTTCAAACGCAACATGGCGTCCCATCTCAATTCCTGTCAATTTTGCTTTGAAAAGTCAAACGGCGCTCCTTCCCTTCCGAGCTCTCCCATCCACCCAAACAGTGGTTTACCCCCACATATGGGGTATCAGCGTACTCAGGACAAATTGTACAACAACTTTTGGGGTCCAATTTCTTCTCTTACCCTTGGGAAAATAAAAAATTGGGGGCAAAAATATAATTTTTGTGAAAAAATATGATTTTTTATTTTTACGGTTCTACATTATAAACTTCTGTGAAGCACTTGGTGGGTCAAAGTGCTCACCACACCTCTAGATAAGTTCCTTAGGGGGTCTACTTTCCAAAATGGTGTCACTTGTGGGGGGTTTCAATGTTTAGGCACATCAGTGGCTCTTCAAACGCAACATGAGGTCCCATCTCAATTCCTGTCAATTTTGCATTGAAAAGTCAAACGGCGCTCCTTCCCTTCCGAGCTCTCCCATCCGCCCAAACAGTGGTTTACCCCCACATATGGGCTATCAGCGTACTCAGGACAAATTGTACAACAACTTTTGGGGTCCAATTTCTTCTCTTACCCTTGGGAAAATAAAAAATTGGTGGCGAAAAGATAATTTTTGTGAAAAAATATGATTTTTTATTTTTACGGTTCTACATTATAAACTTCTGTGAAGCACTTGTTGGGTCAAAGTGCTCACCACACCTCTAGATAAGTTCCTTAGGGGGTCTACTTTCCAAAATGGTGTCACTTGTGGGGGGTTTCAATGTTTAGCCACATCAGGGGCTCTCCAAACGAAACATGGCGTCCCATCTCAATTCCAGTCAATTTTGCATTGAAAGTCAAATGGCACTCCTTCGCTTCCGAGCTCTGCCATGCGCCCAAACAGTGGTTTACCCCCACATGTGGGGTATTGGCATACTCAGGACAAATTGTACAACAATGTTTGGGGTCCATTTTCTCCTGTTACCCTTGGTAAAATAAAACAAATTGGAGCTGAATTAAATTTTTTGTGAAAAAAAGTTAAATGTTCATTTTTATTTAAACATTCAAAAAATTCCTGTGAAGCACCAGAAGGGTTAATAAACTTCTTGAATATGGTTTTGAGCACCTTGAGGGGTGTAGTTTTTAGAATGGTGTCACACTTGGGTATTTTCTATCATATAGACCCCTCAAAATGACTTCAAATGAGATGTGGTCCCTAAAATAAAATGGTGTTGTAGAAATGAGAAATTGCTGGTCAACTTTTAACCCTTATAACTCCCTAACAAAAAAAAATTTTGTTTCCAAAATTGTGCTGATGTAAAGTAGACATGTGGGAAATGTTATTTATTAAGTATTTTGTGTGACATATCTCTGTGATTTAATTGCATAAAAATTCAAAGTTGGAAAATTGCGAAATTTTCATAATTTTCGCCAAATTTCCGTTTTTTTCACAAATAAACGCAGGTACTATCAAATAATTTTTACCATTGTCATGAAGTACAATATGTCACGAGAAAACAGTGTCAGAATCACCAGGATCCATTGAAGCGTTCCAGAGTTATAACCTCATAAAGGGACAGTGGTCAGAATTGTAAAAATTGGCCCGGTCATTAACGTGCAAACCACCCTTGGGGGTAAAGGGGTTAATGAGCCACGACAGCACCCTGTCACTTCCCACCCTAGTTATATATATATAATTTTTCATGTAAATTATTTTCACAGGTGAATATAGATTAAATGATTTATGCAATGAATTATGAGCCTATATGCTAATTGGACAATGGCGGTTCCTCTTGTACTCTGAAAAGCAACTGAGGAGGAGAGGGGGACCGCCCTTTTTATCTCTGTAGGTTTCCTGTTCCGATGGGCGGGTCCCTCTCTCATAGTGGGTGCTGTCGTGGCTCATTAAAAGGGCTTTACCGGTAAGTAATCCGGCTTTTCAAACCCTACCTGGAGCTGCCAGATCTGCTTGTCAAAGCCACCTGTGTGCCCAATTTAGAAAGTCAGCTACAGCTTCTGCCAGCCTTGCTGTGCAACATTTGCAGATCCCAGCTCACCAACTGTTGTGTGATGAGTTCCACACATTGGAACTCTACACTGCAGTTGTTGGAAAGGATTTGTGAGCAGAAGAGGACAGTTGTTGACTACCAGCATCAACAAGGCCCTCGGTTTTCAGTTCAGACTCCACACATTAGACCTCAGGAGTGGACATGGATGTCATATGTACCATTCTCCAAAACTTTGAGGACACCACCAAGATGGTGAGCAGCGATGATGCCATAATTACCATCACCATCCTGCTTCTCTGTGTTCTGAAACACTGTCTGCTCACAATCAAATACGATGCATTGCAGGCGGAGCACGATGATATGGAACAATTAAACATACAGGGTGATTACACATACCCCAGCCTCATTTTATACCAATATGGATTGGGTGTCAATGAGGAAGAGGAGGACGAGGAAGAGCATGGGCTAGTTTCATGCGCTGTAGATGGTACTGGTACCAAATACTAATGAAATGTATGTAAACTTTTGGCTTTGCAGCAAATAATTAAAATGCCTTAAAACAGTCTCTCTCTCTCATTATTCTGGCATTTGGCAAATGTTAATAATTATGATAATCCTAATTGACCTGAAAATGGGAAAGGTTTATTCTGATTTCTTGTCAGATATTGAGAAAGACATGCATATGTGTCTTTTTACAAAATGTATGTAAACTTCTAGTTTCAAATGTATCTATCTATTCATTAAACTATACTGTATACATAAAATGATTTTTCTAGTTTGCTTCCTATATATTCCCATTAAGAAATATTCTAGGAAAACCTCCACTTTAAATGAATTGTCTCTCCAGTTTATTAGCATGCAAAATGTATTCATGATCACATTCCCTATGGACAGATTGTCAAAGTTAGAAGAAATAATTTACCACTAGATAAATCTGAAACCAACTCACAAAATTTATGACAGATTGTTCCAGCGAAGGTATGGAGAAAGTTGCTAATAAAGCATGGCAGAAACCTCAAAATATAGAAAACTTTAATAGATAAATAAAAATAGGTTAATGAATAGTTTATTTTACTTCAATATTTCTACGTGGAAAAGCTAATTAAAACAATCTACTTATTGAAACTAATAGATGCTGACCTCTGGGCTTTGTTCATTTCCCCCTCCATTACTGATTGTTAAAAGCTTCTTAAATTGGCAATATATATTTCACAAGAGTGAAATTCAATAAAGAAAAAAAAGCCGCAGGATATTTTTCTTAAAGATAAAATAGCTAACCACATTGTTCCATTGGAATTTTCACTGTTAAGATAATTTCTCAAGTGTTATTAATGCTGCAGTCAAAATCTGGGCACTGTATAAAACATGGCTGAAACTATGTAAAACTACCGTTATTGACGGCCAATCTTCAGATTTCTCTTGATCAACCGTGATCATCAAGATGCAGGTAGCTCTTGTAAATATTTGCTGTTGTTCCTTAAACCATACTACATTATTGAAATTAGCCAAATTATTTGCGTATCTTATACACAAAATATATGCCACTTAAAAATATGTTAAATGGATACATATTTTACTATATGAAGCGTGAACTTTTAAAACGGGAAAGATATATATATTTGCACCATGTTAACTAGTAGATAGAAAAATATTAAGATTAAAGAGTCCACAGTGGTTGATGCCTTTTAATGGCTAGCTGAAAAGATGGTAACAAATTGCAAGCTTTTAAGACTACTCAGGTCTCTTCATCAGGCATAGAATAACACAAAATTTGAAGAGTCACGTATTTATACACAACAGAACACAGAAATGATGCAATAGATAAGACAAGTGACATGAAGTTGAACTATCATTATGGGACGGGGATAAAAAGTTGTGACCATAAATATTGGAACACTTCATAGATAAGGAGTGTGAAAATTTTATTGCCCTGTGATTAAGGTTTGGTCTGAGGTTGTGATGCCCCCACAAGGTCTGATAAGCACATTACTTAGTTGATATAGAAATACATAAATCCATGAAACACATTAATTTCTGCTATGAATGTGCCAAAGGCTGTCATAAGTTTGTATTCCTAGACTCTTCTGTCGCTATGAGATTTAAAGTTACCTTTTAATATAAGTAATTTCATGTCCACCATGGTGCTGTGATCAGGGATACAAAAATATTTGGCCACAAGTAAATCAATTCTTTTGTCTTTTATTGTGTGGCGATGAGAATTCATTCTTGTTCTAAGTTTTTGCCCTTTCTCCCCTACATACAGACCCCCAGTTGGACATCTGTTACATATAATTAAGTACACCACATTAGATGTGATTCAGCTGAAAGAACCTGGGATCATGTAGTCCTGATGCGAGTTGTGTTTTTTATCTTGTCCGTGGTCATTATAAATGGACAGTTTTTACATTTTTTCCGGTTGCAGGGAAAGGTTCTTATAACTTTTGGAGAAGAAAGCTCCTGACAATAATGCTTTTTAGATTTGTGGCTGCCTAAAATACAGAAGTGGGGGGTCTGGAAATAAGGGTTGCAATCGGGCATCTTTTTGTAGTAAAGGTTGTCATTTCCATGCAGCTCCCCTTAGCACCTCCAGATTTGGATTGTAGGTAACAACTGAAGGCACCCGGTTGCTTTTGTCTTTAGTTTTGTAATGTAGGAGATATTTCCTTGATATTCTGATGGCTCTTGTGGCCTAGAAAAGTGCTCAGTGTCAGAAAGCTGGGTTTGCATCTTTGGTCTTGGGTCTTTCAGAAGGATAATAATCCCAAATATACTTCAAGAAGCCTTCATAAATAGATGGAAACAAAATGATGGAGAGTTTTGAAGCGGCCAGAGTCTGGATCTAAATCCCATTGAGATCCTTAAATTGCTGTTAGGAGAAGGCTCCCTTTAAATATGAGAGACCTGGAGCGGTTCGCAAAAGAGGTGTCATCCAAAATTCCAGTTGAGATATGTAAGAAGATTGTTGATGGTTATTGGAAGCACTTGATTGCAGTTATTTATTCCAAAGGGTGTGCAACTAAACATTAATTTGAGGATGCCAAGAGTTTGGTCTGGCAAATTTGGGGGGCTTTGTGTGAAATTATGCCCAATTTGCCTTTTTTTCTGTCTTTTTTTTATGTTGTTCCAATACACACAAACGAAATAAACATGTATAATAAAACATGTGCAGTTGCATTAAATTTGTGTGAGAAATACTTCATTTCTGGAACAATTTCAACTGTGCCAACACTTTCAGCCATTACTGTATGTCTGAAAATTGCATCATGTCTACAGTCAGAGCACCAAAGGTCTTTATATTTACTGTTTTATCCTGATATTGCAGGTAATTGCTGGAGCTAAGTGCTCTGATTCAATTAAACAAGTGCTATCCATGGTTATGTTATTGGACTGTGCACATGTGGGGAACATAGCTGTAGTAGGAATTAAAACATAACCTTTAATGTGTACAAGGTAAAGATATTGACAACGACAGAAAACAAATAATGTCACCCCAAAGAAATAAACAAACTGGTACTAAATGGTGTAGCCTGTATGATAAAACACCATTTATGGGTGATAACAAAATAAAGTGTTCATGAGAACAGCCGTAACACATACGGTGTGCTGTCCCACGCTACCAAGATACCTCTAGATATTACCATAAGCACACATGGGTGCAAAAAATGTTTAGCCAGGTAAACTTGTTTGTACAGGTATTGGCAGGTATCAAAGACAGATTATAAAACAGGCGGGAGGGGATAAGGCAACAAAAGTGGACATCATGCAACAACAAAAGTATTTAAAACAGGAATGATCTCACCAATTGCCATAGATGAAGTAGGTGAAGCCCACAATTCACTGGAGTGGAAAAGTCCATGTATCAGCGATGTCGGAAGATAATGCCCTGTCAATCCCTGAGGGGCTATTCATAAACCTACAATCCCAGACTCCCGCCCTTACAAGAGCAGTCCACAGCTACCCCTGGACAATATCATGCCCTGCACTCTCCCTATTGGAATGTCCAGACGCGTTTCTTCGCAGGCCGATTCATCAGGGGACTTGCCTGCCTGGGAGATAAAGTGCACGAGTGCTTAGAAAAAAAGGACATAAGGACCTGCCACCCTCCATGTTACACTAAGGAGAGTGGAAGCAATCACTTGGTCCACTTAAATAGTATACTGGCGGGCATAATTAACCTATCACATGCTAAACACAGATAATGTGATAAGTAAAAGTGAGTAAATGCTATGTGCAGCGATATTAGTGGCTAAACCCATCGGCGGAAAAGAGACAAAAGACAATCAAAAGACCGCAAGTTATTACAGTCACAAAATACCTGTACGATCATGCTAATGAATCTGAATGCCATAGATCCGATGAGGGAACACGAGGACAGCACTTCCGGTGATGGCGGAAGTCAGTGTTCCTAGGATACCAGGACACAAAAAGCGCGCCGAGACCTAGAAACTTCCTGTTATGACGGAAGTGACGATTACTAGGACGCTGCGGCATTACTATAGCAGCGAAGTGCCTCCTACTCAAAGGGATCGCTGAATAGGCGTAATGAATATGGCGAAGATAGCTAGTGTAACCTATTCGGGCACAAGCCCCACGCCAAAACAATGATGACCGTAGAGGTCAGGTGCTAAGAAAACGTGACCATGGAGGTCAAAAAACACTAAGGTGCTAAGAAGATGCGAGAGCGTCACCACTACATAATGACGCTACCGCGTTGCGTCAGGATCTGTGTCCCATGTAGGACACTGAGACGCTAAAACGTCACCACCATGATCACTAAGACGCTAGAACGCCACCACTGCGCGATATTAAATAGAACGCTAAAGCGCCATGGCCAAGTCATGAATTCTGTCTCACAGACTAGAGCGAAACCAATGTACACTTGTTACTAAGACCATCAAGTGACACAACTGCATTATAGTCTCCTTCACACCAACCCAATATCGGTGGGCATAGAGGATGAAGATAAATCTTTTTTGGAAAAATTATTATATACGTATATGTGATTCCCATACCATTTCAAAAAGGGACCACGTAATCAAAAAAGACCCCCCACTGGAGACTACAGACTAACTCACGTTAATAACCCCACATAAAAGATAACTAGGGGGTAGTGATGATAACAAACAATGCTTATACAAATAAAGAAGAAAAGAAAAACAAAGAGGGGGCGGCAAGGAAGGATTTACAAAAGGGCATATAAAATATAAACCGGCAACCTGGCTATCAAAAAAGAGAACAAGGCAGGCCCTATCAGAGAAAACATCCATAATTAATTTGGTCGTTAAGGCCATGGGGTGAGACGGTATTCAGATAGAAGATCCATTTTGCCTCCTTCTGCAGCAGCAACTGATCCCAGTTGCCTCCTCGAATGGGCATGGTAACTTTCTCGATCGCTACAAACCGTAGGTTGTTAACTTGACCGTTATGCAGCTTATGTTATGTTGATGAAACTGTTGACCCCCGGTATTGAGGAAGTACCGTACTGCCTCCAGGCCTCTGTAGTGGGGAATGGAAGAGTAGAGGGCCTCCACATCAATGCTTGCAAGAGATGACTCCTGACCGATAGTGATGCCCTTTAGTCGTCGCAGAAGATCTGGGGTATCTTTGACGAATGATTGCAGTGCCGAAACAAAAGGGCCTCTTGCACCTGTGGTGTGGAGTATATAGGTAAGACGATTAGGGAATTTAAGAAGAGAATTAGGGAACATGTGGGCGATGTGTTGCATAATAGGGACACATCTGTATCTCGACACATCAACCAGCTGCATAACAATCAAGTTAACAACCTACGGTTTGTAGCAATCGAGAAAGTTACCATGAGTTACACCCCTTGAGGAAGGCAATAGCCGAAACGTGCGTTGGGGTGGACGGATGTGCGGTACACTGTGGTCATTACTCTTATTGGTATGTATGTCCCCTATACTTACATTCTATATGGTGATATGATCAGGCTGACTAAAAGTGAATGATGGTATTTATCTAGTAATATGCATCTTATATGGTCTCTGGCTATACATATTGTTCTGGCATGTGATATGCATACCAATATCCGCCTCCGTCCTGTGCGTATGAGCTGAGGGTGGCACGGGGAAGTATCCCTATCTGCTGTTTTTATACCTGTCATGTTTAATAAAGATTTTTGTAATTTATATCTATTTGGATGTATGACTGCGTTTTTTCTTAGTGGGCTGTTCTCTGTGAATATGCAGTTTTGTCCATGATGGTCTTATCCAGTCCCCCTGTTTCTTTCTCTATATATAAGTAATTAAGTCCCTACTGGGAGTAATAATATCATTATCGTTTGGGTGACTGGTATGTACTCCATGAAGCCTTATTGGTTTCGCTCTAGTCTGTGAGACAGAATTCATGACTTGGCCATGGCGCTTTAGCGTTCTATTTAATATCGCGCAGTGGTGGCGTTCTAGCGTCTTAGGATCATGGTGGTGAAGTTTTAGCGTCTCAGTGTCCTACATGGGACACAGATCCTGACGTAACGCGGTAGCATCATTATGTAGTGGTGACGCTCTCGCGTCTTCTTAGCATCTTAGTGTTTTTTTACCTCCATGGTCGCATTTTCTTAGCACCTCTATGGTCATCATTGTTTTGGCGCGGGGCTTGTGCCCGGATAGGTTACACTAGCTATCTTCGCCATATTCATTACGCCTATTCGACGATCCCTTTGAGTAGGAGGCACTTCGCTGCTATAGTAACGCCGCAGCGTCCTAGTAATCGTCACTTCCATCATAACAGGAAGTTTCTAGGTCTCGGCGCGCTTTTTGCGTCCTGGTATCCTAGGAACACTGACTTCTGCCATCACTGGAAGTGCTGTCCTCGTGTTCCCTCATCGGATCTATGGCGTTCAGATTCATTAGCATGATCGTACAGGTATTTTGTGACTGTAATAACTTGTGGTCTTTTGATTGTCTTTTGTCTCTTTTCCGCCGATATGTTTAGCCACTAATATCGCTGCACATAGCATTTACTCACTTTTACTTATCACATGATCTGTGTTTAGCATGTGATAGGTTAATTATGCCCGCCAGTATACTATTTAAGTGGACCAAGTGATTGCTTCCACTCTCCTCAGTGTAACATGGAGAGTGGCAGGTCCTTATGTCCTTTTTTCTAAGCACTCGTGAACTTTATCTCCCAGGCAGGCAAGTCCCCTGATGAATCGGCCTGCAAAGAAACGCGTCGGGACATTCCAATAAGGAGAGTGCAGGGCATGATATTGTCCAGGGGTAGCTGTGGACTGCCCTTGTAAGGGTGGGAGTCTGGGATTGTAGGTTTATGAATAGCCCCTCAGGGATTGACAGGGCATTGTCTCCCAACATCGCTGATACAATGACTTTTCCACTCCAGTGAATTGTGGGCTTCACCTACTTCATCTATGGCAATTGGTGAGATCATTCCTGTTTTAAATACTTTTGTTGTTGCATGATGTCCACTTTTGTTGCCTTATCCCCTCCCGCCTGTTTTATAATCTGTCTTTGATACCTGCCAATACCTGTACAAACAAGTTTACCTGGCTAAACATTTTTTGCACCCATGTGTGCTTATGTTAATAACTAGAGGTATCTTGGTAGCGTGGGACAGCAGACCGTATGTGTTACGGCTGTTCTCATGAACACTTTATTTTGGTATCACCCATAAATGGTGTTTTATCATACAGGCTACACCATTTAGTACCAGTTTATTTCTTTGGGGTGACATTATTTGTTTTCTGTCGTTGTCAATATTTTTACCTTGTACGCATTAAAGGTTATGTTTTAATTCCTACTACAGCTATGTTCCTCTAATATTGGTGGGATTTGTTGGATATTTTCCAATTAGATTTATTTAGATTTGCTTTTTTCGCGACTGTGCACATGTCCAATTTTTTTCCTCAATATGAGTGCTCTGAGGAAAAATTGGTAACATATTCCATTTTGATCAGCGTGTCAGATCAAAATCAGCGATAGGTCAGTGGAAATTCGAGGACATTCGATTTTCACAGTCTGACATAGTAAAGAAGGTGTAGAAACTTTTGACTTTCCACATCCACGATAAGCTGATTCCACTCTGACCCAACTCTAAAAACATTTTGATCAGAAGCTGGAGGAAGGTGGAAGGAGGCTGAGAGATGCTGTTTATGTTTAATGTTTATTATGCTAAATACATCAACTGCCTTACTGTGCTCAAGGAGGGCTCTTCCATTTACAATATCCAACTGAAATAGGCAAACAATAGTTGCTGGAGCAGTTGACGGAAAGAAAATAGAAGTACTGTCCAGAAAGAATGAGACTGGCCATTGGAGCAGCATTTCTCAAATGAAAGGAACGTTAAGTACTTTGCTGTGTCATCTACATCCCCAGCAGGGGTGTAGCAATCATGGTCGCAGAGGGTAGGACCTGGCACATGTGGCAGTGAGGTCCACCAATGCCAGCACCTAACTCATCTGAATGTGCATCCAAGGACACACATTTAGCTGAACTGTATTACAGTGCAAAGACCCTCTGTCTCCTTGCACTGCAATACATTTACCAACCAATCAGAGTCAAGTAGCTGATGTCAGCGTGTCAGTCACAGGCTGTGTATAGCAGTGATGTCATACATCATCTATAGCAGGCACACCTAAGTCAGCTGCTGACTTCTGCTGTGGCTATAGAAGACGAAACTGCACATTGTGGGAAAGGAGTAAAGTGAGAAGAATCATTATTTTTTTTTAAATGTGCTAGAGAACAACAGCAGAACGGGGCATTATGCCAGCAAGGAGCCCAGGATGGGGGACATATATTACTGGAAAGGGCAAAAGTTGGGTGACGCATTTTACTGGAAGGCTTTGGCCAGTGAATAAATGTTACATATGTATTTTAAAAAATTCACTGAGCAAATTTGGCTGAACAGCTCCCTTAAATTGATGCATGAATGGCGATGCTGTCACTGCTGAATCACAATCACTTTTATTATTAACTTGCCAAAACTCTTAAGTTTCAAGGGAAGAGAACAATGATTTAGGAGTTTGCCTTAAATATATTAATTTCATCCATTCCTATTAAGTATATTTCCTATCACAAGACACCACACAGTGTCGATTTACATTACTGCTTCTCAACTAACTCTTTATGTTTTTTTGTTTTTGCATTTAACCTAAACATGTTCTTTTGTTCTCTCCTAAAAAGAGTAAAAGTTTGATCAATGCATTTTCAGTGACAAACAAAATCCTTTCTGCGTTTTTTTGTTTTAGTTCATGTATAACATTAATATGGTGATTGATGTCAGTTGAAAAATAATGACTGTAAATACAAGCTCAGTTAACTGCTGTAATGTATTAATATTCAAAATATTCAGAAGAACTAAAGCTAAATATTCTAATTCAAAGTTCATATTATGTACATTTACAAGAGAAACCTGCTTTTACATGAAAATAATTAGCTACATTGAAACACATAACTAATTAAAAACAGTTAAAACATGTCATTGCTCAATAAAAGTGTGTTTTAGTCTCGTGTTAAATCTTTTTTAATACATTCAAATATACAGATATATCTGCATACTTACAAAATGGGACTTTATGCCTAGAAACACGTTGTATTTTGAGAATGGATATTTTATATTCATTTAGTATAGAAGATCACTCATTTTCCTGGATACTTCTCACCTCCTTCTATGATCCATTATTACTTCATTTTGAAGTCCATTTTCCGTGGACCTCATCGCAGTATATATTTTTAATATCTTTCCTTTTGACTCAGTGTGGCAACTAGGAGTGCAATGACCTGGATATTGACTTCAATTGCCAAAGCCAATGCATTCTAATAGTTCTTTGCCTAGATTAGGACAACATACGAAGTTGAAACTTCAATTCCACCGCACTTTCTTTTCACTGTTTTGTAATGTATTAACACCATGAGGGTCTGGTATCTTTTATCCCCATACTAATCAAAGCAATTTTGACCTTAATGACTAAGGCAATTTTTGCAATTCTGACCACTGTCACTTTATGAGGTTATTGCTCTGGAATGCTTCAAATGATTCCACTGATTCTGAGTCTGTTTTTTGTGACATATTGTACTTCATGTTAGTGGTGAATTTTTTTCTATATGACTTGTGGTTAGGGTTGAGCGAAATGGGTCGTTAATTTTCAAAAGTCGCCGACTTTTGGCAAAGTCGGGTTTCATGAAACCCGATCCGACCCCTGTGCGGGGTCGGCCATGCGGTACGCGACTTTCACGCCAAAGTCGCGTTTCAATGACGCGAAAAGCGCCATTTCTCAGCCAATGAAGGTAAACGCAGAGTGTGGGCAGCGTGATGACATAGGTCCTGGTCCCCACCATCTTAGAGAAGGGCATTGCAGTGATTGGCTTGCTGTCTGCGGCGTCACAGGGGCTATAAAGGGGTGTTCCCGCCGACCGCCATGTTACTGCTGCTGATCTGAGCTTAGGGAGAGGTTGCTGCCGCTTCGTCAGAAGCAGGGATAGCGTTAGACAGGGTCCATTAACCACCAAACCGCTTGTGCTGTAGCGATTTGCACTGTCCAACACCATCTTCGGTGTGCAGGGACAGTGGAAGCTACATTTTTTTTTTTCCTCAGCGCTGTAGCTCATTGGGCTGCCCTAGAAGGCTCCCTGATAGCTGCATTGCTGTGTGTACGCCGCTGTGCAAACCAACTGCTTTTTTCAAAGCACAAATCCTCTTGTTCCTTCCTTTCTGCACAGCTATCTTGTTTGTTTGTCCACACTTTTTATTTAATTTGTGCATCAGTCCACTCCTTATTGCTGCCTGCCATACCTGGCTGAGATTACTGCAGGGAGATAGTAATTGAAGGACAGTTCCTTTTTTTTTTTTTTTTTTTTTTTGTGGGAGATTAAGATTGGCATTTCTGCTAGAGTGCCATCCCTGTCTGTGCCATCTCTCACTCAGTGGGCCATAGAAGCCTATTTATTTTTTTGCTTGATTTGGGTTCTAAAATCTACCTGAAAAAATCACTGCATCAATCAGTGGGAGAAAAATATTGGCCTCAGGGCTTGTGTGCCACTCCTGACTCCTGTGTGTGCCATCTCTCAGTCAGTGGGCCATAGAAAGCCTATTTATTTTTTTGCTTGATTTGGGTTCCAAAATCTACCTGAAAAAATCACTACATCAATCAGTGAGAGAAAAATATTGACCTCAGGGCTTGTGTGCCACTCTTGACTCCTGTGTGCATCATCACTCACTCAGTGGGCCATAGAAAGCCTATTTTTTTTTTTTTTTTGCTTTATTTGGGTTCTAAATTCTACCTGAAAAAAATCAATAAATCAATCAGTGGGAGATTAATATTGGCCTTTGGGCTTGTGTGCCAGTCCTAAGCGTGCCATCTCTCTCACAAATAGTGGGCCATAGAAAGCCTATTTATTTATTTTTTTTTGGTTTTATAAATTCTCCCTGAAAAAAAAAAGGGAGATTAATATTGGCCTTTGGGCTTGTGTGCCAGTCCTAAGCGTGCCATCTCTCTCTCAGATAGTGGGCCATAGAAAGCCTATTTATTATTTTTTTTATTGGGTTTATAAATTTTCCCTGAAAAAAAAAAAAAAAAAGTGGGAGATTAATATTGGCCTCTGGGCTTGTGTGCCAGTCCTGAGCGTGCCATCTCTCTCAGAAATAGTGGGCCATAGAAAGCCTATGTATTTATTTTTTTTGGTTTTATAAATTCTCCCTGAAAAAAAAGGGAGATTAATATTGGCCTTTGGGCTTGTGTGCCAGTCCTAAGCATGCCATCTCTCTCTCTCATATAGTGGGCCATAGAAAGCCTATTTATAATTTTTTTTATTGGGTTTATAAATTTTCCCTGAAAAAAAAAAAAAAAGTGGGAGATTAATATTGGCCACTGGGCTTGTGTGCCACTCCTGACTCATGTGTGTGCCATCTCTCAGTCAGTGGGCCATAGAAAGCCTATTTTTTGTTTTATTTGTTTTCTAAATTCTCCCTGAAAAAATCATTTTATTTTATTTTATTTGGTTTCTAAATTCTTCCTGAAAAAATCATTTTTTTTTATTATTTTTTTTTTCTAAAGTCTCCCTGGAAAAAAAAAAAATCAAATCAGTGGGAGATTAATATTGCCCTTTCTGCTTGTGTGCCAGTCTTGACTCCTGGGTGTGCCATCTCTCTCTCTCTCTCCAATTGTGGGCCATAGAAAGCCTATTATTTTTTTAGCTTGATTTGGGTTCCAAAATCTACCTGAAAAAATCACTACATCAATCATTGGGAGAACAATATTGGCCTCTGGGCTTGTGTGCCACTCCTGACTCCTGTGTGCGTCATCTCTCACTCAGTGGGCCATAGAAAGCCTATTTTTTGTTTTATTTGTTTTCTAAATTCTCCCTGAAAAAATCATTTTATTTTATTTGGTTTCTAAATTCTTCCTGAAAAAATCATTTTATTCTATTATTTTTTTTTTCTAAAGTCTCCCTGAAAAAAAAAAAAAAATCAGTGGGAGATTAATATTGCCCTTTCTGCTTGTGTGCCAGTCTTGACTCCTGGGTGTGCCATCCTCTCTCTCTCTCTCCAATTGTGGGCCATAGAAAGCCTATTATTTTTTTAGCTTGATTTGGGTTCCAAAATCTACCTGAAAAAATCACTACATCAATCATTGGGAGAACAATATTGGCCTCTGGGCTTGTGTGCCACTCCTGACTCCTGTGTGTGGCATCTCTCACACAGTGGGGCATAGAAAGCCTTTTTTTTTATTTGGTTTCTAAATTGTCATTGGAAAAATCATTTTATGTTATTTGGTTTCTAAATTCTTCCTGAAAAAAATCATTTTATTTTACTTTGTTTCTAAAGTCTCCCTGAAAAAAATAAAATAAAATAAAAAACAGTGGGAGATTAATATTAACATTTGTGCTTCAGTGACAGTCCTGCGTGTGTGGCATCTCTATCATTTGGTGCCACCAAAAACAGAGTGTGTAACATTGTGCCTGATTTTCGTTGTGGTCTCACCCACCTGTAAAGGGGTAGCTAAATCATACTGAAGTTATAGCTCACCGTGTAAGTTGTGTGACAGCAACAAATACCGTTAGTTTGGTTACGTTTTTAAAACAATGAGGAAGTCTGGTGGAAGAGGTCGTGGCCGGGGGCGTTCATTGTCAGCTGGTAATGAGGGTAGTGGTAGTGGTGGAGCATCAGGTGGTCGTGGGAAAAAAAATATTGCACCTAAGTCTGGAGCTGTGGAGCCAGGTTCGTCGTCTGGCTACACAAGGCCTCGAACGCTCCCTTTTCTGGGAGTAGGAAAACCGCTTTTAAAGCCGGAGCAGCAAGAGCAAGTTTTGGCTTATCTTGCTGACTCAGCCTCTAGCTCTTTTGCCTCCTCTCGTGAAACTGGTAAATGTAAAAGCAGCGCGTCGTTAGTGGATGTTCACGGTCAGGGACAAGTCGCTTCCTTGTCCTCTTCAGCAAAAACAACAACAGAGAAGAATGCAGCAGGCGACACAACGGGTTACTCCATGGAGCTCTTTACACATACCGTCCCTGGCTTAGAAAGTGAAGCAGTTAACTGTCCATGCCCATTACAAGTTGAATCTGACATGGAGTGCACTGATGCACAGCCACAGCCAGACTTCTATGCTGGTCCTTTGACTCAGACCACAACATTGCCCTCGCAGGGTAATGCTCAAGAATCAGACCCTGATGAGACTATGTTGCCCCATCACGAACGCTATACCACTGACCGACACGGTGACACAGACGAAGTTGCACACGAGCTACAAGAAGAGGTAATAGATGACCCAGTTCTTGACCCCGATTGGCAGCCATTGGGGGAACAGGGTGCAGGCGGCAGCAGTTCTGAAGCGGAGGAGGAGGGGCCGCAGCAGGCATCAACATCGCAACAGGTTCCATCTGCCGGGCCCGTATCTTGCCCAAAACGCGTGGCAAAGCCAAAACCTGTTGGAGGACAGCGTGGCCATCCGGTTAAAGCTCAGTCTGCAATGCCTGAAAGGGTATCCGATGCTAGAAAGAGTGCAGTCTGGCATTTTTTTAAACAACATCCAATTGATCAGCGCAAAGTCATCTGTCAAAAATGTTCAACTACCTTAAGCAGAGGGCAGAATCTGAAAAGTCTCAATACAAGTTGCATGCATAGACATTTAACCACCATGCATTTGCAAGCTTGGACTAACTACCAAACGTCCCTTAAGGTTGTAGCACCCTCGGCCAATGAAGCTAGTAATCAACGCAACATCCCTTCCGGCAGTGTAGGGCCACCATTTTCCGCACCACCTGCAGTATCTGTGCAGGTTTCTTTGCCAGGCCAAAGCAGTCAGGGTCAGGGAATCACCAGTTTCGTAGTAGGAAACACTGCATCTAGGGCACCGGCGGCAACAATACCATCTCCCACCGTCTCTCAGTCTGCCATGTCCACCGGCACCCCCGCTAGTTCCACGATCTCCAGCTCTCCAGTCCAGCTCACCCTACATGAGACTATGGGTAGAAAAAGGAAGTACTTAGCCTCGCATCCGCGTACACAGGGTTTGAACGCCCACATAGCTAGACTAATCTCGTTAGAGATGATGCCCTACCGGTTAGTTGAAAGCGAAGCTTTCAAAGCCCTGATGGACTACGCTGTACCACGCTACGAGCTACCCAGTCGACACTTTTTTTCCAGAAAAGCTATCCCAGCCCTCCACCAGCATGTTAAAGAGCGCATCGTCCATGCACTCAGGCAATCTGTGAGCACAAAGGTGCACCTGACAACAGATGCATGGACCAGTAGGCATGGCCAGGGACGTTACGTGTCCATCACGGCACACTGGGTGAATGTTGTGGATGCAGGGTCCACAGGGTACAGCAAGTTTGGGACAGTTCTGCCTAGCCCACGGTCTAGGAAACAGTTGGCTGTAGCCGTTCGCACCCCCTCCTCCTCGTCCTCCAGCAGAAGCGAGAGCTCGTCCACAGACCGCAGTCACACAACCACTCCATCCGCAGCTGCCACTGTTGCACACCAGGTCTCCCATTATGGGGCAGCTACTGGCAAACGTCAGCAGGCTGTATTGGCTATGAAGTGTTTGGGCGACAACAGACACACCGCGGAAGTTCTGTCCGAGTTCTTGCAGAAAGAAACGCAGTCGTGGCTGGGCACTGTAGATCTTGAGGCAGGCAAGGTAGTGAGTGATAACAGAAGGAATTTCATGGCTGCCATCTCCCTTTCCCAACTGAAACACATTCCTTGCCTGGCTCACACCTTAAACCTGGTGGTGCAGTGCTTCCTGAAAAGTTATCCGGGGTTATCCGAACTGCTCCTCAAAGTGCGTGGACTTTGCTCACATATCCGCCGTTCGCCCGTACAGTCCAGCCGTATGCAGACCTATCAGCGTTCTTTGAACCTTCCCCAGCATCGCCTAATCATAGACGTTGCAACAAGGTGGAACTCAACACTGCACATGCTTCAGAGACTGTACGAACAGAGGTGGGCTGTTATGTTTTTGTGGGAGGATACACATACACGGGCAGGCAGTAGGATGGCAGACATGGAGTTGTCAGGTGTGCAGTGGTCGAAGATTCAAGACATGTATCAAGTCCTTCAGTGTTTTGAGGAATGCACACGGCTGGTTAGTGCAGACAACGCCATAATAAGCATGAGCATCCCCCTAATGCGTCTGCTGATGCAAAGTTTGACGCACATAAAGGATCAGGCGTCTGCAGCTGGGGAAGAGGAAAGCCTTGATGACAGTCAGCCATTGTCTGGCCAGGGCAGTGTACAGGACGAGGTAGCGGGCGAACAGGAGGAGGAGGACGAGGAGGATGATGGGGATGATTATATTTTTAATGAGGAAGCTTTTCCGGGGCCACTGGAAATTGTTGGCGCGGCAAGGCCGGGTTCTGGTTTTTGGAGGGACACAAGTGACGTGGATTTGCCTGAAACTGCCCCTCAACCAAGCACAACCGCAGATTTGAGAACTGGAACTTTGGCCCACATGGCGGATTATGCCTTACGTATCCTCAAAAGGGACACACGCATTACTAAAATGATGAACGATGACGATTACTGGTTGGCCTGCCTCCTTGATCCTCGCTATAAAGGCAAATTGCAAAATATAATGCCACATGACAACTTGGAAATAATATTAGCAACCAAACAATCAACTCTTGTTGACCGTTTGCTTCTGGCATTCCCAGCACACAGCGCCCGTGATCGTTCTCACACGAGCTGCAGGGGCCAACAGACCAGAGGTGTTAGAGGGGCAGAAATCAGAAGTGGTGTTGGCCAGAGGGGTTTTCTGACCAGGTTGTGGAGTGATTTTGCTATGACCGCAGACAGGAGAGGTACTGCAGCATCAATTCAAAGTGACAGGAGACAACATTTGTCCAGTATGGTTACAAACTATTTTTCATCCCTTATCGACGTTCTCCCTCAACCGTCATTCCCATTTGATTACTGGGCATCCAAAATTAGACACCTGGCCAGAATTGGCAGAATATGCATTGCAGGAGCTTGCTTGCCCGGCAGCTAGTGTCCTATCAGAAAGAGTATTCAGTGCTGCAGGTTCAATACTAACAGAAAAAAGGACTCGTCTGGCTACCCAAAATGTAGATGATCTAACCTTCATTAAAATGAACCACAACTGGATTTCGAAATCTTTTGCCCCACCTTGCCCGGCTGACACCTAGCTTTCCTATGAAAAGGTCTTGCCTGTGGACTATTCTGAATGACTTTTCCAATCTCGTAATTTTCTGCACCTGATTGTCCAGCATACGACATGTTTACACCTCACTAAATGGCCAAACTCCCCACACGGGGCCGTGGTATCGCCACTTGGCGCCAGCACCCGTGAGAGTGCTGTTTGTCTGAAGAGGTGGGTGTGCCCGCTTTTGGTCGACGGCACTGCCACTGGGTCCCTCATAGTACAATAAAGTGTCTCTGGCGGTGGTGGTGCGCACCCAACGTCAGACACACCGTTGTAATATAAGGGGCCCTGGGCCTGTACCGCTGGCCACAAGACAGTTCCCCCCCAGCTCAAACAGTGCTCTATCACTTGCAAAATTATCTCTCACAGCTCCACCAATGTTTAGTCTATGCGCTGACATCCTTCAATGCCTGGCACTGACAATACCATTGTATTGACATTTTTGTTGTGTTAGGCCTTCGAAGCCTGTCTGCGGTCCCTCCTTCCACTAGGCCTCCACTGACCATTGTACTGCTGCCCATGTACCCCTGGAACCAATTTTAAATTGCCAACAGCCCTATTTTTTTATGTTAGGCCTTCGAAGCCTGTCTGCGGTCCCTCCTTCCACTAGGCCTCCACTGACCATTGTACTGCTGCCCTTGTACCACTGGAACCAATTTTAAATTGCCAACAGCCCTATTTTTTTATGTTAGGCCTTCGAAGCCTGTCTGCGGTCCCTCCTTCCACTAGGCCTCCACTGACCATTGTACTGCTGCCTGTGTACCCCTGGAACCAATTTTAAATTGCCAACAGCCCTATTTTTTTATGTTAGGCCTTCGAAGCCTGTCTGCGGTCCCTCCTTCCACTGGGCCTCCACTGACCATTGTACTGCTGCCCTTGTACCACTGGAACCAATTTTAAATTGCCAACAGCCCTATTTTTTTATGTTAGGCCTTCGAAGCCTGTCTGCGGTCCCTCCTTCCACTAGGCCTCCACTGACCACACCACTGCTGCCCGTGTACCCCTGGAACCAATTTAAAATTGCCGACAGCCAGCCCAATTTTATTATGTTAGGCCTTCGAAGCCTGTCTGCGGTCCGTTCTTTCTACTACTACTACACTGACCAGGCCACTGCTGCCCGTGTTCCCCTGGAACCAATTTAAAATTGCCTACAGCCATCTGTTATTATGTTAGGCCTTCGATGCCTGTTTGCGGTCACTCCTTCCACTAGGCCTCCACTGACCACACCACTGCTGCCCATGTACCCCTGGAACCAATTTAAAATTGCTGACAGCCAGCCCAATTTTTTTATGTTAGGCCTTCGAAGCCTGTCTGTGGTCCGTTCTTTCTACTACTACTACACTGACCAGGCCACTGCTGCCCGTGTTCCCCTGGAACCAATTTAAAATTGCCTACAGCCATCTGTTATTATGTTAGGCCTTCGGTGCCTGTTTGTGGTCACTCCTTCCACTAGGCCTCCACTGACCACACCACTGCTGCCCGTGTACCCATGGAACCAATTTAAAATTGCCTACAGCCATCTGGTATTATGTTAGGCCTTCGATGCCTGTCTGCGATCACTCCTTCCACTAGGCCTCCACTGACCACACCACTGCTGCCCGTGTACCCCTGGAACCAATTTAAAATTGCCTACAGCCATCTGTTATTATGTTAGGCCTTCGAAGCCTGTCTGCGGTCCTTCCTTCCAATAGTTCTCCACTGACCAGACCAATGCTGGCCGTGTACCCCTGGAACCCAGCTGAAAGTGCATGTAGCCTCCTTTTTTTCTTTGTTTTATATTTAGAAAGCCCAGATGAACTACGCTGTGCAACGGTTCAAGCTACCCAGTCGACATTTCTTTTGCGAGAAAAGCCATCCCAGCCCTCCAGCGGCATGAAAAAGTCTGCATTGTCATAGCACTCAGGCAATCAAACAGTAGAAAGGTGCACCTGACAAGAGACGCATGGACCAGTAGGCATGTCCACAAAAAGTTACGTGTCCATTACGGCGCACTGGGTTAATGTGTTGGATGCATGGTCCACAGGGGACAGCCTACAAAGTCTGTCTGCAGTCCCTAATTCCAATTTTCCTCCGCTGACCACACCACTGCTGCCCGTGTACCCCTGGAACCAATTTTACAGTGTCTACAGCCTAATTTTGTTATGTTAGGCCTACTACGCCTGTCTGCGGTCCCTCCTTCCAATACTCGTCCACTGACCACACCACTGCTGCCCGTGGACCCCTGGAACCTATTTTTAATTGCATAGATCATCCTTTTTTTAATAGTAGGCGTACAAAGTCTGTCTGCGGTCCACTATTGAAATTGTCCTCCACTGCCCAGAGCACTGCTGCTTGTGTACCCCTGTAACTTTTTTAAGCTGCAGTGAGCCACATTTTTGGTTTAAGTCCTACTACCTGTGTCTGTCTGCGCCACTCAATTCAGCTGTGTTCCTTTGAAAAAAGCTGAGCGTCAATAGTCTTGTTTTCAGCCTCTAGGAATTTTAAAACTGCATTGGGGGTACAACTTTGGTAGGGCCTACTAACGGTGTCTGCCTCCCCAAGGTGTGCCCCAGGTTTCCTCGCCATTAGTGTTGAGCATTCCGATACCGCAAGTATCGGGTATCGGCCGATACCGAGATCGGATACTTTTGTGGTATCGGGTATCGGATACATAGAGATGTGTAAAATAAAGAATTAAAATAAAAAATATTGATATATTTACCTCTCCGGCGGCCCCTGGACTCAGCGCGGGTAACCGGCAGGCTTCGTTGTTCAAAATCAGCGCTTTTAGGACCTGAGAATCACGTCCCGGCTTCTGATTGGTCGTGGGCCGCCCATGTGACCGCCACGCGACCAATCACAAGCCGCGACGTCACAGCAAGCTATTAACGCGCTCATTTTTAAAAATGAGCGCGTTAATGGCTTTCAAAGATGTAGCGGCTTGTGATTGGTCGCGGCCATGCGACCAATCACAAGCCCCTACGTCTTTGAAAGTCATTAACGCGCTCATTTTTAAAAATGAGCGCGTTAATAGCTTGCGGTGACGTCGCGGCTTGTGATTGGTCACGTGGCCGCGACCAATCACAAGCCGCTACGTCTTTGAAAGTCATTACCGCACTCATTTTTAAAAAATGAGCGCGTTAAGGACCTGCGAATGACGTCACGGCTTGTGATTGGTCACGTGGCGGTCACATGGGCGGCCCGCGACCAATCAGAAGCCGGGACGTGATTCTCAGGTCCTAAAAGCGCTGATTTTGAACAAAGAAGCCTGCCGGTTACCCGCGCTGAGTTCAGGGGCCGCCGGAGAGGTAAATATATCAATATTTTTTATTTTAATTCTTTATTTTACACATCCCTATGGATCCCAGGGCCTGAAGGAGAGTTTCCTCTCCTTCAGACCCTGGGAACCATGAGATTACCTTCCGATACTTGATGTCCCATTGACTTGTATTGGTATCGGATATCGGTATCGGCGATATCCGATATTTTTCGGGTATCGGCCAATACTATCCGATACCGATACTTTCAAGTATCGGACGGTATCGCTCAACACTACTCGCCATTGCTTCGATCTTCATGCTCTCGTTTAGTAGTTGTTGGAAACTACACTGCATTAGGCCTACAAATTGGGTATGGGGTGTAGAGAGATGGTGTGTTCCACTCCAAGGTGTTCCCCAGGTTTCCTCTCCATTGCTTCGATCTTCATGCTCTCGTTTAGTAGTTGTTGGAAACTACACTGCATTAGGCCTACAAATTGGGTATGGGGTGTAGAGAGATGGTGTGTTCCACTCCAAGGTGTTCCCAAGGTTTCCTCTCCATTGCTTCGATCTTCATGCTCTCGTTTAGTAGTTGTTGGAAACTACACTGCATTAGGCCTACAAATTGGATATGGGGTGTAGAGAGATGGTGTGTTCCACTCCAAGGTGTTCCCCAGGTTTCCTCGCCAATGCTTCGATCTTCATGCTCTCGTTTAGTAGTTGTTGGAAACTACACTGCATTAGGCCTACAAATTGGGTATGGGGTGTAGAGAGATGGTGTGTTCCACTCCAAGGTGTTCTCCAGGTTGCCTTTCCTGAGCTTCGATCTTCTGGCTCTCGTTTAGTAGTTGTTGGAAACTACGCTGCATTAGGCCTACAAATTGGGTATGGGGTGTAGAGAGATGGTGTGTTCCACTCCAAGGTGTTCCCCAGGTTTCCTCTCCATTGCTTCGATCTTCATGCTCTCGTTTAGTAGTTGTTGGAAACTACGCTGCATTAGGCCTACAAATTGGGTATGGGGTGTAGAGAGATGGTGTGTTCCACTCCAAGGCGTTCCCCAGGTTTCCTGTCCATTGCTTCGATCTTCATGCTCTCGTTTAGTAGTTGTTGGAAACTACACTGCATTAGGCCTACAAATTGGGTATGGGGTGTAGAGAGATGGTGTGTTCCACTCCAAGGTGTTCCCCAGGTTTCATCCACATTGCTTCGGTCTTCCGACTCTCGTTTAGTAGTTGTAGAAAACTACACTGCATTAGGCCTACAAATTGGGTATGGGGTGTAGAGAGATGGTGTGTTACACTCCAAGGTGTTCCCCAGGTTTCGTCCACATTGCTTCGATCTTCCGACTCTCGTTTAGTAGTTGTTGAAAACTACACTGCATTAGGCCTACAAATTGGGTATGGGGTGTAGAGAGATGGTGTGTTACACTCCAAGGTGTTCTCCAGGTTGCCTTTCCTGAACTTCTATCTTCAGGCTCTCATTAAATTGTGGTTAAATGGAACAACTGCATTTGGCGTACTAGTTGGTTTGGGGCCTACTATCGGTGTCTGGCACTCCTTGCTGTTCTCCTGGTTTCCTGTCCTGAAATTCCATTTTCAGGCTCTCGTTAAGTAGTTGTTAATGTTAGACTGCATTTGGCCTACTAGTTGGGTTGGGGCCTACTATCGGTGTCTGCCACTCCTTGCTGTTCTCCTCCACTGAACAAAGCTGTGCCGCCTGTTTACTACGGTTGCCAATTTTGAACTGCATTTCGACTACTTACTGATTTGGGCCTACTCTCTGTGTCAGCCTCTCATTCCAGTTGTCCTCCACTGCAATGCCCCCTGGTTAGTCCTGTGTTACCAATTTTGAACTGCATTTAGCCAACTTTATTCTTTGGGCCTATATCTGTGTTTCCTCCTCATCCTGCCCATTGCCCAGCCAGTGATAGATGAGTCTGCTGGTACATTGACCCATAACGCAAAATTCCCCGTGCATGCTACACAGCAAGATTGTGACCCTGCTGAAAGTCAGGTTCCTCTTCCCGCATACCATACCACCTTACACGGGGACAAAGAGGAAGGTGCAGATGAAAGTGCAGGTTCCTTCATCAGGTGGGGGGAGGAATACTAGTTGGCGACGTCACTGGCACAGGGCCTCTCATAGTATGCAAAAGTGTTGCTGCCGGTGGGAGGCGCCCCCGCCGTGCAAACACACCGCTGTACTTTGAGGGGCCCTGTGCCAGTGTCAATGCCAACGAGTGGGCCCCCCCTGCTTGCTCAGGATCACAGCACTTGCAAAGTTGAAATACTTACCTCTCCCTGCTCCACTGCCGTGATGTGGTCCAGATTTACTGGGCCCACTAATTACTTGAACCAGCCCTACCCCCCACAACTTTAGCCAAATGACCCCCAATTTCAAATGCCTTCCAATTATTATAAGCTAAATTACGATTGACAAGCTTCTGTAACAAGAATGGATGTTTTTGCCATTAAAATGGGCAGTGTAGGTGTTTTCCTGGCCTCCACTCACTGCCGACTATGCTCCCCCATTGACTTGCATTGAGTTTCGTGTTTCGGGCGATACCCGACTTTTCGCCATAATCGGCCGATTCCACTCGACTCGACTTCTAAGATAGTCGGGTTTCGCGAAACACGACTCGACTCTAAAAAGGTCAAGGTCGCTCAACCCTACTTGTGGTTATTTATGAAAAAGTGAAAATTGGGCAAAAATGTTTAACATTTTGAAATTTTCAAACTTTTAATTTTTGTGCCCTTAAATCAGAGACTCATGTCACACAAAAAAGTTAATGTATAGCACTTTCCACTTTTTATGTTTTGGAAGCATAATTTTTTTTGTTAGGCTGTTATAAGGATTAAAATTTGACCAGTGATTTCTCATTTTTCCAACAACATTGACAAAACCATTTTTTAGGGACCACCTCACATTTGAAGTGGATTTGGGGGGTCAATATGACAGAAAATACTCAAAAGTGACACCATTCGAAAAATTGCACCCTCAAGGTGCGCAAAAGCACATTCACGAAGTTTATTAATCCTTAAGGTGCTTCACGGGAGCTAAAGCAATATAGAAGGAAAAAATTAACATTTAACTTTTTTCACAGAAAAATAATTTTAGACCCAAACATCTTTATTTTCACCAGAGTATCAGGATAAAATCGATCACAAAATTTGTTGTACAAATTGAGTACACCGATACCCCATATGTGGGGGAAAGCCACTGTTTGGGTTCATGGCAGAGCACAGAAGGGAGGGAGCACCTTTTGACTTTTTGAACACAAAATTGGCTCGAATCAATGGCTGGCACCATGTTGCGTTTGGAGACCCCCTGATGTGCCTAAACAGTGGAAACCCCCAATTCTAACTCCAACTCTAACACAGCCCTAACCCAAACTCTAACCCCAACACAAACCTAACCCCTACACCACCCTAACCCCAACACCACAGCCGTAACCCCAACTCAACCGTAACCCCAACCCTAGCCCTAACACAACCTTAAGCCTAATATAACCCAAACACCAAACACAACCCGCACCCCAACAGAACCCGCTCCCTAGCCCCAATGCTAATTCTTTCCCAACCTTAACCTTAACTGCAATGAATGGAAAAAAATACAATTTTCTTTGTTCTATTATTTTTATCTTACTAGGGGGGTGACAAATGGGGGTTTGATTTACTTTTTTAATTTATTTTTATTGTTTCCAGGTACCAGCTGGCAGATCTCAGCAGGCATACTGCGAATACACCCACCATTTTCTTCCAAGAATATGACAGGGAGGGCCAGGGACTCCGCTGGAGGGTCCAGGATCGGGAAGGTACAGGGGTGTTTCGGGGGCCACCATTTATCTCCCCACTGATATGCTAGATCTTATCAGAGGAGAGAGAAATTTATCGAAAATAGGACTTTTTTTTATCACTGTTTTATATATATATATATATATATATATATATATATATATATATACCGTGGCAGTATATTGATATTTTACTATATGAACACATACACTTATTTGACACAGATTATATGGTCCCCAGTGAATTAAGGTGACAGTACATGCACATACACTTTATCATTGTTTACCAAATCTTATATTATCTCTCCTGCTACATATTATAACTGTTTTTCATGTGGGGCAAATTGTTACATATATCATCGATCTTTTAATACACTAGCAGTACTGTAATTATTTTTATTTAATTTTTACGTACACCTTATATTACAATTATTCCGTACATTGCTGCTATCATTATCAATATATTTTAGTCAGAATTTTTACCTGTCCCCAGTGTTTTGCGCCCCCTTTTTGTCCCTTGAGTAGTTGTTTCCACCTCCACCTTTAATTTTATGGTATTAAACAAATAGAATATATTCTTTCTCCAGTCACCTTCCACGACAGCGACTTCGGAGGTTGTCTTCCCCACCCTAATAGGGGACAGGAACACAAAGAGGTTAAATACCCCTCCCCTTCCTGCAGCGCCAGTGTTTTCCTGTCCCCTATGGGGCATGAAGAGATTCTGAAGGGGCTGCCGTGGCTGGCGACTGGAGCTCCACATACCATAATAAGACGGGCAGTTGGAGGTCAGGCATTCCCTCCTCAAGATGCTGCTCCCGTCTCCTCTCTTCGGCGGGACTCGAGACCTTCCCGTCCCTCCTGCTCCCCCTTTTCCGGGTAATGCGGGGCGGTGACATGCGTACCGGGGACCTCCTGCAGCCCCCCAGTTTCCTCCTCCCCGGCTGCAGCGCTGGAGGTGGCACGCGTCACGGAGTCTGTGGCGCCCGCCGATGGCGAATTCACTTCCGGGTTAACACGCATCACTTCCGGGTCACTCAGGTGCGTTCCACAATGGAGCCGGCTGGCATGCTCAATGGTGGCGACGGACATGCAGGCAGCATTTACAGGGGCATTCCAATCGGACCCTCCCCCAATTAAGTAACATGGGGAGGAGGAGTACCAAGACGCTGGGCCATCGATCCTATTTAAGAGATCCGGGTAGCAATGTAAGCTGTCTGACAGTTACTCTACGTAACGGACATGGACGGTGACAGACCCCCTTGCTCTGCATCTGCAGATGCCAGCCTTCCCCCTCCTACCAAAGTAAATAGCAGGTGTCGGGCCCAGCTATCCTGTATATACGTATATGCATACATGTATATATGTATGTGTAGATATATACCCCTAAGTGGCTTAGCAAACCCTCTTTCTCTCTCTTATAGGGAGAAAAAGTTTCTGATCCTAAGAGGTCAAGCCGCAAATGTAAAGTGTGTACGGCCAGACTCCCTTCAACATACGGGAAAAAGCTCTGCCAGTCCTGTACAGATGAGGTCCTACGTGCTGAACAACCCTCGCTGCTGGATAGCATCAGATGCCTCATTAAAGATGAGATCCATTCTTCTATGGCTACCTTCTCACAGATGTCGGTGCCTCAGCCATCCCCTCCAAAAAAGAGGAAAAAAGCCCCAGTAGAATCCGAACCAGACTCGGGAGAGATCCAGTCCTCAGGTTCGGAGTATGATTGGGAAAATGAAGGCTCCACTTCTACCCCCACCTTTAAACCAGAAAACAAAAAACACTATTTTAATTTTGAGGACATGAGTGACCTAATCAGTTTAATAAGAGGCACCATGGGGGTAGAGGATGAAAAAGTTACGCTCACAGTACAGGATGAGATGTTTGAGGGACTAAAACCCAAAGATCAAAAGGATTTTCAGTACATAAGAATATACGAGATCTAATTCTACATGAATGACACCTCCCTGAAAAAGGTCAGACTGTTCCATCAGAACTAAAGAACTGGTGTCCATTGGACGGGGATAACTCCTTATGGGAGACCCCGAAAGTGGATGTACAGGTGTCCAGGGTATCTACAAAAACAGCCCTTCCCTTTGAGGACTCTTCTCAACTCAAGGATCCGATGGATCATAAGATAGAGAGTTTATTAAAGAAGTCCTGGGACACCTCCACAAATTTACTGAAGTCCAATATAGCCTCCACTTGCGTGGCCATATCTCTGTTTGTCTGGTTACGCAAGCTTGAAGATCACTTGACACAGGGCACCCCAAGAGAGGAAATTTTAGACTCCCTCCCCCTGCTACAGAAAGCAATGGGGTTCCTAGTCGATGCTTCTGCTGAATCGGTCCGCGTAGCCGCGAAAGCTGCCGTCCTCTCTAACTCATCCAGGAGAGCACTTTGGATAAAGTCATGGGGAGGCGATTTCGTCTCCAAGTCCAAATTATGTAGCATACCCTTCCAGGGTCATAATGTATTTGGACCCGTTCTGGATGATATTTTGGATAAGGCGGCAGATAAAAAGAAATCTCTCCCTGAGCAGAAATTCCTAAAAAATGATTTTTTCGCCCCTCCCGTCACCAGTCTTCGCAGAGGGGAAAAGGCAAAATGGGAAGATGGAGTTATCCCAAGGGAGGCAGGGGCAACAATATCCTGGCCCCTCAGGCCCAGCAAACCCCAGATAAGCAATGATGGTGCTCTAGTCGGGGGGTCGACTCTCACTCTTTTTCACCAAGTGGCAGACCATCTCCACAAATCAGTGGGTCCTTCGCACCATTCAAGAGGGACTAAAAATAGAATTCATGACACCACCCCCACAATGCTTAATGATAACCTCCCTTCAAACCCCAGACCTCCAAAACTCCTTGTTAAAGGATCTACAAAAACTACTGCAATCAAATGTGATCTCGCAGGTACCGGAATTTTGAAGAAGGACATGTTCATTATTCGCGCCTCTTTCTGATAACCAAGCCGTCGGGGAAGAACAGAATTATTTTAAATTTGAAACCATTAAGGTACCGTCACACATAGCGACGCTGCAGCGATACCGACAACGATCCGGATCGCTGCAGCGTCGCTGTTTGGTCGCTGGAGAGCTGTCACACAGACAGCTCTCCAGCGACCAACGATCCCGAGGTCCCCGGTAACCAGGGTAAACATCGGGTAACTAAGCGCAGGGCCGCGCTTAGTAACCCGATGTTTACCCTGGTTACCATCCTAAAAAGTAAAAAAACAAATGCTACATACTTACCTTCTGCTGTCTGTCCTCGGCGCTCTGCTTCTCTGGTCTGGCTGTGAGCGCCGGGCAGCCAGAAAGCAGAGCGGTGACGTCACCGCTCTGCATTCCGGCTGACCGACGCTCACAGCCAGAGCAGGAGGAGAGCAGAGCACAGCGCTGGAGGACAGACGGCTGTAGGTAAGTATGTAGTGTTTGTTTTTTTACTTTTAGGATGGTAACCAGGGTAAACATCGGGTTACTAAGCGCGGCCCTGCGCTTAGTTACCCGATGTTTACCCTGGTTACCAGCAAAGACATCGCTGAATCGGTGTCACACACGCCGATTCAGCGATGTCTACGGGGAGTCCAGCGACGAAATAAAGTTCTGGACTTTCTTCCCCGACCAGCGATCTCCCAGCAGGGGCCTGATCGCTGCTGCCTGTCACACTGGACGATATCGCTAGCGAGGACGCTGCAACGTCACGGATCGCTAGCGATATCGTCTAGTGTGACAGTACCTTTAAACGAATCAGTCCGGTACAGGAGATTCAAAATGGAGACAATCAAATCAGTAATCCCCCTCATCGGTCAAAATTGGATGATGGCGACTGTCTATCTGAGGGATGCGTGTTGTGAATTCTGTGGTCAAGCTCCCTCCTGTGGTCATGAGTGGTACTTCGGCTGGTTCTGTCTATGAGCTTCCGCTGGTGGATGTGAGTGGGGCTGCGGCTTCTGAGTTTCCTTCCTCAGGTAACGAGGTTAAGTCGTTAGGTGCTGCTCTATTTAACTCCACCTAGTTCTTTGTTCCTGGCCTCCAGTCAATGTTCCAGTATTGGTCTGGCTCTCTCCTGGATCGTTCTTGTGGCCTGTCTGCCCTGCATAAGCTAAGTTCTGCTTGTGTTACTTTTGTTTGCTATATTTTCTGTCCAGCTTGCTATATTGGTTTTTTTTGCTTGCTGGAAGCTCTGAGACGCAGAGGGAGCACCTCCGTACCGTTAGTCGGTGCGGAGGGTCTTTTTGCCCCCTCTGCGTGGTTGTTTGTAGGTTTTTGTGCTGACCGCAAAGCTATCTTTCCTATCCTCGGTCTATTCAGTAAGTCAGGCCTCACTTTGCTAAAATCTATTTCATCTCTGTGTTTGTATTTTCATCTTAACTCACAGTCATTATATGTGGGGGGCTGCCTTTTCCTTTGGGGAATTTCTCTGAGGCAAGGTAGGCTTATTTTTCTATCTTCAGGGCTAGTTAGTTTCTCAGGCTGTGCCGAGTTGTATAGGGAGCGTTAGGCGCAATCCACGGCTACCTCTAGTGTGGTATGATAGGATTAGGGATTGCGGTCAGCAGAGTTCTTACGTCTCAGAGCTCGTCCTATCTTAGTAACTATCAAGTCACTTTGTGTGCTCTTAACCACTAGGTCCATTGTGGTTCTGAATCACCTGTTCATAACAGTACTGGAGGCCAAAAGTACTAATGCTTCTCAATAGAGGGAAAAGAGACGTTCTGAGACCATTTTTTTTTCTTTGCACTGTGTTTTGTCTTCCTTTTCCCCTTTACATCAGGGTGGTTCAGAACACAGGTGTAGACATGGACATTCAAGGTGTTAAGGACTGGCGGAACGCACCAAGTACAAGATGAAATGGAACTAGGTGCGTTCGCAGTCCGAGGTCCACCGTGCAGGTAAAAACCCTGCTGCTAGTAAGACGGACTATATGGCGGTACTATAAGTATACACGCACGAGTTAACTTCACCCTGCGTGAAGGAAGCGATCCTGTTGCGTCACAGGACCGCGGTACCGCACATAGAGCGCGAGCAAGAAGTCAGCGAATTCAACCCCAACTAGGATTGAAATCCGATTAGACACTTGCTGGCACAACACCACAACTGGGTGTGTAAGGAAACTAAATAATAATATAAAGGCACAAGAGTGCGTGCGGTGCCGCACTGACGGACGCCACTAACCACCCAGGCTTGGGTCAGGAAAGCGCAGAGCAAGCGCACGGCGCCGTACAGGCGGACACAGCAATTGGTAGCTGTAATGTGTGTTACGTGCTGTTGGATAAGTCGGGCGCTAGATAGCAAACATACACCTTCCGCGAACAATCATTCAATAGGGAGGGTTATTTAAAGAGCGACTTTCACTCACAACACACTCACATATTTACAAGACAATACTAGCGCATGGCCGTGCGGTCATGCACAGTTTATATAGCTGCAGCACAGGAAACAGCTACAGAAGTTTTGCCCTTTCAGGACCTGCCAAAAGGACCAATGGGATGTGCTGCAGTACCTGAGCATGTGACCCTCGATCTCCAACGGGAGATCCTGCCCTGGGCATGCTCAGACAGAGAAAAGCAGGACTTAGACCCAGAAACGTCCACTCGCCGCTGCCCAGCACTGGCTTCAATGGCAGAAGCAGGAAAAGCAGCAGTAACTCTTCGCACAGAGTCAGACTGAGCGAGACGCTGGGATCGACGTCCCTGCTGAGCAGACTCCACTGCGGCTGGAGAAGAATGGGAGACCGCAGCGGAGACGGATCGAGATTCCCCCTGTGCAGCAGAGGAAACTCGACTCCTAACATTACCCCCCCTCATAGGGCCCCCCCCCTCCTTGGGCCTCGCTACGTTCGAAGGCAGCAATGAGCTGCGGGGCCCGAATGTGCTCAACAGGCTCCCAGGACCTGTCCTCGGGGCCACAACCCTTCCAGTCTACAAAATAAAATTTTTTGCCACGTACCACCTTGAACCCCAAAATAGCGTTCACCTCATAATCGTCCGTAGACGAACCCGATGTCCCAGCAGATGACTCGGAAAACCGGGACATATACACGGGTTTCAAGAGGGACACATGAAAGGTGTCGGTGATACCCAGGCGTGGTGGAAGGGCCAGACGGTAGACCACAGGATTAACCTGTTCGAGGACCTTGAAGGGACCCAAGTAGCGAGGTGCAAACTTAGTGGACTCTACACGCAGCCTGATGTTACGGGCGGAGAGCCACACTAAATCTCCAGGAGCAAAGGTCGGGTCAGGGCGCCGATGTGCATCGGCGGAGGACCTCATTCTCTCCTTCGAGGCCCGAATGGCATCCTGAGTGCGGTCCCAAATGTCCCGTGCCTCCACTGCCCAGTCTGCCACCCTGGAGTCAGCAGAGGACACGGGCATAGGCACAGGAACCCGCGGATGCTGGCCGTAATTAAGGAGGAAAGGAGTCTGACCGGTGGAGTCAGCTACAGCGTTATTAAGGGCGAACTCTGCCCATGGTAATAAAGATGCCCAGTCATCCTGCCTGGCAGAAACAAAATGTCGCAGATATGTGACCAGAGTCTGATTGGCCCTCTCCACCAACCCATTCGTCTCGGGATGATATGCGGAAGAGAGATTTAACTCAATGCTGAGAAGACGACAAAGCTCTCTCCAAAACCGAGACGCAAACTGGGGACCCCGGTCACTGACAATTTTGTCTGGCATGCCGTGTAGGCGGAAGACGTGTCTTATGAACAACGCTGCCAAGGCCCGTGCAGAAGGTAACCGTGGGAGCGGCACCAAATGCACCATTTTCGAGAAATGATCGGTAACGACCCAAATGATGGTACAGCCACGAGACTTGGGCAAACCCACCACAAAGTCCATCCCGACCATCTCCCAGGGCCTGTCTGCGACCGGCAAGGGATAGAGTAACCCAGACGGCCGTTGTCGAGGAGACTTATTTTTGGAGCATGAGACACACGCCAGAACGTAATCTCTGACATCTCGGAGCATATGCGGCCACCAGTACGTCCTCGCCAGCAGCTCAGATGTCCTTTTTGTCCCAAAGTGTCCACCCACCCTGGAGGAATGAGCCCAAGAGAGAACCTCCGGTCGCAAATTTATGGGCACAAAAGTCTTGCCCGGAGGCACAGACTCAAGCGACATCGGAGCCACGGTTCTCAAGCTCTCAGAAGGAACAATAAGCCGAGGCTCTCCTTCCTCCTCCTCAGATGACACAACAGAGCGAGAAAGAGCATCAGCTCGAATGTTCTTCTCTCCAGCAAGATAATGGAGGGTGAAGTGGAATCGGGAGAAGAATAAGGACCATCTGGCCTGGCGAGAATTTAGCCGCTGGGCTGTTTGCAAATATAGCAAATTTTTGTGGTCAGTAAAAACTTGAAAGGGAAAACGAGCCCCCTCCAAGAGATGTCTCCACTCTGAGAAAGCCAATTTCATCGCTAGCAACTCCCTGTCCCCGATGGAATAATTCCTCTCCGCTGGTGTGAAGGTCTTGGAGAAGAAGAAGCACGGATGCTTCCGACCTTGAGCATCCTTTTGGAAGAGGACTGCTCCAGCACCAACGGAAGAGGCATCCACCTCCATTATAAACGGCTTATCGACATCGGGACGATGTAGGATGGGAGCGCTAGCAAAATGAGACTTAGTAGAAGAAAAGGCCCTGGAGACCTCTTCAGACCACACTTTGGGATTTGCTCCCTTCTTGGTGAGGGCAACCAAGGGAGCTACCAAAGTTGAGAAATGGGGAATGAACTGGCGGTAATAATTAATGAACCCCATAAAGCGCTGCACCGCTTTAAGTGAATGGGGTTCTTGCCAGTCCATCACAGCCTGTAGTTTGGCAGGATCCATAGCCAATCCCTGGGCGGAGATGATATAGCCCAGGAAAGGTAAGGACTCCTGCTCAAACACACACTTCTCCAACTTCGCATAAAGTGAGTTTGCCCGTAGGAGGTCGAAGACTCTGCCAACATCTCTCCGGTGGGAGTCAATATCTTGAGAAAAGATGAGAATATCATCCAGATAGACTACAACCGAGGTGGAAAGCATATCCCGGAAGATGTCGTTGACAAAGTCTTGGAAAACGGCAGGTGCGTTACAGAGCCCGAAGGGCATCACCAGATACTCATAGTACCCATCTCTGGTGTTAAATGCCGTTTTCCATTCGTCCCCCTCACGGATGCGAATCAGGTTATAAGCACCCCGCAGATCTAGTTTAGTAAACACTCTAGCTCCCCAAAGCCTATCGAAAAGCTCAGATATCAAAGGCAAAGGGTACTTGTTCTTAACTGTGATAGCATTAAGACCCCTGTAGTCTATGCATGGACGTAGTTCTCCATTCTTCTTCTGCACGAAAAAGAACCCTGCCCCAGCAGGTGACACTGACTTCCTGATGAACCCTCTTGCCAGATTCTCTTGAATGTACTGAGACATTGCCTCCGTTTCCGGGAGAGATAATGGATAGACTCGACCCCGGGGAGGCTCAGCATCAGGCAAGAGATCAATAGGACAGTCATAGGGGCGATGGGGCGGAAGGGTCTCCGCTGCCTTTTTGGAGAACACGTCTGCATAAGACCAATATTGCTTGGGGAGAGAGGAAAGATCTGCGGGTACCTCTGTAGTAGCAACCTGAACGCACTCTCGATGACACCTGTTCCCACAAGATTCACCCCATCCCAGAATTCTGCCTGAGGACCACTCGATGTGAGGAGAGTGGTACCGTAACCAAGGTATCCCCAAGAGAACCTCATCAATTCCCTCAGGAATGACGAGTAGAGATATAATCTCCTGATGAGATGGTGACATGGACAGAGTAAAAGGGATAGTTTGATGTGTAATCTGTGTGGGCAGTGTCGACCCATTCACCACTCGTACCGTTACTGGTTGAGATAGCATGACCAGAGGAATTGCGTGACGTTGGGCGAAGGCTGAAGACATAAAATTGCCCTCCGCCCCAGAATCCACGCAGAGTTCTACCGAGTGAGAGGATGAGCCCAATGTTATTGTCCCCTTAAAGGACAATTTGGAGGCAAACGTCGCCGTGTCTAGTGCACCTCCACCTACTACCACTAGACGCTGACGTTTCCTCGACCGCTGGTGACATCTGGTGGCTAGATGTCCTGACTGTTGGCAAATATGGCAAACTTGGAGTGCACGAGTGGTCCGGGACTTAGATCCCGCTCGTGACACTACCTTAGGTTCATGAGACTCAGGAGCCTGGGCTGGAGATTCCAAAGGTTTGGCGAAGGTGGGAGCCAGCCGAAACCTCTGCCTACACTGGGCTCGCTCTAACCTCCGCTCGTGAAAACGGAGGTCAATACGAGTAGATACTGTTATTAATTCTTCCAGTGTGGCGGGAATCTCCCTAGTGGCCAGGGCGTCCTTAACGTGGTCAGCCAGCCCCCTCCAAAATATGGGAATAAGGGCTTTATCCGACCACTCCAGCTCAGATGCTAGAGTGCGGAAGTGGACGGCAAAATGGCTGACCAAGGACGAGCCCTGAGTCAATGCCAACAGTTGGAGTGCCATATCATGGGTGACACGAGGTCCCAAAAAGACCTGTTTCAGAGTGCTCAGGAATAACGGAGCACTCTGCACCACATGATCGCCACGCTCCCACAGCGGCGTAGCCCACTGCAACGCCCTGTCCGACAATAAAGATATGATAAAGCCCACCTTAGCCCGCTCTGTAGGGAAACGAGAGGCCAGAAGCTCGAGATGTATTGAGCACTGACTCACGAAACCCCTACAGGACTTACTGTCACCAGAAAATTTCTCTGGTAGCGGGAGGCGAGATAGCGTCGGTACAGGGGCGGCAGTGGACAAGGTAGCTGCAGCCACACTTGCAGCCTGAACAGCGACAGCAGTAACATCCACAGCTGATGTTGAACGCTCAAGAGCCGCCAACCTTCCCTCCAGCTGCTGGATGTACCGCTGTAAACGCTGATCGTCCGTCATTACTAGCCAGACCTTGGCGCTAGTATTATGTTAAGGACTGGCGGAACGCACCAAGTACATGATGAAATGGAACTAGGTGCGTTCGCAGTCCGAGGTCCACCGTGCAGGTAAAAACCCTGCTGCTAGTAAGACGGACTATATGGCGGTACTATAAGTATACACGCACAAATTAACTTCACCCTGCGTGAAGGAAGCGATCCTGTTGCGTCACAGGACCGCGGTACCGCACATAGAGCGCGAGCAAGAAGTCAGCGAATTCAACCCCAACTAGGATTCAAATCCGATTAGACACTTGCTGGCACAACACCGCAACTGGGTGTGTAAGAAAACTAAATAATAATATAGAGGCACAAGAGTGCGTGCGGTGCCGCACTGACGGACGCCACTAACCACCCAGGCTTGGGTCAGGAAAGCGCAGAGCAAGTGCACGGCACCGTACAGGCGGACACAGCAATTGGTAGCTGTAATGTGTGTTACGTGCTGTTGGATAAGTCGGGCGCTAGATAGCAAACATACACCTTCCGCGAACAATCATTCAATAGGGAGGGTTATTTAAAGAGCGACTTTCACTCACAACACACACACATATTTACAAGACAATACTAGCGCATGGCCGTGCGGTCATGCACAGTTTATATAGCTGCAGCACAGGAAACAGCTACAGAAGTTTTGCCCTTTCAGGACCTGCCAAAAGGACCAATGGGATGTGCTGCAGTACCTGAGCATGTGACCCTCGATCTCCAACGGGAGATCCTGCCCTGGGCATGCTCAGACAGGGAAAAGCAGGACTTAGATCCAGAAACGTCCACTCGCCGCTGCCCAGCACTGGCTTCAATGGCAGAAGCAGGAAAAGCAGCAGTAACTCTTCGCACAGAGTCAGACTGAGCGAGACGCTGGGATCAACGTCCCTGCTGAGCAGACTCCACTGCGGCTGGAGAAGATTGGGAGACCGCAGCGGAGACGGATCGAGATTCCCCCTGTGCAGCAGAGGAAACTCGACTCCTAACACAAGGTCTGTCCTCTTTGATGGATAATCTCGCTATAAGTGTTCAGAACATTCAAGATTTAGTGGTGCAGAATCCTATGTTAGAACCTAAAATTCCTATTCCTGAGTAATTTTCTGGAGATAGAGCTAAGTTTCTGAATTTCAAAAATAATTGTAAACTATTTCTGGCTTTGAAACCCCGCTCCTCTGGTGACCCAGTTCAACAAGTAAAGATCATTATTTCTTTATTACGTGGCGACCCTCAAGACTGGGCATTTTCCCTTGCGCCAGGAGATCCTGCATTATGTGATGTTGATGCGTTTTTTCTGGCGCTCGGGTTGCTTTATGATGAACCTAATTCAGTGGATCAGGCAGAGAATATCTTGCTGGCTCTGTGTCAGGGTCAGGATGAGGTAGAGATATATTGTCAGAAATTTAGGAAGTGGTCTGTGCTCACTCAATGGAATGAATGTGCTCTGGCAGCAGTTTTCAGAAAGGGTCTCTCTGAAGCCCTTAAGGATGTTATGGTGGGATTTCCTATGCCTGCTGGTCTGAATGAGTCTATGTCTTTGGCCATTCAGATCGATCGACGCTTACGTGAGCGTAAAACTGTGCACCATTTGGCGGTATTATCTGAGCATAAACCTGAGCCTATGCAATGCAATAGGACTTTGACCAGAGCTGAACGGCAAGAACACAGACGACGGAATGGGCTGTGTTTTTACTGTGGTGACTCCATTCATGTTATCTCCGATTGTCCTACGCGCACTAAGCGGTTCGCTAGGTCTGCCACCATTGGTACGGTACAGTCGAAATTTCTTTTGTCCGTTACTTTGATCTGCTCTTTGTCATCCTATTCTGTCATGGCATTTGTTGATTCAGGCGCTGCCCTGAATTTGATGGACTTGGAGTATGCTAGGCGCTGTGGGTTTTTCTTGGAGCCTTTGCAGTATCCTATTCCATTGAGAGGAATTGATGCTACGCCTTTGGCCAAGAGTAAGCCTCAGTACTGGACCCAGCTGACCATGTGCATGGCTCCTGCGCATCAGGAGGATATTCGCTTTTTGGTGTTGCATAATCTGCATGATGTGGTCGTGTTGGGGTTGCCATGGCTACAAGTCCATAACCCAGTATTGGATTGGAAATCAATGTCTGTGTCCAGCTGGGGTTGTCAGGGGGTACATGGTGATGTTCCATTTCTGTCTATTTCATAATCCACCCCTTCTGAGGTCCCAGAGTTCTTGTCGGATTACCGGGATGTATTTGATGAGCCCAAGTCCAGTGCTCTACCTCCGCATAGGGATTGTGATTGTGCTATCGATTTGATTCCTGGTAGTAAGTTTCCTAAAGGTCGACTGTTTAATTTGTCTGTGCCTGAGCACGCCGCTATGCGGAGTTACGTAAAGGAATCCTTGGAGAAGGGTCATATTCGCCCCTCGTCGTCGCCATTGGGAGCAGGGTTCTTTTTTGTGGCCAAGAAGGATGGTTCGCTGAGACCTTGTATTAATTACCGCCTTCTAAATAAAATCACGGTCAAATTTCAGTACCCCTTGTCGCTGCTGTCTGATTTGTTTGCTAGGATTAAGGGGGCTAGTTGGTTCACCAAGATAGATCTTAGTGGTGCGTATAATCTTGTGCGCATTAAACAGGGCGATGAATGGAAAACAGCATTTAATACGCCCGAGGGCCATTTTGAGTACCTGGTTATGCCATTCGGGCTTTCTAATGCTCCATCAGTGTTTCAGTCCTTTATGCATGACATCTTCCGAGAGTACCTGGATAAATTCCTGATTGTATACTTGGATGATATTTTGGTCTTCTCGGATGATTGGGAGTCTCACGTGAAGCAGGTCAGAATGGTGTTCCAGGTCCTGCGTGCAAATTCTTTGTTTGTGAAGGGGTCAAAGTGTCTCTTTGGTGTTCAGAAGGTTTCATTTTTGGGTTTCATTTTTTCCCCTTCTACTATCGAGATGGACCCTGTTAAAGTTCAGGCCATTTATGATTGGACTCAGCCGACATCTCTGAAGAGTCTGCAAAAGTTCATGGGCTTTGCTAATTTTTATCGTCGCTTCATCAATAATTTTTCTAGTATTGCTAAACCGTTGACTGATTTAACCAAGAAGGGTGCTGATGTGGTCAATTGGTCTTCTGCTGCTGTGGAAGCTTTTCAAGAGTTGAAGCGTCGTTTTTCTTCTGCCCCTGTGTTGTGTCAACCAGATGTTTCGCTCCCGTTCCAGGTCGAGGTTGATGCTTCTGAGATTGGAGCAGGGGCTGTTTTGTCGCAAAGAAGTTCTGATGGCTCGGTAATGAAACCATGCGCCTTCTTTTCCAGGAAGTTTTCGCCTGCTGAGCGTAATTATGATGTTGGCAATCGAGAGTTGCTGGCCATGAAGTGGGCATTCGAGGAGTGACGTCATTGGCTTGAAGGAGCTAAGCATCGCGTGGTGGTCTTGACTGATCACAAGAACTTGACTTATCTCGAGTCTGCCAAACGGTTGAATCCTAGACAGGCTCGTTGGTCGCTGTTTTTCTCCCGTTTTGACTTTGTGGTTTCGTACCTTCCGGGCTCTAAAAATGTGAAGGCGGATGCCCTGTCTAGGAGTTTTGTGCCCGACTCTCCGGGTTTGTCTGAGCCGGCGGGTATTCTCAAAGATGGGGTAATTTTGTCTGCCATCTCCCCTGATTTGCGGCGGGTGCTGCAAAAATTTCAGGCTAATAGACCTGATCGTTGCCCAGCGGAGAAACTGTTTGTCCCTGATAAATGGACGAGTAGAGTTATCTCTGAGGTTCATAGTTCGGTGTTGGCTGGTCATCCTGGAATCTTTGGTACCAGAGATTTGGTGGCTAGATCCTTTTGGTGGCCGTCTCTGTCGCGGGATGTGCGTTCGTTTGTGCAGTCCTGTGGGATTTGTGCTCGGGCTAAGCCCTGCTGTTCTCGTGCCAGTGGGTTGCTTTTGCCCTTGCCAGTCCCGAAGAGGCCCTGGACACATATCTCTATGGATTTTATTTCGGATCTCCCCGTCTCTCAAAAAATGTCGGTCATTTGGGTTGTTTGTGATCGCTTCTCGAAGATGGTCCATTTGGTACCCTTGTCTAAATTGCCTTCCTCCTCTGACATGGTGCCATTGTTCTTCCAGCATGTGGTTCGTTTACATGGCATTCCGGAGAACATTGTTTCTGACAGAGGTTCCCAGTTTGTTTCGAGGTTTTGGCGAGCCTTTTGTGCTAGGATAGGCATTGATTTGTCTTTTTCCTCGGCTTTCCATCCTCAGACAAATGGCCAGACTGAACGAACCAATCAGACCTTGGAAACATATCTGAGATGTTTTGTTTCTGCCGATCAGGATGATTGGGTGTCTTTTTTGCCTTTGGCTGAGTTCGCCCTTAATAATCGGGCCAGCTCGGCTACTTTGGTTTCGCCGTTTTTCTGCAATTCTGGTTTCCATCCTCATTTCTCTTCAGGGCAGGTTGAGTCTTCTGACTGTCCTGGTGTGGATACTGTGGTGGATAGGTTGCAGCAGATTTGGACTCATGTGGTGGACAATTTGACATTGTCTCAGGAGAAGGCTCAACGTTTCGCTAACCGCAGGCGCTGTGTGGGTCCCCGACTTCGTGTTGGGAATTTGGTTTCGTTGTCATCTCGTTATATTCCTATGAAAGTTTCCTCTCCTAAATTTAAGCCTCATTTCATTGGTCCGTATAGGATTTCTGAGGTTCTTAATCCTGTGTCTTTTCGTTTGACCCTTCCAGCTTCTTTTTCCATCCATAACGTATTCCATAGGTCATTGTTGCGGAGATACGTGGCACCTGTGGTTCCATCCGTTGATCCTCCTGCCCCGGTTTTGGTTGAGGGGGAGTTGGAGTATATAGTCGAGAAGATTTTGGATTCTCGTATTTCGAGACGGAAACTTCAGTACCTGGTTAAGTGGAAGGGTTATGGTCAGGAAGATAATTCCTGGGTCTTTGCCTCTGATGTTCATGCTGCCGATCTGGTTCGTGCCTTTCATTTGGCTCATCCTGGTCGGCCTGGGGGTTCTGGTGAGGGTTCGGTGACCCCTCCTCAAGGGGGGGTACTGTTGTGAATTCTGTGGTCAAGCTCCCTCCTGTGGTCATGAGTGGTACTTCGGCTGGTTCTGTCTATGAGCTTCCGCTGGTGGATGTGAGTGGGGCTGTGGCTTCTGAGTTTCCTTCCTCAGGTAACGAGGTTAAGTCGTTAGGTGCTGCTCTATTTAACTCCACCTAGTTCTTTGTTCCTGGCCTCCAGTCAATGTTCCAGTATTGGTCTGGCTCTCTCCTGGATCGTTCTTGTGGCCTGTCTGCCCTGCATAAGCTAAGTTCTGCTTGTGTTACTTTTGTTTGCTATATTTTCTGTCCAGCTTGCTATATTGGTTTTTTTTGCTTGCTGGAAGCTCTGAGACGCAGAGGGAGCACCTCCGTACCGTTAGTCGGTGCGGAGGGTCTTTTTGCCCCCTCTGCGTGGTTGTTTGTAGCTTTTTGTGCTGACCGCAAAGCTATCTTTCCTATCCTCGGTCTATTCAGTAAGTCAGGCCTCACTTTGCTAAAATCTATTTCATCTCTGTGTTTGTATTTTCATCTTAACTCACAGTCATTATATGTGGGGGGCTGCCTTTTCCTTTGGGGAATTTCTCTGAGGCAAGGTAGGCTTATTTTTCTATCTTCAGGGCTAGTTAGTTTCTCAGGCTGTGCCGAGTTGCATAGGGAGTGTTAGGCGCAATCCACGGCTACCTCTAGTGTGGTATGATAGGATTAGGGATTGCGGTCAGCAGAGTTCCCTCGTCTCAGAGCTCGTCCTATGTTAGTAACTATCAGGTCACTTTGTGTGCTCTTAACCACTAGGTCCATTGTGGTTCTGAATCACCTGTTCATAACAGATGCGTATTACCATGTGCCAATCCACCCAGAACACAGGAAATTCCTCAGATTCGCAGTCTCCAAGGGGCACCAGATCAAACCAGTTCAATGTCCTCCCCTTCGGCATCTCATCGGCCCCACGGGTTTTCACGAAAATTATGGCAGAAGCAATAATCTTCATCCGTCAACAAGGAATATGCATCGTCCCGTATTTGGAGGACTTCATTATTATGGCTCCATCTGCCCCCCATCTGAAAGCAGACGTATCAAAGACCCTGGAAATATGTATACATGTATACAAGCAGTTTCCTGGGCTCAGGCTCACACACGAGCACTCCAGACACATGTGCTTCTACATTCAAGGAGATGACAGACTCCATTGAATCAAAGGATTCTTCTCCCTGGCCATGTAAAATCGGCTCTAAAATGGTGGCTAGATTACCAAAATCTCCAGAGAGGAGTCAGCTGGGATCACCTTGCCCTAAAAACACTCCGCTCAGATGCCAGCAAAAGAGGCTGGGGTGCAGTGTTAGAGGGTTTCCACTTTCAGGGACAATGGGCATCGAATATCAGCAGCAGCTCCTCGAATCTAAGAGAACTGAAAGCTGTGGAAGAAGCCCTAAAGGCGTCATCTACACTGATCAAAAATCACCACGTTCGTATTTACTTGGACAATATGACCACGGTAGCCTATCTATGACACCAGGGGGGAACAAAGTATGCCTCTCTAAAGGAAGTAGCTGCAAGAATATTTTTCTGGACATAGAAAAACCTTCTGTCGGTCACAGCGGTACATCTGAGGGGGTTGGACAATACTCAGGCGGATTTCCTCAGCAGGAAAGACGTTTATCCAGGAGAGTGGTCCCTAGACCAAACAGTGTTTCAGTCCCTAACCTCAAAATGGGGTACTCCAGAGGTGGATCTATTCGCCAACAGGCAAAATGCGAAGGTAGAAACATTTTTCTCCATTCATCACAGAGACAAGGCGCAGGGAATAGATGCCTTCTCACAACAGTGGAAGTTCAACCTTGCATATGCCTTTCCACCCATTCCCATACTGGCGAAAACTCTACAAAAGATCAGAACAGACAGAGTTACCACAATCTTGATTGCCCCATTGTGGTCCGGGAGGAGTTGGTACGGTGCCCTATTAGATATGGCCCTGGAAGGTCCCTACCTTCTACCTCAAAGACTCGATCTACTACACCCGGGTCCCCTACTATATCCGGACCGAAGCAGATTGAACTTGGCAGCATGGCTACTGAAGCCACAATTTTAAAAGCCAAAGGACTCTCGGATGAGGTAATACAGACCCTCCAAAAAAGCAGAAAGGCGGTAACCAATGCAATCTATACTAAGGTCTGGAAAAAAATTATGTCCTGGTGCTCCCTGGAAATTCCAGACCCCTTCAATCTTAATGTAGCGAGAATCTTAGAATTTTTACAGAAGGGCTTGGAAATAGGCCTTACCCCTAGCACACTCAAAGTGCAAGTATCCGCCCTTAGTAGCTTTTTTTATTTTAATTTAGCCAACCACTGCTGGATCAAGCGATTTATGACAGCAGCATCCAGAATTTGTCCTTCGCTCCATAGTAGGGTGCCTTCCTGGGACCTCAATACAGTACTTAACGGTTTAACCCAGGATCCATTTGAACCCCTGGATGCTATAACCATAAAGAACTTAACTCTTCAAATAGTCTTCCTAGTTGCAATAACTACGGCTAGACGTATTGGAGAGTTACAGGCCCTGTCAATACAGGAACCTTATCTAATGTTCACTACGGATAGCATTATACTAAAACTAGACCGGTCCTTTTTGCCTAAAGTGTTCTCAAATTTCCACAGAGATCAGGACATTGTACTACCTTCATTCTGCCCGAACCCCTCCAACCCTAAAGAACAGACCTTCCACACCTTGGATGTTCGCAGGGTGGTCCTATCTTACTTACAACAGACTGAAGCCTGGCAAATTGATCAAAATGTATTCATCCAGTTCTCAGGACGAAACAAAGGAAAGAAGGCGGCAAAAAACACTATCGCAATCTGGATCAAACAGTCTATTTGTCTGGCATATTCATCACAGGGACTGGATCCACCTGCCTCTCTGAAAGCACACTCTACCCGAGCAATGGCAACATCATGGGCAGAGAGGGAGAATGCTTCATCATAGCAGATATGCAGAGCCGCCACCTGGTCGTCTATCCATACAATCACCAGACATTACCGGCTAAATTTCAATAGGGATTTAACATTTGACAGATGTGTTCTGCAAGCCGTGATCCCACCCTAGAGAAATTAGCTGTTGGTACTACTCAGAAGTGGCTGTTATGGAAGGTGACTAGAGAAAATAGAATTAGTTCTTACCGGTAATTCGGTTTCTAGGAACCTTCCACGACAGCACTAATTTCCCTCCCTATCTGATATTTTATTGGATGATTCCTGCACTATTGTGGTAATTATACATGCTACTGTGTCCAGGAAAACACTGGCGGTGCAGGAAGGGGAGGGGTATTTAACCTCTTTGTGTTCCTGTCCCCTATTAGGGCGGGGAAGACAACCTCCAAAGTGGCTGTCGTGGAAGGTTCCTAGAAACCGAATTACCGATAAGAACTATTTCTATTTTTCTCACCTATTTGGGTTTTAAACTCAGTTTTTACTTTGTTTATGATAGTAGAGGTTAATGAAGTATAATACTGTATTGGTGACAGATGAAATAAAAAAAAATGCAAGCCAGACCTTTTAACTTTTTTTAACCTTATCTGAAAAGCAGCCAATATAGATTTGACTTTAAGCCAAAAATGGCAGGGAATCACTGTGATCAGAAAAATCTGACCAGTGGTCATTCAAGCAATTGTCACATACAGCAATGGGAAGTAAAACAAAATAAAGATTCACCTTAACAATTAACTCATGAGGTAATGATGTATATTCAGATATGTTTCGGTGAGAATAACTCCTTAAAACAAAGTCTAATAGATATTCATTAAAAAGGACCTAAATAAATAAATGGTCCCATGAAAAAGACAAAATGAGTGAATAACAATAAAATACTGTATATGTAAATTGGGGATTATTTATAAGGAGGTTAAAAGCAATGAGGTTTAAAAAGGAAGGGGAAAAAGTCCACAATAGTTTTGACACAATAGGTTTAACCCTTCTTTTGTAAACTTAATTGTTTTTCCACTACTTATAATCAGTATCAATTTATTTTAATGATGGCTGGACCATACATATGAGCACTTTTTACCTATTGAATCCACCCTATTTCCTTATAGATTGTAAGCTGGTGAGAAGAGCTCTCATTCATCCTGTAACTGTTGAACTATGTGTGACTTTGTGTTGTCTTTATTATCTATACATGTTCCTGCTTAATTGTAAAGTGCTACAAAATATGTTGGTGCTGTATGAAATAAAATTATTATTGTATTATTGTTATTACTGCTACTACTTTCACTACTTCCATTACCACAAAGATTGGTTGTCGATAGAAAATAAAATTGTGAGCTTTTTGGAGGTAAAGAAAATTTTAAGAACTAGACGGACAAAATCCTCAAGTGTCATTCAGCACTATTGAAGTGCCTAGAAGCTGTAAAAAAAATAAAGTTGGTCTTTTGGCTTGGTTCTGACTACGTTTTCAGAGCGAGAATCCCTGAAAAGCTCTAATTAGTCAAATAAAGTATGAAGTATAAAACATGCAAATTTGGACCATTTGAACTCTATTTTCTATTTGTGTGTTTAACTTTCAGTTCAGAAACAAAGGAGCTGTATGAGATTAATAAAAAAAAAGTTTTTCCTAAAGAAATGGCACCATTTTGTTCTTTGGCTCAGTATGATATTACAGGTTGATACAGTTCCTTGAATGAAATTTCAGAGTATTGAGCTTTTCTCTCGGTAAAGTATTTTACCGATTACAAAATGAGTACTTTGACAAAAATATTTTGAAATACAAGCATTTATCAGTAATTCAAACACATACATATTTAGCTTTATTTGGAGGGGGGTGGTGACATTAAATTTTAAGCGTATTAGTTTGATAGTAACTAGAAAGACATTTTCTACGTAACACTGATATTCTTTTTATTAGCTTAATAAAGACCATCTTTTATTGATTAATGGTTTTGACTTGCATATTCTAATTCTGTGTGACACAAGAAAGGTTAGACTTGATGTGTTATGCCATTACTTCAAGATATTTATTTCTAATGGTCTGTCAATTCAATCAACTAAATCAAAAATATAATGACATGCAACTAAATAATTTTAGATGATAGGACATGCTGATATATGTAAGAAATTAGAAATACTAATATTGTTTCAGTGACCTCTATTGAGGTTTTATATTTATTGCACAGAAATAAAAACATATAAAAATTAAAAAGTAATGTTAATAATTGCCATAGGCAAGCCAAAGACAACTTCATAATCAATTAGGTTTATTCATTGTCATAGTTTATCCTGTTATATTGGTACACAACTTTGCACATGCAGCACTAGAGATAAGCGAACCTTTTAAGGTTCAATTGGGTTTGATTCCCTGAACGTTTAGTCGTTCACAGAACATGTTCGCCGAACGTGCACAAAACTCATTTGATTCAATGGGAGGTCAAACCAAATGTTAAACAGTGAAAAAATATTCCCAAACAACTAAAATCTGGGACAGACACCATGAAAAGTGGGATCAATTGACCCACAGTAGAAATTTGCAAATGTCATGGCAACAGTTAGTCATGGGCCATGAATGAGGCATCAGGGTCTGGCCCAGCATTTATACTGTAGCTTGGAACTGAAGTATCAATGAAGGTATCAGTGTAAGCTTGGTAGAAAAATGTAAGGAAAGTAACACAGGTTGTTTACTGATCAATTGACTCACAGTAGAACCTTTTGTAATGGCAATAAAGTGCAATCACAACCCGTGGTCCACCATGCAGAGAAGAACCCTGCTGCTAGAGTGAATAATGACAGAACACAACAGCAAGTGTTACCTTGAACACACTCTGCTAAGGCCACTCAGTGTGAAGGAAATGCTTAGTACCCAGCTAAGTTACTTCACAGAGAGGTACAGCACAAGTATGCAAAGTGCTAGACCTTGTTAATGTCACAGGGACAATATCACATGGAGAGAGCTAGCTCTGTAACTAAATGGTGCTAACCTCACACACAAATGAAGCAGATGCTGAGCCAAGACAGAGAGCTCTCTGACGCTAGATACAATAATCTGTCGCTTTCACCAAAAAGTATAGCATAAAGATTGAGCTTGCTCTGTAACTGAACTGAGAAAAACATGTATAATCATGTATGAAACAGATGCTAAGCCAAGCGGCTAGTTACCCCACTAGTATTATCCTGACACTACTGAACCTGTGCCTAACCAACACCCCAAGCATGTAGCAGACTAGAGACTAGAGACTCAGGCATAGAACCAAGGGTACGAAACCACAAAAGCCTGCAACCTACCTGCCAGTGTGTACAGTCTCTGGGCAAAGATACACACACACATGCAGACAGAGTGGTAGAGTAGCCACCCACACACACCAAACATAAATGACACTAGCGTGCCCGTTTGCACCACCGAGAGCCGTTTATACGCTAAGCTTCACCCCAAGCACTCATGTCCAGTCAGCCGAGACATCACCCGCTGGCCAATCCGGGGCTGCCACATCATCAGAGCAGCTAACATCCAATCACCAATGAGAAGCCGCCTTTTCAGGGACATGCTAAATAAGGTGATCTATTAGCAATTGGTTGGTTAGAAAAGTTGTAGTTTTCTTGTCAATTGTATTCATTGTCAAGTATCTATTGAGCACCTCCTCTATTTTGGCTATAATTCCTGGAGTGGAGTCAAGGGGAATTTTTTTGTAGGTCTGTGTGTCAGAAATCAAAATGAAGGAAGGGGAAAGGAGGATTATTTCTCACCAGAATATGCTGGAGACTGACCGTGCCTGGAATTCAGTGGCGGACTACCACATATAAGCACATGTAGAAATAAGAGATTTTTCCGGCACACGGGTCCTTTTCTTTAAAAGATAATTTTCTTTATTCAGACATCTTCATCAATAAAAACTGTACATGAGGAGGGAACCCCCATCGCCTGACGCGTTTCGGACCCAATGACAGTGTAGGGATTGTCAGCCATGCACTGTAATGCCGCAGCCATCTTTGTTGTGGTATTACAGTAATTGGCTGGCCACACAGCGTCATCAGGTCTATAAGAGACCTGGCACCGCCCTACTCGCCACATTCTGCTCTGGACTTAGTGAGAGTAGGGAGAGCTGCTGCTGAGATAGGGTCAGAATCATGCTTTTAAGAGTTAGTCCAGGTCTGCAACTGTTCAGTCCACAACTACTGAGAAACCAACAGTCCTTTTTAAGGCTAATTCTGGGGTTCTGAGATTGCAGGGCCAGGTAGGCAGGGGAGTCTATGTGCGCATATCCACATCAGTGCAAGGCCCGTAGGCACTGTATGTGAGTACATAGCTCTTACTGCATACCTCCAAAAGCTCCATTACTGTCTGCTGCTGCTTATTTAAAATATATCTAGCTGCAGTTTTCTGTGGCCTTTTTTCTTTCTTCACCAGATATCTGCTCCTTTTATTCTAAAGCAATCCATAGCCCTCTTATTTTAACATTTATTTGCTTGTTCACACTGCCTACTGCAGCCAGGTTATTGAAATCTAAGAACGTGCAAATCCACTATTTTTCTTTGTCCCAGACACCAGATGTGAGTGCGCCAAAAAATCTTTTTTTGTGTGTTATAACCAACTTGTTGACACAATTTAGTAGTGCCCAAAAAAATCAAGGCCACATTTAGATCAGTCTGTTATCTGAGGCTGACGGCTGATGTATCGGTGGTGGAAAAATCGTAGTTTTGAAGGCATACATATCATAGTTCTGTGTGCTAGCCTTGTTCTGATTTTTTTTTCAAAAATTCACCCCCAAAAATATATATTTTATACAGTCTGTTATGTCAGGCTGAGGCCTGTTGCATCTGTGGTGCAAAAATTGTAGCTTCGCAGGCATAAGTTTCATAGTTTTGTCGGCTAGCCTTGTTCCACTCTTTTTTTTTTATTTTAAAAATTCTCCAAACCCCCCTGTTAATGAATAAATATAATGATAGTAATAAGGTGTGATTGCAGCCCGGGGTCCACCGTGCAGAGGTGGAACCTGCTGCTAGGTAATGGCGGCACTATATGGCGGTACTACGCCAGAGTAAAGATGAGTTCCATCACCCGGTATGAACTGATATGAATTCTGTTGCTTCACAGAGTCCCAGGGAAACAAAGGGAATGCTGGGCTTTTGGGATCCCTGGAATTCACTCCCACTATGCTGGTGATTGATAACGCTATGACCCTCAGTGGCTTTTGAGCCAACGCCTGAAAATGCCCTGAGTCAGATGCTGAGATCAAGTGGAAGTTCCCACCCTACACTGACCGGTTGTCAGGACTAATTAAAGATTTACCGCACAGAGCGCGTACAGTGCCGCTCTGGTGGACGCCACTAACCACCCTAACTAAGGCTAAAAAAGCGCACTGGCGGTGGCTGCTAATTGACGGAGTAATTTGTGTCTAGTGCTGGATAGCACAATCTGGAGCTAGGTAGCTGAATCACTCAAGTCCTTTCAACAACACTAGGGATGGGAATGATTAAGGAGCTTTCACCAGTTTCAGTCATACATCCACACACAAACAATTTTAAATTTATACTAGCGTATGGCCGAACGGCCATGCGAACCTTTTATAGCTGTAGCCTTCCGGGACCTTCTTAGTGATCCAATCGCAGACGCTACAGGATCTGAGCATGTGACCCCCGCCCTCCAATGAGAGGTCGTCCCGTGGGCATGCTCAGTAGAAGAAAAGCAGGACTTTGTCTCTGGAACGTCTGCTCGCCGCTGATCAATGCTGGTTACAAAGGCTGAGCCTGGAAAGGCAGTTGTAACCAAACGCACAGTATCTGCTTGAGCCAGGTGCTGGGGTTGACGTCTAAACTGAGCAGGCTCCACTGTGGCTGGAGGAGAATAGGAGACCACAGCGGACATGGTTCAAGATTCCCCTTGTGCAGCGGTGGGAACTCAACACCTAACACCCCCCAAAAAAAGTATATACAGTCTGTTATGTCAGGCTGAGGCCTGTTGTATGTGTGGTGGAAAAATCATAGCTTCGGAGGCATAAGTTGCATAGTTCTGTCTGCTAGCCTTGTTTTATTTATTTATTTTTTTAATTTATCAAAAAAAAAAAAAGACCTGTTCAGTTTTCCCTTTAAAGATTCTGGACTCTCATCTGGTCAACTTGAAGTGGGGCCAGATGAGATCGCATGTAGTAATGTCCAAACATTTGAACAGCCACGGTCACACAACGGCGATGGTGGGAAAGCGTCACAAGACGTGGACGATGATGAGACACAATTGCCATAAAGTCAGGAGGAGGAGCAGGGTGCGGATGTGGAAGACAAGGTGTTGGATGACATAGTGACTGACCCAACCTGGCAGGAGGACATGCAGTGCGAGGACAGCAGCACACATGGGGAAAGAGGCATATCATCCCAACAGACAGAAAGAAGCAGTGTGGTTATTCTACCTATACACAGCATTATTTTGCATTGAAAAAAATAAAAAATACAGGCCACATATTTGGCAGTGTGGTATTTCCATGACAGGCCTCATATATCTGCGTGCACCAAGTTTCGGCATTTTAGGCTGGTTTTCCACTGTTTTTGCTTTCTGTTACTCTAGTTATATACAGCACTATTTTGCAGACCCCCCAAAAATTCAGGCTACATACTTGGCAGTGTGGTATTTCCGTGACAGGCCTGATATATCTGCATGCTACAAATTTGAGCATTTTAGGCCGGTATTCCCGTTTTTCTCCTGTTACTCTACTTATGTACAGCATTATTTTGCATTTAAAAAAATACAGGCCACATATTTGGCAGTATGGTATTTCCGTGACAGGCCTGATATATCTGCATGCTCCAAGTTTGGGCATTTTAGACCGGTTTTCCACTGTTTTTGATGTCTGTTGCTCTAGTTATATACAGCTGGTATTCCAGTTTTTGTCCTGTCTGTTACTCTACTTATATACAGCACTATTTTGCATTGAAAAAAATACAGGCACATATTTGGCAGCGTGGTATTTCTGTGACAGGCCTCATATCTGCGTGCTCCAAGTTTGGGCATTTTAGGCCGGTTTTCCACTATTTTTGCTGTCTGTTACTCTACTTATATACAGCACTATTTTGCAGACCCCCCAAAAATACAGGCCACATATTTGGTAGTGTGATATTTCCGTGACAAGCCTCATATCTGCGTTCTCCAAGTTTGGGCATTTTAGGCCGGTTTTTCCCTGTTTTTGCTGTCTGTTACACTAGTTATATACTGTTAGGACTGGCGGAACGCACCAAGTAAAAAGTAAGATGTTATTAGGTGCGTTCGCAGTCCAGAGTCAACTGTGCAAGTGAGAACCTGCTGCTAGCAAATGGCAGCGCTATATGGCGGTAGAAGCGAACCCTGCTAAGTCACAGGGCCATGGTACCGCACAAAAGAGCGCAAGCAAGGAGTCACCGAACTCAGTCCCAAGACTCGGGATTTGAGTCCGTCTAGACTACTTGTGCTCGGCACCACTACTGGGTGTAAGAGGTAAACTGAAATAATAATTTTGAGCATGAGAGTGCGAGCTGTGCCATTCTGGCGGACGCCACTAACCACCCATATAGTAGAAAACAAGATGGGGCTGACAGCACTCACTCAAGGGGGGCGCTCGTTCCTTGTCCAGGGAACCAACCTGGATATTCCAAACAGTCCAAAAGAAGATGAACAGTGCTCCAGCCAGGTGTAATAGTATCAAAAAAGATTTATTTTGCCATAAAACAGCAACGTTTCGACCAGAAACCTGGTCTTTTTCAAGCATACACAAAGATACAAAATGCCGGCTTAAATGGTGTGGATACCATGCAGGGCACCAATCACCATCCGGTCACTAATTGCTCATAAAAATATAACATATAATACAGATCAGACAAATACAAAGTCCATATAGATTGACATAAAATCACCCACAGCATAGATAATTGTGAAAACATTACAAAATACAACAATGGTGCAATGTTTATCCTCCGTCTAACAAATCAAAATCCAGCATTGTCACATCCATGGTTACAAACCACCAATGTCATTGCTCCTATAGCGATCCTTTTAGCCAATCCGGATCATCCAGGGAGTTGGCGCCGAAAGATAAAATCAGCCTATCCTACTTCCATATACATCAGGAGATGACCTAAGTAACAAATCGGGAAACCACTTTCATAGTGCGTCCATACCTGCTTCATATCCCTGCGTCGTCCACCTACCGAACCACAGAGTCGCAGAACACCCAGTAGCCGCCTGGTGAGAGTGCCTGCACGTCACGGCACAGGACAACCCACATCACGTGACCACAGGATGAGCCCGCCCTGCGATGCCACATCTGTCACTATCCCAGAGCAGAAACCACCGCAGGAGTGCGCAGGCGCACCACCGCTGGGAACAGTCCGCATCACATGACGCGACACGGGCAGGTCCAACGATGACGCGACCGCCACACCCCCGCAGCGTTAACCGCACAATAGGAGCGCAGGCGCGCCACCCCCGAAACACCCAAGCCACATGACTGCGACGTGGGAGTGTCAGGCGCCCGCGCGCACGTGCACAAACCAATGACGGACCTGCGAGACCACGACCACAATAGGTTGCCAAGGTGACCTGAAAAACACTATTAAAACGGTACAAATAACATCAATAAATCAAAAAATCAGGAAGCCCATACAGCTGGCAATATAGAGTGTGTCATATTACTCAAGACAGACGATTATGATGGGGCAGTCGGGAGACAAATGGGTAGAAGGCAAATATGCCATATCTTTATTTGAATCTTTATCATACCAGACAATCAAATGGTATTTTCCAAGGATCTCCAACAACTGTCACATCAATCACCTATGTCAGGGAAAGACAAAAAAACAAGTGAAAACACTTATAGTAAAAACATTGTATTAAAACCAAGGTACTGATGATGTTACTATTTCGAAGAGGGGAATAGAATTATCTGGGGATACATACCTGCAGGTTAAAGTCCAAATTTAGACCCCTGGGTTGTAACGTCCCCAATGTATAAATCCATCTCATTTCCTTCCTGTGTGACGTCACCGCTGTGCTCTGCTTACCGGCCGGCTGGGGCTGACACAGTCAGTGCGGGAAGCTGACGCTGGGGGACGTGACAGACATCGGAATGTGAGTATGTACTGTTTTTTTTTTTACTTTTACAATGGTAACCAGAGTAAATATCTTCTAATGTGGTATACCTAATTATTTGTACTAAATGTCCTACTGGGGGTCTGTATGTGGGGGAGACAGGGCAAAAGCTTAGAACAAGAATTAATTCTCGTCGCCACACTAAGAGAAAAAAGAATGGATCTACCTGTGGCAATACATTTTTGTCTCCCAAATCATAACATTATGGACATGAAATTACTTGTGATAAAAGGTAGCTTCAAATCTAAGAGAGACAGAAGAGTATGGGACTATAAACCTATGACGACCTTTGACAGCCTTAGTGGAGGAATGAATGTGTCATATGGATTTATGTCTTTTTACATCAACTAAGGAACTTGCCCCTCAGACTATGAGGGGTCATCACAACAGAACCAGACCCCAATCAGAGGACAATAAAACATTCCTTATCTAAGAACTGGTCCAATATGAGAATGACGTCGCGGCTTCTGATTGGTCGCGTGCCGGTCACATGGGCGTCACGCGACCAATCAGAAGCCGCGATGTCATTCTCATTCACTAAACTCCTAATTCTAGGAATTGAGGACCTGCGAATGACGTCACGGCTTCTGATTGGTCGCGTGGCGGTAACATGGGCGGCACGCGACCAATCAGAAGCCGGGACGTCATTCGCAGGTCCTAAAGGCGCGCATTTTAAACAAAGAAGCCTCCCGGTTAGCAGCGTGATGTCCAGGGGCCGCCGGAGAGGTGAGCATATCAATATTTTTTATTTTAATTCTTTATTTTACACATTTCTATTGATCCGATACCGATACCCGATATCACAAAAATATCGGATCTCGGTATCGGAATTCCGATACTTGCGGTATCGGAATGCTCAACACTAGTTGTGGCTAAACGACTAATCATTGTAGGCTGTATCCTGGATCTCATACCTCACATAGCCACTCTGTTATTGATCATGTACGTTCCCATTCTTGTCATCACCATGCCAGTTTTCCTGATCACTTCATCCAATGATTCGTCCGCCATATTTTTACTAAAAATCTGAACCTTCCCAGCAGCAACTGTGTAGGAAACCAGTTTACAGTTTTGCAAGGTGTTTATGATGCCCGTAAACAATTTTTTTTTAAAATAGCCACCCCATAGGGAAATGTTTGTCAGCCCATTCACTTAGTGTATGTGCATTTCAAGTCTAGGAGACCTGCTTCTTTACATTGGGCCTACTTTTTAATGAGGCATTCATCAATGTCTCATCATTCTCCGCCAGTAGATCACCAGGGTTAACGTGTTCCGTGCTGTTACATCCAGTCCAGTTTTTTACAAGGGTGTCTACGATGCCCATAAAATATTTGTTTTTAAATGTTCCCACCATGGAGAAATGTTTGTCAGCTCATGCACTTAGTGTATGGGCATTACAAGTCTACAGAGACATGCTCCTTAACATTGGGCCTAGTTTTTAATAATGCTTTCCTCCACATATCATCATTTTCTGCCACTAGAACACCAAGGTGAATGTGTTCTATGCTGCTACAGCCATTCAATTTTTGGCTAAGGGCATCTATGATCCCCATAAATAATTTTTAAAAATGTAACCCCCATGGGGAAATGTTTGTCAGCCCATACACTTAGTGTATGGGCATTACAAGTTTAGGAGACCCGCTCCTTTAAATTAGGCCTAGTTTTTGATGAGGCCTTCCTCCACCTCTCATCGTTTTCCACTACTAGATCACCGGGGTTCACATGTTCTGTGCTGCTACAGACAGTCAATTTTTTGGCAAGGGTGTCTGTGATCCCCATTAAATAGTTTTTAAAAATTTACCCCCATGGGGAAATGTTTGTCAGCCCATACATTAAGTGTATGGGCATTACAAGTCTAGGAGACCTGCTCCTTTGTAATGGGACAGTTTTTTATGAGGCCCTCCTCCATGTTTCTTCCAAGGGGGATTGGGGTGCGTGCAAATTTGGGTCAAGGCGCAACTTGCATTCAAGGCATAGGGAAACAGTATGGCAGGACCAGCTGCAGAATGTGAAGTGGGTTTTCCTGTGGCTATCCAGTACCTGGGTTCAAAAGCTTATTGGGGTGCATATGACTTGATAGCAGGGCAGGCCTTGCAGGTAATACATAAGAAAACAGTATGGCAGGACCGACTGAAGAATGTGAAGGGGCTTTTCCTGTGGCCATCCAGTACCTGGGTTCAAAGGCTTATTGGGGTGAAAATGACTTGATAGCAGGGCAGGCCTTGAATTCAATACAACATTTTTTCAGGAAGCCCTCCTGTACCTCTCTTGAAAGGGGTATTGGGGTGCGTTGTAATTGCTGGCAGCCCAGCCACTCACTTCATAGGCAATAACAGCATAGGAGACCCACTGTTTAAAGGGAACCTGTCACCTGAATTTGGCGGGACCAGTTTTCGGTCATATGGGCGGAGTTTTCGGGTGTTTGATTCACTCTTTCCTTACCCGCTGGCTGCATACTGGCCGCAATATTGGATTGAAGTTCATTCTCTGTCCTCCATTGTACACGCCTGCGCAAGGCATCCCCGTTGGAGAAACTCTGTTCCTGGTTAAGTCTTGATGGAGTCCAAAGTGAGTCTTAAGACATATATTGTGATAAAAGCTTTGAAGCTGAGACCTTGTCATGTAGTCAGCAATGTTTGCGGGTGGCCCTCCGTATCAGTCTCATAGTCATGGCTCCCGGGTATCAATGTTGCAGGGAGAGCTGCACACAGCAGCAAATGAGCTGAGCTAAATGCCGGGTTACTAACCTGGTAACCAACAGGACTTGAAATATGCGACATAGTGGGAGGAGGTCAGGGGTGGAGCCAGATGCCGGGGTACAGGGAAGGGATAAACACTGGACAGTTATCAAACAAGCAACTATCGGAGCCAGGAGATCACGAGGTACCAAAGGAGAGAGACAGGGGATACTACCAAACCAAGAAAAACAGGATTCATAAAATATAACTTTTATTACCAATTCTAGACTAAATCTCTTTTCATTAAGTATAAAAACAGTGATGTACCTATAAGGTCCTAGGAGGTTGCTAGACTATGTCGTGCCTGGCAGCCGGGGTTGGCACCCTAAATAATGCTTGGCGCCCCCACTCCTCGACGGCTCGCCCTCAGAATCCCTAAAAATCCCTACAATGCAGGAAAACTGATGCGACCTAACTCATACCTAGCGGACAAATACTACCAAGCAGTGGAGGTTGGCACCCTAATTTGAAACGGATGGCACCCCCACTCAACATCATCTGACCCTAGGATCCCTCAAAAGTCCCTACAATGGGGATAGAAGGATAGAAAAATGTCCCAATACACCCTGACACTGTTTTTATACTTAATGAAAAGAGATTTAGTCTAGAATTGGTAATAAAAGTTATATTTTATTAATCCTGTTTTTTCTTGGTTTTGTAGTTTACTTTAGGGGTCTATACTCATTTTTCGTTGTTTTTTTGAGAGACGGGATAGTCAGAAGTGTAGCCAGAGTTTAGTAATCCAGAAGAACAAACAGAGTAACGCATGGAGAGCAAGAAAAACACGATGAAACCGAGCACACACTCCAGGGGTCAAGCACACAGACTAAAGCAAAACATATAGCTGACAGAGAAACCCAGTTTGGAGTGAGTATAAATACCCCTCCCATCTTGAAACAGAGGCCAACAACATTAACCCTGAGAGAACAGGACATTAACCATGTCCTAACCATGACACTCCACCCGTAGTTTGGGTGTTGTTCCTCGTTGGTTGTTGTCTGGATAAAAACGCCCTTGGGATTGGCCACTTGTTGAACCATCACTGTCTGTGCTGAAAGAACCTTAACGTCTTGTGCCATAGTTCCTTCGCCAAGGTCCCGTATTGGTATAATCACTCCATCTGTATACTGTGTAGTCCTCAGAGTTTCTCTGCAACTTGGCTGTTTTCTTCTCCTATAGGGCTTTGCAGTGTTCTTCAATTACTTTATCTGTTCTCGTCTTCACGTTTTGCCACTCTGCTGTGAACAAGATGGATGTGAGTTGTTCCTCTATGGAGATGATCTTCTGCTCGGTCTCTGCAATAGTGGTTTGGAGAGAGTCAATAGTAGTAGAATAATTTCTTATGAGCACTTATTTAGGATCTCTTTGAACCTTTCGTAAGACTCCGGTCCATCAGAAAACAGTGTAGGTCGTAGATGACACCTTAAACCCCATGGAATCCTGTTGATTCTGTAGTACTCAGCCAGAGTAAATGAGTGGAGGTCATATGATGTTAATTTCCTCCGCTATCTTTTGTAGTCCCGTGTTTGAATCTCATGGGCTGGAACTTTTAGAAAATCACTGGGATTAGTAAACTTTGAAATGATCTTGGATGCTGCTGATCCATCAAGGACAAAATTCTGGGATGACATTAGGGTGCAGGTGCAGATATCAACTTTTAAGTAGCTAGAGGATAAATAATGCACACTCTGCTGTAATGGAGGTGCAGGCTGAATGTGGACAAGGTCCAACAAAATAGTCAGGAGAGGAAACAGCTGCACTCAATGGATATTGCAAAGTTGCAAAAAAAAAAGGAATTGTGTTTATTTCATGTACAGGAAATGATCACCACAGAAGAAGACAATAAGTGACAACAAGGTAACGTTTCGACCCTGCCCGGGTCTTTGTCAAGCCTCACTACAAAACAATACATATAATCATTTGTCCTCTGTTCCATGTGCAAAAAAACCATAAATGTAATGCATTATAACAAGTAGACCTTTCAGAGATTACTTCAGCCATGTATGAGTTAACAAGAAAATAAAATGGTATGGCTGAATAGGGAATAAGAATAGGTGATGCACAGTATCTGCATGAGCCTGTGACTGGTGTGAACATGCTGAGGGATGTAAGGTAGGGTTGGTTGAAGTTACTGACCTTAAGAGTAAAGGAATTTTATATAACGTTGGTCCAAATAAAAAGAAAGACAGAAGTCCCCACTGGGGCTGTGGACAAAAATATGCAAAAATAACATAAGTATACATTGGATACGGAAAGTATTCAGACCCCTTTAAATTTTTCACTCTTTGTTTTATTGCAGCCATTTCGTAAATTCAAAAAAGTTTACTTTTTCTCATTAATGTACACTCTGCATCCCATCTTGACTGAAAAAAACAGAAATGTAGCAATTTTTGCAAATTTATTAAAAAAGAAAAACTGAAATATCACAGTGTCCTAAGTATTCAGACGCTTTGCTCAGTATTGAGTAGAAGCACCCTTTTGAGGTAGTACAGCCATGAGTCTTCTTGGGAATGATGCAACAAGTTTTTCACACCTGGATTTAGGGATTCTCTGCCATTCTTCCTTGCAGATCCTCTCCAGTTCCGTTAGGTTGGATGGTGAACCTTGGTGGACAGCCATTTTCAGGTCTCTCCAGAGATTCTCAATTGGGTTTAGGTCAGGGCTCTGGCTGGGCCAGTCAAGAATAGTCACAGAGTTGTTCTGAAACCACTCCTTTGTTATTTTAGCTGTATGCTTAGGGTAATTGTCTTGTTGGAAGGTGAACCTTTGGCCAAGTCTGAGGTCCAGAGCACTCTGGAAGAGTTTTTCATCCAGGATATCTCTGTACTTAGCTGCATTCATGTTTCCTTCAATGACAATCAGTCATTCTGTCCCTGAAACTGAAAAAGACCCCCATAGCATGAAGCTGCCACCACCATGTTTCACTGTTGGTATTGTATTGGGCAGGTGATGAACATTGCCTGGTTTTCTCCACACATACCGCTTAGAATTATCACCAAAAAGGTCTTTCGCCATCTCATCAGACCAGAAAATCTTATTTCTCATAGTCTGGGAGTCCTTCATGTGTTTTTTAGCAAACTCTATGCAGGCTTTCATATGTCTTGCACTGAGGAGATGCTTCATTTGGGCCACTCTGCCAGAAAGGCCAGACTGGTGGAGGGCTGCAGTGATAGCTGACTTTGTATAACTTTCTCCCATCTCCCTACTGCATTTCTGGAGCTCAGCCACAGTGATCTTGGGGTTCTTCTTTACCTCTCTCACCAAGGCTCCTCTCTCACAATTGCTCAGTTTGGCTGGATGGCCAGGTCTAGGAAGACATCTGGTGGCCCCAAACTACTTTGATTTAAGGACTATGGAGGCCATTGTGCTCTTAGGAACCTTGAGTACTGCAGAAATTCTGTTGTAACCTTGTCCAGATCTGTGCCTTGCCAGAATTCTGTCTCTAAGCTTCTTGGCCAGTTCCTTTGACCTCATGATTCTCATTTGGTCTGCCATACACTGTGAGCTTTGAGGTCTTATATAGACAGGTGTGTGCCTTTTAAGTCCTATCAGTTTAATTAAACACAGCTGGACTCCAATAAAGGAGTAAAACCATCTCAAGGAGGATCACAAGGAGATGGACATCATGTGACTTAAATATGAGTGTCTGAGCAATGGGTCTGAATACTTATGACCATGTGATATTTCAGTTTTTCCTTTTTATTAAATTCGCAATGATTTCTACATTTCTGTTTTTTTCAGTCAAAATGGGGTACAGAGTGTCTATTAATGTGAAAAAATTAACTTTTTTGAATTTTCCAAATGGCTGCAATGAAACAAAGAGTGAAAAATTGAAAGGGATCTGAATACTTTCCGTTCCCACCGTAATTACATCAGTGATTGACAGCAGCATTTATGTAGCTAAACTTCACTGATTACTGATTAGAGCAAGCTACAGTAACAGACACATGCCAGATATAGTGCAGGTTCATCTCCTGAGCCTGCACCACACATAGAGACCAGAGGTAATACATTTTTTTATGTTTTATGTCAGAAAAGGGTTAAGACTGTCTAGTCTACGTTTTCTCTACATAGGAATCAGACAGTATTGATAAATATGCGCCATTAAAATAGATTGAGATGTGTATGATAGAGGAATGACTGCAGGTAACATTAATGTAGGGTGGGCCATGTATATGGATACACCTAAATAAAATGGGAATGGTTGGTGATATCAACTTCCTGTTTGTGGCACATTAGTATGTGGGAGGGGACAACTTTTCAAGATGAATGGTGACCATGGTGGCCATTATGAAGTTGGCCATTTTGGATCCAACTTTATTTTTTCCTATGGGAAGAGGGTCATGTGACACACAAACTTATTGAGAATTCCTGAAGAAAAACAATGATATGCTTAGTTTTAACGTAACTTTATTCTTTTGTGAGTTGTTTACAAGTTTTTTTGTTTACAGCCATTAACATGTCGCAGAGGTTAACATGTGAGGAGCGGATAGAAGTTGTATTGATATCTGGTGAATGCAGTTCTTGAGTCATTGCAGCAGATTTCGATGCAAGACATGCTACGCAAGAAAACTGTCACCTTTCTCATGTTATTTAGGTGTATCCAATTAAATGGGCCACCCAAAAAAGATTGCCTTATCACTGAATATAATGTTCTGTTTAAGCTGAGGGTCCTGTTCCAGTCTTTGTTTTGCCCATTCTGCAAATTCAGAGTGCCAATCTGGGTCATCCTTGTCAAGATGCTGCAGCAGCTGGATTTTGTAAGGGTGTCATTTGTGAGTAGCTAATATCCGCCAAAGGGATGTTTGATTGACCGCCATGGTCACCACCCATCTTGAAAGGTTTTCCCCCTCCCATATATTAATTTGCCACAAACAGGAAGTTGATATCACCAACCATTCCCATTTTATTTAGGTGTATCCATGTACATGGACCACCCTGTAAATATGTCCCATTATCTTATGATTAGTCAGTGAAAACTGATACTAGACAGTCTTAAATTTATCACTATTCCCATAGTCCAATTTAGCAGTGGCTAGGTCACTTCAATAGTACATCAAAAACATATTCTAATGTGGTATGGTGCCATAAAAGAAAAGAAGTGAATAAAAGTATGATTCTGATTTATTCACACTGCTGGGCGGGATCTCGGGCCGCGCGTACACGCAGGCACGAGAATGAAGACATCATGTGATGTCAGTGGAAGGGCAGTACTAACTGTGCATGCCCGAGAAAAAAATAACAGCGCAGGCGCCAGGAACATAACTGAACGCTGAGGAGGCAGCGCCCAGAGGAAAGGAGGAAATTACTGATGGCTGGGAGGCATTTCTGTCCTGGGAGGAAAGCCATGCCCCCCTGACAGACTACAGGTATGGAGGGCAAATTATAATAACGATTCTTTCAACAATGGAAGGGACCCCAAATAAAAGAGCCACTTTGACAGAATGCAGCTTCAGTGCTGCACAAGGTGTCTCTTTTAGTTACAAACGCCTGGGGGGGAGGGAGGGGGAGGAGGAAGACAAATTTGTCCACATTTCCTGATACGGTGTAAAGTGCACTAAGTGTGCAATGTAAAGTGCACTAGGAACACAATAAATAAAACATAATGGAATAAAAAATAAAAAGTGAGCACATAATAAGAGGGCTAAGACAAGAAAACATGCAGAAAAATACTTATTCACACAAAATCTTAAAGGAAAAGATAATAGAGTCCACGCAATATGATTTTGCACAAGATAATTCTTCTCCATCTCTTTCAAATCACTTTTCCATAGAAATCAGGCTGATCCTGTTAACTGAACAGTCGTCAAGGGAACATCATCAGGGGGTGTCATCAAGGGAACATCAAGAAAAGTTAGGGTAGCACCAAAGTGTATGCAAACCTAAGGTAGAAAAGATGGTAATGAATATGAATGTACAGTATATATATAGCTTTAATGAGGCTACAAAAAGGTGATAAGGGAGAGGGTTAATAAAAAGCTCGCAAAGCTAATACAAGATAATAAATTAAATTAAAAACACTTTAAAAACCTGGTTCAAAAGTGAAAAGGTGCAGTTACAGAAAGGAATTGAAACCGAAGCTTTTATTGAGGTCACGCGATTGTATTGAGGTCACACGATTGTATCAAGGCGATATATCCACTTGCTTTCATGTTGTGCTAGGTATTTAGCCAAGTATCCTCCATGTATGCCTAAGTCGATTTGATCAATCGCTTTAAAAACAAGGCCTTTGGGGTCGCCATTATGGTGGACTTTAAAATGGTGTGGTATGGTTTTTAAAAGTGAGAGGTCATTAATTGTTTTGGCTTTTTCAATATCACAAATATGTTTGCATACTCGGATTTTAACTTCCTGGGTGGTTAGTCCAATGTATATTAAATTACAGGGACATGTGGCGTGACATATAACCCCCTGTGAGGAGCAAGTGAGGTGTTTACAGATATGAAAGGTCCAGGATCCATCTGAGTTGATGAAAGAGTATATTTTTCTCATATTTAAGCATGCTTTGCAAATCCCACAGGGGAAAAAAACATGTTGTAGAGGTTTAAATCTAGATTTTGGGGTTGGATTATAGTGGCTATGTACCAGTAAGTCTCGTAAACTTCGACTTCTTCTTGCTGTCATGGATGGGAAAGGAGGGAGGATTTTCTGTAATGTGGGATCAGTCATGAGGATGTTCCAATGTCTTTTGAAGATGAGTTTTATATCGTTCCAATGGTTATTGTAGGTGGAAATATACCTCACCTGGATATTGTTTTCTTTGGATTTTTTGGAAGCTGAGTACAGAAGACGCTCTCTAGGAATATTTTTGGCCCTCCTGTAGCCATTTCTAATGCTCCGTTTGCTGTACCCACGGTTAAGGAATCTTTTTGTGAGGTCAGCTGCCTGGTTTTCAAAATCTAGATTATCAGAACAAATTCGCATAGCTCTTGGGAATTGGCCCAAAGGTATGCCTTTAATAGTGGCTGGGGGATGAGAGGAGGTGGCATGTAAAAAGGATTTGGTGGCTGTAGGTTTTCTGTATAAATTGGTACTGATTACCCCACCAGCTTTTATAGACGCTGTAATGTCCCATTACGTGGACCCATCTGCTAAAGTCGGGGTGAATGGTATTTCTTTAACATAACCAACGGCACCAGACAGGGCTGTCCTCTCTCACCCACCCTATTTATCATGGTCATGGAAACCCTGATGGAAAAGATTAGACAAGATAACGAGATTATAGGCCTTAGGATGGGCAAACTGGAGGTCAAAGTAGCTGCTTTTGCCGACGACCTTTTAGTCTTGACCTCAAACCCCAAAACATCTTTTCCGAGGTTAATGTCTCTGTTTGCTGATTTTGGCGAGATCTCTAACTTCAAAATAAACGCAAATAAATCTGAAGCACTAAACATCTCAGCAAGGATTTCGGATATCCTGGAGTTAAAAGAAAGCACCCCTTTAAATTGGCCCACAGAAAAACTAAAATATCTTGGAATTTATTTAACGGCTGATCCCTCCTCCCTCTACAAATACAATTACACTCCCCTCCTGGCACGGCTCCAATCAGATCTAAAAAATTATGACTTACCTTACTTATCTTGGATGGGAAGAATAAATGTTATTAAATCTTATATTTTCCCAAAAAATATTTTATACTATGAACATGGTTCCCATACCCCTTCCCAACTCATTCTTCCATTCAGCTAACCAACTGATTTCTCAATTTATATGGAAATACAAAAAAGCCAGACTCCCTTTTAAAATTCTCTCTCTTCCTAGAGGTAGGGGTGGACTTGGCCTTCCAGATATCAAAACTTATTATAAAGCTATACATCTCGCTAGATGGATGAACCTGTTAAAACCTAATCCTGAAAACTTCAACACGAAATTAGAACTTGCTCTACTGGGTGGTGAGGTTGATCTTTATCTCTGGTCGTCCTTTAATTGCCCACGTAGAAAATTTGATGAGATCCTATATAACACTTTATCTAAAAGACGCTCCCTTATACCAAACCAACTCCCGTACTGTTATTTTCTCGATAATATTCCGATTAAGATCATCCCATGGTTGGTAGACCCCACATATGAAGACGTCTATGGACTCTGGACATCCCTACCAGATGTCCCAATCTCTCAATTCCTATCAAACCAAGTGCCTTGCAAGGATAATTGGCCGATTAACGCTACAAAATCAACCTATTAATTTCCTCCAAAAACATCACATACACCGCATAATGAAGAAGTTTAGAACCAAGGTGGGTCACTCTTAGGAATGGCTCTGGCTCGATTTGCTAGTAAGGTTAAAATCTCCAATCACCAAATTGGTTTCTAAATTATACGCGAACCTGTTAAAAAACCCAACTCAATTTAAACCCTTATATCTCTCTTCCTGGGAAACAGAGTTAGGGATAACACTATCCTCCCAAGAAACCCAACAGGTACTCACCAACTCTCACGGGTTCTCCAGATGTATCCTATTATAAGAAAACACATTTAAAATCCTCTCTAGGTGGTACCTGACCCCAGAGAGGCTGTTTCACTTGGGATTGGTGGACTCTCCGCTGTGTTGTATATGCTCTCGATCCGTGGGTTCCTTAGCACATATTTTCTGGTTTTGCCCGGAGTTATTGCAATTCTGGACAGATATAAACAAATCTCTCCACAGTATGGGCCTAATGGATCGAGATCTAGCTCCCCAGGATGTTTTGCTCTCCCTCCCTTCTTCCTCCTTTAATCCAAAGAAACACGACTTATTACCCATTTTACTAGCAGCTGCAAAACATTTGATTTCAATGCACTAGAGAAAAATAACCTCCCCATCGTTAAAAGAATGGACCCTTAAACTCCAAGATCTATACCGCTTAGAGGAATTGTCTAGTTGGGAAACACGCACCCACGAGAAATTTTGTGCTTGTTGGCTTCCTTGGGTTGAATTTTTATCCCCTATTTCTGGATCTGGAGCAGGACATCTCCCCTGAGGATTGTCTCTACCTGTTCTCTACCATGAATTTCTTCTATTCCCCCTAATCCAAATTTTTCAAGTAAGACGTGATGACCGACCCCGCCTCCATATTTATACCCATTTTATACATATTCCAGTCATTTTTTCTGCCATCCATTCCTCCTCCTCAATCGGCAACAACTTAATTCGTGGTAACATAGTCCTTCCCGTCGCACCTTCTAGCCTTACAAACTTTCTTTATAGCTCATATTGGTATTTAGGGCTAGTTTTTGTGGTCCTGAAATTTTGTTCTATGTTTTTATGCTCAACTGTCTTTTTTCCCTAACGAGTATATATTGACAATATAATTTTTCTTGATTGTCTTAAGACTTGTTGTAAAATAACAAAACATCTGTGTTTTTGACATGCGAGCTAATGTTTATCATAACCTGTTTTCTTTTCTGTTCATTGAAAACTTAAATAAAGAATTTTAAAAAAAAAATTGGTACTGATTACGCCATTAGTGGAGACATTGATTTTGAGATCCAAGAACTCAAGTTCTCTTCCTAATTTGTATGTTAGAAAAATGTCAAGATTATTATTGTTTAGTTTTAGGGTTGAGCGAAACGGGTCGAACATTTTCAAAAGTCGCCGACTTTTGGCTAAGTCGGGGTTTCATGAAACCCGATCCGACCCCTGTGCGGGGTCGGCCATGCGGTACGCGACTTTCGCGCCAAAGTCGCGTTTCAATGACGCGAAAAGCGCCATTTCTCAGCCAATGAAGGTAAACGCAGAGTGTGGGCAGCGTGATGACATAGGTCCTGGTCCCCACCATCTTAGAGAAGGGCATTGCAGTGATTGGCTTGCTGTCTGCGACGTCACAGGGGCTATAAAGAGGCGTTCCCGCCGACCGCCATCTTACTGCTGCTGATCTGAGCTTAGGGAGAGGTTGCTGCCGCTTTGTCAGAAGCAGGGATAGCGTTAGGCAGGGTCCATTAACCACAAAACCGCTTGTGCTGCAGCGATTTGCACTGTCCAACACCACCCTCGGTGTGCAGGGACAGTGGAATTTTTTTTTTTTTTTTTTTTCCCCTCAGCGCTGTAGCTCATTGGGCTGCCCTAGAAGGCTCCCTGATAGCTGCATTGCTGTGTGTACGCCGCTGTGCAAACCAACTGCTTTTTTCAAAGCACAAATCCTCTTGTTCCTTCCTTTCTGCACAGCTATCTTTTTTGTTTGTCCACACTTTTTATTTCATTTGTGCATCAGTCCACTCCTTATTGCTGCCTGCCATACCTGGCTGAGATTACTGCAGGCAGGGAGATAGTAGCTGCCTGCCATACCTGGCTGAGATTACTGCAGGCAGGGAGATAGTAATTGTAGGACATTCCCTGTTTTTTTTTTTTTTTTTTTTTTGGTGGGAGATTAAGATTGGCAATTTGGCATTTCTGCTAGAGTGCCATCCCTGTGTGTGCCATCTCTCTCACATAGTGGGCCATAGAAAGCCTTTTCATTTTTCTGTATTTTTTTTTGTGGGGTGTATAAATTCTCCCTGATAAAAATACAGTGGGAGATTAATATTGGCCTTTGGGCTTGTGTGCCAGTCCTGAGTGTGCCATCTCTCTCACAAATAGTGGGCCATAGAAAGCCTATTTTATTTTTTTTTGGGTTTTATAAATTCTCCCTGAAAAAAAGGGAGATTAATATTGGCCTCTGGGCTTCTGTGCCAGTCCTGAGCGTGCCATCTGTGCCAGTCCTGAGCGTCCCATCTCTCTCACAAATAGTGGGCCATAGAAAGCCTATTTAATTTTTTTTTTGGTTTTATAAATTTTCCCTGAAAAAAGGGAGATTAATATTGGCCTCTGGGCTTGTGTGCCAGTTGTGAGCGTGCCATCTGTGCCAGTCCTGAGCGTGCCATCTCTCTCACAAATAGTGGGCCATAGAAAGCCTATTTAATTTTTTTTTTGGTTTTATAAATTTTCCCTGAAAAAAGGGAGATTAATATTGGCCTCTGGGCTTGTGTGCCAGTTGTGAGCGTGCCATCTGTGCCAGTCCTGAGCGTGCCATCTCTCTCACAAATAGTGGGCCATAGAAAGCCTATTTAAATATTTTTTTGGTTTTATAAATTCTCCCAGAAAAAAAGGGAGATTAATATTGGCCTCTGGGCTTCTGTGCCAGTTGTGAGCGTGCCATCTGTGCCAGTCCTGAGCGTGCCATCTCTCTCACAAATAGTGGGCCATAGAAAGCCTATTTAAATATTTTTTTGGTTTTATAAATTCTCCCAGAAAAAAAGGGAGATTAATATTGGCCTCTGGGCTTCTGTGCCAGTCCTGAGCGTGCCATCTGTGCCAGTCCTGAGCGTCCCATCTCTCTCACAAATAGTGGGCCATAGAAAGCCTATTTTATTTTTTTTTTGGGTTTCAGAAATTCTCCCTGGAAAAAAAAAGGGAGATTAATATTGCCCTTTGGGCTTGTGTGCCAGTACTAAGCGTTCCATCTCTCTCTCTCTCTCAGTCAGTGGGCCATAGAACGCATATTTTTGGTTTTATTTGTTTTCTAAATTCTCCCTGAAAAAATCATTTTATTTTATTTGGTTTCTAAATTCTTCCTGATAAAATCATATTTTTTTTATTATTTTTTTTTCTAAAGTCTCCCTGAAAAAAAAAAAAAAAAAACAACCAAAAAAAACAGTGGGAGATTAATATTGGCCTTTCTGCTTGTGTGCCAGTCTTGACTCCTGGGTGCGTCATCTCTCAGTCAGTGGGCCATAGAACGCCTATTTTTGGTTTTATTTGTTTTCTAAATTCTCCCTGAAAAAATCATTTTATTTTATTTGGTTTCTAAATTCTTCCTGATAAAATCATATTTTTTTTATTATTTTTTTTTCTAAAGTCTCCCTGAAAAAAAAAAAAAAAAAAACAACCAAAAAAAACAGTGGGAGATTAATATTGGCCTTTCTGCTTGTGTGCCAGTCTTGACTCCTGGGTGCGTCATCTCTCAGTCAGTGGGCCATAGAACGCCTATTTTTGGTTTTATTTGTTTTATAAATTCTCCCTGAAAAAATCATTTTATTTTATTTGGTTTCTAAATTCTTCCTGATAAAATCATATTTTTTTTATTATTTTTTTTTCTAAAGTCTCCCTGAAAAAAAAAAAAAAAAAACAACCAAAAAAAACAGTGGGAGATTAATATTGGCCTTTCTGCTTGTGTGCCAGTCTTGACTCCTGGGTGCGTCATCTCTCAGTCAGTGGGCCATAGAACGCCTATTTTTGGTTTTATTTGTTTTCTAAATTCTCCCTGAAAAAATCATTTTATTTTATTTGGTTTCTAAATTCTTCCTGATAAAATCATATTTTTTTTATTATTTTTTTTTCTAAAGTCTCCCTGAAAAAAAAAAAAAAAAAAACAACCAAAAAAAACAGTGGGAGATTAATATTGGCCTTTCTGCTTGTGTGCCAGTCTTGACTCCTGGGTGCGTCATCTCTCAGTCAGTGGGCCATAGAACGCCTATTTTTGGTTTTATTTGTTTTCTAAATTCTCCCTGAAAAAATCATTTTATTTTATTTGGTTTCTAAATTCTTCCTGATAAAATCATATTTTTTTTATTATTTTTTTTTCTAAAGTCTCCCTGAAAAAAAAAAAAAAAAAAACAACCAAAAAAAACAGTGGGAGATTAATATTGGCCTTTCTGCTTGTGTGCCAGTCTTGACTCCTGGGTGTGCCATCTCTCTCTCTCTCTCTCTCCAATTGTGGTCCATAGAAAGCCTACATTTTTTTTCCTTGATTTGGGTTCCAAAATCTACCAGAGAAAATAACTCCATCAATCATTGGTAGAAAAATATTGGCCTCTGGGCTTGTGTGCCACTCCTGATTCCTGTGTGCGTCATCTCTCACTCAGTGGCCCATAGAAAGCATATAGTTTGTTACATTTGTTTTCTAAATTCTCCCTGCAAAAATCTATTTTTTTTTTTTTGGGGGGTTTCTAAAGTGTTCCTGAAAAAAATAAAAATAAAAAAAAAATAATAGTGTGACATTAATATTAACATTTGTGCTTCAGTGACAGTCCTGCGTGTGGGGCATCTCTCTAATTTGCAGCCACCAAAAAAAGAGTGTGTAACATTGGGCCTGATTTTCGCTGTGGTCTCACCAACCTGTAAAGGGGTAGCTAAATCATACAGAAGTTATAGCTCACCGTGTAAGTTGTGTGACTGCAACAAATAACGTTAGTTTGGTTACGTTTTTAAAACAATGAGGAAGTCTAGTGGAAGAGGTCGTGGCCGGGGGCGTTCATTGTCAGCTGGTAATGAGGGTAGTGGTAGTGGTGGAGCATCAGGTGGTCGTGGGGGAAAAAATATTGCACCTAAGTCTGGAGCTGTGGAGCCAGGTTCGTCGTCCGGCTACACAAGGCCTCGAACGCTCCCTTTTCTGGGATTAGGAAAACCGCTTTTAAAGCCGGAGCAGCAAGAGCAAGTTTTGGCTTATCTTGCTGACTCAGCCTCTAGCTCTTTTGCCTCATCTCGTGAAACTGGTAAAAGTAAAAGCAGCGCGTCGTTAGTGGATGTTCACGGTCAGGGACAAGTCACTTCCTTGTCCTCTTCAGCAAAAACAACAACAGAGAAGAATGCAGCAGGCGACACAACGGGTTACTCCATGGAGCTCTTTACACATACCGTCCCTGGCTTAGAAAGTGAAGCAGTTAACAGTCCATGCCCATTACAAATTGAATCTGACATGGAGTGCACTGACGCACAGCCACAGCCAGACTACTATGCTGGTCCTTTGACTCAGACCACAACATTGCCCTCGCAGGGTGCTGATCAAGAATCAGACCCTGATGAGACTATGTTGCCCCATCACGAACGCTATACCACCGAACGACACGGTGACACAGACGAAGTTGCGCAGGAGGTACAAGAAGAGTTATTAGATGACCCAGTTCTTGACCCCGATTGGCAGCCATTGGGGGAACAGGGTGCAGGCGGCAGCAGTTCTGAAGCAGAGGAGGAGGAGGGGCCGCAGCAGGCATCAACATCGCCACAGGTTCCATCTGCCGGGCCCGTATCTTGCCCAAAACGCGTGGCAAAGCCAAAACCTGGTGGAGGACAGCGTGGCCATCCGGTTAAAGCTCAGTCTGCAATGCCTGAAAAGGTATCCGATGCTAGAAAGAGTGCAGTCTGGCATTTTTTTAAACAACATCCAATTGATCAGCGCAAAGTCATCTGTCAAAAATGTTCTACTTCCTTAAGCAGAGGTCAGAATCTGAAAAGTCTCAATACTAGTTGCATGCATAGACATTTAACCACCATGCATTTGAAAGCTTGGACTAACTACCAAACGTCCCTTAAGGTTGTTGCACCCTCGGCCAATGAAGCTAGTCATCAACGCAACATCCCTTCCGGCAGTGTAGGACCACCATTTAGCGCACCACCTGCTGTATCTGTGCAGGTATCTTTGCCAGGCCAAAGCAGTCAGGGTCAGGGAATCACCAGTTTCGTAGTAGGAAACACTGCATCTAGGGCACCGGCGGCAACAATACCATCTCCCACCGTCTCTCAGTCTGCCATGTCCACCGGCACCCCCGCTAGTTCCACGATCTCCAGCTCTCCAGTCCAGCTCACCCTACATGAGACTATGGTTAGAAAAAGGAAATACTTAGCCTCGCATCCGCGTACACAGGGTTTGAACGCCCACATAGCTAGACTAATCTCGTTAGAGATGATGCCCTACCGGTTAGTTGAAAGCGAAGCTTTCAAAGACCTGATGGACTACGCTGTACCACGCTACGAGCTACCCAGTCGACACTTTTTTTCCAGAAAAGCCATCCCAGCCCTCCACCAGCATGTTAAAGAGCGCATCGTCCATGCACTCAGGCAATCTGTGAGCACAAAGGTGCACCTGACAACAGATGCATGGACCAGTAGGCATGGCCAGGGACGTTACGTGTCCATCACGGCACACTGGGTAAATGTGGTGGATTCAGGGTCCACAGGGGACAGCAAGTTTGGGACAGTTCTGCCTAGCCCACGGTCTAGTAAACAGTTGTCTGTAGCCGTTCGCACCCCCTCCTCCTCCTCCTCCTCGTCCTCCTGCAGAAGCAAGAGCTCGTCCACAGACCGCAGTCGCACAAACACTCCATCCGCACCTGCCACTGTTGCACACCAGGTCTCCCATTATGGGGCAGCTACTGGCATACGTCAGCAGGCTGTATTGGCTATGAAGTGTTTGGGCGACAATAGACACACCGCGGAAGTTCTGTCCGAGTTCTTGCAGCAAGAAACGCAGTCGTGGCTGGGCACTGTAGATCTTGAGGCAGGCAAGGTAGTGAGTGATAACGGAAGGAATTTCATGGCTGCCATCTCCCTTTCCCAACTGAAACACATTCCTTGCCTGGCTCACACCTTAAACCTGGTGGTGCAGTGCTTCCTGAAAAGTTATCCGGGGTTATCCGACCTGCTCCTCAAAGTGCGTGGACTTTGCGCACATATCCGCCGTTCGCCTGTACACTCCAGCCGTATGCAGACCTATCAGCGTTCTTTGAACCTTCCCCAGCATCGCCTAATCATAGACGTTGCAACAAGGTGGAACTCAACACTGCACATGCTTCAGAGACTGTGCGAACAGAGGCGGGCTGTTATGTTTTTGTGGGAGGATACACATACACGGGCAGGCAGTAGGATGGCAGACATGGAGTTGTCAGGTGTGCAGTGGTCGAAGATTCAAGACATGTGTCAAGTCCTTCAGTGTTTTGAGGAATGCACACGGCTGGTTAGTGCAGACAACGCCATAATAAGCATGAGCATCCCCCTAATGCGTCTGCTGATGCAAAGTTTGACGCACATAAAGGATCAGGCGTCTGCACCAGAGGAAGAGGAAAGCCTTGATGACAGTCAGCGATTGTCTGGTCAGGGCAGTGTACATGACGAGGTACCGGGCGAAGAGGAGGTGGAGGATGAGGAGGATGATGGGGATGAGTATATTTTTAATGAGGAAGCTTTCCCGGGGGCACGGGAAATTGGTGGCGTGGCAAGGCCGGGTTCTGGTTTTTTGAGGGACACAAGTGACGTAGATTTGCCTGCAACTGCCCCTCAACCAAGCACAACCGCAGATTTGACAACGGGAACTTTGGCCCACATGGCGGATTATGCCTTGCGTATCCTCAAAAGGGACACACGCATTACAAAAATGATGAACGATGACGATTACTGGTTGGCCTGCCTCCTTGATCCTCGCTATAAAGGCAAATTGCAAAATATTATGCCACATGAGAACTTGGAACTAATATTAGCAACAAAACAATCAACTCTTGTTGACCGTTTGCTTCTGGCATTCCCTGCACACAGCGCCCGTGATCGTTCTCACACGAGCTCCAGGGGCCAGCAGACCAGAGGTGTTAGAGGGGCAGAAATCAGAAGTGGCGTTGGACAGAGGGGTTTTCTGACCAGGTTGTGGAGTGATTTTTCTATGACCGCAGACAGGACAGGTACTGCAGCATCAATTCAAAGTGACAGGAGACAACATTTGTCCAGTATGGTTACAAACTATTTTTCATCCCTTATCGACGTTCTCCCTCAACCGTCATTCCCATTTGATTACTGGGCATCCAAATTAGACACCTGGCCAGAATTGGCAGAATATGCATTGCAGGAGCTTGCTTGCCCGGCAGCTAGTGTCCTATCAGAAAGAGTATTCAGTGCTGCAGGTTCAATACTAACAGAAAAAAGGACTCGTCTGGCTACCCAAAATGTAGATGATCTAACCTTCATTAAAATGAACCACAACTGGATTTCAAAATCTTTTGCCCCACCCTGCCCGGCTGACACCTAGCTTTCCTATGAAAAGGTCTTGCCTGTGGACTATTCTGAATGACTTTTCCAATCTCGTAATTTTCTTCACCTGATTGTCCAGCATACGACATGTTTCCACCTCACGAAATGGCCAAACTCCCCACACGGGGCCGTGCTATCGCCACTTTGCGCTTGGACCCTTGAGAGTGCTGTTTGTCTGAAGAGGTGGGTGTGGCCGCTTTTGGTCGACGGCACTGCCACTGGGTCCCTCATAGTACAATAAAGTGTCTCTGGCGGTGGTGGTGCGCACCCAACGTCAGACACACCGTTGTAATATGAGGGGCCCTGTGCCTGTACCGCCGGCCACAAGACAGTCCCCCCCCCCAGCTCAAACAGTGCTCTACCACTAGCAAAATTATCTCTCACAGCTTCACCAATGTGTAGTCTAGCCGCTGACATCCTTCAATGCCTGGCACTGACAATACCATTGTTTTGACATTTTTGTTATGTTAGGCCTTCGAAGCCTGTCTGCGGTCCCTTCTTTCTACAACTACTACACTGACCAGGCCACTGCTGGCCGTGTTACCCTGGAACCAATTTAAAAGTGCCTACAGTCAGCCCAATTTTGTTATGTTAGGCCTTCGAAGACTGTCTGCCGTCACTCCTTCCACTAGACTTCCACTGACCATACACTGCTGCCCATGTACCCCTGGAACCAATTTAAAGTGCCTACAGCCAGCCCAATTTTGTTATGTTAGGCCTTCGAAGCCTGTCTGCGGTCACTCCTTCCACTAGACTTCCACTGACCAGACCACTGCTGCCCGTGTACCCCTGGAACCAATTTAAAAGTGCCTACAGCCAGCCCAAGTTTGTTATGTTAGGCCTTGGAAGCCTGTCTGCGGTCACTCCTTCCACTAGACTTCCACTGACCAGACCACTGCTGCCCGTGTACCCCTGGAACCAATTTAAAAGTGCCTACAGCCAGCCCAAGTTTGTTATGTTAGGCCTTGGAAGCCTGTCTGCGGTCACTCCTTCCACTAGACTTCCACTGACCAGACCACTGCTGCCCGTGTACCCCTGGAACCAATTTAAAAGTGCCTACAGCCAGCCCAAGTTTGTTATGTTAGGCCTTGGAAGCCTGTCTGCGGTCACTCCTTCCACTAGACTTCCACTGACCAGACCACTGCTGCCCGTGTACCCCTGGAACCAATTTAAAAGTGCCTACAGCCAGCCCAAGTTTGTTATGTTAGGCCTTGGAAGCCTGTCTGCGGTCACTCCTTCCACTAGACTTCCACTGACCAGACCACTGCTGCCCGTGTACCCCTGGAACCAATTTAAAAGTGCCTACAGCCAGCCCAAGTTTGTTATGTTAGGCCTTGGAAGCCTGTCTGCGGTCACTCCTTCCACTAGACTTCCACTGACCAGACCACTGCTGCCCGTGTACCCCTGGAACCAATTTAAAAGTGCCTACAGCCAGCCCAAGTTTGTTATGTTAGGCCTTGGAAGCCTGTCTGCGGTCACTCCTTCCACTAGACTTCCACTGACCAGACCACTGCTGCCCGTGTACCCCTGGAACCAATTTAAAAGTGCCTACAGCCAGCCCAAGTTTGTTATGTTAGGCCTTGGAAGCCTGTCTGCGGTCACTCCTTCCACTAGACTTCCACTGACCAGACCACTGCTGCCCGTGTACCCCTGGAACCAATTTAAAAGTGCCTACAGCCAGCCCAAGTTTGTTATGTTAGGCCTTCTAAGCCTGTCTGCGGTCCATTCTTTCAACTACTACTACACTGACCAGGTCACTGCTGCCCGTGTACCCCTGGAACCAATTTAAAATTGCCTACAGCCAGCCCAATTTTTTTATTTTAGGCCTTCGATGCCTGTCTGCGGTCCATTCTTTCAACTACTACTACACTGACCAGGTCACTGCTGTCCGTGTACCCCTGGAACCAATTTAAAATTGCCTACAGCCATGTGTTATTATTTTAGGCCTTCGATGCCTGTCTGCGGTCACTCCTTCCACTAGGCCTCCACTGACCACACCACTGCTGTCCGTGTACCCCTGGAACCAATTTAAAATTGCCTACAGCCAGCCCAATTTTTTTATTTTAGGCCTTCGATGCCTGTCTGCGGTCCATTCTTTCAACTACTACTACACTGACCAGGTCACTGCTGTCCGTGTACCCCTGTAACCAATTTAAAATTGCCTACAGCCATGTGTTATTATTTTAGGCATTCGATGCCTGTCTGCGGTCCATTTTTTCAACTACTACTACACTGACCAGGTCACTGCTGCCCGTGTACCCCTGGAACCAATTTAAAATTGCCTACAGCCATGTGTTATTATTTTAGGCCTTCGATGCCTGTCTGCGGTCACTCCTTCCACTAGGCCTCCACTGACCACACCACTGCTGCCCGTGTACCCCTGGAACCAATTTAAAATTGCCTACAGCCAGCCCAATTTTTTTATTTTAGGCCTTCGATGCCTGTCTGCGGTCCATTCTTTCAACTACTACTACACTGACCAGGTCACTGCTGCCCGTGTACCCCTGGAACCAATTTAAAATTGCCTACAGCCATGTGTTATTATTTTAGGCCTTCGATGCCTGTCTGCGGTCACTCCTTCCACTAGGCCTCCACTGACCACACCACTGCTGTCCGTGTACCCCTGGAACCAATTTAAAATTGCCTACAGCCATGTGTTATTATTTTAGGCCTTCGATGCCTGTCTGCGGTCACTCCTTCCACTAGGCCTCCACTGACCACACCACTGCTGTCCGTGTACCCCTGGAACCAATTTAAAATTGCCTACAGCCATGTGTTATTATTTTAGGCCTTCGATGCCTGTCTGCGGTCACTCCTTCCACTAGGCCTCCACTGACCACACCACTGCTGTCCGTGTACCCCTGGAACCAATTTAAAATTGCCTACAGCCAGCCCAATTTTTTTATTTTAGGCCTTCGATGCCTGTCTGCGGTCCATTCTTTCAACTACTACTACACTGACCAGGTCACTGCTGTCCGTGTACCCCTGGAACCAATTTAAAATTGCCTACAGCCATGTGTTATTATTTTAGGCCTTCGATGCCTGTCTGCGGTCACTCCTTCCACTAGGCCTCCACTGACCACACCACTGCTGTCCGTGTACCCCTGGAACCAATTTAAAATTGCCTACAGCCATGTGTTATTATTTTAGGCCTTCGATGCCTGTCTGCGGTCACTCCTTCCACTAGGCCTCCACTGACCACACCACTGCTGTCCGTGTACCCCTGGAACCAATTTAAAATTGCCTACAGCCAGCCCAATTTTTTTATTTTAGGCCTTCGATGCCTGTCTGCGGTCCATTCTTTCAACTACTACTACACTGACCAGGTCACTGCTGTCCGTGTACCCCTGTAACCAATTTAAAATTGCCTACAGCCATGTGTTATTATTTTAGGCATTCGATGCCTGTCTGCGGTCCATTTTTTCAACTACTACTACACTGACCAGGTCACTGCTGCCCGTGTACCCCTGGAACCAATTTAAAATTGCCTACAGCCATGTGTTATTATTTTAGGCCTTCGATGCCTGTCTGCGGTCACTCCTTCCACTAGGCCTCCACTGACCACACCACTGCTGCCCGTGTACCCCTGGAACCAATTTAAAATTGCCTACAGCCAGCCCAATTTTTTTATTTTAGGCCTTCGATGCCTGTCTGCGGTCCATTCTTTCAACTACTACTACACTGACCAGGTCACTGCTGCCCGTGTACCCCTGGAACCAATTTAAAATTGCCTACAGCCATGTGTTATTATTTTAGGCCTTCGATGCCTGTCTGCGGTCACTCCTTCCACTAGGCCTCCACTGACCACACCACTGCTGTCCGTGTACCCCTGGAACCAATTTAAAATTGCCTACAGCCATGTGTTATTATTTTAGGCCTTCGATGCCTGTCTGCGGTCCATTCTTTCAACTACTACTACACTGACCAGGGCACTGCTGGCCGTGTACCCCTGGAACCAACATCAGAAAATATAAAAATAAGTATTTTGCTTATAAAAAAGAAAATACTGGTGAGATATCAAATGCAGACATTTTAACATTAAAAACAAACACACAACTCTAATCTGGTACAGTACTAAAAATGGCCACCAGCTACAATTACTTTCTCCTGCAAGTAGTTAACTGAAAGTTTTTTTAAATTGAAAACACACATATGGCATCCACCGAGTGTTGTCCTGTCGCGTCTTCTTTATATTATTGCCGAGAAGATGCAAAATAATGAAAATAATAAAATCATTAATTACCAAAATAATAGAGAAAGTCAACACCACATTGCAAATAAACATTCATTCCAAATAAAGAAGCAGGGCGCGTCCGAGGGTGAGCATATACCTAATAAGAATATAATCACCCTCGGACGCGCAATGCTTATTTCCAACAGCCTTCCTTCCTAAGAATCAGCCCTTCCGTCGTGTAGAGAGACGTTGTGTTACACTCCAAGGTGTTCCCCAGGTTGCCTTTCCTGAGCTTCGATCTTCCGGCTCTCGTTTAGTAGTTCTTGGAAACTACTCTGCATTAGGCCTTCAAATTGGGTATGGGGTGTAGAGAGATGGTGTGTTCCACTCCAAGGTGTTCCCCAGGTTGCCTTTCCTGAGCTTCGATCTTCCGGCTCTCGTTTAGTAGTTGTTGGAAACTACGCTGCATTAGGCCTTCAAATTGGGTATGGGGTGTAGCGAGAGGGTGTGTTACACTCCAAGGTGTTCCCCAGGTTGCCTTTCCTGAGCTTCGATCTTCCGGCTCTCGTTTAGTAGTTCTTGGAAACTACACTGCATTAGGCCTTCAAATTGGGTATGGGGTGTAGAGAGAGGGTGTGTTACACTCCAAGGTGTTCCCCAGGTTGCCTTTCCTGAGCTTCGATATTCCGGCTCTCGTTTAGTAGTTGTCGGAAACTACGCTGCATTAGGCCTACAAATTGGGTATGGGGCGTAGAGAGAGGGTGTGTTACACTCCAAGGTGTTCCCCAGGTTGCCTTTCCTGAGCTTCGATCTTCCGGCTCTCGTTTAGTAGTTGTTGGAAACTACGCTGCATTAGGCCTTCAAATTGGGTATGGGGTGTAGCGAGAGGGTGTGTTACACTCCAAGGTGTTCCCCAGGTTGCCTTTCCTGAGCTTCGATCTTCCGGCTCTCGTTTAGTAGTTCTTGGAAACTACACTGCATTAGGCCTTCAAATTGGGTATGGGGTGTAGAGAGAGGGTGTGTTACACTCTAAGGTGTTCCCCAGGTTTCCTTGCCATTGCTTCGGTCTTCCGACTCTCGTTTAGTAGTTGTAGAAAAGTACACTGCATTAGGCCATACAAAATGGGTATGGGGTGGAGAGAGATGGTGTGTTACACTCCAAGGTGTTCCCCAGGTTGCCTTTCCTGAGCTTCTATCTTCAGGCTCTCATTAAATTGTGGTTAAATGGAACAACTGCATTTGGCGTACTAGTTGGTTTGGGGCCTACTATCGGTGTCTGCCACTCCTTGCTGTTCTCCTCCACTGAACAAAGCTGTGCCGCCTGTTTACTACGGTTGCCAATTTTGAACTGCATTTCGACTACTTACTGATTTGGCCCTACTCTCTGTGTCAGCCTCTCATTCCAGTTGTCCTCCACTGCAATGCCCCCTGGTTATTCCTGTGTTACCAATTTTGAACTGCATTTAGCCCACTTTCTTCTTTGGGCCTATATCTGTGTTTCCACTTCATCGTGCCCATTGCCCAGCCAGTGATAGATGAGTCTGCTGGTACATTGACCCATAACGCAACATTCCCCGTGCACGCTACACAACAACATTGTGACCCTGCTGAAAGTCAGGTTGCTCTTCCCGCATACCATACCACCTTACACGGGGACAAAGAGGAAGGTGCAGATGAAAGTGCAGGTTCCTTCATCAGGTGGGGGGAGGAATACTAGTTGGCGACGTCACTGGCACAGGGCCTCTCATAGTACGCAAAAGTGTTGCTGCCGGTGGGAGGCGCCCCCGCCGTGCAAACACACCGCTGTACTTTGAGGGGCCCTGTGCCAGTGCCAATGCCAACGAGTGGGCCCCCCCTGCTTGCTCAGGTTCACAGCACTTGCAAAGTTGAAATACTTACCTCTCCCTGCTCCACTGCCGTGACGTGGTCCAGATTTCCTGGGCCCACTAATTACTTGAACCAGCCCTACCCCCCACAACTTTAGCCAAATGACCCCCAATTTCAAATGCCTTCCAATTATTATAAGGTAAATTACGCTTGACAAGCTTCATTAAGAAGAATGGATGGTTTTGACATTAAAATGGCCACTCTAGGTGTTTTCCTGGCCCCCACTCACTGCCGACTATGCTGCCCCATTGACTTGCATTGGGTTTCGTGTTTCGGTCGATCCCGACTTTACGTCATAATCGGCCGATTTCACTCGACCCGACTTTGGACATAGTCGGGTTTCGCAAAACCCGGCTCGACTCTAAAAAGGTCAAGGTCGCTCAACTCTATTTAGTTTTGTCATCAATGTGTGAAGTATGAATATACTATTTTAATCATTTACAAATAAATATACAATTTTTTAATCGTTCTTTTATTCACTTCTTTTCTTTTATGGCACCATACCATATTAGAATATGTTTTTGGGTTAAATTTATCACTGCTGTTTGATAAATCTGGATAATCTTTAAAGTGACAAATCTAAGTCTAAAACCACCTACAGTATTGGTTTGGCTTACTTTTTGCCATGAACTGATGTCAATTTTTTTATACGCACAATGTTGAGATGAGAATAGCTCAGCTACATCTCCAATTAATGTCTCCCAGCAGTGCTAGAGGTTAAGGTACCGTCACACATAACGATATCGTTGCTTTTTGTGAGGTAGCAACGATATCGTTAACTAAATCGTTCTGTGTGACAGCGACCAACGATCAGGCCCCTGCTGGGAGATCGTAGGTCGCTGGGGAAAGTCCAGCACTTTATTTTGTCGCTGGATATCCCGCTGACATCACTGAATCGCTTTGTGTGTGATGCCGATCCAGCGATGTCTTCACTGGTAACCAGGGTAAACATCGGGTTACTAAGCGCAGGGCCGCGCTTATTAACCCGATGTTTACCCTGGTTACCGTTGTAAATGTAAAAAAAGAAACACTACATACTTACATTCCCGGTGTCTGGTCATGTCCCTCGCCTTCAGCTTCCCGCATTGACTGGTGAGCGCCGGCCAGCCGTAAAGCAAAGCACAGCGGTGATGTCACCGCTGTACTTTACGGCCGGCGCTCAGTCAGTGCTGGAAGCTGAAGGCGAGGGACCTGACCAGACACCGGGAATGTAAGTATGTAATGTTTGTTTTTTAACATTTACAACGGTAACCAGGGTAAACATCGGGTTACTAAGCGCAGCCCTGCGCTTAGTAACCCAATGTTTACCCTGGTTACCCGGGGACTTCAGGATCGTTGGGCGCTGGAGAGCTGTCTGTGTGACAGCTCTCCAGCGACCAAACAGCGACGCTGCAGCGATCGACATCATTGTAGGTATCGCTGCAGCGTCGCTTAGTGTGACGGTACCTTAAGAGACAGGTCACTTGCTATGGGAAAGACTTGACAATCACCTGCAGTGGTGAGAACAGCTGGGCTATGGTCACCAGTCAGGTCCATAAAGTATATGCCACTTTATGATGGTATTAGGTAAGGAAGAGGGGCCTCAAACTGTTCCTGGAACTGGGACCCTAACTATCACTGTACTGGGATACTCTTAAAGGTAGAGAGGCCAGAGTCTCTGATCTAAGGGTACCGTCACACAGTGAAATTTTGATCGCTACGACGGCACGATTCGTGACGTTCGAGCGATATATCTGTGACGTTCGAGCGATATCGCAATGTCTGACACGCTCCTGCGATCAGGGACCCCGCTGAGAATCGTACGTCGTAGCAGATCGTTTGAAACTTTCTTTCGTCGTCTAGTGTCCCGCTGTGGCGGCATGATTGCATGGTGTAACATATATCGTATACGATGTGCGCATAGTAACCAACGGCTTCTACATCGCACATACGTCATGAAATTATCGCTCCAGCGTCGTAGATTGCAAAGTGTGACAGCAGTCTACGACGCTGGAGCGATATTGTTACGACGCTGGAGCGTCACGGATCGTACCGTCGTAGCGATGAAAATTGCACTGTGTGACGGTACCCTTACTGTGCTTCTGTTATCTGTCCTCTTCCTCTCCCCCAGGAGGCCTGGGACAGAAATGTTAGTGTAAACACACTTAACAAACAGGGATAACAAAAAGCTACTTGCACACATAAACACTCACCAAGGGTAGAAAGGAATAAAGAATAGGAAGTTACACACCAATAAGAATAGAATAAAGGAGAACGCATACACCCAAAAACAGCAGAAAACAATCTACAGCAGCAACTACGAACTCTAACTTCAGCACACCAACTCCAGCAAGCCAGAAAGCAAAACTTTTACAGGCATGAGAAGGTCTGACCAGATTTTATAGAGAGAGAAAACAAGCAGTTCAGGAGCAGCTGAGAGATAGAGCTGCATGTCTCTAACCAGCATACAAAGAGTCGCTAACCTCTTCAGCACCAAAAGAAACAAAGTCCATTTAATATAAGGAACAAAGCACACAAGCTAAATGGAAGACCTACGATTCACAGTACGTAAAGATCGCCTAATCCCAGATCTCCAAGAAGGCCGTGACACACTTGTGACAGTATACTTCTGGGTTTAAATCCCACCAAGGACAACATCTGCAAGGAGTTTGTATGTTCTCCGTGTTTGCGTGGGTTTCCTCCGGGTACTCCGGTTTCCTCCCACATTCCAAAGACATACTGATAAGGAATTTAGATTGTGAGCCCCATCAGGGACAGCAATGATAATGTATATAAAGCGCTGCGGAATATGATAGCGCCATATAAAAATAAAGATTATTATTATTATTATATCTGTCTGCAATCTAGCTCTGATTCATGCTGTCCATGGTTTGGGCCTCATGAGTCAGGCGACAGTTTCCTTTTAAGACATTACAGTTATAGGTACCGTCACACTTAGCGACGCTGCAGCGATACCGACAACGATCCGGATCGCTGCAGCGTCGCTGTTTGGTCGCTGGAGAGCTGTCACACAGACCGCTCTCCAGCGACCAACGATCCCGAGGTCCCCGGTAACCAGGGTAAACATCGGGTAACTAAGCGCAGGGCCGCGCTTAGTAACCCGATGTTTACCCTGGTTACCATCGTAAAAAAACAAACAGTACATACTTACATTCAGCTGTCTGTCCCTTGCCGTCTGTTTGCTGCACTGACTGCTGGCCGCAAAGTGAAAGCAGAGCACAGCCACAGCGGTGAGTCACCGCTGTGTGACTCACCGCTGTCCTGTGCTTTCACTTTCACTTTGCGGCCAGCAGTCAGTGCAGCAAACAGACGGCAAGGGACAGACAGCTGAATGTAAGTATGTACTGTTTGTTTTTTTACAATGGTAACCAGGGTAAACATCGGGTTACTAAGCGCGGCCCTGCGCTTAGTTACCCGATGTTTACCCTGGTTACCAGTGAAGACATCGCTGAATCGGTGTCACACACGCCGATTCAGCGATGTCTGCGGGGAGTCCAGCGACGAAATAAAGTTCTGGACTTTCTTCCCCGACCAGCGACAGCACAGCAGGGGCCTGATCGCTGCTGCCTGTCACACTGGACGATATCGCTAGCGAGGACGCTGCAACGTCACGGATCGCTAGCGATATCGTCTAGTGTGACGGTACCTTATGGACCATGTCTAATTCTTATGAAACAGAAGTCAAGAACCAAGTAGATTATGGTAAACTTTTCGTTTGTAAATTATTGGCTTTTAAATGCTAGATTTCTACAGAGAGCATTTGCAGTATTAATACCATGTTATCACTGTCATTACTTGACGGTTGAATAAATCAATAATTGGTTATGGGATCATTTAGCATGATTATCATGCTTTGCATTTTCTTTAGATGAGTCACATTGAATGAGAATACTTCATCTGCACCACAGATTCATAATTCCTTTTATGCATATTATCCTTCGACTATAACTGCTTTCAATGACATCTTTTCATTTTTCTTTCAAAGGCTTATGTCATTTTTTATCTACCTTATTGAAAAATTATGTACTTATGTGATCGCGTTGCTCCGAGGGTCTCCTACCTCCTCCTTACTGCAGGCCCCGGATCCAAAATGGCCACGGGGCTGCATCCGGGTCCTGCAGGGAGGTGGCTTACCAAGCGCCTGCTCAGAGCAGGCGCTGCTAAGCCTGCAGGAGTGCACGTCAGATCGCTGATCTGACACAGTGCTCAGCAAAGTGTCAGATCACCGATCTTACACTATAACATGATGTTCCCCTTCCTCTGGGGCAATGTTATAGTGTAAAAAAAAATATTCACATGTGTCAAAAAATGTTTTAAAAAATTCCTGAAAAAAAAATATATATATTGTTCCCCTAAATAAAAAAAACAATAAAAGTACACATATTTAGTATCGTCGCATCCGTAACGACCCGACTTATAAAACTGTCCCACTAGTTAACCTCTTCAGTGAACACTGTAAAAAAACGAGGCAAAAAACAATGCTTTATTATCATACCGCCAAACAAAAAGTGGAATAACACGCGATCAAAAAGACGGATAGAAATAACCATGCTACCGCTGAAAACGTCATCTTGTCCCGCAAAAGACGAGCTGCCACACAGCATCGTCAGCAAAAAAATAAAAAAGTTATAGTCCTCAGAATAAAGCGATGCAAAAATAATTCTTTTTTCTATAAAATAGTTTTTATCATATAAAAGCGCCAAAACATAAAAAATGATATAAATGAGGTATCTCTGTAATCAAACTGACACAAAGAATAAAATTGCTTTAGCAATCTTACCAAACGTGGAATGGTATAAACACCTCCCCAAAAGAAATTCATAAATAGCTGGTTTTTAGTCATTCTGCCTTACAAAAATCAGAATAAAAAGCGATGAAAAAATGTCACGTGCCCGAAAATGTTACCAATAAAAACGTCAACTCGTCCCGCAAAAAACAAGACCTCACATGACTCTATGGACCAAAATGTGGAAAAATTATAGCTCTCAAAATGTGGTGACGCAAAAAATATTTTTTGCAATAAAAAGCGTCTTTTAGTGTGTGACGGCTGCCAATCATAAAAATCTGCTCAAAAACCCGCTATAAAAGTAAATCAAACCCCCTTCATCATCCCCTTAGCTAGGAAAAAATAAAAAAATTTAAAAAATTTATTTATTTCCATTTTCCCATTAGGGTTAGGGTTAGGGCTAGGGTTAGGTTTAGGGTAAGGGCTAGGGTTAGGGTTGGGGTTACGGTTAAGGCTACAGTTAGGGTTGGGGCTAAAGTTAGGGTTAGGGTTGGGGCTAAAGTTAGGGTTAAGGTTTGGATTACATTTACGGTTGGGAATAGGGTTGGGATTAGGGTTAGGAGTGTCAGGGTTAGGGGTGTGGTTAGGGTTACTGTTGGGATTAGTGTTAGGGGTGTGTTTAGATTAGGGTTTCAGTTATAATTGGGGGTTTCCACTGTTTAGGCACATCAGGGGCTCTCCAAACATGTCTGATCTCAATTCCAGCCAATTCTGCATTGAAAAAATAAAACAGTGCACCTTCCCTTCCGAGATCTCCCGTGCGCCCAAACAGGAGTTTATCCCAACATATGGGGTATCAGCGTACTCAGGACATATTGCACAACAACTTTTGGGGTCCAATTTCGCCTATTACCCTTGGGAAAATACAAAACTGGGGGCTAAAATATAATTTTTGTGGAAAAAAAAGATTTTTTATTTTCACGGCTCTGCGTTATAAACTGTAGTGAAACACTTGGGGGTTCAAAGTTATCACAGCACATCGAGATAAGTTCCTTGGGGGGGGTCTAGTTTCCAATATGGGGTCACTTGTGGGGGGGTTTCTACTGTTCAGTTACATCAGGGACTCTGCAAATGCAACGTGATGTGATGCCTGCTGACCAGTCCATCTAAGTCTGCACTTCAAATGGCGCTCCTTCCCTTCCGAGCTCTGCCATGCGCTCAAACGGTGTTTCCCCCCACATATGGAGTATCAGCAAACTCAGGACTAATTGGACAACAACTTTTGGGGTCCAATTTCAACTGTTACCCTTGGAAAAATACAAAACTGGGGGCTAAAAAATATTTTTTGTGGAAAATAAGATTTTTTTATTTTCACGGCTCTGAGTTATAAACTGTAGTGAAACACTTGGGGGTTCAAAGTTCTCACAACACATCTAGATAAGTTCCTGGGGGGTCTAGTTTCCAATATGGGATCATTTGTGGGGGGTTTCTACTGTTTAGGTACATTAGGGGCTCTGCCATCGCAATGTGATGCCTGCAGACCATTCCATCTAAGTCTGCATTCCAAATGGCGCTCCTTCCCTTCCAAGATCTCCCATGCACCCAAACGGTGGCTCCCCCCACATATGGGGTATCAACGTACTCAGGACAAATTGGACAACAACTTTTGGGTCCAATTTCTCCTGTTACCCTTGGGAAAATACAAAACTGGGGGCTAAAAAATAATTTTTGTGAAAAAAAGAAAGAATTTTTATTTTCACGGCTCTGCATTATAAACTGTAGTAAAACACTTGGGGGTTCAAAGCTCTCACAACACATCTAGGTGAGTTCCTTAGGGGGTCTACTTTACAAAATGGTGTTACTTGTGGGGGGTTTCAATGTTTAGGCACATCAGTGGCTCTCTAAATGCAACATGGCGTCCCATCTCAATTCCTGTCAATTTTGCATTGAAAAGTCAAACGGCGCTCCTTCCCTTCCAAGCGCTTCCATGTGCCCAAACAGTGGTTTACCCCCACAAATGGGGTATCAGCGTATTCAGGACCAATTGTGCAACAACTTTTGGGGTCCAATTTTTCCTCTTAGCCTTGGGAAAATAAAAAATTGTGGGCAAAAAGATCATTTTTGTGAAAAAATAAGATTTTTTATTTTTATGGCTCTGCATTATAAACTTCTGTGAATCACTTAATGGGTCAAAGTGCTCACCACACATCTAGATAAGTTCCTTAGGGGGTCTACTTTCCGAAATGTGGTCACTTGTGAGGGGTTTCAATGTTTAGGCACATCAGGGGCTCTCCAAACGCAACATGGCATCCTGTTGTGAATTCTGTTGTCGAACTCCCTCCTGTGGTCGTGAATGGTACTTCGGCGAGTTCTGTCCATGGACTCCCTCTGGTGGCTGTGAGTGAAGCTGCTGCTTCTGAGGTTCCTTACACAGGTGACGTGGTTTATCCTTTGGTTGGCTGCTCTATTTAACTCCACTCAGATCGTTACTCCATGCCAGCTGTCAATGTTCCTGCATTGGTTCAGTTCGCTCTTGGATCTTTCTGGTGACCTGTCTTCTCCAGCAGAAGCTAAGTTCCTGATAGTTATTATTTGTTCATTGTTTCCTTGTCCAGCTGGTTATCATGATTTTGTCTTGCTAGTTGGAAGCTCTGGGATGCAGAGTGGCATCTCCGCACCGTTAGTCGGTGCGGGGGTCTTTTTGCACACTCTGCGTGGTCTTTTGTAGTTTTTTGTGCTAACCGCAAAGATACCTTTCCTATCCTCTGTCTGTTTAGTAAGTCTGGCCTCCCTTTGCTGAATCCTGTTTCATTTCTGTGTTTGTGACTTTCATCTTTACTCACAGTCAATATATGTGAATTACCAACTGTCAGGTCGTGCCGGGTGCTCCTAACCACCAGGTCCATAACAGTACAGCTGGCCCAAAGTATTAATGCATCTCAATAGAGGGATAAGAGAAGTTCTGAGACCATTTTTTTTTCTTTGCACTGTGTTTTGTCTTTCTGTTCCCCTAAACCTTTGGGTGGTTCAGGACACAGGTGTAGATATGGACATTCAAGGTCTGTCCTCTTGTGTGGATCATCTCACTGCAAGGGTACAAAACATTCAAGATTTTGTGGTTCAGAATCCTATGTTAGAGCCTAGAATTCCTATTCCTGATTTATTTTCTGGGGATAGATCTAAATTTCTGAATTTCAAAAATAATTGTAAACTGTTTCTAGCTTTGAAACCCCGCTCCTCTGGTGACCCCGTTCAACAAGTAAAAATCATTATTTCTTTGTTGCGTGGTGACCCTCAAGACTGGGCATTCTCCCTTGCGCCAGGAGATTTTGCATTGCGTGATGTTGATGCGTTTTTTCTGCCTCTTGGTTTGCTTTATGATGAACCAAATTCAGTGGATCAGGCAGAGAAAATCTTGCTGGCTTTGTGTCAGGGTCAGGATGAAGCGGAGGTGTACTGTCAGAAGTTTAGAAAGTGGTCTGTGCTTACTCAGTGGAATGAGTGTGCCCTGGCGGCAATTTTCAGAAAGGGTCTTTCTGAAGCCCTTAAGGATGTCATGGTGGGATTTCCCACGCCTGCTGGTCTGAATGAGTCTATGTCCTTGGCCATTCAGATCGATCGGCGCTTGCGTGAGCGCAAAGCTGTGCACCATCTGGCGGTATTCTCTGAGCATAGGCCTGAGCCTATGCAGTGTGATAGGATTTTGTCCAGAGCTGAACGGCAAGAACACAGACATCGGAATGGGCTGTGTTTTTACTGTGGTGAATCCACTCATGCTATCTCCGATTGTCCTAAGCGCACTAAGCGGTTCGCTAGGTCTGCCACCATTGGTACGGTACAGTCTAAATTTCTTTTGTCCGTTACTCTGATTTGCTGTCTGTCGTCCTATTCTGTTATGGCATTTGTGGATTCAGGCGCTGCCCTGAATTTGATGGACTTGGAGTTTGCCAGGCGCTGTGGTTTTTTCTTGGAGCCCTTGCAGTATCCTATTCCATTGAGAGGAATTGATGCTACGCCTTTGGCCAAGAATAAGCCTCAGTACTGGACTCAATTGACCATGTGCATGGCTCCTGCACATCAAGAGGATATTCGCTTTTTGGTGTTGCATAATCTGCATGATGTGGTCGTTTTGGGGTTGCCATGGCTACAGGTCCATAATCCAGTGTTGGGTTGGAAATCTATGTCTGTGTCCGGCTGGGGTTGTCAGGGGGTACATGGTGATATTCCATTGTTGTCAATTTCGCCTTCCACTCCTTCTGAAGTCCCTGAGTTTTTATCAGATTACCGGGATGTATTTGAAGAGCCCAAATCCGGTGCCCTACCTCCTCATAGGGATTGCGATTGTGCTATTAATTTGATTCCTGGTAGTAAGTTTCCTAAGGGCCGTCTGTTTAATTTATCTGTGCCAGAGCACGCCGCTATGTGGAGTTATATAAAGGAATCCTTGGAGAAGGGTCATATTCGCCCGTCATCGTCACCATTGGGAGCAGTGTTCTTTTTTGTGGCCAAGAAGGATGGCTCTTTGAGACCTTGTATTGATTACCACCTTCTTAATAAGATCACAGTCAAATATCAGTATCCTTTGCCGCTGCTGTCTGATTTGTTTGCTCGGATTAAGGGGGCTAGTTGGTTCACCAAGATAGATCTTCGAGGGGTGTATAATCTTGTGCGAATTAAACAGGGCGATGAATGGAAAACAGCATTTAATACGCCCGAGGGCCATTTTGAGTACCTGGTTATGCCATTCGGGCTTTCTAATGCTCCATCTGTGTTTCAGTCCTTTATGCATGACATCTTCCGAGGGTACCTGGATAGATTCATGATTGTATATTTGGATGACATTTTGGTCTTTTCGGATGATTGGGAGTCTCATATGAAGCAGGTCAGAATGGTGTTCCAGGTCCTTCGTGCGAATTCCTTGTTTGTGAAGGGGTCAAAGTGTCTCTTTGGAGTTCAGAAGGTTTCATTTTTGGGTTTCATTTTTTCCCCTTCTACTATTGAGATGGACCCTGTTAAAGTTCAGGCTATTTATGATTGGACTCAGCCGACATCTGTGAAGAGCCTGCAGAAGTTCCTGGGCTTTGCTAATTTTTACCGTCGCTTCATCGTTAATTTTTCTAGTATTGCTAAACCGTTGACTTATTTGACCAAGAAAGGTGCTGATGTGGTCAATTGGTCCGCTGCGGCTGTAGAGGCTTTTCAGGAGTTGAAGCGTCGTTTTTCTTCTGCCCCTGTGTTGTGCCAGCCAGATGTTTCACTCCCGTTTCAGGTCGAGGTTGATGCTTCTGAGATTGGAGCAGGGGCTGTTTTGTCGCAAAGAAGTTCTGCTGCCTCGGTGATGAAACCATGTGCCTTCTTTTCTAGAAAATTCTCGCCTGCTGAGCGCAATTATGATGTTGGCAATCGAGAGTTGTTGGCCATGAAGTGGGCATTCGAGGAGTGGCGACATTGGCTTGAAGGAGCTAAGCATCGCGTGGTGGTCTTGACGGATCACAAGAATTTGACTTATCTCGAGTCTGCCAAATGGTTGAATTCTAGACAGGCTCGATGGTCGCTCTTTTTCTCCCGTTTTGATTTTGTGGTTTCATACCTTCCGGGATCTAAGAATGTGAAGGCTGATGCCCTGTCAAGGAGTTTTGTGCCTGACTCTCCGGGTGTTCCGGAGCCGGCGGGTATTCTTAAAGAGGGGGTAATTTTGTCTGCCATCTCCCCTGATTTGCTGCAGAAGTTTCAGGTTGATAGACCTGACCGTTGTCCTACGGAGAAACTGTTTGTCCCTGATAGATGGACTAGTAGAGTTATCTCTGAGGTTCATTGTTCGGTGTTGGCTGGTCATCCTGGAACCTTTGGTACCAGAGATTTGGTAGCTAGATCCTTTTGGTGGCCTTCTTTGTCACGGGATGTGCGTTCTTTTGTGCAGTCCTGTGGGACTTGTGCTCGGGCTAAGCCCTGCTTTTCTCGTGCCAGTGGGTTGCTTTTGCCCTTGTCGGTCCCGAGGAGGCCCTGGACGCATATTTCCATGGATTTTATTTCTGATCTCCCTGTTTCTAAAAGGATGTCGGTCATTTGGGTGGTTTGTGATCGCTTCTCTAAGATAGTCCATTTGGTACCCTTGTCTAAATTGCCTTCCTCCTCTGATTTGGTGCCATTGTTTTTCCAGCATGTGGTTCGTTTGCATGGCATTCCAGAGAACATCGTCTCGGACAGAGGTTCCCAGTTTGTTTCGAGGCTTTGGCGGTCCTTTTGTGCTAATATGGGCATTGATTTCTGTAATTCTGGTTTCCATCCTCGTTTCTCTTCAGGGCAGGTTGAGCCTTCGGACTGTCCTTGTGTGGATACGGTGGTGGACAGGTTGCAGCAGATTTGGACTCATGTGGTGGACAATTTGACATTGTCCCAGGAGAAGGCTCAACGTTTCGCTAACCGCCAGCGCTGTGTTGGTCCCCGACTTCGTGTTGGGGATTTGGTTTGGTTGTCATCTCGTCATGTTCTTATGAAGGTTTCCTCTCCTAAGTTTAAGCCTCGTTTCATTGGGCCATATAAGATTTCTGAAGTTCTTAATCCTGTGTCATTTCGTTTGGACCTTCCAGCTTCTTTTGCCATCCATAATGTGTTCCATAGGTCGTTGTTGCGGAGATACGTGGCGCCTATGGTTCCCTCCGTTGATCCTCCTGCCCCGGTGTTGGTCGAGGGGGAGTTGGAGTATGTGGTGGAGAAGATTTTGGATTCTCGTGTTTCGAGACGGAAACTCCAGTACCTGGTCAAGTGGAAGGGTTATGGTCAGGAAGATAATTCCTGGGTTTTTGCCTCTGATGTTTATGCTGCCGATCTAGTTCGTGCCTTTCATTTGGCTCATCCTGATCGGCCTGGGGGCTCTGGTGAGGGTTCGGTGACCCCTCCTCAAGGGGGGTACTGTTGTGAATTCTGTTGTCGAACTCCCTCCTGTGGTCGTGAATGGTACTTCGGTGAGTTCTGTCCATGGACTCCCTCTGGTGGCTGTGAGTGAAGCTGCTGCTTCTGAGGTTCCTTACACAGGTGACGTGGTTTATCCTTTGGTTGGCTGCTCTATTTAACTCCACTCAGATCATTACTCCATGCCAGCTGTCAATGTTCCTGCATTGATTCAGTTCGCTCTTGGATCTTTCTGGTGACCTGTCTTCTCCAGCAGAAGCTAAGTTCCTGATAGTTATTATTTGTTCATTGTTTCCTTGTCCAGCTGGTTATCATGATTTTGTCTTGCTAGTTGGAAGCTCTGGGATGCAGAGTGGCATCTCCGCACCGTTAGTCGTTGCGGAGGTCTTTTTGCACACTCTGCGTGGTCTTTTGTAGTTTTTTGTGCTGACCGCAAAGATACCTTTCCTATCCTCTGTCTGTTTAGTAAGTCTGGCCTCCCTTTGCTGAATCCTGTTTCATTTCTGTGTTTGTGACTTTCATCTTTACTCACAGTTAATATATGTGAGTTTACTATCAGGTCATGCCGGGTGCTCCTAACCACCAGGTCCATAACAGCATCCCATCTGAATTCCAGTCAATTTTGCATTGAAAAGTCAAATGGCGCTCCTTCGATTCGGAGCTCTGCCATGCGCCCAAACAGTGGTTCACCCCCACATATGGAGTATCAGCATACTCAGGACAAATTGTACAACAACTTTTGGGGCCCATTTTCTCCTGTTACCCTTGGTAAAAAAACAAAAAAAACAAATTGGAGCCAAAACAATTTTTTTGAGAAAAAAGTTAATTGTTCATTTTTATTTAAACATTCAAAAAATTCCTGTGAAACACCTGAAGGGTTAATAAACTTCTTGAATGTGGTTTTGAGCACCTTGAGGGGTGCAGTCTTTAGAATGATGTCACACTTGGTTATTTTCTATCATATAGATCCCTCAAAATGACTTCAAATGTGATGTGGTCCCTAAAAAAAATGCTGCTGCAAAAATGAGAAATTGCTGGTCAAATTTTAATTCTTATAACTCCCTAACAAAAAAAATTTTGGTTCCAAAATTGTGCTGATGTAAAGTAGACATGTGGGAAATGTTACTTATTAAGTATTTTGTGTGACATATCTCTGTGATTAAATTGCATAAAAATTCAAATTTGGAAAATTGCGAAATTTTCAAAAATTTTGGCAAATTTCCATTTTTTTCCACAAATGAACACTTGTAATGTCAAATTAATTTTACCACTATCATGAAGTACAATATGTCACGAGAAAACAGTGTCAGAATCACCGGGATCCGTTGAAGCGTTCCAGAGTTATAACCTCATAAAGGGACAATGGTCAGAATTGTAAAAATTGGCCTGGTCATTAATGTGCAAACCACCCTTGGGGGTAAAGGGGTTAAAAGAGCGGGTCTCCTAGACTTGAAATGCCCCAAAACTAAGTGCATGGGCTGAAAAACATTTCCCCATGGGGGGGTACATTTAAAAAAAAAAATTCAGCCCAAAATAGTGTTTACTGTGTTTAGAGCTAAGGTAACACACAGCAAAAAAAGGTGAATGGAAGCCTGAAAAGCACACTTTGTAGACCAAAGATATATGAGGCGTGTCACATAGATACCACTGTAAAATATGTGACATGTGTTTTTATTTTGACCCCAAAAATAGTGTATAGAAATCAGGTCAAAGACAGCAAATACAGTGGAATGTAGCCCTGAAATGCCACAATTTGTAGGCCACAGATACATCTGGCGTTTGACTGAGACACCAGACTCTTGAATATGTGGCCTGTATATTTCTTTTTCACTGCTAAATAGTTTTAGGGCCAGGGTAACACATTGCAAAAAATGGAGAAGGAAGCCTCAAAATCACACTTTGTAGCCCACAGATAGATGAGGTGTGTCATGAACTACCACACTGTAATATATGTTTGTTTGGTTTTTTTACCAAAATAGTGTATTGACCTAGGGTATTAGACCAACCAAAAATTGGAATGTATGCAAGAAAACCAACTATTTTAGACCACACATAGAACGGGGGTCTTACGGAGATAACAGACTGTTTCAATATGTGGCCTGTATTTTGTAAAATTTTTTGAATCATAAAATACTGTATATACCAAGGGTAGCAGACCAAAAACTGGACTGTATGCCTGAAAAGCTGAGATTTGGAGACCACAGATAGACCAGGGGTCTGACTGAGATACCAGACTTTCAATATATGGCCTGTATATTCAAAAATTTTACAAACAACAAAATACTGTATAAACCAAGGGTAACAGACCAAACACTGGAATGTATGCCTGAAAAGCCAAGATTTGCAGACCACAGATAGACCAGAATTGAGGCTGAGATAACAAACTGTTTTAATATGTGACCTGTATTATTTAAAATATTAAAAACAATAAAATACTTTATACAACAAAGGTAGCAGACCAAAAACTGGAATGTATGCCTGAAAAGCAAGGATTTGGAGACCACAGATAGACCAGGCATCCACTGAGATAACTAACTGTTTCAATATGTGGCCTGTATTTTGTGAAAATTTTGAACCATAAAATTTTGTATACACCAAGGATAGCAGACCAAAAACTGGAATGTATGCCTGAAAAGCAAAGATTTGGAGACCACAGATAGACCAGGCATCTGACTGAGATAACAGACTCTTTCAATATGTGGCCTGTATTTTGTAAACATTTTTAAACCACAAAATTCTGTATGCAGCAAGGGTAGCAGACCAAAAAATGCAATGTATGCCTGCAAAGTGAGGATTTGGACACTGTGCATCTGACGGAGATAACAGACTGATCAAAATGTGGCCTTGATTTTTTTGGGACCACCAAAATTGTGTCAATAAGTAGGCTATGACACTAAAATAAAAAGTTTGGAGTACTAAAATTGTACAATATTTAGCGCAATGATATGCGATGCGTGTGGCATACAAATCACAGTGCTAAAGAACTGTAGCTAAATATTTTTTTTTGCCAGCTAAAGATTTTTTGGTCACCAAAATGTTGTCCAAAAATGCACTCCAAAAAACCCCAATAGTACCATAAAAGAAAGGCCAGAATTTTATGCGCACTCACATCTGATGTCTTGGACAAAAACAACCGTTTTAAATTGTTAGATTTTAATGCTCTTGTATTAAAATTCCCTGGCTGTAGTCTGCAGTGTGACCAAGCAAATAAATGTTGAAAAAAATGGGGCTCTGGATTGCTTTGTACTATAATTAGCAGGTATAAGGTGCCCCCCCAAAAAAATCTGGGCCATGGATACCTGCAGCTAGGTGTTTATAAAATACGCAGCAGCAGACCGAAATAGAGCCTTTTGAAAAATGCAGGGAGATCTATAGACTCACATACAGTGTCTGCATGCCTTGTAAGTGATGTGGATATGTGCACATAGACTCCCCTGCCTACCTAGCACAATGATCTATATACCACCGAAATAGCCCTAAAAAGTACTGTTGGTTTATCAGGATTTGTGGATTGAATACTAGTAGACCCACACTAACTAATAAAAGAACAAATCTGACCCTATCTCAGCGGTAGCTCTCCCTATACTAGCTGAGTCTGGAGCAGAATGCGCTGAGCAAGGCGACCAATGACTGTAATACCACAACAAAGTTGGCTGCGGTATTAGAGAGCATGGCAGACAATCCCTGCATGTTCATTGGCTCTGTAAAGAGCGTGAAAATTGCAGGGCGGAGACACAAGCTCCTGTCTAATAATTCCGGAAATGCTCTGTGCTCGCCGAATACACCAAGCACAGTGATACTCGGGCAAGTGTTGTGAATTCTGTGGCAGAGCTCCCTCCTGTGGTCACAAGTGGTACTTCGGCTGATTCTCTCTGTGAGCTTCCGTTGGTGGAGGAAAGTGGTACTGCGGCTTCTGAGTTTCCTTCCTCAGGTGATGTGGTGAAGTCGTTAGGTGCTGCTCTATTTAACTCCACCTAGTGCTTTGATCCTGGCCTCCAGTCAATGTTCTAGTATTGGACCTGTTTCCTCCTGGATCGTTCCTGTGGCCTGCTGCTCTGCATAGCTAAGTTCCGCTTTGCTATTTTGTTTGCTGTTTTTTTCTGTCCAGCTTGTCTATTTGTTTTTTCCTGCTTGCTGGAAGCTCTGGGACGCAGAGGGTGCACCTCCGTGCCGTTAGTTCGGTACGGAGGGTCTTTTTGCCCCCTTTGCGTGGTTTTTGTAGGGTTTTGTATTGACCGCAAAGTTACCTTTCCTATCCTCGCTCTGTTCAGAAAGTCGGGCCTCACTTTGCTAAATCTATTTCATCTCTACGTTTGTCTTTTCATCTTAACTCACAGTCATTATATGTGGGGGCTGCCTTTTCCTTTGGGGTATTTCTCTGAGGCAAGGTAGGCTTATTTTCTATGTTCAGGCTAGCTAGTTTCTCAGGCTGTGCCGAGTTGTATAGGGAGCGTTAGGCGCAATCCACGGCTGCCTCTAGTGTTGTTGGAGAGGATTAGGGATTGCGGTCAGCAGAGTTCCCACGTCTCAGAGCTCGTTCTATGTTTTTGGGTTATTGTCAGGTCACTGTATGTGCTCTGACCTCTATGTCCATTGTGGTACTGAATTACCTTATCATAACAGTACTGGAGGCCCAAAGTACTAATGATTCTCAATAGAGGGAAAAAAGAAGTTCTGAGACCATTTTTTTTTCTCTGCACTGTGTTTTGCCTTTTTTTTCCCCTAGACATTTGGGTGGTTCAGGACACAGGTGTAGCGATGGACATTAAAGGTCTGTCTTCATGTGTGGATCAGCTCACGGCAAGAATACAAAATATTCAAGACTTTGTGGTTCAGAATTCCATGTTAGAACCGAGAATTCCTATTCCTGATTTGTTTTTTGGAGATAGAACTAAATTTCTGAGTTTCAAAAATAATTGTAAACTATTTCTGGCTTTGAAACCTCGCTCCTCTGGTGACCCAGTTCAACAAGTTAGGATCATTATTTCTTTTTTACGTGGCGACCCTCAGGACTGGGCATTTTCTCTTGCGTCAGGAGATCCTGCATTAAGTAATATCGATGCGTTTTTCCTGGCGCTCGGATTGCTGTACGATGAGCCTAATTCAGTGGATCAGGCAGAGAAGAATTTGCTGGCTCTGTGTCAGGGTCAGGATGAGATAGAGGTATATTGTCAGAAATTTAGAAAGTGGTCCGTACTCACTCAGTGGAATGAAGGTGCGCTCGCAGCTATTTTCAGAAAAGGTCTCTCTGAAGCCCTTAAGGATGTCATGGTGGGATTTCCTATGCCTGCTGGTCTGAATGAGTCTATGTCTTTGGCCATTCAGATCGGTCGACGCTTGCGTGAGCGTAAATCTGTACACCATTTGGCGGTATTACCTGAGCTTAAACCTGAGCCTATGCAGTGCGATAGGACTTTGACCAGAGTTGAACGGCAAGAACACAGACGTCTGAATGGGCTGTGTTTCTACTGTGGTGATTCCACTCATGCTATCTCTGATTGTCCTAAGCGCACTAAGCGGTTCGCTAGGTCTGCCACCATTGGTACGGTACAGTCAAAATTTCTTCTGTCCGTTACCTTGATCTGCTCTTTGTCATCGTATTCTGTCATGGCATTTGTGGACTCAGGCGCTGCTCTGAATTTGATGGACTTGGAGTATGCTAGGCGTTGTGGGTTTTTCTTGGAGCCCTTGCAGTGTCCTATTCCATTGAGAGGAATTGATGCTACGCCTTTGGCCAAGAATAAGCCTCAGTACTGGACCCAGCTGACCATGTGCATGGCTCCTGCACATCAGGAGGCTATTCGCTTTCTGGTGTTGCATAATCTGCATGATGTGGTCGTGTTGGGGTTGCCATGGCTACAAGTCCATAATCCAGTATTAGATTGGAAATCCATGTCTGTGTCCAGCTGGGGTTGTCAGTGGGTACATGGTGATGTCCCATTTCTGACTATTTCGTCATCCACCCCTTCTGAGGTTCCAGAGTTCTTGTCTGATTACCGGGATGTATTTGATGAGCCCAAGTCCGATACCCTACCTCCACATAGGGATTGTGATTGTGCTATCGATTTGATTCCTGGTAGTAAATTCCCAAAAGGTCGACTGTTTAATTTATCTGTGCCTGAGCACGCCGCTATGCGGAGTTATGTGAAGGGGTCCTTGGAGAAGGGGCATATTCGCCCGTCATCGTCGCCATTAGGAGCAGGGTTCTTTTTTGTAGCCAAGAAGGATGGTTCACTGAGACCTTGTATAGATTACCGCCTTCTAAATAAGATCACGGTTAAATTTCAGTACCCCTTGCCGTTGTTATCTGATTTGTTTGCTCGGATTAAGGGGGCTAGTTGGTTCATCAAGATAGATCTTCGTGGTGCGTATAATCTTGTGCGTATTAAGCGAGGCGATGAATGGAAAACTGCATTTAATACGCCCGAGGGCAATTTTGAGTATCTAGTAATGCCATTCGGACTTGCCAATGCTCCATCAGTGTTTCAGTCCTTTATGCATGACATCTTCCGAGAGTACCTGGATAAATTCCTGATTGTGTACTTGGATGACATTTTGATCTTCTCGGATGATTGGGAGTCTCATGTGAAGCAGGTCAGAACGGTGTTTCAGGTCCTGCGTCCTAATTCTTTGTTTGTGAAGGGATCAAAGTGTCACTTTGGTGTTCAGAAGGTTTCATTTTTGGCGTTCATCTTTTCCCCTTGTACTATCGAGATTGACCCTGTTAAGGTCCAAGCCATCCATGATTGGACTCAGCCGACATCTCTGAAAAGTCTGCAAAAGTTCCTGGGCTTTGCTAATTTTTATCGTCGCTTCATCTGCAATTTTTCTAGTATTGCTAAACCATTGACCGATTTGACCAAGAAGGGTGCTGATGTGGTCAATTGGTCTTCTGCTGCTGTGGAAGCTTTTCAAGAGTTGAAGTGTCGTTTTTCTTCTGCCCCTGTGTTGTGTCAACCAGATGTTTCGCTTCCGTTCCAGGTCGAGGTTGATGCTTCTGAGATTGGAGCAGGGGCTGTTTTGTCGCAGAGAAGTTCTGATTGCTCGGTGATGAAACCATGCGCCTTCTTTTCCAGGAAGTTTTCGCCTGCTGAGCGAAATTATGATGTGGGCAATCGAGAGTTGCTGGCCATGAAGTGGGCATTCGAGGAGTGGCGTCATTGGCTTGAAGGAGCTAAGCATCGCGTGGTGGTCTTGACTGATCATAAGAACTTGACTTATCTCGAGTCCGCCAAGCGGTTGAATCCTAGACAGGCTCGTTGGTCGCTGTTTTTTGCCCGTTTTGACTTTGTGATTTCGTACCTTCCGGGCTCTAAAAATGTGAAGGCGGATGCTCTGTCTAGGAGTTTTGTGCCCGACTCTCCGGGTTTATCTGAGCCGGCGGGTATCCTCAAAGAGGGAGTTATTGTGTCTGCCATCTCCCCTGATTTGCGGCGGGTGCTGCAAAAATTTCAGGCTAATAAACCTGATCGTTGCCCAGCGGAGAAACTGTTTGTCCCTGATAGGTGGACGAATAAAGTTATCTCTGAGGTTCATTGTTCGGTGTTGGCTGGTCATCCTGGAATCTTTGGTACCAGAGAGTTAGTGGCTAGATCCTTTTGGTGGCCATCTCTGTCGCGGGATGTGCGTACTTTTGTGCAGTCCTGTGGGATTTGTGCTCGGGCTAAGCCCTGCTGTTCTCGTGCCAGTGGGTTGCTTTTGCCCTTGCCGGTCCCGAAGAGGCCTTGGACACATATCTCTATGGATTTTATTTCAGATCTTCCCGTCTCTCAAAAGATGTCAGTCATTTGGGTGGTCTGTGATCGCTTCTCTAAGATGGTCCATTTGGTACCCTTGTCTAAATTACCTTCCTCCTCTGATTTGGTGCCATTGTTCTTCCAGCATGTGGTTCGTTTACATGGCATTCCAGAGAATATCATTTCTGACAGATGTTCCCAGTTTGTTTCGAGGTTTTGGCGAGCCTTTTGTGGTAGGTTGGGCATTGACTTGTCTTTTTCCTCGGCTTTCCATCCTCAGACTAATGGCCAGACCGAACGAACCAATCAGACCTTGGAAACATATCTGAGATGCTTTGTTTCTGCTGATCAGGATGACTGGGTGTCCTTTTTGCCTTTGGCTGAGTTCGCCCTTAATAATCGGGCCAGCTCGGCTACCTTGGTTTCGCCGTTTTTCTGCAACTCTGGGTTCCATCCTCGTTTCTCTTCAGGGCAGGTTGAGTCTTCGGACTGTCCTGGTGTGGATACTGTGGTGAACAGGTTGCAGCAGATTTGGACTCATGTAGTGGACAATTTGACCTTGTCCCAGGAGAAGGCTCAACGTTTCGCTAATCGCAGACGCTGTGTGGGTCCCCGACTTCGTGTTGGGGATTTGGTTTGGTTATCTTCTCGTCATATTCCTTTGAAGGTTTCCTCTCCTAAGTTTAAACCTTGTTTCATTGGTCCGTATAGGATTTCTGAGGTTCTTAATCCTGTGTCTTTTCGTCTGACCCTTCCAGATTCTTTTTCCATACATAACGTATTCCATAGGTCATTGTTGCGGAGATACGTGGCACCTATGGTTCCATCTGTTGATCCTCCTGCCCCGGTTTTGGTGGAGGGGGAGTTGGACTATAATGTGGAGAAGATTTTGGATTCTCGTGCTTCAAGACGGAAACTCCAGTATCTGGTTAAGTGGAAGGGTTATGCTCAGGAAGATAATTCCTGGGTCTTTGCCTCTGATGTCCATGCTCCCGATCTTGTTCGTGCCTTTCATATGGCTCATCCTGGTCGTCCTGGGGGCTCTGGTAAGGGTTCGGGGACCCCTCCTCAAGGGGGGGTACTGTTGTGAATTCTGTGGCAGAGCTCCCTCCTGTGGTCACAAGTGGTACTTCGGCTGATTCTCTCTGTGAGCTATCGTTGGTGGAGGAAAGTGGTACTGCGGCTTCTGAGTTTCCTTCCTCAGGTAATGTGGTGAAGTCGTTAGGTGCTGCTCTATTTAACTCCACCTAGTGCTTTGATCCTGGCCTCCAGTCAATGTTCTAGTATTGGACCTGTTTCCTCCTGGATCATTCCTGTGGCCTGCTGCTCTGCATAGCTAAGTTCCGCTTTGCTATTTTGTTTGCTGTTTTTTTCTGTCCAGCTTGTCTATTTGGGCTGAAAGGTGGCAGATGAGGTTTAACAATGATAAATGTAAGGTTATACACATGGGAAGAGGGAATCAATATCACCATTACACACTGAACGGGAAACCACTGGGTAAATCTGACAGGGAGAAGGACTTGGGGATCCTAGTTAATGATAAACTTACCTGGAGCAGCCAGTGCCAGGCAGCAGCTGCCAAGGCAAACAGGATCATGGGGTGCATTAAAAGAGGTCTGGATACACATGATGAGAGCATTATACTTCCTCTGTACAAATCCCTAGTTAGACCGCACATGGAGTACTGTGTCCAGTTTTGGGCACCGGTGCTCAGGAAGGATATAATGGAACTAGAGAGAGTACAAAGGAGGGCAACAAAATTAATAAAGGGGATGGGAGAACTACAATACCCAGATAGATTAGCGAAATTAGGATTATTTAGTCTAGAAAAAAGACGACTGAGGGGCGATCTAATAACCATGTATAAGTATACAAGGGGACAATACAAATATCTCGCTGAGGATCTGTTTATACCAAGGAAGGTGACGGGCACAAGGGGGCATTCTTTGCGTCTGGAGGAGAGAAGGTTTTTCCACCAACATAGAAGAGGATTCTTTACTGTTAGGGCAGTGAGAATCTGGAATTGCTTGCCTGAGGAGGTGGTGATGGCGAACTCAGTCGAGGGGTTCAAGAGAGGCCTGGATGTCTTCCTGGAGCAGAACAATATTGTATCATACAATTATTAGGTTCTGTAGAAGGACGTAGATCTGGGTATTTATTATGATGGAATATAGGCTGAACTGGATGGACAAATGTCTTTTTTCGGCCTTACTAACTATGTTACTATGTTACTATGTATTTGTTTTTTCCTGCTTGCTGGAAGCTCTGGGACGCAGAGGGTGCACCTCCGTGCCGTTAGTTCGGTACGGAGGGTCTTTTTGCCCCCTTTGCGTGGTTTTTGTAGGGTTTTGTGTTGACCGCAAAGTTACCTTTCCTATCCTCGCTCTGTTCAGAAAGTCGGGCCTCACTTTGCTAAATCTATTTCATCTCTACGTTTGTCTTTTCATCTTAACTCATAGTCATTATATGTGGGGGCTGCCTTTTCCTTTGGGGTATTTCTCTGAGGCAAGGTAGGCTTATTTTCTATCTTCAGGCTAGCTAGTTTCTCAGGCTGTGCCGAGTTGTATAGGGAGCGTTAGGCGCAATCCACGGCTGCCTCTAGTGTTGTTGGAGAGGATTAGGGATTGCGGTCAGCAGAGTTCCCACGTCTCAGAGCTCGTTCTATGTTTTTGGGTTATTGTCAGGTCACTGTATGTGCTCTGACCTCTATGTCCATTGTGGTACTGAATTACCTTATCATAACAGTCAAGTACCGAGTAGTTGTGAGCACGTTTGCTCATCAGTGATCACTAGCAGTGGATGATGAGACGTGGAGGAAGGCCTCATTAAAAACTAGGCCCAATGAAAAGGAGCATGTCTCCTAGACTTGTAATTCCCATATACTAAGTGCATTAGCTGACAAACATTTCCCCATGGGGGTACATTTTTTAAATATTATTTATGGGGATCATAGACACCCTTGCCCAAAAATTGAATGGCTGTAGCAGCATGCAACATGTTCATCATGGTGTTCTAGTGGTGGAGAATAGAGTTGAGCGACTTTTCCTTTTTTCGGATCGAGTCTGGTTTCGCGATACCCGACTTTGTCAAAAGTCGGGTGGGGTGAAATCGGCCGATTATTGCGAAAAGGCGAAACCCAATGCAAGTCAATGGGGAATCAAAGTCGGCAGTGAGTGGAGGACACCTACAGTGCCCATTTTAATGTCAAAAACATCAATTCTTATTACTTAAGCTTGTCAATCTTAATTTATTTTATAATAATAGTTAGGCATTGAAAACTGGGGGTAATTTGGCTAAAGTTGTAGGGGGGTAGGGCTGGCTCAAGATTTTCGTGGGCCCAGGAAACCCGGAATACGTAACGGCGGTGGAGCAGGGAGAGGTAAGCATTTCAACTTTGCAAGTGCTGTGATCCTGAGCAAGCAGGGGGGCCCACTCATTGGCACTGGCACAGGGCCCCTCATAGTACAGCGGTGTGTTTGATGGTGTGTGGCGCCTCTCACTGGCAGAGACACTTTTGCCCACTATGAGGGGCCCTGTGCCAGTGACGTCACCAACGAGTATGCCCCCCACCTGATGAATGAACCTGCACTTTCATCTGCACCTTCCTCTTTGTCCCCGTGTAAGGTGGTATAGTATGCGGGAAGGGGAACCTGACTTTCAGCAGGGTCAGATTCTGGCTGTTTAGAGTGCAAGGGGAATGTAGTGGTTTGGGTCAATGTACCAGCAGGCTCATCTAGCAGTGGCTGGGAAATGGGCAGAATGAGGAGGAAACACAGATATAGTCCCAAATAATAAAGTAGGCTAAATGCAGTTCAAAATTGGTAACAGGACTAAACAGGCGGCATTGCTTTGTTCAGTGGAGGACAACTGTAATGAGTGGCAGACACAGGTTGTAGGCCCAAATAATAAAGTAGGCTAAATGCAGTTCAAAATTGGTAACAGGACTAAACAGGCGGCATTGCTTTGCTCAGTGGAGGACAACTGTAATGAGTGGCAGACACAGTTAGTAGGCCCAAATAATAAAATAGGCTAAATACAGTTCAAAATTGGTAACAGGACTAAACACGTGGCATAGCTAGATACAGGGGTGAGCTCCTCTGCTGAGTAGTAGACAGTGGTAGTAGGCGCAAAGTATTAACTGGTCTAAATGAAGGCCAGGGCCCCTGTATATTTTAAATATCATCTATCATTTCAACAAATTTGTATTGGAAGTGCCATAGAAGGATTTAACAGCACAGACTACACAGTGGTGGAGCAGGGAGAGGTAAGTACTGCAAGTGGTAGAGCACTGTTCGAGCTAGGGGGAACACTCTCTCGTGGGTGGCGGTACTTGCACAGGGCCCCTCATATTATGATGGTGTGTCTGACATTGGTTGTGCACCACCACCATCAGAGACACTTCATTGTACTATGGGGACCCTGTGCCAGTGCCGTCGCCCAAGAGTGGGCCCACTGTTATGATCTGGTGGTTTAGGAACAACATGAGACAAGCTCTGAAGGAGGTGGTATCTGTACTGACCGCAAACCCTGAACCTAGCAGCACAACTAAAAATAGCCATGGGGGGTACCTGACGCTCCCTAGACCCCTCGGCACAGCCTAAGATCTAACTTCCCCTAAAGATGGAAACAGGAAACCTATCTTGCCTCAGAGAAAATTCCCAAAGGAAAGATAGCCCCCCCACAAATATTGACGGTGAGAGGAGGGGAAAATAACATACGCAGAAATGAAATCAGATTTTAGCATAGGAGGCCAGTCTAGCTTGATAGATACGACAGGAAAGGATACTGTGCGGTCAGTATAAAAACTACAAAACAATCCACGCAGAGTTTACAAAATCTCCACACCTGACTAAAGGTGTGGAGGGTAAATATGCTTCCCAGAGCTTCCAGCTAACAGAAAAAATCCATACTGACAAGCTGGACAAATATAGAATGCGCAGAACAATAAGTCCACAACATGTGGACTGAAAAGAGCAAAGCCAGAACTTATCTTTGCAGAACTGGTCAGGAAACCAGGAGAATCCAAGCAGAGATGTGAATCCAGCCAGGAAACATTGACAAGTGGCACAGGCTGAAGAAAGAGCCAGACTTAAATAGCGGACGATAAGTGGAGGCAGCTGATGACAGCTAACTCCAAGGAGCAGCCATACCACTAGAAACCACAAGAGGGAGCCCAAGAGCAGAACTCACAAAAGTGCCACTTACAACCACCGGAGGGAGCCCAAGAGCGGAATTCACAACAGCCCACCCACCTGTCCAGACAAACGGCACTTGCACGGGTGCTTGCGCCAGGTGGTGACCACGGCCCTGTGGGGGGAGTTAGCCCATTTAGGGAGGTATAAAAATGGCCTATGGTGGACATTCAGCGGCTGAAAATGGAGGAAATGGAGAAGTCAATAAGAGAAGGCCAAAAGCAAGACATTTTTCTGGCAAGCTACGTGTCAGCAGGTGAAGGTGGGGCAAAATAATTTGAAATCCATGATTGGTTCATTTTAATGAAGGTTAGGTCATCAACATTCTGGGGAGCCAGATGTTGTTAGGGCTAGCGGAACGCACCGAGTAAATAGAGATGTTTATTATAAATGGTGCGTTCGCAGCCCGGGGTCCACCGTGCAGGAGGAACCTGCTGCTAGCGAATGGTGGCACTGTTTGGCAATATAGACTAGCTTTGTTACCTCACAGAGTAGCCATGAAAGGAAAGCATTGCGCCCTGTTAGCCTCACAGGAGCACAAGCTTACTGCCAAGCTGATAGCAGTCAGTGGTTATGCAACACGCAATTTCCTCACCGGAGAAGCCGGTATTCTAGGGGCTTACTTCAGCCGGGTCCCTGAACACACTCATGCAATCTCCTCACCGGAAGTGCCGGTATTCTAGGGGCTTATTTCAGCTGGGTCTCTAAATACATTTTCACATAACCAGACTGGCGCAAAGCACATAACTTAGATTTGATACTAATGCATGGCTGTGCGGCCATGAGGACCTTATATAGCTGTAGCATGTACAGGACCTTCTCAGAAGGAACAATGAGAGACTGCCACAGAGCCTGAGGAACTTCAAGACCTTCCTGGAGAACCAATGGGTCTTGCTGCAGTATCTAAGCATGTGACCCTCGATCTCCAATGAGAGATCTTACCATGGGCATGCTCAGAAGGGGAAAAGCAGGACTTAGTCCCAAAACCGTCTGCTCGCCGCTGCCCAACACTGGCTTCAATGGCAGAAGCTGGAAAAGCAGCAGTAACCCTTTGCACAGTCAGACTGAGCGAGACGCTGGGACCGATGTCTCCGCTGAGCAGGCTCCACTGTGGCAGGAAAAGAATGGGAGACCGCAGCGGAGAAGGCCCGATATTCCCCCTGTGCTGAGGCAGAAATTCAACCCCTAACATCACCCCCCCCTGGGCCCCCCCCCCTGGACCCCGCTACGCTCGAAGGCAGCAAAGGTCTACGGAGCCCGAATGTGCTCAGCAGGCTCCCAGGACCTTTCCTCAGGACCATAACCCTTCCAGTCCACCAAATAAAATTTTTTCCACGTACCACCTTGCACCTCAAAATAGCGTTCACCAGTGCACGTAATCATCCGTAGACGAACCCGATGTCCCAGCAGATGACTCGGAAAACCGGGAAATTTATACGGGTTTCAAGAGGGACACATGAAAGGTGTCGGTGATACCCAGGCGTGGCGGAAGGGCTAAATGATAGACCACAGGGTTAACCTGTTCAAGGACCTTGAAAGGACACAAGTAGTGAGGTGCAAACTTAGTGGACTCAACTCGCAGCCTGATGTTACGGGCTGAGAGCCACACCTAGTCGCCAGGAACAAAGGTCGGAGCGGGGCGTCGATGTGCATCGGCGGAGGACCTCATTCTCTCCTTGGAGGCCCAAATGGCATCCTGAGTGCGGTCCCAAATATCCCATGCTTCCACAGCCCAGTCTGCCACCCTGGAGTCAGTGGAAACACGGGCATAGGCACATGTACCCGCGGATGCTGACCATAGTTAAGGAGGAATGGGGTTTGTCCAGTGGAGTCGGCTACGGCATTGTTCAGCGCAAACTCTGCCCACGATAGCAAGGATGCCCCGTTATCCTGCCTGGCTGAGACAAAATGTCACAGATATGTGGCCAAGGTCTGGTTGGCCCTCTCTACCAACCCATTCGTCTCAGGATGATATGCGGAAGAGAGATTTAACTCAATGCTGAGAAGACGACAAAGCTCTCTCCAGAACTGAGACGCAAACTGGGGACCCCGGTCACTGACAATTTTGTCCGGCATACCGTGTAGGCGGAAGATGTGTTGTATGAACAATGCTGCCAAGGCCCGTGCAGAAGGTAACCGTGGAAGCGGCACCAAATGCACCATTTTAGAAAAATGATCGGTGATAACCCAAATGATGGTACAGCCATGAGACTTGGGCAAACCTACCACAAAGTCCATCCCGACCATCTCCCAGGGCCTGTCTGCCACTGCCAAGGGATAGAGTAACCCAGCATGCCTGAATATAATCTCTGACATCACGGACCATATGTGGCCACCAGTACGTCCTCGCCAGCAGCTCAGATGTCCTCTTTGTCCCAAAGTGTCCACCCACCCTGGACGAATGAGCCCAAGAGGGAACCTCTGGTCGCAAATTAATGGGTACAAAAGTCTTGCCCGGATGTACATAATACAAAACCCGGCACTCAACTTTGTGGTGTGAAGAAACGAAAGATTTATTATCCCAAATCAGAAAACGTTTCGGTCCCACAGCTGGACCTTCATCAGTAACTGAAATAAGTATGTACATACAATACAGCATAATTAAAAACCATAATTGGGAAAACATAAATAAAACTGTGAACAAAAGTAACCAAGTATATACAACATATGCAACATCCTATGCACATGACTATGGCGAAAATGATGGTGGGTGGATACTAGTGGTATAAGAGAGTGACCTATGTCGTGGCACAGTGGTAGTACAGTGGTGGAGTTTTACATACCATTTACTGGGACAATGCAGTGGCGTAGGAAGCGGGTGCGGGGGGGCGGGCCACCCCGGGCGGCACACTGCGGGGGGCGGGTCACGGCCGGCGCTGCAGGAGGAGGAAAAAAAAAATGTGTGCCCTTTAAATCTTCGGGCGCCCCCCCTGCCAGCGCTAATACTCACCTCTCCTGGTTCCTGCGGCTGCGCGGTAGCTGCAGGGTCTTCAGCGCTCTCTGACTCTGCGACGTCTCAGGGCAGAGGGTGCGATGACGTCATCACTGCGCGCTCAGCCTCTCTGTCCTGAGCGTTGCAGACCCAGAGAGACGTTGAATGCACCGGACCTGCGCTGGGAACGGGAGAGGTGAGGATTTTACTTTTTTTTTTTTTCTTTGTCTGACTCTGTCTGGGGGCAATGCTGGAGACCCTGGGGCAGATTTCTGGACAGACTGGGGCAGATTTCTGGACAGACTGGGGCAGATTTCTGGACAGACTGGGGCAGATTTCTGGACAGACTGGGGCAATGCTGGAGACCCTGGGGCAGATTTCTGGACACTGGGGCAATGCTGGACACTGGGGCAGATTGCTGGACACGCTGGGGCAATGCTGGACACTGGGGCAGATTGCTGGACATGCTGGGGCAATGCTGGACACTGGGGCAGATTGCTGGACACACTAGGGGCAATGCTGGACACACTGGGGGCAATGCTGGACACACTGGGGCAATGCTGGAGACCCTGGGGCAGATTTCTGGACAGACTGGGGCAGATTTCTGGACAGACTGGGGCAGATTTCTGGACAGACTGGGGCAGATTTCTGGACAGACTGGGGCAATGCTGGAGACCCTGGGGCAGATTGCTGGACACACTAGGGGCAATGCTGGACACACTGGGGCAATGCTGGAGACCCTGGGGCAGATTGCTGGGCACACTGGGGCAGATTGCTGGGCACACTGGGGCAGATTGCTGGGCACACTGGGGGCAATGCTGGACACACTGGGGGCAATGCTGGACACACTGGGGCAATGCTGGAGACCCTGGGGCAGATTTCTTGACACACTGGGGGCAATGCTGGACACACTGGGGGCAATGCTGGACACACTGGGGCAGATTTCTGGACACACTGGGGGCAATGCTGGACACACTGGGGGCAATGCTGGACACACTGGGGGCAATGCTGGACACACTGGGGGCAATGCTGGACACACTGGGGGCAATGCTGGACACACTGGGGCAATGCTGGACACACTGGGGCAGATTGCTGGACACACTGGGGCAGATTGCTGGACACACTGGGGGTAATATGCTGGACACACTGGGGCAGATTGCTGGACAACCTGGGGGTAATATGCTGGACACACTGGGGCAGCTTGCTGGACACACTGGGGCAGATTGCTGGACACACTGTCTGGGGGCAATGCTGGACAAACTGGGACAGATTGCTGGACACTGGGGCAATATGCTGGACATACTGGGGCAGGTTGCTGGAAACACTGGGGGTAATATACTGGACACACTGGGGGTAATATGCTGGACACACTGGGGCAGATTGCTGAACACACTGGGGGCAATGCTGGACACACTGGGGCAATGCTGGACACTGGGGCAGATTTCTGGACACACTGTGGGCAATGCTGGACAATTGGACATACTGGGGCAGATTGCTGGACATACTGGGGCAGATTGCTGGACACACTGGAGGTAATATGCTGGACACACTGGGGCAGATTGCTGGACACACTGTCTGGGGGCAATGCTGGACACACTGGGGCAGATTGCTGGACACTGGGGCAATATGCTGGACATACTGGGGCAGGTTGCTGGACATACTGGGGCAGGTTGCTGGACACACTGGGGGTAATATGCTGGACACACTGGGGCAGATTGCTGAACACACTGGGGGCAATGCTGGACACACTGGGGCAATGCTGGACACTGGGGCAGATTTCTGGACACACTGTGGGCAATGCTGGACAATTGGACATACTGGGGCAGATTTCTGGACATACTGGGGCAGATTGCTGGACACACTGGAGGGAATATGCTGGACACACTGGGGCAGATTGCTGGACACACTGTCTGGGGGCAATGCTGGACACACTGGGGCAGATTGCTGGACACTGGGGCAATATGCTGGACATACTGGGGCAGGTTGCTGGACATACTGGGGCAGGTTGCTGGACACACTGGGGGTAATATGCTGGACACACTGGGGGCAGGACTGGAGGCATGGGCAGAATGTAGATACGGGGCATGATTGGAGACACGGGGCAGAATGAAAGACATGGGGCAGGATGGATACGATGGAGGCAGATGGGGCAGGATGGGGAGATCATATGGGGTAGAATGGATACTCATGAGGGCAGGATGCGAGAACATATGGCTGGAGCCAGGAATGAGATAAATAGGGCCAGGGTGGGGAATAATATTACCATAGGGGCTAATTAAGGGATGTTATTACTGCAGTGATGTATTTATTTTATTTTTTGAGTGTACTGTTTTAAATGGGGGGGCGGTCCTGTTAGTGTGCAGAGTGACACTATATCACCTTTTTTTCTTCATGTGGTGTAATGTAGAAGTTGTTAAAAATTAAGTAATATGTTCTGCAAGCGGAGCTCGAGATAACTGTTATTTCCTGCAGAAACGAGTGCTGGCTGGGAGAAATGATGGCGGTCTGTGCTGGATGAAAGATGAATGAAGGACTTCATCTAGAGACGTCACTGGTGAGTCAGTGTTACCTATACACTGACACTATACACTGTATACTATATACAGCGGTCCTGTGTACAATGTCACCAGTGATCACTGTATTACCTATACATTATATACAGAGCTCCTGTGTATAATACCACCAGCGATCTCTGTATTACCTCTACACAGACACTGCAAACAAAGTACAGATCTCCTGTGAATACTGGCACTTATGGTGATAGTATTGTGTTTTGTTTTTTTTATTACTGATCAGTATTGTAGTATTCAGTCACTATGTGGTGGTAATATGTGGTCTGGAAATGGTGTTGTGGTATTTGTCCCTTGTATGTGCTATTTGGTCACCAAGTGGTGGTAATATGTGATCTGGTCATGGTGAGGCGGTGTTTGTCCCTTGTATATAGTATTATTCGGTCACTATGTGGTCTGGTCATGGTGTGGTGGTGTTTCTTCCTGTATGTGATATTATTGGTCTTGGTATAGTGGATTCTGTTGTGTATGGCGGTCATTTGTTCTCTCTGATATTAATTAATTAAAAGTCACAGGTTTGGTATGTGGGGGTGACACCATTAGGCCCAGTTTAAGTTCTACAAAACAGGAAAACTATTTTTGGTAAACTTTGTGTGCATTGAGCGGGGGGGGGGGGGGGGCGCCAAACTCGGGAGCAGCCCTGGGCGGCAAAAGCTCTAGCTACGCCTCTGGGACAATGTATAGATTCAAGTGGCTATATGGCCTGCCTGGGAGGTGGAACATAAATCATAGTGAGAGAGTGTACTGAGGTACTATAAACGAGAAGACAAAAGATGCAGGAGTGTATGGACACCTACCCGGAGGTTGCTACCAATATAGTATTGGATATCCAGAGAGAAAAGTTACAGCCTAGAAGAAATAGAACATCTATGACGGACCCTGATAGAGTTACATACTGGAGAGACGCTGAAGAGTGTAGCATGTAATTACCTATATGGGTGCTGTCATCGCGGCGTCCACCGCTGATTAGCAGGTGAGGAGAGAGGGCCATGGGGCTGTTTATATAGTGGCAGAGACTGGGAGAACGCCAGCTGTGAGCATGAGAGCAGTGCTAAACCGCCCAGGAAGTGGGCGGAGTTATGCAGAAGTGACCTGCCAGGAAGAGCAGGTCACATGGACGGTGGTGTGCGGGCGCCATCTTGGAGGTGGCAGTGCTAAAAAGTAGATAGACTGTGCCTGACCACAGCCGCCAGTGTGCGATACATTATTATTATTATTATTATTATTATTTATTATTATAGCGCCATTTATTCCATGGCGCTTTACATGTGAGGAGGGGTATACATAATAAAACAAGTACAATAATCTTGAACAATACAAGTCACAACTGGTACAGGAGGAGAGAGGACCCTGCTCGCGAGGGCTCACAATCTACAAGGGATGGGTGAGGATACAGTAGGTGAGGGTAGAGCTGGCCGTGCAGCGGTTTGGTCAATTGGTGGTTACCGCAGGTTGTAGGCTTGTCGGAAGAGGTGGGTCTTCAGGTTCTTTTTGAAGGTTTCGATGGTAGGCGAGAGTCTGATATGTTGTGGTAGAGAATTCCAGAGTAGGGGGGATGCACGAGAGAAATCTTGTATGCGATTGTGCGAAGAGGAGATAATAGGGGAGTAGAGAAGGAGATCTTGTGAGGATCGGAGGTTGCGTGCAGGAAAGTACCGGGAGACGAGGTCACAGATGTATGGAGGAGACAGGTTGTGGATGGCTTTGTATGTTATGGTTAGGCTTTTGTACTGGAGTCTCTGGGTGATGGGGAGCCAGTGCAGGGATTGACAGAGGGGAGAGGCCGGGGAATAGCGGGGGGACAGGTAGATTAGTCGGGCAGCAGAGTTTAGAATAGATTGGAGGGGTGCAAGAGTGTTAGAGGGGAGGCCACAGAGCAGGAGGTTACAGTAGTCAAGGCGGGAGATGATGAGGGCATGGACTAGGGTCTTTGCAGATTCTTGGTTTAGGAATGTGAGGATCCGTGAAATATTTTTGAGTTGGAGGCGGCAGGAAGTGGAAAGGGTTTGGATATGTGGTTTAAAGGAGAGATCAGTGTCAAGGATTACCCCAAGACAGCGGGCTTGTGGGACTGGGGAGAGCGGGCAGCCGTTTACTGTAATGGATAGGTTCGTTGGGGAGGTCGTGTGAGATGGGGGAAAGATGATAAATTCTGTTTTGTCCATGTTAAGTTTTAGAAATCTGGTGGAGAAGAAGGATGAAATAGCAGACAGACATTGAGGGATTCTGGTTAGTAGGGAGGTGATATCTGGTCCAGAGATGTAGATCTGTGTGTCATCATCGTAGAGATGATACTGAAAGCCGTGAGATTCTATGAGCTGTCCCAGGCCAAAGGTGTAAATGGAGAAGAGCAGGGGTCCTAGAACTGAACCTTGCGGGACTCCGACAGATAGGGGGCGAGGTGAGGAGGTGGTGTGTGAGTGGGAGACGCTGAATGTACGGTCAGTTAGGTATGATGAGATCCAGGATAGGGCCAATTCTGTGATTCCAAGGGATGAGAGGGTCTGCAGCAGCAGGGAATGGTCCACTGTGTCAAAGGCAGAGGACAGGTCCAGGAGGAGGAGGATAGAGTAGTGTTGCTTGCTCTTGGCGGTTAATAGGTCATTGGTGACCTTAGTTAGGGAAGTTTCAGTGGAGTGGTGTGACCGGAAGCCTGATTGAAAGCGGTCGAAGATACATAGGGCTATAAGGGCGGCTGGAGTTCGCATGTCCAGACGCTTGCATCGGGTATGATAGGCTATGTGTGCGGTGATTTATACACTACCCGGAAAAAAGACTGTAATGCACATGTCTGTAACTGCCTGCATTAAGCTGTGTGGAAGAAAAAAAAAAAAAAAGTGCGCAATAAAAATACTGCAAATAAATGAAAATGAGCCTGTTAAAAATGAAAGAAGGCTAATTAGCAAACGCCAGGCAGGAGTAAATTAACCGCATGTACATGTACCCGAATACAGGGATACTATAATGCCCATCAGGGGCCACGGGAAGGTTGTAGTGCAGTTGTAAGGTTAAAGATGGCAGAGGAGAGGTATGTGTAACCGTCATAGAAACAGGGTATATATAAACTGAAGCAGATTGGAAAAAAGGTATAAGGACCAAGATGCACCAACATACCGGCAGGCCAATGGTAGAAAGGATGGAAAAATGACAGCCGTCAGAGGAGAGAGCAGTAGTGGAAGTGTTTTGACCGATGACAAGAACAGTACTGAGATGGTGTTGATAACACATAACAATAATAGCTATAACAGGGGGACGTGAGTATCCTGAGCATAGTGATGACAAGTGGGTGGAACTGTGCTCGTGATCCATTATGCCGACAATTCAATATAGATGACTCTAAAAAAACAGAGAAAAGCGAGTTAGTAACAAAGTAGGGTAATATTGATATACATCATATAAACGCCATCAGCTCATAGTCCTGATTCAAGCCTTTCGGAGAGAGGGTTTCCAGAGTATTGATCCAGAAAGCCTCCTTCTTTTTGAGCAAAGTGATCCTATCACCACCCCGCCTTGGGGGTGGTACATGGTCAATGACCTGGTATTTTAATTGGGAAACAGAGTGTCCTTGAGTGTGAAAGTGGTATGGGATGGGAAGGAGTAGGTTGCTACAACGGATGGTCGATTTATGTTTTGAAATCCTATCCCTGACCGGTTGTGTAGTTTCCCCTATGTAAAGTAAGCCACACGGGCATTTGATAAGGTACACTACATAGGTGGAGTCGCAGGTGAAGAAGTTCTTGATATGAAATGTTTTGCCAGATCTGGGGTGTTGGATCGTGTTCCCCTTTTGTATGTTATTGCATTGTGCGCAATGAAGGCACGGAAAGGTGCCAGTCTTTGGTCGTGAGAGGAAGATCTGTGGACGTGGGTCCTTAGGCCCAATGTCAGCTTTGACCAGATTGTCCCTTAAGTTGGGGGGTCTCCTAAAGCATGGTAAAAAGGGCTCCTTAAATTCTGGTATGTCAGGGTGGGCTGTAGAAAGGAGATGCCAGTGTCTCCTGATGGTTTTGTGAAGAATGAAGGAGAAGGGGTGATATGCATGCACAAAGGGAATGCGTTTTTCTGTGTTCCTCCTGGATATTCGGGGTGGAGGGTCCCTAGACCGTGCCAGTATTGCCGAGGGATAACCCCTCTTAAGAAATTTCGTGGTCATACCCTGGAGACGTTCCTCACAGAGTATTGGATCCGGGACTATGCGTTTGACCCGTTGGTATTGTGATATAGGAATCGAGCGTTTCGTGGATGGTGGGTGGAAGCTCTGGTAGTGTAGCAAGCTATTCCTGTCCGTTGGCTTAGAGTATAGATCAGTAGTAAGTAGGCCCGCTGAATCTTTGAGCACCATAGTGTCTAGAAAATTAATGGCGTTCTGGTCATGACTGATAGTGAATTTGATGCCTTAAGACCCATTTTTAAGGCTTAAGACCCATTTTGCCTCTTCCCCAATCAACCCCCCACCTCCCTGTACCAACCCTATGTCTATTGTGACATTAGGCCTACGGGACAAAAGTTCCTTCCGCCCACCTCAGGGCTCTCACGCTGTGGAGACATTTATTGGCTTCGTCCAAGAGTCGTTCCACACTATACGCGACGATATTGAAAAAGGTAGACTACACTATCCATCTAATCTCTCTGCTACGGAATATCAGGCATTAGTCACACTACAGAAAGACCCCAACCTCATCATAAAACCAGCAGACAAGGGTGGCGCGCTTGTCATAATGGACAAGGCACAATACATAGCGGAGATCCATCGCCAGCTTAATGATACCTCTATTTATGACCGACTCTCGAGAGATCCCTCTACAGAGATTAGGGGTAAAATTGATAGCATCATCACCAAATACTCACACCTAGGGATCATTGATCCTAAGACAAGTGATTTTCTGAGAAAGAAGAACCCCATCACACCGGTATTTTATACCTTACCAAAAATACACAAAAATCTGTCTAATCCCCCAGGCAGGCCAATTGTGGCCTCCACAGATTCAATCATTTCCCCACTATCACGATACCTGGAAAAAATCCTCACACCTATTACTCAGAGATCAGCATCATTCATCTTGGACACTGGGGATTTTTTACAATGCATCAGGGATCTACGTAGGGTACCTCCAAACACCCTCCTGGTAACTTTAGACGTTAAGGACTTGTACACGTCCATTCCGCATCTGAACAGCATTAATGCGGTACACCAGTCCCTCACCGCCGCGGGCCTTGATACGGACCAGATCAATCTTTGCATTGAATTACTGACAACAGTACTCTATAATAACTTTTTTCTCTTCCAGGATTCCTTTTACTTGCAGACACGGGGGACCGCAATGGGCTCCAATGTAGCGCCCCCGTACGCTAACACGTACATGGCATTATTCGAGACGTCCATCATCTACAAACATCCTTTGTTTATTCACAACGTTTCTGTGTGGAAACGATACATAGATGATGTTTTTTGCCTATGGGGGGGCTCATTGGAGTTCTTGCAGGAGTTCTTCCTTTTCCTCAATGATGCCTGGCCAGGCATCAAATTCACTATCAGTCATGACCAGAACGCCATTAATTTTCTAGACACTATGGTGCTCAAAGATTCAGCGGGCCTACTTACTACTGATCTATACTCTAAGCCAACGGACAGGAATAGCTTGCTACACTACCAGAGCTTCCACCCACCATCCACGAAACGCTCGATTCCTATATCACAATACCAACGGGTAAAACGCATAGTCCCGGATCCAATACTCTGTGAGGAACGACTCCAGGGTATGACCACGAAATTTCTTAAGAGGGGTTATCCCTCGGCAATACTGGCACGGTCTAGGGACCCTCCACCCCGAATATCCAGGAGGAACACAGAAAAACGCATTCCCTTCGTGCATGCATATCACCCCTTCTCCTTCATTCTTCACAAAACCATCAGGAGACACTGGCATCTCCTTTCTACAGCCCACCCTGACATACCAGAATTTAAGGAGCCCTTTTTACCATGCTTTAGGAGACCCCCCAACTTAAGGGACAATCTGGTCAAAGCTGAGATTGGGCCTAAGGACCCACGTCGACAGATCTTCCTCTCACGACCAAAGACTGGCACCTTTCCGTGCCTTCATTGTGCACAATGCAATAACATACAAAAGGGGAACACGTTCCAACACCCCAGATCTGGCAAAACATTTCATATCAAGAACTTCTTCACCTGCGACTCCACCTATGTAGTGTACCTTATCAAATGCCCGTGTGGCTTACTTTACATAGGGGAAACTACACAACCGGTCAGGGATAGGATTTCAAAACATAAATCGACCATCCGTTGTAGCAACCTACTCCTTCCCATCCCATACCACTTTCACACTCAAGGACACTCTGTTTCCCAATTAAAATACCAGGTCATTGACCATGTACCACCCCCAAGGCGGGGTGGTGATAGGATCACTTTGCTCAAAAAGAAGGAGGCTTTCTGGATCCACACTCTGGAAACCCTCTCTCCGAAAGGCTTGAATCGGGACTATGAGCTGATGGCGTTTATATGATGTATATCAATATTACCCTACTTTGTTACTAACTCGCTTTTCTCTGTTTTTTTAGAGTCATCTATATTGAATTGTCGGCATAATGGATCACGAGCACAGTTCCACCCACTTGTCATCACTATGCTCAGGATACTCACGTCCCCCTGTTATAGCTATTATTGTTATGTGTTATCAACACCATCTCAGTACTGTTCTTGTCATCGGTCAAAACACTTCCACTACTGCTCTCTCCTCTGACGGCTGTCATTTTTCCATCCTTTCTACCATTGGCCTGCCGGTATGTTGGTGCATCTTGGTCCTTATACCTTTTTTCCAATCTGCTTCAGTTTATATATACCCTCTTTCTATGACGGTTACACATACCTCTCCTCTGCCATCTTTAACCTTACAACTGCACTACAACCTTCCCGTGGCCCCTGATGGGCATTATAGTATCCCTGTATTCGGGTACATGTACATGCGGTTAATTTACTCCTGCCTGGCGATTGCTAATTAGCCTTCTTTCATTTTTAACAGGCTCATTTTCATTTATTTGCAGTATTTTTATTGCGCACTTTTTTTTTTTTTTTCTTCCACACAGCTTAATGCAGGCAGTTACAGACATGTGCATTACAGTCTTTTTTCCGGGTAGTGTATAAATCACCGCACACATAGCCTATCATACCCGATGCAAGCGTCTGGACATGCGAACTCCAGCCGCCCTTATAGCCCTATGTATCGCACACTGGCGGCTGTGGTCAGGTACAGTCTATCTACTTTTTAGCACTGCCACCTCCAAGATGGCGCCCGCACACCACCGTCCATGTGACCTGCTCTTCCTGGCAGGTCACTTCTGCCTAACACCGCCCACTTCCTGGGCGGTTTAGCATTGCTCTCATGCTCACAGCTGGCGTTCTCCCAGTTTCTGCCACTATATAAACAGCCCCACGGCCCTCTCTCCTCACCTGCTAATCAGCGGTGGACGCCGCGATGACAGCACCCATATAGGTAATTACATGCTACACTCTTCAGCGTCTCTCCATTATGTAACTCTATCAGGGTCCGTCATAGATGTTCTATTTCTTCTAGGCTGTAACTTTTCTCTCTGGATATCCAATACTATATTGGTAGCAACCTCCGGGTAGGTGTCCATACACTCCTGCTTCTTTTGTCTTCTCGTTTATAGTACCTCAGTACACTCTCTCACTATGATTTATGTTCCACCTCCCAGGCAGGCCATATAGCCACTTGAATCTATACATTGTCCCAGTAAACGGTATGTAAAACTCCACCACTGTACTACCACTGTGCCACGACATAGGTCACTCTCTTATACCACTAGTATCCACCCACCATCATTTTCGCCATAGTCATATGCATAGGATGTTGCATATGTTGTATATACTTTGGTTACTTTTGTTCACAGTTTTATTTATGTTTTCCCAATTATGGTTTTTAATTATGCTGTATTGTATGTACATACTTATTTCAGTTACTGATGAAGGTCCAGCTGTGGGACCGAAACGTTTTCTGATTTGGGATAATAAATCTTTCGTTTCTTCACACCACAAAGTTGAGTGCCGGGTTTTGTATTATTTGCTGATTACGGTTTGGGAACCTACCCGTGCACCTCATACGGTTGTGTACACGTGTTTCTAACTACGTTGCCCGGATGTACAGACTCTAGTGAAACCGGAGCTCCGGTTCACAGGCTCTCAGAAGGGACAATAAGCTGAGGCTCCCCTTCCTCCTCCTCAGATAACACAACACAGCGAGAGAGGGCGTCAGCAGCGAGATAATGGAGGGTGAAGTGGAACCAGGAGAAGAACAAGGACCATCTGGCCTGGCGAGAATTTAGTCGCTGGGCTGTTTACAAATATAACAATTTTTTTTGGTCCATGAAGACTTGAAAGGGAAAACGAGTCCCCTCCAAGAGATGTCTCCACTCCGAGAAAGCCAATTTCATCGCTAGCAACTTCCTGTCCCCGATGGAATAATTCCTCTCCGCTGGTGTGAAGGTCTTGGAGAAGAAGAAGCAAGGATGCTTCCGACCTTGAGCATCCTTTTGGAAGAGGACTGCTCCTGCACCAACGGATGAGGCATCCACCTCCATTATAAAGGGCTTATCAACATCGGGACGATGTAGGATTGGAGCGCTAGCAAAATGAGACTTAATAGGAGAGAAAGCCCAGGAGACCTCTTCAGACCACAATTTGGGATTTGCTCCCTTCTTGGTGAGGGCTACCAAGGGAACTTCCAAAGTTGAGAAGTGGGGAATGAACTGGCGGTAATAATTAATGAACCCCATAAAGCGCTGCACCGCTTTAAGAGAATCGGGTTCTTGCCAGTCCAACACAGCCTGTAGTTTGGCAAGATCCATAGCCAATCCCTGGGCGGAGATGATATACCCCAGGAAAGGTAAAGACTCCTGCTCAAACATACACTTCTCCAACTTTGCATAGAGAGAATTTGCCCGTAAGAGGTCGAAGACTCTGCCAACATCTCTCTAGTGGGAGACAATATCTGGAGAGAAGATGAGAATATCATCCAGACAGACTAGTCTACGACCGAGGTGCAGAGCATATCACAGAAGATGTCGATGACAAAGTCTTGGAAAACGCCTGGGGCATTACAGAGCCCGAAGGGCATCACCAGATACTCATAGTGCCCATCCCTGGTATTAAACGCCGTCTTCCATTCTTCCCCCTCACGGATGCGAATTAGGTTAGAAGCACCCCACAGATCTAATTTGGTAAATACCCTTGCTCCCCGTAGCCTATCAAAGAGCTCAGAAATCAGGGGCAACGGGTACTTATTCTTAATGGTGATGGCATTAAGACCCCAGTAATCTTTGCAAGGACGTAATTCTCCGTTCTTCTTCTGCACGAAGAAGAAACCCGTCCCTACAGGTGACACTGACTTCCTAATGAACCCTCTTGCCAAATGTTCCTGATGTATTGGGACATAACCTCTGTCTCCGGGAGAGAGAGGGGATAGACCCTTCCCCGAGGAGGTTCTGCTCCAGGCAAGAGATCAATAGGACCGTCATAGGGGCGGTGAGGCGGAAGGGTCTCCACAGCCTTTTTGGAATAGGACCAATAGCATTTGGGAAGGGAAGAAAGATCTTCGGGTATCTCGGTGGTGGAAACCTGAAAGCACTCTCTCACACATCTGCCCTTACATGAATCACTCCAACGCAATATCCTCCCAGAGGTCCCCTCAATATGTGGGGAGTGAAAACGGAGCCAGGGTATTCCCAGCAGAATCTCGTCCATTCCTTCGGGAAGGAGAAGAAGGGAAATAATCTCCTGGTGGGAAGGGGACATGGATAATGTGAAAGGGACACTCTGGTGTGTGATCTGAGATGGAAATGTCGACCTGTTCACTACTCTTAACAGTCACCGGTTTGGTGAGCATCACCAGAGGTATTGCATGGCGCAGAGCAAAAGCCGAGGACATGAAATTCTCCTCTGCTCTTGAATCCACACAAAGCTCGACTGTTAGAGAGTAAGAGCCTAATATGATTGTCCCTTTGAAGGACAGCTTGGAGGAAAATGCCGCTGTGTCTAGTGAACCTCCTTCAATGGTTACTAGATGCGATAGTTTACCCGACCGCCGTGGACATTTATTCGCATAATGTCCTTCTTGTTGGCAATTTCTGCAAACCACAGGTACTCGAGCGGTCTGAGAATTAGGTCCCAGTCGAGAAACCTCCATGGCCTCATGGGAGTTGGACGCCTGAATGGAAGATTCTAGAGGTCTGGCAAAGGTGGGAGCCAGCCGAAACCTCTGCCTACACTGGGCCCCCTCCAACCTTCGCTCGGAGGTTGATGCGGGTAGATATAGAAATAAGCTCCTCCAGTGTGGTGGAAATCTCCCTTGTGGTCAAGGCATCCTTCACATGGTCTGCCAGTCCACTCCAGAACACCGGAATAAGGACGTTATCCGGCCATTCCAGCTCAGAGACCAGAGTCCGGAATTGGACGGCAAACTGGCTGACCATGGATGAACCCTGTGTTGTTGCCAACAATTGGAGCACGGTATCGTGGGTGACACGAGGTCCCAAAAAGACCTGTTTCAGAGCGTCCAGGAAGAGAGGAGCACTCTGCACCACACGAACATTGCGCTCCCATAGCGGCATTGCCCACTCCAATGCCCTGCCCGACAAAAGGGTAAAATAAATCCCACTTTCGCCCATTCCGTAGGAAAACGTGCAGCCAGAAGCTCAAGATGTATGAAGCACTGACTCACGAATCCCCGACATAGCTTACTGTCACCAGCAAACTTGTCTGGAAGCAGGAGACGGGATAAAGCTGGAGCAGGGGTGGCAGAGGACAAACTGGCTGCAGCTACACTTGCAGCCTGAACAGCGACTGCGGTAACATCCACAGCTGAGGTTGTGCGCTCGAGAGCCGCCAACCTACCCTCCAGCTGCTGGATGTACCACTGTAAACGCTGATCGGCTGCCATTTACTAGCCAGACCCTGGCGCTAGTATTCTCTTAGGGCTAGCGGAACACACCGAGTAAATAGAGATGTTTATTATAAATGGTGCGTTCGCAGCCCGGGGTCCATCGTGCAGGAGGAACCTGCTGCTAGCAAATGGCGGCACTGTTTGGCGGTATAGACTAGCTCTGTTACCTCACAGAGTAGCCGTGAAAGGAAAGCACTGCACCCTGTTAGCCTCACAGGAGCACAAGCTTACTGCCAAGCTGATAGCAGTCAGTGGTTATGCAGCACACAAACTCCTCACCAGAGAAGCCGGTATTCCAGGGGCCTATTTCAGCCAGGTCCCTGAATACATTTTCACATAACCACACTGGTGCAAAGCACATAACTTATTTGATACTAGCGCATGGCCGTGCGGCCATGCAGACCTTATATAGCTGCAGCACGTACAGGACCTTCCTAGAAGGACCAATGAGAGACTGCCACAGAGCCTGAGGAACTTCAGGACCTTCCTGGAGAACCAATGGGTCTTGCTGCAGTATCTAAGCATGTGACCCTCGATCTCAAATGAGAGATCTTACCCTGGGCATGCTCAGAAGGGGAAAAGCAGGACTTAGTCCCAAAAGCATCTGCTCGCCGCTGCCTAACACTGGCTTCAATGGCAGAAGCTGGAAAAGCAGCAGTAACCCTTTGCACAGAGTAAGACTGAGCCAGATACTGGGACCGACGTCTCCACCGAGCAGGCTCCACTGCGGCAGGAGAAGAATGGGAGACCTCAGCGGAGATGGCCCGAGATTCCCCCCTTGCAGAGGTGGGAACTCGACCCCTAACAGATGTGTCCTTTTTTTGGTCAGTATTGAACCAGCAGCACTGAAGACTCTTTCTGATAGTACACTAGCAGCAGGGCAAGCGAGCTCCAGTAATGCATATTCTGCCAATTCAGGCCAGGTGTCTATTTTAGATGCCCAGTAATCAAAGGGGAATGACCTGTGAGGGAGAACATCGATAAGGGAGGAAAAGTAGTTCATAACCATACTGGACAAATGCTGTCTTCTGTCACTTTGAATCGATGCAGCAGTTCCTGTTGTGTCAGTGGTCATTGCGAAATCACTCCACAAACTGGTCATAAAACCCCTCTGTCCAACGCCACTTCGGATTTGTGCACCTCTAACACCTCTGCCATGTTGCCCCCTACTGCTCGTGAGAGAACCATCACCACTATGGTTGAGCGAAATGGATCGGTCATTTTCATAAGTCGCCGACTTTTGGCAAAGTCAGGTTTCATGAAACCCGATACGATCCCTGTGTGGGGTCGGCCACGCGGTATGCGACTTTCATGCCAAAGTCGCATTTCAATGACGCGAAAAGTGCAATTTCTCAGCCAATGAAGGTGGACTCAGAGTGTGGGCAGTGTGATGACATAGGTCTCAGTCCCTACCATCTTAGAGAAGGGCATTGCAGTGATTGGCTTGCTTTCTGTGGCGTCAAAGGGGCTATAAAGGGGCGTTCCCGCCGACTGCCATCTTACTGCTGCTGATCTGAGCATAGGGAGAGGTTGCTGCCGCTTCGTCAGAAGCAGGGATAGCGTTAGGCAGGGTACATTAATCCCCAAACCGCTTGTGCTGTAGCGATTTCCACTGTCCAACACCACCTTTTGTTTGCAGGGACAGTGGAGGCTACATTTTTTTTTTGTCAGCACTGTAGCTCATTGGGCTGCCCTAGAAGGCTCCCTGATAGCTGCATTGCTGTTAGTATGCCGCTGTGCAAACCAACTGCTTTTTTCAAAGCAGAAATCCTGTTGCTCCTTCCTTTCTGCACAGCTATCTTGTTTGTTTGTCCACACTTTTGACTTTTTTGTGCAGCAGTCCACTCCTTGTTATTGCTGCCTGCCATACTTTGCTTGGATTACTGCAGGGAGATAGTAATTGTAGGACAGTCCCTTTTTTTTTTTCGTTATATCTCTTCAAGACACTTTCTGCCACAGAAAATATACTCTAATACAGTGGCCCAGATTTATTCACAAGTCTCCCTGAAGAAAAAAAAAAAAAAGGTGCAGATTAAAATTGGCAAATCTGCATCAGTGGCAGTCCTGTGTGTGGCATCTGTGTCTCATTTTCTGGCACAGAAAACATACAGTCTAACAGTGGGCCTGATTTCTTGCCAATTCTCCCATAAATAAAAAAAAATAGTGGGAGATTAAGATTGGCAATTCTGCCTCAGTGCCAGTCGTGTGTGTGGCATCTGTCTTTAATTTTGTGCCACAGAAAACCTAGTGTGTAATACTGGGCCTGATTTTTTTAAAATTCTCCCAGAAAAAAAAATAGTGGGAGATTAAGATTGGCATTTCTGCCTCAGTGCCAGTCCAGTGTGTTCCATCTGTCTCTCATTTTGTGCCACATAAAACCTACTGTGTAACATGGTACCAGATTTTTTGACAATTCTCCCATAAATAAAAAAAAAATAGTGGGAGATTAAGATTGGCATTTCTGCCTCAGTGCCAGTCATGTGTGTGGCATCTGTCTCTCATTTTGTGCCACATAAAACCTAGTGTGTAACACGGAGCCAGATTTTTGGACAATTCTCCCAGAAAAAAAAAGTGGGAGATGAAGATTGGCAATTCTGCCTCAGTGCCAGTGCTGTGTGTGACATCTGTCTCTAATTTTGTGCTACAGAAAACCTAGTGTGTAATACTGGGCCAGATTTTTTTTAAATTCTCCCAGGAAAAAAAATAGTGGGGGATTAAGATTGGCATTTCTGCCTCAGTGCCAGTCCAGTGTGTGCCATCTCTCTCATTTTGTGCCACATCAAACCTAGTGTGTAACACGGTGCCAGATTTTTTGACAATTCTCCCAGGAAAAAAAAATAGTGAGAGATTAAGATTGGCAATTCTGCCTCAGTGCCAGTCGTGTGTCTGTCTTTCATTTTGTGCCACAGAACATATACTGTATAAGAGTGGGCCACATTTCTTCAATATTCTCCCAGAAAAAATAAAAATGGGGAGATTTTTATTGGTAGTGTCTGCATCTGCGTCAGTCCTGTTAGTGGGGTTACTTGGCGTGCACTCAACCAATGAAGGGCGAGGTGCTGGTGTAATGGGCCAAGGCCCAATAGCAGTAAAGTAACAAATTTCACCGCACTCTCTTAGTAATAAATTGTACAAAGGTTCTGTACATTTATTAGTGTAAACTAGGAGCACAACAGAATATTGCAGTATATGCGATGAACAACGTTTCGGCTTTAACCTAAGCCTTGATCACGTATCGCTGTGAAAAAATATGCAAAGAAAATAAACAAAATAAATAACAAAGGAAAATAACCAGAATAAACATAACAAAATAGATAAATAGTGGGTCATCCTAGGGATCAAGGGACATATGTCTACCAACAGACATAAAGGGACGTCAAGGAAGTGATAGACCAGGGATCAAGTGTCACAGTGAGGTGCAAAAGGATCCTGCGTATCCTGCGGGTAGGGATATTACAATGAGTATACATCAACATAAAAATACGTCAGAGAGAGGAAAAATGCAATTGACATATAATAGTGGTAGAACAGAGGGTTTCAGACCCATAACTGGAAGGAGTAGCGTAGGTAGTTACCTTATTCCAAAGATGGAATATAGTGCAGATAGGGAAGAATCCCAGCAATAGAATGAAAGTTCTGTAGAAAACATTAGGCAGGGATTAGCTGGGACAAGCAAAGAAGGCCGTGTCCATAGAATCTAAGAAAATACCTTAAGCAATATCTTTAATACATAAGCAGAGGCTCCTTAGTAGAAATGTAAACCTGTATAGGGTAAACAATATGCTGGTGATATTTCCGCGGAATATGGGAAGGAGTGGTGCACAGGGGTATATAGAATGATGTGCCCGTAAGGACTACCTGAGTACCTTAGAGTGATTCAATTGCTGCGCTTGCAAAGAGCTCATTGGTGGACAGTATGGACCTGTATGGAATAAATAATAAGGATGTATCCTAGCAGAGTGCCTGTCAGGGGAGGGAGCTAGTGGCGTCTGTGGATTACCTCAGAAAGAGCGGCGCTCCCGCGCTGTGCTCCAATGCTGTGTGCGTCTGGTCTGCCAGTGAGCGGCATGTGGGGATTAAATCACCGCCGCACCGGAAGTGAGCGGTGCGGACCGGAAATGACATATCGCTACTGCATGGGGTCCCAGAGCGCCTGCGCAGCCTTCCTAACTGACTATGTGCTGTGTGCAGCCGAGAAAAAAAGCCCTCATGAATGAAATGCAAGGTTCAATGTGTGGTGGACGTGAATTATAGCCTGCAGGATAATACAAGTGATGGGAGATCATACAATAACATAATAAATGGGGAGAAGATTTATTATATACAAGGGGAAACTAATTACAAGGGAATACTATTGTTATTAACAAGATAAGCAGGATAATACAAGTGATGGGAGATCATTAAATAATAAGGGGAAAATGATAAATGGGGAGAAGATTTATTATATACAAGGGGAAACTATTTACAAGGGAATACTATTGTTATTAACAAGATTCACAAGATAAGGGGCTCAGGACAACTCACCCAATATGGTAATAGACCATGTGTAGTCATAAATTAGCGGGTCTGAAAAAAAGGAAATATCAAGGTGAAGTAAATCCAGTAAACAAGGCTCATGCTGACCAGTCAATTTCTCTGTTGAGTCCTTTTGGGGTCAGGGTATCCAGTTTGTAAATCCAGTAGGTCTCACGTGCTCTCAGAAGTCTAATATGGTCGCCCCCTCTTCTGGGGCGAGGGACATGTTCAATAATCTGAAATTTTAATTGGGCAACCGTATGCCTGAATTTAGAAAAGTGATCTGGAAGAGGTAACCAGTTTTTGCCACATCTAATTGTAGACTTGTGGCTGGCAATTCTGTCCCTTATGTGTTGCGTGGTTTCTCCTATATATAGGAGGCCACATGGGCATTTTATAAGGTACACAACAAAATTCGAGTCACACGTATAGAAGCCCCGTATTGGGTATGATTTACCTGTCCTAGGGTGAGTGATAGTATCTGTTTTGATGACATTTGAGCAACTAGCACAATTGAGACAAGGAAAAGTACCGTTACGTCTAGTGCCTAATAGCCTCTGAGTAGTGGTGGGTAGTTTGCTACCAACATCTGCCCTCACAAGTTTATCCTTAATGTTGGACGGTCTTTTGATGCACATCAGTGCCGGTTCTTCAAAAGGTGGGATAGAAGGATATGATTTGGTTAAAAGAGGCCAATGTTTCCTAATAATGGAATGAACTTTTGGTACTAATGGATGAAATCCATGCACAAATGGGATCCTTTCATGTGTGTTTCTTGGTGGTCGGGGTGATGGAGGTGAAAGGACACGTGCCTTCTCTTCCATAAGTAGTTTAGGGGGGTAATGCCTCGCTCGGAATTTGGAAGTCATTTCCTCTAATCTGTCATTAAGTGTTCCGGGGTCAGAAACAATGCGCGCCACTCTATTGAGCTGGGAGCGTGGTAGGCTGTCTTTCAATGAGCGTGGATGACAGCTAGTGTAGAGAAGCAAACTGTTACGATCCGTAGATTTGCAATAGATGTCGGTAGACAGTTCCCCATCAGAGTCTTTAAGGACCATGGTGTCCAGGAAGGGTACAGAATTGGTACTATGGTGAATGGTAAATTGTAGTTCTGGAAGAATGGAGTTTAGATAGGAATGAAAGGATATTAATGTGTCAGTGGTATCAGTCCAGATGAGAAAAATGTCATCGATGTATCGATGGTAACATGTTACATGTTGTAGGAACAAACTATGAGTGAATACATGGTTTATTTCGAAATGGTTCATAAACGCGTTGGCATAGGCCGGCGCGACATTCGAACCCATTGCGGTCCCACATTTCTGAATATAAAAAGTATCCTCGAATAGAAAATAATTTTCATATAGCACTAAAGTAAGTAAATCCAGGCAGAACTGGATGGCATCCTCTGATAATGAAGATTGGCATAGTAGATGTTTAGTGGCCTCTATACCTTTGGTGTGCTGAATAGACGTATACAGGCTACAAACGTCAAGTGTAACTAGGATACTCCTGGAAGGTACTCTGGCAAGTTGGTTAATGATGTCAAGGAAATGTCCAGTGTCCAACAGAAAAGATCGAGTGGTTTTGACTAGAGGTGTGAGGATTTTTTCCAAAAAGACAGATAAGGGAGACAGGATGGAGTCTGTTGAGGCAACAATCGGTCTACCCGGAGGATTTCGTAGTGACTTGTGAATTTTAGGTAACACATAGAATACTGGTGTTACCGGATGGGGATTAATGAGGAATGATGCCGTTTTCTGATCAATAGTGTGTCGAGTCAGATACATGTCAACAATGGTTTTGATTTTGTGACTGATAGCTGTGACTGGATCCCTAGATATAGTATCATAGGTATTAGTATCTGCCAGTTGACGATATACTTCACTCATATACTGCACACGGTTCATCACCACAATTGCTCCCCCTTTGTCAGCTGATTTCACTATAATAGAGGTGTTTGCACGAAGGGAAGACAGAGCTTGTTTTTCAACAGAGGTGAGATTAGAATGAGAAGGAAAGAGACCCAACCGTTGTTGATGAATTAAAGAATCGACCTCTCGGTCCACCAATGAAATAAACGTTTCCGTCGCATGGTAGATCCTAGGAGGACAAAAACTGCTCCGATTCCGGAGCCCAAGGTTAGTGATAGATAACGTAGGTGGTATAGCATCGATTGTTGACGGTATTGGATTACGAGTAATGTCCTTATTTAGTCCAAAATGAGTCTTAAGTCTGATTGACCGATAGAATCCTTCCAAGTCTTTTTTGAGTTGCAAGGCGTCCCAGGTTGGAGTGGGGCAGAAAGAAAGTCCTTTCTGGAGTACTGCAAATTCGGCCGGGGAAAGGAGGTGATCAGATATATTGACCACTAGGTTAGGGGTCTCACCTGTGATCTTGTTGCCATTCTTTCGCCTTGCTCGCCTACAGGGTCTCCTTGATGGTGTCCCCCTCTGGGTCCCTTGGGTAAAAAACGCTTGCGGTTGGAGTTGGTCGAGGAATCGCTTTCGGAGCTGTGGGATCCATCTCTGCGTGGATAACGGGATCGACGCCAGGTGGAGGTAGAGGAGTCGGTCCATTTGTAGACCCGGTTGTTCGCGTAGTCCTCGGAGTCTCGTTGAAATTTCAGTCTTTTACGTTCCTGCAGGACCTTCTGGTGGTCAGCAAGTGCCTTTTCGGTTTTAGTCTTAAGAGAAGACCACTCCGAGGAAGAAAGGGTAGTAGTAAGCTGCGCCTCTATATTCTGAATATTCTGTTTGGTCTCCGTTATTGCCTTCTGAAGGAATTCTATTGTAAGTATGATAATATCTAGAGAGCACTTGTTGAGGATTTTTTTATATTTTTCACAGTAATCTGGATTGTCCGAAAAAAGGGTGGGATGTAAGTTGCACCTGAGTCCCCTAGGTATCTTATTTTGCCTATGGTACTCGGCTAAAGTGGTGCAGTGTAAGTCGTAGGAAATTAGCCTACGCTTTTCTTTCTCGAAATCCCTGGTCCTCAGTTCTTGTACTGGGGTCCGAAGAAATTCGCTAGAACCTGTCACATGGGACAGTATATCGGAGCTAGTGGCCACATCATACGCAAAAGTGTCGGTAGACATGAGAAGATTCGCAATGATGTAAGAGGAATAGCTGGTGCAACAGCCAATCAAAAGTAATATAGAGGGGTTACTTGGCGTGCACTCAACCAATGAAGGGCGAGGTGCTGGTGTAATGGGCCAAGGCCCAATAGCAGTAAAGTAACAAATTTCACCGCACTCTCTTAGTAATAAATTGTACAAAGGTTCTGTACATTTATTAGTGTAAACTAGGAGCACAACAGAATATTGCAGTATATGCGATGAACAACGTTTCGGCTTTAACCTAAGCCTTGATCACGTATCGCTGTGAAAAAATATGCAAAGAAAATAAACAAAATAAATAACAAAGGAAAATAACCAGAATAAACATAACAAAATAGATAAATAGTGGGTCATCCTAGGGATCAAGGGACATATGTCTACCAACAGACATAAAGGGACGTCAAGGAAGTGATAGACCAGGGATCAAGTGTCACAGTGAGGTGCAAAAGGATCCTGCGTATCCTGCGGGTAGGGATATTACAATGAGTATACATCAACATAAAAATACGTCAGAGAGAGGAAAAATGCAATTGACATATAATAGTGGTAGAACAGAGGGTTTCAGACCCATAACTGGAAGGAGTAGCGTAGGTAGTTACCTTATTCCAAAGATGGAATATAGTGCAGATAGGGAAGAATCCCAGCAATAGAATGAAAGTTCTGTAGAAAACATTAGGCAGGGATTAGCTGGGACAAGCAAAGAAGGCCGTGTCCATAGAATCTAAGAAAATACCTTAAGCAATATCTTTAATACATAAGCAGAGGCTCCTTAGTAGAAATGTAAACCTGTATAGGGTAAACAATATGCTGGTGATATTTCCGCGGAATATGGGAAGGAGTGGTGCACAGGGGTATATAGAATGATGTGCCCGTAAGGACTACCTGAGTACCTTAGAGTGATTCAATTGCTGCGCTTGCAAAGAGCTCATTGGTGGACAGTATGGACCTGTATGGAATAAATAATAAGGATGTATCCTAGCAGAGTGCCTGTCAGGGGAGGGAGCTAGTGGCGTCTGTGGATTACCTCAGAAAGAGCGGCGCTCCCGCGCTGTGCTCCAATGCTGTGTGCGTCTGGTCTGCCAGTGAGCGGCATGTGGGGATTAAATCACCGCCGCACCGGAAGTGAGCGGTGCGGACCGGAAATGACATATCGCTACTGCATGGGGTCCCAGAGCGCCTGCGCAGCCTTCCTAACTGACTATGTGCTGTGTGCAGCCGAGAAAAAAAGCCCTCATGAATGAAATGCAAGGTTCAATGTGTGGTGGACGTGAATTATAGCCTGCAGGATAATACAAGTGATGGGAGATCATACAATAACATAATAAATGGGGAGAAGATTTATTATATACAAGGGGAAACTAATTACAAGGGAATACTATTGTTATTAACAAGATAAGCAGGATAATACAAGTGATGGGAGATCATTAAATAATAAGGGGAAAATGATAAATGGGGAGAAGATTTATTATATACAAGGGGAAACTATTTACAAGGGAATACTATTGTTATTAACAAGATTCACAAGATAAGGGGCTCAGGACAACTCACCCAATATGGTAATAGACCATGTGTAGTCATAAATTAGCGGGTCTGAAAAAAAGGAAATATCAAGGTGAAGTAAATCCAGTAAACAAGGCTCATGCTGACCAGTCAATTTCTCTGTTGAGTCCTTTTGGGGTCAGGGTATCCAGTTTGTAAATCCAGTAGGTCTCACGTGCTCTCAGAAGTCTAATATGGTCGCCCCCTCTTCTGGGGCGAGGGACATGTTCAATAATCTGAAATTTTAATTGGGCAACCGTATGCCTGAATTTAGAAAAGTGATCTGGAAGAGGTAACCAGTTTTTGCCACATCTAATTGTAGACTTGTGGCTGGCAATTCTGTCCCTTATGTGTTGCGTGGTTTCTCCTATATATAGGAGGCCACATGGGCATTTTATAAGGTACACAACAAAATTCGAGTCACACGTATAGAAGCCCCGTATTGGGTATGATTTACCTGTCCTAGGGTGAGTGATAGTATCTGTTTTGATGACATTTGAGCAACTAGCACAATTGAGACAAGGAAAAGTACCGTTACGTCTAGTGCCTAATAGCCTCTGAGTAGTGGTGGGTAGTTTGCTACCAACATCTGCCCTCACAAGTTTATCCTTAATGTTGGACGGTCTTTTGATGCACATCAGTGCCGGTTCTTCAAAAGGTGGGATAGAAGGATATGATTTGGTTAAAAGAGGCCAATGTTTCCTAATAATGGAATGAACTTTTGGTACTAATGGATGAAATCCATGCACAAATGGGATCCTTTCATGTGTGTTTCTTGGTGGTCGGGGTGATGGAGGTGAAAGGACACGTGCCTTCTCTTCCATAAGTAGTTTAGGGGGGTAATGCCTCGCTCGGAATTTGGAAGTCATTTCCTCTAATCTGTCATTAAGTGTTCCGGGGTCAGAAACAATGCGCGCCACTCTATTGAGCTGGGAGCGTGGTAGGCTGTCTTTCAATGAGCGTGGATGACAGCTAGTGTAGAGAAGCAAACTGTTACGATCCGTAGATTTGCAATAGATGTCGGTAGACAGTTCCCCATCAGAGTCTTTAAGGACCATGGTGTCCAGGAAGGGTACAGAATTGGTACTATGGTGAATGGTAAATTGTAGTTCTGGAAGAATGGAGTTTAGATAGGAATGAAAGGATATTAATATGTCAGTGGCTTGTCCCAGCTAATCCCTGCCTAATGTTTTCTACAGAACTTTCATTCTATTGCTGGGATTCTTCCCTATCTGCACTATATTCCATCTTTGGAATAAGGTAACTACCTACGCTACTCCTTCCAGTTATGGGTCTGAAACCCTCTGTTCTACCACTATTATATGTCAATTGCATTTTTCCTCTCTCTGACGTATTTTTATGTTGATGTATACTCATTGTAATATCCCTACCCGCAGGATACGCAGGATCCTTTTGCACCTCACTGTGACACTTGATCCCTGGTCTATCACTTCCTTGACGTCCCTTTATGTCTGTTGGTAGACATATGTCCCTTGATCCCTAGGATGACCCACTATTTATCTATTTTGTTATGTTTATTCTGGTTATTTTCCTTTGTTATTTATTTTGTTTATTTTCTTTGCATATTTTTTCACAGCGATACGTGATCAAGGCTTAGGTTAAAGCCGAAACGTTGTTCATCGCATATACTGCAATATTCTGTTGTGCTCCTAGTTTACACTAATAAATGTACAGAACCTTTGTACAATTTATTACTAAGAGAGTGCGGTGAAATTTGTTACTTTTCAGTCCTGTTAGTGGCATATCTGTCTGCCACAGAAGCTGTGTACTGTTATACATTAGGCCTGATTTTCCCTGCAGTCTCACCCACCTATAAAGGGATATATAAATCCAACAGAAGTTTGAGTTCACCTTGTAACTGGTTTTACAGTAACAAATAACGTTAGTTTGGTTACGTTTTTCAAACAATGAGGAAGTCTGGTGGAAGAGGTCGTGGCCATAGGCGGTCATTGCCAGCTGGTAATGATGGTAGTGGTGGTGGAGCATCAGATGGTCGTGGGAAAAGCAATATAGCACCTAAGTCTCGAGTTGTTGAGCCAGGTTCATCGTCTGGCTACACAAGGCCCCGAACGCTTCCTTTTCTGGAAGTAGGAAAACCGCTTTTAAAGCCGGAGCAGCAAGAACAAGTTTTGGCTTTCCTTGCTGACTCAGCCTCTACCTCTTTTGCCTCCTCTTCTGAAACTGCTAAATGTAAAAGCAGCGCGTCATTAGTGGATGTTCACGGTCAGGGACAAGTCGCTTCCTTGTCTTCTTCACCAAGAACAGGGACAGTTCTGCCTAGCCCATGGTCTAGGAAACAGTTGGCTGTAGGCGTTCGCCCCCCCTCCTCCTCCTCCTCGTCCTCCTGCAGAAGCGAGAGCTCGTCCACAGACCGCAGTCGCACGACCACTCCATCCGCAGCTGCCACTGTTGCACATGAGGTGTACCATTATGGGACAGCTAGTAGCAAGCGTCAGCAGGCTGTATTGGCAATGAAGTGTTTGGGCAACAACAGACACACCGCGGAAGTTCTGTCTGAGTTCTTGCAGCAAGAAACTCAGTCATGGCTGGGCAGTGTACATCTTGAGGCAGGCAAGGTAGTGAGTGATAACGGAAGGAATTTTATGGCTGCCATAGCCCTTTCACAACTGAAACACATTCCTTGCCTGGCTCACACCTTAAACCTGGTGGTGCAATATCATCAAAAGGGACCCACGCATTAATAAAATGATGACCGATGACGATTCCTGGTTGGCCTGCCTCCTTGATCCTCGCTATAAAGGCAAATTGCAAAATATCATGCCACATGAGAACCTCGAACAAATATTAGCAACCAAACAAGTAACTCTTGTTGACCGTTTGATTCAGGCATTCCCAGCACACAGCGCCGGTGATGGTTCTCACACGAGCTGCAGGGGGCAACAGGGCAGAGGTGTTACAGGTGCACAAATCAGAAGTGGCGTTGGACAGAGGGGTTTTCTGACCAGGTTGTGGAGTGATTTCGCAATGACCGCAGACAGGACAGGTACTGCAGCATCAATTCAAAGTGACAGGAGACAACATTTGTCCAGTATGGTTACTAACTATTTTTAATCCCTTATCGATGTTCTCCCTCAACTGTCATTCCCATTTGATTACTGGGCATCCAAAATAGACACCTGGCCTGAATTGGCAGAATATGCGTTGCAGGAGCTTGCTTGCCCAGCAGCTAGTGTGCTATCAGAGTATTCAGTGCTGCTGGTTCAATATTGACCGAAACAAGGACTCGTCTGGCTACCCAAAATGTTGATGATCTAACCTTCATTAAAATGAACCACTCATGGATTTCTAATTATTTTGCCCCACCTTTCCCGACTGACACCTAGCTTTCCTATAAAAAGGTTTTGCTTGTGGACTGGTCTTACTGACTGATCCAATCTCTTAATTTGCAGCAGTTGTTTGTCCAGCATACAACATGTTTACACCTCCCTAAGTGGACTAACTCCCCCCACGGGGCCGTGGTCTCGCCACTTGGCGCAAGCACCGTGAGAGTGCCGTTTGTCAGAAGAGGTGGGTGTGCCCGCTTTTGGTCGATGGCACTGCCACTGGGTCCCTCATAGTACAATAAAGTGTCTCTGGCGGTGGTGGCGTGCACCCAACGTCAGACACACCGTTGTAACATGAGGGGCCCTGGGCCTGTACCGCCGGCCACAAGAGAGTTCCCCCCCAGCTCAAACAGTGCTCTACCACTTCCAAATTATCTCTCACAGCTCCAACAATGTTTACTCTATGCGCTGACATCCTTCAATGCCTGGCACTGACAATAACAATATGTTGACATGTATGATGCTACTTAAAATAGTCAGGGTCAGTGTCCTATATTGACACCAGTAAATACTTAGCGCCAAATTACTATGTCTGAAACTCAGCAGAGGAGCACACCCCTGTGCCTAAGTATGCCACCCTTTTTTTTTTTTTGTTTTGTTGTTTTGCGAGACATTAACATCTATTTATTTTTTGTGAGTACTAACTGTGTCAAACACTCCTTCCAATCTTCCTCCGCTGACCACACCAATGCTGCCTGTGTACCCCTGCCACATAATCGAGGGTGCTTTGAGCCTATTTTTTTTAATTTTAGGCCTACTAAGTGTGTCTGCGGTCCCTCCTTCCAATTGTCCTCCGCTGAGCACACCAATGACGACCGTGTACCCATGTAACTTTTTTTCAACCTGCAGTGAGCCTACTTTGTTGTGTAAGGCCTACTAGCAGTGTTTGTCTGTGCCACTTAATACAGCTGTCCTCCTCTAAAAAAAAAAAAACGGCTGGTTTTCAGCCTGTCAGAATTATAAAACTGCATTGGGGCCACAAGTTTCGTTGTGGTCTACAAACTGAGTCTTCTGCTCCAAGGTGTTCTCCTGATTGCCTTTACTGAGCTTCTATCTTCAGGCTCTTGTTAAATAGTTTTTTAATCGAACAACTGCAGTGGGGCTACTAGTTTGGTTGGGGCCTACTAACAGTGTCTGCCACTCCAAGGTGTTCTCCTGGTTGCCCTTCCTGAGCTTCAATCTTCAGGCTCTTGTTAAATAGTTTTTTAATCGAACAACTGCATTGGGGCTACTAGTTTGGTTGGGGCCTACTAACAGTGTCTGCCGCTCCAAGGTGTTCTCCTGGTTGCCTTTACTGAGCTTCTATTTTCAGGCTCTTGTTAAATAGTTTTTTAATCGAACAACTGCAGTGGGGCTACTAGTTTGGTTGGGGCCTACTAACAGTGTCTGCCGCTCCAAGGTGTTCTCCTGGTTGCCTTTCCTGAGCTTCAATCTTCAGGCTCTTGTTAAATAGTTTTTTAATCGAACAAATGCAGTGGGGCTACTAGTTTGGTTGGGGCCTACTAACAGTGTCTGCCGCTCCAAGGTGTTCTCCTGGTTGCCTTTCCTGAGCTTCAAGCTTCAGGCTCTTGTTAAATAGTTTTTAAATCGAACAACTGCAGTGGGGCTACTAGTTTGGTTGGGGCCTACTAACAGTGTCTGCTGCTCCAAGGTGTTCTCCTGATTGCCTTTCCTGAGCTTCTATCTTCAGGCTCTTGTTAAATAGTTGTTAAATGGAACAACTGCATTTGGCCTACTAGTGTGGTTGGGGCCTTCTAACGGTGTATGCCGCTCCGTGCTGTTCTCATGGTTTCCTGTCCTGAAATTCCATTTTCAGGCTCTCATTAAGTAGTTGTTGAAACAACACTGCATTAGGCCTACAAGTTGGGTCTGGGTTGTAGAGACGGTGTCTGCCGCTCCAAGGTGTTCTCCAGGTTGCCTTTCCCTAGCTTCTATCTTGAAGCTCTCATTAAGTAGTTGTTTAAACAACACTACATTAGGCCTACAAGTTGGGTCTGGGTTGTAGAGACGGTGTCTGCCGCTCCAAGGTGTTCTCCAGGTTGCATCTCCCTAGCTTCTATCTTGAAGCTCTCGTTAAGTAGTTGTTGAAACAACACTGCATTAGGCCTACAAGTTGGGTCTGGGTTGTAGAGATGGTGTCTGCCGCTCCAAGGTGTTCTCCAGGTTGCCTCTCCCTAGCTTCTATCCATGTGTCAATTCACTGCTTGTGCTGGGTTGAGGAGCACTTTCTTGCAAATCAACTTCACTTGTGTCCCGCAAAAATCCTGTACCTGACCTTGCAACACCACCAGTTTTATTGCCCCCTGAGAAGCATCCTCCTCACATAAATATTCATCCCCATCATCCTCCTCCTCCTCCTCTTCGTCTGCCACCTCGTCCAGGAGAGTTCCCTGAGCAGACAATGGCTGACTGTCATCAAGGCTTCCCTCCTCCTCGGCTGCAGACACCAGCTCCTTAATGTGCGTCAAACTTTGCATCAGCAGACGCATTAGTGGGATGCTCATGCTTATGATAGCGTTGTCTGCACTTACCAGCCGTGTGCATTCCTCAAAACACTGAAGGACTCGACAGAGGTCTTGTAGCTTCGACCACTGCACACCAGACAACTCCATGTCTGCCATCCAAGTGCCTGCCAGTGTATGTGTATCCTCCCACAAATTAATTACAGCACGCCTCTGTTTGCACAGCCTCTGAACCATGTGCAGTGTGGAGTTCCACCTTGTTGCAACGTCGATTATTAGGCGGTGCTGGGGAAGAATCAGCGATCGCTGAAGGTTCAGCATACAGCTGGAGTGTACGGGCGGATGTGCGAGCAAAGTCTTCGCACCTTCAGGAGCAGGGCTGGTAACTCCGGATAACTTTTGAGGAAGCACTGCACCACCAGGTTCAAAGTGTGAGCCAGGCAAGGTATGTTTAAGTTCTGAAAGGGCTATGGCAGCCATAATATTCCTTCCGTTATCACTGACTGCCTTGCCTGCCTCAAGATGTACACTGCCCATCCATGACTGAGTTTGTTGCTGCTCGGCCAGCACTTCCGCGGTGTGTCTGTTGTCGCCTAAATACTTCAGTTGTAACATAGCCTGCTGACGCTTACCACTAGCTGTGAGATAATGGGACACCTCGTGTGCAACACTTGCAGCTGCTGATGGAGTGGTCGTGCGACTGCGCTCTGTGGACGAGCTTTCGCTTTTGGAGGAGGAGGAGGGGTGGCGAACGCCTAAAGCCAACTGTTTCCTAGACCGTGGGCTAGGCAGAGCTGTCCCACTATGGCTGTCCCCTGTGGACCCTGCATCCACCACATTAACCCAGTGTGCCATGATGGACACGTAACGTCCCTGGCTATGCCTACTGGTCCAAGCATCTGTTGTGAGGTGCACCTTTCCACTGACTGATTGGCTCAGTGCATGGAAAATGCGGTCTTTGACATGCTGGTGGAGGGCTGGGATGGCTTTTCTCGCAAAGAAGTGCAGGCTGGGTAGGTCATAGCGTGGTATTGCATAGGCCATCAGGTCTTTGAAAGATTCGCTTTCAACCAACCGGTAGGGCATCATCTCTAACGAGATTAGTCTAGCAATGTGGGCGTTCAAACCCTGTGTACGTGGATGAGAGGATGAGTACTTTCTTTTCTTAATGATAGTCTCTTGTAGGGTGAGCTGGACTGGGAGCTGCATATGGTGGAACTAGTGGTGGTAGTGGTGGACATGGCGGATTGAGAGAGTGTTGGTGATGGTATTCTCGATGTTGGCCTACATATAGTGTTTCCTACCTATAACCTTGTGATTCCCTGACTGCTTTGGCCTTGCGACAATACCTCCACATTTGCTGCTGGTGGTGTCCTAACCGGTGGGCTTACAGTGAGTGAAGCAATGTAGCATTGCTGACTATCTTCATTCTGAGCAGGTGCACCAACAGTACGGGACGTTTGGTAGTTAGCCCAGGCTTGCAAGTGCATGCTGGTTAAATGTCTAAGCATGCACTTTGCATTAAAATTTTGAAGATTCTTCCCTTTGCCAAAGGTCTTTGAGCATTTCTTACAGATAACTTTTGACTGATCATTCGGATCTTGGTTAAAAAATTGCCACACTACACTCTTCCTACTATGGAATACCTTTTCAGGCATTGCATGCTGTGCTACTTTCACTGTATGGCCACGCTGTCCTAAAACTGTTTTATTTTTGACAAACGTTTTTGGCCTGATACGGGCCTGCCAGATGACAGCTGTTGAGATGTAGTTGGCTGCTGCGGATCATCCTCCTCCGTTTCTGAGCTACTGGCAGCGGCACCCTCTTCCCCCAATGACTGTCAATGTGGGTCAACAACTGGGTCATCTATCGCCTCCTCTTCAATGTCATGTGCACCTTCCTCTGTGTCACCGTGTAAGGTGCTATAGCCTTCGGGACGGGGCACCATAGTCTCAGCATGGTCAGATTCTGGCTCAGTACACTGTGAGGGCAATGTAGTGATCTGAGTCAAGGGAACAGCTTAATAATCTAGCTATGGCTGTGCATCAGTGCACTCCATGTCTGATTCATCTTGTAGTGGGCAGTTAACAATTTCCCTTTCTAACCCAGGCACGGTATGTGTAAAGAGCTCCATGGAGTAACCTGTAGTGTTGCCTGACGCATCCTTCACTTTTGGTTTGGGTGAAGGACACAAGGAAACGTCTTGTTCCTGACCGGGAGCATCCACTGATGACTCGCTGCTTTAATATTTGGAACTTTCTGAAGAGAAGGCGAAAGAGGTAGAGGCTGAGTCAGCAAGGAAAGCCAAAACTTTTTCCTGCTGCTCCGGCTTTAAAAGCTGTTTTCCTACTCCCAGATAAGGGAGCCGTCAAGGCCTTGTGTAGCCAGACGATGACGCTGGCTCAACACCTCCAGTCTTAGGTGCTATTGTGCTTTTGCCACTACCACAAGCTGCACCACCACCTCCATCAGTACCAGCTAGCATCCACAGCCCACGGGCTCTTCCACCAGACTTCCTCATTTTTGAGAAAATCTAACCAAAATAACAACTGTTATATGGTACTGTAAAACAAGGTAGAAGGTGTATATAAACTGGTTGAGAATTTAAATCTCCCAATCTAAGTGGCAGAAAGTGGCTGGCTGACATATGACAAACTAACAGGACTGAAGTATATCCACTTTGTGAGAATTTGAATCTCACTTTTTTTGGGGAGACTGAACCAAAACTCAGGCCCAGTGTATAAAACAACACAATGTAAGTGTCAGACAGTGGCTGGCTGACATATGACAAACTAACAGGACTGAAGTATATCTACTTTGTGATAATTTGAATCTCACTTTTTTGGGGGGAGACTGAAAAAAAACTCAAGCCCTGTGCATAAAACAACACAATGTAAGTGGCAGAAAGTGGCTGGCTGATATACGACTAACTAACAGGACTGAAGTATATCCACTTTGTGAGAATTAGAATCTCCCTTCTTTGAGACCTTTACTGGCCAGCCACGCTGTGAGGTAGTTGGAGGCATGTGATGGAGCATTGTCCTGCATGAAAATCAAGTTTATCTTGAACAATGCCGACTTCTTCCTGTATCACTTCGAAGAAGTTGTCTTCCAGAAACAGGCAGTAGGTCTGGGAGTTGAGCCTCACTCGATCCTTAACCCGAAAAGGTCCCACAAGTTCATCTTTGATGATACCAGCCCACACCAGTACCCCACCTTCACCTTGCTGGTGACTGAGTCGGAGTGGAGCTCTCTGCCCTTTACTGATCCAGCCTCTGGCCCATCCATCTTCCCCATCAAGAGTCACTCTCATTTCATCAGTCCATAAAACCTTTGAAAAGTCAGTCTTAAGATATTTCTTGGCTCAGTCTTGGCATTTTATCTTATGTTTCTTGTTCAAAGGGGGTCATTTTTCAGCCTTCCTTACCTTGGCCATGTCCCTGAGTATCGCACACCTTGTGCTTTTTGTTACTCCAGTAACGTTGCAGCTCTGAAATATGAAAAAGGAACCACACACACAAGAATAATACACAAATAGATGGTAAATGTACTAATAATTCAATGAATCCACAAAAGGTAAAATAAATATAAGAAATAAGGTGTGAAGTGTGTATAATGGAAAGTGGAGACCACTGAGTTACAGAGTAAAACCAAAACCCAGAAATAGGAACTCAAGGAGAGAGAAAGCTACAGACAAGGAATTCATGTAAGTATATCTTTATTTGAGTAGCAGTAAGTCAAATTACAAAAATTATACTTAAAATATACCAAAATTTAAAAAAAGAGAAAGTGCAACACAAGACAACTAATCAAGGTACAATATATTATTAATTATATAGAAAAACATGATGTTTTATATAGGCCATATGTTCGGAATAAAAAATAGATAGTTCCAGGGCGTGCAAAAAGTGAGGAGTGAACAAGGATTTTTACTTAAAAAAATGGTATATATCCATTGCAAGATAAAACAATTATAAAAAGCTGTATGAAGGCAATGCCTAAAAGTAAATAAAGTGCATAGGTGCCACAGCAAAAAAAGGGGAGAGGAAGGGAATATCTATGTTAATAAGGCACAGATATCCCACAATGTGCTCAAAAAAATTAAAAACCAGTAATAGCAATGTGATTAATACATGTAGTATAATTATCTCAAAACAAAGGCTGTATAAAGGCAGTGCCTAAGAGGTAAATAAAGTGCATAAGTGCCACAGCAACAAAAGAAGGGGAAAGGAATACCTATGTAAGTAAAACACAGATATCCAGAACGTAACGCAAAACCAAGGATGTCAATATAATTATAGTTAATCCGAACATACAGGGTACCTTAGAGAGTGAGTGTCTGCGTGCACACGTGCCCCGACGTGCGTTTCGGTAAGATTCCTTCGTCAAAAATGCTTCTTGCGACCCTGTTGGCTATTTGCCATGAAACTCTTGATTGTTCGGTGATTATTCTTCAAAATTTTGGCAATTTCAAGACTGCTGCATCCCTCTGCAAGACATCTCACAATTTTGGACATTTCAGAGCCCGTCAAATCTCTCTTCTGACCAATTTTGCCAAAGGAGAGGAAGATGCCTAATAATTAAGCACACCTTATATAGGGTTGTGATGTCATTAGACAACACCCCTCCTCATTACAGAGATGCACATCACCTGATTTACTTAATTGGTAGTTGGCACTCAAGCCTGAACAGCTTGGAGTAGGACAACATGCATAAAAAGTATCATGTGATCAAAATACAACTTGCTTAATAATTCTGCACACAGTATATATATACAGACTCATCTCACAAAATTAAAATATCATCAAAAAGGTAATTTATTTCAGTTCTTCAATACAAAAGGTGAAACTCATATATTAGACAGTCATTACAGAGTGATGTATTTCAAGTCTTTATTTCTGTTAATGTTGATGATTATTACTTACAACCAATAAAAACCCAAAAGTCATTATCTCAGTAAATTAGAATACTTTTCAACACCAGCTTGAAAAAAAATGCTTTTAACATCTGAAATGTTTGCCTACTGAAATGTATGTTCAGAAAATGCACTCAATACTTGGTCGGGGCTCCTTTGCATCAATTACTGTATAAATGTGGTGTGGCATGGAGGCGATCATCCTGCGGCACTGCTGAGGTGTTATGGAAGCCCAAGTTGCTTTGATAGCAGCCTTCAGCTCATCTGCAGTGTTGAGTCTGGTGTCTCTCATCTTCCTCTTGACAATACCTCATAGATTCTTTATGGGATTGAGGTCAGACGAGATTGCTGGCCATTCAAGCACAATGATACTGTTGTTTTTAAACCAGGTATTGGTACTTTTGGCAGTGTGGAAAGGTGCGAAGTCCCGCTGGAGAATTAATTTTCCATCTCCAAAAAGGTTATTGGCAGATGGAATCATGAAGTGCTCTAAAATTTCCTGGTAGACGGCAGCGCTGACTTTGGTCTTGATAAAACACAGTGGACCTACACCAGCAGATGGCATGGCTCCTGTAACTATCATTGATTGTGGATACTTCATGCTAGACCTTGGAAATCAAGGTCCCAGAGTCTGGAGGAAGAGGGGAGAGACAGACAGTCCAAGCTGCTTGAGGTCTAGCGTGAAGTTTCCACAATCAGTGATGGTTGAGGGAGCTATGTCATTTGCTGGTATAGGTACACTGTGTTTTTATCACTTGTATATAGGGGAGGTCATTTGGCTGAGAGCACCTGTGTTCTCTATGAGAGAGTTGCTGCCAGATATCTATTGTTGGTGGCTTATTTATTTGAGAACAAAAGGATCAGCAGGTGAGATGCACCTGTATATATTTATATATATATATATAGACCCATGGTGGCTATTAACAGCATATTTTTCTCTGAAACGCTGCAGCAAGCATATATGGCTGAGATCAAACAGCTAGTCTACCTTTTACCTATAGATCGTAAGCTTGCGAGCAGGGCCCTCACTCCTCTTGGTATCTATTTTGAACTGTGTTTTTGTTATGCTGTAATGTCAATTGTTTGTACAAATCCCCTCTATAATTTGTAAAGCTCTTTGGAATATGTTGCCACTATATAAATAAAATTATTATTATTATTATTATTATTATTATTATTTAGTGGTTGATACATGCTGCCATGATTTGGGCAGCATGTATCTGCTAACAGGTTCCCTTTAAAAAGAAACTCATGTTCTTGACATTATGTCATAAGAGAGCTGTAGCCAATCAGTGGCAAGTGGGGTGGGTATGGATGGACACGGGACTTGAATATAGACATGTGACCTAGGAAAAGACTCACTGTTAGGGCTCATACTTACCTGTGAGAAACTCGGATGAGTCTCGCACGTCAATACCCGGCACTGCACCTGGCACTCAGGAGCGGAGAGTGAGGCTGCATGTATTGCTATACGGCCCCACGCTCCGATCTGAGTGCCGGGTGCAGTGCCTCACAGGTGAGTATGTGCCCTTAGTACTATTGTGTCCATTAGGAAATTTATTTGGACTTATACATTTTTGAACCTACACTAATATTATTTCATCTGATCCATGATGATTATTTTAAATGGTTGCTATTCCTTCACTGGGATTATAACGTTGCAGCCTAGTTCACACATGTATTATGTACAAATCCATTTTATGTGTCCCTCAAGCTGCGACGCATCTTTGTTCTTAACCTGTGTATATTATTTTTTGTTTATTTTTAATCAATAATATACGTTGTTGTTTTTTCAAATGACTTGGAATATTTACTTTTCTTGCCTTGCCATATAGACTTTTTGGTCCGGACATTTAGGAGTTTTCATATGTTTCAAAGTGAAATCTGATATGGCAGCTGACACTTTACATGGATATGTTATATTGATTTAATTCCTTTTAAAACAGTCTATTAAATATGCTTTATAACTGTTTTAAGACTTTGGTTCTATTATCATACAGACTTGCTTGAGCTGTAATATGATGTGTGAAATCACCAATGTTAAAAAGCACTAAAGATTAGCTCTTCCGATGTCTGATTAAGTAATGCCCCATAACGTAACAGTTCTGTAATATCTTTTCATGGAATTCTGCATTGTATGGTTCCTCTCTTATTTCTCCTTGAAATGTATGATTAAATTGACAAATGGATCTTCCATTCCTCCAATCAATAGGCTACATATATAGAGACTCTTGACACTGTCAAGTCACTGCATATTGTGAAACTGTGTGGAAACACACCCTCTTGGCAAAAGGCAACAGTGAAGACAATGTACTGATACATTTCCAGGAGAAATAACTCAGACAATGTAGAGCATGCATGGAGAGTTTTCTAAAACAGAAATGTCTTGGGATCTGACAGACTCTCTTTAAACATTTCCAATATCTACTAAGTAATCAGTTTGCTTCTTGTATGAATGTTTTATCTTCACCATGACTTAATGCACTGCTACAGTGAACAGTCTGACAAGAGAGAACCGCTTCCCAATCACAGAAAGGTGGAAAGTTTAATTATGACACAGCTAATGGTTTGTTTCCCACTGAGTCACATCTGATATTAGGCAAATAAAGATTAATTACATAAAAGATCTTCTGAAGATTGGAAAATACTGCTGGGCACGTGATGATTTTTAAGAATGTAATGAAAAATGCAATTACCAAATAATAAATTAAATTAATTTTGTTCTGCTGGTTATAATAAGCAGAAGTCTGTGATTTTTAAATAATAACTTTAGTTATATTTAATAGTGATAAATGGCTATGGTGTATAAAATAGAAACTCATAAAATACTACACAATGCATGGACAAAGCATGGGGACACATGACCATCATATCTTTTATACACTTTCTGTAGATGCATTTCCAAAATCACTTAGGAAGTCAGACCCAATTTTGTGGGTACAATAGCCTTTTTATCTTCTAGGAAGACTTTCTGCATGATTTTGTAGCATGATGGTGGGAACTTGTGCCAACTGAGCCAAAGAAGCAATTGTGAGGCTAGACACTATTCCGGGACTCTGGATTTGGCTTGCTGTCGGTTTTCCATTTCATTCCAAGGGTGTTTAATGGGGTTAAGGTCAGGCCTTATGCAGTCCACTCAAGTTACTCCTACGCAAAGTTGTAACATCTTGTGTTTATGAACCTTGTCTTGTGCAAAGAGGCAATCATGCTGAAAGGGGAAATTACCTGCCCAAAATGTATCTACAAAGTTGGAAGTAAACGGACGATGAACTACAGTGTTTTCAGGTGCGTTGTAGCCTTGCAATATAGCCATGAATTTATGGATAGTCCCCAAAAAAACAGGTGTTTTCTGCCATCCATAGTGTGTTTATTACTTTGGCTTACATTATACAGTACATACCAAAAGTTTGGACACATCTTCTCATTTAAAGATTTTTCTGTATTTTCATGACTATGAAAATTGTAAATTCACATTGAAGGCATCAAAACTATGAATGAACACATGTGGAATTATATACTTAGCAAAAAAGTGTGAAACAACTGAAAATATGTCTTATATTCTAGGTTCTCCAAAGTAGCTACCTTTTGCTTTGATTACTGCTTTGCACATTCTTGGCATTCTCAGCTTCAAGAGGTAGTCACTGGAAATGGTCTTCCAACAATCTTGAATGAGTTCCCAGAGATGCTTAGCACGTGTTGGTCCTTTTGCCTTCACTCTGCGGTCCAGCTCACCCCAAACCATCAGGTCATCTGGCGTAGCACCCCATCACTCTCCTTATTGGTCAAATAGCCCTTACACAGCCTGGAGGTGTATTTGTGGTCATTGCCCTGTTGAAAAATAAATGATGGTCCAACTAAGCGCAAACCGGATGGAATAGCAAGCCTTTGTAAGATGCTGTGGTAGCCATGCTGGTTCAGTATGCCTTCAATTTTGAATAAATCCCCAACAGTGTCACCAGCAAAGAACCCCTACACCATTACACCTCCTCCATGCTTCCCGGTGGGAACCAGGCATGTAGAGTCCATCCGTTCACCTTTTCTGCGTCACACAAAGACACGGTGGTTGGAACCAAAGATCTCAAATTTGGACTCATCAGACCAAAGCACAGATTTCCGCAGGTCTATTGTCCATTCCTTGTGTTCTTTAGCCCAAACAAGGCTCTTCTTTTTGTTGCCCGTCCTTAGCAGTGGTTTCCTAGCAGCTATTTTACCATGAAGGCCTGCAGCACAAAAGTTTTCTCTTAACAGTTGTAGAGATGTATCTGCTGCTAGAACTCTGTGAGGCATTGACCTGGTCGCTAATCTGAGCTGCTGTTAACCTGCGATATCTGAGGCTGGTGACTTGGATAAACTTATCCTCAGAAGCAGAGGTGACTCTTGGTCTTCCTTTCCTGGGGCGGTCCTCATGTGAGCCAGGTTCTTTGTAGCGCTTGATGGTTTTTGCAACTGCATTTGGGGACACTTTCAAAGTTTTCCCAATTTTTGGGACTGACTGACCTTCATTTCTTAAAGTAATGATGGCCACTCGTTTTTCTTTACTTAGCTGTTTTTTCTTGCCATAATACAAATTCTAACAGTCTATTCAGAAGGACTATCAGCTGTGTATCCACCAGACTTCTGCTCAACACAACTGATGGTCCCAACCCCATTTATAAGGCAAGAAATCCCACTTATTAAACCTGGCAGGGCACACCTTTGAAGTGAAAACCATTTCCGATGACTATCCCTTGAAGCTCATTAAGAGAATGCCAAGAGTGTGCAAAGCAGTCATCAAAGCAAAAGGTGGCTATTTTGAAGAACCTAGAAAATATGACATATTTTCAGTTGTTTCACACTTTTTTGCTAAGTATATAATTCCACATGTGTTAATTCATAGTTTTGATGCCTTCAGTGTGAATTTACAATTTTCATAGTCATGAAAATACGAAAAAAATCTTTAAATGAGAAGGTGTGTCCAAACTTTTGGTCTGTACTGTATATGTCCAAAAGTTTTAGCATTTCCTGTTGCTTTGCAGTGCTGAGATTTTATGTTCAAATCCCAACAACACCTGCAAGGAGTTTGTATGTTCCCTCCATGTTTGCGTGGGTTTCCTCTGGGTACTCTGCTTTCCTTTAATGCTCATACAGTACAAAGACATACTAATTTTAGATTCTGAGCCCCAATGGAGACAGTGATGATGTTTGTAAAGCTTTGTAGAAATTATTGAGCTATGTGAGTACAATAAATAAATAAATTGTCATGTGCCACTCTGTGCAAACAAGCTCTGATGAAGGCAGACAGCTTTCCTTTCCTCCTCCATCCCAGAATGAACATCCTTCTGCTTATTGATTAAGAACCCACCCAGAAAGCAGGGTCATTGAGATAAGTATAACTGACCTAGGAGGAACAGCACACTGACAATAACTCCAAAAACAAACCCCGTTAAAACTTATTTTACAACTGTTCACAGGTCCTCTGTGCCTTTAGGATCCACTACACTCCTAGCATTGCATTACCTTCTAAAGATCAAATCTTTATTTGTCTTTTTAAATTACAATTACTCCCCCCTTCAGAAAAAGTATTGCTAAAAAAATGCTAAAACTCAGTATAGTCGCATGTGACAGGCAACGCACAATGTCTGCCAAACACTAACTTGGGTTTTTTTTCTGTAAAAAAACATTCTGGTATATAAGTCCCTTATCCTGGGCCTCATCCTAGTGTATACATATCCCACATCCTGGTAACATGTTTCTTATCCTTGTATATGTCTCTTATCCTAGGATTCATCCTGGTAATAAGTCCCTTATCCTGGTATATATGTCCTTTATCCTGGGTCTCATCCTGATAATGTGTCCCTTATCCTGGTATATATGTACTTTGTCCTGGGCCCCATGCTGGTATGTATGTTCCTCATCCTGGTATATATGTCCACAGTTCTGCCGCTGTTCTTTAATACATAAAAAAAGAAGAAACAATTATACTCCCTTTCCCTTCACTCCTTCACTGCGCTACGGGCTCTTCTGAAGCCGGCAGCTGACCTCAGCCAGCAAGTGACGAGAGTGCATGACGTCACTGCCACCATTACACACTGACATCAGCTGCTGGCCTCTGATTGGCCGGCAGCGTGTATTGCCACGCATGAACCCGATGTGGCTGTGCACCTTAATACATTTCAACTGTATCTGCTTCCAAAAACACACAACCAATGGAAGTTTTTTACTGGCGTCGGAGGACCGCTCACTCCCTCAGACCCTCACTCGCAAAGATCCGGTCGCGGTGGTGATTTCTGCAACCGCGATCATTACGTTACAGGCTGTTACCTTGATGCATTTAAATTGCAATCATACATTATTTTCTTATTATTAATACAATAGAAAGCAGCAACCCAGCAGGATGTCATAGTCGCATGGGTGCCTAATCGTACAGGTGGATCTACGATGGTTTGTCTCCGCCTGCTGACAGTGACTGACAAGCCTCTGCCTGTGTGCACGTATAGGCAGAGACTTGTCAAATACTGTCAGAAGATGGGGAATAGCCACTGGTGACCCATCTGTAACAATAGTATGGCTCGGTCCATGACAGCTATTAAAAGTGTCTTGCGCCATTTCAAAGACAGGCATGCATGACTGATAACGCAGCCAGTGGCTGATACATGTTGCCCACAGTTTGGACAGCATGTGTCAGCTGAAGGTTTCCCTTTAAGTCCTTCAGAACATATGACATAAATATATAAATGCGTCATATGTCGTGTCTCCCACTTTTATGCGGGCTCTTATCTTTACCGCCATATGACAGCTGATTTGATCAGATATCATATGTCGCTAACAGCCGCGGGTGGAATCGCGATCCACACATGGCTGTTAACATCTTAAATGCTGCTATCAATTTCTGACAGTGGCATTTAACATGATTGCGCCAGAAGTACATCTGTAACTCCATCGATTGACGCCCCTGTTACATGATCACGGGGCGACAATGGGTTAGCTATGTGTAGCACAAGCCATCAGAAGATCAGAGCTTCAAGTCTCCTAAGGAGACTATTGAAGCAAGAAAAAAGTGTAAAAAAAGTTTTTAGAAATGTAAAAAAATAAAAAGCCACAAAAATTCCCCCCTTTTGCCCCATTCAAAATAAAATAAAAAATATCAAAAATACACATATTTGGTATATCCGCTTTCATAAACATCCAATTTATCAAAATATTAAAATAATTAACCTGATTGGTAAACGGCGTAACGACAAAAAAAATCAAAACTCCATAATTACCTTTTTTGGTTGCCACAACTTTACAATAAAATGCAGTAATAGGCGATGAAAACATTGTATCTACCCCAAAATAGCATAAATAAAAGCATCAGCTTGGTAAACAAAAAATAAGCCCTCACATCCAAATCCCTAAATATGAAGATGGTACAGGTCTTGGAAAATAGCGCTTTTTTTTTTTTTAACCCCTTCAAGACCCAGCCTATTTTGACCTTAAAGACCTTGCCGTTTTTTGCAATTCTGACCAGTGTCCCTTTATGAGGTAATAACTCAGGAACGCTTCAACGGATCCTAGCGGTTCTGAGACTGTTTTTTCGTGACATATTGGGCTTCATGTTAGTGGTAAATTTAGGTCAATAAATTCTGCATTTATTTGTGATAAACACGGAAATTTGGCGAAAATTTTGAAAATTTCGCAATTTTCACATTTTGAATTTTTATTCTGTTAAACCAGAGAGATATATGACACAAAATAGTTAATAAATAACATTTCCCACATGTTTACTTTACATCAGCACAATTTTGGAAACAAAATTTTTTTTTGTTAGGAAGTTATAAGGGTTAAAATTCGACCAGCGATTTGTCATTTTTACAACGAAATTTACAAAACCATTTTTTTTAGGGACCACCTCACATTTGAAGTCAGTTTGAGGGGTCTATATGGCTGAAAATACCCAAAAGTGACACCATTCTAAAAACTGCACCCCTCAAGGTACTCAAAACCACATTCAAGAAGTTTATTAACCCTTCAGGTGCTTCACAGCAGCAGAAGCAACATGGAAGGAAAAAATGAACATTTAACTTTTTAGTCACAAAAATTATCTTTTAGCAACAATTTTTTTTATTTTCCCAATGGTAAAAGGAGAAACTGAACCACGAAAGTTGTTGTCCAATTTGTCCTGAGTACGCTGATACCTCATATGTGGGGGTAAACCACTGTTTGGGCGCACGGCAGGGCTTGGAAGGGAAGGAGCGCCATTTGACTTTTTGAATCAAAAATTGGCTCCACTCTTTAGCGGACACCATGTCACGTTTGGAGAGCCCCCGTTTGCCTAAAAATTGGAGCTCCCCCACAAGTGACCCCATTTTGGAAACTAGACGCCCCAAGGAACTTATCTAGATGCATAGTGAGCACTTTAAACCCCCAGCTGCTTCACAAATTGATCCGTAAAAATGAAAAAGTACTTTTTTTTCACAAAAAAATTCTTTTAGACTCAATTTTTTCATTTTCACATGGGCAACAGGATAAAATGGATCCTAAAATGTGTTGGGCAATTTCTCCTGAGTACACCAATACCTCACATGTGGGGGTAAACCACTGTTTGGGCACATGGTAAGGCTCGGAAGGAAAGGAGCGCCATTTGACTTTTTGAATGAAAAATTATTTCCATCGTTAGCGGACACCATGTCGCGTTTGGATAGCTCCTGTGTGCCTAAACATTGGCGCTCCCCCACAAGTGACCCCATTTTGGAAACTAGACCCCCCAAGGAACTAATTTAGATGCCTAGTGAGCACTTTAAACCCTCAGGTGCTTCACAAATTGATCTGTAAAAATGAAAAAGTAATTTTTTTTCACAAAAAAATTCTTTTCGCCTCAATTTTTTCATTTTCACATGGGCAGTAGGATAAAATGGATCATAAAATTTGTTGGGCAATTTCTCCCGAGTACGCCGATACCTCATATGTGGGGGTAAACCACTGTTTGGGCACTCGGCAGGGCTCGGAAGAGAAGGCGCGCCATTTGACTTTTTGAATGGAAAATTAGCTCCAATTGTTAGCGGACACCATGTCGCGTTTGGAGAGCCCCTGTGTGCCTAAACATTGGAGCTCCCGCACAAGTGACCCCATTTTGGAAACTAGACCCCCCAAGGAACTTATCTAGATGCATATTGAGCACTTTAAACCCCCAGGTGCTTCACAGAAGTTTATAACGCAGAGCCATGAAAATAAAAAATAATTTTTCTTTCCTCAAAAATGATTTTTTAGCCTGGAATTTCCTATTTTGCCAAGGATAATAGGAGAAATTGGACCCCAAATATTGTTGTCCAGTTTGTCCTGAGTACGCTGATACCCCATATGTGGGGGTAAACCACTGTTTGGGCGCACGGCAGGGCTCGGAAGGGATGGCACGCCATTTGGCTTTTTAAATGGAAAATTAGCTCCAATCATTAGCGGACACCATGTCACGTTTGGAGAGCCCCTGTGTGCCTAAACATTGGAGATCCCCCAGAAATGACACCATTTTAGAAACTAGACCCCCAAAGGAACTAATCTAGATGTGTGGTGAGGACTTTGAACCCCCAAGTGCTTCACAGAAGTTTATAACGCAGAGCCATGAAAATAAAAAAAAAAATTATTTTCTCAAAAATGATCTTTTAGCCTGCAATTTTTTATTTTCCCAAGGGTAACAGGAGAAATTTGACCCCAAAAGTTGTTTTCCAGTTTCTCCTGAGTACGCTGATACCCCATATGTGGGGGTAAATCCCTGTTTGGGCACATGCCGGGGCTCGGAAGTGAAGTAGTGACGTTTTGAAATGCAGACTTTGATGGAATGCTCTGTGGGCGTCACGTTGCGTTTGCAGAGCCCCTGATGTGGCTTAACAGTAGAAACCCCCCACAAGTGACCCCATTTTGGAAACTAGACCCCCAAAGGAACTTATCTAGATGTGTGGTGAGCACTTTGAACCCCCAAGTGCTTCATAGAAGTTTATAATGCAGAGCCGTGAAAATAATAAATACGTTTTCTTTCCTCAAAAATAATTATTTAGCCCAGAATTTTTTAATTTTCCCAAGGGTAACAGGAGAAATTTGACCCCAATATTTGTTGTCCAGTTTCTCCTGAGTACGGTGATACCCCATATGTGGGGGTAAACTACTGTTTGGGCACATGCCGGGGCTTGGAATTGAAGTAGTGACGTTTTGAAATGCAGACTTTGATGGAATGCTCTGCGGGCGTCACGTTGCGTTTGCAGAGCCCCTGATGTGCCTAAACAGTAGAAACCCCCCACAAGTGACCCCATTTTGGAAACTAGACCCTGAAAGGAACTTATCTAGATGTGTGATGAGCACTTTGAACCCCCAAGTGCTTCATAGAAGTTTATAATGCAGAGCCGTGAAAATAATAAATACGTTTTCTTTCCTCAAAAATAATTATTTAGCCCAGAATTTTTTATTTTCCCAAGGGTTACAGGAGAAATTGGACCCCAAAAGTTGTTGTCCAGTTTCTCCTGAGTACGCTGATACCCCATATGTGGGGGTAAACCACTGTTTGGGCACACGTCGGGGCTCAGAAGGGAAGTAGTCACTTTTGAAATGCAGACTTTGATGGAATGGTCTGCGGGTGTCACGTTGCGTTTGCAGAGCCCCTGGTGTGCCTAAACAGTAGAAACCCCCCACAAGTGACCCCATTTTAGAAACTAGACCCCCCAAGGAACTTATCTAGATATGTGGTGAGCACTTTGAACCTCCAAGTGCTTCACAGACGTTTACAACGCAGAGCCGTGAAAATAAAAAATCATTTTTCTTTCCTCAAAAATTATGTTTTAGCAAGCATTTTTTTATTTTCACAAGGGTAACAGGAGAAATTGGACCCCAGTAATTGTTGCGCAGTTTGTCCTGAGTATGCTGGTACCCCATATGTGGGGGTAAACCACTGTTTGGGCACACGTCAGGGCTCGGAAGTGAGGGAGCACCATTTGACTTTTTGAATACGAGATTGGCTGGAATCAATGGTGGCGCCATGTTGCGTTTGGAGACCCCTGATGTGCCTAAACAGTGGTAACCCCTCAATTCTAACTCCAACACTAACCCCAACACACCCCTAACCCTAATCCCAACTGTAGCCATAACCCTAATCACAACCCTAACCCCAACACACCCCTAACCACAACACTAACCCCAACACACCCCTAACCCTAACCACAACCCTAATTCCAACCCTAACCCTAAGGCTATGTGCCCACGTTGCGGATTCGTGTGAGATATTTCCGCACCATTTTTGAAAAATCTGCGGGTAAAAGGCACTGCGTTTTACCTGCGGATTTACCGCGGATTTCCAGTGTTTTTTGTGCGGATTTCACCTGCGGATTCCTATTGAGGAACAGGTGTAAAACGCTGCGGAATCCGCACAAAGAATTGACATGCTGCGGAAAATACAACGCAGCGTTCCCGCGCGGTATTTTCCGCACCATGGGCACAGCGGATTTGGTTTTTCATATGTTTACATGGTACTGTAAACCTGATGGAACACTGCTGCGAATCCGCAGCCAAATCCGCACCGTGTGCACATAGCCTAATTCTAAAGGTATGTGCACACGCTGCGGAAAACGCTGCGGATCCGCAGCAGTTTCCCATGAGTGTACAGTTCAATGTAAACCTACGGGAAACAAAAATCGCTGTACACATGCTGCGGAAAAACTGCACGGAAACGCAGCGGTTTACATTCCGCAGCATGTCACTTCTTTGTGCGGATTCCGCAGCGGTTTTACAACTGCTCCAATAGAAAATCGCAATTGTAAAACCGCAGTGAAATGCGCAGAAAAAAACGCGGTAAATCCGCCATAAATCCGCAGCGGTTTAGCACTGCGGATTTATCAAATCCGCAGCGGAAAAATCCGCAGAGGACCAGAATACGTGTGCACATTCCTAACCCTAACCCTAACCCTAGCCCTAACCCTAGCCCTACCCCTAACCCTACCCCTAACCCTACCCCTAACCCTACCCCTAGCCCTACCCCTAACCCTAACCCTACCCCTAACCCTACCCCTAACCCTAACCCTACCCCTACCCCTAACCCTAACCCTATTCTAACATTAGTGGAAAAAAAAAAATTTCTTTATTTTTTTATTGTCCCTACCTATGGGGGTGACAAAGGGGGGGGGTCATTTATTATTTTTTTTATTTTGATCACTGAGATAGATTATATCTCAGTGATCAAAATGCACTTTGGAACGAATCTGCCGGCCGGCAGATTCGGCGGGCGCACTGCGCATGCGCCCGCCATTTTGGAAGATGGCGGCGCCCGGGAGAAGACGGACGGGACCACGGCTGGATCGGTAAGTATGATAGGGTGGGGGGGGACCACGGGGGGGGGGGGATCGGAGCACGGGGGGGGGAATCGGAGCGCGGGAGGGGTGGAACGGAGCGCGGGGGGCGTGGAACGGAGCACGGGGGGGCTGGAACGGAGCACGGGGGGGTGGAACGGAGCACGGGGGGGGTGGATCGGAATGCAGGGGGGGTGATTGGAGCACGGGGGGGTGATTGGAGCACGGGGCGAGCGGAGCACAGGGCGGAGGGGAGCCGGAGCAGTGTACCGGCCAGATCGGGGGGGTGGGGGGGCGATCGGAGGGGTGGGGTGGGGGCACACTAGTATTTCCAGCCATGGCCGATGATATTTCAGCATCGGCCATGGCTGGATTGTAATATTTCACCCGTTATAATGGGTGAAATATTACAAATCGCTCTGATTGGCAGTTTCACTTTCAACAGCCAATCAGAGCGATCGTAGCCACGAGGGGGTGAAGCCACCCCCCCTGGGCTAAACTACCACTCCCCCTGTCCCTGCAGATCGGGTGAAATGGGAGTTAACCCTTTCACCCGGCCTGCAGGGACGCGATCTTTCCATGACGCCACATAGGCGTCATGGGTCGGAATGGCACCGACTTTCATGACGCCTACGTGGCGTCATGGGTCGGGAAGGGGTTAAACAAACTTTGGATCTTTTTTTCACTATTTAAACAAAAAAGAACCTAGGCATATTTGGAAACTGAAAACTTGTAAAGACCTGGAGAATCATAAAGGCAGGTGAGTTTAGTAAACATGGTAATAAAAAACCCTAATAATAAAAAATGGTGAAATTGTACTTTTATTGCAATTTGACCGCACTTGGATTTTTTTTTTCCATTTTCCTGTACATTATGTGGTAAAATCAATTATTTTCTACAAAGTACAACTCATCCCACAAAAAACAAGCCCTCACATGACCATATTGACGGAAAAATATAAAAGGTACGGCTCTGGGAAGAAAGGGAGCAAAAAAACCAAAACAAATAAAATGGAAAATGACCTGGGGCTAAAGGGGGTTCTTGTCATTATGTCTTGAGAGTGCTGCAGCCGATCAGTGGCCATTGCCCAGCTGCAGCCTTTACTATTTCATTAGAGCAATAGATTCACTCTGACAGAATATGATGGGCAGCAGACAATTAGTGATTGCTGATTGGCTGCAGTGCTTGCATGACGTAATAAAGTCACTTGAGTGTTGGGAGTCCAGGTCCTATGAACAAGGATAATGGTGTGCACTCAGGTCAAGGACACGAAGGTGCTGGTAAAACAGACCGTGTGGTCAAGTCAATAGTAGAAGAAAAAATACCGCACACTCGAAACTGGTATGATGCAAAAGGTATATGCCAGATTTATTCACGAAAACAAGTCAACAATTGCCACTGTGATAATTCGTAGAGAGAAACCCGACGTTTCGACCCTCCCGGGTCTTATTCATGGGGTTACATGGGGAGTCCAGGTCCTGACATTGATGGAACGGTAATGATGCAGTAGGTAAGTATAAGCTACTCTTATTTTACTCAGAGGACTCATGTATTTAAAAAGGATTTGTCAATGTAGTGGACAACCCCTCTAAAAGACATTTTTGTTGTGTTTAATGTGTTATATATAATAACATTTTAATTTTTCTTATCGCCACTGTCCGCTTTTAAGATTTTACAACTGTATCTTAAAATTGCTCCAAGTAAAATGTTTACTAAGGGATCGTTTGATTTGATACAAAATAATTGTATGGTTTCTAAAATGATTTCCTCACCTGTGGAATGTGATCTCTGAATAGATGTACTTAAGGTAATTACATCCATAGTGTGTTTTTCTCTGTGTATTGGTTTAAAGCTTTTCTGTCATTAAATACCAGTTCTAGGAAACATAAAAGCTGTGCTGTTAGTATGAATCCCCGCAAAGTAAACTGACCTTAGATCACATAAAGTATGTAACACTCCACAAACAAGGCTGTGTCCTCTAACAAAATCTCCAAGTGAAAGGAGAGAGAAAATCATCAGCTCGTGCACCGATCATATCCTCATGTTATGAACTCACCATTGAACAAGCGCAATATACTTCTCTTTCAGATTTGCAGAGATAACCCTGTTGACTCCATTATTTCCAGCAGAATTTTTTCTATCTATAATGGAAAAACATTTTCAGGTACCATACAAACACTGAAGTTGCATCTAGTGCATTTCATGGTGCATGCACCATTATTGATCTACAGAGAAAACGTGATTGACAAGCATTAGTATTTTGTGTCCAGCTTTGGAGGATTACTGGGTGAAGACATATCAACTAGAGATGAGCGAACATTTCAATGTTCAGTTCGGATTACGATGCCCCGAATTTGCAATATTCGCCAATTAATTTGTCAAATATTCGCCGAACATAACCGAACACCATTCATCTCAATGGGAGACAAAAACAAATGCATGCCCACACCAAATGCTGCCAAAACACATCGAATGAGGGACAGACACCAAGAAAGTGGCCTCAATTCACCCAAAATGCAAATTTTAGCATGGCATTACATCAATCAGCCAGGCATGAGATATCGGGGTCTGGGACAGCATTTACAGCTTCCAATTGAATGTGTAAGACGAGGTGGGTGAGGGATCGATGTAGTCGTTCTGTGCTGGGAGCCCTGATACCGCATGCAACAGCTCAACCTGCTTTCATACTCGGCCACAATCAGGTGACACAAATATCATATACATTTCATAGACTACTATTGTCAGAAAAATCTAAGCATAATAACATGAGTAGTTGAGCAAAAGTGGAGCACCCCCATGGGTGGTGGGGGTACTCGGTACAGGGCCAGTTCTTAAAGGGGATGTGTAACAGCAGCAGTGGCCCTGGGCGTCCAATAAAAGTCAATTGAAATGGAAAAAAGTTTATGTGGAATTGTTCGTGACGCTACCTGTGGTACTGTCATACCGTTGCTGCCGCCTCCCCAGTCAGCGTCTCTTTCTCTGCGCTCGCTCCCGGCCTCTGCTTCTCGTGCGCGCGCGCGCATACCAGGTTCAGTGCTGCGCGTGTGCACTTCTGATCTTCTGTCTCCTCTATGGCCTTGGAGGACTAATACCCTGAGGTTGGTTCTCCTTATTGTCCTCTCTATGGTACTGGAGGTCTGTTACCTGGAAGTGCTACCCTGCCTGTAGGTATTTAAACTGCTTCCTGCCGTCCCTCTGTACCTGGTTATCATTTGTTTCCTTCAGGTGTTCCTGGCCGCTCTTAGTCTCTGTGAAGTTCGCTTTCCCTCTGACTTTGGGTTTATCCTGTCTGTCCTTTGTTCCTGCCGTATCCTGCCAGTCCTGTGTTCCTGCCGTATCCTGCCAGTCCTGTGTTCCTGCCGTATCCTGCCAGTCCTGTGTTCCTGCCGTATCCTGCTAGCCTCTGCGTTTTCCTCAGTTCCTCCGCCAGACCCTGTACTGCTGCAGTGTACCCATCAGTCTTGAGTCTCTGCAGAACTCTCTATAGGACTGCACTCGGGTGACATCTGAGTGCAGCCTGATTCTTATAGCATAACACTGTGGTCCTACTATCTCTGCCTCTTCTTGGTCTTCTCCCATCCTGGTCCTCCAGCTTCCGTGGCGATAGTCCCTCACGGGCCTGCCCCTAACTCTCCCTGTATAGGGGGCGGTCCATCTGGTCAGCTCGTCCGTGAGGGGTTCGTTGTCGCGGTCTAGAGGGTCCACTTTCCGTTTTCCTCCTGTGAATCGTCACACTCACTATAGGACTGCACTCAGGTGACATCCGAGTGCAGCCTGATTCTTACAGCATAACAGGTACTCGGCAAATAAAAGATGTTAGCTGACGCTGCTTGAAGAATTTGCTGGGGCTGATGGTGATGCAGCAGTGTTAGTACAGCTCTCCACAGGTAGAGCATTAGTCCCAGGGCACTTAGGTTGTAAATGATGGTGGATGTAGTGCAGGGTGGATGGCGCAGTAAATAAATGTGAGGACACAGCGTGGTGCAGTTTCCAATGCTATACTCACAGTTCTTAGTTGCCCCAGCCGGGGGCTGTGTCCTCCGAGTAGGTGGTCCGGCCAGCTCTCAAGCAATTTGGGTGCATTTTCCAGAATGGTGGAAATGAGTACACAGCTTATGTTATTTCTGGAGCAGCTCATGCAGGCCAGGATAGTGGCAGGTAAAATGCTGTACCACCAGGTTGAAGACATGAGCCATGCAAGGCTCATGTGTGAGCTTGCCTCGCCGCATTGCTGCCAAAAGGTTCGCGCCGTTATCAGACATGGCCTTCCCTGGATGCAGATTCAGCAGAGACAGCCATTGATCAAACTCAACCTGCAGAGCTGTCCACAAATCTTCAGCTGTATGACTGTGATCTCCAAGGCATATCAATTTTAATACTACATGATTGCGGTGAGCCCTGGCTGCGCAGTACGGAGGTGGTGGAGATTTGCTCTGCACTGTTGGAACGCGTGTCTCGTTAAGGCAGGGGTTGAGGACGCAGGTGGAGGCCCTTGAGGAGATAAAGGAGGAGTCAGAAGCAGTAAAGAAAGTGTTTAATGTAGAGGTTTGTCCTGCAAGCCTTGGGGATTCCAAGACTTGTGGAGCAGCGCCTGCCTCAGTGCATAATCAGTGAGATGTAACACCCTTGGCCATGCTTACTCGTCCAAGTATCTGTGATGAAATGCACCCTAGCAGACAGAGATTTAGTCAAGGAATGGGTGGTGTTATCTGTGACATGCTGGTGCAGCGCAGGCACAGCTAAATTAGAAAAGTACTTGCAATGAGGTAATTGGTACTGGGGGACTGCAACGGCCATCAGATTTTGGAAACCATCTGTATCTACCAGGCGGAAAGGCAGCATTTCGGTGGTCAACAGATTAGAGATGGTGGAGTTCAACCTCTTAGCTTTCAAAAATGAAAGAAATCAGCATCCAGTCCAGGTGAAAAAAATGAAAGATGATCTTTATTTTGCCATAATGCAACATTTCAACCATTAAGGTCTTTTTGAAGCATGGTCTTTCATGAAAGCTTTTCATTTTTTGTATGTATTTTCCAATTGGGCTCATTGGACTCTGACCGTGCACCCGTATTTTTGAAGTGCTGTCGGCTGCTGCTTTGTACTTACTCAACCTCTTAGCTTTGTCATGTTACAGAGGAAACAATTTTTATGTGACCACAGCTGTGGAACCCTGGGCTGGCTGCAGTGTTGAGAGCGGATGTAGTACGGTGAACTGGACAAACTTCTGGACCATGAGAGAGGTGCAGGCGGAGATGTTATGGTGGATTGAGAAACTAATGATGTGCTCATTCTCTGAGATTGGTCAAAACAGCAGGCATGTCTGCTTCTGTTACAGCTGATGGCGGGTTCTCAGCGTGACTGGAGCGGGTAACGAACTCGAGGTTCTCCAGTCAAAGACCTGCATCTCAATAGTTGGCATGGTAACAGAGGAGGAGGAAGAAGCAGCAGTTGTGATTGATTGAGTGGCTGATGGTTGTTGAGGTCCACATTTTTGCGCAGTGGGATTCCCACAGTAAAGCATGTTGATTGCCCATGTGACGGTTCATACATGTAGTAGTCAAATTATTGCACTTTTTACCTCTGCTGGTCACAGGCACAGTTGTGGCTGAGGATACATTGCTTGTCGTGGCTGCATCACTACGTATCTGCGACGTACAGCGCAAAGTATCCTCCTCGTCTTCCTCCTCAGATGACCTACTCAGCTGTGTGACTCTATGTTCACACCAACTGGAATCTAACACATCATCATCCTCTGTGTTATCACATTCCTCGCCCTTGGAGTCACCCTCTTCCTCTTCCTGCCGTGACAGCACAGTACAGTCCACGTGAGCCTCAGACATCTGAGTCTCATCAGGATCACCCTTTTCCCCAAGGGGTTCACATCTGATGATGAGTGTCAGAATGCTGTTCGGACCCTACTTCATCCTGCCCTGGATCAAAGCTAAAAAAATTTTGGGCATCTGTGCAGATTTCCTCCTCTCAACTCTGCAAAGCTTTTGAGAACACTTCTGATGACCATGGCATAGAATGTGTTAACAGCTTTTCAGACTCACCCATCTGTGGTTGCGTTCCTTCTGTTGTATGTTTGGAGAGTTTGGGGATTTGGGGGGAAGCAAGGGGAATTTGGGTGTCACCTCTGTGGACTGTACTGGGTGTGATGTTGAGGTGGTGTAAGAGAAGGAGAGGCCACTTGAAGCTGCGCTTGCTATCCACTTGAGCACATACTGTCTCTGAGCAACATCGACAAGGCATACCACTGTGTGTCTGCCAAAGAAAGATAGTGGAGTAGCCCATCCAGGAACAAAAGTTGTCAGTGGTCTTTGCATAGGATGTGACATTGCTTCACTAGTGCTTTCACAAACATTATCACCTACCCCACATACACCTTGAACAGCAAGACCAATTCCCCTTCCACCATGGCCTCACTCTTTACCAGTCATGTTGATCAGATAGTGTGGTAGAAGCACAGTATTAGCAACAAAAAATTAGATTTTAAACTCTGCACCACCTCTACAAACAGCGGAATTTCAGCGACGGTAAATTACAAGTTGAAATATGGCATGCTGTATCGTGTTAGTCAAAAATTTTTTTTTTTTGAGTGTGGATGAGGCCTGTATCGCAAAGAATATATGCTACAAACAATTTGAAAGTCAGGCCCCTTCCTGTTGTGAATTCCGCTCTTGGGCTCCCTTCGGTGGTTGTAAGTGGCACTTTTGTGAGTTCTGCTCTTGGGCTCCCTCTTGTGGTTTCAAGTGGTATGGCTGCTCCTTGGATTTAGCTGTCATCAGCTGCTTCTACTGATTGTCTTTTCTGCTCGGCTATTTATGCCTGGCTCTTTCCTTCAGCCAGTGCCACTTGTAAATGGTTCCTGGTTGGATTCACATCTCTTTGGATTTCCCTGTTATCCTGACCAGTTCAGCAAAGCTAAGTTCTTGCTTGCTCTTTTCTGTCCACAGATTGTGGACTTGTCCGTTCTGTGCTTTATATATTTGTCCAGCTTATCAGTATGAATTAACTCTGTGTTGCTGGAAGCTCTGGGAAGCAGATTTTTGTAATCTCTGCGTGGATTTTTGTAGTGTTTTATACTGACCGCACAGTATTCCATTCTGTCCTATCTATCTAGCTAGACTGGCCTCCTGTGCTCATCCTGGTTTCATTCTGTGTATGTCTTTTCCCCCTCCACTCAGTCATTATTTGTGGGGGGCTAATCTATCCTTTGGGGATTTTCTCTGAGGCAAGATAGTTTTCCTGCTTCTATCTTTAGGGGTAGTTAGCTCTTAGGCTGTGACGAGATGCCTAGGGAGAGTTAGGAGCATTCCACGGCTACTTCTAGTGTTGTGTTGAGCTTAGGGACTGCGGTCAGTACAGATACCACTTCCTTCAGAGCTCGTTCCATGTTGCTCCTAAACCATCAGACCATAACAGTACAAGTGGCCTTAAATGAATTAAATGCATCTCAAAAAGAAGGAAAAAATTTTGAGCCATTTTTTTTTCTGTGCTCTCTTTTTGTCTTTTTTTTTTTCCTCTTGACCTTTGGGTGGTGCAGGATTTGTGCTCTGGCATGGATGTTCAGGGATTGTTTTCTCGTGTGGATCAACTTGCTGCAAGAGTACAGAGTATCCAAGATTATGTTGTCCAGACTCCGGCTTTGGAGCCTAAAATTCCTACTCCTGATTTGTTTTTTGGAGACAGATCCAAGTTTTTGAACTTTAAAAATAACTGCAAATTGTTTTTCGCTTTGAAACCCCGTTCTTCTTGCGATCCCATTCAGCAAGTAAAAATCATTATATCCTTGCTGCGTGGTGACCCTCAGGACTGGGCATTCTCCCTTGAATCAGGGAATCCGGCATTGCTGAATGTAGACACATTTTTTCAAGTGCTCGGATTATTGTATGATGAACCTAACTCTGTGGATCATGCAGAAAAAACCCTGTTGGCCTTGTGTCAAGGTCAGGAAGCGGCAGAATTATACTGCCAGAAAATTAGGAAATGGTCTGTGCTTACTAGGGTTGAGCGAAACGGGTCGTTCATTTTCAAAAGTCGCCGACTTTTGGCAAAGTCGGGTTTCATGAAACCCGATCCGACCCCGCACAGGGGTCGGCCATGCGGTACTCGACTTTCACGCCAAAGTCGCGTTTCAATGACGCGAAAAGCGCCATTTCTCAGCCAATGAAGGCAAACGCAGAGTGTGGGCAGCGTGATGACATAGGTCCTGGTCCCCACCATCTTAGAGAAGGGCATTGCAGTGATTGGCTTGCTGTCTGCGGCGTCACAGGGGCTATAAAGGGGCGTTCCCGCCGACCGCCATGTTACTGCTGCTGATCTGAGCTTAGGGAGAGGTTGGTGCCGCTTCGTCAGAAGCAGGGATAGCGTTAGGCAGGGTCCATTAACCACCAAACCGCTTGTGCTGTAGCGATTTGCACTGTCCAACACCACCTTCGGTGTGGAGGGACAGTGGAAGCTACATTTTTTTTTTTTTTTTTTCCTCAGCGCTGTAGCTCATTGGGCTGCCCTAGAAGGCTCCCTGATAGCTGCATTGCTGTGTGTACGCCGCTGTGCAAACCAACTGCTTTTTTCAAAGCACAAATCCTCTTGTTCCTTCCTTTCTGCACAGCTATCTTGTTTGTTTGTCCACACTTTTTATTTAATTTGTGCATCAGTCCACTCCTTATTGCTGCCTGCCATACCTGGCTGAGATTACTGCAGGGAGATAGTAATTGAAGGACAGTTCCTTTTTTTTTTTTTTTTTTGTGGGAGATTAAGATTGGCATTTCTGCTAGAGTGCCATCCCTGTCTGTGCCATCTCTCACTCAGTGGGCCATAGAAAGCCTATTTATTTTTGTTGCTTGATTTGGGTTCCAAAATCTACCTGAAAAAATCACTACATCAATCAGTGGGAGAAAAATATTGGCCTCAGGGCTTGTGTGCCACTCCTGACTCCTGTGTGCATCATCACTCACTCAGTGGGCCATAGAAAGCCTATTTTTTTTTTTTGCTTTATTTGGGTTCTAAATTCTACCTGAAAAAATCAATAAATCAATCAGTGGGAGATTAATATTGGCCTTTGGGCTTGTGTGCCAGTCCTGAGCGTGCCATCTCTCTCACAAATAGTGGGCCATAGAAAGCCTATTTATTTTTTTTTTTTTGGTTTTATAAATTCTCCCTGAAAAAAAAAAGGGAGATTAATATTGGCCTCTGGGCTTGTGTGCCAGTCCTGAGCGTGCCATCTCTCTCACAAATAGTGGGCCATAGAAAGCCTATTTATTTTTTTGGTTGATTTGGGTTTCTTGGTGGTGTGTGAACATGATCATACAGACTTGTTCACTGTGCAAGTAGCCCATGTGTTCCTGTTTCCATAATTGTTCTCTTGTGTCTACAAGACTGGGGAGTTCCACCACTCCTCTTGGGCTATCTGCACAAAAGCTGTTCTACCCTGTATGCACACATGGATTTTTCCTCTCTGAACCCTGTTCACACAGGTTATATACAGATGATCAGGTTTTTAAACACATCAGATAGGGATTGCATACATAAGTTAGGACTGCTCTGATAAGGGTATACCGTGAAGATTGGTAGAGCAGCTTAGTATACATTTTTTGCAAAAAACGTATCAACCAAATACCCTGTTTTTTACATCTTTTACTAGCACTTGCGGATTACTGCAACATTTTTTCAAACTGAGTGTTTTTGGTTTTACTATTCTCTTTTGTGTCTTTAGAAAAAGGAAGTACTTAGCCTCGCATCCGCGTACACAGGGTTTGAACGCCCACATAGCTAGACTAATCTCGTTAGAGATGATGCCCTACCGGTTAGTTGAAAGCGAAGCTTTCAAAGCCCTGATGGACTACGCTGTACCACGCTACGAGCTACCCAGTCGACACTTTATTTCCAGAAAAGCCATCCCAGCCCTCCACCAGCATGTTAAAGAGCGCATCGTCCATGCACTCAGGCAATCTGTGAGCACAAAGGTGCACCTGACAACAGATGCATGGACCAGTAGGCATGGCCAGGGACGTTACGTGTCCATCATGGCACACTGGGTGAATGTTGTGGATGCAGGGTCCACAGGGGACAGCAATTTTGGGACAGTTCTGCCTAGCCCACGGTCTAGGAAACAGTTGGCTGTAGCCGTTCGCACCCCCTCCTCCTCCTCCTCGTCCTCCTGCAGAAGCGAGAGCTCGTCCACAGACCGCAGTCGCACAACCACTCCATCCGCAGCTGCCACTGTTGCATACCAGGTCTCCCATTATGGAGCAGCTACTGGCAAACGTCAGCAGGCTGTATTGGCTATGAAGTGTTTGGGCGACAACAGACACACCGCGGAAGTTCTGTCCGAGTTCTTGCAGAAAGAAACGCAGTCGTGGCTGGGCACTGTAGATCTTGAGGCAGGCAAGGTAGTGAGTGATAACGGAAGGAATTTCATGGCTGCCATCTCCCTTTCCCAACTGAAACACATTCCTTGCCTGGCTCACACCTTAAACCTGGTGGTGCAGTGCTTCCTGAAAAGTTATCCGGGGTTATCTGACCTGCTCCTCAAAGTACGTGGACTTTGCTCACATATCCGCCGTTCGCCCGTACACTCCAGCCATATGCAGACCTATCAGCGTTCTTTAAACCTTCCCCAGCATCGCCTAATCATAGACGTTGCAACAAGGTGGAACTCAACACTGCACATGCTTCAGAGACTGTGTGAACAGAGGCGGGCTGTTATGTTTTTGTGGGAGGATACACATACACGGGCAGGCAGTAGGATGGCAGACATGGAGTTGTCAGGTGTGCAGTGGTCGAAGATTCAAGACATGTGTCAAGTCCTTCAGTGTTTTGAGGAATGCACACGGCTGGTTAGTGCAGACAACGCCATAATAACGCCATCCCCCTAATGCGTCTGCTGATGCAAAGTTTGACGCACATAAAGGATCAGGCGTCTGCAGCTGAGGAAGAGGAAAGCCTTGATGACAGTCAGCCATTGTCTGGCCAGGGCAGTGTACAGGACGAGGTAGCGGGCGAAGAGGAGGAGGAGGAGGACGAGGAGGATGATGGGGATGATTATATTTTTAATGAGGAAGCTTTTCCGGGGCCAGTGGAAATTGTTGGCACGGCAAGGCCGGGTTCTGGTTTTTGGAGGGACACAAGTGACGTGGATTTGCCTGAAACTGCCCCTCAACCAAGCACAACCGCAGATTTGAGAACTGGAACTTTGGCCCACATGGCGGATTATGCCTTACGTATCCTCAAAAGGGACACACGCATTACTAAAATGATGAACGATGACGATTACTGGTTGGCCTGCCTCCTTGATCCTCGCTATAAAGGCAAATTGCAAAATATAATGCCACATGAGAACTTGGAACTAATATTAGCAACCAAACAATCAACTCTTGTTGACCGTTTGCTTCTGGCATTCCCTGCACACAGCGCCCGTGATCGTTCTCACACGAGCTGCAGGGGCCAGCAGACCAGAGGTGTTAGAGGGGCAGAAATCAGAAGTGGCGTTGGCCAGAGGGGTTTTCTGACCAGGTTGTGGAGTGATTTTGCTATGACCGCAGACAGGACAGGTACTGCAGCATCAATTGAAAGTGACAGGAGACAACATTTGTCCAGTATGGTTACAAACTATTTTTCATCCCTTATCGACGTTCTCCCTCAACCGTCATTCCCATTTGATTACTGGGCATCCAAAATTAGACACCTGGCCAGAATTGGCAGAATATGCATTGCAGGAGCTTGCTTGCCCGGCAGCTAGTGTCCTATCAGAAAGAGTATTCAGTGCTGCTGGTTCAATACTAACAGAAAAAAGGACTCGTCTGGCTACCCAAAATGTAGATGATCTAACCTTCATTAAAATGAACCACAACTGGATTTCGAAATCTTTTGCCCCACCTTGCCCGGCTGACACCTAGCTTTCCTATGAAAAGGTCTTGCCTGTGGACTATTATGAATGACTTTTCCAATATCGTAATTTGCTGCACCTGATTGTCCAGCATACGACATGTTTACACCTCCCTAAATGGCCAAACTCCCCACACGGGGCCGTGGTATCGCCACTTGGCGCCAGCACCCGTGAGAGTGCTGTTTTTTTTTCTGAAGAGGTGGGTGTGCCCGCTTTTGGTCAACGGCACTGCCACTGGGTCCCTCATAGTACAATAAAGTGTCTCTGGCGGTGGTGGTGCGCACCCAACGTCAGACACACCGTTGTAATATGAGGGGCCCTGGGCCTGTTCCACCGGCCACAAGACAGTTCCCCCCCAGCTCAAACAGTGCTCTACCACTTGCAAAATTATCTCTCACAGCTCCACCAATGTTTAGTCTATGCGCTGACATCCTTCAATGCCTGGCACTGACAATACCATTGTATTGACATTTTTGTTATGTTAGGCCTTCGAAGCCTGTCTGCGGTCCCTCCTTCCACTAGGCCTCCACTGACCATTGTACTGCTGCCCGTGTACCCCTGGAACCAATTTTATATTGCCAACAGCCCAATTTTGTTATGTTAGGCCTTCGAAGCCTGTCTGCAGTCCCTTCTTTCTACTACTACTACACTGACCAGGCCACTGCTGCCCGTGTTCCCCTGGAACCAATTTAAAATTGCCAACAGCAATGTGTTATTATGTTAGGCCTTCGATGCCTGTTTGCGGTCACTCCTTCCACTAGGCCTCCACTGACCACACCACTGCTGCCCGTGTACCCACGGAACCAATTTTAAATTGCCTACAGCCATGTGTTATTATGTTAGGCCTTCGATGCCTGTCTGCGGTCACTCCTTCCACTAGGCCTCCACTGACCACACCACTGCTGCCCGTGTACCAACGGAACCAATTTAAAATTGCCTACAGCCAGCCCAATTTTTTTATTTTAGGCCTTCGATGCCTGTCTGCGGTCCGTTCTTTCTACTACTACTACTACACTGACCAGGCCACTGCTGCCCGTGTTCCCCTGGAACCAATTTAAAATTGCCAACAGCAATGTGTTATTATGTTAGGCCTTCGATGCCTGTCTGCGGTCACTCCTTCCACTAGGCCTCCACTGACCACACCACTGCTGCCTGTGTACCCCTGGAACCAATTTAAAATTGCCTACAGCCATCTGTTATTATGTTAGGCCTTCGAAGCGTGTCTGCGGTCCTTCCTTCCAATAGTTCTCCACTGACCAGACCAATGCTGGCCGTGTACCCCTGGAACCCAGCTGAAAGTGCATGTAGCCTCCTTTTTTTTCTTTGTTTTATATTTAGAAAGCCCAGATGAACTACGCTGTGTAACGGTTCAAGCTACCCAGTCGACATTTCTTTTGCGAGAAAAGCCATCCCAGCCCTCCACCGGCATGAAAAAGTCTGCATTGTCATAGCACTCAGGCAATCAAACAGTAGAAAGGTGCACCTGACAAGAGACGCATGGACCAGTAGGCATGTCCACAAAAAGTTACGTGTCCATTACGGTGCACTGGGTTAATGTGTTGGATGCATAGTCCACAGGGGACAGCCTACAAAGTCTGTCTGTAGTCCCTAATTCCAATTTTCCTCCGCTGACCACACCACTGCTGCCCGTGTACCCCTGGAACCAATTTTACAGTGTCTACAGCCTAATTTTGTTATGTTAGGCCTACTACGCCTGTCTGCGGTCCCTCCTTTCAATACTCGTCCACTGACCACACCACTGCTGCCCGTGGACCCCTGGAACCTATTTTTAATTGCATAGAGCATCCTTTTTTTAATAGTAGGCGTACAAAGTCTGTCTGCGGTCCACTATTGAAATTGTCCTCCACTGCCCAGAGCACTGCTGCTTGTGTACCCCTGTAACTTTTTTAAGCTGCAGTGAGCCACATTTTTGGTTTAAGTCCTACTACCTGTGTCTGTCTGCGCCACTCAATTCAGCTGTGTTCCTTTGAAAAAAGCTGAGCGTCAATAGTCTTGTTTTCAGCCTCTAGGAATTTTAAAACTGCATTGGGGGTACAACTTTGGTAGGGCCTACTAACGGTGTCTGCCTCCCCAAGGTGTGCCCCAGGTTTCCTCGCCATTGCTTCAATCTTAATGCTCTCGTTTAGTAGTTGTTGGAAACTACACTGCATTAGGCCTACAAATTGGGTATGGGGTGTAGAGAGATGGTGTGTTCCACTCCAAGGTGTTCCCCAGGTTTCGTCCACATTGCTTCGGTCTTCCGACTCTCGTTTAGTAGTTGTAGAAAACTACACTGCATTAGGCCTACAAATTGGGTATGGGGTGTAGAGAGATGGTGTGTTCCACTCCAAGGTGTTCTCCAGGTTGCCTTTCCTGAGCTTCGATCTTCCGGCTCTCGTTTAGTAGTTGTTGGAAACTACGCTGCATTAGACCTACAAATTGGGTATGGGGTGTAGAGAGATGGTGTGTTCCACTTCAAGGTGTTCTCCAGGTTGCCTTTCCTGAGCTTCGATCTTCCGGCTCTCGTTTAGTAGTTGTGGGAAACTACACTGCATTAGGCCTACAAATTGGGTATTGGGTGTAGAGAGATGGTGTGTTCCACTCCAAGGTGTTCCCCAGGTTTCGTCCACATTGCTTCGGTGTTCCGACTCTCGTTTAGTAGTTGTAGAAAACTACACTGCATTAGGCCTACAAATTGGGTATGGGGTGTAGAGAGATGGTGTGTTCCACTCCAAGGTGTTCTCCAGGTTGCCTTTCCTGAGCTTCGATCTTCCGGCTCTCGTTTAGTAGTTGTTGGAAACTACGCTGCATTAGGCCTACAAATTGGGTATGGGGTGTAGAGAGATGGTGTGTTCCACTCCAAGGTGTTCCCCAGGTTTCCTCGCCAATGCTTCGATCTTCATGCTCTCGTTTAGTAGTTGTTGGAAACTACACTGCATTAGGCCTACAAATTGGGTATGGGGTGTAGAGAGATGGTGTGTTCCACTCCAAGGTGTTCTCCAGGTTGCCTTTCCTGAGCTTCGATCTTCCGGCTCTCGTTTAGTAGTTGTTGGAAACTACGCTGCATTAGGCCTCCAAATTGGGTATGGGGTGTAGAGAGATGGTGTGTTCCACTCCAAGGTGTTCCCCAGGTTTCGTCCACATTGCTTCGGTCTTCCGACTCTCGTTTAGTAGTTGTAGAAAACTACACTGCATTAGGCCTACAAATTGGGTATGGGGTGTAGAGAGATGGTGTGTTCCACTCCAAGGTGTTCCCCAGGTTTCCTCGCCAATGCTTCGATCTTCATGCTCTCGTTTAGTAGTTGTTGGAAACTACACTGCATTAGGCCTACAAATTGGGTATGGGGTGTAGAGAGATGGTGTGTTCCACTCCAAGGTGTTCTCCAGGTTGCCTTTCCTGAGCTTCGATCTTCCGGCTCTCGTTTAGTAGTTGTTGGAAACTACACTGCATTAGGCCTACAAATTGGGTATGGGGTGTAGAGAGATGGTGTGTTCCACTCCAAGGTGTTCCCCAGGTTTCCTCTCCATTGCTTCGATCTTCATGCTCTCGTTTAGTAGTTGTTGGAAACTACGCTGCATTAGACCTACAAATTGGGTATGGGGTGTAGAGAGATGGTGTGTTCCACTCCAAGGTGTTCTCCAGGTTGCCTTTCCTGAGCTTCGATCTTCCGGCTCTCGTTTAGTAGTTCTTGGAACCTACACTGCATTAGGGCTACAAATTGGGTATGGGGTGTAGAGAGATGGTGTGTTCCACTCCAAGGTGTTCTCCAGGTTGCCTTTCCTGAGCTTCTATCTTCAGGCTCTCATTAAATTGTGGTTAAATGGAACAACTGCATTTGGCGTACTAGTTGGTTTGGGGCCTACTATCGGTGTCTGCCACTCCTTGCTGTTCTCCTGGTTTCCTGTCCTGAAATTCCATTTTCAGGCTCTCGTTAAGTAGTTGTTAATGTTAGACTGCATTTGGCCTACTAGTTGGGTTGGGCCTACTCTCTGTGTCAGCCTCTCATTCCAGTTGTCCTCCACTGCAATACCCCCTGGTTAGTCCTGTGTTACCAATTTTGAACTGCATTTAGCCAACTTTATTCTTTGGGCCTATATCTGTGTTTCCTCCTCATCCTGCTCATTGCCCAGCCAGTGATAGATGAGTCTGCTGGTACATTGACCCATAACGCAAAATTCCCCGTGCACGCTACACAGCAAGATTGTGACCCTGCTGCAAGTCAGGTTCCTCTTCCCGCATACCATACCACCTTACACGGGGACAAAGAGGAAGGTGCAGATGAAAGTGCAGGTTCCTTCATCAGGTGGAGGGAGGAATACTAGTTGGCGACGTCACTGGCACAGGGTCTCTCATAGTACACAAAAGTGTTGCTGCCGGTGGGAGGCGCCCCCGCCGTGCAAACACACCGCTGTACTTTGAGGGGCCCTGTGCCAGTGCCAATGCCAACGAGTGGGCCCCCGCCTGCTTGCTCAGGATCACAGCACTTGCAAAGTTGAAATACTTACCTCTCCCTGCTCCACTGCCGTGACGTGGTCCAGATTTACTGGGCCCACTAATTACTTGAACCAGCCCTACCCCCCACAACTTTAGCCAAATGACCCCCAATTTCAAATGCCTTCCAATTATTATAAGCTAAATTACGATTGACAAGCTTCTGTAACAAGAATGGATGTTTTTGCCATTAAAATGGGCAGTGTAGGTGTTTTCCTGGCCTCCACTCACTGCCGACTATGCTCCCCCATTGACTTGCATTGGGTTTCGTGTTTCGGGCGATACCCGACTTTTCGCCATAATCGGCCGATTCCACTCGACTCGACTTCTAAGATAGTCGGGTTTCGCGAAACACGACTCGACTCTAAAAAGGTCAAGGTCGCTCAACCCTAGTGCTTACTAAATGGAATGAGGATGCTCTGGCTCCTATTTTCAGAAAGGGTCTTTCCGAAGCCCTTAAAGATGTTATGGTGGGCTTCCCTACGCCTACTGGTTTGAGAGAATCTATGTCTCTAGCCATTCAGATTGATCGGCGTTTGCGCGAGCGCAAAGCTATGCACCATATGGCAGTGTCCTCTGAGCAGAGTCCTGAACCTATGCAATGTGATAGTATTTTGACTAGAACAGAATGGCAGGAATTCAGATGTTAGAATAGGCTGTGTTTCCACTGTGGTGATTCTGCTCATGTTATTTCTGATTGCCCTAAATGTACTAGGAGGGTTGCTAGGTCTGTTACCATTAGTACTGTACAGCCTAAATTTCTTTTATCTGTGACCCTGATTTGCTCATTGTCGTCCTTTTCTGTCATGGCATTTGTGGATTCAGGCGCTGCCCTGAACCTAATGGACTTAGAATTTGCCAGGCGCTGTGGTTTTTCCTTGCAGCCTTTGCAGCGCCCTATTCCTTTGAGGGGCATTGATGCTACACCATTGGCCAAGGATAAACCTCAGTACTGGACGCAGATGACCATGTACATGGCTCCTGCACATCAGGAAAATTGACGTTTTCTGGTGTTGCGTAACCTGCATGATGTTGTTGTACTGGGTTTACATGGTTACACGAACATAATCCGGTGCTGGATTGGAAAACTATGTCTGTGACTAGTTGGGGTTGTCAAGGGGTACATAGTGACATTCCTTTTCAATTTCCTCTTCCCCCTCTTCTGAGGTCCCTGAGTTCCCTTCCTCCACATAGGGACTGTGATTGTGCAATTAACTTGATTCCAGGTTGTAAGTTCCCTAAAGGCCGACTTTTCAATCTGTCTGTGCCAGAGCATGCCGCCATGCGGAGCTATGTTAAGGAATCTTTGTAGAAAGGGCATATTCGGCCGTCTTCGTCACCATTGGGAGCGGGTTTCTTTTTTGTTGCTAAGAAGGATGGCTCCATGAGACCCTGTATAGATTATCGTCTTCTTAATAAGATCACGGTCAAGTTCCAGTACCCCTTGCCTTTGCTTACTGATTTGTTTGTTCAGATTAAGGGGGCTAGTTGGTTTACTAAGATTGACCTCCGAGGGGCATACAATCTTGTTCGTATTAAACAGGGTGACGAATGGAAAACTGCATTTAATACGCCCAAAGGCCATTTTGAATACCTTGTGATGCCATTTGGGCTCTCTAATGCTCCATCTGTGTTCCAGTCCTTCATGCATGATATTTTCTGCAATTATCTTGATAAATTCATGGTTGTATATTTGGATGATATTTTGATTTTTTCCGATGATTGGGAGTCTCATGTGAAGCAGGTCAGGATGGTGTTCCAGATCCTTCGTGATAATGCATGGTTTGTGAAGGGGTCTAAGTGCCTTTTCGGAGTTCAGAAGGTCTCTTTTTTGGGTTTTATTTTTTCTCCCTTGTCTATAGAAATGGATCCTGTTAAGGTCCAAGCTATTCATGACTGAATTCAACCCACATCTGTGAAGGGCCTTCAAAAATTTTTGGGCTTTGCTAATTTCCATCGCCGTTTCATTGCCAACTTTTCCAGTGTGGTTAAGCCCCTTACTGATTTGACGAAGAAAGGCGCTGATGTGACTAATTGGTCCTCTGCGGCTGTTGAGGCCTTTCAGGAGCTTAAATGCCGATTTACTTCTGCCCTGTGGATGTTTCTCTTCCTTTTCAGGTTGAGGTCGACGCTTCTGAGATTGGGGCAGGGGCCGTTTTGTCTCAGAGGGAATCTGATGGTTCTTTGATGAAACCGTGTGCTTTTTTTTCCAGAAAGTTTTCACCTGCGGAACGCAATTATGATGTCGGCAATCGGGAGTTGTTGGCTATGAAATGGGTGTTTGAGGAGTGGTGACATCGGCTTGAGGGAGCTAAGCACCGCGTTGTGGTCCTGACTGATCATAAGAATCTAATTTACCTCGAGTCGGCCAAGCGGCTGAATCCTAGACAGGCTCGATGGTCCCTGTTTTTCTCCCGTTTTGATTTTGTGGGCTCGTATCTTCCGGGATCTAAGAATGTTAAGGCCGATGCCCTCTCTAGGAGTTTTTCACCTGATTCTCCTTGAGCCGGTTGGCATTCTTAAGGAAGGGGTGATTCTTTCTGCCATCTCCCCTGATTTGCGGCGGGTGCTTCAGGAATTTCAGGCTGATAGGCCTGACCGCTGTCCTGTGGGGAAGCTGTTTGTTCCTGATGGGTGAACAAGTAAGGTGATTTCTGAGGTTCATTGTTCTGTGTTGGCTGGTCATCCTGGGATTTTTGGTACCAGAGATTTGGTTGCTAGGTCCTTTTGGTGGCCTTCCTTGTCGCGCGATGTCCGTGCTTTTGTGCAGTCCTGTGGGACTTGCGCCCGAGCCAAGCCTTGCTGTTCCCGCGCTAGTGGGTTGCTTTTGCCTTTGCCCGTCCTTGAGAGGCCCTGGACGCATATTTCCATGGATTTTATTTTGGATCTTCCTGTTTCCCAGAAGATGTCTGTTATCTGGGTTGTTTGTGACCGGTTCTCTAAAATGGTCCATCTGGTACCTTTGCCTAGGTTGCCTTCCTCCTCAGATCTGGTTCCATTGTTTTTTCAGCATGTATTTCGTTTGCATGGCATTCCGGAGAATATTGTGTCTGACAGAGGTTCTCAGTTTGTCTCTAGGTTTTGGCGGGCCTTTTGTGCTAGGATGGGCATTGATTTGTCTTTTTCTTCGGCGTTTCATCCTCAGACTAATGGCCAAACTGAGCGAACTAATCAGACCTTGGAGACCTATTTGAGATGCTTTGTGTCTGCTGATCAGGATGATTGGGTGTCTTTCTTGCCGTTGGCCGAGTTTGCCCTTAATAATCGGGCTAGTTCGGCTACTGTGGTTTCACCTTTCTTTTGTAATTTTGGTTTTCATCCTCGTTTTTCTTCTGGGCAGGTTGAGCCTTCTGATTGTCCTGGTGTTGATTCTGTGGTGGACAGGCTGCAGCAGATTTGGACTCATGTGGTGGACAATTTGACGTTGTCTCAGGAAAGAGATCAACGTTTTGCTTACCGCCGTCGCTGTGTTGGCCCCCGGCTTCGTGTGGGGGATTTGGTTTGGTTGTCTTCTCGTCATGTTCCTATTAAGGTTTCTTCCCCTAAGTTTAAGCCTCGGTTTATTGGTCCTTATAAAATTTCTGAAATTATTAATCCGGTGTCTTTTCGTTTGGCTCTTCCAGCCTCTTTTGCCATTCATAATGTTTTCCATAGATCTTTGTTGCGGAGATATGTGGTGCCCGTTGTTCCCTCGGTTGACCCTCCTGCCCCGGTGTTGGTTGAGGGAGAGTTGGAATATGAGGTTGAGAAGATTTTGGATTCTCGTTTTTCGAGGCGAAGGCTTCAGTATCTTGTCAAGTGGCAGGGTTATGGCCAGGAGGATAATTCTTGGGTTGTTGCCTCCGATGTCCGTGCCACCGATTTGGTTCGTGCTTTTCACTTGGCTCGTCCTGATCGGCCTGGGGGCTCTGATGAGGGTTCGGTGACCCCTTCTCAAGGGGGGGTACTGTTGTGAATTCCGCTCTTAGGCTCCCTCCGGTGGTTGTAAGTGGCACTTTTGTGAGTTCTGCTCTTGGGCTTCCTCTTGTGGTTTCAAGTGGTATGGCTGCTCCTTGGATTTAGCTGTCACCAGCTGCTTCTACTGATTGTCTTTTCTGCTCGGCTATTTATGCCTGGCTCTTTCCTTCAGCCAGTGCCACTTGTAAATGGTTCCTGGTTGGATTCACATCTCTTTGCATTTCCCTGTTATCCTGACCAGTTCAGCAAAGCTAAGTTCTTGCTTGCTCTTTTCTGTCCACAGATTGTGGACTTATCCATTCTGTGCTTTCTATGTTTGTCCAGCTTATCAGTATGAATTAACTCTGTGTTGCTGGAAGCTCTGAGAAGCAGATTTACCCTCCACACCTTTAGTCAGGTGTGGAGATTTTTGTAATCTCTGCATGGATTTTTGTAGTGTTTTATACTGACCGCACAGTATTCCATTCTGTCCTATCTATCTAGACTGGCCTCCTGTGCTCATCCTGGTTTCATTCTGTGTATGTCTTTTCCCCCTCCACTCACAGTCATTATTTGTGGGGGGCTAATCTATCCTTTGGGGATTTTCTCTGAGGCAAGATAGTTTTCCTGCTTCTATCTTTAGGGGTAGTTAGCTCTTAGGCTGTGACGAGATGCCTAGGGAGAGTTAGGAGCATTCCACGGCTACTTCTAGTGTTGTGTTGAGCTTAGGGACTGCGGTCAGTACAGATACCACTTCCTTCAGAGCTCATTCCATGTTGCTCCTAAACCACCAGATCATAACACCTTACTGTATGATGCTTTGAACAGAAGGATTTTTTGGTGGCCAATGGATTACACCTCTATAACACACTAGATGCTACAAACTATTTGAAAGTCTTGTCTCCTACTATAGGACACTAGGAACAGAGAGATTTTTTGTGGCTTCTGGATCAGGCCCCTACAGTTTAATTTCAACTCAACAAAATGACGAAGTGTGATACTGCGGGTTGACTAACTTTTTGCAACTGAAAAATTATAATTTTTTTTTTAAAGTGCCTTGGGTCTGCAGACAGTTTCATATCACCACAGCACAAAATGACAAGGTGGCATACAGCAGGCTGTTTCACATTTAGCTACTGAAAAAATATTATATAGAATTCTATACTCATGCATGGCGCACAATAGAAGCAGTGCACAACACATATGTAGGACATGTGCACTGCTGGCTTTGTCTGTGGACCTCAGTAATGGCCAAAAGTGATAGAAAGTAAATTTAACAGCTACACTGGACACTAGCTAGCTACACAATCTGACTGATATACAGCCACCTAACTAACTAGCTAAAATCTTCCGGTTAACAGTGCCAGCTTCAGGAGTAGCCTCTCTGCACTGTTAGTGTCAAAATGGTGCTAAAACAAGATTAATATGGAAGGGGAGGGGACATATGATTTCATGATTTCAGCAGCCAATGACACACGCCATTGTGTCAGGACATTGTGGGTGTTTCCTGTGTCCTGATTGTGGCTAGCCACAATATGCACTTACAAAGTTAGGAAAAAAATGACTGTTTACGAGAACGCCGCTCTAGTAAGCTCTGCAACCCTCCTCCCCTCACCAAACACGTGCCAAAGGCTCATGATACACCACCATTATCATTGCTAAAGTGCTGTAAATACTTTTGTGTTAATGCAAATATTTTCCCGCACTTTTACTGAATGTTACAGATATTTTCCAATTTTATAAAATTTTGCTTGTGTTTCCCATCACGAATCCGAATTTGCCATATTCGTGACGAATTTATGTTTGGCGATCATTTTCCAAACAAGTTCACTCATCACTACCTACCTAGGGCCTAATTTCCAGGAAGGAATTTTCAGTTTAAGGCCGGAGTCACACTAGTGACGAATACAGCTGAGTGCTATGTGATAAAACATCTCATAGAACTTGGACCGCTGTTATTCTATGGGGCAGCTCCCATCACCATTTTTATTTCTCAGCCATATTATACAGCATGCTGTGATTGTCACCAACACTCGGCTGAGTCTCGGCGCACTCGCACCCATATAAGTCTATGGGTGCCAGTGACACAGCGCACAACACTCGGATATCATCCGAGTGCTGTGCGTTATAAGCCAACGCTGGCAATGGAGGATATAGCAAAATTAGTTTCTCTGCCTCCTCCACAGTTGTGCTCCAATTTTCTCTGTGTGAGAGGCTCAGAGCTCATTAGCATGACACTCGTCTCCCGCTCGCATCAGAGATGGAGCTGAAGCTCTCGCATCGGATGCCATATGCTAGTGTGACCCCGGCCTAATATTTCTTGCAGACAGCCATACTAAATCATTCACACCCAGGTCCAGACCTGACAACTAGGGTTGAAACGGATCAGACAAATTCAAAAATCGCTGACTTTCGTCAAAGTCGGTTTTCATGAAACCCGATCCGATCCTAGTGTGGGATCATTTCAAAAACCTGACCTGCACATCCAAACATAGACTGAGTGTGAACAGGTGCTGAACCCAGAGTCGCCAACTCGTATATAGTTAAGTAAATAGGGCAGCACACTGCAGCGCCAAAACATGCAAACTTGAAAACACGAAATTTGAACTGCATTACTGCACTAGAAATATGAAAAATGAGAGCTTTTAGCGCATAAAAATGGCCAATTTCATGTGTACCTCGTAGCCACTTTACGGCATCTCTCTTATACGAGGTCCTACGCTTGACCTACCTCGCTGAGAATAAACGTCTCCATCTGAATGGGTACATGTGAAACCTCTTCTTGGACTCAAATTCTCTCTCACTGTGGAGGGGTATTGGACCTACTATAATTAAAACACCTGAAGCTAGGAGGCGGGGAGTGTGTTGTGAATTCTGTGTCTGAATTCACTCCTGTGGTCACAAGTGGTACTGCAGCTTCTGAGCTTCCTCCCTCAGGTGTTCTGGTGAGCTCGTTAACTGCTTCATTACTTAACTCCGCCTGATGCTGCTATCCTTGCTCCTTGTCAATGTTTCAGTGTTGGATCTGAGCTTCTCCTGATTGTTCCTGTGACCTGCTACTCTGTATAGCTAAGTGCTTTTTGCTTTTTTGTTGCTTTTTTTCTGTCCAGCTTGTCTTTTGTTTTGCTGGAAGCTCTGAGACGCAAAGGGTGTACCGCCGTGCCGTTAGTTCGGCACGGTGGTTTTTTTTTTGCCCCCTTTGCGTGGTTTTGCTTTAGGGTTTTTTGTAGACTGCAAAGTTCGCTTTACTGTCCTCGCTCTGTCCTAGAATATCGGGCCCCACTTTGCTGAATCTATTTCATCCCTACGTTTTGTCTTTTCATCTTACTCACAGTCATTATATGTGGGGGGCTGCCTTTTCCTTTGGGGAATTTCTCTGGGGCAAGTCAGGCCTATTTTTCTATCTTCAGGCTAGCTAGTTTCTTAGGCTGTGCCGAGTTGCCTAGGTAGTTGTTAGGCGCAATCCACAGCCGCTTTTAGTTGTGTTTAGGATAGGATCAGGTGTGCAGTCTACAGAGTTTCCACGTCTCAGAGCTCGTTCTTGTATTTTTGGGTATTTGTCAGATCACTGTGTGCGCTCTGATCGCTAAGCACACTGTGTTTCTGGATTGCCTTCATAACACCTGTCATTAGCAAACATAACAGTACAAGGAGCCAACTAATGATTCTCAATAGAGGGAAAGAAAAAGTTCTGACATCATTTTTTTTTTTTCTTTTTCTGCTCTGTGTTCACTTTTTTTTTTTTCCCCTAGACATTTGGGTGATTCTGGACACAGGTGTGGACATGGATATTCAGGGTCTGTGCTCTTCAATGGATAATCTCGTTATAAATGTACAAAAGATTCAAGATACTATTGATCAGAAATCTATGTTAGAACCAAGAATTCCTATTCCTGATTTGTTTTTTGGAGATAGAACTAAGTTTCTAAGTTTCAAAAATAATTGTAAGCTATTTCTGGCCTTGAAACCTCATTCTTCTGGTAATCCTATTCAACAGGTTTTGATTATTATTTCTTTTTTGCGCGGCGACCCTCAAGACTGGGCATTTTCTCTTGCGCCAGGAGACCCTGCATTGAGTAGTGTCGATGCGTTTTTCCTGGCGCTCGGATTGCTGTACGATGAGCCTAATTCAGTGGATCAGGCTGAGAAAAATTTGCTGGCTTTGTGCCAGGGTCAGGATGATATAGAAGTATATTGTCAGAAATTTAGGAAATGGTCAGTACTCACTCAGTGGAATGAATCCGCGCTGGCAGCTTTGTTCAGAAAGGGTCTCTCTGAGGCTCTTAAGGATGTCATGGTGGGATTTCCTATGCCCGCTGGTTTGAATGAGTCTTTGTCTTTGGCCATTCAGATCGGTCGACGCTTGCGCGAGCGTAAATCTGTGCACCATTTGGCGGTACTGCCTGAGGTTAAACCTGAGCCTATGCAGTGCGATAGGACTATGACTAGAGTTGAACGGCAGGAATACAGACGTCTGAATGGTCTGTGTTTCTACTGTGGTGATTCCACTCATGCTATTTCTTATTGTCCTAAGCGCATTAACCCCTTTACCCCCAAGGGTGGTTTGCACGTTAATGACCGGGCCAATTTTTACAATTCTGACCACTGTCCCTTTATGAGGTTATAACTCTGGAACGCTTCAATGGATCCTGGTGATTCTGACATTGTTTTCTCGTGACATATTGTACTTCATGACAATGGTAAAAATTATTTGATATAACCTGCGTTTATTTGTGAAAAAAACGGAAATTTGGCGAAAATTATGAAAATTTCGCAATTTTCCAACTTTGAATTTTTATGCAATTAAATCACAGAGATATGTCACACAAAATACTTAATAAGTAACATTTCCCACGTGTCTACTTTACATCAGCACAATTTTGGAACCAAAATTTTTTTTTGTTAGGGAGTTATAAGGGTTAAAAGTTGACCAGCAATTTCTCATTTCTACAACACCATTTTATTTTAGGGACCACATCTCATTTGAAGTCATTTTGAGGGGTCTATATGATAGAAAATACCCAAGTGTGACACCATTCTAAAAACTACACCCCTCAAGGTGCTCAAAACCATATTCAAGAAGTTTATTAACCCTTCTGGTGCTTCACAGGAATTTTTTGAATGTTTAAATAAAAATGAACATTTAACTTTTTTTCACAAAAAATGTAATTCAGCTCCAATTTGTTTTATTTTACCAAGGGTAACAGGAGAAAATGGACCCCAAACATTGTTGTACAATTTGTCCTGAGTATGCCAATACCCCACATGTGGGGGTAAACCACTGTTTGGGCGCATGGCAGAGCTCGGAAGCGAAGGAGTGCCATTTGACTTTTCAATGCAAAATTGACTGGAATTGAGATGGGACGCCATGTTTCGTTTGGAGAGCCCCTGATGTGGCTAAACATTGAAACCCCCCACAAGTGACACCATTTTGGAAAGTAGGCCCCCTAAGGAACTTATCTAGAGGTGTGGTGAGCACTTTGACCCAACAAGTGCTTCACAGAAGTTTATAATGTAGAACCGTAAAAATAAAAAATCATATTTTTTCACAAAAATTATCTTTTTGCCCCCAATTTTTTATTTTCCCAAGGGTAAGAGAAGAAATTGGACCCCAAAAGTTGTTGTACAATTTGTCCTGAGTACGCGGATACCCCATATGTGGGGGTAAACCACTGTTTGGGTGGATGGGAGAGCTCGGAAGGGAAGGAGCGCCGTTTGACTTTTCAAAGCAAAATTGACAGGAATTGAGATGGGACGCCATGTTGCGTTTGAAGAGCCACTGATGTGCCTAAACATTGAAACCCCCCACAAATGACACCATTTTGGAAAGTAGACCCCCTAAGGAACTTATCTAGAGGTGTGGTGAGCACTTTGACCCACCAAGTGCTTCACAGAAGTTTATAATGCAGAGCCGTAAAAATAAAACAAAATTTTTTTCCCACAAAAATTATTTTTTTAGCCCCCAGTTTTGTATTTTCCTGAGGGTAACAGGAGAAATTGGACCCCAAAATTTGTTGCCCAATTTGTCCTGAGTGCGATGATACACCATATGTGGGGGGAACCACTGTTTGGGCACATGGGAGGGCTCAGAAGGGAAGGAGTGCCATTTGAATGCAGACTTAGATGGAATGGTCTGCAGGTGTCACATTGCGTTTGCAGAGCCCCTAATGTACCTAAACAGTAGAAACCCCCCACAAGTGACACCATTTTGGAAAGTAGACCCCCTTAGGAACTTATCTAGATGTGTGCTGAGCGCTTTGACCCACCAAGGGCTTCACAGAAGTTTATAATGGAGAGCCGTAAAAATAAAACAAAAATTTTTTCCCACAAAAATTATTTTTTAGCCCCCAGTTTTGTAATTTCCCGAGGGTAAAAGGAGAAATTCGACCCCACAATTTGTTGTCCAATTTGTCCTGAGTGCGCTGATACCCCATATGTGGGGGGGAACCACTGTTTGGGCGCATGGGAGGGCTCGGAAGGGAAGGAGCTCCATTTGGAATGAGGACTTAGATGGAATGGTCTGCAGGTGTCACATTGCATTTGCAGAGCCCCTAATGTACCTAAACAGTAGAAACCTCCCACAAGTGACACCATTTTGGAAACTAGACCCCTAAGGAACTCATCTAGATGTGTTGTGATAGCTTTGAACCCCCAAGTGTTTCACTACAGTTTGTAACGCAGAGCCGTGAAAATTAAAAAAAAAAATCTTTCCCCCCAAAATTATTTTTTAGCCCCCAGTTTTGTATTTTCCCGAGGGTAAGAGGAGAAATTCGACCCCAAAAGTTGTTGTCCAATTTGTCCTGAGTGCGCTGATACCCCATATGTGGGGGGGAACCACTGTTTGGGCGCATGGGAGGGCTCGGAAGGGAAGGAGCTCCATTTGGAATGAGGACTTAGATGGAATGGTCTGCAGGTGTCACATTGCATTTGCAGAGCCCCTAATGTACCTAAACAGTAGAAACCTCCCACAAGTGACACCATTTTGGAAACTAGACCCCCTAAGGAACTCATCTAGATGTGTTGTGATAGCTTTGAACCCCCAAGTGTTTCACTACAGTTTGTAACGCAGAGCCGTGAAAATTAAAAAAAAAAATCTTTCCCCCCAAAATTATTTTTTAGCCCCCAGTTTTGTATTTTCCCGAGGGTAAGAGGAGAAATTCGACCCCAAAAGTTGTTGTCCAATTTGTCCTGAGTACGCTGATACCCCGTATGTTGGGGGAAACCAACGTTTGAGCGCATGGCAGAGCTCGGAAGGGAAGGAGCGCCATTTGGAATGCAGACTTAGATGGAATGGTCTGCAGACGTCACATTGCGTTTGCAGAACCCCTAATGTACCTAAACAGTAGAAACCCCCCACAAGTGACCCCATATTGGAAACTAGACCCCCCAGGGAACTAATCTAGATGTGTTGTGAGAACTTTGAACCCCCAAGTGTTTCACTACAGTTTATAACGCAGAGCCGTGAAAATAAAAAATCTTTTTTTTTCCCACAAAAAATATGTTTTAGCCCCAAGTTTTGTATTTTCCCAAGGGTAGCAGGAGAAATTGGACCCCAAAAGTTGTTGTCCTATTTGTCCTGAGTACGCTGATACCCCATATGTTGGGGTAAACCCCTGTTTGGGCACACGGGAGAGCTCGGAAGGGAAGAAGCACTGTTTTACTTTTTCAACGCAGAATTGGCTGGAATTGAGATCGGACGCCATGTCGCGTTTGGAGAGCCCCTGATGTGCCTAAACAGTGGAAACCCCCCAATTATAACTGAAACCCTAATCCAAACACATCCCTAACCCTAATCCCAACAGTAACCCTAACCACACCTCTAACCCTGACACACCCCTAACCCTAATCCCAACCCTATTCCCAACCGTAAATGTAATCTAAACCCTAACTGTAACTTTAGCCCCAACCCAAACTGTAGCCCTAGCCCTAACCCTAGCCCTAACCCTAACCCTAGCCCTAACCCTAGCCCTAACCCTAACCCTAGCCCTAACCCTAGCCCTAACCCTAGCCCTAGCCCTAGCCCTAGCCCTAACCCTAGCCCTAACCCTAGCCCTAAACCTAGCCCTAACTCTAACCCTAGCCCTAATGGGAAAATGGAAATAAATACATTTTTTTAATTTTTCCCTAACTAAGGGGGTGATGAAGGGGGGTTTGATTTACTTTTATAGCGGGTTTTTTAGCGGATTTTTATGATTGGCAGCCGTCACACACTGAAAGACGCTTTTTATTGCAAAAAATATTTTTTGCGTTACCACATTTTGAGAGCTATAATTTTTCTATATTCTGGTCCACAGAGTCATGTGAGGTCTTGGTTTTTGCGGGACGAGTTGATGTTTTTATTGGTAACATTTTCGGGCATGTGACATTTTTTGATCGCTTTTTATTCCGATTTTTGTGAGGCAGAATGACCAAAAACCAGCTATTCATGAATTTCTTTTGGGGGAGGCGTTTATACCGTTCCGCGTTTGGTAAAATTGATGAAGCAGTTTTATTCTTCGGGTCAGTACGATTACAGCGACACCTCATTTATATCATTTTTTTATGTTTTGGCGCTTTTATACGATAAAAACTATTTTATAGAAAAAATAATTATTTTTGCATCGCTTTATTCTCAGGACTATAACTTTTTTATTTTTTTGCTGATGATGCTGTATGGCGGCTCGTTTTTTGCGGGACAAGATGACGTTTTCAGCGGTACCATGGTTAGTTATATCTGTCTTTTTGATCGCGTGTTATTCCACTTTTTGTTCGGCGGTATGATAATAAAGCGTTGTTTTTTGCCTCGTTTTTTTTTTTTTTTTTCTTACGGTGTTTACTGAAGGGGTTAACTAGTGGGCCAGTTTTATAGGTCGGGCCGTTACGGACGCGGCGATACTAAATATGTGTACTTTTATTGTTTTTTTTTTTTATTTAGATAAAGAAATGTATTTATGGGAATAATTTTTTTTTTTTTTTTTCATTATTTTGGAATATTTTTTTTTATTTTTTTTTACACATTTGAAATTTTTTTTTTTTACTTTTTTACTTTGTCCCAGGGGGGGACATCACAGATCAGTGATCTGACAGTTTGCACAGCACTCTGTCAGATCACTGATCTGATAGGAGTGCAGGCTGCTTCACAGTGCCTGCTCTGAGCAGGCTCTGTGAAGCCACCTCCCTCCCTGCAGGACCCGGATCCGCGGCCATCTTGGATCCGGGGCTGGAGGGAGCAGGGAGGGAGGTGAGACCCTCGCAGCAACGCGATCACATCGCGTTGCTGCGGGGGGCTCAGGGAAGCCCGCAGGGAGCCCCCTCCCTGCGCGGTGCTTCCCTGTACCGCCGGCACATCGCGATCATCTTTGATCGCGGTGTGCCGGGGGTTAATGTGCCGGGGGCGGTCCGTGACCGCTCCTGGCACATAGTGCCGGATGTCAGCTGCGATAAACAGCTGACACCCGGCCGCGATCGGCGGCGCTCCCCCCGTGAGCGCTGCCGATCGCATATGACGTACTATTGCGTCCTTGGGAAGTAAAGCCCACCCCACATGGACGCAATAGTACGTCTAATGGCAGAAAGGGGTTAAGCGGTCCGCTAGGTCTGCCGTCATTGGTACTGTACAGTCCAAATTCCTTCTGTCCATTACCTTGATATGCTCTTTGTCGTCGTTTTCTGTCATGGCGTTTGTGGATTCGGGCGCTGCCCTAAATCTGATGGATTTGGATTATGCTAAACGTTGTGGGTTTTTCTTGGAGCCTTTGCGGTGTCCTATTCCATTGAGAGGAATTGATGCTACACCTTTGGCCAAGAATAAACCTCAATACTGGGCCCAGCTGACCATGTGCATGGCTCCTGCACATCAGGAAGTTATTCGCTTTCTGGTGTTGCATAATCTGCATGATGTGGTCGTGTTGGGGTTGCCATGGCTACAAACCCATAATCCAGTATTGGATTGGAATTCCATGTCGGTATCCAGCTGGGGTTGCCAGGGGGTACATGGTGATGTTCCATTTTTGTCGATTTCGTCATCCACCCCTTCTGAGGTCCCAGAGTTCTTGTCTGATTATCAGGATGTATTTGAAGAGCCCAAGTCCGATGCTCTACCTCCGCATAGGGATTGTGATTGTGCTATCAATTTGATTCCTGGTAGTAAATTCCCTAAAGGTCGATTATTTAATTTATCCGTGCCCGAACACGCCGCTATGCGCAGTTATGTGAAGGAATCCCTGGAGAAGGGACATATTCGCCCATCGTCATCACCACTGGGAGCAGGGTTCTTCTTTGTAGCCAAGAAGGATGGTTCGCTGAGACCGTGTATTGATTACCGCCTTCTTAATAAGATCACTGTTAAATTTCAGTATCCCTTGCCATTGTTATCTGACTTGTTTGCTCGGATTAAGGGGGCTAGTTGGTTCACTAAGATAGATCTTCGTGGTGCGTATAATCTGGTGAGAATCAGGCAAGGAGATGAATGGAAAACTGCATTCAATACACCCGAGGGTCATTTTGAGTATCTAGTGATGCCGTTCGGACTTGCCAATGCTCCATCTGTGTTTCAGTCTTTTATGCATGACATCTTCCGTGAGTATCTGGATAAATTCCTGATTGTTTACTTGGATGACATTTTGATCTTCTCAGATGATTGGGAGTCTCATGTGAAGCAGGTCAGAATGGTTTTTCAGGTCCTGCGTGCTAACTCTTTGTTTGTGAAGGGATCAAAGTGTCTCTTCGGTGTGCAGAAAGTTTCATTTTTGGGGTTCATCTTTACCCCTTCTACTATCGAGATGGATCCAGTTAAGGTCCAAGCCATCCAGGATTGGATTCAGCCGACATCTCTGAAAAGTCTGCAAAAGTTCCTGGGCTTTGCTAATTTTTATCGTCGCTTCATCTGTAATTTTTCTAGCATTGCCAAACCATTGACCGATTTGACCAAGAAGGGTGCTGATTTGGTTAATTGGTCTTCTGCTGCTGTGGAAGCTTTTCAGGAGTTGAAGCGTCGTTTTTGTTCTGCCCCTGTGTTGTGTCAGCCAGATGTTTCTCTTCCGTTCCAGGTCGAGGTTGATGCTTCTGAGATTGGAGCAGGGGCGGTTTTGTCACAGAGAGGTTCTGATTGCTCAGTGATGAAACCATGTGCTTTTTTTTCCAGGAAGTTTTTGCCCGCTGAGCGTAATTATGATGTGGGCAATCGAGAGTTGCTGGCCATGAAGTGGGCATTCGAGGAGTGGCGTCATTGGCTTGAAGGAGCTAAGCATCGCGTGGTGGTATTGACTGATCATAAGAACTTAACTTATCTCGAGTCTGCCAAGCGCTTGAATCCTAGACAGGCCCGTTGGTCGTTATTTTTTGCCCGCTTCGACTTTGTGATTTCGTACCTTCCGGGCTCTAAAAATGTGAAGGCGGATGCTCTGTCTAGGAGTTTTGTGTCCGACTCTCCGGGTTTATCTGAGCCAGCGGGTATCCTCAAGGAAGGAGTCATTGTGTCTGCCATCTCCCCTGATTTGCGGCGGGTGCTGCAAAAATTTCAGGCGAATAAACCTGATCGTTGTCCAGCAGAGAAACTGTTCGTCCCTGATAGGTGGACTAATAAACTTATCTCTGAACTTCATTGTTCGGTGTTGGCTGGTCATCCTGGAATCTTTGGTACCAGAGAGTTAGTGGCTAGATCCTTCTGGTGGCCATCTCTGTCACGGGATGTACGTACTTTTGTGCAGTCCTGTGGGATTTGTGCTAGGGCTAAGCCCTGCTGTTCTCGTGCCAGTGGGTTGCTTTTGCCCTTGCCGGTCCCAAAGAGGCCTTGGACACATATTTCGATGGATTTCATTTCTGACCTTCCCGTTTCTCAAAAGATGTCAGTCATTTGGGTGGTCTGTGATCGCTTTTCTAAAATGGTCCATCTGGTGCCCTTGGCTAAATTGCCTTCCTCCTCTGATTTGGTACCTTTGTTCTTTCAGCATGTGGTTCGGTTGCATGGCATTCCTGAGAATATTGTTTCTGACAGAGGTTCCCAGTTTGTTTCAAGGTTTTGGCGAGCCTTTTGTGGTAGGATGGGCATTGACCTATCCTTTTCCTCGGCTTTCCATCCTCAGACTAATGGCCAGACCGAACGAACCAATCAGACCTTGGAAACATATCTGAGATGTTTTGTTTCTGCAGACCAGGATGATTGGGTGTCCTTTTTGCCGTTGGCTGAGTTCGCCCTTAATAATCGGGCCAGCTCGGCTACCTTGGTTTCTCCATTTTTTTGCAATTCTGGGTTCCATCCTCGTTTCTCTTCAGGACAGGTTGAGTCTTCGGACTGTCCTGGTGTGGATTCTGTGGTGGATAGGTTGCAGCAGATCTGGACTCAGGTAGTGGACAATTTGATCTTGTCCCAGGAGAAAGCTCAACTTTTCGCTAATCGCAGACGCCGTGTGGGTCCCCGACTTCGTGTTGGGGATCTGGTTTGGTTATCTTCTCGTCATATTCCTATGAAGGTTTCCTCTCCTAAATTTAAACCTCGTTTTATTGGTCCGTATAGGATTTCTGAGGTTCTCAATCCTGTGTCTTTTCGTTTGACCCTCCCAGACTCCTTTTCCATACATAATGTATTCCATAGGTCGTTTTTGCGGAGATACGTGGCACCTATGGTCCTATCTGTTGAGCCTCCTGCCCCGGTTTTGGTGGAGGGGGAATTGGAGTATATTGTGGAGAAGATTTTGGATTCTCGTGTTTCTAGACGGAAACTCCAGTATCTGGTTAAATGGAAGGGTTATGCTCAGGAAGATAATTCCTGGGTTTTTGCCTCTGATGTTCATGCTTCCGATCTTGTTCGTGCCTTTCATGCGGCTCATCCTGGTCGGCCTGGGGGCTCTGGTGAGGGTTCGGTGACCCTTCCTCAAGGGGGGGGGGGGGTACTGTTGTGAATTCTGTGTCTGAATTCACTCCTGTGGTCACAAGTGGTACTGCAGCTTCTGAGCTTCCTCCCTCAGGTGTTCTGGTGAGCTCGTTAACTGCTTCATTACTTAACTCCGCCTGATGCTGCTATCCTTGCTCCTTGTCAATGTTTCAGTGTTGGATCTGAGCTTCTCCTGATTGTTCCTGTGACCTGCTACTCTGTATAGCTAAGTGCTTTTTGCTTTTTTGTTGCTTTTTTTCTGTCCAGCTTGTCTTTTGTTTTGCTGGAAGCTCTGAGACGCAAAGGGTGTACCGCCGTGCCGGTGGGTTTTTTTTTGCCCCCTTTGCGTGGTTTTGCTTTAGGGTTTTTTGTAGACTGCAAAGTTCGCTTTACTGTCCTCGCTCTGTCCTAGAATATCGGGCCCCACTTTGCTGAATCTATTTCATCCCTACGTTTTGTCTTTTCATCTTACTCACAGTCATTATATGTGGGGGGCTGCCTTTTCCTTTGGGGAATTTCTCTGGGGCAAGTCAGGCCTATTTTTCTATCTTCAGGCTAGCTAGTTTCTTAGGCTGTGCCGAGTTGCCTAGGTAGTTGTTAGGCGCAATCCACAGCCGCTTTTAGTTGTGTTTAGGATAGGATCAGGTGTGCAGTCTACAGAGTTTCCACGTCTCAGAACTCGTTCTTGTATTTTTGGGTATTTGTCAGATCACTGTGTGCGCTCTGATCGCTAAGCACACTGTGTTTCTGGATTGCCTTCATAGCACCTGTCATTAGCAAACATAACAGGAGTGCACGACTATATACGAGTTGGCGACTCTGGGTTCAGCACCTGTTCACACTCAGTCTATGTTTGGATGTGCAGGTCAGGTTTTTGAAATGTATTCTCTAGCCTTCTGATCGTGCACTCCCCGCCTCCTAGCTTCAGGTGTTTTAATTATAGTAGGTCCAATACCCCTCCACAGTGAGAGAGAATTTGAGTCCAAGAAGAGGTTTCACATGTACCCATTCAGATGGAGACGTTTATTCTCAGCGAGGTAGGTCAAGCGTAGGACCTCGTATAAGAGAGATGCCGTAAAGTGGCTACGAGGTACACATAAAATTGGCCATTTTTATGCGCTAAAAGCTCTCATTTTTCATATTTCTAGTGCAGTAATGCAGTTCAAATTTCGTGTTTTCAAGTTTGCATGTTTTGGCGCTGCAGTGTGCTGCCCTATTTACTTAACTATATACGAGTTGGCGACTCTGGGTTCAGCACCTGTTCACACTCTGTCTATGTTTGGATGTGCAGGTCAGGTTTTTGAAATGTATTCTCTAGCCTTCTGATCGTGCACTCCCCGCCTCCTAGCTTCAGGTGTTTTAATTATAGTAGGTCCAATACCCCTCCACAGTGAGAGAGAATTTGAGTCCAAGAAGAGGTTTCACATGTACCCATTCAGATGGAGACGTTTATTCTCAGCGAGGTAGGTCAAGCGTAGGACCTCGTATAAGAGAGATGCCGTAAAGTGGCTACGAGGTACACATAAAATTGGCCATTTTTATGCGCTAAAAGCTCTCATTTTTCATATTTCTAGTGCAGTAATGCAGTTCAAATTTCGTGTTTTCAAGTTTGCATGTTTTGGCGCTGCAGTGTGCTGCCCTATTTACTTAACTAGTGTGGGATCAGCCATGAGGTCAGCGATCTTTGCGCCAAAGTCACTTTTCGTATGACACTTTCAGTGCCATTTTTCAGCCAATGAAGGAGGACACAGAGTGTGGGCAGCGTGATGACATAGGTCTTGGTTCCCACCATCTTAGAGAAGGGCATGACAGTGATTGGCTTGCTTTCTGCGGCATCACAGGGGCTATTAAGGGGCGTGCACGCCGACCGCCATCTTACTTCTGCCGATCGTAGCATAGGGAGAGGTTGCCGCAGCTTCATCAGAAGAAGGGATATAGTTAGGGTGGGAAGATTAAGCCCCAAAACTGCTTGTGCTGTAGCGATTTCCACTGTCCAACACAACCATTTGTTTGCAGGGACAGTGGAGGCTATATTTTTGTGCATCAGCTCTGTAGCTTATTAGGCTGCCTTATAAGGCTCCCTGATAGCTGCATTGCTGTTTGCACGCCGCTGTGCAAACCAACTGCTTTTTTAAAAGCAAAAATCCTGTTGCTCCTTTCTGCACAGTTATCTTGTTTATTTGTCCACACTTTTGTGTGCAGCAGTCCTTTTCATTGCTGCTATACTTTTCCTGAGATCATTGTAGGGAGACTGAAATTGTACTACAGTCCTTGTGTTTTTTCATATATCTTCCAGCCACTTTCTGCCACTGCATCGATTCAAAGTAACAGGAGACAGCATTTGTCCAGTAAGGTTACGAACTACTTTAACTCTCTTATCAATGTTCTCCCTCACAGGTCATTCTCCTTTGATTACTGGGCATCTAAAATAGACACCTGGCCTGAATTGGCAGAATATGCATTACAGGAGCTCGCTTGCCCAGCAGCTAGTGTGCTATCAGAAAGAGTCTCGGTGCTGCTGGTTCAATACTGACAAAAAAAACACGTCTGGCTACCCAGAATGTTGATGATCTAACCTTCATTAAAATGAACCAATCATGGATTTCAAATTATTTTGCCCCACCTTCTCCTGCTGACACGTAACTTGCCTGAAAAATGTCTTGCCTTTGGCCTCCTCTTACTGACTGCTCCAATTCCGCCATTTGCAGCTGATGAATGTCCACCATAGGCCATTTTTATACCTCCCTAAATGGGCTGACTCCCCCCACAGGGCCGTGGTCACCACCTGGCGCAAGCACCCTTGCGAGTGCCATTTGCCTGGACAGGTGGGTGCGCCCACTCTTGGGCGACGGCACTGACACAGGGTGGTGGTGCACAATCAACGTCAGACACACCATCGTAATATGAGGGGCCCTGTGCCAGTACCGCCGCCCACGAGAGTGTTCGCCCCCAGCTCGAACAGTGCTCTACCACTTGCAATACTTACCTCTCCCTGCTCCACCACCGTGTAGTCTGTGCTGTTAAATCCTTCAATGACACTGCCAAAACAAATTTGTTGAAATGATAGATGATAGTTAAAACATACAGGGGCCCTGGCCTCCATTTAGACCAGTTAATACTTTGCGCCCACTACCACTGTCTGCTACTCAGCAGAGGAGCCCACCTCAGTACCTATCTATGTCACCTGCTTAGTCCTGTTACCAATTTTGAACTGCATTTAGCCAACTTTTTTATTTTGGGCCTACTAACTGTGTCTGTCACTCATTACAGTTGTCCTCCACTGAACAAAGCAATGCCGCCTGTTTAGTCCTGTTACCAATTTTGAACTGCATTTAGCCTACTTTTTTATTGTGGGCCTACAAACTGTGTCTGCGCAACTCATTACAGTTGTTCTCCACTGAAAAAAGCAATGCCGCCTCCTTAGTCCTGTTACCAATTTTGAACTGCATTTAGCCTACTTTTGTATTTGGTTCTACTAACTTTGTCTGCGCCACTCATTACAGTTGTCCTCCACTGAACAAAGCTAGGCCGCCTCTTTAGTCCTGTTACCAATTTTGAACTGCATTTAGCCTATTTTTATTTTGGGCCTACTAACTGTGTCTGCGCCACTCATTACAGTTGTCCTCCACTGAATAAAGCTATGCCGTCTGCTTAGTCCTGTTACTAATTTTGAACTGCATTTAGCCTACTTTATTATTTGGGCCTATATCTGAGTTTCCTCCTCATCCTGCCCATTGCCCAGCCACTGCTAGATGAGTCTGCTGGTACATTGACCCAGACCACTACATTCCCCTTGCACTCTACACAGTCTGAATCTGACCCTGTTGAAAGTCAGGTTCCCCTTCCTGCATACTATACCACCTTACACGGGGACAAAGAGGAAGGTGCACATGAAAGTGCAGGTTCCTTCATCAGGTGGAAGGGCATACTCATTGGTGACGTCACTGGCACAGGGCCCCTCATAGTACGCAAAAGTGTCTCTGGCAGAGGGAGGCGCCACCCGCCGTCAAACACACTGCCGTACTATGAGGGACCCTGTGGCAGTGCAAAGTGCCAACGAGTGGGCCCCTTGCTTGCTCAGGATCACAGCACTTGTAAAGTTGAAATACTTACCTCTCACTGCTCCACTGCCGAGACGTATTCCATGTTTCCTGGGCCCATGAAAATATTGAGCCAGCCCCACCCCACCCACAACTTTAACCTAATGACCCCTTGTTTTCAATGCCTAACTATTATTATAAAGTAAATTAAGATTGACAAGCTTAAGAAATAAGAATTTATTTTTTGGCATTAAAATGGACACTGTAGGTGTTTTCCTGTCCTCACTCACTGCCGACTTTGATTCCTCATTGACTTGCATTGGGTTTTGTGTTTCAGTCGGCCCCCGACTTTTTGCAATAATTGGCCGATTTCACCCGACTCGAATTTTGACAAAGTCGGGCTTCGCGAAACCTGACTCGATCCTAAAAAATTAAAAGTCGCTCAACTCTAGTTACAAGTATAAATCAAATAATTCTTTCAACTTTCTAAACTGTACACAAATATAGCAATTGTCACGGGGCTACGCGACAGAGAGGTTCCAGAGAACCACAGCGCTCTGGGCCTCGTTCACACACGATGAACAGAAGCTCTTCTCCTGAATTCTGACCTGGCTGTCTTGTGCCAGCAGGGCAGGAGTTAAACCTTGTTACTGAAGTTACTGAGAGCTATGTCTCTCAGCTGATTTGGTTTTGGTAATCTCTGCTCCTATATAGACTCAGCTTTGTCTACAACTGTTGTCAGTGATCAGTTCTGTTGCCTGGCTTCGAGTGTGAAGGAGCATGGTATTAGGAGCTTGGAGGTTTATTTACAGAGATTGGTGTCTGCTGTTTTGGTTGCATATTATACCTGTTTTCATTCCTAGTTTTTTCCTTCTCTTCCCTTCTCTGTGTTTCCTCTGTGGTTGTGTGAGCATTTGGTGAGTTTGAGACATTTAGTTACCTTGTCTGTATACCCTGTTTAATTGCCGTATTTATACACTGGTGCAGTCAACCTCCCTTGGGGGAGAGGGGGCCACTGATTGGGCCTGCACAGGAGACAGGGATACGCTGGCGGCTCAGACCTCCTGACCATTATAAGTACCCCTGAGATAAGGGAAAGCCAGGGCCCCAGGCCCGCAGGGACAGATGCGGGTCTCAGTACACCATCCTGCCCCTTTATCGCTGTTAACGGCATGACAGTATCACTGATCTTAAAAATGCTCTTGGTCCAATATGGACCCCATTGCTGCTTTAGCTGGACAATTGCAGCAACTCAGTCTAGAGGTGGCTGACCTCCACTCGGCGGTTATACAGCTCACTCCATTGGCCACTGCAGGGGTTGCTACAACTCCACAAGATTTATATTTTAGGTTGCGTCCTCACACTTCAGGTTCAGAGGAGCAGAGGTTTGGAATTGTAATATCGCTCCTACAAGGTGATCCTCAAGCCAGGGCTTTTTCACTTCCTGCTGACGCTTTGCCGTTACGGACTGTGGAGGAGTTTTTCCGAGCCTTAGGTCAAGTGTATGACGAACCTGACCGTGTCTCCCTCGCTGAGTCAACAATACAACATCTTACACAGGGAGACCGGCCAGTAGAGTACTGCTCTGAGTTTCGGAGATGGGCTACTGACACAATATGGAATGACTCTGCACTACACAGTCAATTTTATCAGGGCCTATCTGATAATATAAAAGATGCCTTCACCCTACAGGAGACACAAAACACACTGGAGGCAGCTATGTCTCTTGTGATCCGTGTGGACCACCGCCTGCGCCAGAGACTTAATGAATCGCCGCTATTCAAGGGTAATTCAGATTTGGACTCACCAGAATCTGAGTCTCTAGGAGAACCTATGCAGTTGGGTGGCACTTCTCGTTCTAAGGGGGCTGCAGTAGTACGGCGTAAGGGAGGTGCGTGTTTTTTTGTGGCAGAAGGGGTCATTATGTGAATGTGTGTCCTTCTAAAAGACAACCGCCGGAAAACTATTGAGTCCGGGTTGCGGGGAGGTTGGCAACTCGGGTGTACTAGTTTCCTCCTTAGGTAAACCTCGATTTGTCCTACCAGCCGAGATTTGTCTTGGTGAAAGTAGGCTCAATATCTCTGCCTTTCTGAACTCTGGGGCAGGGTTTAATTTAATTGATGCTGGGTTTGTTCAAGCACATGGGCTTAAAACTCAAGAGTTATCTAAACCCATACCTATAATTGCTCTTGATTCTGCAGCTTTGAGCCAGGGGACTTTCACTCAGATCGTCCGTGGGGTGAGCCTACAAATAGGGGCGTTGCACTCTGAGTCAATAGATTGTTATGTGTTGGGGGTTTGCTGTCGCTTTTAGTTCTCGTTTTACCATGGCTCACGTTACACAACCCAGTGTTAGACTGGCAGGCTCGGGAGATTACTAGATGGAGTGAGTTTTGTCAGGAACATTGCCTGGACACTCGGCTGGCTGGGTTGAGTTCTCAGGTTTTGCCAGAGTTCAACTCAGATTTTGAGGATGCATTCTCTGAGGAGGGGAGTCAAGAGCTACCTCCACACCGTCCTTATGATTGTGCCATATGTCTCATTCCTGGTGCAAAACTGCCTAAGAGTAGGCTATACAACATCACTGCTCCAGAGAGACAGGCCATGAAGGACTATATCACGGAAAGTCTGGCCAAGGGTGATATCAGAGCCTCGTCATCACCCATTGCTGCCGGGTTCTTCTTTGTAAAGAAGGACGAAGTTTAACGCCCATGCTTAGACTTCCGTGAATTAAACAAAATTACGGTCCGGGATTCTTTCCCGATCCCTCTTATTTCGGACCTCTTTAATCAAATTGAGGGGGCTAAATGGTTTTGCAAATTAGATCTCAGGGGGGCATATAATCTCATTCAGATGAAGGAGGGGGATGAATGGAAGACGGTGTTTAATACTCCAGAGGGACATTATGAAAACATGGTTATGCCTTTTGGGTTAAGTAATGCTCCTGCTGTGTTTCAACACTTTGTCAATGATATATTTAGTCACCTAATAGGTAGGTTTGTGGTGGTATATATCGATGACGTCTTAATTTATTCCCCTGACCTTGAGTCCCATCAGGATCATGTACGGCAGGTCCTTCAGGTACTCAGGGACAATGAACTGTTGCCAAACTTGAGAAATGCATGTTCGCAGTCAAAGAGATTCTGTTTTTGTGTTACTTTTTATCCTCCACAGGATTTCGTATGGATCCGGCTAAGGTCAAGGCGGTCTTGGAGTGGGAGCGTCCTGAGGACCTTAAGGCCTTACAGAGGTTTTTAGGTTTTGCAAACTACTATCGCAAATTTATTAAAGACTTTTGAGTAGTAGCCAAACCTTTAACAGACATGACCAAGAGAGGCATGGACTTCTCTGTCTGGTCCAGTACGGCCTGCCAGGCTTTTGAGACTTAAAAGAAGTGTTTTTCCACTGCACCAATACTAATACAGCCTGACATCACGCAGCCATTTGTGGTGGAGGTGGTTGCATCTGAGGTGGGAGTGGGGGCTGTGTTGTCTCAGGGGATTTCTCCGAGTAAGTGGCATCCATGTGCATTTTTCTCGAAAAATCTCCTACTGAGAGGAATTATGATATTGGTAACAGGGAGCTGGTGGCAATTAAATGAGCATTTGAGGAATGGTGCCATTTTTTGGAGGAAGCACTTCACCCAGTCATGGTGATCACAGATCACAAGAATCTGTTGTATCTAGAATCTGCGAAGCGTCTCACACCTAGGCAAGCTAGGTGGTCTCTGTTTTTCGCCAGGTTCAATTTCTACATTATGTATAGGCCAGGAAGCAAGAATGTCAAGGCTGATGCGTTATCCTGTTGTTTTCCAGGGGGTGGGGATAATTGTGAGCCAGGTCCTAAACTTCAGAAGGGTGTAATTGTCGCCGCAATTAATTTGGATCTTGAGAAAGAGGTCCTAGAGGCGCAGGGGGACGCCCCAACAGCCTGTCCTTTAGGTAAACTTTATGTTCCTGCTAATCTTCGTCTTAGGGTCATTGATGAACATCATGATTCAGTCCTGGCTGGACACCCTGGAAGTAAAGTTACCACGGACCTTCTCACTCGGCGTTTTTGGTGGTCTGGGGTAAATCATGATGTACAGGAATATGTCGCTGCCTGCTGTGTGTGTGTGCGCGTTCCAAAACCCCTCGTACTCGCCCGTCTGGGTCTCTCCAACCTCTGGAGATTCCCAGTAGACCTTGGACCCATTTGTCAATAGACTTCATTACTGACTTACCGGTTTCTGAGGGTAATACAGTTATTTTAGTCGTAGTTGACAGATTTAGCAAGATGTCACATTTTATTGCTCTTCCCGCGTTACCTAATGCCAAGACTCTGGCACAGATCTTTATCAAGGAGGTTGTGAGATTACATGGTGTTCCTTAAGATATTGTGTCAGACTGTGGGGTGCAGTTTATTTCTAAGTTTTGGAGGGCTTTTTCCAGCCGGCTGTGGATTCATTTGTCATTTTCTTCAGTTTTTCATCCTCAATCTAATGGTCAAACAGAACGTGTAAAACAAAATCTTGAAACTTATCTCAGGTGTTTCATTTCAGATAATCAGGAGGACTGGGTTAAGTACTTAACGTTGGCAGAGTTTGCAATAAACAACCGTACTCATGAGTCCACTGGTAAGTCCCCATTTTTCCGGGCATATGGTTTTCATCCTCAATTCAGTTCATTTAATAGGAAGGATTCCTCAGGGGTGCCTGAAGAGGAGAGGTTTTCTTGATAAGTTAAAGAGGATGAGTTCCAGATATAAGAATGCGGCTGATCGGAGACGTATGAAAGGTCTGGACTTATGTATGGGTGATTGGGTTTGGTTGTCCTCAAAGAATATTAAACTGAGAGTTCCCTTGTGGAAATTGGGCCCTAGGTTTATTGGCCCTTATAGGATTGTGTCCATCACCAATCCTGTTGCATTTCGGCTGGCTTTACCTCAGTCGTTTAGGATCCATAATATTTTTAATCGCTCCTTACTCAAGACGTTTGTGGCGTCACCTAATCCTTCACCTTTACCTCCCTCTCTGGTCCTTGTTGATGGAAATCTCGAGTTCCAGATAGCCAGGGTCATGGATTCTCGATTTGTTCGCCAGTCTCTACAGTATCTAATACATTGGAAAGGGTACGGTCCTGAGGAGAGGATGTGGGTACCTGCAGCCGATGTCCATGCGGTTAGGTTAGTCCGGGCATTTCATTCAGGTCATCCTGAGAAACCTGGTCCTGAGGTTCCAGAGGTCCCTCGTAGAAGGGGGGTACTGTCACGGGGCTACCGCGACAGAGAGGTTCCAGAGAACCGCAGCGCTCTGGGCCTCGTTCACATATGATGAACAGAAGCTCTTCTCCTGAATTCTGACCTGGCTGTCTTGTACCAGCAGGGCAGGAATTAAACCTTGTTACTGAAGTTGCTGAGAGCTATGTCTCTCAGCTGATTTGGTTTTGGTAATCTCTGCTCCTATATAGACTCAGCTTTGTCTACAACTGTTGTCAGTGATTAGTTCTGCTGCCTGGCTTGGAGTGTGAAGGAGCATGGTATTAGGAGCTTGGAGGCTTATTTACAGAGATTGGTGTCTGCTGTTTTGGTTGCATGTTATACCTGTTTTCCTTCCTAGTTTTTTCCTTCTCTTCCCTTCTCTGTTTTTCCTCTGTGGTTATGTGAGCATTTGGTGAGTTTGAGACTTTTAGTTACCTTGTCTGTATACCCTGTTTAATTGCCATATTTATACACTGGTGCAGTCCACCTCCCTTGGGGGGAGAGGGGGCCACTAATAGGGCCTGCACAGGAGACAGGGATATGCTGGCAGCTCAGGCCTCCTAACCATTATAGGTACCCCTGAGATAAGGGAAAGCCAGGGCCCCATTATAGTGGCAGGGACATATGCAGGTCCCAGTACACCATCCTGCCCCTTTATCGCCATGAACGGCGTGACAGCAATCTTGTATTGTTGACATGACTACAAGGGTTTTTCATCTTGAAAATATTTCAGAATTGTACTCTATTATTTACTGATGTTTATTAATGTGATAGGGTACTGAAGGGTGTTATAATAGATGGTATCTGGTCTGTCATTTATACACTACTAGATTGTGGCCCGATTCTAACGCATCCGGTATTCTAGAATATGCATGTCCCCGTAGTATATGGACAATGATGATTCCAGAATTCGCGGCAGATTGTGGCCGTCGCTGATTGGTCGAGGCAACCTTTATGACATCATCGTCGCCATGGCAACCATTACGACATCTACGTCGATACTGTGCCCGTCGCTGAATCAGAAACGTGGGATTTCTACGTCCTTTATGACATCATCGTCGCTGTGCCGGTCGCTGATTGGTCGAGGCCTGGCGGCCTCGACCAATCAGAGACGCAGGATGTCTACGTCCTTTATGACATCATCGTCGCTGTGCCTGTCTCTGATTGGTCGAGGCCTGGCAGCCTCGACCAATCAGACGCGGGATTTCCAGGACAGACAGACAGACAGAAAGACAGACAGACAGACGGAAAAACCCTTAGGCAATTATATATATAGATTGTGTAGATATATAAATGAAGCCACATGTATTCACATATATATAGAAATGCCACTGTTGCCTTCAGAAATCAAAGCTGAAAATTGAGCAGGCAATACTCCTATCACATCTATCACATAGCATATATCTCACTGAGTGCACTGTGGCAGAATCTTGGAAGATGTCCCATATATCGGCTCATTAACTATACATAAGAGTTGTGCAGCTGCCCCATCTTCACATGAGCAGGGATAAGAGAAATAATGTAAAATGCCTCTGTGGGTAGTCATTCTGTTTTCTTGAAGTTATTACCAGCCAAAGAATAGATTGAGGATGTTACATTGGAATTTATAAGTATTGCGCAATGTGTGGAAAAGTAAAATACTGTGATCTTCCTAAAATAAAGATATCTCATTGTTTTTTGTTGGCGGATGTAGTATAACTCTTAAACCCTTCACTCTTGACTTGACATCGATTTGTTTAGCAAATGAAATCTAGAGCATTTGGATCAACATTAAGTCAATTATGCTATTGCATGATGAACAATTACAGAATGTCAACTATTTCAAGAAAGTTAAAAATTTGACAATGTTATATAAAGAAAGCTATGTAAATATAAATGTCATATAATCATGATCAAATTAAATTCTCAGTCTGCTCGCCCAGGTGTTAACAATAAAATACTTTGTTCTTTCATTGAAGAAATCAAATTGCACAGTCCTTTGTGTATTTTACTGACAAAATATAGGCAGTGTGTTGAGCTTCAAAAACTTGAGTGCATTTTTTACTCTTTGTCTTATTTTTTGAATGACTTTTTCTTTTACATTCAAAAACATGCATTGATACAATTACATAGTGACAGTACATCCTTCTGCCTATAAAATGTAGGCAAATAAAACCAGGTCTGCATTGTCCCTCTCTCTTGTATAGAGTGACCCTACCATGCCAAAACTTACTGGTAGCAAACCAAGTGATAACAAAACCATATAGCTGGTTTAGAAAATGAAATAATAAGGTTTCAGAAATGGGTAGGTTTTTTTAAGGGATGAATTAATCAATTCAATGTGAATCGAATTTGTGTAATTTTATTTTTTAGGAATTTGCAAGAAATTTAAACAATATAAGATTCTATACATGTGAATCACCAAAAATGTCCACTACCATTTTGGACATTGCAAAAGATTGCATCAGCTAAAAGGGTTCACATGACCTTGTGCGCATGCAGGCAGGCTTTCCCACAATACCTGGCAGCTATCACATCATTTATTTTATAGCACAGCCAATCAGGATGGACTATAAAAGCCTGCATAAAAGGAAAAGCAGGAAATGTGGCAGCCAGTTTTAGGTGAATCTAGATAGTGATAGGGTGTCAGAGCTCACAGTTTAACCCCTTTCTGCCAGCTGACGGAATAGTACGTCAGCTGGCAGATCCCCTGCTTTGAGGTGGGCTCCGGCGGTGAGCCCACCTCAAAGCCGCGACATGTCAGCTGTTTTGTACAGCTGACATGTGCGCGCAATGAGCGCGAGCGGAATCGCGATCCGCCCGCGCCCATTAACTAGTTAAATGCCGCCGTCAAGCGCTGACAGCGGCATTTAACTAGCGCTCCCGGCCGCGCGGCCGGAACTGCTCGCACTGCGGACCCCCGTCACATGATCGGGGGTCAGCAGTGCATCGCCATAACAACCAGAGGTCTCCTTGAGACCTCTATGGTTGTTGATGGCCGATTGCTTTGAGCGCCACCCTGTGGTCGGCGTTCAAAGCAACCCTGCATTTCTGCTACATAGAGGTGATCTGTACTTCACCTCTATGTAGCAGAGCCGATCGAGTTATGCATGCTTCTAGCCTCCCACGGAGGCTATTGAAGCATGCCAAAATTAAAAAAAAAAGTGATTAAAAATATAAAAAAATAAAAAATATATAAAAGTTCAAATCACCCCCCTTTCGCCCCAATCAAAATAAAACAATTAAAAAAAAATCAAACATACACATATTTGGTATCGCCGCGTTCAGAATCGCCCGATCTATCAATAAAAACAAAGGATTAATCTGACCGCTAAATGACGTAGCGAGAAAAAAAATCAAAACGCCAAAATTACGTTTTTTTGGTCGCCGCGACATTGCATTAAAATGCAATAACGGGTGATCAAAAGAACGTATCTACACCAAAATGGTATCATTAAAAACGCCAGCTCGGCACGCAAAAAATAAGCCCTCACCTGACCCCAGATCACGAAAATTGGAGACGCTACGGGTATCGGAAAATCGCGCATTTCTTTTTTTTTTTTTTTAGCAAAATTTGGAATTTTTTTTCACCACTTAGATAAAAAATAACCTAGATATGTTTGGTGTCTATGAACTCGTACTGACCTGGAGAATCATAATGGCAGGTTAGTTTTAGCATTTAGTGAACCTAGCAAAAAAGCCAAACAAAAAACAAGTGTGAGATTGCACTTTTTTTGCAATTTCATCACACTTGGAATTTTTTTCCCATTTTCTGTTACATGGCATGGTAAAATCAATGATGTCGTTCAAAAGTACAACTCGTCCCGCAAAAAATAAGTCCTCAAATGGCCATATTGACGGAAAAACAAAAAAGTTATGGCTCTGGGAAGGAGGGGAGCAAAAAACGAAAATGAAAAACCTCCGGGGGTGAAGGGGTTAAACAGAGATGGGCAGAGAAAGTCATAAAACACTGAAGTAACAGTACAGATTGTGTATGGGAGCACAGTCATGAAGAAGAATAGTCTGTGAACAAATTATAATACCAATGGAATTGATATGGAAAGAGACCTTTCTGTGAGGTAAGACCATAGAGGAACACATATCTGTCAGCTCCTGCTGCTTGTGGTATTTGTAATCAGTGTGGCTATATTGCTGTGGATCCAATTCAATCACATTTTTCATTTATGTAAAAGCAAGCCATCAATATTGCTGAAAAAAAAATTAACAAAATGCTTGCGTCACAAAGTACAGATTTTTTGCACACCTGTTTAATAGTCCAATTTGACATACACAACCAGTACATGCCACAACAAAACTGCAGTCATTGTTGCTATTAATTATACCCAGTATTTCTTGGCAATAGCAATAGTAATGTATTGGTTAATGTAAAAGAGAAAAAGCCCATGCAATGGCATCTGCCTATAGCAATAAGGGAGATTCAAACAGTGGCCACCTCTAGCACCAGTCATAACAGCAGTAGTATTACCAAACACAGGTCACCTTCATCACATTTGACAAGTGTTCCAACAAAGTGTTAATCTGCACAGCGGGGAATCCCACTCAGTGCACAGGTAACTGCATAACTGCAAGCATATATACAGCAGTAAGTGCTCCGTGAGCAGGGGTGCCACTCCAAAGAAATAGCCACAATGGATACAAAAATTGAAAGGAACGGATGGCACTCACCGGTTAAAAAAACTTCTTTATTCCAATACTTTAAAACATCGGCATCGGGATGATGGGGCCAGGAGTGAAATGGACGACAGCCGTTTTGTGCTGCAGTGGTGCTTCTACTCGTCATGCCGATGTTTTTAAAGTGTTGGAATAAAGAAGTTTTTTTAACCGGAGTGTTCCTTTCAATTTTTGTAACCTTTGACAAGTGTATTAGTAGGAATAAAAGGGAGGATATTATGGATTGTGATGGGCAAACCTGAACGCTAAGGTTTGGGATCCGTATTGGAAACCTAGTGTCCATGCATGGACTGCGAACACTGACGTCTTGCGTAAGTCTGTGTTACAGTTTGGGTTCTGCAGCCCCAACAAAGCTTGTTGAAAGGCTTGTTGTAGGGCTGGAAAGGAAAGTGCTAGTGCAGGACTGATAAGCGACTACTCATCAGTCTGACACTCGTGCTGTCCTCATGAGAACTGGCCACTGTGAACTGAGGTAACCTTGCTGACATCACTTCAGTTCACAGCAGTCTGGTCTCACAGAGTGCAGCGCGTCATGTTGTGAATTCTGTGGCAGAGCTCCCTCCTGTGGTCACAAGTGGTACTTCAGCTGGTTCTCTCTGTGAGCTTCCGTTGGTGGAGGAAAGTGGTACTGCGGCTTCTGAGTTTCCTTCCTCAGGTGATGTGGTGAAGTCGTTAGGTGCTGCTCTATTTAACTTCACCTAGTGCTTTGATCCTGGCCTCCAGTCTATGTTCTAGTATTGGACCTGTTTCCTCCTGGATCGTTCCTGTGGCCTGCTGCTCTGCATAGCTAAGTTACTCTTTGCTATTTGTTTGCTGTTTTTTTCTGTCCAGCTTGTCAATTTGTTTTTTTCTGCTTGCTGGAAGCTCTGGGACGCAGAGGGTGTACCTCCGTGCCGTTAGTTCGGTACGGAGGGTCTTTTTGCCCCCTTTGCGTGGTTTTTGTAGGGTTTTGTGTTGACCGCAAAGTTACCTTTCCTATCCTCGCTCTGTTCAGAAAGTTGGGCCTCACTTTGCTAAATCTATTTCATCTCTACGTTTGTCTTTTCATCTTAACTCACAATCATTATATGTGGGGGCTGCCTTTTCCTTTGGGGTATTTCTCTGAGGCAAGGTAGACTTATTTTCTATCTTCAGGCTAGCTAGTTTCTCAGGCCGTGCCGAGTTGCATAGGGAGCGTTAGGCGCAATCCACGGCTGCCTTTAGTGTTGTTGGAGAGGATTAGGGATTGCGGTCAACAGAGTTCCCACGTCTCAGAGCTCGTTCTTGTTTTTTGGGTTATTGCCAGGTCACTGTATGTGCGCTGACCTCTATGTCCATTGTTGTACTGAATTACCTTTAATAACAGTACTGGAGGCCACAAGTACTAATGATTCTCAATAGAGGGAAAAAAGAAGTTCTGAGACCATTTTTTTTTCTTTGCAGTGTTTTGCCTTTTTTTCCCCTAGACATTTGGGTGGTTCAGGACACAGGTGTAGCAATGGACATTAAAGGTCTGTCTTCATGTGTGGATCAGCTCACGGCAAGAGTACAAAGTATTCAAGACTTTGTGGTTCAGAATTCTATGTTAGAACCGAGAATTCCTATTCCTGATTTGTTTTTTGGAGATAGAACTAAATTTCTGAGTTTCAAAAATAATTGTAAACTATTTCTGGCTTTGAAACCTCGCTCCTCTGGTGACCCAGTTCAACAAGTTAGGATCGTTATTTCTTTTTTGCGTGGCGACCCTCAGGACTGGGCATTTTCTCTTGCATCAGGAGATCCTGCATTAAGTAATATCGATTCATTTTTCCTGGCGCTCGGATTGCTGTACGATGAGCCTAATTCTGTGGATCAGGCAGAGAAGAATTTGCTGGCTCTGTGTCAGGGTCAGGATGAAATAGAGGTATATTGTCAGAAATTTAGAAAGTGGTCCGTACTCACTCAGTGGAATGAAGGTGCGCTCGCAGCTATTTTCAGAAAAGGTCTCTCTGAAGCCCTTAAGGATGTCATGGTGGGATTTCCTATGCCTGCTGGTCTGAATGAGTCTATGTCTTTGGCCATTCAGATCGGTCGACGCTTGCGCGAGCGTAAATCTGTGCACCATTTGGCGGTATTACCTGAGCTTAAACCTGAGCCTATGCAGTGCGATAGGACTTTGACCAGAGTTGAACGGCAAGAACACAGACGTCTGAATGGGCTGTGTTTCTACTGTGGTGATTCCACTCATGCTATCTCTGATTGTCCTAAGCGCACTAAGCGGTTCACTAGGTCTGCCACCATTGGTACGGTACAGTCAAAATTTCTTCTGTCTGTTACCTTGATCTGCTCTTTGTCATCATATTCTGTCATGGCATTTGTGGACTCAGGCGCTGCTCTGAATTTGATGGACTTGGAGTATGCTAGGCGTTGTGGGTTTTTCTTGGAGCCCTTGCAGTGTCCTATTCCATTGAGAGGAATTGATGCTACGCCTTTGGCCAAGAATAAGCCTCAGTACTGGACCCAGCTGACCATGTGCATGGCTCCTGCACATCAGGAGGTTATTTGCTTTCTGGTGTTGCATAATCTGCATGATGTGGTCGTGTTGGGGTTGCCATGGCTACAAGTCCATAATCCAGTATTAGATTGGAAATCCATGTCTGTGTCCAGCTGGGGTTGTCAGGGGGTACATGGTGATGTCCCATTTCTGACTATTTCGTCATCCACCCCTTCTGAGGTTCCTGAGTTCTTGTCTGATTACCGGGATTTATTTGATGAGCCCAAGTCCGATACCCTACCTCCGCATAGGGATTGTGATTGTGCTATCGATTTGATTCCTGGTAGTAAATTCCCAAAAGGTCGACTGTTTAATTTATCTGTGCCTGAGTACGCCGCTATGCGGAGTTATGTGAAGGAGTCTTTAGAGAAGGGGCATATTCGCCCATCATCGTCGCCATTAGGAGCAGGGTTCTTTTTTGTAGCCAAGAAGGATGGTTCACTGAGACCTTGTATAGATTACCACCTTCTAAATAAGATCACGGTTAAATTTCAGTACCCCTTGCCATTGTTATCTGATTTGTTTGCTCGGATTAAGGGGGCTAGTTGGTTCACCAAGATAGATCTTCGTGGTGCGTATAATCTTGTGCGTATTAAACGGGGCGATGAATGGAAAACTGCATTTAATACGCCCGAGGGCCATTTTGAGTATCTAGTAATGCTGTTCGGACTTGCCAATGCTCCATCAGTGTTTCAGTCCTTTATGCATGACATCTTCCGAGAGTACCTGGATAAATTCCTGATTGTGTACTTAGATGACACTTTGATCTTCTCGGATGATTGGGAGTCTCATGTGAAGCAGGTCAGAACGGTGTTTCAGGTCCTGCGTGCTAATTCTTTGTTTGTGAAGGGATCAAAGTGTCTCTTTGGTGTTCAGAAGGTTTCATTTTTGGGGTTCATCTTTTCCCCTTCTACTATCGAGATGGACCCTGTTAAGGTCCAAGCCATCCATAATTGGACCCAGCCGACATCTCTGAAAAGTCTGCAAAAGTTCCTGGGCTTTGCTAATTTTTATCGTCGCTTCATCTGCAATTTTTCTAGTATTGCTAAACCATTGACCGATTTGACCAAGAAAGGTGCTGATGTGGTCAATTGGTCTTCTGCTGCGGTGGAAGCTTTTCAAGAGTTGAAGCGTCGTTTTTCTTCTGCCCCTGTGTTGTGTCAACCAGATGTTTCGCTTCCGTTCCAGGTCGAGGTTGATGCTTCTGAGATTGGAGCAGGGGCTGTTTTGTCGCATAGAAGTTCTGATTGCTCGGTGATGAAACCATGCACCTTCTTTTCCAGGAAGTTTTCGCCTGCTGAGCGAAATTATGATGTGGGCAATCGAGAGTTGCTGGCCATGAAGTGGGCATTCAAGGAGTGGCGTCATTGGCTTGAAGGAGCTAAGCATCGCGTGGTGGTCTTGACTGATCATAAGAACTTGACTTATCTCGGGTCCGCCAAGCGGTTGAATCCTAGACAAGCTCGTTGGTCGTTGTTTTTTGCCCGTTTTGACTTTGTGATTTCATACCTTCTGGGCTCTAAAAATGTGAAGGCGGATGCTCTGTCTAGGAGTTTTGTGCCCGACTCTCCGGGTGTATCTGAGCCGGCGAGTATCCTCAAAGAGGGAGTAATTGTGTCTGCCATCTCCCCTGATTTGCGGCGGGTGCTGCAAAAATTTCAGGCTAATAAACCTGATCGTTGCCCAGCGGAGAAACTGTTTGTCCCTGATAGGTGGACGAATAAAGTTATCTCTGAGGTTCATTGTTCGGTGTTGGCTGGTCATCCTGGAATCTTTGGTACCAGAGAGTTAGTGGCTAGATCCTTTTGGTGGCCATCTCTGTCGTGGGATGTGCGTACTTTTGTGCAGTCCTGTGGGATTTGTGCTCGGGCTAAGCCCTGCTGTTCTCGTGCCAGTGGGTTGCTTTTGCCCTTGCTGGTCCCGAAGAGGCCTTGGACACATATCTCTATGGATTTTATTTCAGATCTTCCCGTCTTTCAAAAGATGTCAGTCATTTGGGTGGTCTGTGATCGCTTCTCTAAGATGGTCCATTTGGTACCCTTGTCTAAATTGCCTTCCTCCTCTGATTTGGTGCCATTGTTTTTCCAACATGTGGTTCGTTTACATGGCATTCCAGAGAATATCGTTTCTGACAGAGGTTCCCAGTTTGTTTCGAGGTTTTGGCGAGCCTTTTGTGGTAGGATGGGCATTGACTTGTCTTTTTCCTCGGCTTTCCATCCTCAGACTAATGGCCAGACCGAACGAACCAATCAGACCTTGGAAGCATATCTGAGATGCTTTGTTTCTGCTGATCAGGATGACTGGGTGTCCTTTTTGCCTTTGGCTGAGTTCGCCCTTAATAATCAGGCCAGCTCGGCTACCTTGGTTTCACCGTTTTTCTGCAACTCTGGGTTCCATCCTCGTTTCTCTTCAGGGCAGGTTGAGTCTTCGGACTGTCCTGGTGTGGATACTGTGGTGGACAGGTTGCAGCAGATTTGGACTCATGTAGTGGACAATTTGACTTTGTCCCTGGAGAAGGCTCAACGTTTCGCTAATCGCAGACGCTGTGTGGGTCCCCGACTTCGGGTTGGGGACTTGGTTTGGTTATCTTCTCGTCATATTCCTATGAAGGTTTCCTCTCCTAAGTTTAAACCTCGTTTTATTGGTCCGTATAGGATTTCTGAGGTTCTTAATCCTGTGTCTTTTCGTCTGACCCTTCCAGATTCTTTTTCCATACATAACGTATTCCATAGGTCATTGTTGCGGAGATACGTGGTACCTATGGTTCCATCTGTTGATCCTCCTGCCCCGGTTTTGGTGGAGGGGGAGTTGGAGTATGTTGTGGAGAAGATTTTGGATTCTCGTGCTTCAAGACGGAAACTCCAGTATCTGGTTAAGTGGAAGGGTTATGCTCAGGAAGATAATTCCTGGGTCTTTGCCTCTGATGTCCATGCTCCCAATCTTGTTTGTGCCTTTCATATGGCTCATCCTGGTCGTCCTGGGAGCTCTGGTGAGGGTTCGGTGACCCCTCCTCAAGGGGGGGGGTACTGTTGTGAATTCTGTGGCAGAGCTCCCTCCTGTGGTCACAAGTGGTACTTCGGCTGGTTCTCTCTGTGAGCTTCCGTTGGTGGAGGAAAGTGGTACTGCAGCTTCTGAGTTTCCTTCCTCAGGTGATGTGGTGAAGTCGTTAGGTGCTGCTCTATTTAACTCCACCTAGTGCTTTGATCCTGGCCTCCAGTCTATGTTCTAGTATTGGACCTGTTTCCTCCTGGATCGTTCTTGTGGCCTGCTGCTCTGCATAGCTAAGTTACTCTTTGCTATTTGTTTGCTGTTTTTTTCTGTCCAGCTTGTCAATTTGTTTTTTTCTGCTTGCTGGAAGCTCTGGGACGCAGAGGGTGTACCTCCGTGCCGTTAGTTCGGTACGGAGGGTCTTTTTGCCCCCTTTGTGTGGTTTTTGTAGGGTTTTGTGTTGACCGCAAAGTTACCTTTCCTATCCTCGCTCTGTTCAGAAAGTTGGGCCTCACTTTGCTAAATCTATTTCATCTCTACGTTTGTCTTTTCATCTTAACTCACAGTCATTATATGTGGGGGCTGCCTTTTCCTTTGGGGTATTTCTCTGAGGCAAGGTAGGCTTATTTTCTATCTTCAGGCTAGCTAGTTTCTCAGGCCGTGCCGAGTTGCATAGGCAGCGTTAGGCGCAATCCACGGCTGCCTTTAGTGTTGTTGGAGAGGATTAGGGATTGCGGTCAACAGAGTTCCCACGTCTCAGAGCTCGTTCTTGTTTTTTGGGTTATTGCCAGGTCACTGTATGTGCGCTGACCTCTATGTCCATTGTGGTACTGAATTACCTTTCATAACACTAGACACGGCGACGTTTGCCACTAAGTTGTCCTTCAAGGGGACAATTACCATAGGCCCATCCACTCTTATGGTAGTGCTATGCGTAGACTCTGGGGCGGAGGGTAATTTTATGTCATCCGCTTTCAACCAGCATCACGCAATACCCCTGGTGATGCTTGCCAAACCAGTAACCGTTCGAGTGGTAAATGGGTCGACACTACCCTCACAGATTACCCACCAAACCATTCCTTTCACTCTGTGTCTCCATCACATCAGGAGATTATCTCTCTATTAGTCATTCATAGTAACATAGTAACATAGTTAGTAAGGCCGAAAAAAGACATTTGTCCATCCAGTTCAGCCTATATTCCATCATAATAAATCCCCAGATCTACGTCCTTCTACAGAACCTAATAATTGTATGATACAATATTGTTCTGCTCCAGGAAGACATCCAGGCCTCTCTTGAACCCCTCGACTGAGTTCGCCATCACCACCTCCTCAGGCAAGCAATTCCAGATTCTCACTGCCCTAACAGTAAAGAATCCTCTTCTATGTTGGTGGAAAAACCTTCTCTCCTCCAGACGCAAAGAATGCCCCCTTGTGCCCGTCACCTTCCTTGGTATAAACAGATCCTCAGCGAGATATTTGTATTGTCCCCTTATATACTTATACATGCGAGCGAGGATAGGAAAGGTAACTTTGCGGTCAACACAAAACCCTACAAAAACCACGCAATGGGGGCAAAAAGACCCTCCGTACCGAACTAACAGCACGGAGGTACACCCTCTGTGTCCCAGAGCTTCCAGCAAGCAGTAAAAAACAAATTGACAAGCTGGACAGAAAAAAACAGCAAACAAATAGCAAAGAGGAATTTAGCTATGCAGAGCAGCAGGCCACAGGAACGATCCAGGAAGAAACAGGTCCAATACTAGAACATTGACTGGCGGCCAGGATCAAAGCACTAGGTGGAGTTAAATAGAGAAGCACCTAACGACTTCACCACATCACCTGAGGAAGGAAACTCAGAAGCCGCAGTACCACTTTCCTCCACCAACGGAAGCTCACAGAGGGAACCAGCCGAAGTACCACTTGTGACCACAGGAGGGAGCTCTGCCACAGAATTCACAACAGTACCCCCCCCTTGAGGAGGGGTCACTGAACCCTCACCAGAGCTCCCAGGACGACCAGGATGAGCCATATGAAAGGCACGAACAAGATCGGGGGCATGGACATCAGAGGCAAAGACCCAGGAATTATCTTCCTGAGCATAACCCTTCCACTTAGCCAGATACTGGAGTTTCCGTCTTGAAACACGAGAATCCAAAATCTTCTCCACAATATACTCCAACTCCCCCTCCACCAAAACCGGGGCAGGAGGATCAACAGATGGAACCACAGGTGCCACGTATCTCCGCAACAATGACCTATGGAATACGTTATGTATGGAAAATGAATCTGGAAGGGTCAGACGAAAAGACACAGGATTAAGAACCTCAGAAATCCTATACGGACCAATAAAACGAGGTTTAAATTTAGGAGAGGAAACCTTCATAGGAATATGACGAGAAGATAACCAAACCAAGTCCCCAACCCGAAGTCGGGGACCCACACAGCGTCTGCGATTAGCGAAACGTTGAGCCTTCTCCTGGGACAAAGTCAAATTGTCCACTACATGAGTCCAAATCTGCTGCAACCTGTTCACCACAGTATCCACACCAGGACAGTCCGAAGACTCAACCTGCCCTGAAGAGAAACGAGGATGGAACCCAGAGTTGCAGAAAAACGGTGAAACCAAGGTAGCCGAGCTGGCCCGATTATTAAGGGCGAACTCGGCCAAAGGCAAAAAGGACACCCAGTCATCCTGATCAGCAGAAACAAAGCATCTCAGATATGCTTCCAAGGTCTGATTGGTTCATTCGGTCTGGCCATTAGTCTGAGGATGGAAAGCCGAGGAAAAAGACAAGTCAATGCCCATCCTACCACAAAAGGCTCGCCAAAACCTCGAAACAAACTGGGAACCTCTGTCAGAAACGATATTCTCTGGAATGCCATGTAAACGAACCACATGCTGGAAAAACAATGGCACCAAATCAGAGGAGGAAGGCAATTTAGACAAGGGTACCAAATGGACCATCTTAGAGAAGCGATCACAGACCACCCAAATGACTGACATCTTTTGAGAGACGGGAAGATCTGAAATAAAATCCATAGAGATATGTGTCCAAGGCCTCTTCGGGACCGGCAAGGGCAAAAGCAACCCACTGGCACGAGAACAGCAGGGCTTAGCCCGAGCACAAATCCCACAGGACTGAACAAAAGTACGCACATCCCGCGACAGAGATGGCCACCAAAAGGATCTAGCCACTAACTCTCTGGTACCAAAGATTCCAGGATGACCAACCAACACCGAACAATGAACCTCAGAGATAACTTTATTCGTCCACCTATCAGGGACAAACAGTTTCTCCGCTGGGCAACGATCAGGTTTATTAGCTTGAAATTTTTGCAGCACCCGCCGCAAATCAGGGGAGATGGCAGACACAATTACTCCCTCTTTGAGGATACCCGCCGGCTCAGATACACCCGGAGAGTCGGGCACAAAACTCCTAGACAGAGCATCCGCCTTCACATTTTTAGAGCCCGGAAGGTATGAAATCACAAAGTCAAAACGGGCAAAAAACAACGACCAACGAGCTTGTCTAGGATTCAACCGCTTGGCGGACTCGAGATAAGTCAAGTTCTTATGATCAGTCAAGACCACCACGCGATGCTTAGCTCCTTCAAGCCAATGATGCCACTCCTCGAATGCCCACTTCATTGCCAGCAACTCTCGATTGCCCACATCATAATTACGCTCAGCAGGCGAAAACTTCCTGGAAAAGAAGGCGCATGGTTTCATCACCGAGCAATCAGAACTTCTCTGCGACAAAAGAACCCCTGCTCCAATCTCAGAAGCATCAACCTCGACCTGGAACGGAAGCGAAACATCTGGTTGACACAACACAGGGGCAGAAGAAAAACGATGCTTCAACTCTTGAAAAGCTTCCACCGCAGCAGAAGACCAATTGACCAAATCAGCACCTTTCTTGGTCAAATCGGTCAATGGTTTAGCAATACTAGAAAAATTGCAGATGAAGCGACGATAAAAATTAGCAAAGCCCAGAAACTTTTGCAGACTTTTCAGAGATGTCGGCTGAGTCCAATAATGAATGGCTTGCACCTTAACAGGATCCATCTCGATAGTAGAAGGGGAAAAGATGAACCCCAAAAATGAAACCTTCTGAACACCAAAGAGACACTTTGATCCCTTCACAAACAAAGAATTAGCACGCAGGACCTGAAACACCGTTCTGACCTGCTTCACATGAGACTCCCAATCATCCGAGAAGATCAAAATGTCATCTAAGTACACAATCAGGAATTTATCCAGGTACTCTCGGAAGATGTCATGCATAAAGGACTGAAACACTGATGGAGCATTGGCAAGTCCGAATGGCATTACTAGATACTCAAAATGGCCCTCAGGCGTATTAAATGCAGTTTTCCATTCATCGCCCCGTTTAATACGCACAAGATTATACGCACCACGAAGATCTATCTTGGTGAACCAACTAGCCCCCTTAATCCAAGCAAACAAATCAGATAACAACGGCAAGGGGTACTGAAATTTAACCATGATCTTATTTAGAAGGCGGTAATCTATACAAGGTCTCAGTGAACCATCCATCTTGGCTACAAAAAAGAACCCCGCTCCCAATGGCGACGATGACGGGCGAATATGCCCCTTCTCCAAGGACCCCTTCACATAACTCCGCATAGCGGCGTGCTCAGGCACAGATAAATTAAACAGTCGACCTATGGGGAATTTACTACCAGGAATCAAATCGATAGCACAATCACAATCCCTATGCGGAGGTAGGGTATCGGAATTGGGCTCATCAAATAAATCCCGGTAATCAGACAAGAACTCAGGAACCTCAGAAGGGGTGGATGACGAAATAGTCAGAAATGGGACATCACCATGTACCCCCTGAGAACCCCAGCTGGACACAGACATGGATTTCCAATCTAATACTGGATTATGGACTTGTAGCCATGGCAACCCCAACACGACCACATCATGCAGATTATGCAACACCAGAAAGCGAATAACCTCCTGATGTGCAGGAGCCATGCACATGGTCAGCTGGGTCCAGTACTGAGGCTTATTCTTGGCCAAAGGCATAGCATCAATTCCTCTCAATGGAATAGGACACTGCAAGGGCTCCAAGAAAAACCCACAACGCCTAGCATACTCCAAGTCCATCAAATTCAGAGCAGCGCCTGAGTCCACAAATGCCATGACAGAATACGATGACAAAGAGCAGATCAAGGTAACAGACAGAAGAAATTTTGACTGTACCGTACCAATGGTGGCAGACCTAGTGAACCGCTTAGTGCGCTTAGGACAATCAGAGATAGCATGAGTGGAATCACCACAGTAGAAACACAGCCCATTCAGACATCTGTGTTCTGCCGTTCAACTCTGGTCAAAGTCCTATCGCACTGCATAGGCTCAGGTTTAAGCTCAGGTAATACCGCCAAATGGTGCACAGATTTACGCTCGCGCAAGCATCGACCGATCTGAATGGCCAAAGACATAGACTCATTCAGACCAGCAGGCATAGGAAATCCCACCATGACATCCTTAAGGGCTTCAGAGAGACCTTTTCTGAAAATAGCTGCGAGCGCACCTTCATTCCACTGAGTGAGTACGGACCACTTTCTAAATTTCTGACAATATACCTCTATTTCATCCTGACCCTGACACAGAGCCAGCAAATTCTTCTCTGCCTGATCCACAGAATTAGGCTCATCGTACAGCAATCCGAGCGCCAGGAAAAATGCATCGATGTTACTTAATGCAGGATCCCCTGGCGCAAGGGAAAATGCCCAGTCCTGAGGATCGCCACGCAAAAAAGAAATAACGATCCTAACTTGTTGAGCTGGGTCACCAGAGGAGCGAGGTTTCAAAGCCAGAAATAGTTTACAATTATTTTTGAAACTCAGAAATTTAGTTCTATCTCCAAAAAACAAATCAGGAATAGGGATTCTCGGTTCTAACATAGAATTCTGAACCACAAAGTCTTGAATACTTTGTACTCTTGCCGTGAGCTGATCCACACATGAAGACAGACCTTTAATGTCCATTGCTACACCTGTGTCCTGAACCACCCAAATGTCTAGGGGAAAAAAAGGCAAAACACAGTGCAAAGAAAAAAAAATGGTCTCAGAACTTCTTTTTTCCCTCTATTGAGAATCATTAGTACTTTTGGCCGCCAGTACTGTTATGAAAGGTAATTCAGTATCACAATGGACATAGAGGGCAGCGCACATACAGTGACCTGGCAATAACCCAAAAAACAAGAACGAGCTCTGAGACGTGGGAACTCTGTTGACCGCAATTCCTAATTGTGGATTGCGCCTAACGCTGCCTATGCAACTCGGCACGGCCTGAGAAACTAGCTAGCCTGAAGATAGAAAATAAGCCTACCTTGCCTCAGAGAAATACCCCAAAGGAAAAGGCAGCCCCCACATATAATGACTGTGAGTTAAGATGAAAAGACAAACGTAGAGATGAAATAGATTTAGCAAAGTGAGGCCCAACTTTCTGAACAGAGCGAGGATAGGAAAGGTAACTTTGCGGTCAACACAAAACCCTACAAAAACCACGCAAAGGGGGCAAAAAGACCCTCCGTACCGAACTAACGGCACGGAGGTACACCCTCTGCGTCCCAGAGCTTCCAGCAAGCAGTAAAAAACAAATTGACAAGCTGGACAGAAAAAAACAGCAAACAAATAGCAAAGAGGAACTTAGCTATGCAGAGCAGCAGGCCACAGGAACGATCCAGGAGGAAACAGGTCCAATACTAGAACATTGACTGGCGGCCAGGATCAAAGCACTAGGTGAAGTTAAATAGAGAAGCACCTAACGACTTCACCACATCACCTGAGGAAGGAAACTCAGAAGCCGCAGTACCACTTTCCTCCACCAACGGAAGCTCACAGAGAGAACCAGCCGAAGTACCACTTGTGACCACAGGAGGGAGCTCTGCCACAGAATTCACAACAGTCTAGTGTACCTCCTCCAATTGCCACTAGACTCTGTTTCCCCGACCGCTGAGGACACTTGGAGGCAAGATGTCCTGACTGCCGGCAAACATGACAGACCTTAAGTGCACGAGCGGACTGGGACTGGCACCCCGCTCGTGTCACCTCTATGGCCTCATGTGACTCGGACGCCTGGACTGGAGATTCCAAAGGTCTGGCGAAGGTGAGAGCCAGCCGAAATCTCTGCCTACACTGGGCTTGCTCCAACCTTTGCTCGTGAAAATGAAGGTCTATGCGAGTTGATACAGCTATGAGCTCCTCCAGTGTGGTGGGTATCTCCCTAGTGGCCAAAGCGTCTTTCACATGGTCAGCCAGCCCCCTCCAAAATACAGGAATGAGGGTTTTATCTGGCCATTCCAACTCAGACGCCAATGTCCGGAAGTGGACGGAAAAATGGCTGTCCATGGTTAAACCCTGAGTCAGAGCCAGCAGTTGGAGCGCTGTATAATGAGTGACTTGAGGTCCTACATAGACCTGTTTCAGAGTGTCCAGAAACCGAGGAACACTCCGCACCACATGATCGTTGCGCTCCCACAGCGGCGTAGCCCACTCCAAAGCTCTGTCTGACAGGAGAGAGATTATGAATCCCACCTTTGCCCACTCTGTGGGAAAACATGCAGCCAGGAGCTCGATGTGTATACCACACTGGCTCACAAAACCTCTACAGGACTTACTGTCGCCAGAGTATTTCTCAGGCAATGGGAGGTGAGATATAGTCAGAACAGAGGTGGCAGCGGGTAAAGCTGCAGCAGCCACACTAACAGCCTGAACAGCTATTGCGGTAACATCCACCGCCGAGGTCGCATGCTCACTAGACGCCAACCAGATGGAGTGCTCTGCTGCACGGGGCTTCAGGAAAATGGCCGCGGGATGCCGCGCGTGCGCAGAAGAGATCGTGGCGGCCATTTTCCCAAAGCCGAGTTTGCATCTCGGCTTTGGGAAAATGGCCGCCGCGATCTCTTCTGTGCACGCGCGGCATCCCGCGGCCATTTTCCTGAAGCCCCGTGCAGCAGAGCACTCCATCTGCGCACGCGCGGCCCCAGGAAGATGGCCGCCCCCACCGATGAAAGGAATAACAGCGCAGATCGCGCGCTGTTTCTTCACGTGCGCGCAGGGAATTCGGAACTTGGACATGCGCACACCACTACGCCACCAACGGAAAGCTGGGGAAGAAAAGAGCGATGTCACCACGCCCACCTGACCAGACCAGCCTGATTGACAGGCGAAAACGGCGACTTTGGTAATGTATTTCTCAGCATAGGTGGGGAATCAGGGTACACTACATACACTATAGTAACGCACAGCGCAGGCCCTATTTAACAGTATTTATATCTCAATCTGAAAAAATGGGGTGACAGGTTCCCTTTAATGAGGATAGCCTAAAATATAAGAGCCCAACGAACAAACACATATATATATATATATATATATATATATATATATACAAAAAATGCCCAAAATAACCAGTGCTCAAAAAATATATAAAAGAATGGAACGGTCTCACCACTCAGAACGGACACTTGGATCTTTCTCAGCCAGTGGGGCTATGATGAGTAACAGTCCAGGGGAAAAAGCAGCGGGCTGGAGCACAAATCCTGTCTACTCTGTAATCCCTGTGTAGCTCCTGTCCTTACAAGGACAGGCCCCAAGTGGACCCTGCTATGGACAACCACCAGATGAATGGGTGCAGGTAAATAGATTTCCTCTTCTCCCTACGCGTTTCATCACCAGTGTAGGAGACTCATCAGGGGAGTTTGAACAGATATGTGTGCTACAAGGCACAAAAGTCCAAGCAAGAGACTATATAAGGATAGAAAAAAGAGTCCGTATTTCAATGTGGGTCCCGCAGTGGCTGGGTACCCATCAGCAAGGTATGGCTATCTGTGTTTGCAGTCAAAATGTGTCCTCACTCGCACCCCCACAGGAATAACAGGTTCTTTGTCTAGAAGCAGAACGGGGGTTTACGCCCATGCTTGGACTTCTGTGAATTAAACGAAATTACGGTCCAGGATTCTTTCCCGCTCCCTCTTATTCCGGACCTTTTTAATCAAATTGTGGGGGCTAAATGGTTCTCCAAATTAGATCTCAGGGGGGCATATAATCTCATTTGGATAAAGGAGGGGGATGAATGGAAGACGGCATTTAATACTCCAGAGGGACATTATGAGAACATGGTTATGCCTTTTGGGTTAAGTAATGCTCCTGCTGTGTTTCAACACTTTGTCAATGATATACTTAGTCACCTAATAGGTAGGATTGTGGTGGTATATCTCGATGACATCTTAATTTATTCCCCAGGCCTCGAGTCCCATCAGGATCATGTACGGCAGGTCCTTCAGGTACTTACGGACAATAAACTGTTTGCCAAACTTGAGAAATACATGTTCGCGGTCAAAGAGATTCCGTTTTTGGGTTATTTCTTATCCTCCACAGGATTTCGTATGGATCCGGCTAAAGTCAAGGCGGTCTTGGAGTGGGAGGGTCCTGAGGACCTTAAGGCCTTACAGAGGTTTTTAGGTTTTGCAAACTACTATCGCAAATTTATTAAAGACTTTTGAGTAGTAGCCAAACCTTTAACAGACATGACCAAGAGAGGCACGGACTTCTCTGTCTGGTCCAGTACGGCCTGCCAGGCTTTTGAGACTTAAAAGAAGTGTTTTTCCACTGCACCCATACTAATACAGCCTGACATCACGCAGCCATTTATGGTGGAGGTGGATGCCTCTGAGGTGGGAGTGGGGGCTGTGTTGTCTCAGGGGATTTCTCCGAGTAAGTGGCGTCCATGTGCATTTTTCTCGAAAAATCTCCTACTGAGAGGAATAATGATATTGGTAAGAGGGAGCTGGTGGCAATTAAATGGGCATTTGAGGAATGGCGCCATTTTTTGGAGGAAGCACTTCACCCAGTCATGGTGATCACAGATCACAAGAATCTGTTGTATCTAGAATCTGCGAAGCGTCTCACACCTAGGCAAGCTAGGTGGTCTCTTTTTTTTGCCAGGTTCAATTTCTACATTACGCATAGGCCAGGAAGCAAGAATGTCAAGGCTGATGCGTTATCCCGTTGTTTTCCAGGGGGTGGGGATAATTGTGAGCCAGGTCCTAAACTTCAGAAGGGTGTAATTGTCACCGCAATTATTTCGGATCTTGAGAAAGAGGTCCTAGAGGCGCAGGGGGACGCCCCAACAGCCTGTCCGTTAGGTAAACTTTATGTTCCTGCTAATCTTCATCTTAGGGTCATTAATGAACATCATGATTCGGTCCTGGCTGGACACCCTTGAAGTAAAGTTACCACGGACCTTCTCACATGGCGCTTTTTGGTGGTCAGGGGTAAATCATGATGTACAGGAATATGTCGCTGCCTGCTGTGTGTGTGCGCGTTCCAAGACCCCTCGTACTCGCCCGTCTGGGTCTCCCCAACCTCTGGAGATTTCCAGTAGACCTTTGACGCATTTGTCAATAGACTTCATTACTGACTTACCAGTTTCTGAGGGTAATACAGTTATTTTAGTCGTAGTTGACAGATTTAGCAAGATGTCACATTTTATTGCTCTTCCCGCGTTACCTAATGCCAAGACTCTGGCACAGATCTTTATCAAGGAGGTTGTGAGATTACATGGTGTTCCTTCAGATATTGTGTCAGACCATGGGGTGCAGTTTATTTCTAAGTTTTGGAGGGCTTATTGCAGCCGGCTGGGGATTCATTTGTCATTTTCTTCAGCTTTTCATCCTCAATCTAATGGTCAAACAGAACGTGTAAATCAAAATCTTGACACTTATCTCAGGTGTTTCATTTCAGAAAATCAGGAGGACTGGGTTAAGTACTTACCGTTGGCAGAGTTTGCAATAAACAACCGTACTCATGAGTCCACTGGTAAGTCCCCTTTTTTTGAGGCATATGGTTTTCATCCTCAATTCAGTTCATTTAACAGGAAGGATTCCTCGGGGGTACTTGAAGAGGAGAGGTTTTTTCGTCCATCACATCTGTATGGCAAGGGGTTCTTGATAAGTTAAAGAGGATGAGTTCCAGATATAAGAATGCGGCTGATCGGAGACGTATGAAAGGTCCGGACTTATGTGTGGGTGATTGGGTTTGGTTGTCCTCAAAGAATATTAAATTGAGAGTTCCCTCGTGGAAATTAGGCCCTAGGTTTATTGGCCCTCATAGGATTGTGGCCATCGTCAATCCTGTTGCATTTTGGCTGGCTTTACCTCAGTCATTTAAGATTCATAATGTTTTTCATCGCTCCTTACTCAAGACGTTTGTGGCATCACCTAATCCATCACCTTTACCTCCCTCTCCGGTCCTTGTTGATGGAAATCTCGAGTTCCAGATAGCCAGGGTCATGGATTTTCGATTTGTTCACCAGTCTCTACAGTATCTAATACATTGGAAAGGGTACAGTCCTGAGGAGAGGATGTGGGTACCTACAGCCGATGTCCATGCGGTTAGGTTAGTCTGGGCATTTCATTCAGCTCATCCTGAGAAACCTGGTCCTGAGGTTCTGGAGGTCCCTCATAGAAGGGGGGTACTGTCACGGGGCTACTGCGACAGAGAGGTTCCAGAGAACCGCAGCACTCTGGGCTTCGTTCACACACAATGAACAGAAGCTCTTCTCCTGAATTCTGACCTGGCTGTCTTGTGCCAGCAGGGCAGGAGTTAAACCTTGTTACTGAAGTTACTGAGAGCTAGGTCTCTCAGCTGATTTGGTTTTGGTAATCTCCGCTCCTATATAGACTCAGCTTTGTCTACAACTGTTGTCAGTGATCAGTTCTGCTGCCTGGCTTGGAGTGTGAAGGAGCGTGGTATTAGGAGCTTGGAGGTTTATTTACAGAGATTAGTGTCTGCTGTTTTGGTTGCATGTTATTCCTGTTTTCCTTCCTAGTTTTTTCCTTCTCTTCCCTTCTCTGTGTTTCCTCTGTGGTTGTGTGAGCATTTGGTGAGTTTGAGACTTTTAGTTACCTTGTCTGTATACCCTGTTTAATTGCCGTATTTATACACTGGTGCAGTCCACCTCCCTTGGGGGGAGAGGGGGCCACTGATAGGGCCTGCACAGGAGACAGGGATACGCTGGCGGCTCAGTGCTCCTAACCATTATAGGTACCCCTGAGATAAGGGAAAGCCAGGGCCCCCCCATTATAGTGGCAGGGACAGGTGCGAGTCCCAGTACGCCGTCCTGCCCTTTTATCGCTGTTAAGGCACAGATGATTGGCCTCGGGGAGACCAAAACATCCAACACCGCGGAGGCACCATCATGTGTTTCTCAACGCAGTGATTCCAGAACACTGCCCCCATCCCTTATGGGAAATATGCAGATGCATGTAAAGAAGCTGCGGAAACACCATCACGTGTTTCTCGACGCAAGCAGTGAATAGCCAGGCCTTTCCCCGGGAAGGAACAACCACGGGAAGGGCAGCATCCTTCGAAGGAAAGCCACCTATGCCAAGCATGGTATCCATCCACAGACAGCTGTTTCGGGGTTTTTGCCCCTCATCAGTGTGGAGTAGGAATCTGGCTATTAGGAGCCGTGCCTAGTAAAAAGGCTGTAAAGGCACAGATGATTGGCCTCGGGGAGACCAAAACATCCAACACCGCGGAGACACCATCACGTGTTTCTCAACGCAGTGATTCCAGAACACTGCCCCCATCCCTTATGGGAAATATGCAGATGCATGTAAAGAAGCTGCGGAGACACCATCACGTGTTTCTCGACACAAGCAGTGAATAGCCAGGCCTTTCCCCGGGAAGGAACAACCACGGGAAGGGCAGCATCCTATGAAGGAAAGCCACCTATGCCAAGCATGGTATTGGATATGCTTGGCATAGGTGGCTTTACTTCATAGGATGCTGCCCTTCCCATGGTTGTTCCTTCCCGGGGAAAGGCCTGGCTATTCACTGCTTGCGTCGAGAAACACGTGATGGTGTTTCCGCAGCTTCTTTACATGCATCTGCATATTTCCCATAAGGGATGGGGGCAGTGTTCTGGAATCACTGCGTTGAGAAACACATGATGGTGTCTCCGCGGTGTTGGATGTTTTGGTCTCCCCGAGGCCAATCATCTGTGCCTTTATAGCCTTTTTACTAGGCACTGCTCCTAATAGCCAGATTCCTACTCCACACTGATGAGGGGCAAAAACCCCGAAACAGCTGTCTGTGGATGGATACCATGCTTGGCATAGGTGGCTTTCCTTCATAGGATGCTGCCCATCCCGTGGTTGTTCCTTCCCGGGGAAAGGCCTGGCTATTCACTGCTTGCGTCGAGAAACACGTGATGGTGTCTCCGCAGCTTCTTTACATGCACCTTTATCGCTGTTAACGGCATGAAATTATCTGGATGATATTCTCATCTACTCTCCAGATATTGACTCCCACGGAGAGATGTTTGCAGAGTCTTTGACCTCTTAAAGGCAAAATCCCTCTACGCCAAGTTGGAGAAATGTGTGTTTGAGCTGGAGTCCTTACCTTTCATGGGCTATATCATCTCCGCCCTGGGATTAGCTATGGATCATGCCAAACTACTGTGATGGACTGGCAAGAACCAGATTCTCTTAAAGCGGTGCAGCACTTTATGGGGTTCATAAACTATTATTTCCAGTTCATCCCTCATTTCTCAACTTTGGTAGCTCCCTTGGTAGCCCTCACCAAGAAGGTAGCAAATCACAAATTGTGGTCTGAGGAGGTCTCCAAGGCCTTCACTGCTATTAAGTCTCATTTTGCTAGCGCTCCCATCTTAAATCGCCCCGATGTTGATAAGCCATTTATAATGGAGGTGGATGCCTCATCCGTTGGTGCTGGAGCAGTCCTCTTCCAAAAAGATGCTCACGGTCGGAAGCATCCCTGCTTCTTTTTTTCCAAGACCTTCACACCAGCGGAGAGGAATTATCCCATTGGGACAGGGAGTTGCTAGCCATGAAGTTGGCTTTCTCTGAGTGGAGACACCTTTTGGAGGGGGCTCGCTTTCCCTTGCAAGTATTCACAGTGCCCAAAAACTTGGCCTACTTACAGACAGCCCAGCGGCTAAATTCTCGCCAGGCCAGATGGTCCCTTTTCTTCCCCTGGTTCCATTTCACCCTCCATTTTCTCTCCGGGGAGAAAAACATTCGTGTTAATGCTCTCTCACTCCGTTGTATCATCTGAGGAGGAGGAAGAGGAGCCCCGGCTTATTGCCCCTTCTGAGAGCCTGAGAACCGTGGCTCCGGTTTCTCTAGAGTCTATGCCCCCGGGCAAGACTTTTGAACCAACTAATTTGCATCCAGAGGTTCTCTCTTGGGCTCACTCGTCCAGGGTGGGTGGACATTTTGGGACCAAAAGGACATCTGAGCTGCTGGCGAGGACATACTGGTAGCCGCATATGGCCTGTGACGTCAGAGACTATGAACGGGCGTGTGTCTCCTGCGCCAAGAACAAGTCCCATCGACCACAGCCAGGTGGGTTACTTTACCCCCAGCCGGTGGTGGACAGGCCCTGGGAGATGGTCGGGATGGATTTTGTGGTGTGCTTATCAAGTCACATAGCTGCACCATTATTTGGGTGATCACTAGTGTTGAGCATTCCGATACCGCAAGTATCGGGTATCGGCCGATACTTGTGGTATCGGAATTCCGATACCGAGATCCGATATTTTTGTGATATCGGGTATCGGTATCGGAAGTGTAAAATAAAGAATTAAAATAAAAAATATTGTTATATTCACCTCTCCGGCGGCCCCTGGACATCAGCGGGAGGATCCGGCGTCCGGCACGGCTTCTTTCTTCAAAATGCGCGCCTTCAGGACCTGTGGTATGACGTCCCGGCTTCTGATTGGTCGCGTGCCGCCCATGTGACCGCCACGCGACCAATCAGAAGCCGCGACGTCATTCCTCAGCTAAAGTCCTAGAATGAGCGCCTTTTAGGACCTGAGGAATGACGTCGCGGCTTCTGATTGGTCGCGTGGCGGTCACATGGGCGGCACGCGACCAATCAGAAGCCGGGACGTCATTCCACAGGTCCTGAAGGCGCGCATTTTGAAGAAAGAAGCCGTGCCGGACGCCGGATCCTCCCGCTGATGTCCAGGGGCCGCCGGAGAGGTGAATATAACAATATTTTTTATTTTAATTCTTTATTTTACACTTTAATATGGATCCCAGGGCCTGAAGGAGAGTTTCCTCTCCTTCAGACCCTGGGATCCATGAGGATACATTCCGATACTTGATGTCCCATTGACTTGTATTGGTATCGGATATCGGTATCGGCGATATCCGATATTTTTCGGGTATCGGCCGATACTATCCGATACCGATACTTTCAAGTATCGGACGGTATCGCTCAACACTAGTGATCACCGACCATTTTTCCAAAATGGTGCACTTGGTGCCTCTTCCATGGCTACCTTCTGCACAGGCTCTGACAATGTTGTTTATTAAGCATATCTTTCACCTACATGGTATGCCGAACAAAATTGTCAGTGACCGGGGTCCCCAATTTGTGTCTCGGTTCTGGAGAGAGCTTTGTCATCTACTCAGCATTGAGTTGAATCTCTCTTCAGCATTTCATCCTGAGACAAATGGGTTGGTAGAGAGGGCCAACCAGACTCTGGTCACATATCTGTGACATTTTGTTTCAGCCAGGCAGAGTGACTGGGCATCCTGGCTACCGTGGGCAGAGTTTGCGCTAAACAACACCATAGCTGACTCCACTTGGCAGTCCCCATTCCTCCTTAATTACAGCAAGCATCCGTGGGTTCCTGTGCCTATACCCGTGTCTTCTGGCAATTCCAGGGTGGCAGACTGGGCTGTGAAGGCACGGGACATTTGGGACCGCTCTCAGGATGCCATCTGAGCCTCCAAGGAGAGAATGAGGTCCTCCGCCGATGCACATTGGTGCCTCGCTCCGACCTTTGCTCCTGGCGACTTAGTGTGGCTCTCTGCCCGTAACATCAGGCTGCGAATTGAGTCCACTAAGTTTGCACCTCGCTACTTGGGTCCCTTCAAGGTCCTCGAGCAGGTTAATCCTGTGGTCTACTGTCGGGCCCTTCTTCCACGCCTTGGTATCACCGACACCTTTCATGTGTCCCTCTTAAAGCCTGTACACATGTTCCTGTTTTCCGAGTCATCTGCCGGGACATCGGATTCATCTACGGATGATTATGAGGTGAATGCTATCTCGGGGTGTAAGGTGGTACGTGGTAAAATATTTTATTTGGTGGATTGGAAGGGTTACGGCCCAGAGAACTGGTCCTGGGAGCCTGTTGAGCACATTCGAGCTCCTCAGCTCACTGCTGCCTTCGAGCGTACCGAGTCACAATGAGGGGGGCCATGTTAGGTGTCGAGTTCCTGCCTCTGCACAGGGGGAATCCCGAGCCATCTCCTCTGCTGTCTCCCATTCTTGTCCAGCCGCAGTGGAGCCTGCTCAGCAGAGACATCGGTCCCAATGTCTAGCTCAGGCTGATACTGGATGACTGGTTACTGCTACCCTTCCAGGCTCTGTCTTTGTAGCCAGCAGTGATCAGCAGTGAGCAGGTCTTGTTTTTCTCTTACTGAGCATGCCTACGGCACGACCTCCCATTGGAGAATCGGGGGTCACATGCTCAGGTCCTGTTGAGGCTCCTATTGGTCCATCTGGAAGGTCTTGGAGCACTGACGCTATAAAAGGTTTGCATGGCTGCTCGGCCATGTCCTAGTGTACATTTGAAAACGTGTGTTTGTTGATGACTGCAAGTCATTCTTTAAACATCCCCTCCCTTGTGCATGACTGCTCACGTAAGGTGGATGTCTGCTATCTAGCGCCCAGCTGAGCTATCAGCACAATAACACACAAAACAACGTTTAATTGCTGTGACCACCAGTGTGGCGCCATGCGCTATTAGAGCGCTTTCCTTACCCAAGTCTGGGTGGTTAGTGGCGTCCGCCAGAGTGGCACAGCACGCACTCTTGGGCATTTCAGTTACTTTCTCAGTTACTTTCACAGCAAGTCAGCAGGATCTAGGAGCAACATGGCAGATGTGACAACCTACATGGTGAGCTGCAGCATGTGCTACATGTTCACAGATCGACCAGAAGAAGAATCCAATTTCACCTGTCAGAAGTGTAGACTAGTGGCCCTTTTAGAAGAAAAGGTGCGGGGTCTGGAAGAAAGAATAGCAACTTTGAAACTCATCAAAGAGAATGAAGACTTTCTAGACAGAACAGAAGCATCTCTACTGGTCACAGAAGGTGCAAAAAGTGTCAGAGAACCTCCAAAAGCAAATGAGTGGAAGCATGTGACCAAAAGAAGCAAGAAGACCATGGAGAAATCACCAACCACACAACTGAAGAACCGATATCAAATCTTTGTAGAGGATGAAGATGGCACACCTAAGAATGAAGCAATACCAGCAAGCAAAAAAGAAAAGGGCACACAGCAACAAGTGACAGCAAAAAGTACAGCCAAGAAGCAACGAAGAGTGGTGGTGGTGGGAGACTCACTACTGAGAGGCACAGAAGCAGCCATCTGCAGACCGGACATAACTGCAAGAGAAGTATGCTGCCTTCCAGGTGCGATGATCAAGGATGTGACCGATAGGATACCAAAGCTCTTCAGCTCCAAGGACGTCCACCCATTTCTTCTGATACATGTTGGCACCAATGACACGGCAAGGAAGGACCTACCGACAATCTGCAAGGACTTTGAAGAGTTGGGGAAGAAAGTAAAGGAACTGGATGCACAGGTAGTTTTTTCTTCTATCCTTCCAGTAGACGGGCATGGCACCAGGAGATGGAACAGGATCCTTGATGCAAACAACTGGCTAAGACGATGGTGCAGACAACAAGGATTTGGATTCCTGGACCACGGTGTGAATTACTGGTATGATGGACTCCTCGCCAGAGACGGACTACACCTCAACAAACCTGGGAAACACACATTCGCCAGAAGACTCGCTACACTCATCAGGAGGGCGTTAAACTAGAAGAAGAGGGGACGGGAAGAAAAACATTAGACTTGAACAAAGACGACCCAGGAAAACATACTCAGAAGGGAGGTAAGAACATTTCTAAAACAATCCACAGTGAGGAGATTGGAACAAAACAAAATCCTCTAAACTGCATGCTCGCAAACGCCAGAAGCCTGACAAACAAGATGGAAGAACTAGAAGCAGAAATATCTACAGGTAACTTTGACATAGTGGGAATAACCGAGACATGGTTAGATGAAAGCTATGACTGGGCAGTTAACTTACAGGGTTACAGTCTGTTTAGAAAGGATCGTAAAAATCGGAGAGGAGGAGGGGTTTGTCTCTATGTAAAGTCTTGTCTAAAGTCCACTTTAAGGGAGGATATTAGCGAAGGCAATGAGGATGTCGAGTCCATATGGGTTGAAATTCATGGAGGGAAAAATGGTAACAAAATTCTCATTGGGGTCTGTTACAAACCCCCAAATATAACAGAAAGCATGGAAAGTCTACTTCTAAAGCAGATAGATGAAGCTGCAACCCATAATGAGGTCCTGGTTATGGGGGACTTTAACTACCCGGATATTAACTGGGAAACAGAAACCTGTGAAACCCATAAAGGCAACAGGTTTCTGCTAATAACCAAGAAAAATTATCTTTCACAATTGGTGCAGAATCCAACCAGAGGAGCAGCACTTTTAGACCTAATACTATCTAATAGACCTGACAGAATAACAAATCTGCAGGTGGTTGGGCATTTAGGAAATAGCGACCACAATATTGTGCAGTTTCACCTGTCTTTCACTAGGGGGACTTGTCAGGGAGTCACAAAAACATTGAACTTTAGGAAGGCAAAGTTTGAACAGCTTAGAGATGCCCTTAATCTGGTAGACTGGGACAATATCCTCAGAAATGAGAATACAGATAATAAATGGGAAATGTTTAAGAACATCCTAAATAGGCAGTGTAAGCGGTTTATACCTTGTGGGAATAAAAGGACTAGAAATAGGAAAAACCCAATGTGGCTAAACAAAGAAGTAAGACAGGCAATTAACAGTAAAAAGAAAGCATTTGCACTACTAAAGCAGGATGGCACCATTGAAGCTCTAAAAAACTATAGGGAGAAAAATACTTTATCTAAAAAACTAATTAAAGCTGCCAAAAAGGAAACAGAGAAGCACATTGCTAAGGAGAGTAAAACTAATCCCAAACTGTTCTTCAACTATATCAATAGTAAAAGAATAAAAACTGAAAATGTAGGCCCCTTAAAAAATAGTGAGGAAAGAATGGTTGTAGATGACGAGGAAAAAGCTAACATATTAAACACCTTCTTCTCCACGGTATTCACGGTGGAAAATGAAATGCTAGGTGAAATCCCAAGAAACAATGAAAACCCTATATTAAGGGTCACCAATCTAACCCAAGAAGAGGTGCGAAACCGGCTAAATAAGATTAAAATAGATAAATCTCCGGGTCCGGATGGCATACACCCACGAGTACTAAGAGAACTAAGTAATGTAATAGATAAACCATTATTTCTTATTTTTAGTGACTCTATAGCGACAGGGTCTGTTCCGCAGGACTGGCGCATAGCAAATGTGGTGCCAATATTAAAAAAGGGCTCGAAAAGTGAACCTGGAAATTATAGGCCAGTAAGTCTAACCTCTATTGTTGGTAAAATATTTGAAGGGTTTCTGAGGGATGTTATTCTGGATTATCTCAATGAGAATAACTGTTTAACTCCATATCAGCATGGGTTTATGAGAAATCGCTCCTGTCAAACCAATCTAATCAGTTTTTATGAAGAGGTAAGCTATAGGCTGGACCACGGTGAGTCATTGGACGTGGTATATCTCGATTTTTCCAAAGCGTTTGATACCGTGCCGCACAAGAGGTTGGTACACAAAATGAGAATGCTTGGTCTGGGGGAAAATGTGTGTAAATGGGTTAGTAACTGGCTTAGTGATAGAAAGCAGAGGGTGGTTATAAATGGTATAGTCTCTAACTGGGTCGCTGTGACCAGTGGGGTACCGCAGGGGTCAGTATTGGGACCTGTTCTCTTCAACATATTCATTAATGATCTGGTAGAAGGTTTACACAGTAAAATATCGATATTTGCAGATGATACAAAACTATGTAAAGCAGTTAATACAAGAGAAGATAGTATTCTGCTACAGATGGATCTGGATAAGTTGGAAACTTGGGCTGAAAGGTGGCAGATGAGGTTTAACAATGATAAATGTAAGGTTATACACATGGGAAGAGGGAATCAATATCACCATTACACACTGAACGGGAAACCACTGGGTAAATCTGACAGGGAGAAGGACTTGGGGATCCTAGTTAATGATAAACTTACCTGGAGCAGCCAGTGCCAGGCAGCAGCTGCCAAGGCAAACAGGATCATGGGGTGCATTAAAAGAGGTCTGGATACACATGATGAGAGCATTATACTGCCTCTGTACAAATCCCTAGTTAGACCGCACATGGAGTACTGTGTCCAGTTTTGGGCACCGGTGCTCAGGAAGGATATAATGGAACTAGAGAGAGTACAAAGGAGGGCAACAAAATTAATAAAGGGGATGGGAGAACTACAATACCCAGATAGATTAGCGAAATTAGGATTGTTTAGTCTAGAAAAAAGACGACTGAGGGGCGATCTAATAACCATGTATAAGTATATAAGGGGACAATACAAATATCTCGCTGAGGATCTGTTTATACCAAGGAAGGTGACGGGCACAAGGGGGCATTCTTTGCGTCTGGAGGAGAGAAGGTTTTTCCACCAACATAGAAGAGGATTCTTTACTGTTAGGGCAGTGAGAATCTGGAATTGCTTGCCTGAGGAGGTGGTGATGGCGAACTCAGTCGAGGGGTTCAAGAGAGGCCTGGATGTCTTCCTGGAGCAGAACAATATTGTATCATACAATTATTAGGTTCTGTAGAAGGACGTAGATCTGGGTATTTATTTATTATGATGGAATATAGGCTGAACTGGATGGACAAATGTCTTTTTTCGGCCTTACTAACTATGTTACTATGTTACTATGTTACTCTGATACCACATTTGTGGTGTCGAGCGCAAGAGGTCTACAAGAACTCTAATCCTGTGTCCTGGGATAGAGTTCTGTGATTCCTTGCTTACGCTCTTTGTGCGGTACCGCGGCCCTGTGACGCAACAGGGTTCGCTTCCTTCATACAGGGTGAAGTTAACCCATGTGTGTATTCACATTGTACCGGCATATAGTCTGTCATTACTCAGCAGCACGTTTCATCTCTGCATGGTGGACCCCGGGCTGCGAATGTACCTCATACCTTCTCTCTAATTATTTGGTACGTTCCGCTAGCCCTAACACCAACCTTGGGGGAAAAGGAGCTTGCTGAGTGCAGTTGTTCTTCAGCTGAATTCTCATACCTGGTCCATTACTCTGCTGTACGGTGCATTGCAGGAGAGAAAATTAAGTGTGGTGTTATTGTTTCTTTGTCCCTTTGTTGTGTAACTTTCCCTGTGTTGTATTAGTGCAGCTGTGTGACCAGTGCTCTCACCTGCCAATTCCCTACCCAGGGTGAGTGAGGGCTAAGGTATCCATCTCGGCGACAGGTTGAAAGAACCTGAATAAGGACATCAGGAAGATTAGGGCACATCCTTAGGAGAGTGCAGGCGGTGTCCATTTCCCTGTTCCATATCGCAGGGCCCACCGTTGTTAAAGTTTCCTCGGTGTACCTTTGTGTGTTCTGCTGTTTTGTGACCAACCTATTTTTGGGTTGTGTCACGCTAGGACAGTCACTTCGTGACACAGACAAGATGATTTTCTGGATTTGTTTTCTCATTTTAGCTCTCACAGTTGTGGTCTATCTATAATGTCAATAACAGGCTTCTCTCATCTTTTTAAGTGGGAGAACTTGCACAATGGGTGGCTGACTAAATACTTTTTTCCCCACTGCATATAATACTCCAAAAAAAGAGTTTAAACATTTTTCTGGGTTAAATTTGTCACCCATATAGCATTACGTGCTTTGTGGTACATTTCTGTGGCATATAAAACCCCCAAAAAGTGTTGAAACTAAGAGCTGAGTGAATATGTTTGGAAAACGATTGCCAAACATAAATTTGGCAGGAATATGGCACATTTGGATTTGTGATTGGTAACACAGCCATTTTTCTTAAAATTGGACAAAGTCGGTAAAATTCTGTAAAAGTGCAGGAAAATAATTGCATTGCCACTAAAATATTTTAAAGTAGATGATAGACAGAAAGATATATTCATAGATAGAAGAAAAGCCAGTAATTCAGCTGCCACATATTGTTAACCCCTTCCCGACCCATGACGCCACGTAGGCGTCATGAAAGTCGGTGCCATTCCGACCCATGACGCCTATGCGGCGTCATGGAAAGATCGCGTCCCTGCAGATCGGGTGAAAGGGTTAACTCCCATTTCACCCGATCTGCAGGGACAGGGGGAGTGGTAGTTTAGCCCAGGGGGGGTGGCTTCACCCCCTCGTGGCTACGATCGCTCTGATTGGCTGTTGAAAGTGAAACTGCCAATCAGAGCGATTTGTAATATTTCACCCATTATAACGGGTGAAATATTACAATCCAGCCATGGCCGATGCTGAAATATCATCGGCCATGGCTGGAAATACTAGTGTGCCCCCACCCCACCCCTCCGATCGCCCCCCCACCCCCCCGATCTGGCCGGTACACTGCTCCGGCTCCCCTCCGTCCAGTGCTCCGCTCCCCCCCGTGCTCGTGCCCGCTCCCCCCGTGCTCCAATCACCCCCCCGTGCTCCAATCACCCCCCCTGCACTCCGATCCACCCCCCCCCGTGCTCCGTTCCACCCCCCCGTGCTCCATTCCAGTCCCCCCGTGCTCCGTTCCACGCCCCCCGCGCTCCGTTCCACCCCTCCCGCGCTCCGATTCCTCCCCCCGTGCTCCGATCCCCCCCCGTGGTCCCCCCCCACCCTATCATACTTACCGATCCAGCCGTGGTCCCGTCCGTCTTCTCCCGGGCGCCGCCATCTTCCAAAATGGCGGGCGCATGCGCAGTGCGCCCGCCGAATCTGCCGGCCGGCAGATTCGTTCCAAAGTGCATTTTGATCACTGAGATATAATCTATCTCAGTGATCAAAATAAAAAAAATAATAAATTACCCCCCCCCCTTTGTCACCCCCATAGGTAGGGACAATAAAAAAATAAAGAATTTTTTTTTTTTCCACTGTTAGAATAGGGTTAGGGTTAGGGGTAGGGTTAGGGGTAGGGGTAGGGTTAGGGGTAGGGTTAGGGGTAGGGTTAGGGGTAGGGCTAGGGGTAGGGTTAGGGGTAGGGTTAGGGGTAGGGTTAGGGTTAGGGTTAGGGCTAGGGTTAGGGTTAGGAATGTGCACACGTATTCTGGTCCTCTGCGGATTTTTCCGCTGCGGATTTGATAAATCCGCAGTGCTAAACCGCTGCGGATTTATGGCGGATTTACCGCGTTTTTTTCTGCGCATTTCACTGCGGTTTTACAATTGCGATTTTCTATTGGAGCAGTTGTAAAACCGCTGCGGAATCCGCACAAAGAAGTGACATGCTGCGGAATGTAAACCGCTGCGTTTCCGTGCAGTTTTTCCGCAGCATGGGCACAGCGATTTTTGTTTCCCATAGGTTTACATTGAACTGTACACTCATGGGAAACTGCTGCGGATCCGCAGCGTTTTCCGCAGCATGTGCACATACCTTTAGAATTAGGCTATGTGCACACGGTGCTGATTTGGCTGCGGATTGGCCGCTGCGGATTCGCAGCAGTGTTCCATCAGGTTTACAGTACCATGTAAACATATGAAAAACCAAATCCGCTGTGCCCATGGTGCGGAAAATACCACGCGGGAACGCTGCGTTGTATTTTCCGCAGCATGTCAATTCTTTGTGCGGATTCCGCAGCGTTTTACACCTGTTCCTCAATAGGAATCCGCAGGTGAAATCCGCACAAAAAACACTGGAAATCCGCGGAAAATCCGCAGGTAAAACACAGTGCCTTTTACCCGCAGATTTTTCAAAAATGGTGCGGAAATATCTCACACGAATCCGCAACGTGGGCACATAGCCTTAGGGTTAGGGTTGGAATTAGGGTTGTGGTTAGGGTTAGGGGTGTGTTGGGGTTAGTGTTGTGGTTAGGGGTGTGTTGGGGTTAGGGTTGTGATTAGGATTATGGCTACAGTTGGGATTAGGGTTAGGGGTGTGTTGGGGTTAGTGTTGGAGGTAGAATTGAGGGGTTACCACTGTTTAGGCACATCAGGGGTCTCCAAACGCAACATGGCGCCACCATTGATTCCAGCCAATCTCGTATTCAAAAAGTCAAATGGTGCTCCCTCACTTCCGAGCCCTGACGTGTGCCCAAACAGTGGTTTACCCCCACATATGGGGTACCAGCATACTCAGGACAAACTGCGCAACAATTACTGGGGTCCAATTTCTCCTGTTACCCTTGTGAATCTAAAAAAATGCTTGCTAAAACATAATTTTTGAGGAAAGAAAAATGATTTTTTATTTTCACGGCTCTGCGTTGTAAACGTCTGTGAAGCACTTGGGGGTTCAAAGTGCTCACCACATATCTAGATAAGTTCCTTGGGGGGTCTAGTTTCTAAAATGGGGTCACTTGTGGGGGGTTTCTACTGTTTAGGCACACCAGGGGCTCTGCAAACGCAACGTGACACCCGCAGACCATTCCATCAAAGTCTGCATTTCAAAAGTCACTACTTCCCTTCTGAGCCCCGACGTGTGCCCAAACAGTGGTTTACCCCCACATATGGGGTATCAGCGTACTCAGGAGAAACTGGACAACAACTTTTGGGGTCCAATTTCTCCTGTAACCCTTGGGAAAATAAAAAATTCTGGGCTAAATAATTATTTTTGAGGAAAGAAAACGTATTTATTATTTTCACGGCTCTGCATTATAAACTTCTATGAAGCACTTGGGGGTTCAAAGTGCTCACCACACATCTAGATAAGTTCCTTTCAGGGTCTAGTTTCCAAAATGGGGTCACTTGTGGGGGGTTTCTACTGTTTAGGCACATCAGGGGCTCTGCAAACGCAACGTGACGCCCGCAGAGCATTCCATCAAAGTCTGCATTTCAAAACGTCACTACTTCAATTCCAAGCCCCGGCATGTGCCCAAACAGTAGTTTACCCCCACATATGGGGTATCACCGTACTCAGGAGAAACTGGACAACAAATATTGGGGTCAAATTTCTCCTGTTACCCTTGGGAAAATTAAAAAATTCTGGGCTAAATAATTATTTTTGAGGAAAGAAAACGTATTTATTATTTTCACGGCTCTGCATTATAAACTTCTATGAAGCACTTGGGGGTTCAAAGTGCTCACCACACATCTAGATAAGTTCCTTTGGGGGTCTAGTTTCCAAAATGGGGTCACTTGTGGGGGGTTTCTACTGTTAAGCCACATCAGGGGCTCTGCAAACGCAACGTGACGCCCACAGAGCATTCCATCAAAGTCTGCATTTCAAAACGTCACTACTTCACTTCCGAGCCCCGGCATGTGCCCAAACAGTGATTTACCCCCACATATGGGGTATCAGCGTACTCAGGAGAAACTGGACAACAACTTTTGGGGTCAATTTCTCCTGTTACCCTTGGGAAAATAAAAAATTGCAGGCTAAAAGATCATTTTTGAGAAAATAATTTTTTTTTTTATTTTCATGGCTCTGCGTTATAAACTTCTGTGAAGCACTTGGGGGTTCAAAGTCCTCACCACACATCTAGATTAGTTCCTTTGGGGGTCTAGTTTCTAAAATGGTGTCATTTCTGGGGGATCTCCAATGTTTAGGCACACAGGGGCTCTCCAAACGTGACATGGTGTCCGCTAATGATTGGAGCTAATTTTCCATTTAAAAAGCCAAATGGCGTGCCATCCCTTCCGAGCCCTGCCGTGCGCCCAAACAGTGGTTTACCCCCACATATGGGGTATCAGCGTACTCAGGACAAACTGGACAACAATATTTGGGGTCCAATTTCTCCTTTTATCCTTGGCAAAATAGGAAATTCCAGGCTAAAAAATCATTTTTGAGGAAAGAAAAATTATTTTTTATTTTCATGGCTCTGCGTTATAAACTTCTGTGAAGCACCTGGGGGTTTAAAGTGCTCAATATGCATCTAGATAAGTTCCTTGGGGGGTCTAGTTTCCAAAATGGGGTCACTTGTGGGGGAGCTCCAATGTTTAGGCACACAGGGGCTCTCCAAACGCGACATGGTGTCCGCTAACAATTGGAGCTAATTTTCCATTCAAAAAGTCAAATGGCACGCCTTCTCTTCCGAGCCCTGCCGAGTGCCCAAACAGTGGTTTACCCCCACATATGAGGTATCGGCGTACTCGGGAGAAATTGCCCAACAAATTTTATGATCCATTTTATCCTACTGCCCATGTGAAAATGAGAAAATTGAGGCGAAAAGAATTTTTTTGTGAAAAAAAATTACTTTTTCATTTTTACAGATCAATTTGTGAAGCACCTGAGGGTTTAAAGTGCTCACTAGGCATCTAAATTAGTTCCTTGGGGGGTCTAGTTTCCAAAATGGGGTCACTTGTGGGGGAGCGCCAATGTTTAGGCACACAGGAGCTATCCAAACGCGACATGGTGTCCGCTAACGATGGAAATAATTTTTCATTCAAAAAGTCAAATGGCGCTCCTTCCCTTCCGAGCCTTACCATGTGCCCAAACAGTGGTTTACCCCCACATATGAGGTATTGGTGTACTCAGGAGAAATTGCCCAACACATTTTAGGATCCATTTTATCCTGTTGCCCATGTGAAAATGAAAAAATTGAGGCTAAAAGAATTTTTTTGTGAAAAAAAAGTACTTTTTCATTTTTACGGATCAATTTGTGAAGCACCTGGGGGTTCAAAGTGCTCACTATGCATCTAGATAAGTTCCTTGGGGCGTCTAGTTTCCAAAATGGGGTCACTTGTGGGGGAGCTCCAATTTTTAGGCACACGGGGGCTCTCCAAACGTGACATGGTGTCCGCTAAAGAGTGGAGCCAATTTTTGATTCAAAAAGTCAAATGGCGCTCCTTCCCTTCCAAGCCCTGCCGTGCGCCAAAACAGTGGTTTACCCCCACATATGAGGTATCAGCGTACTCAGGACAAATTGGACAACAACGTTCGTGGTTCAGTTTCTCCTTTTACCATTGGGAAAATAAAAAAATTGTTGCTAAAAGATAATTTTTGTGACTAAAAAGTTAAATGTTCATTTTTTCCTTCCATGTTGCTTCTGCTGCTGTGAAGCACCTGAAGGGTTAATAAACTTCTTGAATGTGGTTTTGAGTACCTTGAGGGGTGCAGTTTTTAGAATGGTGTCACTTTTGGGTATTTTCAGCCATATAGACCCCTCAAACTGACTTCAAATGTGAGGTGGTCCCTAAAAAAAATGGTTTTGTAAATTTCGTTGTAAAAATGACAAATCGCTGGTCGAATTTTAACCCTTATAACTTCCTAACAAAAAAAAATTTTGTTTCCAAAATTGTGCTGATGTAAAGTAAACATGTGGGAAATGTTATTTATTAACTATTTTGTGTCACATATCTCTCTGGTTTAACAGAATAAAAATTCAAAATGTGAAAATTGCGAAATTTTCAAAATTTTCGCCAAATTTCCGTGTTTATCACAAATAAATGCAGAATTTATTGACCTAAATTTACCACTAACATGAAGCCCAATATGTCACGAAAAAACAATCTCAGAACCGCTAGGATCCGTTGAAGCGTTCCTGAGTTATTACCTCATAAAGGGACACTGGTCAGAATTGCAAAAAACGGCAAGGTCTTTAAGGTCAAAATAGGCTGGGTCTTGAAGGGGTTAAATCACATCGGGACCCATCAGAATAGAAGAGATGGATTACACATAGTATATACACATAGAATGAAAAAAATGGTTTGGGGCTCTCGTGTAATTTTCTTAACCAGCAAAGGGAAAGCCAACGGCTGAGGGCCGATGTTTATAGCCTGGGAAGGGGTAATACCCATGGAGCTTCCCAGGATATAAATCAGCTCACAGCTGTATACTTAGTTTTTCCTTGATATTAAAATGGGTAATCACCCAAAAAAATGGTGCAGGGCGGCCTATAATTAATAACCAGCAAAGGATAGGCAGACAATTTCAGGCTGATGTTAATAGCCTAGGAAGGGGACATAGATACTAGCCTCCCAGGCTAAAACATCAGCTCTCAACCACCACAGAAAAGGCACAGCTATAAGATGCACCAAGTCTGGTATTTAGCCTCGCTCTTCTCCCTTGCCCTGTAGTGGTGGCAAGTGGTGTGATAGTTGGAGGGGGTTGATGTCACCTTTGTATTGTCAGGTAACATCAAGCCCCGAGGTTAGTAATGGAGAGGCATCTATAAGGTGCCCCCATTACTGACCTCATTGTCATATTATATAAAAACAGAGACACACAGAAAAAAGTCCTTTAATTGAAAGAATGACACAGATTCCTTTAATAAATCTTATTTAAACCATACTTATGACATTGCTTATTCCACCGATGCCATTGTCTTCTGCAAAATAGTTAAAATAAAAAGCAACAATATTCCTCACCTTTCCGCTGAGAAGATAATAAGCCATTTGTCTCGCGTCGGGTCTAGCTCTGCTATATATTGATGGCAGGATGCATGGTTTCATGATGCCACTATACAGACTGCCATCCAGCAGAGACACTGAGCAGCTTTTGCAATTGTAGTCCAGTGTCTTGTGGTGAACTGGTACGACCTGTTTGACATCACCTAGAGCGTGAGAAAGTACTCCCGCTCCCGATGCCTTCAGAAAAGTCCTGGAAGTTCACAGCCAATTAACTCACTTCACCTATCTGACTTAAGCGTGAGCACTAGAGTTGAGCGACTTTTACTTTTATAGGATCGGGTCGGGTCGGGTCGAGTGAAATCGGCCGATCCTATAAAAAAGTCGGGGTCGGCCGAAACTCGAAACCCAATGCAGTGCATTGGGTTTCCAATGGTTCCCAGGGTCTGAAGGAGAGGAAACTCTCCTTCAGGCCCTGCGATCCATATTTAAGTGTAAAATAAAGAATTAAAATAAAAAATATCGCTATACTCACCCTCTGACGCGCCCTGGTACTAACCGGGAACCTTCCTTCCTTCCTTCGAATCAGCGCTTGCAGGACCTTGCGGTGACGTCGCGGCTTGTGATTGGTCGCGCGGCCGCCCATGTGACCGCTCGCGCTACCAATCACAAGCCGCGACGTCACCGCGACGTCACGCAAGGTCCTGCAAGCGCTGATTCTTAGGAAGGAAGGCTGCCGGAAAGAAGCAGGGCGCGTCCGAGGGTGAGTATATTCCTGTTAGGTATATACTCACCCTCGGGCACGACCTGCTTCTTTCCGGCAGCCTTCCTTCCTAAGAATCAGCGCTTGCAGGACCTTGCGTGACGTCGCGGCTTGTGATTGGTCGCGCGAGCGGTCACATGGGCGGCCGCGCGACCAATCACAAGCCGAGAATTCACCGCAAGGTCCTGCAAGCGCTGATTCGAAGGAAGGAAGGTTCCCGGTTAGTACCAGGGCGCGTCAGAGGGTGAGTATAGCGATATTTTTTATTTTAATTCTTTATTTTACACTTAAATATGGATTCCGATATTGCAAACATATCGGAACTTGGGATCGGAATTCGGATACCAGATTCAGAAGATCGCCGACTTCATGGCCGACCCCACACAGGGGTCGGGTCGGGTTTCATAAAACCCGACTTTGCCAAAAGTCGGCGACTTCTGAAAGTGGCCGACCCGTTTCGCTCAACCCTAGTGAGCACCATTAAAAATTTTCCAACAGCGCTCATGCTAACATCAAAATGGTATCAGAGATGTGTCAGTGTGTGTATTACTTGCTGCACGCATGTGGCACCGTGTGCTGCATCTGTGCCACATGGTGAGAGCCAAAGAAGCAGCGGTACAGTAAGAACTGTTCCCCAATGCTGGACACTGAAGACGACTCTCATCATTCTCCCCTGCTCTGTCGGGAATCAGAGAGTTGTATTCAAGTGAGAAAAATGAAAGCAGGCGACAGCTTTTGGGACTATTATTCCCATCATTCTACATCTGTTGCCGCTAATAAAAGTGAACTCAGTGATTTATAAATGAAAATAACAGAATGTGTTCCCCTGCATTTTTGATAATTAGCCAGGCAAAACTCACAGCTGGGAGCTGCAACCCCCAGCTGTCAGCTTCAGCAACGCTGGCTATCAAAAATGGAAGGGCCCGAATGCCTTTTTTTTAAAATATTTAATTAATTTTAAACAACAGCGTGGGGTCCCCCCCATTTTTGACAACCAGCCTTGCTAAAGCAGACATCTAGGGGCTGGAATTCTCAGGCTGGTAAAGGGCCATTGATATATCTCCCAGCCAAAAAATAGCAGCCTACAGCTGCCCAGAAATATCTCATCTGTTAGATATGCGAATTCTGGTGCTTTGCCCAGCTCTTCCCACTTGTCTTGTTGTAGTGACAAGTGGGGTTCATTCGTGTGGGATTGATGTCATCTTTGTATTGTCAGGTGACATCAAGCCCACATATTAGTAATGAAGAGGCATCTATAAGATACCTCTCCTTTACTAATCCTATACTTATGTGGTAAATAAAGACAGCCAGAATAAAGTTCTTTATTAGAAATAAGACTAAACAACACGCTTTTCCTTTTTTATTTAAAAATAACAAGCATAGTTATACTCACTTAAAGCCTAATTCCACTGAATCCCTCATCTTCTGTAATAAAAAAAATTAAGAAAAACCATATCCCTAACCTCTCTGTTGTTTTGTCCCACACCGTAATCCATGTCTGGGGGATTAATAGCTTTCAATCTGGATGGTGCCAAGATGCAACCGTACAGGCTGAGGACCACTGGTTAATGAGCTGCTGCGAGTGCAACCTGAGTGACTAGCGGTGATGTTACCGCAGTTACTGCAGGTCACTGAGGCTGCGTTCCCACCTTGGCTGAACTGCGTTGATCTCAGCACCGTGGGAAAATGTCACTAATTACCGCAGATCAAGCTCCCTGACTTCACCGCAGATCATGGTGAGAAATTCTGGATATTATTTATAAGGGGACCAAACACCTACACTCCAATTTTAATAGAAAGTAAAGGCTATGTATACAGCTGTGAGCTGATATTAATATGGGAAGCTCCAGAGGTATTTCCTACTTCCCAGGCTATAAACATAGGCCCCCTGCCATCTGCTTTCCCTCTGCTGGTTAAGAAAATGACACAGGAGCCCACGCCATTTAAAAAAAAATAATAATCTCTTAATAATGAGATACCTGTACAAAGTACTACATCTGGGCAATAAAAATAAAAAAAGCATATACAGAATGGGAGAAATAGGGCTAAGCAACAGCACATGTGAAAAAGACTTGGGTATACTAATAGATAATGGATCGAACATGAGTCAACAGTGTGATGCAGAAGCAAAAAGGGCAAATACAATTCTGGGATGTATTAACAGAAACATACAGTCTACTAGATCACATGAAATCATTATTGGCCTCTACTCCTCTTTGGTCAGACCTCATCTGGAAAACTGTGTCCATTTTTGGGCACCACATTTTAAAAAAATACATCAACAAACTGGAGCAAGTACAGAGAAGAGCAACCAGAATGGTGACCGGACAGCAAACCATGTCCTATGAGGAACGGTTACAGGATTTGGGAATGTTTAGCTTGCAAAAAAGAAGACTGAGAGGAGACTTAATAGCTGTCTACATATATCTCAAGGGCTGTCACATTGTAGAAGGATCATCTTTATTCTCATTTGCACAAGGAAAGACTAGAAGCAATGGAATGAAACTAAATGGGAGGAGACACAAATTAGATATTAGAAAAAACTTTTTGACAGTTGGGGTGATCAATGGGTGGAACAGGCAGCCACGAGAGGTGGTGAGTTCTCCTTCAATGGAACTCTTCAAACAGAGGCTGGATAGACATCTGTCTGGGATGATTTAGTGAATACTGCTTTAAGCAGGGGGTGGGACCAGATGACCCAGGAGGTCCCTTCCAACTCTAACCTTCTATGAATCTAGCTATCACCCCAATATCACTTCTCCCCTATGCCTCAAAACTATTGGAATAACACGTCCATCTTGAACTGTCCTCCCATCTCTCTTTTTGCTCCCTCTTCGACCACTTACAATCTGACCTCCTTTGAAACTGCCCTAACTAAGGTCACCAATGACCTATTAACCGCCAAGGTCAAGCGACACTACTCTGTCCTTCTCATCCTGGACCTGTCCTCTGCCTTTGACACAGTGGACCATTCCCTATTATTACAGACCCTCTCATCCCTTGGCATCACAGATTTGGCCCTATCCTGGATCTCATCATACCTAACAGACCAGACTTTCAGCGTCTCCCACTCACATACCACCTCCTCCCTTCATCCCCTATCTGTCAGAGTCCTGCAAGGTTCAGTCCTAGGGCCCCTGCTCATCTCCATTTACACCTTCGGCCTGGGACAGCTCATAGAATCTCACAGCTTTCAGTATCATCTCTATGCCGATGACACACAGATCTACATCTCTGGACCATATATCACCACCCTACTAACCAGAATCCCACAATGTCTGTCTGCTATTTCGTCCTTCTTCTCTGCTAGATTTCTAAAACTTAATATAGACAAAACAGAACTCATCAACTTCCCCCATCTCACGTGACTCCACAACAGACGTATCCATTAAAGTTAATGGCTGCCCACTCTCTCCAGTTCCACAAACTCGCTGCCTCAGTGCAATCCTTGACACTGATCGCTCCTTCAAACCACATATCCAAGCCCTTTCCACTTCCTACTGACTTCAACTCAAAAATATTTCCTGGATCCGTACATTCCTCACCCAAGAATCTGTCCATGCCCTCATCATCTCCGGCCCTGACTACTGCAACCTCCTGCTCTGTGGCCTACCACACAAAAACACTCTTTCACCCCTCCAATCTTTTCTAAACTCTGCTACCCGACTAATACACCTGTCAACTGGCTATTCCCTGGCCCCTCCCCTCTGACACTAACCATGGCACACAAAGCCATCCACAACCTGTGTCCTCAATACATCAGTGACCTCGACTCCCAGAACTTACCTCCACGCAACTTCCAATCCTCACAAGATCTTCTTCTATGTTCCCCTCTTATCTCCTCTTCCCACAATCGCATACAAGATTTCTCCTGCGCATCTTCCATACTCTGGAACTCTCTACCCCAACATATCACACTCTCACCTACCGTGGAAACCTTTAAAAAGAACTTGAAGACCCACGTCTTCTGACAAGCCTACAACCTGCAGTAACCACCGATAGACCAAACCGCTGCACAACCAGCTCTACTCTACTCTAATCTAATTAAGATTGTTGTACTTGATTTTTATTATGTATACCCCTCCTCACATGTAAAGCACCATGGAATAAATGGCACTATAATAATAAATAATAATAATAATAATCTAGTGTGTTATACAAGCTTGAGCCAGAGGCCACCAAAAATTCTTCTGTTCCTAGTGTCATACAGCACTGGACCTGACTTTCAAATAGTTTGCAGTATCTAGTCTGTTATAGAGACCTGATCCAGAAGCCACAACATTTCTTCTGATTCTAGTGTCATACAGTAGGAGACCTGACATTCAAATAGTTTGCAGCATATTTTCTTTGTCATACAGGCTTCATTCACACTCAAACAATTATTTCTTCTGTGACTAATAAGATACAGCACGCCATATTTCACCTTTGCAGATGCATGTAAAGAAGCTGCGGAGACACCATCACGTGTTTCTCGACGCAAGCAGTGAATAGCCAGGAACAACCACGGGAAGGGCAGCATCCTATGAAGGAAAGCCACCTATGCACCTATCCAATACCATGCTTGGCATAGGTGGCTTTCCTTCATAGGATGCTGCCCTTCCCGTGGTTGTTCCTTCCCGGGGAAAGGCCTGGCTATTCACTGCTTGCATCGAGAAACACGTGATGGTGTCTCCGCAGCTTCTTTACATGCATCTGCACATTTCCCATAAGGGATGGGGGCAGTGTTCTGGAATCACTGCGTTGAGAAACACGTGATGGTGTCTCCGCGGTGTTGGATGTTTTGGTCTCCCCGAGGCCAATCATCTGTGCCTTTATAGCCTTTTTACTAGGCACTGCTCCTAATAGCCAGATTCCTACTCCACACTGATGAGGGGCAAAAACCCCGAAACAGCTGTCTATGGATGGATACCATGCTTGGCATAGGTGGCTTTCCTTCATAGGATGCTGCCCTTCCCGTGGTTGTTCCTTCCCGGGGAAAGGCCTGGCTATTTACTGCTTGCGTCGAGAAACACGTGATGGTGTCTCCGCAGCTTCTTTACATGCATCTGCATATTTCCCATAAGGGATGGGGGCAGTGTTCTGGAATCACTGCGTTGAGAAACACGTGATGGTGTCTCCACGGTGTTGGATGTTTTGGTCTCCCCGAGGCCAATCATCTGTGCCTTTATATTTCACCTTTGCAATTACTGTCGCAGAAATTCAGCTGTTTGCTGAGGTGGTGCAGAGTTTTAAAAAATCTATTTTTTTGTTGCTATTACTGTGCTCCTCCACACTATCTGAGCAACATGACTGGGAACTATTGTTTCTAAGGCACTTCCCAATATAGGAAGGTGCCTTAAAGAAGTGCCTCCCAGATACTGGTCGGGTACATTTTCAGAAGCGTGTGTGCAACCCATTTAAGATGTATGGAGTAGAGATGTGCGAACATGTTTGGAGAATGTTTGCCAATTGTGTTTGCTTTCACAAGCATTTTATTCAAAGTAGGCAAGTCGGTCACAGTTTGGTGAATTATCGCATTTCCACCAATACTTTTGCTAGGATAGTGGTGCAGTATCATGAGCGGAGGGGATGTGTTTGATGAGGGGAGTGGGTGTGGATATGTTAAAGGGACACTGTCACCTGAATTTGGAGGGAACAATCTTCAGCCATGGAGGCGGGGTTTTGGGGTTTTTGATTCACCCTTTCCTTACCCGCTGGCTGCATGCTGGCTGCAATATTGGATTGAAGTTCATTCTCTGTCCACCATAGTACACGCCTGCGCAAGGCAAGATTGCCTTGTGCAGGCATGTACTACGGAGGACAGAGAATGAACTTCAATCCAATATTGCAGCCAGCATGCAGCCAGCGGGTAAGGAAAGGGTGAATCAAAAACCCCAAAACCCCGCCTCCATGGCTGAAGATTGTTCCCTCCAAATTCAGGTGACAGTGTCCCTTTAAAGGAGTATCTGAAGAGATTGCAGTAGCGGAGCGCATTTTTTTTCCACTTAACTTTATGTGTGTTGATTCCGGCAACCGATCAGAAGGGAGAAACTATCCACAACGTCATGAAGCAAGGTCTTCTGTGATTGATTGCTGAAGTCACATGTCCATGACCATATAAAAAGTGGACATCTTGTTTTGCTGGTGCCATTTGCTCAGTGTCACAGTGCATAGAGGTCTCTCCTATGCTAGTGCTGCTGCTGCTGCTGCTGCTGCTGAAAGCGAACTTGTCCTGTGTGAAATCTGTCTTCCAGCATTAAAGTAGATTGTGCAAAAATTGTGTGGCAGTCTCCAGAAGCCCCATTAGGTACTTCAAATCATGTGTGCTAAAAGTGTGTTTCAGTGGCAAATCAGAAGGCCAGATTTAAACGTAAAAATTGTTAGGCCTAATATAGTGGTACAGTCATGAAGAAAAATCAGCTACTCCGAATTGTTTGTGCTAAAAGTGTGTTTCAATGTCAAATCAGAAGGCCAGATTTCTATTTAAAAAATCATTAGGCCTAATATGATGGTGTAGCCATGAGGCCCAATTAGCTATTTCAAATAGTTTATGCTAAAACTTTGTTTCAATGGCAAATCAGAAGGCCAGATTTCCACATAAAAAAATGTTAGGCCTAATATAGTGGTGCAACCACGATGTACAATTAGCTACTCTAAATTGTTTGTGCTAAAATTGTGCTTCAGTGGCAAATCAGGCCAGAATTCCACTTAAAAATAATTAGGCCTAATACAGTGATACAGCCATGAGGCCCAATTAACTTTTCCAAATCGTTTGACCTTAGCTGCTGGCCAGAGCTGTGCATAGCTATTGCAATACATTTCAACTAAATGTGCATCTGAGGACCTACATCCTTTTTGATCTATTCACGACTGTTACACTCCTGCAAATATCAGGTTATTCTGAAAAGCTATTTGAAAGTACAGCCACTATTAATAACTTTTTTATATTTTCAGTTAATATGTTATTTTATTTAATATCATTGTAGCATAACTTAAATTAAGTGCTATATTTCATATATACATACACACATTTATATACTCATATACAGCTCGGCTGAGTAAACTCTTTTTTTTCACAAATACGTATTTCTCACCAAGGACACTACTAGCTAGGAATACGTGTCAGGGCTAGTGGAACGCACCAAATAATAAGAAAGATAGAGTAAGGTGCGTTCGCAGCCCGGGGTCCACCGTGCAGAGATGGAACCTGCTGCCAAGTAATGACAGACTATATGGCGGTACAATGTGGATACACACACGGGTTAACTTCACCCTGTGTGAAGGAAGCGAACCCTGTTGCGTCACAGGGCCGCAGTACCGCACCAAGAGCGCAAGCAAGGAGTCTCAGAACTCCATTCCGAGACACAGGACTTGAGTTCAAATAGACCTCTTGCGCTCGACACCGCAACTGGGGTGTCAGACTGACAGAAATAATATTAATAAAGATGCACGAGAGTGCGTGTGGTGCCGCACTGGCGGACGCCACTAACCACCCGGCCTTGGGTCAGAAAAGCGCTGTGAAAGCGTACGGCGCCACACTGGTGGTCACAGCAATAGATGCTGTTTTGTGTGTTACGTGCTGATGGCTAAGTCGGGCATAGATAGCAATCATCCACCTTATGCGAGCAGTCATACACAAGGAAGGGGATAATTAATTAACGACTTTCACACATCAACACACACACGTTTACACCAGCGCATGGCCATGCGGTCATGCGAACCTTTTATAGCTGCAGCATGTACAGGAATTCCCAGAAGAACCAGTGGGAGGCTGTCACAGAAGTTGAGCACCTTCAGGACCTTCCTGGAGGACCAATGGGATCTGCTGCAGTATCTGAGCATGTGACCCTCGATCTCCAATGGGAGATCTTGCCCTGGGCATGCTCAGAAGGGGAAAAGCAGGACTTAGTCCCAAAAGTGTCTGCTCGCCACTGCCCAGCACTGGCTTCAATGGCAGAAGCAGGAAAAGCAGCAGTACTCCTATGCACAGAGTGAGACTGAGCAAGATGCTGGGACTAACGTCTCTGCTGAGCAGACTCCACTACGGCTGGAGAAGAATGGGAGACCGCATCGGAGATGGTTCGAGATTACCCTTGTGCAGAGGCGGGAACTCGACACCTAACACTAAGGGCTAGAATGATAGAAAATATATCATGTCTAAATAATTTAACACCAAAGAAGATAACAATTACACACAAAGGAAATTGAGACTACACCATGTTCCAAATTAGTATGCAAATTGAATTTAACCCCTTCCTATCATGCGCTGTACTAATACTGCTCTGCGGGAACTGAGTTCCCACAAACTGCAGTACTAGTACGGTGGCACGATCGTGCAGTCTCACAGTGAGCACCACAGCGATCGTATGTGGGAGTCAGCTGTATGTGACAGCTGACACCCCGCAGCAATGCCCACAATCGGTGCTAGTGACAGCGACATAGAGGGGCATAACGCAGGGACGAGGGCTCCCTGAGCTCTCCCACCGGAACAAAGCGATGCGATCCCATTGTTCTGGAAGCAGTCCCCGGCTGAGATGGCCACGGGGCTCCTTCTGGGTCCTTCACTGAGGTGGCTTGCCGGCGCCTGCTCAGAGCAAGCGCCGGAAAGCCTCCTGCACTGCCTATCAGATCGCTGATCTGACACAGTGCTATGCAAAGTGTCAGATCAGCGATCTGATGAAATATAGTGATGACCCCCGGGACAATGTTATAAAGTGTAAAAAAAAAAAAAAATAGAAAGTATAACAAAAATAAAAAATCCCCAAATAAAAAAAAGAAATGAATATTTTCCAATAAATCCATTTATTTCTGTAAATTAAAAAAAAATAAAAGTACACATATTTGGTATCACTGCATCCGCAACGACCCGCTCTATAAAATTATCCCACTAGTTAACCCTTTCAGTGAACATCGCAAAAAAATAAATAAAAAATTTAGGCAAAAAACAATGCTTTATTATCATACCGCCAAACAAAATGTACAATAAAATGTGATCAAAAAGACGGATATAAATAACCATGGAACAGCTGAAAATGTCACCGTGTCCTGCAAAAAAAAAAACTGCCATACAGCATCATGAGCAGAAAAATAAAAAAGTTATAGCTCTCTATATAAAGCGATGCAAAAACAATTAATTTTTATATAAAATAGTTTTTATTGTGTAAAACGCCAAAACATAAAAAAGATATAAATGAGGTATTGCTCTAATCGTACTAACCAGAAGAATAAAACTGCTTTATCACTTTTACCACATGCGGAACGGTATAAATGCCCCCTTTAAAAGAAATTCAGGAATTGCTGATGTTTGTTCATTCTGCCTCCCAAAAATCGGAATAAAAAGCGATCACAAAATGTCACGTGCCCAAAAACGTCAACTCGTCCCGCAAAAAACAAGACCTGGCATGACTCTGTGGACCAAAATATTGAAAAATTATAGCTCTCAGAATGTGGTGATGCAAAAAATATTTTTGCAATAAAAAGCATCTTTTAGTGTGCAACAGCTGCCAAACATAAAAACCTACTATAAATAGTAAATCAACCCCCCCATTATCACCGCCTTAGGGAAAAATAATAAAATAAAAAATGTATTTATTTACATTTTCCCGTTAGGGTTGGGGCTAAAGTTAGGGTTGTGGCTAAAGTTAGGGTTAGGGTTGGGGCTAAAGTTAGGGTTGGGGCTAAAGTTAGGGTTAGGGTTTTAGGGTTGGGGTCAACTTGTCCCACAAAAAACAAGACCTCACATGACTTTGTGGGCAAAAATATGGATAAATTATAGCTCTCAAAATGTGGTGAAGCAAAAACTATTTTTTGCAATTAAAAGCATCTTTTAGTGTGTGACCGCTGCCAATCATAAAAATACACCAAAAAGCGCTATAAAAGTAAATCAAACCACCCTTCATCACCCCCTTAGTTTGGGAAAAATAATAAAATGTTAAAAAATGTATTTATTTCCATTTTCCCATTAGGGTTAGGGCTAAAGTTAGGGTTAGGGTTGGGGCTAAAGTTAGGGTTAGGGTTGGAGCTAAAGTTAGGGTTAGGGTTGTGGGTAAAGTTAGGGTTAGGGTTGGGGCTAAAGTTATGGTTGGGGTTAGGGTTGGGGCCAAAGTTAGGGTTAGTGCTAAAGTTAGGGTTAGGGTTGGGGCTAAATTTGGGGTTAGGGTTGGGGCTAAAGTTAGGGTTTGGATTACATTTACGGTTGGGATTAGGGTTGGGATTAGGGGTTTGGTTAGGGTTATGGTTGGGATTAGGGTTAGTGGTGTGTTTGGGTTAGGGTTTCAGTTAGAATTGGGGGGTTCCACTGTTTAGGCACATCAGCGGCTCTCCAAACGTGACATGGTGTCCGATCTCAATTCCAGCCAATTCTGCGTTGAAAAAGTAAAATAGTGCTCCTTCCCTTCCGAGCTCTCCCATGCGCCTAAACAGGGGTTTAACCCAACTTTTGGAGTATCAGCGTACTCAGGACAAATTGGACAACAACTTTTGGGGTCCAATTTATCCTGTTACCCTTGGAAAAAATACAAAACCAGGGGCTAAAAAATAATTTTTGTGGAAAAACAATGATTTTTTATTTTCACGGCTCTGTGTTACAAACTGTAAGGAATCACTTGGGGGTTCAAAGTTCTCACAACACACCTAGATAAGTTCCTTTGTGGGTATAGTTTCTAATATGGGGTCATTTGTGGGGGGTTTCTACTGTTTAGGTACATCAGGGGCTCTGTAAATGCAACCTGATGCCTGCAGACCAATCCATCTAAGTCTGCATTCCAAACGGCGCTCCTTCCCCTCCGAGCCCTGCCGTGCGCCCAAACAGTGGTTCCCCCCCAGATATGGGATATTAGCGTACTCGTGACAAATTGGACAACAACTTTTGGGGTCCAATTTCTCCTGTTACCCTTGGGAAAATAAAAATTTGGGGGCTAAAATATCATTTTCATGGAAAAAAATATATTTTTTATTTTCACGGCTCTGCGTTATAAACTTTAGCGAAACACTTAGGGGTTCAAAGTTCTCGCAACACATCTAGATAAGTTCCTTGGGGGTCTAGTTTCCAATATGGGGTCATCTGTGGGACTTTCTACTGTTTAGGCACATCAGGGGCTCTGCAAACGCAACTTGACTGCCTGCAGACCACTCCATCAAAGTCTGCATTCCAAAACAGCGCTCCTTCCCTTCCGAGCTCTGCCATGCGCCCAAACAGTGGTTCCCCCCATAAATGGGGTATCAGCGTACTCCGGACCAATTGGACAACAACTTTTGTGGTCCAGTTTCTCCTGTTATCCTTGGGAAAATAAAAAATTGCGGGCTAAAATTCATTTTGTGGAAAAAAAATATTTGTTCATTTTCACGGTTCTACATTCTAAACTTTAGTGAAACAATTGGGGGTTCAACACACATCTGGATAAGTTCCCTAGGGGGGTCTTCTTTCCAAAATAAGGTCACTTGTGTGGGGTTTCCACTGTTTAGGCACATCAGGGGCTCTCCAAATGCAACATGGGTTCCGATCTCAATTACAGCCAATTTTGCATTGAAAAGTCAAATGGCGCTCCTTCCCTTCCGAGCTCTGTCATGCGCCCAAACAGTGGTTTACCTCCATATATGGTGTATCAGCGTACTTAGGACAAAATGCACAACAACTTTTGTGGTCCAATTTTTCCTGTTACCCTTGGGAAAATAAAAAATTTGGGGCAAAAATATCATCTTTGTGGAAAAAATAGGATCTTTTTTAACGGCTATACATTAGAAGCTTCTGTGAAGTACTTGGGGGTTCAAAGTGCTCACCACACATCTAGATTAGTTCCTTACGGGGTCTACATTACAAAATGGTGTCACTTGTGGGGGGTTTCCACTAGTTAGGGAAAACAGAGGCTCTCCAAACGCGACATGGTGTCTGATCTCAATTCCAGCAAATTTTGCATTGAAAAGTCAAATAGCGCTCCTTCCCTTTCGAGCTCTGCCATGTGCCCAAAAAGTGTTTTACCCCCACATATGGGGTATTGGCGTACTCAGGACAAATTGTACAATGATGTTAGTGGTACAATTTCTCCTGTTACCCTTGGTAAAATAAAACAAATTGGATTTGAAGTAAAAAATTTGTGAAAAAAGTTAAATGTTCATTTTTTTAAACATTCCAAAAATTCCCGTAAAGCACCTGAAGGGTTAATAAATGTTTTGAATGTGATTTTGAGCACCATGAGGGGTGCAGTTTTTAGAATGGTGTCACTTTTGGGCATTTTCTGTTACATAGATCCCTCAAAGTGACTTCAAGTGTGAGGTGGTCTCTAAAAAATGGTTTTCCAAATTTTGTTGTAAAAATGAGAAATTGCTGGTCAACTTTTAACCCTTATAACTTCCTAACAAAAAAATTATGCTTCCAAAATTGTGATAACGTAAAGACGTGTGGGTAATTTTATTTATTAAATATTTTGTATGATATGACTCTCTAATTTAACGGCATAAAAACTAAAAGCTTAAAAATTGCAAAATTTTCAAAATTTTTGCCAAATTTCCATTTTTGTCACAAATAAACGCAAGTTAAATTGACAAAATCTTACAACTATCATAAAGTACAATATGTCACAAGAAAACATTCTCAGAATCACCAGGATCTGTTGAAGCGTTTCACAGTTATGACCTCATAAAGTGACCATGGTCAGAATTGAAAAAAATGGCCTGGTCAGGGAGTTGAAAACAGGCTTCGGGGTGAAGGGGTTAAGTGTCATAAAGATTTAATTGTTTTGTTTTTCAAATGAACTTGTGGATGGTATTGTGTCTCAGGGCTCAATGGATCACTGAAATCAATCTTAAACACATGTGATAATCAGTTTTCCACGTGATTCTAATTAAAGGAAAACTACTTAAAAATGATGTTCCACATTATTAAGCAGGCCACATGTTTCAAGCAATATGGGAAATAAAAAGGATCTCTCTGCTGCTGAAAAACATTAAATAGTGCAATGCCTTGAACAAGGTATGAAAACATTAGATATTTCACGAAAACATAAAAGCGATCATCATACTGTGAAGAGATTTGTGACTGAAACAGAGCACATACCGAGTTCATGCAGATAAAGGCATAACGAGGAAGGTTTCTGCCAGACAAATTCATTGGATTAAGAGAGCAGCTGCCAAAATACCATTACAAAGCATCAGTCAGTTATTTGAAGCTGCTGGTGCCTCTGGAGTCCCTCTAACCTCAAGGTTTAGAATCCTTCAAAGGCTTGCTGTGGTGCATCAACCTACTATTCGGCCACCCCTAAACAGTGTTCACAAGCATAAATGGTTGCAGTGGGCCCAGACATATCAGTAAACAAGACTGTTTGCAAATTAGTTTTCATATGAGTGTCGAGCAACCCTGGATGGTCCAGATGGATGGAGTAGTGGATGGTTTGTGGATGGCCACCATGATCCAACAAAGCTGTGAAGTCAGCAAGGAGGTGGAAGAGTCATGTTTTGGGCCAGATACATGGGAAACAGCTGGTAGGGCCCTTTAAAGTTCCTGAAGGTGTGAAAAAGACCTCTAGAATGTATAAAGAGTTTCTGACTGACAACTTTCTGCCATGGTATAAAGAGCAGAAACCTGCCTTCAGGAGCAAAATCATCTTTCTGCATGACAATACACCATCTTATGTTGCAAAGAATACCTCTGAGTCATTGGCTATTAAGGGCATAAAAGGAGATAAACTCATTGTGTGGCCACCATCTTCCTCTAACCTCAACCCTAAAGAAAACCTTTGGAGTATCATCAAGCAAAAGATCTATGAGAATGGATGGGAGCAGTTCACATCAAAATAGCAGCTCTGGGAGGCTATTCTGACTTCATGCAAAGAAATACAAGCAGAAACTCTCCAAAAACTCACAAGTTCAATGGATGAAGAATTGTAAAGGTAATATCAAAGAAGGGTTCCTATCTTAACATGTAACTTGGCCTAACTGTTAGGATGTTTTGGAGTTAAATAGCTTATCATTGGGAGGTTTATTCAATAACATTTGATGTATACTCTACTCTAATGTTTGATGACTTTTATTAAACTGACTGTCATTTGCACCGACCATTTCGGAAAATCGAAGAAAAATATAATTTGCATAATAATTTGGAACATGGTGTATTAAACATTTCATAAAATAAGCAATTTGATTTTTTTAAAGAAAATTGAAACAAAAGAGTGAATATTTATTGACACACATTGATATAATTCGGTTATAAAATGTATTCAGTGGCTCTATAAGTATTTCATGTAGATATATATTTAAGTCCATATATATTTGGACAGAGACAACATTTTTCTAATTTTGTTTATAGACATTACCACAATGAATTTTAAACAAAACAATTCAGATGTAGTTGAAGTTTAGATTTTCAGCTTTCATTTGAGGGTATCCACATTAAAATTGGATGAAGGGTTTAGGAGTTTCAGCTCTTTAAAATGTGCCACCCTGTTTTTAAAGGGACCAAAAGTAATTGGACAATTGACTCCAAGGCTATTTCATGGACAGGTGTGGGCAATCCCTTCGTTATGTCATTCTCAATTAAGCAGATAAAAGGCCTGGAGTTGATTTGAGGTGTGGTGCTTGCATTTAGAAGGTTTTGCTGTGAAGTAAACATGAGGTCAAAGGAGCTCTCCATGCAGGTGAAACAAGCCATCCTTAAGCTGCGAAAAGAGAAAAAACCCATCCGAGAAATTGCTACAATATTAGGAGTGGGAAAATCTACAGTTTGGTACATCCTGAGAAAGAAAGAAAGCACTGGTGAACTCATCAATGCAAAAAGAACTGGGCGCCCACGGAAGACAACAGTGGTGGATGATCGCAGAATATTCTCCATGGTGAAGAGAAACCCCTTCACAACAGCCAACCAAGTGAACAACACTCTCCAGGAGGTAGGCGTATCAATATCCAAATCTACCATAAAGAGAGGACTGCATAAAAGTAAATACAGAGTGTTCACTGCACGGTGCAAGCCACTCATAACCAACAAGAATAAAAAGGCTAGACTGGACTTTGCTAAAAAACATCTAAAAAAGCCAGCACAGTTCTGGAATAACATTCTTTGTACAGATGAAACCAAGATCAACCTCTACCAGAATGATGGAAAGAGAAAAGTATGGCGAAGGCGTGGAACAGCTCATGATCCAAAGCATACCAAATCATCTGTAAAACACGGCGGAGGCAGTATGATGGCTTGGGCATGCATGGCTGCCAGTGGCACTGGGTCACTAGTATTTATTGATGATGTGACACAGAAGCAGCTGAATGAATTCTGAGGTATTCAGAGCCACCATGCTGTGTGCTCAGATCCAGCCAAATGCAGCCAAACTGATTGGTCGTCGTTTCATACTACAGATGGACAATGACCCAAAACATAAAGCCAAAGCAACCCAGGAGTTTATTAAAGCAAAGAAGTGGAATATTCTTGAATGGCCAAGTCAGTCACCTGATCTCAACCCAATTGAGCATGCATTTCACTTGTTAAAGACTAAACTTCAGACAGAAAGGCCCACAAACAAACAGCAACTGAAAACCACCGCAGTGAAGGCCTGGTAGAGAATCAAAAAGGAGGAAACACAGCGTCTGGTGATGTCTATGAGTTCAAGACTTCAGACAGTCATTGCCAACAAAGGGTTTTCAACCAAGTACTAGAAATGAACATTGTATTTAAAATTATTTAATCTGTCCAAAAACAGGGTGGCACATTCTAAGGAGCTGAAATTCCTAAACCCTTCATTCAATTTTAATGTGGATACCCTTAAATGAAAGCTGTAAGTCTGAACTTCAACCGCATCTGAATTGTTTTGTTTAAAATTCATTGTGGTAATGTCTACAACCAAAATTAGAAAAAAAAAACAGGAAAAAATTGGAGCGCACTTACCCAGGTAAAATGGTCACTACTTTATTAGGACTTGATACAAAATACAGAAAGCAGGGAGGGGGGTGGACAAAAAACGGACGGTCCGTTTTTTGTCCACCCCCCTCCCTGCTTTCTGTTTTTTGTATCAAGTCCTAATAAAGTGGTGACCATTTTACCTGGGTAAGTGCGCTCCAATTTTTTCTTGTTTTTTCTTCTATGGACTGTGTATGCAATTATTGGATGCAGCACCCCATCGGTAACATATAGGATATTGTCAGCCATAGCACCTATAAGTGTGGTTTAAGGTTTTGTGTACATTGGGGCCAGCTAACCGCAGCAGTGCGGAGGTGAATTCTTTTCTATTTACAGACTTCAAAATTAGAAAAATGTTGTCTCTGTCCAAATATATATGGACTTAACTGTATGAAACAAAATACATAGTGCTAGAGCTATTTAAATGCTAACAACGATAATAAAACAGCAACGCACCACATACTTGAGATGAGCAAATTTATTCAAGGAGAATTTAGTTCTACTCAAATGTTGAAAACAACTTACAATTCTCCTGGATCTGAAGTTTTTGCTATTCATTTTGTGCGATTTCAGAAAAACTGTAGTAATTTGGGAAGGGATAAAAAGATTAAACACTGATTTTACTACCTCTGCCATCTATCTTACGGTCCTCGGCTTTGTCCAATCTCCTCTTTCTAATGTTGCTCAATGATTGCCTTTCTCCTCAGCATTCTTGACTTGGCACTAATTGGAACCCAGATGTAATAATGTACGTCATGATATCGAACGTGTAGTGGCTGAGGCCTATTTAACTTCGGTAGCTCCAGGTTTGAGTGAAGAAGACTGAGGGGAATGTTGCATGGCAAAGTCAGAAAGGAGATGTTAGACTATGTGAAGAGTTGGACAGTGGGCAATGACAACGATCGAACAGGTGAGCGGCGAGGTGAAAATTGTTTTTTTTAATTTATTTACAGCATACAGTTATTACCGTATTTTTCGGAATATAAGACGCATCGGACTATAAGGCGCACCCAGGTTTTAGAGGTGGAAAATAGGGAAAAAAAATATTTGAAGCTAAAAAATGTGGTAAAATATTTAATAACATAAATGACATACTATTATATGTGGTGTTATTATATATAATAGTATGTTATTATGTTGGAAGCTGTGGGACCAGTGCGGTGTCTGTAAAGCACTATATGAAGATGCTGGAGGGTGAGTATAAGAATGGGGGCACAGGGCTTATATTTAAAGCACCACTCCAGCACTGCAAAATAACACTGGAGTGCTGCTTTAAAATCCCATGGGAGAACTAAAACTCCCAGCATGTCCTGCAGATCCTATGACATGCTGGGAGTTATAGTTCACCAAAGGAGTGGCAGAGTGCTTTAGTGTGTTTTGTAAAGACTAACCTCTTAAATTTGGCAGCCAGCCACACTGTGGTGAGGTTAAAGCTGGAGCATCCCATCACTGCTTTCCTTTCCACAGCACAGGTTATGAGGAAGCTGCAGATTCTAGTGGAGACTGGAGAGCCTGAAGGACCTGTGATGATGTCAGGAAGAGGGAGGGCTCTGAGCTGCCATGTGATGCTCCAGCCCGCCCACTCCTGACATCATCACAGGTCCTCCTACACAGAACTCAGGGTCCAGCCCAGGCATGGCAGGCAGGTATGCAGCCATCTCCTCTCTGCTCTGGCCCCTGCTGCTGCCTCCTCTCCCCCGGACACACAGACCTGCCCAGCTGCTGCAGGAATCAGCGCTGGAGAAGCCATGTGTGTCCTTGCTTAAGCATTTGCTGCTCCCGGCTCACCGCTCAGCTGATAGGTGGGCGGGGAACCGCTAATGAATATTCACTGCACTTAATCATCGGGAGCACATGGTTTCTCTAGCCCTGATTCTGGGCAGCAGGGACATCCTGAAGTGGGATAACAGTGCGATCCCACTCACTGCTGCCCCCCTCCCCACATGCTACATCTGTACCATAAGACGCACCCACACTTTCCTCCCAAATTTGGAGGAAAAAAAGTGCGTCTTATGGTCGGAAAAATACGGTATGTCAAGACTCCAGAGCATAAAATGGAAAATTAATTTGACAGTGAATTAACTTCAATGAAAATAACATTTTTCTGCCAAATTTGCGCAATCTGCAGAATTTGTATCTCAGCAGATTCACTCATATTTAGAGAACACCCATTGCCAATTTGACATGAGATGGAATAAGCATTGTGATGTGGCTTATTTTATGATGTAAAGCCACTATGTAGAAGTAAATGTAGGCTAAATTAAGCTTTAAGCATGGGATTTTTTTTTGATCCCACGTGGTAAGAGTTAGGTAAACTTTGCACCTGTGCTACTTGTGAGTCGCCCCCTGTGGTATTCGGTCACAGGTGATCAACGCTACTTAAAGGGGTCCTCTGGGGTGAAGTTATGGCAGCCAGGGGGTATAACTTCCCACAGGTGAAGTAGGTCCCCAGGGCTCCCAGTGAATAGATGGAAGATGGTGAGTGGTGCAGTAAAGAACGAAGGATGCAGTTGTGCAGTCTTTTTACCTGGTTTACTGATGGTATCAGGCAGCCACAGTCCAGGGCACCAGATCACAGGTACAGGCAGGGTCCGGCCGGCTTGGAAGCGAGTTCAGAGTCCAGCTTTACCAGGTAGAGTTAAAAGCTCCACCTGTAAAAGTTAACACTGTGTTGTTATAGTGCCTTACTGCCCATGGCTTTGTAGCAAGGTCCTCTCAGTTCTCTCTGTCCTTTATTGAAGTGGGACACAAACCCTTATGACAGGTGACGTGAGCCTTTTTACAGGGTCTCTATCATGACCCGGGCTCTGTTTCATTGTGTCTCCTGGGCATTAGGGCAGACGGGTTACGTGTGGTCTAGCTGTCCTACAGGTATCTGCTGTGCCTCCAAGAGTATGACACAACCTCAGTCTTCCGGTTACCAGTATCTGCGTTTTATCAGGGAGGTAGCCCAGCCTCAGCTATTCTTCCTTGTTGTCACTCTCCTGTGCTTCACTCTCTGGCACATTAGCTAAATGCTGTTCTTCCTTCTGTATCTTGCTATCTAGGAGCTACAGCACCTCAGGCTGTACGGCCCCTCACCCATCCTTCTGCCTCAGACTGCTCCAGTCTGCTGTCTGGCACCAACTGTCTAAATCTTCCTAACTCCTAGCAACTGCTAGCAATTAACTCCTCCTCCCGACCAGAGAGAGCAGCACCCCTGAAGTCGGGTGTAGAGCTCTACCGTCTGGCTTGGAGTCAGAACGGTGTTGTATGTGCTAATTACCTGTTAAAAGGAATCCTCCGTCGCTTCCAAGCGAGACATCACTCTCTCCATGAGGAAAGCAATGCCATGTGACAACCAGGACCCTGGGGCTTCACACTCCCCTCCCCACCATTAAATCCAGTACTCCCAGGCTGGGAAAAGAAAACAACAATTCAGGTATTAAAAGACATACAAAAACTTTTAAAATGCATGTAACAGGTTAAACTTTTTCTTCCCTTTATGGGAGGCAATTAATTCTTGAATGTTACAGGAACATATTTACATTATTAACATTTTTTTTTACTTCTTGTTCCTCAGGCCTGGATCCTCCAGGACTGGAGGCCAGCTGGAGCTTCTCCTTTGGGGGCACTTGCATGGACTGTGCAATTTTGGTTAAGGGCATAGTCCCGTATACTGTCCTGCACCCTGTTTACATCCAAAGAATCTCATTTTTACCATTACTGCAGTGCGAGTGTCAAAAGTGTCTTTCAGTTTGGCTAATATTTGCTCAACAGTTCCTTTTTCAATATCCGACCAGGATTTTACTTCTTTGTGCTGCACCAAATAATTGGCCAGTTAGGATGCTGACTTTCTGTTGTTTTAACAGGGGGTGCACCTGAAATAAGCTGCAGAGTCTTTCTTTAAAGTCATTGAGTGTGTGAGACTCCCCTGAATATTGTGGCAGCCAGGCTGCTCCTGGTATATAAGGCATGGATAGCGGCATAATAGGAGCTGTTACTGTGGCTGGGTCCAGCCTATTTGCAGGACCTGTGGGCACTGCAGTGACTGGTAGCATTACGGGACCTGCGGCTACAACCGCCTCTAGTTCTCCTCCCAGGTCTGACATTTCCATTCTCCCATGCTAACCTTCTGTCACGGCCACTCCTTCCGCTCATTCTTACCCGCTGCGGCGCGCTCCTCCTGCAGGCGCGCGTCCTCTCCTTCATTCTCTGCTCTCTGTTCTCGTCGGGTGCACGTGCGCACCACCCACTCCAGCACTCCCTCTTTCGGATTTGCAGGCGCTCTGTATCTCCACTCTGTGATCCTGGAGGACCGTGACCTGGAAGTCCTCCAGCACTCCATGTATATAAGGTGATTCCTTCCTCTGCTCCTTGCCTGTCTGTCATTTGTGCTTCTGTGACTCAGGTCTACCTTTGTCTTTGCACTGCCTGTTCTGAGTCTCCGCTCTGTCCAGCTAGTTCAGCTTCTCTGCCTTCCTGGGCTTCCTTGTCTCCTCGTCCAGTCCAGTCCTCCCAGTGTCCTCTCCGTACTATGTAGTCTGGAGTCTCTGTCCTGTCCTGCTTCCTTTGTGTCTTCCCCTTCGCAGTTCTCCTTTGGTCTCACCGGTTCCCAGCTCTTACCTAACTGTACTTCATCTTGTCTCACTCTGTCCGTCCTGTGCCTAGCTTCTCTATCTTGTACTTCCTACTACCTGTCTCCGGGTTCCAGCTTCTGCGGCAATAGTCTCCCTTGGGTCTGCCCCTAACGCTCCCTGTATAGGGGGTGGTCTACCTGGTCAGCTCACCCTTGGGAGATTCGTTGTCGTGGATCTGCGGGTCCACCCCAGGTATTCCAATAGGACTGCACTCGGATGACATCTGAGTGCAGTCTGATTCTCACACCTTCAGTTTGGCTGATGTCTCTCCTCCGGAGTCTACAGCGGATCCTCCTGTGTGCTGTTAGTCACTCTTTCCGGTACTTTCTCCAGGGCTTTGCAGGGTCTTCACTTGTGGTTCTCCTGCACGGCATCCTCCTTTGTGGCTCTCACTTCAGGCTCCACCCACAATGGCACACCCCTCTTTTCCTTCGCTCCTCGTGGCGCTCTTTCTGGTGGCTGTTGGTGGTTATTTTGAAAACAAAGTGCATTCACCGTGTGTTGCAGTTATGGTGGCAGTTATGGTCTGACACAGTTATGGTGATGTTTTCATGGTAATGTTTTAAAAACCCATTAAAGTCTCTGGCATACAACTTAATAAAGACCGGTTTCCTGGGTCAGTCTATCCTGTTCGTGATGCCAAAATGAGTCCCACCTGTGGTATTCGGTCAAAGGTGACCAACGCTGCTTAAAGGGGTCCTCTGGGGGGATGTTATGGCAGCCAGATGGTATAACTTCCCACAGGTGAAGTAGGTCCCCAGGGCTCCCGATGAATAGATGGAAGATGGTGAGTGGTGCAGTAAAGAACGAAGGACGCAGTTGTGCAGTCTATTTTACCTAGTTTACTGATGGTAACAGGCAGCCACAGTCCAGGACACCAGATCACAGGTACAGGCAGGATCCGGCCAGCTTGGAGGCGAGTTCAGAGTCCGGCTGTACCAGGTGGAGTTAAAAGCCTTCCATCTAGTGCTGTGTTGTTATAGTCCCTTACTGCCTATGGCTTTGTAGCAAGGTCCTCTCAGTTCTCTCTGTTCTTTATTGAAGTGGGACACAAACCCGTATGACAGGTGACTCGAGCCTTTTTACAGGGTCTATATCATGACCAGGGCTCTGTGTCACTGTGTCTCCTGGGCATTCGGGTGGACAGGTTATGTGTAGTCTAGTCAAGGGATGGCTTGCAAATTTTAGCCCGGGGGGGCAAGCACAATGCAGTGGCCTACTGTGACGTGGACCGTGGCCCATCTGAAGGCTTGGGTCTCCTGTAGTAGCCCCCCGATGTAACCTGAAAGATAAGAAAAACAAGTTAGAAAATACTCACCAGTGGCGTATACTCTCCTGGTTCAGTTCGGGTCCGATGGGCATTGCGGTCCGGGTCCGGCGACTCCCATCTTCATGCGATGATGTCCTCTTCCTTGCTTCTGTTGCGGCTTCTGCGCAGGCATACTGATTTGCCCTGTTGAGGGCAGCGTAAAGTACTGCAGTGCACAGGCGCCGGGCCCCTCTGACCTTTCCCGGTGCCTGCACGCTGCAGTACTTTGCCCCTGGGTGAGTATAATATAGCTTGTTTTTCTTATGTTTCAGGTTACATCGGGGGTTATCTACAGCATTACAGAATGCTGTAGATAAGTCCCTGATGGCAGTGGCCGCAATTTATAGGGTCAAAATTTGGTGACAGATTCCCTATAAATCAGTAAATATAAGATAGACGGTTTTAAGTGTTCTACCGAGCAAATGCACTAAGACTGGCACAAACACTATCGTTGCATATATTCTTCTTAATACCATCTAATTCAGTGTGCTATTCAAAAAATGGCACAATACAACCCAAAGGTATCTGTGTGCCTATATTATTAGCAGTCAAAGTGAGAAATAAATATAACCAGAATACATGCAAGGAAGGATCCAATATGTGATGTCCGCATGGAGTGTAATTAAATATCTGACTCCTGATCGAGGCAAGAGGCTGCAAAGTCCAGAAAACGGCACTATATGTATGTGTACACAATGCGAATTTGCCTGTGGAAATTTCTGCGCATATTCTTCCTCTCTTGCCAGAAAACAGATGTAAAAAAATCCACGTGGATTTGATGCATATTTTCATGCGGCTTTCTCTGCAGATTTGTATGCGTTTTTGTAAGCTAAATAAAGATATTATTTAACAAAAAAAAATAAAATAATCGTGATGTCCGTTCCTTGTCCAACCTCTTCTTTTACATACTCCAATGAAGACCATAATATCACATACCATGCACATGCAAAACAAATATAAGTGAATATATTATATATCTATCTGCACACAGCGTCCAATCCGCAGCAAATGCGCCATGTGGAAACATAGCCTAACACACTACAGCGGCACTCAGGTATTTAATTACACTGCATGCGGACATCACATATTGGATCTTTCATTGGATGACAGACTATGATGAATTCATTGTCCCAGGAGCACTGCACTGCTGCAGTCAGATGGCTACTAACAGCACTCTACAGCAGTACAGTATGGGCAGCCAGGATAGGGGATGTATGGATGTGGGTAGACACTGGACACTTCATTAGTGATGGGCAGTTCGGCTCTTTTTGGTGATCCGGCTTACTCGGCTCCGCTCACCAAAAAGAGCCGTCTCTTTTTGGCTAAAAAAAGTCTCTTCTTGCAGATAGTGCTACTTTTTCCACTGTTATCACTCCAGTCCCTTAACTATCAGGCTGTGTGCACACGTTCAGGATTTTCCACTTTTTTTGCGGTTTTTCGCTATAAAAATGTGATAAAACTGAGAAAAAATGCATGCATTAAACATCCTATTATTAGAATGCAATCCACAATTTTTGTGTACATGTTGCGTTTTTTTTCCGCGGCGGAATCGCTTTCCGGAAAAAATGCGCATGTTCATTTTTTGTGGGAATTGCGGGGATTCCGCACACATAGGAATGCATTGATCCACTTACTTTCCACATGTGGCTATGACCACCATGCAGGAAGTAAGCGGATCATGTGCGGTTGGTACCCAGAGTAATTAAAACAATAAATCGTGATATTCTCACCTTCCAGCATCCCCGGCAGCCTTCCCGCTCCACACGATGCTTCCATTCCCAGTGATGCTTTGCAGCATTACCTGTGATGATATAGCGGCCTCTTGCCACGAGGCATCGCTGGAAACGGAAGTTGCTGGGAGCATCGCGAGGAGCGGTAACGCTGCGGGGGCCGCCTGAAGGTGAGAATATCACGATTTATTATTTTTTTTATTATTTTTAACATTAGATCTTTTTACTATTAAAGTTGGTCACACTTGTCAAACAAGTGTGACCAACCTGTCAATCAGTTTTCCAAGCGATGCTATAAATTTCTTGGAAAACGCAAGCATTCTGCAAGCTAATTCCGCTTGTAAAACACTAGTGTTTAGCGGAAAAACACATGCCAATTCCGCAAGCGTTTTACCCGCTGCACAGTTGTTGAATTGCTGTGGAAATTTCCGCCTCAATATACAGCTGTACAAGTGTCTAGTAAAGGCTTTTTAGCCATTTTCTCAGATTGTAGCTCCTGGGATCAGGCCTTCCTAGTTTGCATTGCTGACTTGTTATTTTCTAATATCTGATATTTGTACACGTCATTTCTAGATTAGTACAGTGTATGTATACTCACTGACCCTTTTATGTGGAAATCCTGGCACTGTTTGGGTACGGCACTTTTATCGGGAGACCGTGGCAATTTTTATCGTACATTCTGGCACTGAGTCTGGGTAGGTTGGTACAGCTTATGGGGACAATGAGACTGTTCCTAGGGGCCCTTTGGCACTATTTGTTCATGTGTACTCTCTTGAACTGTTTGTGTGTACTGTCTACCACTGTTTATGGGGGCACCCTGGCACTGTTTGTGTGCTCTCTGGCATTGTTTATGGGGACAACTGACACTGTGTATAGGGGCATTCTGACACTGCTTATGGTGCACTCTGGTACTGTTTGTGTACTCTCTGGCACTGCTTATGCATACTGACACTGTTTATTGGGGCACTCTGGTACTGTTTGTGTACTGTCTGACACTGTCTATGGGGACAATATGACACTGTTTGGGGACAATATGCACTGTTTATGGGGACACGCTGGCACTTATGTGTTTTCTGCTTATGTGTAAGGCCTGTTTATATGGACAATCTGACGCTACTTATGTGTACTGTCTGACACTGTTTATGGGAGCACTCTGGTACTGTTATATGTACTCTTTGCCATTGTTTGTACTCCCTGACTGCTTATGGGGGCACTCTGGTATTGTTACGTGTACTCCCTGACTGCTTATGGGGGTGCTCTGGTATTGTTATGTTTACTCCCTGACTGCTTATGGGGGTGCTCTGGTATTGTTGTGTACTCCCTGACTGCTTATGGGGGTGCTCTGGTATTGTTATGTGTACTCCATGACTGCTTAAGGGGCGCTCTGGTATTATGTGTACTCCCTGATACTCCATGACTGCTTATGGGGGTGCTATGGCTTTATATTTACTCCCTGACTGCTTATGGGGACGCTCTGGTATTGTTATATGTACTCCGTGACTGCTTATGGGGGCGCTCTGGTATTATGTGTGTTATATGTACTCCGTGACTGCTTATGGGGGCGCTCTGGTATTATGTGTACTCTGTGACTGCTTATGGGGGTGCTCTGGCAGTGTTTAGGTGTACTCCCTGACTGCTTATGGGGGCACTCTGGTATTATGTGTACTCGCTGACTGCTTATGGGGGCGCTCTGGTATTGTTATGTGTACTCCCTGACTGCTTATGGGGGCGCTCTGGTATTGTTATGTGTACTCCCTGACTGCTTATGGGGGCGCTCTGGTATTATGTTATGTTATTGCTTATGAGGGTGCTCAAGCATTGTTGTTTTCTCCCTGACTGCTTATGGGGGCACTCTGACAGTTGAAGCTTTCTCAGTGTCACCGGTGATTATACCATTATTACATGATATTATGTGATAACTGTAGCCACCTTGTGACGCCACTTGCCGGCAGTGAGTACCCCTGTGCAGCAGTGTCTGGTGTCTTTCGTGAGCTCGTTATGTAAGCAGCTTTTCAGTGATTCTGTCCTGTGTGACCCCACACCAGCTAATATCTGCGGTCCCTTTAACCCCTTAATGACCGCCGATAAGTCTTTTAACTGACCTAAGATATAAGAGAATAGCATCTCCATACAGGAGACAATCCAGCAGCCACAAGCTGAACACTATAGCTGATAAATTTTCTGCATCAGCCACGATCAGTGTTGTTACCGTCCATATCTGTTTAACCCCTTAGATGCTGCTGTCAATAACGACTGTGTTATATAAATGTTTAAAAGTGGCTTCTCCCTCTTTATCCCCATCGACACACTGAGATCATGACTGTGTGGTCCTGATGTTTGCCATTTCAATTCACGAACAAATAGCGGCCTTAGAGTCTGCTGGCTACACTGACCTGTTAGGTTGTCAAAATAAACTTTTTCATTCCTATCATGCCACTTTGTAATAATTCCTGAAAAGCACCAGAAGGGTTAATAAACTACCTGTCAGCAGTTTTCAGTATATCAGGTGTTTTTAAAATGGTAACAGTTTTGGGTGTTTTCCAATATATAGGACCCCAAGAGTCACTTCAAACCTGAATAGGCCCCTAAAAAAATTATTTTGTAAATTTCCTTGAAAAAATGAAAAAATTACTGCTATATAGTTGTAAACCTCCTAAAATGCTAAAAAAATAAAATAACATTTTACAAATGTTGCCGATGTAAAGCAAACGTGGGAAATATTATTTATAAGGCTATGTGCCCACGTTGCAGAATGTTTGCAGAATTTTCCTGATAAAAAACGGACTCCTTTCACAGGAAATACGCTTGTGTTTTTTTCTGGAGCTTCACAATACAATAATATAGAGGGAAATCCATCAAAATTCCGCAAAATTAATGAACATGCATTTATTTCCGCAATGCGTTTTTTTCACGGAAAAAAACGCAGCATGGGCACAACAATGCAGAATTCCATTAAAAATAATGGGAAGCATTTTGTAAGCATTTATTAAGCATTTTCACTGTGAAAAAATGCCAAAAAAACGCAACGTGTGCACACAGCCCTAATGTTCTGCTATGGTATGACTATCTGAATTAGGCCATGTTCACACAGTGCGTTTTTTACTGCGGAACCGCAGCGGTATTGCCGCTGCGGTTCCGCAGCAGTTTTCCATGCAGGGTACATAACAATGTAACCCTATGGAAAACAGTCACTGCTGTGCACATGGTCCGTAATTTCGTTTAAAAAGCCGCGCAGAATAGCTGCGGCAAAAAAGAAGGAGCATGTCACTTCTTTTTCCTGAACCGCAGCGGTTCTGCACCCATAGACCTCCATTGTGAGGTCAAAATCGCAGTAAAACCCGCAGATCAAAAATATATCTGCGGGTTTTACTGCGATTTGATGTGCAGAACCGCTGCAGCAGGAAGTGCGGGGGAGCGGGCGGAAGTGCGTGGGCGGAGTGTGGCTGCCCCCCCGTGCTCCGATCCCGCCCCCCCGTGCTCCGATGCCCACCCCCGTGCTCCGATGCCCCCCCCCAGTGCTCCGATGCCCCCCCCGTGCCCTAATCTCCCCCCCTTATACTTACCCGGCGTCCCGGTGTCCGTCCGGCCGTCTTCTCCCTGGGCGCCGCCATCTTGCAAAATGGCGGGCGCATGCGCAGTGCGCCCGCCGAATCTGCCGGCCGGCAGATTCGCTCCAAAGTGCATTTTGATCACTGAGATATAACCTATCTCAGTGATCAAAATAAAAAAATAGTAAATGACACCCCCCCCCACTTTGTCACCCCCATTGGTAGGGACAATAAAAAAATTAAGAATTTTTTTTTTTTTTTTTCACTAAGGTTAGAATAGGGGTAGGGGTAGGGTTAGGGTTAGGGGTAGGGTTAGGGGTAGGGCTAGGGTTAGGGTTAGGGTTAGGGGTAGGGTTAGGGGTAGGGTTAGGGTTAGGGTTAGGGGTAGGGTTAGGGTATTTTCAGCCATTTTAGCCCTAAAAAGCTTCCTAGGAAACACACAGTCTCTGCATAGAAAACTGCATAAAAAAAGGATAAAAAAACGCATCAAAAAACGCATCAAAAAACGCATCAAAAAAGGACAAAAAAAGGACCAAAAAAAGGACCTGCGTTTTCTGCCAAGAGCTGCAGTTTTTTAAAAAAACTGTCCTGAAAAAAAAAGGATGGAAATCCTGAACGTGTGAACATACCCTTAAAGGGATAATCACTCAGTTTGAAAATTGCTATTTTTTTACATTTGTCAAATTTCTGATTTTTTTTTATAAATAAACACAAAACATATCATTCTTAATTTATCGTTTTCACAGAGTATAATGTGTTACGGAAAAACAATCTCAAAATCACTGGGATTTGTTGAAGCGTTCCAGAGTTATTACCACATAAAGTGACACTGGTCAGATTTTTAAAATTTTTCTCTGTCACTAAGGGGTTAAGAAAGGATGCATAACAAGTCAAGCATTCCCCACTTGTAAACAGGGCTCTAAGTCTCCTCCCCACTCCTTCTAGCCCCCAGTCAGGTAGGAAGAAGCTAAGCAAACAGCAGGGGGGGAAAAATTGGGCTCAGCTCCCAGTCCTTCACATCAAAAAGCCTGCTCTTCCTCTGGGATCCTTCTGACACATCACTACTTCACTTACCGCAGGGCAGGGTGCAGGCACTGGGCAGCAGGGAGTGTGGGAGTGGAGTGGACTGTGGAACCACTATATAGACAAGTTCTCTCTCCAGTCACAAACTGCTGCCTGTGGCACTGTAATGACGGTGGCTGGATGTCTTCATGCTCAGCCTCAGGGTTCAGAGGCGTGCTTATGTAGCACGCTGTGCACGACACGCTTCTCTGAACCCTATCTGAACCCTGGCCGGCTGGCTCATCCAATGCCAGTGAGCCAGGTGCAATAGCAACGCATTCTCAGCCTGCACAGTGTGTGAAGTGCCCAGCCCCCTGTCAGCTGAGTGTGGCCCGCAGCCAGATGGTCTTGAATCGACAGTACATGCTGCTGGGAGGGCGGGGGGCCCTGTCTGTTGATAATTAACTGGCCTGGGGCCAAATGCTTCTCTGTCACCCGGCTCAGTCCGCTCCTGGGTCTAGCTGTCCTACCGGTTTCTGCTGTGCCTCCTAGAGTATGACACAACCTTGGTCTTCCGGTTACAGGTATCTACGCTCTATCAGGGAGGTAGCCCAGTCTCAGCTATTCTCCCTTGTTGTCACTCTCCTGTGCTTCGCTCTCCGGCATGTTAGCTATAGAATGTTCTTCCTTCTGTATCTTCCTATCTAGGAGCTACAGCACCTCAGGCTGTACGGCCCCTCACCCTTCCTTCTGCCTCAAACTACTCCAGTCTGCTGTCTGGCACCAACTGTCTAAATCTTCCTAACTCCTAGCAACTGCCTAGCAACTAACTCCTCCTGACCAGAGAGAGCAGCTCCCCTGAAGTCGGGTGTAGAGCTCCCCCTTCTGGCCTGGAGTCAGAACTGTGTTGTATGTGCTAATTACCTGTTAGGCTACTTTCACACTAGCGTTTTTTGCAATATGTCGCAATGCGTCGTTTATGGGAAAAAACGCATCCTGCAAAGTTGTTTGCAGGATGCGTTTTTGCCCCATAGATTAACATTAGCGACACATTGAGATGCATTGCCACACGTCGCAACCGTCGTGCGAAGGTTGCGCCGTGTTGTGGCGGGCCGCCGGGAGCAAAAAACGTTACATGTACCGTTTTTTGCTGCCGATGGTCCACTTTTTCCGGCCGCGCATGCGCCTCCACCTCCCCGCACCTTACAATGGGGCAGCGGATGCACAGGAAAATTGCATCCGCTGCCTCCATTGTGCGGCGCATTCACTGCTAGCGTCGGAACCTCGGCCCGATGCACTTCGACGGGCCGAGTCCGACGCTAGTGTGAAAGTAGCCTTAAAGGGAATCTTCCATCGCTTCCAAGCGTGACATCACTCTCCCCATGAGGAAAGCAATGCCACTGTGACAACCAGGACCCTGGGGTGTCACACTTGTATATCATCTGCTGTAATTAAAATTGTTTTGCTGCAATATGGCCAAAAATGACATTTATTTATATGTTGGTGTTTTCAAGCCTCATTACATTCTGAAATGATTAAAAGATATGTCTTAGAGTGGCAACCATTTGTTCTGAGAACATATTGATTTAGGGAACTCACTCAGCTCATGGGGTCCTCAATACTTCTTGGTGTTTCAGTGATATTCAGTAACAGCTGGAGAAAGTAAAGTGCTTGCTGAGACAATGTTTCCTTAAAAGTTATACTTCACATACCCCGTAGGAGCTGGCGTACATTTAAAAAAAATGATGTCTGTAATGTTCTGTAGATACTTGTATAGTTATTATGTGCAATTGTCAAATGTTTGTTATTTCATCATAATTGAGTTTAAGATCAAAATTTCTACTTATGATCCAGAAACAGTTATAGAATCTTTGTGTTACCATGGTATTTTTGTCTGTTTTTCAGATGATAAAAAGATATTCATTTCTTCATTATATGTGTTGCCTAAATATATCTTCCGATAAGGTTATAACTTCCTGTTGCTTTTCCATGCCTCAGACACTAGTAGTTTAAAAGGTTTCATTCCCATTCGATTTAGGCTAGGTCTACACAGCAAGATGTGTCATGGGGCACACAAATCACTGCATACATCTAATGATTTTCTATGGTGTCACATTGCGGCCTGCAACTGCTGAACAGAGACGCAAATATTTCCTAATGTATTGACATTTTTGTCACTGCTCGCAAGTTTCATGTGACTCATTCACCATGGAATTCAATACATGTCATGACTGCAACTTATCTGCAATTTGGCCATTTTTTCCAACAAAATTATAGTTCTAAAATAGTTTTGCGACTGCAAGACGCAGACCAGTTGCACAGATGTTTTTGGCTTGTCTGGAGATTAATGTCACTCAACACATGTTACATGTTAATGGAACTAGAGAGAGTACAAAGGAGGGCAACAAAATTAATAAAGGGGATGGGAGAACTACAATACCCAGATAGATTAGCGAAATTAGGATTATTTAGTCTAGAAAAAAGACGACTGAGGGGCGATCTAATAACCATGTATAAGTATATAAGGGGGCAGTACAAATATCTCTGAGGATCTGTTTATACCAAGGAAGGTGACGGGCACAAGGGGGCATTCTTTGCGTCTGGAGGAGAGAAGGTTTTTCCACCAACATAGAAGAGGATTCTTTACTGTTAGGGCAGTGAGAATCTGGAATTGCTTGCCTGAGGAGGTGGTGATGGCGAACTCAGTCGAGGGGTTCATGAGAGGCCTGGATGTCTTCCTGGAGCAGAACAATATTGTATCATACAATTAGGTTCTGTAGAAGGACGTAGATCTGGGAATTTATTATGATGGAATATAGGCTGAACTGGATGGACAAATGTCTTTTTTCGGCCTTACTAACTATGTTACTATGTTACTATGTTACTATGTTACTGTGTAGACCCAGCCTAAAAATATAGGACCTAAGCGCCCCCAAAGATGCTGTGGAGTTTGTATGGACAAAAAATCAAGCATGAAGATTGCTCCTCTTTACAAACTTCATAGGACTTGCAGATGCAGAAGACTTGTGATCCCCTTTCTAGTGATTGTTGGGTGGGGGGGGTAACAGGGATGGGCAGGTTATAATAGTTTTTGCTAGGGAGAATTTCTTCTTACATAGATTTGAAGTTCACTACATGAACTGTTTGTATATGCTCAGAATGGTGTTGATCATATACAGACATGTCCTTCCTTACAGTTCCCCTTATAGCAATGAGTGGTGTGAAATTATAGCTCTGAAAAAAAAACTTGGTTTAGTGATACACGGTGGGGAAATGTTTACGCTATATGTTTCTATATGGGGCTAGCTATCCAAAGTCAGAGGTTGACACATTTTGTAGATTGGTCCACACAAACTGTACAATACAATTCAAGACATAATTACCATATTCAGATATAGTCTTGCAATACTTGTGCACAGATTTTTTTTAAATTAATAAGAATAACAATTGTACTCTAATTTTCCATTATTATTTATTAAATTTGCTTTTGCACAAAATTGTACCTTTTTTTTCTAAATGACTCCTTTTTCCATATCTAAATGAAACATGCCTAAATTGGCTCTATATGCAAATTGTCTCTTCAGATAGTAAGAGAGCTAGAACTCTAGTGCCACCTATTGGAAGGTAGCAATCCTACAAGTCAATTTGACCCTTTAACGAGCCTTGTCACATGACTTAGGATAATAGCCAAACCAGAATCTCAATTTGCAGACACTGTTTCGGGGTACTGCCCCTCGTTAGTGCAAAGCGGAGATCTGATTTGGCTGTGTGAGAGGCGTCAGACCATTATCCAAAAAGTATAGTTTCTCCTTGCGGAGATCGACATGCTTAGAATGCCGAGATGGGGAGACTTCAAATCGCAATGGTCCTCTGGGTAATATGCTAATTATGCAAATTTTCTCTTCAGAGAGAATGAGAGCTAGAACTCTAGCTAACTCTAGCTAAATTAGCTCTGGCACAGTGTACTGCTTTCAAATAACTTGAACACTGCATTTGCAATAGATTGATTTCAATAACTGCAGGAAGTAAGATGCAGATTTTAAGAGATTATTGTTGTTTATCCCTATTCAAATCAACTAGGACTTTTTGTGCCTGCAGCACAAGCTTCCCTTGTTACAAGGCAAATAAAAAATTCCCTTTCATGCTGTAAAAAGAAGGTATGAGCAATGCTCAGAAATAAGTGATTCTTAAAGCTCACACATAACTAAACCACAAATCTTCATATTTTTTTAAAGAAATAAAGGTTTCAGATGTCATATTCTAACAAATCGCTGCTGTTTTTAAAACAAAATTAACAATTGAGCAAATGAAGACTTTTGTTTCATTAGTGTTAAGTGACACTAAACACAGAGAGCAAAATGTATGTGTATGCATCACATAATATATAAAAAAGTAACGATATTGATGAGAACAAATCTACAAGCAGTGAAAAAAAATATGGTTTACACATTTTTCAAATACTATTTCCATTTTCTATACATGTCAAGTTGTTATAAATTACTCTCAAAATGTCCAGATGCACTCTGAAATTCCCATAACAATTATTTGTTGCACTATTGGAGTGTGTCTCTGCAATACCCCAATGTACCCAAAGATTTGTATAAGTGTAGATATGTTAAAGGATGTTCCAATTTTATATATTAAAAATGGATTTTCTGGACTCCTTGATAAACAAGTAAAGGTGATGCCTAATATATTTAAACATTTGGCCATATACCGGTACATTAATATCATCATTCCAAGACCACCTTCTCTTTTTACCCCACTGCCTTTCTTTTTACCTGGACTTCAGCGGTGACGCCATGTGTATCCCACATGGCCAGTGCACCCGATCACTGATATTAGCAGCCTCACTGGCTTCACCTAAACATGTTTTGATGCAGCAGTCTATTGAAACTATACAGGCATAAAATTCTATATGTCTGCCTATACATTAGAAGGGACTGAAATTTGTGCATATTCATTCATAATTAATCTTCATTAGAACCTTAGAAACCAAGAAAAAATAGATAACAGAAAAACTTTCTGTTGTAAGGTAATAAGCAGGTATTATTAATTTAATAGATTAGGTCATTTAGTTTAAAATGTTATACCTTTAAATGAATTCTACCAAAGTGATATATTGCTTAAGCTGTCTTCTTAAACATATTGCAATCCTCTTCCCAGAAAGCAATTGTATGAAACTTTGAATTAATTACTTACTTGACGCTAGGCAGAGTGCCATATTTTCTTTTTTACCCCAAATAATATATAATCTGTAACAGCAAAATATGCATCTCCAGGCAGAAATCATTATGTTCTTATTCTGTGTCATACAGGGTGTAGAATTTGTTTATTTTTTTTTTTTTACACAAAATGTTTATCCTTCCATTCTTATCTGTAAATTCTACAGTATGCTACTGCAAGATCCTTTCAGTTTTTGATGAAGCTTTTTGCAACACTGGAGGGAATTCTAAAAGGAGGAAAAGTAATGACAAAGCCTGTTTATAATTTCCTGACCAGAAGAAATTTTCAAATCTGACGTGTGATTTTATGTGGTAATAACTCTGAAATGCTTCAACATATTCCAGTAATTGTAAAATTGTTTATTCACGAGACCTTTTTAATCTCGAGGCATGTGACTTGATAAGATTAATGATCTGTTGGATGATAGATCTTGTGCAAGCCTAGATATGTCCACCAGGGTCTTCTCCGCCATTTTCTTGATAGCATCAAGTCATCTTGCTACTAGTCTTATTCTTCACTTTATTCCTTCTATTCTTCCGACCATGACGTCTTTCTCCTGTGATTGCTCTCTTTGTATGATGTGTCCAATGTAGGCAAGTTGTAGCTTGGTGATCCTTGCTTCTAGTGACATGACATATCTGGCTTAATTTGTTCCAAAATTGATTTGTTTGTTCCTATTGCCATCCATGGTATTGATAACATCCTTCTCCAGTACCACGCTTCAGAGGCAATGATTCTTCTGCTGACTGGTTTCTTTATCGACCAGTTTTCGTATCTGTATGTTGCTACAGAAAAGACGAAATTATGTGCATGCTGTGTCGCCAGTGAAATATTCCCTATTTGAAGACCTGAACCAGTAACTTCATTGTTGATATAGCTATTCTATTGACTTGCAGTGTTGTCGCTGCATCTTGAGTGCTCACTTATCCAAGTAGGATGAAATATGGTGCACCACCACATAATAGGTGTCAGGTCCGAGCATTCCTACATGAATAGTTTCCTGGAAAGTGGATTGGTCATCATGGGCCAGTTGAATGGCCACCAAGGTCTCCTGATCTGACCCCCTTAGACTTTTATTTTTGGGGTCAACTGAAGGCAATTGTCTTTGCTGTGAAGATATGAGATGTGCAGCATCTGAAACAATGGATACTGGAACCTGTACTAGCATTTCTTCTGCGGTTTTGCTATCAGTGTGTAAAGAGTGGGAGAAGAGGGTTGCATTGACAATTCAACACAATGGGCAGCACTTTGAACACATTTTATAAGTGGTCATAAGCTTGTAAATAATGCAAGAAAGAATAAAGTTATGTTAAAATCAGGCACACCATTGTTTTTCTTGTGAAATTCTCAATAAGTTTGATGTGTCACATGACCCTCTTCCCATTGGAAAAAATAAAGTTGGATCCAAAATGGCTGACTTCAAAATGGCCACCATGGTCACCACCCATCTTGAAAAGTTTTCCCCCTCCCATATACTAATGTGCCACAAACAGGAAGTTGATATCACCAACCATTCCCGTTTTGTTTAGGTGTATCCATATAAATGGCCCACTTTGTATGCGCTATAATACCACAGTTTTGCAGTGTATAGGGAAAATAATTTTCTCCTAAGACAGAATATGGCACTTGAACTACCATTAGTTCATGAATTCATCACCAGAAAAACCATCAGTACAGAAATACATCAATAGAACCTCCATCAATACATGGAAACATTATCAGAACCATCAATAGTAAATGAATACACTGTGTGCAGAATTATTAGGCAAGTTGTATTTTAGAGGATTATTTTTATTATGTTCTCAATCAACCCTAAAGACTCACATCTATCAAAGCTTAATATTTTGGGAAGTTTGAGTGGTTTTTTTTTTTAGATTTGGCTATCTTAGGAGGATATCTGTTTGTGCACGTAACTATTACTGTGTATAATTATTAGGCAACTTAATAAAAACCAAATATATTTCCATCTCACTTGTTTATTTTCACCAGGTGAACCAATATCACTGCACAAAATGTAGAAATAAACATTTCTGACATGCAAAAACGAAATCCCAAAAATTTAGTGACCAATGTAGCCACCTTTCTTTATGATGACACTCAGCAGCCTTCCATCCATAGATTCTGTCAGTTGCTTGATATGTTTACGATCAACATTGCGTGTAGCAGCCACCACAGCCTCCCAGACACTGTTCCGAGAGGTGTACTGTTTTCCCTCCCTGTAGATCTCACATTTTATGAGGGACCACAGGTTCTCTATGGGGTTCAGATCAGGTTAACAAGGGGGCCATGTCATTTTTTCTTCTTTGAGACATTTACTGGCCAGTCACACTGTGGAGTAGTTGGAGGCATGTGATGGAGCATTGTCCTGCATGAAAATCATGTTTTTCTTGAATGATACCGACTTCTTCCTGTACCACTGCGAAGAAGTTGTCTTCCAGAAACAGGAAGTAGGTCTGGGAGTTGAGCTTCACTCCATCCTCAACCCGAAAAGATCCCACAAGTTCATCTTTGATGATACCAGCCCATACCAGTACCCCACCTCCACCTTGCTGGCATCTGAGTCGGAGTGGAGCTCTCTGCCCTTTACTAATCCAGCCTCTGGCCCATCCATCTGGCCCATCAAGAGTCACTCTCATTTTATCAGTCCATAAAACCTTTGAAAAGTCAGTCTTAAGATATTTCTTGGCCCAGTCTTGACATTTTATCTTATGTTTCTTGTTCAAAGGTGGTCGTTTTTCAGCCTTCCTTACCTTGGCCATGTCCCTGAGTATCACATACCTTGTGAATTGTGTTGCTCCAGTAACGTAGCGGCTCCAAAATATGGCAAAACTGGGGGCAAATGACATCTTGGCAGCTTCACACTTGATTTTTCTCAATTCATGGGCCTTTTTTGCCCAACACGCTTCTTGCGACCCTGTTGTCTATTTGCCATGAAAAGCTTGATTGTTCGGTGATCACGCTTCAAAAGTTTGCCAATTTCAAGACTGCTGCATCTCTCTGTAAGGCATCTTACAATTTTGGACTTTTCAGAGCCCGTCAAATCCCTCTTCTGACCCATTTTGCCAAAGGAAAGGAAGTTGCTTAATAATTAAAGGGAACTGTCACCCCGAAAATCGCGGGTGAGGCAAGCCCACCGGCATCAGGGGCTTATCTACAGCATTCTGTAATGCTGTAGATAAGCCCCCGATGTTACCTGAAAGAGGAGAAAAAGACGTTATATTATACTCACCCAGGGGCGGTCCCGCTGCTGGTCAGGTCGGATGGGCGTCTCCGGTCCGCTGCGGCGCCTCCCATCTTCATTCCAAGACGTCCTCTTCTGATCTTCAGCCACAGCTCCAGCGCAGGCATACTTTGCTCTGCCCTGTTGAGGGCAGAGGATAGTACTGCAGTGCGCAGGTGCCGGAGAGGTCAGAGGCCCGGCGCCTGTGCACTGCAGTACTTTGTCTGCCCTCAACAGGGCAGAGCAAAGTACGCCTGCGCCGGAGCTGTGGCTGAAGATCAGAAGAGGACGTCTTGGAATGAAGATGGGAGGCGCCGCAGCGGACTGGAGATGCCCGTTTGACCTGACCAGCAGCGGGACCGCCCCTGGGTGAGTATAATCTAATGTCTTTTTCTCCTCTTTCAGGTAACATCGGGGGCTTATCTATAGCATTACAGAATGCTGTAGATAAGCCCCTGATGCCGGTGGGCTTGCCTCACCCGCGATTTTCGGGGTGACAGGTTCCCATTAAGCACACCTTATATAGGGTTTTGATGTCATTAGACAACACCCCTTCTCATTACAGAGATGCACATCACCTGATTTAATTAATTGGTAGTTGGCTCTCAAGCCTGAACAGCTTAGAGTAGGACAACATGTATAAAAAGTATCATGTGATCAAAATGCAACTTGCCTAATAATTCTGCACACAAGGTACAACAAAATCTTATAATCACTACTAGTACATGAATACAGCAACATTACCACCTCAGTACATAAATATAGCACTTGCATGGCCATCAGTACATGAATACAGCCCCAGAAGCAACATCAGCACAGGAACACTGCACTAAAACAACCATCTGAACATGATTACAGCACTAGAAGCATCATCAGTACATTAAAACATCACCTGAGCCCCCATTAGTGCATGAATTCAGCACCTGGACAGTCATCAGCAAATGAATGCATCACTGCAACCACCATTAGTACATAAATACAGCACCAGAAGTAATATTGGTACATGAGTACAGCAATAGAATGACAATTACTACATGACTACATCACCAGACCCACCATACATAAATACATAATCAGAACAACCATCACTATATGAATTCTATACCAGGATCATCATCAGTACATCAAGCTCAGTGCAGCAATCAATTACAATGTCAGGTCAGCTCCCACAATATACATTTGTATCATATGAACCAACAACTCCCAGGATGTCCTTAACATTAGTAAGGAGATACTCAGAATTATTGTTACCAGTTATCATCAGACTACAGACTATAAAGGAATCGCAGTACTGCTTGGACATAGGCAGTGTCACAAACAAACATTTATATCTAGGCATCTTATAGATTATATTTTCTGTGATTGGAGTCATACTCATCCCTTTTGTCATGATCTGGTCCAGACGCCATGTTGACTTTTAACATCCACAGCTCTTGTCTGCAGATTTACTTTTTTTTCTGCTGCACATTGTTACACAGTGCCCTTAAAAACAACAGGGTAATTGCACTGCTTCTGAATAAAAATATATTTCTTATGCTCTGTATCTGAGGAATAATTACCCTTTACTATGTCCACATTGTCCCTATTATTAACCTCCACACTGTCATCTCCTTTAAAATAATGTCTCCATGCCGTTCAACCTTATGAGCTATAGCCTCTACATTATCCACCCTTATGAACTATGTCCTCCACACTAACCACCCTTTTGAACAATAACATTAATGCTTTCTTTAACATCTGTGCTTCCCTAAAATGGTAATGATCCTTTTTATGCCTCCTTACAATGATGCCCTACTGTTCCCTGTATGCAGTATTATTGCCACCACCACCCTCCAAATACAGTATGATGTACCCCAAAGTCCATCATGCACAGAATAATGAACCATCCAGACTCCCGTACACAGTATGATGACCTCCACAGTTCAGTATATACATTATGGGGCCTCACAGCCTCCCATGTGCTATACTATGGCCACTACAATACCATTTAAGCATTATAATGGCCCTTGCAGCCTCTAATATGCAATATGATAGTCCACTGCATCCATCTTAATGTAATATGATGGCTGGCACCCACAGGTTCCTAAATGTAGCATAGTACACCTCAAAGTTTGCTAAATGTAATATGACAGCCTACATAGTTCCCTGTAAACAGTATTATGGCCCCACAGCACATGTATACAGTATGGGGCCTTCACAGGTTTCAATAGACCGTATTCTGACCTTACATATGCATTATTACAGCCTCACATTCCCTAAAATACAGTGTGATGACTCCGCAACCCTTTATATGCAGTATGATGTCCCCCAACAGTATGATAGCCACCATAGTTGCTTATAAACAGTATTGGACCCCCTTAACTCTCTAGAATTAGTATGATAGCACCACAACCTCATACATGCAAAATAATGTATCTAGACAAGAGAAATGGCCTATATAAACAGCACTTCCAAAAATTACTAAAAACCCGACTAAGGAAAGGAAGTAAGAAAGCTGTATATTCAAATTATATAATTTTATTGTAACAAATCACTTATTAACAGTCACATATTAAAACAGGAAAGGCGGGAAGAAACCTCACAATACAGTGTGATGGTCCCACAGCTTCCTAAGTACAATATGATTCCCTAGCAGCATGCTATATGAAGTATGATGGCATCCACTGTACTTTAGCTGTTAACAGGGTCAGTGTCCTGAGAACTGTAATTCTGCAACATTTTATTGGGCGGTCCCCATCCATGACAGATCACTGCCTGAGGAGAGTTGCTCATCTTGCCTCATGGTAGAAGTGACGCTGCTCAGAAAGAGTGCAAAAGGACTCCATCGGCCTCATTATCATAATTGTTATGTTGGGGGTTTCATCTTAGTCACGTAGATCAGAAATTTACAAAAAATCTAATCTAAATAATATAATATTAATATATTAAAAATAAAATCTAATATACTGCTGCGCAGCATGGAGTACACGATAAATGTAAATCAAGCCATATTGACATCTTTGGGAAGCAGAATAACACAAAACAGTTCAATTGCTTTTATCTATTTTTTTTACACTGTACATCATGAGATTCAAGTTATAAGATGGTTTTATTTTTTGGATCAGTACAATTACAGCAATACCAGATTTATGTTGTTTTTTAGGTTTTGTTGCAATCATACATGTTTTTATTGAGAGCTATAATTAATTTTGCCAATAAAAATTGTTCTTGCATTGCGATATTCTTAGAACTATAGATTTTTTATTTTTCTGCTGCCGGAGCTGAGTGAAGGCTGTATTTTTTGCAGAACAAGATTTTGTTTTGAGGGATACCATACCTTCTTCCATCTGTTTTTTTGTTCAAGTATTATTTCATATTTAGTTTGGCTGAATGATGAAGAAACGGTTTTTGCCATGCTTTTTTTTTTAGGTATTAACTATAGCAATTAAATAGTGTTAAATAGATCAGGTAATACAAAATATGTGTACCTCGTTGTTTATTTTTGGTTTAACATAAATATGCGTATTTATTATCACATATTTTTTGCTATTTTTTCGTCCTTTATTTTGTGTGTGGTTATTTATATATATATTTTTTTTACCATTTTTTTACCTTTTTTAAACTTTTTGCTTAGTCCAACTATGAGACCTTAACTTTTATTGATGTGATTCCTGGTCTAATGCACTGCATTATTTATGTTTTGCAATACGTTAGACCTGTCAGTTTTACACTGACTGAAAACCTGTTAGACCCCGCTTATGGCAAGTTCAATCAGGCCACCATATAGGTCAGATCCTGAGGTTGTCATTTGACTTCCAGCTGCAATGACAACCATCGGCTTCCTTCGATCACATAGGAGGTGCTGATAGGTTAAGGGAGGGTGCCCCATCCCTCTCTCTACCTTCTAAATGTTGTGATTGCTATTGATCATAGCATTTAGAGGGTTCATGAACCAGGGACGGTGTTACATTACAGCAATAGCTGACAGTCAAGCCGGCGACTTTGCATGCACAGCACCTGTGCTTACATAATTGTATGAATGTACCGGTACATCTATTTGTGTGGATGCACTGCAAAATAGGACATAGCGATATGTTGAATGTCAGGAAGGTTATAAAGTGTATTTACACTGCAAAACGTGCTTGTTACTGATGATACTGATGATAATGCATTGTAAAAAGGCTTATGATTACCTGCCAAAATGAGCAACTCCTTTTTTGGATGAAATTATCTTTTGGTCTACCTAGAAGATCATCGTTCTCAACAGTACTACATCCTCTGTAAACAATACATGTGCTGCTGAGAACAATGCTCCGCACATACTTGTGGTCTTTCCTGATGAAGAAGTCATTTGTACTTTGAAATGAATAAACCATGATTTCACTTTATATCCTGGGACATATGTCTCATTAGTCATCAGCAAGTGCCAAAATCATTGACATACCTTTCCTTCCATCCTCTCCTGAAAATAATGTCAGCCTATGCGCATTAAAACATCTACATTACTGATCGTTTAGTGTATATTGACTTGGAAAAGTACTCACCTTGGCATTTTTCATGTCACCTCACAAGCTGGAATTTCACTTTTTTTGAGGGTTTGCATCAGTGCATTTAGAGAACCTGCCTACAATTGTGAACATTTGGTTTTCTTTTTAATTTTGAAGCAAACAACAAATAAGACAAAATTACTGAAAACTTTAGTGTGCATAATTATTCACCCCCCTTAAGTCAGCATATTGTAGAGCCTCCTTTTGCAGCACTTACAGATTAAAGTTGCTTTGGATAAGTCTCTATGAGCTTTCCTCATCTTGCCTCGGGATTTTTGTCAATTCCTTAAGGCAAAACTGCTCCAGCTCCTTCAAGTCAGATGGTTTCCCCTGATGAAAAGCAATCTTCAAGTTTGACCACAGATTCTCAATTGGATTAAGGTCTAGGCGTTGATAGGCCATTCAAAAACATTTAAGGTACCTTCACACATAACGATATCGTTAACGATATCGTTGCTTTTGGTGACGTTGCAACGATATCGTTAAGGAAATCGCTATGTGTGACAGCGACCAACGATCAGGCCCCTGCTGGGCCATCGTTGGTCGCTGAAGAAAGTCCAGAACTTTATTTCGTCGCTGGATCTCCCGTGAACATCGCTGGATCGGCGTGTGTGACACTGGTAACCAGGGTAAACAGGCCGCGCTTAGTTACCCGATGTTTACCCTGGTTACCATCCTAAAAGTAAAAAAAACAAACACTACATACTTACCTACCGCTGTCTGTCCCCGGCGCTGTGCTCTGCACTCCTCCTGCTCTGGCTGTGAGCGTCGGTCAGCCGGAAAGCAGAGCGGTGACGTCACCGCTCTGCTTTCCGGCCGCTGTGCCCACAGCCAGTGCAGGAGGAGTGCAGAGAAGCAGAGCGCCGGGGACAGACAGCGGTAGGTAAGTATGTAATGTTTGTTTTTTTTACTTTTAGGATGGTAACCAGGGTAAACATCGGGTTACTAAGCGCGGCCCTGCGCTTAGTTACCTGATGTTTACCCTGGTTACCGGCATCGTTGGTCGCTGGAGAGCTGTCTGTGTGACAGCTCTCCAGCGACCAAACAGCGACGCTGCAGCGATCCGGATCGTTGTCGGTATCGCTGCAGCGTCGCTTAATGTGAAGGGGCCTTTACTCGTTTCCCCTTAAACCACTCAAGTGTTGCTTTACCAGAACGCTTTGGAACATTGTCTTGTTGAAAGGTGAATCTCCATACCAGTCTCAAATAACTGACAGATATTTTGTCTTATTTGTTGTTTGCTTCCCAATAAAAAGAAAACCAAATGTTCACAGTTGTAGGCATGTTCTTTACATGAACAGTAAAATTCCAGGTTGTGAGAAAGCAAACAACGGAAAATGCCAAGGAGAGTCAATACTTTCGCAAGCCATTGTAGACCTGCTTTTAGACCCTTGATTTGAAAGAAATATAGGGGATTTTTTCATCTTCTGAAAGAGATTCAGATTTCATGCATTAGTAGGATAATCTGCTCCCTGTTCATTGAAGCTTTTGCTGAGTAGATGCTTCTTGAATGCACATCTTCTCTGGATGCTCTTCTCAGTTCCCCACAGAACAGACACTCTCCCACCTGTGCCAGTGATATGGCCACAACAAATAGGTGAGGCAGCAGCAGTGACAGTATTGCAGCATATATGACCTGATGGACCGGATGCTTTATCTGTTGCTGTGAAAACCTCACGCTTTGCAGCAAATGCAACTGTCAGAAAAGCCAAATTCAGTCTTAGGCTGCCGTCACACGGTCAGTATTTGGTCAGTATTTTACATCAGTATTTGTAAGCCAAAACCAGGAGTGGAACAATTAGAGGAAAAGTATAATAGAAACATATGCACCACTTCTGCATTTATCACCCACTCCTGGTTTTGGCTTACAAATACTGATGTAAAATACTGACCAAATACTGCCAGTGTGACGACAGCCTTACCTCTACTGCATCCTTTCTCTGGAAGATCTCCTGAGTGCCACCCTCTTGGAATTCTGGGCCAGCAGATTGGACAAATGGCAAAAACTGGTTCAATTTTCCACTGGTTTACAGCATGTCCAGCTTCCAGTGTAATGTCAGCAAGTGTATTCTGTTGCTCGTGGCAGGTGGGTTTTTCATGCCCAATTGGACCAAGTTGTCTTCCAAAAGCATGTAAGCCTTAGAATTGTCATAATCAATCAGGCATCGATTACTGCTAACTTTATTTCACCTACAACTAATGCACATAATTAGATCGACCATAGCATTTTCCTAAATGTCTATCCATTGTGCTCTGTAAGGTTCTGAGCTCCTTACATACATGTGGACCCCAGGACTGATGTATAGTTATGTCAATTTGCTGTAAAAATGTTATAGATTTTCTACTGTGAGGACAGGGGCTTCTTCAAAGTCCTACAAAAATAAAATAATGTGCCATGCTTGTCAGAGGAGCAGTTAATCCTGAGACAGGTAAAGTGCAAACATCTAATACTGCACTTTACTTTAGAGAAGCGCTAGTAGGCAGCCACTTACTGCATGCATTTCAGTAACACAGGTGTCTTACCACTGAAATGTTTATGGCGATGGACTGGATCTTCCAGATAGTCACATATGCCACAGATAATTGAATGTTGTATTTGGTTTTACGTAACAATTGCTCAGGAATCCTTAGGATAGGTCCTTGTATGTTGAAAGTATTGTAACTTGAGGCTATTTTAACTTTAGGGACCAATGTATGTTTCAATTAATTTTATTGTTTTTATAACTAGAACTTCTAACTGCATATATACTTTTTTTTTTTTATCTACATTACTAATGCATTTTACAATAGCCATCGGTTTTAAAAATATGACACATCTTCTACGTGACACAATATCACATAGCACATGCTGTTATTATCTGGTCATCACTTTGAGCTGCATTAGAGATAATTAGCAACTGACATGGCATGGGATATGTCTGTTACATCTCATATCCATACAGTTTACTGCTGGAAGTTTCCTTTTTCCTGAAATTGGTCATTTGAATAGAAGAGAATAGAAAAATGTTTTTTTTCTGAAAGATTTCTCTACAGCATATTTTATTTTAGAGTCTTTTCTTCATTGCATTAATATCATTGGTAGTACAAAAAAAAATTCTACAAAGTCAAATTAAGGCTTCTTCCACACTAGCGTCGGGCTCAGCCTGTCGCAGTGCGTCGGGCCGAGGTTACCGACGCTAGCGTTGTAAGCGCCGCACAACGGGTGCAGCGGATGCAGATTTTCATCGCATCCGCTGCCCCATTGTGAGGTACGGGGAGGTGGGGGAGAAGTTCCGGCCGCGCATGTGCGGTCGGAAAAAGCGGTCCGTCGGCAGCAAAAAACGTTACATGTAGCGTTTTTTGTGCCGACGGTCCGCCAAAGCACGACGCATCCGTCGCACGACGGATGCGACGTGTGGCAATCCATCACAATGCGTCGTCAATACAAGTCTATGGGGAAAAAACACATCCTGCAAGCACTTTTGCAGGAAGCGTTTTTTCTGCAAAACAACGCATTGTGACGGATTGCAGTTAACGCTAGTGTGAAAGAAGCCTTAGACACAATGAGACCTGTAAGGCCAATATTTTACATGATGTATAGTACAGCTAAAAACATACCAACCAGTATGTTTACTTGGGTTTACCAATTCTTTGATTTTGAATTAAACTTTACATTATATTCTTACAATATGGAAATGTGACTAAAGTAGCCAAATACTAGCTAAAATATCGACATGTGATTGGCTGCAGCGTTCGCATGTTTGGCTGGGAGACAACATGCAAACAGCCTCTTCAAAGAGGAAGAGAACAGGTTCTCTAGTGTCTACAATTATCGGTAACAATCTCCATATCAACTATTTAAATAACCTTGCCACCTGATTTAGGATATAAAGCTAAACCAGAATTTTTTCTAAAATGAAAAAAATCCATTTGCAGACAGCTGAAGAATGGAGACCAATTCTACATGGCTGATCTGCATACTAAGGCCATGTTCACACGCTCTGTATTTGGTCAGTATTTTACATCAGTATTTATGAGCCAAAACCAGGAGTGGGTGAAAAATGCAGAAGTGGTGACTTGTTTCTATTGTATTTTTTCTCAGACTTCCCCACTTCTGATTTTTTCTTAAAAATACACATGTAAAATACTAACCAAATACTGAATACTGAACATGTGAACGTGGTCTTGTAGGAATAATTCCACTGTTTGTGTTGAAGAGGATTCTGACTGGGAAGTTTAGCTAATGAGCATGTGTGACCATCACTTTTAGGGCTCATCTCCACTTGTGAGGAAAACGGACGAGTGCAATCCGATAAAAAATCGGATTGCACTCGGACCAATGTTAATCAATAGGTGACACTCCATTTGCGATTTTTTTCCCAGCCGAAATCGGACTGAGAAAAATCTGTGTCGGCTGAGAAAAAAATCGCAGCATGCTGCGTATTGCTGAGATTCTCGGACGAGACTCGCCAATGCAAGTCAATGGGTGCGAGAAAAAAAACGCACAGCACTCGCACCATGCGAGTGCTGTCCGATTTTTACGCACCCGTGTCCTTAGAAAAGCCGGCAATTCAGCGCAGAGTACAGTAAAATCACACTGACATGTTAGATTAGAGTAGATATATACACATAGAATAGGTATATATACATATATATATGTCAGGGAGACACCTATATATATATATTTATATTTAATGCAGCGTGAGAGAGCTTTAAAGCTGGTAATTCAATTACCGGCTTTTGCTTTCTCCTTCCTAAACCCGACATGATATGAGACCTGGTTTACATACAGTAAACCATCTCATATCACCATTTTTTTTGCATATTCCACACTACTAATGTCAGTAGTGTGTATATGCAAAATTTGGCCGTTCTAGCTATTATATTTAAGGGTTAAATGGCGGAAAAAATTGGCGTGGGCTCCCGCGCAATTTTCTCCGCCAGAGTAGTAAAGCCAGTGACTGAGGGCAGATATTAATAGCCTGGAGAGGGTCCACGGTTATTGGCCCCCCCTGGCTAAAAACATCTGCCCCCAGCCACCCCAGAAAAGGCACATCTGGAAGATGCGCCTATTCTGGCACTTGGCCACTCTCTTCCCATTCCCGTGTAGCGGTGGGATATGGGGTAATGAAGGGTTAATGCCACCTTGCTATTGTAAGGTGACATTAAGCCTAATTAATAATGGAGAGGCGTCAATTATGACACCTATCCATTATTAATCCAATTGAATGAAAGGGTTAAAAAAAACACACACACATTATTAAAAATTATTTTAATGAAATAAAATCAAAGGCTGTTGTAATATTTTATTTAACGCCCAATCCAATCACTGAAGACCCTCGATCTGTAAATAAAAAAACATAATAAACCAACAATATACATACCTTCCGAGGATCTGTAAAGTCCAACGATGTAAATCCTTCTGAAGGGGTTAAAACATTTTGCAGCAAGGAGTTCTGCTAATGCAACGCTACTCCTCGCTGCAAAACCCCAGGGAATGAAGGTAAAGTAGGTCAATGACCTATATTTACCTGCATTTGCGGTGAGGCGCCCTCTGCTGGCTGTTCATAGATCGTGGGCGCTTTCCTTGAAAGCCTGGGAGCTTTCTAGGAAAGTTCCCACGATCTATGAACAGCCAGCAGAGGGCGCCTCACCGCAAATGAAGCTAAATATAGCTCATTGATCTATATTTAGCTTCATTCTCCGGGGTTTTGCAGCGAGGAGCAGCCTGCATTAGCGGAACTCCTTGCTGCAAAATGTTTTAACCCCTTCAGAAGGATTTACATCGTTGGACTTTACAGATCTGCGGAAGGTAAGTATATTGTTGGTTTATTATGTTTTTTCTTTTACAGAACGAGGGTCTTCAGTGATTGGATTGGGCGTTAAATAAAATATTACAACAACCTTTGATTTTATTTCATTAAAATAATTTTTAATAATGTGTGTGTTTTTTTTAACCCTTTCATTCAATTGGATTAATAATGGATAGGTGTCATAATTGACGCCTCTCCATTATTAATTAGGCTTAATGTCACCTTACAATAGCAAGGTGGCATTAACCCTTCATTACCCCATATCCCACCGCTACACGGGAGTGGGAAGAGAGTGGCCAAGTGCCAGAATAGGCGCATCTTCCAGATGTGCCTTTTCTGGGGTGGCTGGGGGCAGGAGTTTTTAGCCAGGGGGGGGCAATAACCATGGACCCTCTCCAGGCTATTAATATCTGCCCCCAGTCACTGGCTTTACTACTCTGGCGGAGAAAATTGCGCGGGAGCCCACGCCAATTTTTTCCGCCATTTAACCCTTAAATATAATAGCTAGAACGCCCAAATTTTGCATATACACACTACTGACATTAGTAGTGTGGAATATGCAAAAAAAATGGTGATATGAGATGGTTTACTGTATGTAAACCAGGTCTCATATCATGTCGGGTTTAGGAAGGAGAAAGCAAAAGCCGGTAATTAAATTACCAGCTTTTAAGCTATCTAGCGCTGTATTAAATATAAATATATATATATAGGTGTCTCCCTGACATATATATATATATGTATATATACCTATTCTATGTGTATATATCTACTCTCATCTAACCTGTCACTGTGATTTTACTGTACTCTGCGCTGAATTACCGGCTTTTCAAAGGAGACCCGTGCGTAAAAATCGGACAGCAATACGGATGTCATACGGATGTTGCGATAAAAAAATCGCATGACACTCGCATGACACTCGCATGGCACTCGCATGGCACTCGCAGACGTTACATCAGTTTTTCGGTCCGTAAATCGGACCATTTTTTTCTCACACAAGTGGAGATGAGCCCTTAGATGCATTACTTGAATGTACATATTGGACTTCATAGAAGTTAAAATTAAGTAAAAAATAGCAGAACTAAAAACACAATTGGTATCTGGTCTTCTTTAAAGAGCTATTTTACAATCATAAAATGAAAAGCCTAATGGAAAAATGACTACAGCATATTTTCTATAAGTCAGGTAAGTTAGCCTTTTTCCTTTTGTCATCCATTATGTTTATAATTCTGCTATTTGCAATAAAAATATATATTTTTAATAAACACTGCAGACATATGAACATGAACTTTTTTCACAGCATGCTATGCTTTCGGAGGTCTGTTGGTGGCCCATAAACAAGCTGACCAATTTATAGATGAAATAACATTGTGATCTGACATAAATCAAACTAGTCTTACCGGCACTGTAATTTAATGCCAATTCATACAGAAAAAAAGAAAACAAAACTGGAAAGAAAGGGGACCATGCAAAACATAAGCACATTGCAAACAGTCTGTGTTCTTTGAAAATCATAATGGCATTTTTAATGGCATGTGAATACCTACTGGGTTGAGAGGTTGAAAGAGTTTTAATCATAACCTTACATAATACATATTTCTGTCTAAAAGTTTTAACCCTGCACAATATAATACTATATTTTAATTAATTATGGATATAATTGTTATTCATTGATAAACTATTATACTTTTTGTGAAACAACATTTTGTTAATATTAAAATTATTAATATTACTCAAAGCTAGTGTTAGGGTTGGCGGAATGCACCGAACATATATTTATTAGAAAGAGTTGTGTTCGCAACCCGGGGTCCACCATGCAGGAAAGCACCTGCAGCTAGATAAGGAGGTACAATATAGTAGTATAAACAGACTCTGTTACTTCACAGAGTTTGTAAGCAAAGATAACGATGTGCCCTGTTTGGCCCACAGAGGAACACAGCTACTTAGTAGAGCAGATGTTAGTCATGCAGTCAAAAGCAAACATAAAACTCCTCGCCGGAGGTACCAGCATTCTAGGGGCTATTTCAGCCGGGTCCCTGACTGCATACAAGCATGACCACACTGGCGCTGAGCTCATACATAAATTGATACTAGCGCATGGCCATGCGTTCATGTGCACTTCTTATAGCTGCAGCAAGTACAGGACCTTCCTAGAAGGACCAATGAGAGGCTGCCACAGACGTTGAACACCTTCAGGACCTTCCTAGAGGACTAATAGGATTTGCTGCAGTACCTGAGCATGTGACCCTTGATCTCCAATGAGAGATCTTACCCTGGGCATGCTCAGAAAGGGAAAAGTAGAACTTAGTCCCAAAGACGTCTGCTCGCTGCTGACCAGTACTAGCTACAATGGCAGAAGCTGGAAGGACAGCAGTAACCCTTCGCACAGTGTCAGACTGAGCATGACGCTGGGACCGACGCCTCCGCTGAGCAGGCCCTACTGCGGCAGGAGAAGAATGGGAGACCTCAGCGGAGATGGCTTGAGATTCCCCTTGTGCAGAGGTAGGAACTCGACCCCTAACATTATCCCCGCCCCCCTGGACCTCGCCACGCTCGAAGGCAGCAATGAGCTGTGGAGCCCGAATATTCTCAGCAGGCTCCCAGGACCTGTCCTGAGGACCATAACTCTTTCAGTCCACCAAATTAAAATTTTTGCCACGTACCACCTTGCACCCCAAAATAGCATTCACCTCATAATCGTCCGTAGATGAACCCGATGTCCCGGCAGATGACTTGGAAAACTGGGACATGTATACGGGCTTCAAGAGGGACCCATGAAAGGTGTCAGTGATACCCAGACATGGCGGAAGGGCTAGACAGTAGACCACTGGGTTACTTTGTTCGAGGACCTTGAAAGGGCCCAAATAGCGAGGAGCAAACTTAATGGACTCAACTCGCAGCCTGATGTTATGGGCAGAGAGCCACACTAAGTCGCCAGGAGCAAAGGTCGGAGCGGGGCGCTGATGTGCATCGGTGGAGGACCTCATTCTCTCATTGAAGGCTCAGATGGCATCCTGAGTGCGGTCCCAAATGTCCCGCACCTCCACAGCCCAGTCTGCCACCCTGGAGTCGGCGGAAGGCACGGGCATAGGCACAGGTACCCGTGGATGCTGACCATAGTTTAGGAGAAATGGGGTCTGTCCGGTGGAGTCGGCTATGGCGTTATTTAGCGCAAACTCCGCCCACGTTAGCAAGGATGCCCAGTCATCCTGCCTGACTGAGACAAAATGTCGAAGATATGTGACCAAGGTCTGATTGGTCCTCTCTACCAACCCATTCGTCTCGGGATGATAAGCTGAGAAGAGATTCAACTCAATGCTGAGTAGACGACAAAGCTCTCTCCAGAATCGAGAGGCAAACTGGGGACCCCGGTCCCTGACAATTTTGTCCGGCATACCATCTAGGCGAAATATGTGTTTGATAAACAATGCCGCCAGAGCCCGTGCAGAAGTTAACCGTGGAAGAGGCACCAAGTGCCCCATTTTGGAAAAATGGTGGGTAATAACCCAAATAATGGTGCAGCTACGAGACTTGGGTAAGCCCACCACAAAATCCATCCCGACCATCTCCCAGGGTCTGTCTGCCACCGGCAGGGGGTGAAGCAACCCAGCTGGCCATTGACAAGGAGACTTGTTCCTGGCGCAGGAGACACATGCCCAAACATAGTCTGTGACATCACGGGCCATATGCGGCCACCAATATGTCCTCGCCAGTAGCTCAGACGTCCTTTTGGTCCCAAAATGTCCACCCACCCTGGACGAGTCAGCTCAAGAGAGAACCTTTGGATGCAAACTGGATGGTACAAAAGTCTTGCCCGAAGGCACAGACTCTAGCAAAACCAGGGCCACAGTTCTCAGGCTCTCAGAAGGGACAATAAGCCGAGGCTCCTCTTCCTCCTCCTCAGATGATACAACGGAGCGAGAGAGAGCGTCGGCCCGAATGTTCTTCTCCCCGGAAAGAAAATGGAGGGTGAAATGGAACTGAGAGAAGAACAAGGACCATCTGGCCTGGCGAGAATTTAGCCGTTGGGCAGTCTGTAAATAAACCAAATTCTTGTGGTCAGTGAATACTTGGAAGGGAAAATGAGCCCCCTCCAAGAGATGTCTCCACTCTGAGAAGGCTAACTTCATTGCTAGCAACTCCCTGTCCCCAAATGAATAATTCCTTTTCACTGGTATGAAGGTTTTGGAAAAGAAGAAGCAAGGATGCTTCTGACCTTGAGCATCCTTTTGGAAGAGGACTGCTCCAGCACTAACGGAAGAGGCATCCCCCACCATTATAAATGGCTTATCTACATCGGGGCGATGTAGAATGGGAGTACTAGCAAAATGAGATTTAATAGAAGTGAAAGCCTTGGAGACCTCCACAGACCACAATTTGGGATTGGCTCCCTTCTTGGTGAGGGCTGCCAAGGGAGCTACCAAAGTTGAGAAATGAGGAATGAACTGGTGATAATAGTTAATGAACCCCATAAAGCGCTGCACCGCTTTAAGGGAGTGGGGTTCTTGCCAGTCCATCACAGCCTGTAGTTTGGCAGGATCCATAGCCAATCCTTGGGCGGAGATGATATAGCCAAGGAAAGGTAAAGACTCCTGCTCAAACACACATTTCTCCAACTTGGCGAAGAGGGAGTTAGTTCGTAAGAGGTCGAAGACTCTGCAAACATCTCTCCGGTGGGAGTCAATATCTGGAGAGTAGATGAGAATATCATCCAGATAGACTACAACCAAGGTGGAGAGCATATCCCAGAAGATATTGTTTACGAAGTCTTGGAAAATGGCTGGGGCATTACAGAGCCCAAAGGGCATCACTAGATATTCATAGTGCCCATCCCTGGTGTTAAAAGCCGTCTTCCATTCGTCCCCCTCACGGATGCGAATCAGGTTGTAAGCACCCCGCAGATCTAGTTTTGTAAACACCCTTGATCCCCGAAGCCTATCAAAGAGCTCAGATATCAGAGGCAGAGGATATTTATTCTTAAAGGTGATGGCGTTAAGACCCCTGTAATCTATGCATGGACATAGTTTCCCGTTCTTCTTCTGCACGAAGAAGAACCCAGCCCCTGCAGGTGACACAGACTTCCTAATGAATCCTCTTGCCAGATTTTCCTGGATATACTGTGACATTGCCTCCATCTCTGGGAGAGATAACTCGACCTCGGGGAGGCTCAGCACCAGGCAAGAGGTCAATAGGACAGTCATAGGGGTGGTGAGGCGGAAGGGTCTCCCAGCTCTTTTGGAGAACATGTCCGCATAGGGCCAATATTGCTTGGGGAGAGAGGATAGATCTGCGGGTACCTCAGTAGTAGCAACCTGAACGCATTCCGTCTGACATCTACCCCCAAAAGATTCACCCCATCCCAAAATTCTGCCCGTGATCCACTCAATATGAGGAGAGTGGTACCGTAGCCAAGGTATCCCTAACAGGACCTCATCAATTCCCTCAGGAATGACAAGCAGAGATATAATTTCCTGATGAGATAGTGACCTAGACAGAGAAAAAGGGATGGTCTGGTGTGTTATCTGAGAGGGTAGTGTCGACCCATTTACCACTTGTACGGTTACTGGTTGAGCTAACAATACCAGGGGAATTGCGTGACGTTGGGCGAAGGCAGAAGACATAAAATTGCCCTCCGCCCCAGAATCCACGCAGAGCTCTACCGAGTGGATAAATGAGCCTATAGTAATTGTCCCCTTAAAGGACAATTTGGAGGCAAACGTCGCCGTGTCTAGTGTACCTCCACCTACTACCATTAGACGCTGACGTTCCCTCGACCGCTGAGGACATCTGGTGGCAAACATGACAAACCTGGAGTGCACGAGCAGTCCGGGACTTAGATCCCGCTCATGACCCTACCATGGCCTCATGTGACTCAGGAACCAGGACTGGAGATTCCAAAGGTTTGGCAAAGGTGGAAGCCAGCCGAAACCTCGGCCTACACTGGGCTCGCTCTAACCTCCGCTCGTGAAAACGGAGGTCAATACGAGTGGAAACAGTTATTAACTCCTCCAGTGTGGCGGGAATCTCCCTAGTGGCCAGAGCTTCCTTCATGTGGTCAGCCAGCCCCCTCCAAAATATCGGAATAAGGGCTTTATCCGCCCACTCCAGCTCAGATGCCAGGGTGCGAAAGCAGACGGCAAAATGGCTGACCAAGGACGAGCCCTGAGTCAATGCCAACAGCTGGAGCGCAGTATCATGGGTGACTCGAGGTCTTAAAAAGACCTGTTTCAGAGTGCTCAGGAACAACGGAGCACTCTGCACCACATGATCGCCACGCTCCAACAGCGGCGTAGCCCACTCCAACGCCCTGTCCGACAGGAGAGACACAATAAATCCCACCTTAGCCCGCTCTGTGGGGAAACGTGCGGACAGAAGCTCGAGATGTATTGAGCAGTGGCTCACGAAACCCCTACAAGATTTAAGATCACCAGAAAATTTTTCTGGCAGCGGGAGGCGAGATAAAGTCGGAACAGGGGTGGCATGAAGCTGGGACCGACGCCTCCGCTGAGCAGGAGAAGAATGGGAGACCGCAGCGGAGATGGCTCGAGATTTCCCCTGTGTAGACGCAGGAACTCGACCCCTAACAGCTAGACTTTGAAATGTGACTTTCCTATCATAAAAATAAAAGTCCTTCAAATGTATTTTCAAAAAGGGAAGATTGTAGATATCAGGAGATTAAATAGAAGGAACCTCAAGTATGCACCTTGCAACTTAAATCACCATGAAAGAAAATTCATTAAAATTCTCCCAGAGAATAACGATATCATTATCCACCCAGCGGACAAAAGAGGAGGCATTGTGACCCTCAACTGCACCATGTATCAGGAGGAGTCTAATAAACTCCTTGGTGATGAAATTGAGAAGTGACCCAACTACATACTATATTAAAAAAAACGTAATAATTTGGCACTCAAAGGCAAATCCCTAGGCATTCTAAATAATAAAGAGTGTTATTTTATTACAATAGTTTGCTATGATGGCACTTTCGCCTACCATCAATATCACCGAGTTCATTGAGGAGCAGACATGCCATTATATTGTAAGACTTTTTTTCTTCACTTTAATTGTATTTGTTTGTCCCTTTAGGGGACTTGAACCTGCAATCATTTGATTAATTGTGCTATATACAGCAATACCACACAGTCTCCTTTTCAGTTTAGTGACAGGCTACGTTTCAGTGAAGCTACTTGATGATAGGCACAGATGTCTAGCTTCCTGTGACCTATATAAATGGCTTAGGAGGGTTCATAAAATGAACAGAGACACTTTAAAATCTTATACTGACTATTCTTTGCTTATCTGTTCCCATCTATATGAAATGCTGTTTGTAGAAAAGTAACATTTTCCTGTGCTGATACCACAGCTTGTTCACCGATATACTATATCCTGATATTACGTGGAATTTACAATTATTTTATAAAAATCTGGACTTTGTACATTTTTAATTTAAAAGTCAACTGATTCACTTTATGAACAGGTAAAAATGTTCTCTTACATTGTAGGAATATCTATTGCTTCTCAGATTAAGGAAGCATGCATTTCCTTATTTCTCTATTGTGCAAAATTTTATGTAAGCAGAAAAATATCAAACACAATGTCAAGTTTTCAGTTAAAAAATACATTTTATTGAATCCATTGCTTTTTTAGGTACATTTGATACCAAATTTCCCACTGAATTCAAATGTTTTATAATGTCTTATTTTATACAGAATTAAACTATTTGTGTAATCCATGACTGAAGGCCCTATAAGTTCAGGTACAAAAGTCCAGTACAAGCTACATTGTTATGTAGCCTGGATATTGCATGCTAATATTCGTGCAAATTTAAGAAAAATCTACTTACCAGTGTTTAGTGAGGCACACTTCAATATAGCATTGGCCCTTAATACTTTCATGACTTATGACTAGGGTTGAGTGACTTTTAGATTTTTAGGGTCGAGTCGGGTTTCGCGAAACCCGACTATCTCAAAAGTCGAGTCGAGTGAAATCGGCCGATTATCGCAAAAAGTCGGGGATCGACCGAAACACGAAACCCAATGCAAGTCAATGGGGAAGCATAGTCGGCAGTGAGTGGAGGCCAGGAAAACACCTACAGTGCCCATTTTAATGGCCAAAACATCCATTCCTGGTACTGAAGCTTGTCAATCTTAATTTACCTTATAATAATAGTTAGGCATTGGACATTGGGGTAATTTAGCAAAATTTGTGGGGGGTATGGCTGGGTCAAGTATTTAGTGGGCCGAAGAAACGTGGACCACGTCACGGCAGTGGAGCAGGGAGAGGTAAGTATTTCAGCTTTGCAAGTGCTGTGATCCAGAGCAAGCATGGGGAGGCCCACTTGTTCGCATTGCCACTGGCACAGTGCCCCTCAAAGTACGGCGGTGTGTTTGCACGGCGGGGGCGCCTCCCACTGGCAGCGACACTTTTGCGTACTATGAGGGGCCCTGTGCCAGTGGCAATGCGAATGAGTGGGCCCCCCACCTAATGAAGGAACCTGCACTTTCATCTGCACCTTAATATTTGTCCCCGTGCAAGGTGGTATAGTATGCGGGAAGGGGAACCTCACTTTCAGCAGGGTCAGAATCTGGCTGGGTAGCGTGCAAGAGAAATGTAGCGGTCTGGGTCAATGTACCAGCTGTGTCATCTAGCACTGGCTGGGCAATGGGCAGGATGAGGAGGAAACACAGATCTAGGCCCAAATAATAAAGTGGGCTAAATGCATTTCAAAATTGGTAACAGGACTAACCAGGTGGCATTGCTTTGTTCAGTGGAGGACAACTGTAATGAGAGGCTGACACAGAGAGTAGGCCCAAATCAGTAAGTAGTCTAAATGCAGTTCAAAATTGGTAACAGTAGTAAACAGGCGGCACAGCTTTGTTCAGTGGAGGAGAAAAGCAAGGAGCGGCAGACACCGTTAGTAGGCCCCAACCCAACTAGTATGCCAAATGCAGTGTAACATTAACAACTACTTAACGAGAGCCTGAAAATGGAAGTTCAGGACAGGAAACCAGGAGAACAGCACGGAGCGGCATACACAGTTAGTAGGCCCCAACCACACTAATAGGCCAAATGCAGTGTAATATTATCAACTAGTTAACGAGAGCCTGAAGATCGAAGTTCAGGACAGGAAACCAGGAGAACAGCAAGGAGCGGCAGACACCGTTAGTAGGCACCAACCCAACTAGTAGGCCAAATGCAGTGTAATATTAACAACTACTTAACGAGAGCCTAAAAATCGAAGTTCAGGACAGGAAACCAGGAAAACAGCAAGGAGCGGCAGACACCGTTAGTAGGCCCCAACCCCACTAGTAGGCCAAATGCAGTTGTTCCATTTAACAACTATTTAACAAGAGCCTGAAGATAGAAGCTCAGGAAAGGCAACCAGGAGAACACCTTGGAGCGGCAGACACTGTTAGTAGGCCCCAACCAAACTAGTAGCCCCACTGCAGTTTTAAAATTCTGATAGGCTGAAAACCTGATAACTGCAGGTCATTTTTTTTAAAGAGGACAGCTGTATTGAGTGGCGCAGCCAGACACTGCTAGTAGGCCTTACACCACAAAGTTGGCTCGACGCAGGTTTAAAAAAGGTTACATGGGTACACGGTCTGCATTGGTGTGCTCAGTGGAGGACCGCAGAAAGGCTTATTAGGCCTAAAAGAAAAAAAGTAAGCTCTATGCACTTTTAAATAGTTTCCAGGGGTACACAGGCAGCATTGGTGTGGTCAGTCGAGGACTATTGGAAGGAGGGACCGCAGACAGACTTAGTAGGCCTAAAATAACAAAATAGGCTCTATGCACTTTTAAATAGGTTCCAGGGGTACACACGCAGCATTGGTGTGGTCAGTGGAGGACTATTGGAAGGAGGGACCAAAGACAGACTTAGTAGGCCTAAAATAACAAAATAGGCTCTATGCAGCTTTGATTATGTGGCAACCTGGAGAACACCTTGGAGCAGCAGACACCGTCTCTACAACCCAGACCCAACTTGCAGGCCAAAGGCAGTGTTGTTTCAACACCTACTTAACAAGAGCTTCAAGATAGAAGCGAGCGAGAGGCAACATAGAGAACACCTTGGAGCGGAAGACTCAGTTCGTAGACTACAACGAAACTTGTGGCCCCAATGCAGTTTTATAATTCCGACAGGCTGAAAACTAGACAATTGTGTTTTTTTTTTTAGAGGAGGACAGCTGTATTAAGTGGCGCAGACAGACACTGCTAGTAGGCCTTACACCACAAAGTTGGCTCACTGCAGGTTGAAAAAAGGTTACATGGGTACACGGTCGGCATTGGTGTGCTCAGCGGAGAACAATTTGAAGGAGGGACCGCAGACAGACTTAGTAGACCTAAAATAACAAAATAGGCTCTATGTAGCTTCGATTATGTGGCAATCTGGAGAACACCTTGGGGCGGGAGACACCATCTCTACAACCCAGACCCAACTTGTGGGCCTAATGCAGTGTTGTTACAACAACTACTTTACAAGAGCTTCAAGATAGAAGCCAGGGAGAGATAACCTGGAGAACACCTTGGAGCGGGAGACACCGTCTCTAGAACCCAGACCCAACTTGTATGCCAAATGCAGTGTTGTTTCAACACCTACTTAACAAGAGCTACAAGATAGAAGCTATCGAGAGTCAACCTGGAGAACACCTTGGAGCGGGAGACACCGTCTCTACAACCCAGACCCAACTTGTGGGCCTAATGCAGTGTTGTTACAACAACTACTTTACAAGAGCTTCAAGATAGAAGCCAGGGAGAGATAACCTGGAGAACACCTTGGAGCGGGAGACACCGTCTCTACAACCCAGACCCAACTTGTAGGCCAAATGCAGTGTTGTTTCAACACCTACTTAACAAGAGCTACAAGATAGAAGCTATCAAGAGTCAACCTGGAGAACACCGTGGAGCGGCAGACACCGTCTCTACAACCCAGACCCAACTTGTAGGCTAAATGCAGTGTTGTTTCAACACCTACTTAACAAGAGCTTCAAGATAGAAGCTAGGGAGAGCCAACCAAGAGAACACCTTGGAGCGGCAGACACCGTCTCTACAACCCAGACCCAACTTGTAGGCCTAATGCAGTGTTATTTCAACAACTACTTAACAAGAGCTTCAAGATAGAAGCGAGGGAGAGGCAACATAGAGAACACCTTGGAGCAGAAGACTCAGTTTGTAGACCACAACGAAACTTGTGGCCCCAATGCAGTTTTATAATTCCGACAGGCTGAAAACCAGTCAATTGTGTTTTTTTTTGTTTTTTTTAGAGGAGGACCACTGTATTAAGTGGCGCAGAGAGACACTGCTAGTAGGCCTTACACCACAAAGTTGGCTCACTGCAGGTTGAAAAAAGGTTACATGGGTACACGGTCGGCATTGGTGTGCTCAGCGGAGAACAATTGGAAGGAGGGACCGCAGACAGACTTAGTAGACCTAAAATAACAAAATAGGCTCTATGTAGCTTCGATTATGTGGCAATCTGGAGAACACCTTGGGGCGGGAGACACCGTCTCTACAACCCAGACCCAACTTGTGGGCCTAATGCAGTGTTGTTACAACAACTACTTTACAAGAGCTTCAAGACAGAAGCCAGGGAGAGATAACCTGGAGAACACCTTGGAGCGGGAGACACCGTCTCTAGAACCCAGACCCAACTTGTATGCCAAATGCAGTGTTGTTTCAACACCTACTTAACAAGAGCTACAAGATAGAAGCTATCGAGAGTCAACCTGGAGAACACCTTGGAGCGGGAGACACCGTCTCTACAACCCAGACCCAACTTGTGGGCCTAATGCAGTGTTGTTACAACAACTACTTTACAAGAGCTTCAAGATAGAAGCCAGGGAGAGATAACCTGGAGAACACCTTGGAGCGGGAGACACCGTCTCTACAACCCAGACCCAACTTGTAGGCCAAATGCAGTGTTGTTTCAACACCTACTTAACAAGAGCTACAAGATAGAAGCTATCAAGAGTCAACCTGGAGAACACCGTGGAGCGGCAGACACCGTCTCTACAACCCAGACCCAACTTGTAGGCTAAATGCAGTGTTGTTTCAACACCTACTTAACAAGAGCTTCAAGATAGAAGCTAGGGAGAGCCAACCAAGAGAACACCTTGGAGCGGCAGACACCGTCTCTACAACCCAGACCCAACTTGTAGGCCTAATGCAGTGTTGTTTCAACAACTACTTAACAAGAGCTTCAAGATAGAAGCGAAGGAGAGGCAACATAGAGAACACCTTGGAGCGGAAGACTCAGTTTGTAGACCACAACGAAACTTGTGGCCCCAATGCAGTTTTATAATTCCGACGGGCTGAAAACCAGACAATTGTGTTTTTTTTGTTTTTTTTAGAGGAGGACCACTGTATTAAGTGGCGCAGAGAGACACTGCTAGTAGGCCTTACACCACAAAGTTGGCTTACTGCAGGTAGAAAAAAGGTTTCATGGGTACACGGTCGGCATTGGTGTGCTCAGCGGAGGACAATTGGAAAGATGGAATGCAGACAGACTTAGTAGGCCTAAAATAAAAAAAATTAGGCTAAATGCAGTTTGAATTATCTTGCAGGAGTAAACAGGCAGCATTGGTGTGGTCAGCGGAGGACAATTTGAAGGATGGACCACAGACAGACTTAGTAGGCCTAAAATAAAAAAATAGGCTCAATGCAGTTTGAATTATCTTGCAGGGGTACACAGGCAACATTGGTGTGGTCAGCGGAGGACAATTTGAAGGAGGGACCGCAGACAGACTTAGTAGGCCTAAAATTAAAAAAATAGGCTCAAAGCAGCTTCGATTATGTGGCAGGGGTACAAAGGCAGCATTGGTGTGGTCAGCGGAGGACGATTGGAAGGAGTGTCTGACACAGTTAGTACTCCCAAAAAAGAAATAGATGTTAATGTCTTGCAAAACAACAAAACAAAACAAAACAAAAAGGGTGGCATACTTAGGTACAGGAGTGGGCTCCTCTGCTGAGTTTCAGACATAGTAATTTGGCGCTAAATATTTACTGGTGTAAATATAGGACACCGACCCTGACTATTTTAACTAGCATCATACATGTCAACAAATTGGTATTGTCAGTGCCAGGCATTGAAGGATGTCAGCGCATAGACTAAACATTGGTGAAGCTGTGAGAGATAATTTTGCAAGTGGTAGAGCACTGTTTGAGCTGGGGGGGAAACTCTCTTGTGGCCGGCGGTACAGGCCCCGGGCCCCTCATGTTACAACGGTGTGTCTGATGTTGGGTGCGCGGCATCACCGTCAGAGACACTTTATTGTACTATGAGGGACCCAGTGGCAGTGCCGTCGACCAAAAGTGGGCACACCCACCTCTTCAGACAAACGGCACTCTCACGAGTGCTTGCGCCAAGCGGCAAGACCATGGCCCCGTGGGAAAGTTAGCCCATTTAGGGAGGTGTAAACATGTATGCTGGACAAACAGCAGCTGCAAATTAGGAGATTGGAACAGTCAGTAAGACCAGTCCACAAGCAAGACCTTTTTATAGGAAAGCTAGGTGTCAGCCAGGAAAGGTGGGGCAAAATAATTAGAAATCCATGAGTGGTTCATTTTATTGAAGGTTAGATCATCAACATTTTGGGTAGCCAGACGGGTCCTTTTTTTGGTCAATATTGAACCAGCAGCACTGAATACTCTTTCTGATAGCACACTAGCTGCTGGGCAAGCAAGCTCCTGCAATGCATATTCTGGCTATTCAGGCCAGATGTCTATTGTGGATGCCCAGTAATCAAATGGGAATAACGGTTGAGGGAGAACATCGATAAGGGATTAAAAATAGTTAGTAACCATACTGGACAAATGTTGTCTCCTGTCACTTTGAATTGATGCTGCAGTACCTGTCCTGTCTGCGGTCATTGCGAAATCACTCCACAACCTGGTCAGAAACCCCCTCTGTCCAACGCCACTTCTGATTTGTGCACCTCTAGCACCTCTGCCCTGTTGCCCCCTGCAGCTCGTGTGAGAATCATCACCGGCGCTGTGTGCTGGGAATGCCTGAATCAAACGGTCTACAAGAGTTGCTTGTTTGGTTGCTAATATTTGTTCGAGGTTCTCATGTGGCATGATATTTTGCAATTTGCCTTTATAGCGAGGATCAAGGAGGCAGGCCAACCAGTAATCGTCAGCGGTCATGATATTATTAATAAAATAATATTAATAATCATTTAAATATCATTTTAATAATGCGTGGGTCCCTTTTGAGGATACGTAAGGCATATTCCGCCATGTGGGCCAAAGTTCCACTTGTCAAATCTGCGCTTGTGCTGGGTTGAGGGGCAGTTTCTGGCAAATCTACGTCACTTGTCTCTCTCAAAAAGCCTGAACCCGGCATTGCAATGCCACCAGTTTTTATTGGCATCGGAGAAGCTTCCTCATTCAAAAAATACTCATCCCCATCATCCTCCTCGTCCTCCTCCTCCTCTTCGCCTGCTACCTCGTCCTGCAGACTGCCCTGACCAGACAATGGCTAACTGTCATCAAGGCTTCCCTCTTCCTCGGCTGCAGACGCCTGCTCCTTTATGTGCGTCAAACTTTGCATCAGCAGACGCATTAGGGGGATGCTCATGCTTATTATGGCATTGCCTGCACTAACCAGCCGTGTGCATTCCTCAAAACACTGAAGGACTTGACACAGGTCTTGTACCTTCGACCACTGCACACCTGACAACTTCATGTCTGCCATCCAACTGCCTGCCTGTGTATGTGTATCCTCCCACAAATACATAACAGCATGCCTCTGTTCGCACAGTCTCTGAAGCATGTGCAGTGTGGAGTTCCACCTTGTTGCAACGTCGATGATTAGGCGATGCTGTGGAAGGTTCAAAGACCGCTGATGTTTCTGCATACGGCTGGAGTGCACGGGTAAACGGCGGATATGCGAGCAAAGTCTGCGCACTTTGAGGACCAGGTCGGGTAACCTCGAATAACTTTTCAGGAAGCACTGCACCACCAGGTTTAAGGTGTGAGCCAGGCAAGGAATGTGTTTCAGTTGTGAAAGGGCTATGGCAGCCATAAAATTCCTTCCGTTATCACTCACTACCTTGCCTGCCTCAAGATGTACAGTGCCCAGCCATGACTGAGTTTCTTGCTGCAAGAACTCGGACAGAACTTCCGCTGTGTGTCTGTTATCACCCAAACACTTCATTGCCAATACAGCCTGCTGACACTTGCCACTAGCTGTCCCATAATGGGACACCTTGTGTGCAACAGTGGCAGCTGCGGATGGAGTGCTCGTGCGACTGCGGTCTGTGGACGAGTTCTCACTTCTGCAGGAGGACGAGGAGGAGAAGGGGGGCCAACGCCTACAGCCAACTGTTTCCTAGACCATGGGCTAGGCAGAACTATCCCAATATTGCTGTCCCCTGTGGACCCTGCATCCACCACATTAAGCCAGTGTGCGTGATGGACACGTAACGTCCCTAGCCATGCCTACTGGTCCATGCATCTGTTGTCAGGTGCACCTTTGTACTCACAGATTGCCTGAGTGCATGGACGATGCGGTGTTTTACATGCTAGTGGAGGGCTGGGATGGCTTTTCTCGAAAAGAAGTGTCGACTGGGTAGCTCGTAGCGTGGTACAGCGTAGTCCATCAGGGCTTTGAAAGCTTCGCTTTCAACTAACCGGTAGGGCATCATCTCTAACGAGATTAGTCTAGCAATGTGGGCGTTCAAACCCTGTGTATGCGGATGCGAGGATGAGTACTTCCTTTTCCTAACGAGAGTCTCATATAGGGTGAGCTGGAATGGAGAGCTGCAGATCGTGGAACTAGCGGGGGTGCCGGTGGACATGGCAGACTGAGAGAGGGTTGGAGATGATATTCTTGCTGGTGCCCTACATGCAGTGTTTCTTACCACGAACCTGGTGATTTCCTGACTGCTTTGGCCTGGCGACGAAACCTGCACATTTACTGCAGGTGGTGCGGGAAATGGTGGGCTTACAGTGAGGGAAGGGATGTAGCGTTGCTGACTAGCTTCATTGGCCGAGGGTGCTACAACCTTAAGGGACGTTTGGTAGTTAATCCAGGCTTGCAAATGCATGGTGGTTAAATGTCTACGCATGCAACTTGTATTTAGACTTTTCAGATTCTGACCTCTGCTTAAGGTAGTTGAACATTTTTGACAGATGATTTTGCGCTTGTCATTTGGATGTTGTTTAAAAAAATGCCAGACTGCACTCTTTCTACTATCGGATACCTGTTCAGGCATTGCAGACTGAGCTTCCTTAACCGGATGGCCACGCTGTCTGTTATGACCTGGTGGTTAGGACAATAATGGACCTGGTGGTTAAGACCTGATAGTTACTAATAATATAGGACGAGCTCTGAGACGTGGGAACTCTGCTGACCGCAATCCCTAATCCTATCACACACACTAGAAATAGCCGTGGATTGCTCCTAACGCTCCCTATGCAACTCGTCACAGCCTAAGGAATTAGCTAGCCCTAAAGATAGAAAAATAAAGCCTACCTTGCCTCAGAGAAATTCCCCAAAGGAAAAGGCAGCCCCCCACATATAATGACTGTGAGTAAAGATGAAAATTACAAACACAGAGATGAAATAGATTTAGCAAAGTGAGGCCCGACTTACTGAACAGACTGAGGATAGGAAAGGTAACTTTGCGGTCAGCACAAAAAACTACAAAAAGACCACGCAGAGGGCGCAAAAAGACCCTCCGCACCGACTCACGGTGCGGAGGCGCTCCCTCTGCGTCCCAGAGCTTCCAGCAAGCAAGACAAAAATCAAAATAGCAAGCTGGACAGAAAAATAGCAAACAAAAGAAAAACAAGCAGGAACTTAGCTTTCTGCTGGGAAGATAGGTCACAAGAACGATCCAGGAGTGAACTAGACCAATACTGGAACATTGACAGGTGGCATGGAGCAATGATCTAAGTGGAGTTAAATAGAGCAGCCAGCTAACGAATTAACCTCGTCACCTGTGGAAGGAAACTCAGAAGCCGCAGCCCCACTCACAACCACCAGAGGAAGCCCATGGACAGAACCAGCCAAAGTACCATTCATGACCACAGGAGGGAGCTTGACAACAGAATTCACAACAGCTGTCCTACAACTGGTTTTGGTTTTCGTTTTTGGCCAGATACGGGCCTGGCAGATGGAACCTGTTACGATGTTGATGCCTGCTGCGGCTCCTCCTCCTCCGCATCAGAGCTACTGCCGCCTGCACCCTGTTACCCCAATGGCTGCCAATCGGGGTCAACAACTGGGTCATCTATGACCTCCTCTTCTATCTCGTGTGCAACTTCGTCTGTGTCACCGTGTAAGCCTGTGGTATAGCGTTCGTGACAGGGCACCATAGTCTCATCAGGGTCAGAGTCTGGATCAGTACACTGCGAGGGCAATGTTCTGGTCTGAGTCAAAGGAACAGCATAGTAATCTGGCTGTGGCTGTGCATCTGTGCACTCCATGTCCGATTCAATTTGTAATGGGCATGGCCTGTTAACTCTTTCACTTTCTAAGCCAGGAACAGTATGTGTAAAGAGCTCCATGGAGTAACCCGTTGTGTCGCCTGACGCATCCTTCTCTGTTGTTCTTGGTGAAGAAGACAAGGAAGCAACTTGTCCCTGACCATGAACATCCACTGACGACGCGCTGCTTATACATTTTGCAGTTTCAGAAGAGGAGGCGAAAGAGCTAGAGGCCGAGTCAGCAAGGAAAGCCAAAACTTGTTCTTGCAGCTCCGGCTTTAAAAGCGTTTTTCCTACTCCCAGAAAAGGGAGCGTTCGAGGCCTTGTGTAGCCAGACGACGAAGCTGGCTCAACAACTCGAGACTTAGGTGCTATATTGCTTTTCCCACGACCACCTGATGCTCCACCACCACTACCATCATTACCAGCTGGCAATGACTGCCCACGGCCACGACCTCTTCCACCAGACTTCCTCATTGTTTGAAAAACTCAACCAAACTAACGGTATTTGTTACTGTAAAACCAGTTGCAAGGTGAACTCAAACTTCTGTTGGATTTATATATCCCTTTATAGGTGGGTGAGACTGCAGGGAAAATCAGGCCCAATGTATAACAGTACACAGCTTCAGTGGCAGACAGATATGCCACTAACAGGACTGACGCAGATGCACACACTACCAATAAAAATCTTCCCCTTCTTATTTTTTCAGGGAGAATATTGAAGAAATGTGGCCCACTCTTATACAGTATATGTTCTGTGGCATAAAATGAAAGACAGATGCCACAAACAGGACAGGCACTGAGGCAGAAATGGCAATCTTAATCTCCCACTTGTTTTACTTTATTGTGGGATAATTGTCAAGAAATCAGGCCCAGTGTTACACAATAGTTTTTCTGTGGCACAAAATGAGAGACATATGCCACACACAGGACTGGCACAGAGGGAGAAATGGCGATCTTAATCTCACACTTGTTTTACTTTATTGTGGGAGCATTGTCAAGAAATCTGGCCCACTGTTATACACTAGGTTTTCTGTGGCACAAAATGAGAGACAGATGCCACACACAGGACTGGCACAGAGGCAGAAATGCCAATCTTAATCTCCCACTTGTTTTACTTTATTGTGGGAGAATTGTGAAGAAATCAGGCCCAGTGTTACACACTAGGATTTATGTGGCACAAAATGAGAGACAGATGCCACACACAGGACTGGCACTGAGGCAGAATTGCCAATCTTAATCTCCCACTATTTTTTTTTCCTGGGAGAATTGTCAAAAAATCTGGCCCAGTGTTACACACTAGGTTTTCTGTGGCACAAAATGAGAGACAGATGCCACACACAGGACTGCCACTGAGGCAGACTTGACAATCTTAATCTCCCACTATTTTTTTTTATTTATGGGAGAATTGGCAAGAAATCAGGCCCACTGTTAGACTGTATTTTTTCTGTGCCAGAAAATGACACAGATGCCACACACAGGACTGCCACTGATGCAGATTTGCCAGTTTTAATCTGCACCCTATTTTTTTTTCTTCAGGGAGACTAGTGAATAAATCTGGGCCACTGTATTAGAGTATATTTTCTGTGGCAGAAAGTGGCTTGAAGAGATATAACGAAAAAAAAGGGACTGTACTACAATTACTATCTCCCTGCAGTAATCTCAGCAAAGTATGGCAGGCAGCAATAAAAAGGAGTGGACTGCTGCACAAAAAAAGTCAAAAGTGTGGACAAACAAACAAGATAACTGTGCAGAAAGGAAGGAGCAACAGGATTTGTGCTTTGACAAAAGCAGTTGGTTTGCACAGCGGCGTACAAACAGCCATGCAGCTATCAGGGAGCCTTCTAGGGCAGCCCAATGAGCTACAGCGCTGAGGAAAAAAAATGTAGCCTCCACTGTCCCTGCAAACAAAAGGTGGTGTTGGACAGTGGAAATCGCTGCAGCACAAGCGGTTTGGGGGTTAATGTACCCTGCCTAACGCTATCCCTGCTTCTGACGAAGCAGCAGCAACCTCTCCCTATGCTCAGATCAGCAGCAGTAAGATGGCGGTCGGCGCGAGCGCTCCTTTATAGCCCCTGTGACACCGCTGAAATCAAGCCAATCAATGCCATGCCCTTCTCTAAGATGGTGGGGACCAGGAACTATGTCATCATGCTGCTCACACTCTGTGTCCACCTTCATTGGCTTAGAAATGGCACTGAACACGTCATCGAAACGCGACTTTGGCGCGAAGGTCGCCGACCGCGTGGCCGACCCCACACAGGGATCGGGTCGGGTTTCATGAAACCCGACTTTGCCAAAAGTCGGCGAATTATGAAAATGACCGATCCGTTTCGCTAAACCCTACTTATGACCTTTATTTATGTCATTTGTCATGTTACTGCCTTTACAGTCATCTTTCCTGGCTGATTGAATAAGCCAACATTTGTCTTTAAGAGCTGCGGTTGGAGAGGAGCTCTCCCACGTCTGTGAGGCCTCCATCACAAGTACGTTTTTTGTGTCTGTATGCAGCCCATTTTCTAAGGACTGCAAATACGGACACACACACCCATTGTATTCAATGGTGGTGTGCAAATGTCAGGTGCTGTGTGAAAATTTTTTTAGTCAAAATGTCTGCCGCACATGTGCACACTGATGAAACATGAATGATATTGGTATGTAATTAGTGTGACATGTACTGGCCCCTGGGAAAAAGCTGTACAGTTCACGCTATTCCCAGGTGCTGAGTGCTGAAGACAGCTCTTATCATTGTCGCCTGGTCTCTCTGAGATCAGAATGACCAGGTGACAATTATGGGAGTTGTATTTAGCACCCACTGTGTACATCGTATGCAAAACAAAGAATTAATTTAAAAAATAGTCATGGGCTCCCACGTAATTTTGATTGCCAGCAGAGGGAAAGACCATGACTGGGGGCTGATCTTACTAATCTGGGAAAGGTGACAATATCTCAAAAAGTTCACAGGCTATTAATAACAGCTCACAATTGTTTGATTAGCCTTTACTAGTTAGTTTACAGCAAACCCCTATAAATTCTAACCAGCAGAGTCTAAACAAACAGCTGGGTTGATATTAATAGCCTGGAAAGAAACCAGGGATATTGTCCCCCCTCCCAGGTGACCAACATTAATCAGCAGGCCCTGAAGAGGCGCAACCATTAGATTCAACAAATCTGGCATTTAGCCTCGCTCTTTACACTTGCCCTGGTGTGGAGGCAAGTCGGGTAATAGGGTTTGGGTCCATAGTCATGTTCTAAAAGAACCACAGCAAGAATAAAATCCTTTAATTGAAATAAACACACCCTGCCCTCATTTATTACAATAAAAATTAAAATAACAATAAAAATATTTCTTATCTGTCCGACGACAATCCATTTGTCCCACAAAGAAGTCCAGTGACAGTATTCCGAGTTTTCCAAATTACCTTGTGAATGATCTTACCCTTTGTTAAGATAAAGTTTGCTGTTTTTGTTGGGGCTAAAGCTAGGGTTAGGGCTAAAGTTAGGGTTAGGGTTTGGATTACATTTATGGTTGGGATTAGGCTTGGGATTAGGATTAGGGGTGTGGTTAGGGTTGTGGTTGGGATTAGGGTTAGTGGTGTGTTGGAGTTAGGGTGTGGTTATTGTTGGGATTATGGTTAGGGGTGTTGGGGTTAGGGGTGTGGTTGGGATTAGGGTTAAGGGCATGTTCAGGTTAGGGGTGTGGTTAGGGATATGGTTGGTATTAGGGTTAGGGGTGTGTTTGGGTTGGGGTTTCAGTAAGAATTGGGGGGTTTCCACTGTTTAGGCACATCAACGGCTCTCCAAACGTGACATGGCGTCCGATCTTAATTCCAGCCAGTTCTGCGTTGAAAAAGTAAAACAGCACTCTTTCCTTTTGTTGTTCTGCCTTACAAAAATCGGAATAAAAAACGATCAAAGAATGAAACATACCCAAAAATGTTACCAATAAAAACGTCAACTCGTCCCGCAAAAAACAAATCCTCCCATGACTCTGTGGACCAAAATATGGAAAAATTATAGCTCTCAAAATGTGGAGACACAAAAACTATATTTTGCGATAAAAAGCATCTTTTACTGTGTGACAGCTGCCAATCATAAAATCCACTAAAAAAAGCTATAAAAGTAAATCAAACCCCCCTTCATCACCCCATTAGTTACGGAAATATAATAAAATTTAAAAAATGTATTTATTTCCATTTTCTCATAAGGTTAGGGCTAGGGTTGGGGCTAAGGTTAGGGTTGGGGCTAAAGTTAGGGTTAGGGTTGGGGCTAAAGTAAGGGTTAGGGTTGGGGCTAAAGTTAGGGTTAGGGTTGGGGCTAAAGTTAGGGTTAGGAGTGGGGCTAAAATTAGGGTTGGGGATAAAGTTAGGGTTTGGATTACATTTACAGTTGGGATTAGGTTTGGGATTAGGGTTAGGGGTGTGTTGGAGTTAGGGGTGTGGTTAGAGTTGGGATTATGACTAGGGGTGTGTTGGGGTTAGCGGTTTGGCTGGGATTAGGGTTAGGGGTATGTTCAGGTTAGGGGTGTGGTTAGGGCTATGGTTGGGATTAGGATTAGGGGTGTGTTTGGGTTAGGGTTTCAGTAAGAATTGGGGGGTTTCCACTGTTTAGGCACATCAAGGGCTCTCCATTTTTCTTTCAACGTTCTTTTTATTAAGTAAATGGTAACAAGAACAGGATAAATACAGTAGTCTCGAACATAGCTACAAAAGACTATATCAGTGTATGGATAGGATGTCAAAAAAAGAAAAAAAAGAAATAGAGTCCACTTAAGGGAGCTATAACATCGGCTCCAACATCAGCTACGAGTCCAGGTGTTAGGAGAGTCGGTAATATCCTGATTTTGAAAAATTTCCCTGGAATAACCATTTAGATTAATGATGAAATAATCATGTTAATCGAGATCATCAAAGAAGAGAACAACAAAGGGAGAAAGGGAGGGAAGGAAACAAAAAGAGGGGATAAGGGAGAGGATTGATGAGAAAAGACAGAAGGGAGGAGGGGGGTATTGGGGGGGGGGGGTGAGAGGGGAAGCCCGGCGAAGGGGAAGCGAGAACATAAATAGTTTTATTTGTCAGATCAGCTTGCAGAAGTTTCTAATATAAACTTAGGGTTGGATCTAAATTGGATCCAGGGTTCCCATGTCTTGTGAAAGGAGAGTAATGATTCTTGTGTGTTGGCTACTAACTCAGCTGTGTGGAACAATAGATCAATTTTTTCCAGTACTTGTTTTTTGGAGGGGGTTTGGGTTGGCTTCCAAAGAGTAGGAATTAGGTATCTACCAGCTGCTACAATGATATTAGCCATTTTGGAAGCTGAAGGATTCTCTGGCCATAGAGGTAGGTTAAGAAGAGCAGATTGAGGTTTCGACAGGCGGGGTCGTTTCAAGACCTCCGCAATAATATCACCAATCAGTTGCCAAAAGGTCGTAATCACTGGGCAGGTCCACCATATGTGAAAATAAGTGCCTAAGTCTGCTTTGCATCTCCAGCATTCATCTGAAACGGAGGGATGCCATTGGTGCAGTTGAGTTGGTACACGATACCATCGGGCTACAATTTTATAGGAATTTTCTTGAATTTTCACACATTGAGAAGGGCCGTGAGACCTCTTATATATGAAGGCAATTTGATCTGGTGTAAAATGAACATTCAGATCTTTTTCCCAGAGTCCAATATACGCTCTCTTTATGCCAGCCTTTTCCGTGACCAGAGAATTATATAATTTGGATAGGACTTTTTGTGGATGTTTGCGTTGGGCGCAGAGTTGTTCGAAGTGAGAGGTCGGACGAGGTAAGGCAAGCTGAATCTTATATTTGAGGCAGTAATCTCTAATCCTATTAATGTGAAGAAAGGAAACATTGAGGTGGGGTTTGAGAGCTTGGAGCTCTGGGAGAGTCATCAAAGAACCGTCTAGGAATACTTGGTCTATTGATATTAGGGAGTCTACCGAGTCAGACAAAACAGCTTCGGGGCCTTTAGGTAATTTGAGGGGAATGTGGCCAGTTACGTCTTGTAGTGTTAGGATTGGAGATAGAGGGGGGGTAGCTTTAGGGAATTCTGACCTCCATAATTTGAGTGTTGCTAGGGTGATTTCATTTGTAACCAATTGAGGTAGTTTTATGTAGTCATGTAAAAGAGCCATAGATCTCAGGGGGGCGGGAGCCATATGATCTTCAATGGATATCCAAAGTTTACCGGGTGGGTTTCTGATCCAGTCCACAATCCTGGTCAACATTGCAGCTCTGTAATATTTAAAGATGTCTGGAACCCCCATCCCACCCCGAGATCTAGGGAGAGTGAGTGTTCTGGTATTAATTCGAGGACGTTTGGTGTTCCATATGAAGTTAATAAAAAAAGAGTTGATTTTTGATAGATAGTGGTTAGGGACATAAATGGGAAGCATCTGGAAAAGGTAAAGAAATTTAGGGAGTATTATGCTTTTTAATAGGTTTTTTCCCCCCATCCAAGATAGGAAAGGTGCTCTCCAAGAACGGACTGTTGAGATAGCTTTGTTTAGCATAGGTATAATATTGAGATCTAGTAACTCGCCCGCCGATCTTCCAATTTTAATACCTAGATTTGTTATAAATTTAGGTGGCCAGTTAAATGGGTAGAGTCGCTTCAAATTATCTACTGTAGATTTAGATATATTCAGGCTAATCGCTTCGGATTTAGATGGATTCACCTTAAAGTTAGAGATTTTTCCATAGGCGTCTAATAGGCGGACGAAGGCAGGGATCCCCCTTTGAGGTTCTGATAGAAATACCAGAAGGTCATCGGCAAAAGCTGCGGATTTATGGTGGGAACCACCTATTTGAATTCCTTTAATTTCTGTGTCCTGTTGGATACCTTGGATCAAAGGTTCCATAGCAAGCACGTATAGTAGCGGGGACAGAGGGCATCCCTGCCTCGTGCCGTTTCGTATTTGGAAAGGTTCCGATTAGGGTTGAGCGAAACGGGTCGTTCATTTTCAAAAGTTGCCGACTTTTGGCAAAGTCGGGTTTCATGAAACCCGATCCGACCCCTGTGCGGGGTCGGCCATGCGGTACGCGACTTTCGCGCCAAAGTCGCGTTTCAATGACGCGAAAAGCGCCATTTCTCAGCCAATGAAGGTAAACGCAGAGTGTGGGCAGCGTGATGACATAGGTCCTGGTCCCCACCATCTTAGAGAAGGGCATTGCAGTGATTGGCTTGCTGTCTGCGGCGTCACAGGGGCTATAAAGGGGCGTTCCCGCCGACCGCCATGTTACTGCTGCTGATCTGAGCTTAGGGAGAGGTTGCTGCCGCTTCGTCAGAAGCAGGGATAGCGTTAGGCAGGGTCCATTACCACCAAACCGCTTGTGCTGTAGCGATTTCCACTGCCCAACACCACCTTCGGTGTGCAGGGACAGTGGAAGCTATATTTTTTTTTTTTCCCCTCAGCGCTGTAGCTCATTGGGCTGCCCTAGAAGGCTCCCTGATAGCTGCATTGCTGTGTGTACGCCGCTGTGCAAACCAACTGCTTTTTTCAAAGCACAAATCTTCTTGTTCCTTCCTTTCTGCACAGCTATCTTTTTTGTTTGTACACACTTTTTATTTAATTTGTGCATCAGTCCACTCCTTATTGCTGCCTGCCATACCTGGCTGAGATTACTGCAGGGAGATAGTAATTGAAGGACACTCCCTGTTTTTTTTTTGTTTTTTGTTTTTTGTGGGAGATTAAGATTGACATTTCTGCTAGAGTGCCATCCCTGTGTGTGCCATCTCTCACTCAGTGGGCCATAGAAAGCCTATTTATTTTTTTGCTTGATTTGGGTTATAAAATCTACCTGAAAAAATCACTACATCAATCAGTGGGAGAAAAATATTGGCCTCAGGGCTTGTGTGCCACTCTTGACTCCTGTGTGTGCCATCTCTCAGTCAGTGGGCCATAGAAAGCCTATTTATTTTTTTGCTTGATTTTGGTTCTAAAATCTACCTGAAAAAATCACTACATCAATCAGTGGGAGAAAAATATTGGCCTCAGGGCTTGTGTGCCACTCCTGACTCCTGTGTGCATCATCACTCACTCAGTTGGGCCATAGAAAGCCCTTTTTTTTTTTTTTTGCTTTATTTGGGTTCTAAATTCAACCTGAAAAAATCAATAAATCAATCAGTGGGAGATTAATATTGGCCTTTGGGCTTGTGTGCCAGTCCTAAGCGTGCCATCTCTCTCTCTCAGATAGTGGGCCATAGAAAGCCTATTTATTATTTTTTTTATTGGGTTTATAAATTTTCCCTGGAACAAAAAAAAAAAAAGTGGGAGATAAATATTGGCCTCTGGGCTTGTGTGCCAGTCCTGAGCGTGCTATCTCTCTCACAAATAGTGGGCCATAGAAAACCTATTTATTTTTTTGCTTGATTTGGGTTCTAAAATCTACCTGAAAAAATCACTACATCAATCAGTGGGAGAAAAATATTGGCCTCAGGGCTTGTGTGCCACTCCTGACTCCTGTGTGCATCATCACTCACTCAGTGGGCCATAGAAAGCCCTTTTTTTTTTTTTTTTGCTTTATTTGGGTTCTAAATTCTACCTGAAAAAATCAATAAATCAATCAGTGGGAGAATAATATTGGCCTTTGGGCTTGTGTGCCAGTCCTAAGCGTGCCATCTCTCTCTCTCAGATAGTGGGCCATAGAAAGCCTATTTATTATTTTTTTTATTGGGTTTATAAATTTTCCCTGGAACAAAAAAAAAAAAAGTGGGAGATTAATATTGGCCTCTGGGCTTGTGTGCCAGTCCTGAGCGTGCCATCTCTCACACAAATAGTGGGCCATACAAAGCCTATTTATTTATTTTTTTTTGGTTTTATAAATTCTCCCTGAAAAAAAAAAGGGAGATTAATATTGGCCTTTGGGCTTGTGTGCCAGTCCTAAGCGTGCCATCTCTCTCTCTCTCTCAGATAGTGGGCCATAGAAAGCCTATTTATTATTTTTTTTATTGGGTTTATAAATTTTCCCTGGAACAAAAAAAAAAAAGTGGGAGATAAATATTGGCCCCTGGGCTTGTGTGCCACTCCTGACTCCTGTGTGCGTCATCTCTCACTCAGTGGGCCATAGAAAGCCTTTTTTTGTTTTATGTGTTTTCTAAATTCTCCCTGAAAAAATCATTTTATTTTATTTGGTTTCTAAATTCTTCCTGAAAAAATCATTTTATTCTATTATTTTTTTTTCCTAAAGTCTCCCTGAAAAAAAAAAAAAAAAACAAATCAGTGGGAGATTAATATTGCCCTTTCTGCTTGTGTGCCAGTCTTGACTCCTGGGTGTGCCATCTCTCTCTCTCTCTCTCTCTCCAATTGTGGGCCATAGAAAGCCTATTATTTTTTTAGCTTGATTTGGGTTCCAAAATCTACCTGAAAAAATCACTACATCAATCAGTGGGAGATAAATATTGGCCTCTGGGCTTGTGTGCCACTCCTGACTCCTATGTGCATCATCTCTCACTCAGTGGGCCATAGAAAGCCTTTTTTTGTTTTATTTGTTTTCTAAATTCTCCCTGAAAAAATCATTTTATTTTATTTGGTTTCTAAATTCTTCCTGAAAAAATCATTTTATTCTATTATTTTTTTTTCCTAAAGTCTCCCTGAAAAAAAAAACAAAAACAAATCAGTGGGAGATTAATATTGCCCTTTCTGCTTGTGTGCCAGTCTTGACTCCTGGGTGTGCCATCTATCTCTCTCTCTCCAATTGTGGGCCATAGAAAGCCTATTATTTTTTTAGCTTGATTTGGGTTCCAAAATCTACCTGAAAAAATCACTACATCAATTAGTGGGAGATAAATATTGGCCTCTGGGCTTGTGTGCCACTCCTGACTCCTATGTGCATCATCTCTCACTCAGTGGGCCATAGAAAGCCTTTTTTTGTTTTATTTGTTTTCTAAATTCTCCCTGAAAAAATCATTTTATTTTATTTGGTTTCTAAATTCTTCCTGAAAAAATCATTTTATTCTATTATTTATTTTTCCTAAAGTCTCCCTGAAAAAAAAAAAAAACAAATCAGTGGGAGATTAATATTGCCCTTTCTGCTTGTGTGCCAGTCTTGACTCCTGGGTGTGCCATCTCTCTCTCTCTCTCCAATTGTGGGCCATAGAAAGCCTATTATTTTTTTAGCTTGATTTGGGTTCCAAAATCTACCTGAAAAAATCACTACATCAATCAGTGGGAGATAAATATTGGCCTCTGGGCTTGTGTGCCACTCCTGACTCCTGTGTGCGTCATCTCTCACTCAGTGGGCCATAGAAAGCCTTTTTTTGTTTTATTTGTTTTCTAAATTCTCCCTGAAAAAATCATTTTATTGTATTTGGTTTCTAAATTCTTCCTGAAAAAATCATTTTATTCTATTATTTTTTTTCCTAAAGTCTCCCTGAAAAAAAAAAAAAATCAAATCAGTGGGAGATTAATATTTACATTTGTGCTTCAGTGACAGTCCTGCGTGTGTGGCATCTCTCTCATTTGTTGCCACCAACAACAGAGTGTGTAACATTGTGCCTGATTTTCGTTGTGGTCTCACTCACCTGTAAAGAGGTAGCTAAATCATACTGAAGTTATAGCTCACCGTGTAATTTGTGTGACAGCAACAAATACCGTTAGTTTGTTTACATTTTTAAAACAATGAGGAAGTCTGGTGGAAGAGGTCGTGGCCGGGGGCGTTCATTGTCAGCTGGTAATGAGGGTAGTGGTAGTGGTGGAGCATCAGCTGGTCGTGGGAAAAAAAATATTGCACCTAAGTCTGGAGCTGTGGAGCCAGGTTCGTCGTCTGGCTACACAAGGCCTCGAACGCTCCCTTTTCTGGGAGTAGGAAAACCGCTTTTAAAGCCGGAGCAGCAAGAGCAAGTTTTGGCTTATCTTGCTGACTCAGCCTCTAGCTCTTTTGCCTCCTCTCGTGAAACTGGTAAATGTCAAAGCAGCGCGTCGTTAGTGGATGTTCACGGTCAGGGACAAGTCGCTTGCTTGTCCTCTTCAGCAAAAACAACAACAGAGAAGAATGCAGCAGGCGACACAACGGGTTACTCCATGGAGCTCTTTACACATACCGTCCCTGGCTTAGAAAGTGAAGCAGTTAACAGTCCATGCCCATTACAAGTTGAATCTGACATGGAGTGCACTGATGCACAGCCACAGCCAGACTACTATGCTGGTCCTTTGACTCAGACCACAACATTGCCCTCGCAGGGTAATGATCAAGAATCAGACCCTGATGAGACTATGTTGCCCCATCACGAACGCTATACCACCGACCGACACGGTGACACAGACGAAGTTGCACACGAGCTACAAGAAGAGGTAATAGATGACCCAGTTCTTGACCCCGATTGGCAGCCATTGGGGGAACAGGGTGCAGGCGGCAGCAGTTCTGAAGCGGAGGAGGAGGGGCCGCAGCAGGCATCAACATCGCAACAGGTTCCATCTGCCGGGCCCGTATCTTGCCCAAAACGCGTGGCAAAGCCAAAACCTATTGGAGGACAGCGTGGCCATCCGGTTAAAGCTCAGTCTGCAATGCCTGAAAAGGTATCCGATGCTAGAAAGAGTGCAGTCTGGCATTTTTTTAAACAACATCCAATTGATCAGCGCAAAGTCATCTGTCAAAAATGTTCAACTACCTTAAGCAGAGGACAGAATCTGAAAAGTCTCAATACAAGTTGCATGCATAGACATTTAACCACCATGCATTTGCAAGCCTGGACTAACTACCAAACATCCCTTAAGGTTGTAGCACCCTCGGCCAATGAAGCTAGTCAGCAACGCAACATCCCTTCCGGCAGTGTAGGGCCACCATTTTCCGCACCACCTGCAGTATCTGTGCAGGTTTCTTTGCCAGGCCAAAGCAGTCAGGGTCAGGGAATCACCAGTTTCGTAGTAGGAAACACTGCATCTAGGACACCGGCGGCAACAATACCATCTCCCACCGTCTCTCAGTCTGCCATGTCCACCGGCACCCCCGCTAGTTCCACGATCTCCAGCTCTCCAGTCCAGCTCACCCTACATGAGACTATGGTTAGAAAAAGGAAGTACTTAGCCTCGCATCCGCGTACACAGGGTTTGAACGCCCACATAGCTAGACTAATCTCGTTAGAGATGATGCCCTACCGGTTAGTTGAAAGCGAAGCTTTCAAAGCCCTGATGGACTACGCTGCACCACGCTACGAGCTACCCAGTCGACACTTTTTTTCCAGAAAAGCCATCCCAGCCCTCCACCAGCATGTTAAAGAGCGCATCGTCCATGCACTCAGGCAATCTGTGAGTACAAAGGTGCACCTGACAACAGATGCATGGACCAGTAGGCATGGCCAGGGACGTTACGTGTCCATCACGGCACACTGGGTAAATGTGGTGGATGCAGGGTCCACAGGGGACAGCAAGTTTGGGACAGTTCTGCCTAGCCCACGGTCTAGGAAACAGTTGGCTGTAGCCGTTCGCACCCCCTCCTCCACCTCCTCGTCCTCCTGCAGAAGCGAGAGCTCGTCCACAGACCGCAGTCGCACAACCACTCCATCCGCAGCTGCCACTGTTGCACACCAGGTCTCCCATCATGGGGCAGCTACTGGCAAACGTCAGCAGGCTGTATTGGCTATGAAGTGTTTGGGCGACAACAGACACACCGCGGAAGTTCTGTCCGAGTTCTTGCAGAAAGAAACGCAGTCGTGGCTGGGCACTGTAGATCTTGAGGCAGGCAAGGTAGTGAGTGATAACGGAAGGAATTTCATGGCTGCCATCTCCCTTTCCCAACTGAAACACATTCCTTGCCTGGCTCACACCTTAAACCTGGTGGTGCAGTGCTTCCTGAAAAGTTATCCGGGGTTATCCGACCTGCTCCTCAAACTGCGTGGACTTTGCTCACATATCCGCCGTTCGCCCGTACACTCCAGCCGTATGCAGACCTATCAGCGTTCTTTGAACCTTCCCCAGCATCGCCTAATCATAGACGTTGCAACAAGGTGGAACTCAACACTGCACATGCTTCAGAGACTGTGCGAACAGAGGCGGGCTGTTATGTTTTTGTGGGAGGATACACATACACGGGCAGGCAGTAGGATGGCAGACATGGAGTTGTCAGGTGTGCAGTGGTCGAAGATTCAAGACATGTGTCAAGTCCTTCAGTGTTTTGAGGAATGCACACGGCTGGTTAGTGCAGACAACGCCATAATAAGCATGAACATCCCCCTAATGCGTCTGCTGATGCAAAGTTTGACGCACATAAAGGATCAGGCGTCTGCAGCTGAGGAAGAGGAAAGCCTTGATGACAGTCAGCCATTGTCTGGCCAGGGCAGTGTACAGGACGAGTTAGCGGGCGAAGAGGAGGAGGAGGACGAGGAGGATGATGGGGATGATTATATTTGTAATGACGAAGCTTTTCCGGGGCCACTGGAAATTGGTGGCGCGGCAAGGGCGGGTTCTGGTTTTTGGAGGGACACAAGTGACGTGGATTTGCCTGAAACTGCCCCTCAACCAAGCACAACCGGAGATTTGAGAACTGGAACTTTGGCCCACATGGCGGATTATGCCTTACGTATCCTCAAAAGGGACACACGCATAACTAAAATGATGAACGATGACGATTACTGGTTGGCCTGCCTCCTTGATCCTCGCTATAAAGGCAAATTGCAAAATATAATGCCACATGAGAACTTGGAACTAATATTAGCAACCAAACAATCAACTCTTGTTGACCGTTTGCTTCTGGCATTCCCTGCACACAGCGCCCGTGATCGTTCTCACACGAGCTGCAGGGGCCAGCAGACCAGAGGAGTTAGAGGGGCAGAAATCAGAAGTGGCGTTGGCCAGAGGGGTTTTCTGACCAGGTTGTGGAGTGATTTTGCTATGACCGCAGACAGGACAGGTACTGCAGCATCAATTCAAAGTGACAGGAGACAACATTTGTCCAGTATGGTTACAAACTATTTTTCATCCCTTATCGATGTTCTCCCTCAACCGTCATTCCCATTTGATTACTGGGCATCAAAATTAGACACCTGGCCAGAATTGGCAGAATATGCATTGCAGGAGCTTGCTTGCCCGGCAGCTAGTGTCCTATCAGAAAGAGTATTCAGTGCTGCAGGTTCAATACTAACAGAAAAAAGGACTCGTCTGGCTACCCAAAATGTAGATGATCTAACCTTCATTAAAATGAACCACAACTGGATTTCGAAATCTTTTGCCCCACCTTGCCCGGCTGACACCTAGCTTTCCTATGAAAAGGTCTTGCCTGTGGACTATTCTGAATGCCTTTTCCAATCTCGTAATTTTCTGCACCTGATTGTCCAGCATCCGACATGTTAACACTTCCCTAAATGGCCAAAGTCCCCACACGGGGCCGTGGTATCGCCACTTGGCGCCAGCACCCGTGAGAGTACTGTTTGTCTGAAGAGGTGGGTGTGCCCGCTTTTGCTCGACGGCACTGCCACTAGGTCCCTCATAGTACAATAAAGTGTCTGGCGGTGGTGGTGCGCACCCAACGTCAGACACACCATTGTAATATGAGGGGCCCTGGGCCTGTACCGCCGGCCACAAGACAGTCCCCCCCCAGGTCAAACAGTGCTCTACGACTTGCAAAATTTTCTCTCACAGCTCCACCAATGTTTAGTCTATGCGCTGACATCCTTCAATGCCTGGCACTGTCAATACCATTGTATTGACATTCTTCTTATGTTAGGCCTTCGAAGCCTGTCTGCGGTCCCTCCTTCCACTAGGCCTCCACTGACCTGTCTACTGCTGCCCGTGTTCCCCTGGAACCAATTTTAAATTGCCTACAGCCAGCCCAATTTATTATGTTAGGGCTTCGAAGCCTGTCTGCGGTCCCTCCTTCCACTAGGCCTCCACTGACCTGTCTACTGCTGCCCGTGTTCCCCTGGAACCAATTTTAAATTGCCTACAGCCAGCCCAATTTATTATGTTAGGGCTTCGAAGCCTGTCTGCGGTCCCTCCTTCCACTAGGCCTCCACTGACCTGTCTACTGCCGCCCGTGTTCCCCTGGAACCAATTTTAAATTGCCTACAGCCAGCCCAATTTATTGTTAGGGCTTCGAAGCCTGTCTGCGGTCCCTCCTTCCACTAGGCCTCCACTGACCTGTCTACTGCCGCCCGTGTTCCCCTGGAACCAATTTCAAATTGCCTACAGCCAGCCCAATTTATTATGTTAGGGCTTCGAAGCCTGTCTGCGGTCCCTTGTTCCACTAGGCCTCCACTGAACTGTCTACTGCCGCCCGTGTTCCCCTGGAACCAATTTTAAATTGCCTACAGCCAGCCCAATTTATTATGTTAGGGTTTCGAAGCCTGTCTGCGGTCCCTCCTTCCACTAGGCCTCCACTGACCTGTCTACTGCTGCCCGTGTTCCCCTGGAACCAATTTTAAATTGCCTACAGCCAGCCCAATTTATTATGTTAGGGCTTCGAAGCCTGTCTGCGGTCCCTCCTTCCACTAGGCCTCCACTGACCTGTCTACTGCTGCCCGTGTTCCCCTGGAACCAATTTTAAATTGCCTACAGCCAGCCCAATTTATTATGTTAGGGCTTCGAAGCCTGTCTGCGGTCCCTCCTTCCACTAGGCCTCCACTGACCTGTCTACTGCTGCCCGTGTTCCCCTGGAACCAATTTTAAATTGCCTACAGCCAGCCCAATTTATTATGTTAGGGCTTCGAAGCCTGTCTGCGGTCCCTCCTTCCACTAGGCCTCCACTGACCTGTCTACTGCCGCCCGTGTTCCCCTGGAACCCATTTTAAATTGCCTACAGCCAGCCCAATTTATTATGTTAGGGCTTCGAAGCCTGTCTGCGGTCCCTCCTTCCACTAGGCCTCCACTGACCTGTCTACTGCTGCCCGTGTTCCCCTGGAACCAATTTTAAATTGCCTACAGCCAGCCCAATTTATTATGTTAGGGCTTCGAAGCCTGTCTGCGGTCCCTCCTTCCACTAGGCCTCCACTGACCTGTCTACTGCTGCCCGTGTTCCCCTGGAACCAATTTTAAATTGCCTACAGCCAGCCCAATTTATTATGTTAGGGCTTCGAAGCCTGTCTGCGGTCCCTCCTTCCACTAGGCCTCCACTGACCTGTCTACTGCTGCCCGTGTTCCCCTGGAACCAATTTTAAATTGCCTACAGCCAGCCCAATTTATTATGTTAGGGCTTCGAAGCCTGTCTGCGGTCCCTCCTTCCACTAGGCCTCCACTGACCTGTCTACTGCTGCCCGTGTTCCCCTGGAACCAATTTTAAATTGCCTACAGCCAGCCCAATTTATTATGTTAGGGCTTCGAAGCCTGTCTGCGGTCCCTCCTTCCACTAGGCCTCCACTGACCTGTCTACTGCTGCCCGTGTTCCCCTGGAACCAATTTTAAATTGCCTACAGCCAGCCCAATTTATTATGTTAGGGCTTCGAAGCCTGTCTGCGGTCCCTCCTTCCACTAGGCCTCCACTGACCTGTCTACTGCTGCCCGTGTTCCCCTGGAACCAATTTTAAATTGCCTACAGCCAGCCCAATTTATTATGTTAGGGCTTCGAAGCCTGTCTGCGGTCCCTCCTTCCACTAGGCCTCCACTGACCTGTCTACTGCTGCCCGTGTTCCCCTGGAACCAATTTTAAATTGCCTACAGCCAGCCCAATTTATTATGTTAGGGCTTCGAAGCCTGTCTGCGGTCCCTCCTTCCACTAGGCCTCCACTGACCTGTCTACTGCTGCCCGTGTTCCCCTGGAACCAATTTTAAATTGCCTACAGCCAGCCCAATTTATTATGTTAGGGCTTCGAAGCCTGTCTGCGGTCCCTCCTTCCACTAGGCCTCCACTGACCTGTCTACTGCTGCCCGTGTTCCCCTGGAACCAATTTTAAATTGCCTACAGCCAGCCCAATTTATTATGTTAGGGCTTCGAAGCCTGTCTGCGGTCCCTCCTTCCACTAGGCCTCCACTGACCTGTCTACTGCTGCCCGTGTTCCCCTGGAACCAATTTTAAATTGCCTACAGCCAGCCCAATTTATTATGTTAGGGCTTCGAAGCCTGTCTGCGGTCCCTCCTTCCACTAGGCCTCCACTGACCTGTCTACTGCTGCCCGTGTTCCCCTGGAACCAATTTTAAATTGCCTACAGCCAGCCCAATTTATTATGTTAGGGCTTCCAAGCCTGTCTGCGGTCCCTCCTTCCACTAGGCCTCCACTGACCTGTCTACTGCTGCCCGTGTTCCCCTGGAACAAATTTTAAATTGCCTACAGCCAGCCCAATTTATTATGTTAGGGCTTCGAAGCCTGTCTGCGGTCCCTCCTTCCACTAGGCCTCCACTGACCTGTCTACTGCTGCCCGTGTTCCCCTGGAACCAATTTTAAATTGCCTACAGCCAGCCCAATTTATTATGTTAGGGCTTCGAAGCCTGTCTGCGGTCCCTCCTTCCACTAGGCCTCCACTGACCTGTCTACTGCTGCCCGTGTACCCCTTGAACCAACATCAGAAAATATAAAAATAAGTATTTTGCTTATAAAAAAGAAAATACTGGAGAGATATCAAATGCAGACATTTTAACATTAAAAACAAACACATACAACAAAAATCTGGTACAGTACTAAAAATGGCCACCAGCTACAATAACTTTCTCCTGCAAGTAGTTAACTGAAAGTTTTTTTCAATTTAAAACACAGATATGGCATCCACCGAGTGTTGTCCTGTCGCGTCTTCTTTATATGATTGCCAAGAAGATGCAAAACAATGAAAATAATAAAATCATTATTTACCAAAAAAATAGAGTAAGTCAAAACCACATTGCAAATAAACATTCATTACAAATAAAGAAGCAGGGCGCGTCCGAGGGTGAGTATATACCTAATAAGAAAATAATCACCCTCAGACCCGCCCTGCTTCTTTCCGACAGCCTTCCTTCCTAAGAATCAGCCCTTCCGTGGTGTAGAGAGAGGGTTTGTTACACTCCAAGGTGTTCCCCAGGTTGCCTTTCCTGAGCTTCGATCTTCATGCTCTCGTTTAGTAGTTGTCGGAAAGTAGGCTGCATTAGGCCTACAAATTGGGTATGGGGTGGAGAGAGATGGTGTGTTACACTCCAAGGTGTTCCCCAGGTTTCCTTGCCATTGCTTCGGTCTTCCGACTCTCGTTTAGTAGTTGTAGAAAACTACACTGCATTAGGCCTACAAAATGGGTATCGGGTGGAGAGAGATGGTGTGTTACACTCCAAGGTGTTCCCCAGGTTGCCTTTCCTGAGCTTCGATCTTCCGGCTCTCGTTTAGTAGTTCTTGGAAACTACACTGCATTATGCCTACAAATTGGGTATGGGGTGTAGAGAGATGGTGTGTTCCACTCCAAGGTGTTCTCCAGGTTGCCTTTCCTGAGCTTCGATCTTCCGGCTCTCGTTTAGTAGTTGTTGGAAACTACGCTGCATTAGGCCTACAAATTGGGTATGGGGTGTAGAGAGATGGTGTGTTCCACTCCAAGGTGTTCCCCAGGTTTCCTCGCCAATGCTTCGATCTTCATGCTCTCGTTTAGTAGTTGTTGGAAACTACGCTGCATTAGGCCTACAAATTGGGTATGGGGTGTAGAGAGATAGTGTGTTCCACTCCAAGGTGTTCTCCAGGTTGCTTTCCTGAGCTTCGATCTTCCGGCTCTCGTTTAGTAGTTGTTGGAAACTACGCTGCATTAGGCCTACAAATTGGGTATGGGGTGTAGAGAGATGGTGTGTTCCACTCCAAGGTGTTCCCCAGGTTTCCTCGCCAATGCTTCGATCTTCATGCTCTCGTTTAGTAGTTGTTGGAAACTACGCTGCATTAGGCCTACAAATTGGGTATGGGGTGTAGAGAGATGGTGTGTTCCACTCCAAGGTGTTCTCCAGGTTGCCTTTCCTGAGCTTCGATCTTCCGGCTCTCGTTTAGTAGTTCTTGGAAACTACACTGCATTAGGCCTACAAATTGGGTATGGGGTGTAGAGAGATGGTGTGTTCCACTCCAAGGTGTTCTCCAGGTTGCCTTTCCTGAGCTTCGATCTTCCGGCTCTCGTTTAGTAGTTGTTGGAAACTACGCTGCATTAGGCCTACAAATTGGGTATGGGGTGTAGAGAGATGGTGTGTTCCACTCCAAGGTGTTCTCCAGGTTGCCTTTCCTGAGCTTCGATCTTCCGGCTCTCGTTTAGTAGATCTTGGAAACTACACTGCATTAGGCCTACAAATTGGGTATGGGGTGTAGAGAGATGGTGTGTTCCACTCCAAGGTGTTCTCCAGGTTGCCTTTCCTGAGCTTCGATCCTCCGGCTCTCGTTTAGTAGTTGTTGGAAACTGCGCTGCATTAGGCCTACAAATTGGGTATGGGGTGTAGAGAGAGGGTGTGTTCCACTCCAAGGTGTTCCCCAGGTTTCCTCGCCAATGCTTCGATCTTCATGCTCTCGTTTAGTAGTTGTTGGAAACTACGCTGCATTAGGCCTACAAATTGGGTATGGGGTGTAGAGAGATGGTGTGTTCCACTCCAAGGTGTTCTCCAGGTTGCCTTTCCTGAGCTTCGATCTTCCGGCTCTCGTTTAGTAGTTCTTGGAAACTACACTGCATTAGGCCTACAAATTGGGTATGGGGTGTAGAGAGATGGTGTGTTCCACTCCAAGGTGTTCTCCAGGTTGCCTTTCCTGAGCTTCGATCTTCCGGCTCTCGTTTAGTAGTTGTTGGAAACTACGCTGCATTAGGCCTACAAATTGGGTATGGGGTGTAGAGAGATGGTGTGTTCCACTCCAAGGTGTTCTCCAGGTTGCCTTTCCTGAGCTTCGATCTTCCGGCTCTCGTTTAGTAGTTCTTGGAAACTACACTGCATTAGGCCTACAAATTGGGTATGGGGTGTAGAGAGATGGTGTGTTCCACTCCAAGGTGTTCTCCAGGTTGTCTTTCCTGAGCTTCGATCTTCCGGCTCTCGTTTAGTAGTTGTTGGAAACTACGCTGCATTAGGCCTACAAATTGGGTATGGGGTGTAGAGAGATGGTGTGTTCCACTCCAAGGTGTTCTCCAGGTTGCCTTTCCTGAGCTTCGATCTTCCGGCTCTCGTTTAGTAGTTGTTGGAAACTGCGCTGCATTAGGCCTACAAATTGGGTATGGGGTGTAGAGAGAGGGTGTGTTCCACTCCAAGGTGTTCCCCAGGATTCCTCGCCAATGCTTCGATCTTCATGCTCTCGTTTAGTAGTTGTTGGAAACTACGCTGCATTAGGCCTACAAATTGGGTATGGGGTGTAGAGAGATGGTGTGTTCCACTCCAAGGTGTTCTCCAGGTTGCCTTTCCTGAGCTTCGATCTTCCGGCTCTCGTTTAGTAGTTGTTGGAAACTACACTGCATTAGGCCTACAAATTGGGTATGGGGTGTAGAGAGATGGTGTGTTCCACTCCAAGGTGTTCTCCAGGTTGCCTTTCCTGAGCTTCGATCTTCCGGCTCTCGTTTAGTAGTTGTTGGAAACTACGCTGCATTAGGCCTACAAATTGGGTATGGGGTGTAGAGAGATGGTGTGTTCCACTCCAAGGTGTTCTCCAGGTTGCCTTTCCTGAGCTTCGATCTTCCGGCTCTCGTTTAGTAGTTCTTGGAAACTACACTGCATTAGGCATACAAATTGGGTATGGGGTGTAGAGAGATGGTGTGTTCCACTCCAAGGTGTTCTCCAGGTTGCCTTTCCTGAGCTTCGATCTTCCGGCTCTCGTTTAGTAGTTGTTGGAAACTACGCTGCATTAGGCCTACAAATTGGGTATGGGGTGTAGAGAGATGGTGTGTTCCACTCCAAGGTGTTCTCCAGGTTGCCTTTCCTGAGCTTCGATCTTCCGGCTCTCGTTTAGTAGTTGTTGGAAACTACGCTGCATTAGGCCTACAAATTGGGTATGGGGTGTAGAGAGATGGTGTGTTCCACTCCAAGGTGTTCTCCAGGTTGCCTTTCCTGAGCTTCGATCTTCCGGCTCTCGTTTAGTAGTTCTTGGAAACTACACTGCATTAGGCCTACAAATTGGGTATGGGGTGTAGAGAGATGGTGTGTTCCACTCCAAGGTGTTCTCCAGGTTGCCTTTCCTGAGCTTCGATCTTCCGGCTCTCGTTTAGTAGTTGTTGGAAACTACGCTGCATTAGGCCTACAAATTGGGTATGGGGTGTAGAGAGATGGTGTGTTCCACTCCAAGGTGTTCCCCAGGTTTCCTCGCCAATGCTTCGATCTTCATGCTCTCGTTTAGTAGTTGTTGGAAACTACGCTGCATTAGGCCTACAAATTGGGTATGGGGTGTAGAGAGATAGTGTGTTCCACTCCAAGGTGTTCTCCAGGTTGCCTTTCCTGAGCTTCGATCTTCCGGCTCTCGTTTAGTAGTTGTTGGAAACTACGCTGCATTAGGCCTACAAATTGGGTATGGGGTGTAGAGAGATGGTGTGTTCCACTCCAAGGTGTTCCCCAGGTTTCCTCGCCAATGCTTCGATCTTCATGCTCTCGTTTAGTAGTTGTTGGAAACTACGCTGCATTAGGCCTACAAATTGGGTATGGGGTGTAGAGAGATGGTGTGTTCCACTCCAAGGTGTTCTCCAGGTTGCCTTTCCTGAGCTTCGATCTTCCGGCTCTCGTTTAGTAGTTCTTGGAAACTACACTGCATTAGGCCTACAAATTGGGTATGGGGTGTAGAGAGATGGTGTGTTCCACTCCAAGGTGTTCTCCAGGTTGCCTTTCCTGAGCTTCGATCTTCCGGCTCTCGTTTAGTAGTTGTTGGAAACTACGCTGCATTAGGCCTACAAATTGGGTATGGGGTGTAGAGAGATGGTGTGTTCCACTCCAAGGTGTTCTCCAGGTTGCCTTTCCTGAGCTTCGATCTTCCGGCTCTCGTTTAGTAGTTGTTGGAAACTGCGCTGCATTAGGCCTACAAATTGGGTATGGGGTGTAGAGAGAGGGTGTGTTCCACTCCAAGGTGTTCCCCAGGTTTCCTCGCCAATGCTTCGATCTTCATGCTCTCGTTTAGTAGTTGTTGGAAACTACGCTGCATTAGGCCTACAAATTGGGTATGGGGTGTAGAGAGATGGTGTGTTCCACTCCAAGGTGTTCTCCAGGTTGCCTTTCCTGAGCTTCGATCTTCCGGCTCTCGTTTAGTAGTTCTTGGAAACTACGCTGCATTAGGCCTACAAATTGGGTATGGGGTGTAGAGAGATGGTGTGTTCCACTCCAAGGTGTTCTCCAGGTTGCCTTTCCTGAGCTTCGATCTTCCGGCTCTCGTTTAGTAGTTGTTGGAAACTGCGCTGCATTAGGCCTACAAATTGGGTATGGGGTGTAGAGAGAGGGTGTGTTCCACTCCAAGGTGTTCCCCAGGTTTCCTCGCCAATGCTTCGATCTTCATGCTCTCGTTTAGTAGTTGTTGGAAACTACGCTGCATTAGGCCTACAAATTGGGTATGGGGTGTAGAGAGATGGTGTGTTCCACTCCAAGGTGTTCTCCAGGTTGCCTTTCCTGAGCTTCGATCTTCCGGCTCTCGTTTAGTAGTTGTTGGAAACTACGCTGCATTAGGCCTACAAATTGGGTATGGGGTGTAGAGAGATGGTGTGTTCCACTCCAAGGTGTTCTCCAGGTTGCCTTTCCTGAGCTTCGATCTTCCGGCTCTCGTTTAGTAGTTCTTGGAAACTACACTGCATTAGGCCTACAAATTGGGTATGGGGTGTAGAGAGATGGTGTGTTCCACTCCAAGGTGTTCTCCAGGTTGTCTTTCCTGAGCTTCGATCTTCCGGCTCTCGTTTAGTAGTTGTTGGAAACTACGCTGCATTAGGCCTACAAATTGGGTATGGGGTGTAGAGAGATGGTGTGTTCCACTCCAAGGTGTTCTCCAGGTTGCCTTTCCTGAGCTTCGATCTTCCGGCTCTCGTTTAGTAGTTGTTGGAAACTGCGCTGCATTAGGCCTACAAATTGGGTATGGGGTGTAGAGAGAGGGTGTGTTCCACTCCAAGGTGTTCCCCAGGATTCCTCGCCAATGCTTCGATCTTCATGCTCTCGTTTAGTAGTTGTTGGAAACTACGCTGCATTAGGCCTACAAATTGGGTATGGGGTGTAGAGAGATGGTGTGTTCCACTCCAAGGTGTTCTCCAGGTTGCCTTTCCTGAGCTTCGATCTTCCGGCTCTCGTTTAGTAGTTGTTGGAAACTACACTGCATTAGGCCTACAAATTGGGTATGGGGTGTAGAGAGATGGTGTGTTCCACTCCAAGGTGTTCTCCAGGTTGCCTTTCCTGAGCTTCGATCTTCCGGCTCTCGTTTAGTAGTTGTTGGAAACTACGCTGCATTAGGCCTACAAATTGGGTATGGGGTGTAGAGAGATGGTGTGTTCCACTCCAAGGTGTTCTCCAGGTTGCCTTTCCTGAGCTTCGATCTTCCGGCTCTCGTTTAGTAGTTCTTGGAAACTACACTGCATTAGGCCTACATATTGGGTATGGGGTGTAGAGAGATGGTGTGTTCCACTCCAAGGTGTTCTCCAGGTTGCCTTTCCTGAGCTTCGATCTTCCGGCTCTCGTTTAGTAGTTGTTGGAAACTACGCTGCATTAGGCCTACAAATTGGGTATGGGGTGTAGAGAGATGGTGTGTTCCACTCCAAGGTGTTCTCCAGGTTGCCTTTCCTGAGCTTCGATCTTCCGGCTCTCGTTTAGTAGTTGTTGGAAACTACGCTGCATTAGGCCTACAAATTGGGTATGGGGTGTAGAGAGATGGTGTGTTCCACTCCAAGGTGTTCTCCAGGTTGCCTTTCCTGAGCTTCGATCTTCCGGCTCTCGTTTAGTAGTTCTTGGAAACTACACTGCATTAGGCCTACAAATTGGGTTTGGGGTGTAGAGAGATGGTGTGTTCCACTCCAAGGTGTTCTCCAGGTTGCCTTTCCTGAGCTTCGATCTTCCGGCTCTCGTTTAGTAGTTGTTGGAAACTACGCTGCATTAGGCCTACAAATTGGGTATGGGGTGTAGAGAGATGGTGTGTTCCACTCCAAGGTGTTCCCCAGGTTTCCTCGCCAATGCTTCGATCTTCATGCTCTCGTTTAGTAGTTGTTGGAAACTACGCTGCATTAGGCCTACAAATTGGGTATGGGGTGTAGAGAGATAGTGTGTTCCACTCCAAGGTGTTCTCCAGGTTGCCTTTCCTGAGCTTCGATCTTCCGGCTCTCGTTTAGTAGTTGTTGGAAACTATGCTGCATTAGGCCTACAAATTGGGTATGGGGTGTAGAGAGATGGTGTGTTCCACTCCAAGGTGTTCCCCAGGTTTCCTCGCCAATGCTTCGATCTTCATGCTCTCGTTTAGTAGTTGTTGGAAACTACGCTGCATTAGGCCTACAAATTGGGTATGGGGTGTAGAGAGATGGTGTGTTCCACTCCAAGGTGTTCTCCAGGTTGCCTTTCCTGAGCTTCGATCTTCCGGCTCTCGTTTAGTAGTTCTTGGAAACTACACTGCATTAGGCCTACAAATTGGGTATGGGGTGTAGAGAGATGGTGTGTTCCACTCCAAGGTGTTCTCCAGGTTGCCTTTCCTGAGCTTCGATCTTCCGGCTCTCGTTTAGTAGTTGTTGGAAACTACGCTGCATTAGGCCTACAAATTGGGTATGGGGTGTAGAGAGATGGTGTGTTCCACTCCAAGGTGTTCTCCAGGTTGCCTTTCCTGAGCTTCGATCTTCCGGCTCTCGTTTAGTAGTTGTTGGAAACTGCGCTGCATTAGGCCTACAAATTGGGTATGGGGTGTAGAGAGAGGGTGTGTTCCACTCCAAGGTGTTCCCCAGGTTTCCTCGCCAATGCTTCGATCTTCATGCTCTCGTTTAGTAGTTGTTGGAAACTACGCTGCATTAGGCCTACAAATTGGGTATGGGGTGTAGAGAGATGGTGTGTTCCACTCCAAGGTGTTCTCCAGGTTGCCTTTCCTGAGCTTCGATCTTCCGGCTCTCGTTTAGTAGTTCTTGGAAACTACACTGCATTAGGCCTACAAATTGGGTATGGGGTGTAGAGAGATGGTGTGTTCCACTCCAAGGTGTTCTCCAGGTTGCCTTTCCTGAGCTTCGATCTTCCGGCTCTCGTTTAGTAGTTGTTGGAAACTACGCTGCATTAGGCCTACAAATTGGGTATGGGGTGTAGAGAGATGGTGTGTTCCACTCCAAGGTGTTCTCCAGGTTGCCTTTCCTGAGCTTCGATCTTCCGGCTCTCGTTTAGTAGTTCTTGGAAACTACACTGCATTAGGCCTACAAATTGGGTATGGGGTGTAGAGAGATGGTGTGTTCCACTCCAAGGTGTTCTCCAGGTTGTCTTTCCTGAGCTTCGATCTTCCGGCTCTCGTTTAGTAGTTGTTGGAAACTACGCTGCATTAGGCCTACAAATTGGGTATGGGGTGTAGAGAGATGGTGTGTTCCACTCCAAGGTGTTCTCCAGGTTGCCTTTCCTGAGCTTCGATCTTCCGGCTCTCGTTTAGTAGTTGTTGAAAACTGCGCTGCATTAGGCCTACAAATTGGGTATGGGGTGTAGAGAGAGGGTGTGTTCCACTCCAAGGTGTTCCCCAGGTTTCCTCGCCAATGCTTCGATCTTCATGCTCTCGTTTAGTAGTTGTTGGAAACTATGCTGCATTAGGCCTACAAATTGGGTATGGGGTGTAGAGAGATGGTGTGTTCCACTCCAAGGTGTTCTCCAGGTTGCCTTTCCTGAGCTTCGATCTTCCGGCTCTCGTTTAGTAGTTGTTGGAAACTACACTGCATTAGGCCTACAAATTGGGTATGGGGTGTAGAGAGATGGTGTGTTCCACTCCAAGGTGTTCTCCAGGTTGCCTTTCCTGAGCTTCAATCTTCCGGCTCTCGTTTAGTAGTTGTTGGAAACTACGCTGCATTAGGCCTACAAATTGGGTATGGGGTGTAGAGAGATGGTGTGTTCCACTCCAAGGTGTTCTCCAGGTTGCCTTTCCTGAGCTTCGATCTTCCGGCTCTCGTTTAGTAGTTCTTGGAAACTACACTGCATTAGGCCTACAAATTGGGTATGGGGTGTAGAGAGATGGTGTGTTCCACTCCAAGGTGTTCTCCAGGTTGCCTTTCCTGAGCTTCGATCTTCCGGCTCTCGTTTAGTAGTTGTTGGAAACTACGCTGCATTAGGCCTACAAATTGGGTATGGGGTGTAGAGAGATGGTGTGTTCCACTCCAAGGTGTTCTCCAGGTTGCCTTTCCTGAGCTTCGATCTTCCGGCTCTCGTTTAGTAGTTGTTGGAAACTACGCTGCATTAGGCCTACAAATTGGGTATGGGGTGTAGAGAGATGGTGTGTTCCACTCCAAGGTGTTCTCCAGGTTGCCTTTCCTGAGCTTCGATCTTCCGGCTCTCGTTTAGTAGTTCTTGGAAACTACACTGCATTAGGCCTACAAATTGGGTATGGGGTGTAGAGAGATGGTGTGTTCCACTCCAAGGTGTTCTCCAGGTTGCCTTTCCTGAGCTTCGATCTTCCGGCTCTCGTTTAGTAGTTGTTGGAAACTACACTGCATTAGGCCTACAAATTGGGTATGGGGTGTAGAGAGATGGTGTGTTACACTCCAAGGTGTTCTCCAGGTTGCCTTTCCTGAACTTCTATCTTCAGGCTCTCATTAAATTGTGGTTAAACGGAACAACTGCATTTGGCGTACTAGTTGGTTTGGGGCCTACTATCGGTGTCTGCCACTCCTTGCTGTTCTCCTGGTTTCCTGTCCTGAAATTCCGTTTTCAGGCGCTCGTTAAGTAGTTGTTAATGTTAGACTGCATTTGGCCTACTAGTTGGGTTGGGGCCAACTATCGGTGTCTGCCACTCCTTGCTGTTCTCCTCCACTGAACAAAGCTGTGCCGCCTGTTTACTACGGTTGCCAATTTTGAACTGCATTTCGACTACTTACTGATTTGGGCCTACTCTCTGTGTCAGCCTCTCATTCCAGTTGTCCTCCACTGCAATGCCCCCTGGTTATTCCTGTGTTACCAATTTTGAACTGCATTTAGCCAACTTTATTCTTTGGGCCTATATCTGTGTTTCCTCCTCATCCTGCCCATTGCCCAGCCAGTGATAGATGAGTCTGCTGGTACATTGACTCATAACGCAACATTCCCCGTGCACGCTACACAACAACATTGTGACCCTGCTGAAAGTCAGGTTGCTCTTCCCGCATACCATACCACCTTACACGGGGACAAAGAGGAAGGTGCAGATGAAAGTGCAGGTTCCTTCATCAGGTGGGGGGAGGAATACTAGTTGGCGACGTCACTGGCACAGGGCCTCTCATAGTACGCAAAAGTGTTGCTGCCGGTGGGAGGCGCCCCCGCCGTGCAAACACATCGCTGTACTTTGAGGGGCCCTGTGCCAGTGCCAATGCCAACGAGTGGGCCCCCCCTGCTTGCTCAGGTTCACAGCACTTGCAAAGTTGAAATACTTACCTCTCCCTGCTCCACTGCCGTGACGTGGTCCAGATTTCCTGGGCCCACTAATTACTTGAACCAGCCCTACCCACCACAACTTTAGCCAAATGACCCCCAATTTCAAATGCCTTACAATTATTATAAGGTAAATTACGCTTGACAAGCTTCAATAAGAAGAATGGATGGTTTTGACATTAAAATGGGCACTCTAGGTGTTTTCCTGGCCCCCACTCACTGCCGACTATGCTGCCCCATTGACTTGCATTGGGTTTCGTGTTTCGGTCGATCCCGACTTTACGTCATAATCGGCCGATTTCACTCGACCCGACTTTTGAGATAGTCGGGTTTCGCGAAACCCGGCTCGACTCTAAAAAGGTCAAGGTCGCTCAACTCTAGTTCCGATAGCATATTATTGATTTTTAGTCGGGCTGAGGGACAGGAGTACATTTGGAAGATAGCGTCGGCTAATTGTTCAGGTATTCCAAATCTAATAAGTGTTTCATATAAATATATCCAGTCCACCCTGTCAAAGGCTTTCTCCGCATCTGTTCCTATTAGTACCAGTGGTGTTTTATTGATTTTTACATATTGGATCAGGTGTAAGATTCTACTGGTATTGTCCCTTCCCTCTCTTCCGGCCACAAAGCCTGTCTGGTTGAAGGAAATAAGGTCCGGCAGTATTGCACCAACCCTCCTGGCTACGAGACCTGCATATATTTTTAAGTCGACATTTAGAAGGGAGATAGGTCTGTAGCTTCCACAGCATTCCGGATCTTTACCTTCTATATGAATAAGAGAAATGTGAGCTTCTAAAGATTGCGGGGGAAAAGGTTTCCCATTCAAAACTGCATTACACATGTTTAATAAATGTGGGCTTAGCTCATTTGCGAAAGTTTTATAGTATGATTTCGTGTATCCATCAGGCCCGGGGGACTTCCCTTTGGAACACTTTGACAGGATGGACTGGAGCTCTGACAAGCTAAAAGGTTTGAGTAGGTTCTCTTGTTGGAGATTTGATAGTCTGGGGAGGTGTAAGGAAGAGAGGAAGGCTTTAGAGGCAAGTCTCTGTTGAATATTATCTTCGATTGAATCGTTTTGGCGTAGCTGGTAGAGGTTTGTATAGAAGGATAAGAAAGTGTCGATAATCTGGTTATATTGCTGGGTAACTTGACCAGATTTAGTTTTAATTTGGTGGATATAAGTACGGGCTTGGTGTTTTTTAATCAGGGAGATCATAAGTTTAGAGGCCTTGTCACCATGGGCAAAAATTCTGTTCCTCCAGGAAATATATTGCCTGGAAGATTGCTTGTTTACTAAATCCTTGAGAGACTGTCTTTTTTCTGTAAGTTGGGTGAGTGTTTCTCGTGTTAGTTCTTTTTTGTGGAGAGCGTCTAGGGCGACTATGTCACTGTATAGGGATTCTATTACCTGCTTCCTTTGTTTGTTTAGAAAGGAGGCTATTGATATGAATACCCCTCTTATTGTGGCCTTGTGCGCTTCCCACAGAACTGTGGGGTTTACTTCTGGGTTAGAGTTTATAGCAAAATATTCCTGGATTGACTCTCGTATACGGGTTTTTATGTTTTCTTGTTGTAATAGTGATTCATTGAGCCGCCAGGTTCTGAAGTGGGAGTAAGGCTTATGAAACTCAAGGTTCAGTAGTACTATAGAGTGGTCAGAGTGAAGTGACGGGATTATATCAGATTTTAGGGTGTTGGGCAAAACCGATCTGGAAGCCAGTATATAGTCCAGGCGGTGGTAGGAATTGTGTGGGTGGGAATAATAGGTGAAATCAGTGTCTGAGGGATGATGATATCTCCACACATCAATTAGTTCGAGGGAGTGCAGGAGAGATTTTAGCCTGGCCAGATCTTTCAAAGAGATGGAGCTCTTTTTTGTCGATGTGTCCAGGAGGGGATCTAGTGCTATATTTAGGTCTCCGCCCAAGACAACTACACCCTCCTGAAAGGAGCGAAGTTTGAACAAGGTCTTGCGTAGCCACGTGAAGTGATGTCTATTTGGAGCATATAGGCTACCTAAGGTCACCATATTCCCTGCTACCAGGCCTTTGACAAATACATAGCGAACATCAGGGTCGTATAAGCTCCCAGTGAGCAGGAAGGGGATATCTTTGGCTAGAGCTATAGAAACACCTCTAGAACCTTTTTGGGGGGAGTTGGCGTGATACCATTTATCGAAGAAACATTTCTCAAATGACGGAATTTTACCTGAAATAAAGTGGGTTTCTTGAAGTAGCAGAATGTCATAGCCCGATTTTTTAAATAATTTTAGAGTTTGCGACCTGGGGATTGGAGAATTAAAGCCATGTGTATTGTGGGAGATAACCTGGAAAGACTTACGATTTGATGTCATATCTGTTGTAGGGGAAGGTGGATCTTATGAGAAGGGAAAATCTTCGCCGGGCCAGGGAAGACGGTAGGAGAAACGTAGAGTAGAAGGGATGGGGAATGAGGATATTTGGAGGAAAGGGAGAGAGAAAAGAAGAGGGGGGGAGGGAAAGATGGAAGGAGGAGAAATTCCAACAAGGAAAGATAGGAAATAGCAAGAGTCATTATTTGTAATAGACTCATTTAGACTGGACTATTCAAGGGGAAAGAGGGGAGGGGGAGAGGAGAGCCAGCTGGAACATCACCTGGTGATCAAAACAGAAAAGGAGAACATTGTAATACAATCTGCAGGTGTAAAATAAAACATTTCTACACAACTATACAGCACAACGGTCAGATATTAGAGCCAAGAGGCTCGAATAACAGGAGGGATGTTACAAGATAAGGGTCGAAGTGATCAGATTAGTCGAGGGGTATGACCCCGTGTGAGTCATCAGTCTCCTGGATCATCGGCCCCAGCTCTTGGAGATGGTGACTTGGTCGATCTTCGTTTTGCTCGTGAGGATCTTGAGGTCGGGGAGGGCTGCCACGGAGATGGAAGCGGAATATGTTTTAGGTGTCGAGCATCACATAATGTCTCCAGGATCGGAAATTGATCGAGGTGGATCTCCAGTTCTTTGCAGACCTCCTTTACGTCTGATGTAGATCTTATAAGAAGCCTCTTGTCTTTAGCTGAGATAGACAGGCCAAAAGGAAACAGCCAGCGGTAGGGGTAACGTTTCTGCTGGAGTATAGATGTGAGAGGTCTTAGAAGACGACGCTTGTATAGTGTAGAGGCCGAAAGGTCCTGGAAAATTTGAATTGATTTGCCATCATGAGCAATCTGGTTGGCCTCCCTTGCTCTTTTCAAGATGAGGTCTCTGGTTCTAAAGTCTAAAAAGCGACAGAGCACATCTCGAGGAGGTTCGTCGGGTTTTGGTTTGGGTCTCAAGGCTCTGTGAATTCTTACTATCTCTAGGTCTGTTGGGTCAGTGGTGACCATGATGGATCGGAAGAGTTCAGTTACTGAAGATGAGAGAGCATCTGGCAAGACCGATTCTGTGATACCCTTTAGCCGCAAGTTGTTTCTTCTCTCTCTATTCTCATGGTCCTCAAGGATAGTATAAATTCGGTTAATATGGTCCTCCTGTTGCTTATGACAGTTGACAGAGGAGTTGGCACTTTGTATAATCTCTGTCTGGGCAGATTCAACAGATTCTATTCTGTGGCCTAAATGATTAAGGTCATGTTTTATGGCTGTAAGGTCTTTTCCCAGAGGGTCCAGTGCTTTTTCTAGTATCCGTTTAATGAAGGACCTAGTGACCTGGGGGCCCTTGTCCAGATCTTCTGATTCTTCCTCACTGTCAAGTTCAGATTCCGTGTTGCCCTCTTGTGTTTCTTCGAGTGGTCGGGAGGATTTTGGGGTGTTTGTGGGGTTTCCTTGCTTTTTCAAGAATTTATCCATATCTGCTTGGGACCCTGACCTGGTGGGTTTAGAGCTGGATCTGGTCTGTTTATTAGAAGTTTTAACCATTGTGGGTACGCTGTGCAGGTTACAATAGAATTCTTCTGGCTCTCCTCATAATCCCCTTAAGGCTGATCTATATCTTACATAGTCCCACAGAGTGCCTTATGTGGGTAGAGTCTCTATAGTGCTGTAGCCAGATTTAGGAGGGGGGCAGTGAGAATGTTCCTCAGCCCAATGAGACTGGGAGGCAAGCCTTGGTGTGTGAGCACCACCCCTTCACCTCCAGAGGATATTAGGTCTTTATGTTATCTCTCCCTTGGCTATTATATTTCAGCTCAAGAGGTGCTGGATAGAAGGGGGTACGGGGCAGCAGGAGATGAGGCCCAACTGTGAGCTGTGGAGGGGAAGCGATCTTAGTTTGGGGAGTCGCTTTCAGATCAGGCAGGGGATCCCCCCACACTATATGAGGTGCACAAGATGGCGCCGGTGGGAAAAGTCCAGCTCCCTCCCCACACTGTCAGAGCCGCACCTGGGTTGCCCTCTGGGTTGTTAGGGGCACAGAGTGCCTCTGTGGACGGTGAGCCCACCCAGTAATGTCACCTGCTGCAGCTTACTTGTTTTATTATCTGTGTTCCTCTCCCTCCTCTTAAGCTGCAGCACAGAGCAGGGGCCGGGGAGCAGACACTGAGCCCAGACTGTTACAGAGCACCCCCGTGAGAGCCAGGCAGCAGGGGGGCGGCTCCGCAGCTGAGCGGTGAGCTAAATGAGCAGCCAGCCGCAGCAGGAGAGTGAGTCTGGGGGAGGGGGCCGCTCGTACCTTCCTGTGTCAGCTGTATAATCTTCCAAGACGGCGGTCTCCCTCCTCCTCGTCCCCTCCAACAGGCGCCCTGCTGTTTCTCGGCAGGCAGCACAGCCGCGGCACAGCAGGGCCGGACCCACGCTCCGCAGGGCACCGCAGGACGCACCGGACCACAGGGACCACCGGTGCAGGTAAGCGGCAGGTCCCGTAAGCAGCACGCCGGAGCAGGGTAACAATCCGGGGGGGGAAGGTGCCAGTACCGCTCTGAAACCACTTCAGTGAGTAGTGACCCCGGCCGGGACTTCTTAGCCGCTGTTTACAATGAGCCGGCGGTATAGTAGTGCAGGAGTGCGGCCGGGACTTAGGATCCCTCCGCCATGCACGGAGCGCCGACCGCAGATGCTCCTGTGCAGCCGGAACTCCTTCCTGTTTAACAGGCACCTGCGGCGATGTATGCCTCCACCCTCGATTCTGCGCTCTCCATCGTATTTGCCTCCCTTAGTGGGGAAGAGGGGGGTCCGCTGGGGATAGGCTGTGTAATTAAAGTTGTCCCGCAGGCTTAATTCAGTGGCACAGCGTCTGTAACTGTGTCCTTTTGATCCGTGCTGTAGCGGGGACTACATTTCCCCTTTGCAGTTGCGCTGTATGAGCGGTCTTACACTCTAAAGAGTGTCTGTTTTGGGGGAGAAAATAAAGTGGTCTGGGAGTCCCCTGATGGTCTGGGATGAAAGTCACAGTACCCTGGGGTCCGAATGGCGAGTCTCTGCTCCTTTTCCTCCTCACGTTGGGGTGTGTGGGGGATATCCCTCCGCCTCCTTCACACCGCAGATGTCCTCTTGTTTAGTGGTGTTTATTTCTACGGTTGCGGATTTAAATCCTCTAGAACCGGATTCCGGCAGGTCTAGGGTCCCTCAGGAAAGCCTCCAGACGTAAAAATCCGGGTCACGCGTCCGTTTTTTGTTGGTTTGTCTTTGATTTAGAGGGAGCTCAGGGTTCCTGCTTCCCACCACGACAGTGCTCAAGCCACGCCCCCATCAAGGGCTCTCCAAACGCGACATGGCGTCCAATCTCAATTCCAGCCAATTCTGCGTTGAAAAAACTAAAATAGTGCTCCTTCCCTTCCGAGCTCTCCCATGCGCCCAAACAGGGGTTTAACCCAACATTTGGAGTATCAGCGTACTCAGGACAAATTGGACAACAACTTCTGGGGTCCAATTTCTCCTGCTACCCTTGGGAAAATACAAAACCAGGGGCTAAAAAATAATTTTTGTGGAAAACAAAGATTTTTTATTTTCACGGCTCTGTGTTACAAACTGTAAGGAATCACTTGGGGGTTCAAAGCTCTCACAACACATCTAGATAAGTTCCTTGGGGGGTCTAGTTTCCAATATGGGGTCACTTGTGGCAGGTTTCTACTGTTTAGGTATATCAGGGGCTCTACAAGTGCAACCTGACACCTGCAGACAAATCCATCTAAGTCTGCATTCCAAATGGTGCTCCTTCCCTTCCGAGCTCTACCATGCACCTAAACGGTGGTTCCCCCCACATACGGGGTATCAGCGTACTCAGGACAAATTGCTCAACAAATTTTGGAGTCCAATTTCTCTTGTTACCCTTGGAAAAATACAAAACTGGGGGCTAAAAAATAATTTTTGTGGAAAAATAATTATTTTTTATTTTCACGGCTCTGCGTTTTAAACTGTAGTGAAACAATTGGGGTTCAAAGTTCTCACAATACATCTAGATAAGTTCCTTGGGGGGTCTAGTTTCCAATATGGGGTCACTTATGGGGGTTTATACTGTTTAGGTACGTCAGGGGCTCTCCATTTAAGTCTGTATTCCAAACAGTGCTCCTTTCCTTCCGAGCTCTGCCATGTACCCAAACAGTAGTGTTCTCCCACGTTTGGGGTATAATCGTACTCAGGACAAATTGGACAACAACTTTTGGAGTCCAATTTCTCCTGCTACCCTTGGGAAAATACAAAACTGGGGGCTAAAAATATTTTTTGTGGAAAAAAAAGAATTTTTATTTTCACGGCTCTGCATTATAAACTGTAGTGAAACACTTGGGAGTTCAAACTGCTCACCAAACATCTAGATAAGTTCCTTAGGGGTATACTTTCCAAAATGGTGTCACTTGTAGGGTTTTTTGATGTTTAGGCATATCAGGGGCTCTCTAAATGCGACATGGCGTCCCATCTCAATTCCAGTCAATTTTGCATTGAAAAGTCAAACGGCGCTCCTTCCCTTCCGAGCTCTGCCATGCACTCAAACAGTGGTTTACCCTCACATATGGGGTATCAGCATACTCAGCACAAATTGCACAACAACCTTTGGTGTCCAATTTCTTCTGTTATCCTTGGAAAAATAAAAAATTGGGGGCGAAAATATAATTTTTGTGAAAAAATATTTGTTATTTTTGCGGCCCTATATTATAAACTTCTGTGAAGCACTTGGTGGGTCAAATTGCTCACCAAACATCTACATAGGTTCCTTAGGGGTCTACTTTCCAAAATGGTGTCACTTGTGTGGAGTTTCAATGTTTAGGCACATAAGGGGCTCTCCAAACGCTACATGGCGTCCTATCTCAATTCCAGTCAATTTTGCATTGAAAAGTCAAAAGGCGCTCCTTCCATTCTGAGCTCTGTCATGTGCCTAAACAGTGGTTTACCCCCACATATGGAGTATCAGCGTACTCAGGACAACTTGCACAACAACTTTTGGGGTCCAATTTCTTCTGTTACATTTGGGAAAATAAAAAATTGGGGACAAAAATATGATTTTTGTGAAAAAATATTTTTATTTTTACAGCTCTACATTATAAAATTCTGTGAAGCTGTTGGTGGTGCAAAGTGCTCACCACACATCTTGATAAGTTCCTTAGGGGGTCAACTTTCGAAAATGGTGTCACTTGTGGGGGTTTCAGTGTTTAGGAGCATCAGGGGCTCTCCAAGCGCGACATGGCATCCTATCTCAATTTCAGTCAATTTTGCATTGAAAAGTCAAATGGCGCTCCTTCCCTTCTGAGCTCTGCCATGTGCCCAAACAGTGGTTTACCCCCACATATGGGGTATCAGCATACTCAGAACAAATTGTACAGCAACTTTTGGGGTCCAATTTCTCCTGTTACTCTTGGTAACATGAAACAAATTGGAGCTAAACTAATTTTTTTGTGAAAAAAAGTTAAATGTTCATTTTTTTAAACATTCCAAAAATTCCTGTGAAATACCTGAAAGGTTAATAAACTTCTTGAATGTGGTTTTGAGCACCTTGAGGGGTGCAGTTTTTAAAAAGGTGTAACACTTTGGTATTTTCTATCGTATAGACCACTCAAAGTGACTTCAAATGTGATGTAGTCCCTAAAAAAATGGTGTTGTAAAAATGAGAAATTGCTGGTCAACTTTTAACCCTTTTAACTCCCTAAATAAAAAAAATGTTGGTTCCAAAATCATGCTCATGTAAAGTAGACATGTGGAAAATGCTACTTATTAAGTATTTTGTGTGACATAACTCTGTGATTTAAAGGCATAAAAATTCAAAGTTGGAAAATTGCAAAATTTTCAAAATTTGCACCAAATTTCCGTTTTTTCACAAATAAACACAGGTAATATCAAAGAAATTTTACCACTATCATAAAGTACAATATGTTGTGAGAAAACATTGTCAGAATCACTGGGATCTGTTGAAGCGTTCCAGACAGGGGCGGACTGGGCCGGGTGGCAAGAAGGCACTTGCCCCCCGAGCCGGTGCCTAGGCCACTGCACAGGGCCGCTGGAGGACATGTTAAGAGCAGGAACATGAGGGTGGGACACGCAGCGTGCACCTGAGGCTGGAGCCATGGCTGGCTTCAGTAATGTGCAGGCTGCGGTGAGAGAGGGCAGTTCCTGGCACACAAGAAAAGGAGGAGACTGCTTTACTTACATAGTGATCGCACGCCGCCTCCTCCTCTTCTGTGTGCAGATCTGTCTCTGATGTCCGATCAGCCAGGCCTGGAGGGGGAGGAGCTATAGCGTGCAGACTAAAGCAGCAGCACAGGGCAGCAAGACCTGGACAAGATAAGAGGAAGGCTGCCTTCTGTGCCCACTGCCCAGCACAGTACACACTCCAGGTAACCTCTACTGCTGCCCATCTCAATGCTTGCTGTGTTAAGTGGCAGGGGGAGGGGGGCATTTAACAAATTAAACATGGCAGGTCAGAGTATGTGTGTTTTCCTGAGCGTGTGTGTGTTTCCCTGAGAGTGTGTGTGTTTTCCTGAGTGTGTGTGTTTTCCCGAGTGTGTTTTCCTGAGTGTATGTGACTGTGTGGGCATGTGTATGTATGTGTGTGTGTTTTCCTGTGTGGGTGTGTGTGTTTTCCTGAGTGTGTGTGTGTTTTCCTGAGTGTGTGGGTGGGGGTGTGTACGTGTGTATTTTCCTGAGTGTATGTGTGTGTGTGCCCGAACGGCAGTAGTTAAAGCCGCCAGCCAATCAGTGCGCACGTTGCCGGCGAATGACGTCATTGTTATGCGCCGGCGAGTACGCACTGAAATGCCAGGGATGGACGTCGGCGCTGGACCATGGCCAGGTAAGGAGAAAGGTGTTTTTTATTTTTATTGAATGCGGCAAGCTCGGGGCAGAATGGAGATACCGGGGCAGGAATGGAACCAACACTGGGCAGGATGGGACACGGGGGCAGGAATAGAAACAACACAGGGGACAGGAATGGAAACAACCCAGGGTGCAGGAATGGAAATAACAGTTAGCAGAAATGGAAACAACACAGGGGGCAGGAATAGAAACAACACATGGGGCAGGATGGAGACACAAGGGGCAGTATGTGAGACATGGGGCAGGAATGGAAACAACACAGGGGGCAGGAATGGAAACAACACAGTGGGCAGGAATGGAAACAACACAGGGGGCAGGAATGGAAACAACACAGGGGGCAGGAATGGAAACAACACAGGGGGCAGGAATGGAAACAACACATGGGGCAGAAATGGAAACAACACAGGGGGCAGGATGGAGACACAAAGGGCACTATGTGAGACACAGGGGGCAGGAATGGAAACAACTCAGGGGGCAGGAATGGAAACAACACAGGGGGCAGGAATGGAAACAACCTAGGGCGCAGGAATGGAAATAACACAGTTAGCAGGAATGGAAACAACACAAGGGGCAGGAATGGAAAAAACACAGGGGGCAGGATCGAGACACAAGGGGCAGTATGTGAGACAAGGGGGCAGGAATGAAAACAACATGGGGCAGGAATGGAAACCACACAGGGGGCAGGAATGGAAACAACACAGGAGGCAGGAATGGAAACAACACAGGGGGCAGGAATGGAAACAACACAGGGGGCAGGAATGGAAACAACACAGGGGGCAGGAATGGAAACAACACAATGGGCAGGAATGGAAACAACACATGGGGCAGAAATGGAAACAACACAGGGGGCAGGATGGAGACACAAAGGGCACTATGTGAGACACAGGGGGCAGGAATGGAAACAACTCAGGGGGCAGGAATGGAAACAACACAGGGGGCAGGAATGGAAACAACCTAGGGCGCAGGAATGGAAATAACACAGTTAGCAGGAATGGAAACAACACAAGGGGCAGGAATGGAAAAAACACAGGGGGCAGGATCGAGACACAAGGGGCAGTATGTGAGACAAGGGGGCAGGAATGAAAACAACATGGGGCAGGAATGGAAACCACACAGGGGGCAGGAATGGAAACAACACAGGAGGCAGGAATGGAAACAACACAGGGGGCAGGAATGGAAACAACACAGGGGGCAGGAATGGAAACAACACAGGGGGCAGGAATGGAAACAACACAATGGGCAGGAATGGAAACAACACAGGGGGCAGGAATGGAAACAACACATGGGGCAGGAATGAAAACAACACAGGGGGCAGGATGAAGACACAAAGGGCAGTATGTGAGACACAGGGGGGCAGGAATGGAAACAACACAGGGGGCAGGAATGGAAACAACAGGGGGCAGAATGGAGACACAGGGGGCAGTATGTGAGACAGGGGGCAGGAATGGAAACAACACAGAGGGTAGGATGTGAGACATGGGGTCAGAATGCGAGACATGGGGCAGGATGGAGGCAGATGGGGCAGGATCTTGGTGCAGGATGGATACGATGGAGACAGATGGGGTGGTAGGATCATGGGACAAATGGGGCAGGATGCAGAGATCATATGGGGGCAGAATGGATCCTCATGAGGGCAGAATGGGAGAACATGTCACTGGAGCCGGGAATGAGATACACGGGGCCAGGATGGGGATATTATTACCATAAGGGTTAATTAAGGGATAATATTACTGCAGTGATGTATTTATTTTATTTTTTGAGGATACTGTTTTAAATGGGGGGTGGTCCTGTTGCTGTGTAAAGCAACATTATGTCACCTTTTTTTCTTCATCTGGTACAGTGTAGAAGTTGGGAATAAATTATGCAATGTGTTCTGCAAGCGGAGCTCTAGATAACTGTGTTATTTCCTGCAGAGACCCGTCCTGGCTGGAAGACGTGATGGCGGTCTGTGTTGGTTGAAGATGAAAAGCGAAGCTGAAGGACTTCACCTAGAGGCGTCACTGGTCAGTCAGTGTGTTACCTGTACACTGACGCTATATACAGAGTTCCTGTGTACAATGTCACCAGTGATCACAGTATTACCTGTACACTGGCACTATATACAGAGGTCCTGTGTACAATGTCACCAGTGATCACTGTATTACCTGTACACTAACATAGTAACATAGTAACATAGTTAGTAAGGCCGAAAAAAGACATTTGTCCATCCAGTTCAGCCTATATTCCATCATAATAAATCCCCAGATTTACGTCCTTCTACAGAACCTAATAATTGTCTGATACTATATTGTTCTGCTCCAGGAAGACATCCAGGCCTCTCTTGAACCCCTCGACTGAGTTCGCCATCACCACCGCATTTATCATTGTTAAACCTCATCTGCCACCTTTCAGCCCAAGATTCCAACCTATCCAGATCCATCTGTAGCAGAATACTATCTTCTCTTGTATTAACTGCTTTACATAGTTTTGTATCATCTGCAAATATCGATATTTTACTGATTAAACCTTCTACCAGATCATTAATGAATATGTTGAAGAGAACAGGTCCCAATACCGACACCTGCGGTACCCCACTGGTCACAGCGACCCAGTTAGGCTACGTTCACATTAGCGTCGCGTCGCTGTTGCGTCGGCGACGCAGCGGCGACGCACGGAAAAACGCGCGCAAACGCGCGCAAAAAAGCGCGCGTTTTGCGACGCGTGCGTCGTTTTTTGACGAAATCGGACGCAAGAAAAATGCAACTTGTAGCGTTTTCTTGCGTCCGATGCTAGCGTCTAAAACGATGCACGTGTCGGAAAACGCGTGCAAAAAGACGCACGCGTCCCCTATGTTAAACATAGGGGCGCGTCGCCGCTGCGTCGCCGCTGCGTCGCCGACGCAACAGCGACGCGACGCTAATGTGAACGTAGCCTTAGAGATTATACCATTTATAACCACCCTCTGCTTTCTATCACTAAGCCAGTAACTAACCCATTTACACACATTTTCCCCCAGATCAAGCATTCTCATTTTGTGTACCAACCTCTTGTGTGGCAAGGTATCAAACGCTTTGGAAAAATCGAGATATACCACGTCCAATGACTCACCGTTGTCCAGCCTATAGCTTACCTCTTCATAAAAACTGATTAGATTGGTTTGACAAGAGCGATTTCTCATAAACCCATGCTGATATGGAGTTAAACAGTTATTCTCATTGAGATAATCCAGAATAACATCCCTCAGAAACCCTTCAAATATTTTACCAACAATAGAGGTTAGGCTTACTGGCCTATAATTTCCAGGTTCACTTTTAGAGCCCTTTTTGAATATTGGCACCACATTTGCTATGCGCCAGTCAAGCGGAACAGACCCCGTCGCTATAGAGTCCGTAAAAATAAGAAATAATGGTTTATCTATTACATTACTTAGTTCTCTTAGTACTCGTGGGTAGGGTTGAGCGAAACGGGTCGAACATTTTCAAAAGTCGCCGACTTTTGGTGAAGTCGAGTTTCATGAAACCCGATCCGACCCCTGTGCGTGGTCGGCCATGCGGTACGCGACTTTCGCGCCAAAGTCGCGTTTCAATGACGCGAAAAGCGCCATTTCTCAGCCAATGAAGGTAAACGCAGAGTGTGGGCAGCGTGATGACATAGGTCCTGGTCCCCACCATCTTAGAGAAGGGCATTGCAGTGATTGGCTTGCTGTCTGCGGCGTCACAGGGGCTATAAAGGGGAGTTCCCGCCGACCGCCATGTTACTGCTGCTGATCTGAGCTTAGGGAGAGGTTGCTGCCGCTTCGTCAGAAGCAGGGATAGCGTTAGGCAGGGTCCATTAACCACAAAACCGCTTGTGCTGTAGCGATTTCCACTGCCCAACACCACCTTCGGTGTGCAGGGACAGTGGAAGCTCCTTTTTTTTTTTTTTTTCCTCAGCGCTGTAGCTCATTGGGCTGCCCTAGAAGGCTCCCTGATAGCTGCATTGCTGTGTGTACGCCGCTGTGCAAACCAACTGCTTTTTTCAAAGCACAAATCCTCTTGTTCCTTCCTTTCTGCACAGCTATCTTGTTTGTTTGTCCACACTTTTTATTTAATTTGTGCATCAGTCCACTCCTTATTGCTGCCTGCCATACCTGGCTGAGATTACTGCAGGGAGATAGTAATTGAAGGACAGTTCCTTTTTTTTTTTTTTTTTGTGGGAGATTAAGGTTGACATTTCTGCTAGAGTGCCATCTCTGTCTGTGTCATCTCTCACTCAGTGGGCCATAGAAAGCCTATTTATTTTTTTGCTTGATTTGGGTTCCAAAATCTACCAGAAAAAATCACAACATCAATCAGTGGGAGAAAAATATTGGCCTCAGGGCTTGTGTGCCACTCCTTACTCCTGTGTGTGCCATCTCTCACTCATTGGGCCATAGAAAGCCTATTAATTTTTTTGCTTGGTTTGGGTTCTAAATTCTACCTGAAAAAATCAATAAATCAATCAGTGGGAGATTAATATTGGCCTTTGGGCTTGTGTGCCAGTCCTACGCGTGCCATCTCTCTCTCTCTCTCAGATAGTGGGCCATAGAAAGCCTATTTTTTTTATTATTTTATTGGGTTTATAAATTTTCCCTGGAAAAAAAAAAAAAGTGGGAGATTAATATTGGCCTCTGGGCTTGTGTGCCAGTCCTGAGCGTGCCATCTCTCTCACAAATAGTGGGCCATAGAAAGCCTATTAATTTTTTTGCTTGATTTGGGTTCCAAAATCTACCAAAAAAAATCACTAAATCAATCAGTGGGAGATTAATATTGGCCTCTGGGCTTGTGTGCCACTCCTGACTCCTGTGAGCGTCATCTGTCACTCAGTGGGCCCTAGAAAGCCTATTTTTTGTTTTATTTGTTTTCTAAATTCTCCCTGAAAAAATCATTTTATTTTCTTTGGTTTCTAAATTATTCCTGAAAAAAATCATTTTTTTTGTATTTTTTTTTCTCTCAAGTCTCCCTGAAAAAAAAAAAATAAATAAATCTGTGGGAGATTCATATTGCCCCTTCTGCTTGTGTGCCAGTCTTGACTCCTGGATGTGCCATCTCTCTCTCTCTCCCCAATTGTGGGCCATAGAAAGCCTATTAATTTTTTTGCTTGATTTGGGTTCCAAAATCTACCAAAAAAAATAACTAAATCAATTGGTGGGAGATTAATATTGGCCTCTGGGCTTGTGTGCCACTCCTGACTCCTGTGTGCGTCCTCTCTCACTCAGTGGGCCCTACAAAGCCTTTTTTTTTTTTCCTAAATTCTCCCTGAAACAATCATTTCATTTTATTTGTTTTATAAATTCTTCTGTAAAAAATAATTTTTTTTTAATTTTTTTTTTCTGAAGTCTCCCTTTTAAAAAAAACAAACACAAATCAGTGGGAGATAAATATTTACATTTGCGCTTCAGTGACAGTCCTGCGTGTGTGCCATCTCATTTGTTGCCAACAACAACAGAGTGTGTAACATTGTGGCTGATTTTCGTTGTGGTCTCACCCACCTGTAAAGGGGTAGCTAAATCATACTGAAGTTATAGCTCACCGTGTAAGTTGTGTGACAGCAACAAATACCGTTCGTTTGGTAACGTTTTTAAAACAATGAGGAAGTCTGGTGGAAGAGGTCGTGGCCGGGGGCGTTCATTGTCAGCTGGTAATGAGGGTAGTGGTAGTGGTGGAGCATCAGGTGGTCGTGGGAAAAAAAATATTGCACCTAAGTCTGGAGCTGTGGAGCCAGGTTCGTCGTCTGGCTACACAAGGCCTCGAACCCTCCCTTTTCTGGGAGTAGGAAAACCGCTTTTAAAGCCGGAGCATCAAGAGCAAGTTTTGGCTTATCTTGCTGACTCAGCCTCTAGCTCTTTTGCCTCCTCTCGTGAAACTGGTAAAAGTAAAAGCAGCGCGTCGTTAGTGGATGTTCACGGTCAGGGACAAGTCGCTTCCTTGTCCTCTTCAGCAAAAACAACAACAGAGAAGAATGCAGCAGGCGACACAACGGGTTACTCCATGGAGCTCTTTACACATACCGTCCCTGGCTTAGAAAGTGAAGCAGTTAACAGTCCATGCCCATTACAAGTTGAATCTGACATGGAGTGCACTGATGCACAGCCACAGCCAGACTACTATGCTGGTCCTTTGACTCGGACCACAACATTGCCCTCGCAGGGTGCTGATCAAGAATCAGACCCTGATGAGACTGTTGCCCCATCACGAACGCTATACCACCGACCGACACGGTGACACAGACGAAGTTGCACACGAGCTACAAGAAGAGGTAATAGATGACCCAGTTCTTGACCCCGATTGGCAGCCATTGGGGGAACAGGGTGCAGGCGGCAGCAGTTCTGAAGCGGAGGAGGAGGGGCCGCAGCAGGCATCAACATCGCAACAGGTTCCATCTGCCGGGCCCGTATCTTGGCCAAAACGCGTGGCAAAGTCAAAACCTGTTGGAGGACAGCGTGGCCATCCTGTTAAAGCTCAGTCTGCAATGCCTGAAAAGGTATCCGATGCTAGAAAGAGTGCAGTCTGGCATTTTTTTAAACAACATCCAATTGATCAGCACAAAGTAATCTGTCAAAAATGTTCAACTACCTTAAGCAGAGGGCAGAATCTGAAAAGTCTCAATACAAGTTGCATGCATAGACATTTAACCACCATGCATTTGCAAGCTTGGACTAACTACCAAACGTCCCTTAAGGTTGTAGCACCCTCGGCCAATGAAGCTACTCATCAACGCAACATCCCTTCCGGCAGTGTAGGGCCACCATTTTCTGCACCACCTGCAGTATCTGTGCAGGTTTCTTTGCCAGGCCAAAGCAGTCAGGGTCAGGGAATCTCCAGTTTCGTAGTAGGAAACACTGCATCTAGGGCACCAGCGGCAACAATACCATCTCCCACCGTCTCTCAGTCTGCCATGTCCACCGGCACCCCCGCTAGTTCCACGATCTCCAGCTCTCCAGTCCAGCTCACCCTACATGAGACTATGGTTAGAAAAAGGAAGTACTTAGCCTCACATCCGTGTACACAGGGTTTGAACGCCCACATAGCTAGACTAATCTCGTTAGAGATGATGCCCTACCGGTTAGTTGAAAGCGAAGCTTTCAAAGACCTGATGGACTACGCTGTACCACGCTACGAGCTACCCAGTCGACACTTTTTTTCCAGAAAAGCCATCCCAGCCCTCCACCAGCATGTTAAAGAGCGCATCGTCCATGCACTCAGGCAATCTGTGAGCACAAAGGTGCACCTGACAACAGATGCATGGACCAGTAGGCATGGCCAGGGACGTTACGTGTCCATCACGGCACACTGGGTAAATGTGGTGGATTCAGGGTCCACAGGGGACAGCAAGTTTGGAACAGTTCTGCCTAGCCCACGGTCTAGGAAACAGTTGGCTGTAGCCGTTCGCACCCCCTCCTCCTCCTCCTCCTCCTCGTCCTCCTGCAGAAGCGAGAGCTCGTCCACAGACCGCAGTCGCACAACCACTCCATCCGCAGCTGCCACTGTTGCACACCAGGTCTCCCATTATGGGGCAGCTACTGGCAAACGTCAGCAGGCTGTATTGGCTATGAAGTGTTTGGGCGACAACAGACACACCGCGGAAGTTCTGTCCGAGTTCTTGCAGCAAGAAACGCAGTCGTGGCTGGGCACTGTAGATCTTGAGGCAGGCAAGGTAGTGAGTGATAACGGAAGGAATTTCATGGCTGCCATCTCCCTTTCCCAACTGAAACACATTCCTTGCCTGGCTCACACCTTAAACCTGGTGGTGCAGTGCTTCCTGAAAAGTTATCCGGGGTTATCCGACCTGCTCCTCAAAGTGCGTGGACTTTGCGCACATATCCGCCGTTCGCCTGTACACTCCAGCCGTATGCAGACCTATCAGCGTTCTTTGAACCTTCCCCAGCATCGCCTAATCATAGACGTTGTTACAAGGTGGAACTCAACACTGCACATGCTTCAGAGACTGTGCGAACAGAGGCGGGCTGTTATGTTTTTGTGGGAGGATACACATACACGGGCAGGCAGTAGGATGGCAGACATGGAGTTGTCAGGTGTGCAGTGGTCGAAGATTCAAGACATGTGTCAAGTCCTTCAGTGTTTTGAGGAATGCACACGGCTGGTTAGTGCAGACAACGCCATAATAAGCATGAGCATCCCCCTAATGTGTCTGCTGATGCAAAGTTTGACGCACATAAAGGATCAGGCGTCTGCACCAGAGGAAGAGGAAAGCCTTGATGACAGTCAGCCATTGTCTGGTCAGGACAGTGTACAGGACGAGGTAGCGGGCGAAGAGGAGGTGGAGGATGAGGAGGATGATGGGGATGAGTATATTTTTAATGAGGAAGCTTTCCCGGGGTCATTGGAAATTGGTGGCGTGGCAAGGGCGGGTTCTGGTTTTTTGAGGGACACAAGTGACGTAGATTTGCCTGCAACTGCCCCTCAACCAAGCACAACCGCAGATTTGACAACTGGAACTTTGGCCCACATGGCGGATTATGCCTTGCGTATCCTCAAAAGGGACACACGCATTACAAAAATGATGAACGATGACGATTACTGGTTGGCCTGCCTCCTTAATCCTCGCTATAATGGCAAATTGCAAAATATTATGCCACATGAGAACTTGGAACTAATATTAGCAACAAAACAATCAACTCTTGTTGACCGTTTGCTTCTGGCATTCCCTGCACACAGCGCCCGTGATCGTTCTCACACGAGCTCCAGGGACCAGCAGACCAGAGGTGTTAGAGGGGCAGAAATCAGAAGTGGCGTTGGCCAGAGGGGTTTTCTGACCAGGTTGTGGAGTGATTTTGCTATGACCGCAGACAGGACAGGTACTGCAGCATCAATTCAAAGTGACAGGAGACAACATTTGTCCAGTATGGTTACAAACTATTTTTCATCCCTTATCGATGTTCTCCCTCAACCGTCATTCCCATTTGATTACTGGGCATCCAAATTAGAGACCTGGCCAGAATTGGCAGAATATGCATTGCAGGAGCTTGCTTGCCCGGCAGCTAGTGTCCTATCAGAAAGAGTATTCAGTGCTGCAGGTTCAATACTAACTGAAAAAAGGACTCGTCTGGCTACCCAAAATTTAGATGATCTAACCTTCATTAAAATGAACCACAACTGGATTTCGAAATCTTTTGCCCCACCTTGCCCGGCTGACACCTAACTTTCCTATGAAAAGGTCTTGCCTGTGGACTCTTCTGAATGACTTTTCCAATCTCGTAATTTTCTGCACCTGATTGTCCAGCATACGACATGTTTACTCCTAACAAAATGGCCAAACTCCCCACACGGGGCCATGGTATCGCCACTTTGCGCCAGCACCCGTGAGAGTGCTGTTTGTCTGAAGAGGTGGGTGTGCCCGCTTTTGGTCGACGGCACTGCCACTGGGTCCCTCCTAGTACAATAAAGTGTCTCTGGCAGTGGTGGTGCGCACCCAACGTCAGACACACCATTGTAATATGAGGGGCCCTGGGCCTGTACCGCCGGCCACAAGACAGTTCCCCCCCCCAGCTCAAACAGTGCTCTACCACTAGCAAAATTATCTCTCACAGCTTCACCAATGTTTAGTCTATGCGCTAACATCCTTCAATGCCTGGCACTGACAATACCATTGTTTTGACATTTTTGTTATGTTAGGCCTTTGAAGCCTGTCTGCGGTCCGTTCTTTCTACAACTACTACACTGACCAGGCCACTGCTGGCCGTGTTCCCCTGGAACCAATTTAAACTTGCCTACAGCCAGCCCAATTTTGTTATGTTAGGCCTTCTTAGCCTGTCTGCCGTCACTCCTTCCACTAGACTTCCACTGACCAGACCACTGTTGCCCGTGTACCCCTGGAACCAATTTTAAATTGCCAACAGCCAAATGTTATTATGTTAGGCCTTTGATGCCTGTCTGCTGTCACTCCTTCCACTAGACTTCCACTGACCAGACCACTGTTGCCCGTGTACCCCTGGAACCAATTTTAAATTGCCAACAGCCCAATGTTATGATGTTAGGCCTTTGATGCCTGTCTGCCGTCACTCCTTCCACTAGGCCTCCACTGACCTGTCTACTGCTGCCCGTGTTCCCATGGAACCAATTGTAAATTGCCTACAGGCAGCCCAATTTATTATGTTAGGGCTTCGAAGCCTGTCTGCGGTCCCTCCTTCCACTAGGCCTCCACTGACCTGTCTACTGCTGCCCGTGTTCCCCTGGAACCAATTTTAAACTGCCTACAGGCAGCCCAATTTATTATGTTAGGGCTTCGAAGCCTGTCTGCGGTCCCTCCTTCCACTAGGCCTCCACTGACCTGTCTACTGCTGCCCGTGTTCCCCTGGAACCAATTTTAAATTGCCTACAGCCAGCCCATTTTATTATGTTAGGCCTTCGAAGCCTGTCTGCGGTCCCTCCTTCCACTAGGCCTCCACTTACCTGTCTACTGCTGCCCGTGTTCCCCTGGAACCAATTTTAAATTGCCTACAGGCAGCCCAATTTATTATGTTAGGCCTTCGAAGCCTGTCTGCGGTCCCTCCTTCCACTAGGCCTCCACTTACCTGTCTACTGCTGCCCGTGTTCCCCTGGAACCAATTTTAAATTGCCTACAGGCAGCCCAATTTATTATGTTAGGCCTTCTAAGCCTGTCTGCGGTCCCTCCTTCCACTAGGCCTCCACTTACCTGTCTACTGCTGCCCGTGTTCCCCTGGAACCAATTTTAAATTGCCTACAGCCAGCCCATTTTATTATGTTAGGCCTTCGAAGCCTGTCTGCGGTCCCTCCTTCCACTAGGCCTCCACTGACCTGTCTACTGCTGCCCGTGTTCACCTGGAACCAATTTTAAATTGCCTACAGCCAGCCCATTTTATTATGTTAGGCCTTCGAAGCCTGTCTGCGGTCCCTCCTTCCACTAGGCCTCCACTTACCTGTCTACTGCTGCCCGTGTTCCCCTGGAACCAATTTTAAATTGCCTACAGGCAGCCCAATTTATTATGTTAGGGCTTCGAAGCCTGTCTGCGGTCCCTCCTTCCACTAGGCCTCCACTGACCTGTCTACTGCTGCCCGTGCTCCCCTGGAACCAATTTTAAACTGCCTACAGGCAGCCCAATTTATTATGTTAGGGCTTCGAAGCCTGTCTGCGGTCCCTCCTTCCACTAGGCCTCCACTGACCTGTCTACTGCTGCCCGTGTTCCCCTGGAACCAATTTTAAATTGCCTACAGCCAGCCCATTTTATTATGTTAGGCCTTCGAAGCCTGTCTGCGGTCCCTCCTTCCACTAGGCCTCCACTTACCTGTCTACTGCTGCCCGTGTTCCCCTGGAACCAATTTTAAATTGCCTACAGGCAGCCCAATTTATTATGTTAGGGCTTCGAAGCCTGTCTGCGGTCCCTCCTTCCACTAGGCCTCCACTGACCTGTCTACTGCTGCCCGTGTTCCCCTGGAACCAATTTTAAACTGCCTACAGGCAGCCCAATTTATTATATTAGGGCTTCGAAGCCTGTCTGCGGTCCCTCCTTCCACTAGGCCTCCACTGACCTGTCTACTGCTGCCCGTGTTCCCCTGGAACCAATTTTAAATTGCCTACAGCCAGCCCATTTTATTATGTTAGGCCTTCGAAGCCTGTCTGCGGTCCCTCCTTCCACTAAGCCTCCACTTACCTGTCTACTGCTGCCCGTGTTCCCCTGGAACCAATTTTAAATTGCCTACAGGCAGCCCAATTTATTATGTTAGGGCTTCGAAGCCTGTCTGCGGTCCCTCCTTCCACTAGGCCTCCACTGACCTGTCTACTGCTGCCCGTGTTCCCCTGGAACCAATTTTAAACTGCCTACAGGCAGGCCAATTTATTATGTTAGGGCTTCGAAGCCTGTCTGCGGTCCCTCCTTCCACTAGGCCTCCACTGACCTGTCTACTGCTGCCCGTGTACCCCTTGAACCAACATCATAAAATAAAAAAAAAAGTATTTTGCTTATAAAAAAGAAAATACTGGTGAGATATCAAATGCAGACATTTTAACATTAAAAACAAACACACAACTAAAATCTGGTACAGTACTAAAAATGGCCACCAGCTACAATTACTTTATCCTGCAAGTATTTAACTGAAAGGTTTTTTAAATTGAAAACACAGATATGGCATCCACCGAGTGTTGTCCTGTCGCGTCTTCTTTATATTATTGCCGAGAAGATGCAAAACAATGAAAATAATAAAATCATTAATTACCAAAATAATAGAGAAAGTCAACACCACATTGCAAATAAACATTCATTCCAAATAAAGAAGCAGGGCGCGTTCGAGGGTGAGTATATACCTAATAAGAATATAATCACCCTCGGACGCGCAATGCTTATTTCCAACAGCCTTCCTTCCTAAGAATCAGCCCTTCCGTGGTGTAGAGAGACGTTGTGTTACACTTCAAGGTGTTCCCCAGGTTGTCTTTCCTGAGCTTCGATCTTCCGGCTCTCGTTTAGTAGTTCTTGGAAACTACACTGCATTAGGCCTTCAAATTGTGTATGGGGTGTAGAGAGAGGGTGTGTTACACTCCAAGGTGTTCCCCAGGTTGCCTTTCTTGAGCTTCGATCTTCCGGCTCTCGTTTAGTAGTTGTTGGAAACTACGCTGCATTAGGCCTTCAAATTGGGTATGGGGTGTAGAGAGAGGGTGTGTTACACTCCAAGGTGTTCCCCAGGTTGCCTTTCCTGAGCTTCGATCTTCCGGCTCTCGTTTAGTAGTTCTTGGAAACTACACTGCATTAGGCCTTCAAATTGGGTATGGGGTGTAGAGAGAGGGTGTGTTACACTCCAAGGTGTTCCCCAGGTTGCCTTTCCTGAGCTTCGATCTTCATGCTCTCGTTTAGTAGTTGTCGGAAACTACGCTGCATTAGGCCTACAAATTGGGTATGGGGTGTAGAGAGAGGGTTTGTTACACTCCAAGGTGTTCCCCAGGTTGCCTTTCCTGAGCTTCGATCTTCCGGCTCTCGTTTAGTAGTTGTTGGAAACTACGCTGCATTAGGCCTTCAAATTGGGTATGGGGTGTAGAGAGAGGGTGTGTTACACTCCAAGGTGTTCCCCAGGTTGCCTTTCCTGAGCTTCGATCTTCCGGCTCTCGTTTAGTAGTTCTTGGAAACTACACTGCATTAGGCCTACAAATTTGGTATGGTGGAAACATTGGCGCATCTGTGGTCCCTCCTTCCTCTAGGCCTCCACTGACCTGTCTACTGCTGCCCGTTTTCCCCTGGAACCAATTTTAAATTGCCTACAGGCAGCCCAATTTATTATGTTAGGGCTTCGAAGCCTGTCTGCGGTCCCTCCTTCCACTAGGCCTCCACTGACCTGTCTACTGCTGCCCGTGTACCCCTTGAACCAACATCATAAAATAAAAAAAAAAGTATTTTGCTTATAAAAAAGAAAATACTGGTGAGATATCAAATGCAGACATTTTAACATTAAAAACAAACACACAACTAAAATCTGGTACAGTACTAAAAATGGCCACCAGCTACAATTACTTTCTCCTGCAAGTAGTTAACTGAAAGGTTTTTTAAATTGAAAACACAGATATGGCATCCACCGAGTGTTGTCCTGTCGCGTCTTCTTTATATTATTGCCGAGAAGATGCAAAACAATGAAAATAATAAAATCATTAATTACCAAAATAATAGAGAAAGTCAACACCACATTGCAAATAAACATTCATTCCAAATAAAGAAGCAGGGCGCGTCCGAGGGTGAGTATATACCTAATAAGAATATAATCACCCTCGGACGCGCAATGCTTAATTCCAACAGCCTTCCTTCCTAAGAATCAGCCCTTCCGTGGTGTAGAGAGACGTTGTGTTACACTCCAAGGTGTTCCCCAGGTTGCCTTTCCTGAGCTTCGATCTTCCGGCTCTCGTTTAGTAGTTGTTGGAAACTACGCTGCATTAGGCCTTCAAATTGGGTATGGGGTGTAGAGAGATGGTGTGTTCCACTCCAAGGTGTTCCCCAGGTTGCCTTTCCTGAGCTTCGATCTTCCGGCTCTCGTTTAGTAGTTCTTGGAAACTACACTGCATTAGGCCTTCAAATTGGGTATGGGGTGTAGAGAGAGGGTGTGTTACACTCCAAGGTGTTCCCCAGGTTGCCTTTCCTGAGCTTCGATCTTCATGCTCTCGTTTAGTAGTTGTCGGAAACTACGCTGCATTAGGCCTACAAATTGGGTATGGGGTGTAGAGAGAGGGTTTGTTACACTCCAAGGTGTTCCCCAGGTTGCCTTTCCTGAGCTTCGATCTTCCGGCTCTCGTTTAGTAGTTGTTGGAAACTACGCTGCATTAGGCCTTCAAATTGGGTATGGGGTGTAGAGAGAGGGTGTGTTACACTCCAAGGTGTTCCCCAGGTTGCCTTTCCTGAGCTTCGATCTTCCAGCTCTCGTTTAGTAGTTCTTGGAAACTACACTGCATTAGGCCTTCAAATTGGGTATGGGGTGTAGAGAGGGGGTGTGTTACACTCCAAGGTGTTCCCCAGGTTGCCTTTCCTGAGCTTCGATCTTCCGGCTCTCGTTTAGTAGTTCTTGGAAACTACACTGCATTAGGCCTACAAATTGGGTATGGGGTGGAGAGAGATGGTGTGTTACACTCCAAGGTGTTCCCCAGGTTTCCTTGCCATTGCTTCGGTCTTCCGACTCTCGTTTAGTAGTTGTAGAAAAGTACACTGCATTAGGCCTACAAAATGGGTATGGGGTGGAGAGAGATGGTGTGTTACACTCCAAGGTGTTCCCCAGGTTGCCTTTCCTGAGCTTCTATCTTCAGGCTCTCATTAAATTGTGGTTAAATGGAACAACTGCATTTGGCGTACTAGTTGGTTTGGGGCCTACTATCGGTGTCTGCCACTCCTTGCTGTTCTCCTGGTTTCCTGTCCTGAAATTCCATTTTCAGGCTCTCGTTAAGTAGTTGTTAATGTTAGACTGCATTTGGCCTACTAGTTGGGTTGGGGCCTACTATCGGTGTCTGCCACTCCTTGCTGTTCTCCTCCACTGAACAAAGCTGTGCCGCCTGTTTACTACGGTTGCCAATTTTGAACTGCATTTCGACTACTTACTGATTTGGCCCTACTCTCTGTGTCAGCCTCTCATTCCAGTTGTCCTCCACTGCAATGCCCCCTGGTTATTCCTGTGTTACCAATTTTGAACTGCATTTAGCCCACTTTATTCTTTGGGCCTATATCTGTGTTTCCACTTCATCGTGCCCATTGCCCAGCCAGTGATAGATGAGTCTGCTGGTATATTGACCCATAACGCAACATTCCCCGTGCATGCTACACAACAACATTGTGACCCTGCTGAAAGTCAGGTTGCTCTTCCCGCATACCATACCACCTTACACGGGGACAAAGAGGAAGGTGCAGATGAAAGTGCATGTTCCTTCATCAGGTGGGGGGAGGAATACTAGTTGGCGACGTCACTGGCACAGGGCCTCTCATAGTACGCAAAAGTGTTGCTGCCGGTGGGAGGCGCCCCCGCCGTGCAAACACACCGCTGTACTTTGAGGGTCCCTGTGCCAGTGCCAATGCCAACAAGTGGGCCCCCCCTGCTTGCTCAGGATCACAGCACTTGCAAAGTTGAAATACTTACCTCTCCCTGCTCCACTGCCGTGACGTGGTCCAGATTTCCTGGGCCCACTAATTACTTGAACCAGCCCTACCCCACACAACTTTAGCCAAATGACCCCCAATTTCAAATGCCTTCCAATTATTATAAGGTAAATTACGCTTGACAAGCTTCATTAAGAAGAATGGATGTTTTTGCCATTAAAATGGGCAGTGTAGATGTTTTCCTGGCCCCCACTCACTGCCGACTATGCTGCCCCATTGACTTGCATTGGGTTTCGTGTTTCGGTCGATCCCGACTTTTCGCCATAATCGGCCGATTTCACTCGACCCGACTTTTGAGATAGTCGGGTTTCGCGAAACCCGGCTCGACTCTAAAAAGGTCAAGGTCGCTCAACTCTACTCGTGGGTGTATGCCATCCGGACCCGGAGATTTATCTATTTTGATCTTATTTAGCCGGTTTCGCACCTCTTCTTGGGTTAGATTGGTGACCCTTAATATAGGGTTTTCATTGTTTCTTGGGATTTCACCTAGCATTTCATTTTCCACCGTGAATACCGTGGAGAAGAAGGTGTTTAATATGTTAGCTTTTTCCTCGTCATCTACAACCATTCTTTCCTCACTATTTTTTAAGGGGCCTACATTTTCAGTTTTTATTCTTTTACTATTGATATAGTTGAAGAACAGTTTGGGATTAGTTTTACTCTCCTTAGCAATGTACTTCTCTGTTTCCTTTTTGGCAGCTTTAATTAGTTTTTTAGATAAAGTATTTTTCTCCCTATAGTTTTTTAGAGCTTCAATGGTGCCATCCTGCTTTAGTAGTGCAAATGCTTTCTTTTTACTGTTAATTGCCTGTCTTACTTCTTTGTTTAGCCACATTGGGTTTTTCCTATTTCTAGTCCTTTTATTCCCACAAGGTATAAACCGCTTACACTGCCTATTTAGGATGTTCTTAAACATTTTCCATTTAATATCTGTATTCTTATTTCTGAGGATATTGTCCCAGTCTACCAGATTAAGGGCATCTCTAAGCTGGTCAAACTTTGCCTTCCTAAAGTTCAGTGTTTTTGTGACTCCCTGACAAGTCCCCCTAGTGAAAGACAGGTGAAACTGTACAATATTGTGGTCGCTATTTCCTAGATGCCCGACCACCTGCAGATTTGTTATTCTGTCAGGTCTATTAGATAGTATTAGGTCTAAAAGTGCTGCTCCTCTGGTTGGATTCTGCACCAATTGTGAAAGATAATTTTTCTTGGTTATTAGCAGAAACCTGTTTCCTTTATGGGTTTCACAGGTTTCTGTTTCCCAGTTAATATCCGGGTAGTTAAAGTCCCCCATAACCAGGACCTCATTATGGGTTGCAGCTTCATCTATCTGCTTTAGAAGTAGACTTTCCATGATTTCTGTTATATTTGGGGGTTTGCAACAGACCCCAATGAGAATTTTGTTACCATTTTTCCCTCCATGAATTTCGACCCATATGGACACTGACACTATATACAGAGCTCCTGTCTATATTGTCACTGGTGATCACTGTATTACCTCTACACATACACTATATTCAGAGCTCCTGTGTATAATGTCACTGGTGATACCTGTATTACCTCTACACAGACACTATATTCAGAGCTCCTGTGTATATTGTCACCGGTGATTACTATATTACCTGTACACAGACACTGCATACTAAGTACAGATCTCCTGTGCATAGTGGCACTTTGGGTGATAGCATTGTGTTTTTGTTTTTTTTTTATTAATGATTAGTATTGTAGTATTCAGTCACTATGTGGTGGTAATATGTGGTCCGGTTATGGTGTGGCAGTATTTGTCGCTTGTATGTGCTATTATTCGGTAACTGTGGTGGTAATATGTTGACTGGTCATGGTGTGGTGGTATTTGTTCCCTGTATGTGGTATTATTGGTCACATGTGGTGGTGATATGTAATCTTGACATGGAGCGGTGGTGTTTGTCCTTGTATGTGATATTCGTCGGTCTCTGTGGTGGTAATATGTGATCTGGACATGGTGTGGCAGTATTTGTTCCTTGTATGTGGTATTATAGGTCACTAAGTGGTGGTAATATGTGGTCTGGCCATGTTGTGTTGGTATTTGTTCCTTGTATGTGGTATTATAGGTCATTATGTGGTGGTAATATGGTGTCTGGTCATGGTACGGTGGTATTTGTCCCTTTGGATGTGACATTATTGGTCATTTAAACAATTGAAAAATACATAAAAATATACATAAATTGTATTGCATATATTAAATTTTTTTTAATAGGTTAGCGTAGAGTAGGGCCTGGCCAAAGGAGTCTACCTTGTCGTGGTGGCAAATTAGAACAATCTTTTGGCCAAAACAAAAGCTGCTGGCTATATGTGTGATCTGGTGATGGGAACTGTTAATGTGTGATTGGTGAGAAGTGGAGTTTTTCCAAGAGAGAACGGTGGGACTGTGGACAGTTCGAGGGGTGGAGGCGAGGCTGGGGTTGGAGCCTGGGCAAAGTCCCAATGGGCCCCGAAAATTTGGCCAGTATGGGGCCACAAAATTACTAGTGGCAGCCCTGTTTGAAGGTACTGTATGGTGATGTTAAGGAGGTACTCTATGGTGGAGTTATGTAGGTTTTGTATGGTGCCATTATGGAGGTACTGTATGGGTGGCGGACAGCGGGAATAGTGAGCAGTGATCCACATGCGAGCTGAAGATTACATGGTCTGACAAGGGAAGAGGAGGGAAGGGAGTATTGGGCAAAGTGTTTTACTGCTAGCACAGATTCAAGGACTCTGGTGTGTGTGTGTCATTATACAGTGGGGCTGTGTGTGTGTGTCATTATATAGTGGGGCTGTGCGTGTGTGTGCCATTATACAGTGGGGCTGTGCGTGTGTGTGTCATTATACAGTGGGGCTGTGCGTGTATCATGGGTGCATTCACTCTGTATCATTCTATGTGACTGCAGACTTGTGAAGCCTCACATTGCTCGCAGGGCTGTGCTTATTCAGCGGGTGTGTGACTGCAAGTTTGTGATTTGCATACATGCGGTCACATGCCGACTAGACTTGCATGGCCTAATAAAACTGTATTGAACAAGAACAGAAACAGTCTAGTCGGAATGTGGTTGGGAATATATATATCACATGCTTGTGGTCACAAGACTACTTGTTCCTGGCGCTGGCACCAGAGAATCTTCACAGTGCACAGTGTGCACGATATGAGGATTCACACATAGTGACTGTAGACATGTAGCATAAGTTCCGACAACCCCTTTATGGATGGGCTGCTACTCATGGGCCACTGCTGTGTGCTTGCCCCCCAGGCTAAAATTTGCCAGCCAGCCCCTGGTTCCAGAGTTATAACTTCATAAAGAAACAGTTGTCAGAATTGTAAAAATTGTCCCAGTCATTAACATGCAAACCACCCTTGGGGTAAAGGGGTTAAGAGTTTGTTCAGACGATCAGTCAATGCTGTGGGTTGGATGCAGCGTACTTGTGCTGTGCCCAACCTGCAGCATTCAGCTGTTAAAGCACAGTGGATGGGATTTCAAGAAGTCTCATGCACTCTATGTGTGCACAGGCATCGACGGCTCCCCTCGGAGACAGCTATGCGGTGTCTCTTTCCAGAAGCATCATGTCAATTTCTCTTTCGGATATGCGAGTTTCGCAAGAGAGATTTCACCCATACAATATTTTATATGCAGTGAATCTGCACGGTTCAGTGATCACATGCGGATTCACCTGCGTTCAATAGAAGGCAGCGCTTTGGACGCAGCAGACATGTACTGCATGCCAAGCGCTGCCAGTTCTAGATAGTGGGCACATAACCCTCAAGAATGGAAAAAAACAATAATAAGGCAAGGTTCACATGTCACTTTTTGTTTTTGCCAATTTTTTTCATGTGTTTTTGTATTTTACCATCCCAGCAAAGTGAATGATATTTCTGAAATCTCATGCACATGTTTCTTAATTTTTCTGGTAGATTCAGATCTGTAGTGTCTCCATTTATTGTTTTTGTAGTGTTTGCAGAATTTATCATCCATTTTAATGGGTGGAACAACAATGCATCAAGAGCATGCAAACATGCTGCAAGTCTTGAACTTGTGCACATACCCTAAGGTAGAATTTATAAAATTATTTTACAAAATGATTATAATTTGTGTGTTCTATAAAATATACTTAATATAATGTGAACATTTATTTTAAAGGAATCATCATATAAAATATAAACCATACTCTTCTGTGGGGAACGATTAGATTGCCAAGCATGGCAATTGACAGTCACAATACATTTCATGCACATAGCTCATAGCTCTGAATACACCACTTGGGATTTCTGCAGAAAGTCACTGAAATCAAATAAATGAGATGGTTTTCAGAGATTTTAGTTACAAGGCAGGCAAAACTATGCAGGGCCTTGTGTTCATTTAAATGCACGGTGTCTGTTCTGCACACAGAAGTTGATTACAGTGCTAGTACAATTATAGTATAATAATGCAGGCACATGATAGCAATGTTCAAAAAGACAGCTGGGATATATTCTGCTTGACTATGTCTTATGGATATTTTGTCGCTGATAAGTAGCAGGTACACAACAGCCATTAGTCAGAATTGTTTCTTTCTTTGTTGTCTTTTCCAATTACTCATTTCTTGAATGTTTAGTTTGTGATACCAAATTCAGTGACTAGGAAAGCCAGTGTAGGGGAAGGTTTAAAACAGGGACAGACATTGAAGACTGGGCCTCATATCAAGAGAAGATTTTGACTTGTTCTGGTTCAAGTGACTGTGCCATGCCTCAAAGAGGAGGGTATCATGAAATATCTTCAAAGAGATATAAAGTGATTTTAATGGGTCTCTCTATAAGACTTTACCCTTCCCCTCTTGACTTCCAGCTTATTGTGCATGGTGCGCTTTTGAAGATTTACGGCTTGGGTGAAAAGCATGTTTGAGCGCCTGATCTGAATTGTACACTCTCCATTGCTGCTAGCAGAAGAAACTTTGCCTCTGAAGCATCGAAGGAGCACAGTAGCATTGAAGCCAGTCAATCTTCAGAGCAGTGCTTTCAAGGTCTATAGCAAAGAGAATACAAGCATACACTACTACTATATTAGATCCAACAATTTTTAAGTGGATATCTGGCCTTCTGATTTGTCACTGAAACACAGTGTTAGCACAAACGATTTAGAGTAGCTACTGGGGCTTCGTGAGACTGACACACAGTTTTTGCATCTACTTCGATGATGGAAGATTGATTTCACACAAGAGAAGTTCAGCAGCATTAGATTAGGCCTAACAATTTTAAAGTAGAAATTTGGCCTTCTGATTTGCCACTGAAACACAGTTTTAGCACATGCGATTTGGAGTAGCTAATTGGACCTTGTGGCTGCAATATATAACTATATATTGCACGGTGGCTTAGTGGATAGCATAGCAGCCTTGCAGCGCTGGAGTTCTGGGTTCAAACCCCACCATGGACAACATTTGCAAAGAGTTTGTATGTTCTCCCGTGTTTGCGTGTATTTCCTCCGGGTACTTCGGTTTCCTCCCACATTCCAAAGACATACTGATAGGGAATTTAGATTGTGAGCCCTAATGGGTACAGTAATGATAATGTGTGCAAACTGTAAAGCGCTGCGGAATATGTTAGAGCTATATAAAAATAAAGATTATTTATTTATATTAGGTCTTACAATTTTTAAGTGGAAATCTGGCCTTATGATTTGCCACTGAAACATAGTTTCAGCACAAATGATATGGAGTAGCAAATGGGGCTTCCTGAGACTGCCACACAGTTTTTACTTAATTTGCTTTAATGCTGGAATATCAATTTTACACAGGAGAATTTCACTTTCAGCAGCACCAGCTCTAGCGATCTTTCTGCATTAGGACTCTGAGCAAATGATGCCAGCAAAACAAGATGCCGTCCGCTTTTTATATGGTCAGGGACATGTGATTTTGGCAACCAATCACAGTAGACCTTGTGTCATGACGTTGTGGATGGTTACTATGTCCTGATTCTTTGCTGCAATCAACACACATAAAGCTAAGTGAGAAAAAAAGAGCGCGCCTATAATTTCAACAGATGCTTCTTTAACCTTGCCCCCTCCTCTTCTCATCAAACATGTCCCCCCACTCATCATACAGCACCACTATCCTAACCAAAGTATTAAGGTACCGTCACACTAAACGATATCGCTAGCGATCCGTGACGTTGCAGCGTCCTGGCTAGCGATATCGTTCAGTTTGACACACAGCAGCGATCAGAATCCTGCTGTGATGTCGTTGGTCGCTGCAGAAAGTCCAGCACTTTATTTCGTCGCTGGACTTCCTGCTGACATCGCTGGATCGGTGTGTGACGCCGATTCAGCGATTTCTTCGCTGGTAACCAGGGTAAACATCGGGATACTAAGCGCAGGGCCGCGCTTAGTAACCCGATGTTTACCCTGGTTACCAGCGTAAAAGTAAAAAAAAAAAAACACTACATACTTACATTCCGGTGTCTGTCCCTCGGCGCTCTGCTTCTCTGCCCTGTGTAAGCACAGCGGCCGGAAAGCAGAGCGGTGACGTCACCGCTGTGCTTTCCGGCCACTGTGCTTACACAGGGCAGAGAAGCAGAGCGCCGAGGGACAGACAGCGGAAGATAAGTATGTAGTGTTTTTTTTTTTTTTACTTTTACGCTGGTAACCAGGGTAAACATCGGGTTACTAAGCGTGGCCCTGCGCTTAGTAACCCGATGTTTACCCTGGTTACCGGCATAGTTGGTCGCTGGACAGCTCTCCAGCGACCAAACAGCGACACTGCAGCGATCTGGATCGTTGTCGGTAACGATGCAGCGTCGCTAAGTGTGACGGTACCTTTAGTGGAAATGCAATGATTTACCGTACTATGACCGACTTTTGCTGACTTTGAGTAAAAATGCTCGTAAAAGCGAACACGAATCAGATTGTGCTACGTTCATGCCGAATTTGAGATTGGTCAAAGTTTTCCGAACACAGTCGCTTATCTCTAGTTGTCACTCTATAAACATAGTAAACATTTAAAATTATTCTAATAATGATTATGAAGATTATTGTTTTATTTTCATAGATTAATAAACATTCTTTTAAGTATTATATCATACGTACCATATTTTCAGTGTTACTAGCAGTCGTTATTTTTTTTTTTAAGACTTTGAGATAGTTTGAGTTTTAGAATTTGAAAAGTTAATTAGCATTGACATATTTTCACTATTATAGCATATATAACTTGGTATAAGCAATAAAACATTGTTTCTTGCCTAGTACCAGATGATTTTTAGAAGTTAACCATTTGTCATAAGCAAAATATGCACACTTCAACAAAATGCAAGATTGCTGGATGTGACACATGGTTGAACAGCAGAGGGGTCAGGCATATACTTTCCCTAGAGTAAGATATCTTCTTCTGTCCTCTAAACATCAAGTTCAATGAACTTGGACATTTTGCTTGTGACCTACTTTTGTGAAGCTTTCCTCTACTTGAACAGTCAGCTAACATCACAAGCCAAATGCTTATCTGTCTGGAATATTAAACTACAGACATAACCAGACAGCATGCAAGACAACAACCAAGTTCTAAGGCAAGTCAGACTGAACTGATTCTGTGTAATGGAGAGATGAAGCTCAAAGGCAGACAAGTGTATACAGTATATCACTCACATTCATTATACAGTTACTTTTAGCATTCTCTGCCCTGTTCATCCCCAGTTCAATTTCAATAACTCTCAGGAGACCATGACTTTCAAATATCACGTATTTAAGAAATGATTGCAAGTGCCTTAGTTCTGGTAGATGCCTTTTAGAACTTTCTATAGTTGAGCTTGCTTCAATTTCTACAAATAATTACTCAACAAAGTTTAGGTAGAAATTTTTTAAACCAGAGAGTAAAACGTATTTTTTAAAGACTGTTTTTTTTTCTGTCTTTTTCATCTTGCATAAGTTAATGCCATTTAGAGACATGCTTTACAATAGGCACATGGGCATAGAAACTTGTGGATTGTAGGTCCTCATTAACTTCAATGGGAGAGTTTCTATGATAGTTGTGTGACCTATGCAAAGATCATTACGCTTTCGTGATGGAAGAGGTTAGTTTTGAAAGAAATGATTGTGGAGAGTGATCTGTTACTTCAAAAATAATAAGAGATGTAGTGGCTCTTGATAGAAGAGAAGTTCTCAACTTAACCCCTTTCTGCCCTCGGATGGAATAGTATGTCCGAGGGCAGAACCCCCGCTTTGATGTGATCTCCGACGGGGAGCCCACATCAAAGTCGGCCGCTGGAATTGGTTTAATATGACATTGTGGCCCTTCGGTCAAAAATGTTGTGCACCCCTGATATAAAGAGAAAAAATAGAAGTTATTTGCTTTACAATCTGTATATTTTGTGCTATTATATAGCAGATCTTAGAAAAAATAAAAATAATTGGTAGCAAAACAAGGTAGAAAAGTAACGTGTTAAAAACCAAACAGCGCAAAAAGTTTACCTTATGGTAAATTCACAAAAATGCTTTAGTCATTGTAGGCTACATCAGTGGTGTAGCAGAATTACTCCAAATTCTTTGACTTTTGAAAATGTTGCAATTAATAAAAGATTTCTCATGACAGCAAAGCTCAAACAACCTTGTTTATCAAAATACAAGAGCTACTTGCAAGGTGTAAAAGAAGAAAAGGCTAATAAAATGAGAAATGCAACACTGGTAATTGGCCAATCTTCCCCCCACAAAATACACCAGAAAAATAGTGCAAAAAGATAATAACTTCCCCAATTTATGTAAAAAAAAAGATAAAAGATAGCAGGAAGTTAAAAGAACATGCCAACAATTTTGATTATTATATATGCAAAATGTACTCTTTAAAAATAAATTACAAATGTAAATACTATTTCTTTTTTGACAATAGTGACTTATATTAGCAACTTCTATAGCCTGTAATGCTCCAGTAGAAAAAGCTTACAATACCTATAGGTGCTACAGATTTTCTGGTTAAATTGCAATGCAATACATTTGTGTTCATGTCTGCAAATCTGACAATATCTTTTACTTTTTTCTGTACAAATACAATTTGTCTGAAAATATATTTTTCACATTTAATTTTGCAAAGTCTTCTCTTGAATATTAACTGTGAGATATAAAAACATACGCTACTTGCATTTTTCATAGCATATGAATAAAAAATAAGATGCATTTCCCTTTTGTTACTCATAGCATGACATATTTTATAATCCCCAGTTTCAGTATTAATACATTCTTTCTCATTTTGCAGTTTAAAGTACTATTCACGTTTCAAGCAAAGGATGAAAGAACTGTTTATATACTTGAAAATCGCTAAAAAAGTTTTCATTCGTTTTAGATTGCTGCTGGGATAAAGTGTTACATTATGCTGTTTAGCTCAATGTCAATGCCATCTACATATCTACTGGTGTATACAACAGACATATGCTAGTGCTATGCATTATGGGCTAGTTCTGAGTGCAAGTGCACAGGTAAGGCTTCTTTCACATTTGCGTCGGTACGTGGCTGTCGCCAAGCATCGGCGCGACGTCCCGACGGACGTTGTGGCAATTCGGCACAACGTGGTCAGTGGATTCAGTTTTTCAACGCATCCGCTGCCCATTCTAAAGTCCCAGGGAAGGAGTGGAGTTACGGCCGCACATGCGCGGTAAGAAATGGCAGACGCGATGTACGAAAAAACGTTCCCTTGAACATTTTTTCATGACGACGGTCCGCCAAAACACGACGCATCCAGTGCACAATGGACGCAACGTATTGCCATACGTCGTGATCCGTCGGCAATACAAGTCTATGGGAAAAAACGCATCCTGCGGGCACATTTTTTTCCCAAAATGATGCATTGCAATGGAGGCCAACCGACCCAAGTGTGAAAGTAGCCTAAGAGATTAGCAATTTTGTTCAAGGCAAACTTAATTAGTTTTGTATTTTACAAAAAATTCGAATTCTCCAGAGCATGATATTTTTTGCGACTAGTATAGGGTGAATTCAACAAATTGATGGCTGGCCAGACAGAATTGTAGAAGGCCAATGATGTGTTTAAAAAAATTTATACTTACCTCGCCATTGACCTATCTCACCATGCCACAGCCCACCTTCACATCCTCTGCTCCGTCTAGTTTCTTCTTTCCGCCAGGCTGCCACATCTACTTCAGGCATCTTTACTTTGCACTGGGGATTCTGATGCTAAGTAGGCCTCTGACATCATTAACCCCTTCACCCCAGAGCTTTTTTCATTTTTTCATTTTCGTTTTTCGCTCCCCTCCTTCCCAGAGCCATACCTTTTTTTCCCCGTCAATATGGCTATGTGAGGGCTTATTTTTTGCAGGACAAGATGTACTTTTGAACGATTCCATTGGTTTTACCATGCCATGTAACAGAAAATAGGAAAAAAATTCCAAGTGCGATGAAATTGCAAAAAAAGTGCAATCTCAAACTTGTTTTTTGTTTGGCTTTTTTGCTAGGTTCACCAAATGGTAAAAATGACCTGCCACTATGATTCTCCAGGTCATTACAAGTTCATAGACACCAAACATGTATAAGTTCTCGTAAAATCTAAGTGGTAAAAAAAAATTCCAAAAATTTGCTAGAAATAAAAAAAAAAAAAATTGGCCATTTTCCGATACCCGTAGCGTCTCCAATTTTGATGATCTGGGGTCGGGTGAGGGCTTATTTTTTGCATGCCAAAATGGCGTTTTTAATGATACCATTTTGGTGCAGATACATTCTTTTGATCACCCGTTATTGCATTTTAATGCAATGTCGCAGTTACCAAAAAACGTAATTTTGGCGTTTTGATTTTTTGTCTCGCTACGTCATTTAGCGATCAGGTTAATCCTTTGTTTTTGTTGATAGATCTGGCGATTCTGAACGCAGCAATGCCAAATATGTGTAGGTTTGATTTTTTTATTGTTTTATTTTGATTGGGGCGAAAGGGGGGTGATTTGAACTTTTATATATATATTTTTTTAAATATTTTTAAACACTTTTTTTTAAAATGTTGGCATGCTTCAATAGCCTACATAGGAGGCTAGAAGCATGCACTACACGATCGGCTCTGCTACATAGAGATGAAGCACAGATCACCTCTATGTAGCAGAAATGCAGGTGTGCTTTGAACGCCGACCACAGGGTGGCGCTCAAAGCAATCGGCCATCAACAACCATAGAGGTCTCAAGGAGACCTCTGGTTGTTATGGCAATACACCAATGACCCCCGATCATGTGACGGGGGTCAGCGGTGCGAGCACTTCCGGCTGCGCGGCCAGGAGCGCTAGTTAAATGCCGCTGTCAGCGTTTGATGGTGACATTTAAATGCGCGCACATGTCAGCTGTAAAAAACAGCTGACATGTCGCAGCTTTGAGGTGGGCTCACCGCCGGAGCCCACCTCAAAGCAGGGGATCTGCCAGCTGACGTACTATTCCGTCAGCTGGCAGAAAGGGGTTAATGCATGTCATATGAACAGAACATGCTTCAGCCCAAGGCCTAGTTAGCACATTTTGTGTTGTGACATCAGAGACATTTTCAGCAATGAAGATCCAGTGCAGAATGAAGATGCACAATGAGGACATCAGATGCCAGGGAAAGAAGAGGCCAGACTGAGCAGAAGATGAGTTGGTGGGCTGTAGTAGAAGTGTCTCTAGGTTTTCTGGCATCTGGGGCAAGAACTCAGTTTGGCGCCCCCTCTCCCAAGAACATATGCAATTTGAACACTTAGTCACATGCTGATGACTTGCTTGCCCAAATTCAGTGTTCATTGAAAAACTGAGAGAAGCAGAAGAGAAGCTCGTTGTCACAAAACAGTGTAAGTATGAAAATCGCATATGAGTGAAGCAGCCATGTTATGACTGCTGGAACCTGAAAGCTGTAACATCCTTGCCAATAGCACTGCATGGCTTCCTATCTCCCATCAGGCTGATACACCGACTTACTCACCACTCTGGGCCATGCTGTGAGGTCTGTCCTCTGCCTGCTCCGTGCTCTAAACCTCATGTCCTCTGCTTGCTATGTGCATGCTTCCTGGCTGTATGCTTAGGGCGGCACGCCTGCACTTCCTGAGTCTTATAGAGACAGTGTGCACTTTCCTAATGTGTCCCCAGCCTATTGCCAAGAGATACCGGGTACTTAAGGCATCTCCACCAATAGGAAAATGCCTGAGCAACATTCTCTCTCAGTCTGTGTTCTGCTATTGAGTTGCCAGGTTTTGTCCTGTCCCTGCTCTTGTTTCTGCTACCCTGGGGACTGTATACCCAGGCGTTAATCCTTCATCCTGTGCTTGTTCCAGTGTCTGACCTTGTCTGAATTAAGTCCTTGCCTGAACCTTTGAATCCTTGTCTGAAGCCTTCCCTACTCTGCTGTGTCTATCCTTGTGTCTGCTCCCATCCCACATCCTGTGGCTCTGCTCTGCTCCTGTTCTACACTTTGTGGCTCCGCTCTGCTTCCATTTTGCACCCTGCAGCTCTGCTCCCGTTCTGTACCATGCAGCTCTGCTCTGCCACTGTACCGCACCCTGCAGTTCTGCTCTGCTTTCGTTCTGCACTCTGCAACTCTGCTCCCGTTCCACGCTCTGTGGATCCGCTCTGCTCCCGTTGTGCACTCTGCTGCTCTGCTCCCAATCTGCACTCTGCTGCTCTGCTCTGCTCCCGTTCCGCACTCTGCGGCTCTGCTTCCGTTCCACAATCTGTGCTTCTGCTCTGCTCCTGTTTTGCACCCTGCGGTTCTTTGTCCCTCTAGTCTGAACTAGTTCCTACCTGTTCCTTTACCCACCACACATAACCCACTCTATTGGTCATAATCACAGGAAAAGGTCAGAGAGTATAAAAATCCCATCACCCTCGCTTCCCATACTATATCCTCCTACTTTTTCACCTCACTCCTCATACTGTGTCTGCACCCATCCCTCATACATGCCCTCATCTCTGTTGTGAATTCTGCTCTTGGGTTCACTCCAGTGGTCATAGGTGGGAATGCAGTTGTCTCTGAGTCACAGTCCTGGCCAGGTGTATCTGCTAATTGCTGTCTGACTGGGATATTTAAGTGTGCAGGACTCATTAGCCCTTGCCAGTTGTAAATGTTTCTTTGGAAGTATTGGATCCCTGCCTGGCCTCACTTGCTTAGCTGCCAGTTCAGCAAAGATAAGTGTCTGTTTCTTTTCCTGTGGCACACATGCAGTGTGCTTATTTTCAGTACTGTTCGTTTGTTTTTCTTTTGTCCAGCTTCTCTGGAGTTGCAGATATATGCTCCACACCTTTAGTTAGGTGGTGGAGTTTATTTTTGTATTTTCTGCTGTGGATTTTTTGGAAGGATTTTAATGCTGACTGCTTAGTATCCTGTCCTATCCTTTCCTACTTAGCTAGAAGTGGCCTCCTTTGCTAAGCCTGCTTTCTGCCTGCGTGTGTCTTTTCCTCTCCAACTCACAGTCATTACTTTTGAGTGGCTGTCTATCCTTTAGGGGTCTACTCTGAGGCAAGATAGTTTTCCTATTTCCATCTTTAGGGGTATTTATTCCTCCGGCTGTGTCGAGGTGTCTAGGTTTTGTTAGGCACACCCCACGGCTACTTCTAGTTGCGGTGATAAGATCAGGGTTTGCGGTCAGTATAAGTTACCACTTACTCCAGTGAAGGTTTTCATGCTGCTCCAAGGCCACCTGATCATAACAGTACAACTGGCCAACAATGGGTTAAATGCATCTCAGAAGAAGGGAGGAAAGGTCTTGAGCCATTTTTTTTTCTTCAGTCTGTTTTGTCTTCTCCTCCCTCTTTATCTCTGGGTGGCTGAAGAGCCTTGTGCTAGCATGAACATTCAGGAATTAGCTTCTCGTGTAGACCAGCTTGCTGCTAGGATACAGGGTATTTCTGATTATATTGTTCAAACTCCTGCTTTAGAACCGAAGATTCCTACTCCTGATTTGTTTTTTGGTGACAGGTCCAAATTTTTGAGTTTTAAAAACAACTGTAAACTGTTTTTTGCATTGAAACCTCGATCCTCTGGTGATTCCATTCAACAAGTTAAAATCATCATCTCCCTGCTGCGTGGTGATCCACAAGATTGGGCATTTTCCCTGAAATCTGGGGATCCTGCTTTGCTTAATGTAGACTCCTTCTTTCAGGCGTTAGGATTACTGTATGATGAACCTAATTCGGTAGATCAAGCTGAGAAGACCTTGTTGGCCCTGTGTCAGGGGCAAGAGGCGGCTGAATTGTATTGTCAGAAATTCAGAAAATGGTCTGTGTTGACTACATGGAATGATCATGCTTTGGCGGCAATTTTCAGAAAGGGTCTTTCTGAATCCGTTAAAGATGTTATGGTGGGGTTTCCCACACCCTCCAATCTGAGTGATTCTATGTCTCTGGCCATTCAGATTGACCGGCGCTTACGGGAGAGCAGAACTGTGCGAGCTATGGCGTTATCCTCAGAGCAAATTCCTGAGCCTATGCAGTGTGATAGGATTCTGTCTAAAACAGAACGACAAGGTTTCAGACGTCTCAATAGGTTGTGTTATTATTGTGGCGACGCTTCCCATGTCATTTCTGTCTGCCCTAAGCGAACAAAGAGGATCGCCAGTTCATTTACCATCAGTACTGTACAACCTAAATTTCTGTTATCTGTGTCCTTCATCTGTTCATTGTCATCATTTTCTGTCATGGCGTTTGTGGATTCGGGCACTGCCTTGAACTTAATGGACTTTGACTTTGCTAGGCGTTGTGGTTTTCCCTTGCAGCCTTTGCAGAACTCTATTCCTTTAAGGGGCATTGATGCTACACCCTTGGCTAAAAATAAGCCCCAGTCTTGGACACAGATGACTATGCGCATGGCGCCAGCCCATCAGGAAGATTGTCGATTTCTGGTGTTGCATAATTTGCATGATGCTATCGTGCTGAGTTTTCCCTGGTTACAGGTACATAATCCTGTTTTGGATTGGAAGTCCATGTCTGTGACTAGTTGGGGTTGTCAGGGGGTTCATAATGATGTTCCTCTGATGTCTATCGCCCCTTCTTCCTCTTCTGAAATTCCGGAGTTTTTGTCTGATTTTCAGGATGTATTCGATGAGCCCAAGTCCAGTTTCCTTCCACCGCACAGGGACTGCGATTGTGCTATTGAATTGATTCCAGGCTGTAAGTTTCCTAAGGGCCGACTTTTCAACCTGTCTGTACCTGAACATGCCGCCATGCGGAGCTATATTAAGGAGTCTTTGGAGAAAGGGCATATTCGGCCATCTTCTTCACCGATGGGAGCGGGGTTCTTTTTTGTTGCTAAAAAAGATGGTTCCAAGACCCTGTATTGATTATCGCCTCTTGAATAAGATCACGGTCAAGTTTCAATATCCTTTACCTTTGCTTTCCGATTTGTTTGCTAGGATTAAGGGAGCTAGTTGGTTTACTAAGATTGACATTCGGGGGGCTTATAATCTTGTTCGTATTAAACAGGGTGATGAATGGAAAACTGCGTTTAACACGCCCGACGGCCATTTTGAATACCTTGTGATGCCATTCGGACTCTCTAATGCTCCATCTGTTTTTCAGTCCTTCATGCATGATATCTTCCGGGATTATCTTTATAAATTCTTGATTGTATATTTGGACGATATTTTGATTTTTTCCGATGATTGGGAGTCTCATGTGCAGCAGGTCAGGATGATATTTCAGATCCTTTGTGACAATGCCTTGTTTGTGAAAGGGTCTAAGTGTCTTTTTGGGGTGCAGAAGGTTTCCTTTTTGGGCTTTATTTTTTCTCCCTCGTCTATAGAGATGGATCCGGTTAAGGTTCAGGCCATTCATGATTGGATTCAGCCCACATCCGTGAAGAGCCTTCAGAAATTTTGGGGTTTTGCTAATTTTTTTCGCCGTTCCATTGCTAATTTTTCCATGTGTGGTTAAACCCTTGACTGATTTGACGAAGAAGGGCGCTGATGTGGTGAATTGGTCCCCTGCGGCTGTCTCTGCCTTTCAGGAACTTAAACGTCGTTTTACTTCTGCTCCAGTGTTGCGTCAACCGGATGTTTCTCTTCCGTTTCAGGTTGAGGTTGACGCTTCTGAGATTGGGGTAGGGGCCGTTTTATCTCAGAGGGATCCTGTTGGTTCCTTAATGAAACCGTGTGCCTTCTTTTCCCGTAAGTTTTCGCCTGCTGAACGCAATTATGATGTCGGTAATCGGGAGTTGTTGGCTATGAAGTGGGCGTTTGAGGAGTGGCGACATTGGCTTGAGTGAGCTAAGCACCGTATTGTGGTCTTGACCGATCATAAGAATCTGATTTAACTCGAGTCTGCCAAACGGTTGAATCCTAGACAGGCTCGATGGTCCTTGTTTTTTTCTCGTTTTGATTTCGTGGTCTCGTACCTTCCGGGTTCTAAGAATATTAAGGCTGATGCCCTCTCTAGGAGTTTTTTGCCTGATTCTCCTGAGGTCTTAGAGCCGGTCGGTATTCTGAAAGAGGGGGTGGTCCTTTCTGCCATTTCCCCTGATTTACGACGGGTTCTTCAGGAATTTCAGGCTGACAAACCTGACCGCTGTCCTGACAGATGGACTAGTAGAGTGATTTCTGAGGTTCACTGTACCGTGTTGGCTGGTCATCCTGGCATTTTTGGTACCAGAGATTTGGTTGGTAGGTCCTTTTGGTGGCCTTCCTTGTCGCGTGATGTGCGTTCTTTTGTGCAGTCCTGTGGGACCTGTGCGCGGGCCAAGCCTTGTTGCTCCCGTGCTAGTGGGTTGCTTTTGCCATTGTCGGTCCCTGAGAGGCCCTGGATGCAAATTTCTATGGATTTTATTTCCGATCTTAATGTTTCCCAGAGGATGTCGGTTATCTGGGTTGTTTGTGACCGATTCTCTAAGATGGTTCATTTGGTGCCTTTGCCTAAATTGCCTTCTTCTTCTGATTTGGTTCCATTGTTTTTTCAGCATGTGGTCCATTTGCATGGTATTCCGGAGAATATTGTGTTAGACAGAGGTTCCCAGTTTGTTTCTAGGTTTTGGCGGGCCTTTTGTGCCAAGCTGGGCATTGATTTGTCTTTTTCCTCTGCATTTCATCCTCAAACAAACGGCCATACCGAGCGAACTAATCAGACTTTGGAGAATTATTTGAGATGCTTTGTGTCTGCTGATCAGGATGATTGGGTGGCTTTTTTGCCATTGGCCGAGTTTGCCCTTAATAATCGGGCTAGTTCGGCTACTTTGGTTTTGCATTTCTTTTGTAATTTTGGTTTTCATCCTCGTTTTTCTTCTGGGCAGGTTGAGCCTTCTGACTGTCCTGGTGTGGATTCTGTGGTTGACAGGTTGCAGCAGATTTGGGCTCATGTGGTGCACAATTTGGTGTTGTCTCAGGAGGAGGCTCAGCGTTTTGCTAACCATCGTTGGTGTGTTGGTTCCCGGCTTCGGGTTGGGGATCTGGTCTGGTTGTCTTCCCATCATGTTCCTATAAAGGTTTCTTCTCCTAAGTTTAAGCCTCAGTTTATTGGTCCTGATAGGATTTCTGAGATTATTAATTCGGTGTCTTTTCGACTGGCGCTTCCGGCCTCTTTTGCTATCCATAATGTCTTCCATAGATCTTTGTTGCGGAAATATGTGGAGCCCGTTGTTCCCTCTGTTGATCCTCCAGCCCCTGTGTTGTTGAGAAGATTTTGGATTCCCGTTTTTCGAGGCGGAAGCTTCAGTACCTTGTCAAATGGAAGGGTTATGGCCAGGAGGATAATTCTTGGGTTTTTGCCTCTGATGTCCATGCTGCTGATTTGGTCCGTGCCTTTCATCTGGCTCATCCTGATCGTCCTGGAGGTCCAGCTGAGGGTTCGGTGACCCCTCCTCAAGGGGGGGGTACTGTTGTGAATTCTGCTCTTGGGTTCCCTCCAGTGGTTGTAGGTGGGAATGCAGTTGTCTCTGAGTCACAGTCCTGGCCAGGCGTATCTGCTAATTGCTGTTCTGACTGGGATATTTAAGTGTGCAGGATTCATTAGCCCTTTCCAGTTGTCAATGTTTCTTTGGAAGTATTGGATCCCTGCCTGGCCTCACCTGCTTAGCTGCCAGTTCAGCAAAGATAAGTGTCTGTTTCTTTTCCTGTGGCACACATGCAGTGTGCTTATTTTCAGTACTGTTCATTTGTTTTTCTTTTGTCAAGCTTAGACTGTGTCTGTGTTTTCTCAGTCTGGTTGGATTCTCTGGAGTTGCAGATATACGCTCCACACCTTTAGTTAGGTGGTGGAGTTTATTTTTGTATTTTCTGCTGTGGATTTTTTGGAAGGATTTTAATGCTGACCGCTTAGTATCCTGTCCTATCCTTTCCTATTTAGCTAGAAGTGGCCTCCTTTGCTAAGCCTGTTTTCTGCCTGCGTGTGTCTTTTCCTCTCCAACTCACAGTCATTATTTGTGGGGGGCTGTCTATCCTTTGGGGGTCTACTCTGAGGTAAGATAGTTTTCCTATATCCATCTTTAGGGGTATTTAGTCCTCCGGCTGTGTCGAGGTGTCTAGGTTTTGTTAGGCACACCCCACGGCTACTTCTAGTTGCGGTGATAAGATCAGGGTTTGTGGTCAGTATAAGTTACCACCTACTCCAGTGAAGGTTTTCATGCTGCTCCAAGGCCACCTGATCATAACACATCTCATATCTTCCTCCTCATATTGTGTCTTCAAATTTCTCTCAGTCCCCATGTTGTGTCTGCACCTGTCCCTTTTTTGATCCCCAAACTTGTCCTCAAATCATCCCTTGTTACATGAAATCTCAACCAGACCCGGTACACAAAATCCCATTCGTAGTAAATCTCCTTCAGCCCCATTACAGTAAATCTCCCACACAGTAAATACCCCCTCACATACATTCAATGCACCCCTCACACACAGTAAATAACCCCACATACAGTAAATAACACCCCCCACACACTTCAAATACCCCCACACACATTAAATACCCCATATACTAAATACAGCCACAAAACACAGTAATTGCACCACCCCTGTAAACACCAACCACACCCAATAAATCTACACCAACCCACAATCTTCAATTTGGCTTAATGGTATTCAGTCAACATCTTTTTCCATCTTCAGGGGTACAAGGCAGGGATGTCACCTGTCCCCTCTATTATTTCATAATGCCCTGGATCCTTGTTATGAAAGGCAATTCAGTACCACAATGGACATAGCGGTCAGAGCACATACAGTGATCTGACAATAACCCAAAATCATAGAACAAACTCTGAGACGTGGGAACTCTGCAGACCGCAATCCCTAATCCTCTCCAAACACTAGAGGCAGCCGTGGATTGCGCCTAACTCTACCTATGCAACTCGGCACAGCCTGAGAAACTAACTAGCCTGAAGATAGAAAATAAGCCTACCTTGCCTCAGAGAAATACCCCAAAGGAAAAGGCAGCCCCCCACATATAATGACTGTGAGTAAGATGAAAAGACAAACATAGGGATGAAATAGATTCAGCAAAGTGAGGCCCGACTTTCTTAACAGAGCGAGGATAGGAAAGATAACTTTGCGGTCTACACAAAACCCTAAAGAAAACCACGCAAAGGGGGCAAAAAGACCCTCTGTACCGAACTATTGGCACGGAGGTACACCCTTTGCGTCCCAGAGCTTCCAGCAAAACAAATAGACAAGCTGGACAGAAAAAATATCAAACAAATAGCAAAGAAGCACTTAGCTATGCAGAGCAGCAGGCCACAGGAATGATCCAGGGAAAAACAAGTCCAACACTGGAACATTGACAGGAAGCCAGGATCAAAGCATTAGGTGGAATTAAGTAGAGAAGCACCTAACGACCTCACCAGATCACCTGAGGGAGGAAACTCAGAAGCCGCAGTACCACTTTCCTCCACAAACGGAAGCTCCCAGAGAGAATCAGCCGAAGTACCACTTGTGACCACAGGAGGGAGCTCTGCCACAGAATTCACAACAGTACCCCGACCTTGAGGAGGGGTCACCGAACCCTCACCAGAGCCCCCAGGCCGACCAGGATGAGCCAAATGAAAGGCACGAACAAGATCGGGAGCATGGACATCGGAGGCAAAAACCCAGGAATTATCTTCCTGAGCATAACCCTTCCATTTAACCAGATACTGGAGTTTCCGTTTTGAAACACGAGAATCCAAAATCTTCTCCACAATATACTCCAACTCCCCCTCCACCAAAATCGGGGCAGGAGGGTCAACAGATGGAACCATAGGTGCCACGTATCTCTGCAACAATGACCTATGGAATACGTTATGTATGGAAAAAGAATCTGGAAGGGTCAGACGAAAAGACACAGGATTAAGAACCTCAGAAATCCTATACAGACCAATGAAACGAGGTTTAAACTTAGGAGAGGACACCTTCATAGGAATATGACGAGAAGACAACCAAACCAGATCCCCAACACGAAGTCGGGGACCCACACAGCGTCTGCGATTAGCAAAACGTTGAGCCTTCTCCTGGGACAAGGTCAAATTGTCCACTACATGAGTCCAAATCTGCTGCAACCTGTCCACCACAGTATCCACACCAGGACAATCCGAAGACTCAACCTGTCCTGAAGAGAAACGAGGATGGAACCCAGAGTTGCAGAAAAATGGCGAAACCAAGGTAGCCGAGCTGGCCCGGTTATTAAGGGCGAACTCAGCCAAAGGCAAAAAGGACACCCAGTCATCCTGATCAGCAGAAACAAAACATCTCAGATATGTTTCCAAGGTCTGATTGGTTCGTTCGGTCTAGCCATTAGTCTGAGGATGGAAAGCCGAGGAAAAAGACAAGTCAATGCCCATCCTACCACAAAAGGCTCGCCAAAACCTCGAAACAAACTGGGAACCTCTGTCAGAAACGATATTCTCTGGAATACCATGTAAACGAACCACATGCTGGAAGAATAATGGCACCAAATCAGAGGAGGAAGGTAATTTAGACATGGGTACCAAATGGATCATCTTAGAGAAGCGATCACAAACTACCCAAATGACCGACATCTTTTGAGAGACGGGGAGATCCGAAATAAAATCCATAGAGATATGTGTCCAAGGCCTCTTCGGGATCGGCAAGGGCAAAAGCAACCCACTGGCACGAGAACAGCAGGGCTTAGCCCGAGCACAAATCCCACAGGACTGCACAAAAGTACGCACATCCCGCGACAGAGATGGCCACCAAAAGGATCTAGCCACTAACTCTCTGGTACCAAAGATTCCAGGATGACCAGCCAACACCGAACAATGAACCTCAGAGATAACTTTATTCGTCCACCTATCAGGGACAAACAGTTTCTCCGCTGGACAACGATCAGGTTTATTAGCCTGAAATTTTTGCAGCACCCGCCGCAAATCAGGGGAGATGGCAGGCACAATTACTCCCTCCTTGAGGATACCCGCCGGCTCAGACAAACCCGGAGAGTCGGGCACAAAACTCCTAGACAGAGCGTCCGCCTTCACATTTTTAGAGCCCGGAAGGTACAAAATCACAAAGTCAAAACGGGCAAAAAACAGCGACCAACGAGCCTGTCTAGGATTCAACCGCTTGGCAGACTCGAGATAAGTAAAGTTCTTATGATCAGTCAATACCACCACGCGATGCTTAGCTCCTTCAAGCCAATGACGCCACTCCTCGAATGCCCACTTCATGGCCAGCAACTCTCGGTTGCCCACATCATAATTTCGCTCAGCAGGCGAAAACTTCCTGGAAAAAAAAGCGCATGGTTTCATCACTGAGCAATCAGAACCTCTCTGCGACAAAACAGCCCCTGCTCCAATCTCAGAAGCATCAACCTCGGCCTGGAACGGAAGCGAAACATCTGGTTGACACAACACAGGGGCAGAAGAAAAACGACGCTTCAACTCTTGAAAGGCTTCCACAGCAGCAGAAGACCAATTGACCACATCAGCACCCTTCTTGGTCAAATCGGTCAATGGTTTAGCAATACTAGAAAAATTGCAGATGAAGCGACGATAAAAATTAGCAAAGCCTAGGAACTTTTGCAGACTTTTCAGAGATGTCGGCTGAGTCCAATCATGGATGGCTTGGACCTAAACAGGATCCATCTCGATAGTAGAAGTGGAAAAGATGAACCCCAAAAATGAAACCTTCTGCACACCAAAGAGACACTTTGATCCCTTCACAAACAAAGAATTAGCACGCAGGACCTGAAAAACAGTTCTGACCGGCTTCACATGAGACTCCCAATCATCCGAGAAGATCAAAATGTCATCCAAGTACACAATCAGGAATTTATCCAGGTACTCTCGGAAGATGTCATGCATAAAGGACTGAAACACTGATGGAGCATTGGCAAGTCCGAACGGCATCACTAGATACTCAAAATGACCCTCGGGCGTATTAAATGCAGTTTTCCATTCATCGCCTTGCTTAATTCGCACCAGATTATACGCACCACGAAGATCTATCTTTGTGAACCAACTAGCCCCCTTAATCCGAGCAAACAGATCAGATAATATAGGCAAGGGGTACTGAAATTTAACCGTGATCTTATTAAGAAGGCGGTAATCTATACAAGGTCTCAGCGAACCATCCTTCTTGGCTACAAAAAAGAACCCTGCTCCTAATGGCGACGATCACGGGCGAATATGCCCCTTCTCCAGGGAGTCCTTCACATAACTGCGCATAGCGGTGTGCTCAGGCACGGATAAATTAAACAGTCGACCTTTTGGGAATTTACTACCAGGAATCAAATTGATAGCACAATCACAATCCCTATGCAGAGGTAGGGTATCGGACTTGGGCTCATCAAATACATCCCGGTAATCAGACAAGAACTCTGGGACCTCAGAAGGGGTGGATGACGAAATTGACAGAAATGGAACATCACCATGTACCCCCTGACAACCCCATCTGGACACCGACATGGATTTCCAATCTAATACTGGATTATGGACTTGTAGCCATGGCAACCCCAACACGACCACATCATGCAGATTATGCAACACCAGAAAGCGAATATCCTCCTGATGTGCAGGAGCCATGCACATGGTCAGCTGGGTCCAGTACTGAGGCTTATTCTTGGCCAAAGGTGTAGCATCAATTCCTCTCAATGGAATAGGACACTGCAAGGGCTCCAAGAAAAACCCACAACGCTTAGCATACTCCAAGTCCATCAAATTCAGGGCAGCGCCTGAATCCACAAATGCCATGACAGAATACGATGACAAAGAGCAGATCAAGGTAACGGACAGAAGAATTTTTGACTGTACCGTACCAATGGTGGCAGACCTAGCGAACCGCTTAGAGCGCTTAGGACAATCAGAGATGGCATGAGTGGAATCCCCACAGTAGAAACACAGACCATTCAGACATCTGTGTTCTTGCCGTTCAACTCTGGACAAAGTCCTATCGCACTGCTTAGGCTTAGGTTTAATCTCAGGTAATACCGCCAAATGGTGCACAGCTTTACGCTCACGCAAGCGTCGACCGATCTGAATGGCCAAAGACATAGATTCATTCAGACCAGCAGGCATAGGAAATCCCACCATGACATCTTTAAGGGCTTCAGAGAGACCCTTTCTGAAAATCACTGCGAGCGCAGCTTCATTCCATTGAGTGAGTACAGACCACTTTCTAAATTTCTGACAATATACCTCTATCTCATCCTGACCCTGACACAAAGCCAGCAAATTTTTCTCTGCCTGATCCACTGAATTAGGCTCATCGTACAGCAATCCGAGCGCCAGGAAAAACGCATCAATATTACTTAAAGCAGGATCTCCTGGCGCAAGGGAAAATGCCCAGTCTTGAGAGTCGCCACGCAAAAAAGAAATAATAATTCTCACTTGTTGAGCTGGGTCACCAGAGGAGTGAGGTTTCAAGGCCAGAAACAGTTTGCAATTATTTTTGAAATTCACAAACTTGACTCTATCACCATAAAACAAATCAGGAATAGGAATTCTTGGTTCAAACATAGGCTTCTGAACCACCAAATCTTGAATCTTTTGTACATTTATAACGAGATTATCCATTGAAGAGCACAGACCCTGAATGTCCATGTCCACACCTGTGTCCTGAACCACCCAAATGTCTAGGGGAAAAAAAAGGCAAAACACAGTGCAAAGAAAAAAAAATGGTCTCAGAACTTCTTTTTTCCCTCTATTGAGAATCATTAGTACTCTTGGCTTCCTGTACTGTTATGAAAGGCAATTCAGTACCACAATGGACATAGCGGTCAGAGCACATACAGTGATCTGACAATAACCCAAAATCATAGAACAAACTCTGAGACGTGGGAACTCTGCAGACCGCAATCCCTAATCCTCTCCAAACAACACTAGAGGCAGCCGTGGATTGCGCCTAACTCTACCTATGCAACTCGGCACAGCCTGAGAAACTAACTAGCCTGAAGATAGAAAATAAGCCTACCTTGCCTGAGAGAAATACCCCAAAGGAAAAGGCAGCCCCCCACATATAATGACTGTGAGTAAGATGAAAAGACAAACGTAGGGATGAAATAGATTCAGCAAAGTGAGGCCCGACTTTCTTAACAGAGCGAGGATAGGAAAGATAACTTTGCGGTCTACACAAAACCCTAAAGAAAACCACGCAAAGGGGGCAAAAAGACCCTCCGTACCGAACTAACGGCACGGAGGTACACCCTTTGCGTCCCAGTGCTTCCAGCAAAACAAATAGACAAGCTGGACAGAAAAAATAGCAAACAAATAGCAAAGAAGCACTTAGCTATGCAGAGCAGCAGGCCACAGGAATGATCCAGGGAAAAACAAGTCCAACACTGGAACATTGACAGGAAGCCAGGATCAAAGCATTAGGTGGAGTTAAGTAGAGAAGCACCTAACGACCTCACCAGATCACCTGAGGGAGGAAACTCAGAAGCCGCAGTACCACTTTCCTCCACAAACAGAAACTCCCAGAGAGAATCAGCCGAAGTACCACTTGTGACCACAGGAGGGAGCTCTGCCACAGAATTCACAACAGATCATATGCTAAAATCTTGAGATGATCCCTTCCTTTCGGGGTATTGGGATCAGCCGCCATATGCTTAAAACATTGGCATTTGCTAAGGATATTTTACTCATGATAGCCAATCCTGTTGTGAATTCTGTGATCAAGCTCCCTCCTGTGGTCACGAGTGGTACTGCGGCTTCTGAGTTTCCTTCCTCAGGTGATGAGGTTAAGTCGTTAGGTGCTGCTCTATTTAACTCCACCTAGTGCTTTGATCCTGGCCTCCAGTCAATGTTCTAGTATTGGTCTTGCTTCCTCCTGGATCGTTCCTGTGGCCAGTCTGCTCAGCATAAGCTAAGTTCTGCTTGTGTTACTTTGTTGCTATATTTTCTGTCCAGCTTGCTTTTTTGGTTTTGCTTGCTTGCTGGAAGCTCTGAGACGCAGAGGGAGCACCTCTGTACCGTTAGTCGGTGCGGAGGGTCTTTTTGCCCCTCTGCGTGGTTGTTTGTAGGTTTTTGTGTTGACCGCAAAGCTATCTTTCCTATCCTCGGTCTATTCAGTAAGTCAGGCCTCACTTTGCTAAATCTATTTCCTTTGGGGAATTTCTCTGAGGCAAGGTAGGCTTATTTTTCTATCTTCAGGACTAGCTAGTTTGTCAGGCTGTGCCGAGTTGCATAGGGAGCGTTAGGCGTAATCCATGGCTACCTCTAGTGTGGTTTGATAGGTTTAGGGATTGCGGTCAGCAGAGTTTCCACGTCTCAGAGCTCGTCCTATGTTTTGTGGTTTTTGTCAGGTCACTTGTGTGCTCTGAACTTCAAGGTCCATTGTGGTTCTGAATTACCTATTCATAACAGTACTGGAGGCCTAAAGTACTATGCTTCTCAATAGAGGGAAAAAAAGAAGTTCTGAGACCATTTTTTTTTCTTTGCACTGTGTTTTGCCTTTTTTTGCCTAGACATTTGGGTGGTTCAGGACACAGGTGTGGTGATGGACATTAAAGGTCTGTCTTCATGTGTGGATCTTCTCACTGCAAGAGTACAAAATATTCAAGACTTTGTGGCTCAGAATTCTATGTTAGAACCAAGAATTCCTATTCCTGATTTGTTTTCTGAAGATAGAGCTAAATTTCTGAGTTTCAAAAATAATTGCAAACTGTTTCTGGCGTTGAAACCTCGCTCCTCTGGTGACCCAGTTCAACAAGTTAAGATCATTATTTCTTTATTACGTGGCGACCCTCAAGACTGGGCATTTTCCCTTGCGCCAGGAGATCCTGCATTATGTAATATTGATGCGTTTTTTCTGGCGCTCGGATTACTGTACGATGAACCTAATTCAGTGGATCAGGCAGAGAAAAATTTGCTGGCTCTGTGTCAGGGTCAGGATGAGATAGAGATTTATTGTCAGAAGTTTAGAAAGTGGTCTGTGCTCACTCAATGGAATGAATGTGCTTTGGCAGCAATCTTCAGAAAGGGTCTCTCTGAAGCCCTTAAGGATGTCATGGTGGGATTTCCTATGCCTGCTGGTCTGAATGAGTCTATGTCTTTGGCCATTCAGATCGGTCGACGCTTGCGTGAGCGTAAATCTGTGCACCATTTGGCAGTATTATCTGAGCATAAACCTGAGCCTATGCAGTGCGATAGGACTTTGACCAGAGCTGAAAGGCAAGAACACAGACATCAGAATGGGCTGTGTTTCTACTGTGGTGATTCGACTCATGCTATCTCCAATTGTCCTAAGCGCACTAAGCGGTTCGCTAAGTCTGCCACCATTGGTACGGTACAGTCGAAATTTCTTTTGTCCGTTACTTTGATCTGCTCTTTGTCTTCCTATTCTGTCATGGCATTTGTGGATTCAGGCGCTGCCCTGAATTTGATGGACTTGGAGTTTGCTAGGCGCTGTGGGTTTGTCTTGGAGCCCTTGCAGTGTCTTATTCCATTGAGAGGAATTGATGCTACGCCTTTGGCCAAGAATAAGCCTCAGTATTGGACCCAGTTGACCATGTGCATGGCTCCTGCGCACCAGGAGGATATTCGCTTTCTGGTGTTGCAAAATCTGCATGATGTGGTCGTGTTGGGGTTGCCATGGCTACAAGTCCATAACCCAGTATTAGATTGGAAATCAATGTCTGTGTCCAGCTGGGGTTGTCAGGGGGTACATGGTGATGTTCCATTTCTGTCTATCTCATCATCCACCCCTTCTGAGGTCCCAGAGTTCTTGTCTGATTACCGGGATGTATTCGATGAGCCCAAGTCCAATGCCCTACCTCCGCATAGGGTTTGTGATTGTGCTATCGAGTTGATTCCTGGTAGTAAGTTTCCTAAGGGTCGACTGTTTAATTTATCTGTACCTGAGCACGCCGCTATGCGGAGTTACGTTAAAGAATCCTTGGAGAAGGGTCATATTCGGCCGTCGTCATCGCCATTGGGAGCAGGGTTCTTTTTTGTAGCCAAGAAGGATGGTTCGCTGAGACCTTGTATTAATTACCGCCTTCTAAATAAAATCACGGTCAAATTTCAGTACCCCGTGCCGCTGCTATCTGATTTGTTTGCTCGGATTAAGGGGGCTAGTTGGTTCACCAAGATAGATCTTCATGGTGCATATAATCTTGTGCGTATTAAACGGGACGATGAATGGAAAACTGCATTTAATACGCCCGAGGGCCATTTTGAGTACCTAGTTATGCCATTCGGACTTGCCAATGCTCCATCAGTATTTCAGTCCTTTATGCATGACATCTTCCGAGAGTACCTGGATAAATTCCTGATTGTATACTTGGATGATATTTTGGTCTTCTCGGATGATTGGGAGTCTCAGGTGAAGCAGGTCAGAATGGTGTTCCAGGTCCTGCGTGCTAATTCTTTGTTTGTGAAGGGATCAAAGTGTCTCTTTGGTGTTCAGAAGGTTTCATTTTTGGGGTTCATTTTTTCCCCTTCTACCATTGAGATGGACCCTGTTAAGGTCCAGGCCATTTATGATTGGACTCAGCCGACATCTCTGAAGAGTCTGCAAAAGTTCCTTGGCTTTGCTAATTTTTATCGTCGCTTCATCTGTAATTTTTCTAGTATTGCTAAACCATTGACCGATTTGACCAAGAAGGGTGCTGATGTGGTCAATTGGTCTTCTGCTGCTGTGGAAGCTTTTCAAGAGTTAAAGCGTCGTTTTTCTTCTGCCCCTGTGTTGTGTCAACCAGATGTTTCGCTTCCGTTCCAGGTTGACGTTGATGCTTCTGAAATTGGAGCGGGGGCTGTTTTGTCGCAAAGAGGTGCTGATTGCTCGGTGATGAAGCCATGCACCTTCTTTTCCAGGAAGTTTTCGCCTGCTGAGCGAAATTATGATGTTGGCAATCGAGAGTTGCTGGCCATGAAATGGGCATTCGAGGAGTGGCGTCATTGGCTTTAAGGAGCTAAGCATTCGCGTGGTGGTCTTGACTGATCACAAGAACTTGACTTATCTCGAGTCTGCCAAACGGTTGAATCCTAGACAGGCTCGTTGGTCGCTGTTTTTCTCCTGTTTTGACTTTGTGGTTTCGTACCTTCCGGGCTCTAAAAATGTGAAGGCGGATGCCCTGTCTAGGAGTTTTGTGCCCGACTCTCCGGGTTTGCCTGAGCCGGCGGGTATTCTCAAAGAGGGAGTAATTGTGTCTGCCATCTCCCCTGATTTGCGGCGGGTGCTGCAAAAATTTCAGGCTAATAAACCTGATCGTTGCCCAGCAGAGAAACTGTTTGTCCCTGATAGGTGGACGAATAAAGTTATCTCTGAGGTTCATTGTTCGGTGTTGGCTGGTCATCCTGGAATCTTTGGTACCAGAGATTTGGTGGCTAGATCCTTTTGGTGGCCGTCTCTGTTGCGGGATGTGCGTTCTTTTGTGCAGTCCTGTGGGATTTGTGCTCGGGCTAAGCCCTGCTGTTCTCGTGCCAGTGGGTTGCTTTTGCCCTTGCCGATCCCGAAGAGGCCTTGGACACATATCTCTATGGATTTTATTTTGGATCTCCCCGTCTCTCAAAAGATGTCGGTCATTTGGGTAGTTTGTGATCGCTTCTCTAAGATGATCCATTTGGTACCCATGTCTAAATTACCTTCCTCCTCTGATTTGGTGCCATTGTTCTTCCAGCATGTGGTTCATTTACATGGCATTCCAGAGAACATCGTTTCTGACAGAGGTTCCCAGTTTGTTTCGAGGTTTTGGCGAGCCTTTTGTGCTAGGATGGGCATTGATTTGTCTTTTTCCTCGGCTTTCCATCCTCAGACAAATGGCCAGACTGAACGAACCAATCAGACCTTGGAAACATATCTGAGATGTTTTGTTTCGGCTGATCAGGATGATTGGGTGTCCTTTTTGCCATTGGCTGAGTTCGCTCTTAATAATCGGGCCAGCTCGGCTACCTTGGTTTCACCGTTTTTCTGCAATTCTGGGTTCCATCCTCGTTTCTCTTCAGGGCAGTTTGAGTCTTCGGACTGTCCTGTGTGGATACTGTGGTGGACAGGTTGCAGCGGATTTGGACTCATGTAGTGGACAATTTGACCTTGTCCCAGGAGAAGGCTCAAAGTTTTGCTAATCGCAGACGCTGTGTGGGTCCCCGACTTCGTGTTGGGGATTTGGTTCGGTTGTCATCTCGTTATATTCCTATGAAGGTTTCCTCTCCTAAGTTTAAGCCTCGTTTCATTGGTCCGTATAGGATTTCTGAGGTTCTAAATCCTGTGTCTTTTCGTTTGACCCTTCCAGATTCTTTTTCCATCCATAACGTATTCCATAGGTCATTGTTGCGGAGATACGTGGCGCCTGTGGTTCCATCTGTTGATCCTCCTGCCCCGGTTTTGGTGGAGGGGGAGTTGGAGTATATAGTGGAGAAGATTTTGGATTCTTGTGTTTCGAGACGGAAACTCCAGTATCTGTTTAAGTGGAAGGGTTATGGTCAGGAAGATAATTCCTGGGTCTTTGCCTCTGATGTCCATGCTGCCGATTTTGTTCGTACCTTTCATATGGCTCATCCTGGTCGGCCTGGGGGCTCTGGTGAGGGTTCGGTGACCCCTCCTCAAGGGGGGGGGTACTGTTGGGAATTCTGTGATCAAGCTCCCTCCTGTGGTCACGAGTGGTACTGCGGCTTCTCAGTTTCCTTCCTCAGGTGATGAGGTTAAGTCGTTAGGTGCTGCTCTTTTTAACTCCACCTAGTGCTTTGATCCTGGCCTCCAGTCAATGTTCTAGTATTGGTCTTGCTTCCTCCTGGATCGTTCCTGTGGCCAGTCTGCTCAGCATAAGCTAAGTTCTGCTTGTGTTACTTTGTTGCTATATTTTCTGTCCAGCTTGCTTTTTTGGTTTTGCTTGCTTGCTGGAAGCTCTGAGACGCAGAGGGAGCACCTCCGTACCGTTAGTCGGTGCGGAGGGTCTTTTTGCCCCTCTGCGTGGTTGTTTGTAGGTTTTTGTGTTGACCGCAAAGCTATCTTTCCTATCCTTGGTCTATTCAGTAAGTCAGGCCTCACTTTGCTAAATCTATTTCATCTCTGTGTTTGTATTTTCATCTTAACTCAGTCATTATATGTGGGGGGCTGCCTTTTCCTTTGGGGAATTTCTCTGAGGCAAGGTAGGCTTATTTTTCTATCTTCAGGACTAGCTAGTTTCTCAGGCTGTGCCGAGTTGCATAGGGAGCGTTAGGCGTAATCCACGGCTACCTCTAGTGTGGTTTGATAGGTTTAGGGATTGCGGTCAGCAGAGTTTCCACGTCTCAGAGCTCGTCCTATGTTTTGTGGTTTTTGTCAGGTCACTTGTGTGCTCTGAACTTCAAGGTCCATTGTGGTTCTGAATTACCTATTCATAACACAATCCTAAGGAATCCATTCCTTCTATAATGGATGCCTTTAATGAGTTTAGAGCAGTTTCAGAATTTCGCATAAATTTTGACAAATCTCACTCTTTGACTATCTTCAAAGCTGCTCAGAAACGGTGGTCGTTACCTTTCCCCTTCAGTGAAGGAGAGATTCTCTGCATTATCTTGGAGTATATTTATCCTCAAATCCTCACAACATTTATAAACTAAATGTTCGACCCCTCATTTCTGCGGTTGAAATACAATCCTGGAAATCTCTTAAATTATCTTATGCGGGCAAGGCCCACCTGATTAAAATGATTTCTTTCCCCAAAATACTTTTTCCCTTACAGATGCTGCTGGTTCTACTATCTAAAGCCGATGATAGGCTTTAAGAAAAAATCTACCATCAATTTATTTGATCTTAATCTCCCTAATATACGCCTATGTAGCGTAGCAGCAGTCTTCCATTATTCCTTGGATTGAATCTATGCCTTTACCGGCTTTACAAATACCCCAATAGATGATGTGATGTGTAGACCTTTTAGTCTTCCTGCTCTGCTTCACCTGCATCAAGCTGAGGTCCCAATGGAAATAAGGGATAACTCCCTACTATGGTCAGTAATTTTGGGATGGCGCCATGCTAGACGAATTAGTGGACTAGATTTCCATATCTCAATGTTTCTTCCCTTTCGAGGCAATCCCTCCTTTCTACAGGGCAGGTCACCTCCCATCTATCCTGTGCTTGGGAATAATGGATGTAAACTCGTTTGTAACATGTTGGCGGACAATCAATGTCCTCACACTTTGGAAGACACGGTCTTTAAATACCCAATCCTGGGAGGAGATAATTTTAATATCACCCAAATTAGACGTTATGTGGGCTCAATACAGTCTGATATACCGGAAGACGTTAGGGCACACCCTCTATACGTAATCTCCAATAAAGCTCACACGAGGAATTATTCTTTGAGTCTTATATACAAATTAATAAAACCTTCCATACAGTGGTCAGGCCCTTCACCGGGCCTGGGGAGAGGGGTATCTCAACTAACAGACTGTCAGGTAAAAGACCTCTTGAAAGCTACGTATTAACTCTATGTTACCGTATGATAGTTACGCAACCATGATTCTCATGATATTCCATAGAGCATATATCTCCCCAGAGATTAAATCTAAAATATCCCCCTCAGGTAATTTTCCCTGCCCTAAATGCTTACATTCTCCTGCAGATATTTTTCATTGTCTATGGGACTGTCTAAAAATATGGGAGGTTTGGGATACACTCTCACAACATCTCACTAATACTTTTGGTATCTATCTCTCTTTCTCTAGAGAAGGCCATCTATATATATATATATATATATACATATATATATATATATATATATATATATATATACATATATATATATGCGCAAGGTCCATTTCCGTCTATTTGTCTGTAACGGAAATCCCGCATTGCTGATTGGTCGCGCCCGTCCGGCCGCAACCAATCACCGACAGGCTTTACTATTTATGCTGCCTATGTGTTAGGGCTAGCCGAACGCACCAAATAATTAGAGAGAACGTATGAGTTGCGTTCGCAGCCTGGGGTCCACCGTGCAGAGATGGAACGTGCTGCTGAGTAATGACGGACTATATGGCGGTACAATGTGGATACACACATGGGTTAACTTCACCCTGTATGAAGGAAGTGAACCCTGTTGCATCACAGAGCCGCGGTACCGCACAAAGAGTGTAAGCAAGGAATCACAGAACTCTATCCCAGGACACAGGATTAGAGTTCGTGTAGACCTCTTGCACTTGACACCACAATTTGGGTATCAGAGTAACAGAGAAAGTAACTTAAATGCACAAGAGTGCGTGCTGTGCCACTCTGGCGGACGCCACTAACCACCAAGACTTGGGTAAGGAAAGCACTCTAATAGTGCACGGCGCCACACTGGTGCAAACCTTTCATAGCGGCAGTGCAACAAGACTTTCCAGATGGGCCAATAGGAGCCGCAACAGGACCTGAGCATGTGACCCCCGACCTCCAATGGGAGGTTGTCCAGTGGGCATGCTCAGTATGAGAAAAGCAGGACTTTGTCCCAGAAAGACCTGCTCGCTTCTGATCACTGCTGGCTGCAAAGACAGAGCCTGGAAGGGCAGCAGTAACCTGTTATCCAGTACCAGCCTGAGCTAGACGCTGGGACTGACGTCTCCTCTGAGCAGACTCCACTGCGGTGGGAGAAGAATGGGAGACCGCAGCGGAGATGGTTCGAAATTCCCCCTGTGCAGAGGCGGGAACTCGACACTTAACATTACCCCCCTTCTAGCGCCCCCTTCCTTGGGCCTCGCTATGCTCGAAGGCAGCAATGAGCTGCAGAGCTCAAATGTGCTCAGCAGGCTCCCAGGACCTGTCCTATGGGCCATAACCCTTCCAATCCACCAAATAATTTTTTTTTACCACATGCCTACTTACAGTCCAAGATAGCATTCACCTCATAATCGTCCATAGACGAACCCGATGTCCCGGCAGATAACTCGGAAAACCGGGACATGTGTACGGGCTTTAATAGAGACACATGAAAGGTGTCGGTGATGCCAAGGCGTGGAGGAAGGGCCAGACGGTGGACCACAGGATTAACTTGTTCGAGGACCTTCAAGGGACCCAAGTAGCGAGGTGCAAACTTAGTGGACTCAACTCGCAGCCTGATGTTATGGGCGGAGAGCCACACTAAGTCACCAGGAGCACAGGTCAGAGCGGGGCGCCGATGCACATCGGCAGAGGACCACATTCTCTCTTTGGAGGCCCGGATGGCATCCTGAGTGCGGTACCAAATGTCCTATGCCTCCATAGCCAAGTCTGCCACCCTGGAGTCGTCGGAAGACACGGGCATAGGCACAGGAACCCGTGGATGCTGGCCATAATTAAGGAGGAATGGGGTCTGACCAGTGGAGTCAGCTACTGCGTTCTTTAGTGCATACTCCGCCCACGGTAGCAAGGATGCCCAGTCATCCTGCCTGGCTGAAACAAAATGTCTCAGATATGTGACCAGACTCTGGTTGGCCCTCTCTACCAACCCATTCGTCTCGGGATGATATGCTGAAGAGAGATTCAACTCAAAGCTGAGTAGATGACATAGCTTTTTCCAGAACTCAGACGCAAACTGGGGACCCCGGTCACTGACAATTTTGTCTGGCATACTGTGTAGGCGAAAGATATGCTTAATAAACAGTGCTGCCAGAGCCTGTGCAGAAGGTAGCTGCGGAAGAGGCACCAAGTGCACCATTTTGGATAAATGGTCGGTGATCATCCAAATAATGGTGCAGCTACGCCACTTGGGTAAGCACACCACAAAATCCATCCCGACCATCTCCCAGGACCTGTCCGTCACTGGTAGGGGGTAAAGTAACCCAACTGGCCATTGTCAAGGAGACTTGTTCTTGGTGCAGGAGACACATGCCCGAACATAGTCTCTGATATCACGGGCCATATGCGGCCACCAGTATGTCCTCGCCAGCAGCTCAGATGTCCTTTTGGTCCCCAAATTTCCACCCACCCTGGACCAGTGAACCCAAGAGAGAACCTCTGGATGCAAATTAGTTGATACAAAAGTCTTGCCCGGGGGCGCAGACTCTAGCGAAACCAGAGCCACGGTTCTCAGGCTCTCAGAAGTAACAATAAGCCAAGGCTCCTCTTCCTCCTCAGATGATGATACAATAGAGCGAGAGAGAGCGTCGGCACGAATGTTCTTCTCCCTGGAGAGCAAATGGAGGGTGAAATGGAACCGGGAGAAGAACAGGGACCATCTGGCCTGGCGAGAATTTAGCTGCTGGGCTGTCTGTAAGTAGACCAAGTTTTTGTGATCTGTGAATACTTGGAATGGAAAGTGAGCCCCCTCCAAAAGTTGTCTCCACTCAGAGAAAGCCAACTTCATTGCTAGAAACTCCCTGTCCCCGATGGAATAATTCCTCTCCGCTGGTGTGAAGGTCTTGGAAAAGAAGAAGCAGGGATGCTTCCGACCTTGAGCATCTTTTGGAAGAGGACTGCTCCAGCACCAATGGATGAGGCATCCAGCTCCATTACAAATGGCTAATCAACATCGGGGAGATGTTAGATGGGAATGCTAGCAAAATGAGACTTAATAGAATTGAAGGCCTTGGAGACCTCCTCAGACCACAATTTGGGATTTGCTTCCTTCTAGGTGAGGGCTACCAAGGGAGCTACAAAAGTTGAGAAATGAGGGATGAATTGGAGATAATAGTTAATGAACCCCATAAAGCGCTGCACCACTTTAAGAGAATGGGGTTCTTGCCAGTCCATCACAGTCTGTAGTTTGGCAGGATCCATAGCCAATTCCTGGGCGGAGATGATATAGCCCAGGAAAGGTAAAGACTCCTGCTCAAACACACATTTCTCCAACTTGGCGTAGAGGGAATTGGCCCGTAAGAGGTCAAAGACTCTGCAAACATCTCTCCGGTGGGAGTCAATATCTGGAGAGTAGATATGAATATCATCCAGATAGACTATGACCGAGGTGGAGAGCATATCCCGGAAGATATCATTTACAAAGTCTTGGAAAATGGCTGGGGCATTACAGAGCCCAAAGGGCATCACTAGGTATTCATAGTGCCCATCCCTGGTGTTAAAATCCGTCTTCCATTCGTCCCCCTCATGGATGCAAATCAGGTTGTAAGCACCCCGCAGATCTAGTTTAGAAAATACTCTTGCTCCCCGAAGCCTATCAAAGAGCTCAGGTATCAGGGGCAGAGGATACTTATTCTTAACGGTGATGGCATTAAGACCTCTGTAGTCTATGCATGGACATAGTTCCCCGTTCTTCTTCTGCACGAAGAAGAAGCCAGCCCCTGCAGGTGACACTGACTTCCTAATTAATCTTCTTGTCAGATTTGGATGTACTGTGACATTGCCTCTGTCTCTGGGAGAGATAACGGATAGACTCGACCCCGGGGAGGCTCAGCACCAGGCAATAGGTCAATAGGACAGTCATAGGGGCGGTGAGGTGGAAGGGTCTCCGAAGCCCTTTTGGAGAACACATCCGCACAGGGCCAATATTGCCTGGGGAGAGAGGATAGATCGGCGGGTACCTTAGTATTAGCAACCTGAACGCATTCCCTCTGACATCTACCCCCACAAGATTCACCCCATCCCAAAATTCTGCCTGTGGACCACTCAATATGAGGAGAGTGGTACCGTAGCCAAGGTATCCCTAAAAGGACCTCATCAATTCCCTCAGGAATGACTAGCAGAGATATAATCTCCTGATGAGATGGCAACATGGACAAAGTAAAAGGGATGGTCTGGTGTGTTATCTGTGAGGGCAGTGTCGACCCATTCACCACTCATATGATTACTGGTTGAGCAAGCGTTAGCAGGGGTATTGCGTGACGTTGGGCAAAGGCAGAAGACATGAAATTGCTCTCCGCCCCAGAATCCACGGAGAGCTCTACCGAATGGGTGGATGAGCCTAGATGAGCCTATTGTAATTGTCCCCTTAAAGGACAATTTGGAGGGAAACGTCACTGTGTCTAGTGTACCTCCACCTACTACCACTAGACAATGACATTTCCCCGACCGCTGGGAACATCTCGTGGCAAGATGTCCTGACTAGTGTTGAGCGATACCGTCCGATACTTGAAAGTATCGGTATCGGATAGTATCGGCCAATACCCGAAAAGTATCGGATATCACCGATACCGATACCCGATACCAATACAAGTCAATGGGACACCAAGTATCGGAAGGTATCCTGATGGTTCCCAGGGTCTGAAGGAGAGCAAACTCTCCTTCAGGCCCTGGGATCCATATTAATGTGTAAAATAAAGAATTAAAATAAAAAATATTGATATAATTACCTCTCCGCAAAAATATCGGAACTCGGTATCGGAATTCCGATACCGCAAATATCGGCCGATACCCGATACTTGCGGTATCGGAATGCTCAACACTAGTCCTGACTGCTGGCAAACATGACAGACCTGGAGTGCACAAGCGGTCCGGGACTTAGATCCTGCTCGTGACACTTCCATGGCCTCATGTGACTCAGTGGCCTGGAACGGAGATTCCAAAGGTTTGGCGAAGGTGGGAGCCAGCCGAAACTTCTGCCTACACTAGGCTAGCTCTAACCTCTGCTCGCTAAAACGGAGGTCAATATGAGTGGACACAACTATTAGCTCCTCCAGCGTGGCGGGAATCTCCCTAGTGGCCAAAGCGTCCTTCATATGGTCAGCCAGCCAACTCCAAAATATAAGGATAAGTGCTTTATCCGACCACTCCGGCTCAGACGCTAAGTTGTTATGATCTGGTGGCCTAGGAGCAGCATGAGACGTACTCTGGAGAAGGTGGTACCTTTACTGACCGCAAACCCTGAACTAGCAGCGCAACTCAAAGTAGCCATGGGGGGGTGTACTTAACACTCCCTAGACCCCTCGACACAGCCTAAGAACTAACTACCCCTAAAGACACAAACGGGAAAACTATCTTGCCTGAGAGAAAATCCCCAAAGGATAGACAGCCGCCCACAAATATTGACTGTGAAAGGAGAGGGAAATAACATACGCAGACATGAAATCAGGATAGGACAGAGTACTATGCGGTCAGTATTAAAACACTAGAAAATATCCACCACAGAAAATACAAAACACCACATCTGACTAAAGACATGGAGGGTATATCTGCATCTCCGGAGACAAAGCTAGGCTGAAAAAAAAACCTTCACAGACAAAGCTGGACAAAACAAGAAAATGCACAGACTATAAGGTCCACAGCAGGTGGACAGCAAATACAAGGCCAGAACTTATCTTTGAAGAAATGAACAGCAGACCAGGAGAGACCAAGTATGGATGAGAATCCTCCAAAAACAATGCACAACTGGCACTGACTAAAGGATAAAGCAGGACTTAAATAGCCCAGCCCAAATTGCAAAAAATGGATACACCTGATAAATGCTGCGATCCAACTACTGCAGCACTACCACTCACAAACACCGGAGGGAGCCCAAGAGCAGAATTCACAACAGTACCCCCCCTTGAGGAGGGGTCACCGAACCCTCACCAGAGCCCCCAGGCTTATCAGGATGAGCCAAATGAAAGGCACGAACCAAATCGTCAGCATGAACATCGGAGGCAACAACCCAAGAATTATCCTCCTGGCCATAACCCTTCCATTTGACCAGATACTGAAGCTTCCACCTCGAAAAACGAGAATCCAAAATCTTCTCAACCACATACTCCAACTCCCCATCAATCAACACCGGGGCCGGAGGATCAGCAGAGGGAACAACGGGCACCACATACTTCCACAACAAAGATTTATGGAACACATTATGGATGGAAAAAGAGGCTGGAAGGGTCAAACGAAAAGACACCGGATTGATAATCTCAGAAATCCTATAAGGACCAATAAACCGAGGCTTGAACTTAGGGGAAGAAACCTTCATAGGAACATGACGGGAAGACAACCAGACCAAATCCCTAACCCAAAGCCGAGAACCAACACACCGACGACGGTTAGCAAAATGCTGAGCCTCCTCCTGAGACAACACCAAATTGTCCACCACATCAGCCCAAATCCGCTGCAGCCTGTCAACCACTGAATCCACACCAGGACAATCAGAAGGCTCAACCTGCCCTGAAGAAAAACGAGGATGAAAACCAAAATTACAAAAAAAAGGCGAAACCAAGGTAGCAGAACTAGCCCGATTATTAAGGGCAAACTCGGCCAATGGCAAGAACGCCACCCAATCATCCTGATCAGCAGACACAAAGCATCTCAAATAAGTTTCCAAAGTCTGATTAGTTCGCTTAGTCTGGCCATTTGTCTGAGGATGAAATGCGGAAGAAAAAGACAAATCAATGCCCAGCCTAGCACAAAAGGCCCGCCAAAACCTAGAAACAAACTGGGAACCTCTATCGGACACAATATTCTCCGGGATGCCATGCAAACGAACCACATGCTGAAAAAACAACAGAACCAAATCAGAAGAGGAAGGCAATTTAGGCAAAGGTACCAAATGAACCATCTTAGAAAACCGGTCACAAACCACCCAGATAACCGAAATCATCTGGGAAACCGGAAGATCTGAAATAAAATCCATAGAAATATGCGTCCAAGGTCTCTCAGGGACCGGCAAAGGCAGAAGCAACCCACTAGCACGGGAACAGCAAGGCTTAGCCCGCGCACAAATCCCACAGGACTGCACAAAAGAACGTACATCCCATGACAAAGAAGGCCACCAAAAGGACCTACCAACCAAATCTCTGGTACAAAAAATCACAGGATGGCCAGTCAACACAGAACAAGGAACCTCAGAAATCACTTTACTAGTCCATCTATCAGGAACAAACAGTTTCCCCACTGGACAGCGGTCAGGTTTATTAGCCTGAAATTCCTGAAGAACCCGTCGTAAATCAGGGGAGATGGCAGAAAGAATCACCCCTTCCTTCAGAATGCCGACCGGCTCAAGAACCGCAGGGGAATCCGCCTTAACATTCTTAGTACCAAGAAGGTACGAGACCACAAAATCAAAACGGGAGAAAAACAGGGACCATCGAGCCTGTCTAGGATTCAGTCGTTTGGCAGAATCGAGGTAAATCAGATTCTTATGATCGGTCAAGACCACAATACGGTGCTTGGCCCCCTCAAGCCAATGACGCCACTCCTCAAATGCCCACTTCATAGCCAACAACTCCCGATTGCCGACATCATAATTGCGTTCCGCAGGCGAAAGCTTCCGAGGAAAGAAGGCACACGGTTTCATCAAGGAACTATCAGAATTCCTCTGAGACAAAACGGCCCCTACCCCAATCTCAGACGCGTCAACCTCAACCTGAAATGGAAGAGAAACATCCGGCTGACGCAACACAGGGGCAGAAGTAAATCGGCGTTTAAGCTCCTGAAAGGCAGAAACAGCCGCAGAGGACCAATTCGTCACATCAGCGCCTTTCTTCGTCAAATCGGTCAGAGGTTTAACAACACTGGAGAAGTTGGCAATGAAACGACGATAAAAATTAGCAAAGCCCAAGAATTTCTGAAGGCTCTTCACAGATGTGGGCTGAACCCAATCATGAATGGCCTGAACCTTAACCGGATCCATTTCTATAGATGAGGGAGAAAAAATGAAGCCCAAAAAAGAAAGCTTCTGCACTCCAAAGAGGCACTTCGACCCACTCACAAACAAAGCATTATCACGGAGGATCTGAAATACCATCCTGACCTGTTTCACATGAGACTCCCAATCATCAGAAAAAATCTAAATATCATCCAAATATACAACCATGAACTTATCAAGATAACTCCAAAAGATATCATGCATGAAGGACTGGAACACAGATGGGGCATTAGAGAGTCCGAATGGCATCACTAGGTATTCAAAATGGCCTTCGGGCGTATTAAATGCAGTTTTCCACTCGTCACCCTGTTTAATACGAATAAGATTATATGCCCCTCGAAGGTCAATCTTGGTAAACCAGCTAGCCCCCTTAATCCTAGCAAACAAATCAGTAAGCAAAGGCAAAGGGTATTGAAATTTGACCATGATCTTATTCAAGAGGCGATAATCAATACACGGTCTCAAGGAGCCATCCTTCTTGGCAACAAAAAAAAAACCTGCTCCCAATGGTGAAGAAGATGGCCGAATATGCCCCTTCTCTAAAGACTCCTTAATATAGCTCCGCATGGCGGCATGTTCTGGCACAGACAGGTTGAAAAGTCGACCCTTTGGGAACTTACAACCGGGAATCAAGTCAATAGTACAATCATAGTCCCTATGTGGTGGAAGGGAACTGGATTTAGGCTCATCGAATACATCCTGGAAATCTGACAAAAACTCAGGAATTTCAGAAGAGGGGGAAGAGGAAATCGACATCAAAGGAACGTGATCATGAACCCCCTGACAACCCCAACTAGTCACAGACATGGATTTCCAATCTAACACCGGATTATGTAGCTGTAACCATGGAAAACCCAGCACAATATCATCATGCAAATTATGCAACACCAGAAAACGACAATCTTCCTGATGGGCTGGCGCCATGCGCATGGTCAGCTGTGTCCAAAACTGATGTTTATTTTTAGCCAACAGTGTAGCATCAATCCCCCTTAAAGGAATAGGGTTCTGCAAAGGCTGCAAGGGGAAACCACAACGTCTGGCAAATTCTAAGTCCATTAAATTCAGAGCGGCGCCTGAATCCACAAATGCCATGACAGAAAATGACGATAATGAGCAGATCAATGTCACAGATAACAGAAATTTTGATTGTACAGTACTGATGGTAACAGAACTAGCGATTCTCTTTGTACGCTTAGGGCAATCAGAAATAACATAAGCAGAATTGCCGCAGTAAAAACACAACCTATTCTGATGCCGAAATCCTTGTCGTTCAGCTCTAGACAAAATCCTATCACACTGCATAGGCTCAGGGCTCCTCTCAGAGGACAACGCCACAGTGTGCACAACTCTGCGCTCACGCAAGCGCCGATCAATCTGAATGGCCAGAGACATAGAATCACTCAGACCAGCAGGCGTGGGGAACCCCACCATAACATCTTTAACGGATTCAGAAAGACCCATTCTGAAAATTGCCGCCAAGGCATCCTCATTCCATTTAGTCAGTACAGACCATTTTCTAAATTTCTGGCAATACGATTCTGCCGCATCTTGACCCTGATACAGGGCCAACAAGATCTTCTCAGCTTGATCCACAGAATTAGGCTCATCATACAATAACCCCAATGCTTGAAAGAAAGAATCAACATTAAGCAAAGCAGGATTGCCAGATTCCAGGGAAAATGCCCAATCCTGTGGGTCACCACGCAGCAAGGATATGATGATTTTAACCTGCTGAATGGGATCACCAGAACAACGGGGTCTCAATGCAAAAAACAGTTTACAATTATTTTTGAAACTCAAAAATTTGGATCTGTCACCAAAAAATAAATCAGGAGTGGGAATCTTAGGTTCTAAGGCAGGAGTCTGAATAATAAAATCTGAAATACCCTGTACCCTAGCAGCAAGCTGATCCACCCGAGAAACTAACTCCTGAACATTCATGTTAATACTAGGTTCCGTAGCCACCCAGAGATTAAGAGGGAAGAGAACACAGAATAGACTGGAGAAAAAAAAATGGCTCAAGAGCTTCCTTCCCTTCTTCTGAGATGCATTTAACTCATTGTGGGCCAGTTGCACTGTTATGATCTGGTGACCTAGGAACAGCATGAGACGTACTCTGGGAAAATCCCCAAAGGATAGACAGCCACCCACAAATATTGACTGTGAAAGGAGAGGAAAATAACATACGCAGACATGAAATTAGGATTTAGCATAGGAGGCCATACTAGCTAAAAAGGAAGAATAGGACAGAGTACTATGCGGTCAGTATTAAAACACTAGAAAATATCCACCACAGAAAATTCAAAACACCACATCTGACTAAAGACATGGAGGGTATATCTGCATCTCCAGAGACAAAGCTAGGCTGCAAAAAAAAACCTTCACAGACAAAGCTGGACAAAACAAAACAAGAAAATGCACAGACTATAAGGTCCACAGCAGGTGATACACCTGATAAATGCTGCGATCCAACTACTGCAGCACTACCACTCATAACCACTGGAGGGACCCCAAGAGCAGAATTCACAACACTAAGTTGCGGAAGTGGACGCAGGTCCTAAATTCCTAAATTCCTAGAATTAGGAGTTTAGTGAATGAGAATGACGTCGCGGCTTCTGATTGGTCGCGTGGCGGTCACATGAGCGGCACGCGACCAATCAGAAGCCGCGACGTCATTCGCAGGTCCTAAACGCGCTCATTTTAAACAAAGAAGCCGGCCGGTTACCAGCGTGATGTCCAGGGGCCGCCGGAGAGGTGAGCATATCAATATTTTTTATTTTAATTCTTTATTTTACACCTCATTATGGATCCCAGGGCCTGAAGGAGAGTTTCCTCTCCTTCAGACCCTGGGAACCATCAGGATACATTCCGATACTTGATGTCCCATTGACTTGTATTGGTATCGGATATCGGTATCGGCGATATCCGATATTTTTTGGGTATCGGCCGATACTATCCGATACCGATACTTTCAAGTATCGGATGGTATCGCTCAACACTACTGCTAACGACATGATAACCCCACACTCTTCGCTGCCACTACCAATCCTGTTTTTTTTCAATAAATAAATTCATGCCAATTGGATGCCATTTTTCTTTTGAGGTTCACGCCATCAGGGTCCCCTCTCCTTCAGAGTAGTGGTAATATTCTTTTTATATTCTTTTTATAAAAAGTCCTTTTTATATATAGCCGATTGCCCGACTAATCCACCTGTCCCCCCGCTATTCCCCGGCCTCTCCCCTCTGTCAATCCCTGCACTGGCTCTCCATCACCCAGAGACTCCAGTACAAAAGCCTAACCATGACATACAAAGCCATCCACAACCTGTCTCCTCCATACATCTGTGACCTCGTCTCCCGGTACTTTCCTACACGCAACCTCCGATCCTCACAAGATCTCCTTCCCTACTCCCCTATTATCTCCTCTTCGCACAATCGCATACAAGATTTCTCTCGTGCATCCCCCCTACTCTGGAATTCTCTACCACAACATATCAGACTCTCGCCTACCATCGAAACCTTCAAAAAGAACCTGAAGACCCACCTCTTCCGACAAGCCTACAACCTGCAGTAACCACCGATTGACCAAACCGCTGCACGGCCAGCTCTACCCTCACCTACTGTATCCTCACCCATCCCTTGTAGATTGTGAGCCCTCGCGGGCAGGGTCCTCTCTCCTCCTGTACCAGTTGTGACTTGTATTGTTCAAGATTATTGTACTTGTTTTATTATGTATACCCCTCCTCACATGTAAAGCGCCATGGAATAAATGGCGCTATAATAATAAATAATAATAATAATAATATTCTGTACTATCCCCAGGCTCACCCACCCACTCCCTTGACCACTTTTTCTTCCTTGCTGCCATACTTCATGTCCTCATTATTGACAACCCTTATCCTGGGAGACTTCAACAGCCCCAACTGCATGCCAGCTTCTATCTCAGCCCACTTCTTGTGGCCTCACAACTTTTAATCTCTGAGACACACAAAGACGGTAACACCACTGATCTGGTCTTTGTCTTGCTCTGTTCAATCTCATACCTAGATAATTCACCTCTTCCCCTTTCTACCCCATAAAATTAGGACTAACCACATCTTACACATTTTAGATGCTCCCTAAAAGCACATCTGTTTAGGGCAGCCTATCATGTTCCTCAAAGTCCTTTTTATATATAGCCGATTAGCTAATTCTCTGAACATAATTCGCCATCAAACTCAACCGCACCCATAAGCACTACAACTACTGGCTATGACTAACTCATGCAGCCTTTATCTAACCCTGCCCATTTCCTCAAAATGGCTGGACCATCATTGTAACAAGCACCTGTGCTTTGTTTCACCCTCACCTCATTGTAGATTGTAAGCTCTTACAAGCAGACTAGTTATTATTTTTGCTGTAATTGTTGATTTATCATTAACTTTGTAACTTAGGACTGTTTTATATGAACTTCTGACTTGTAAAGCTGTGTGGAATATGTTTGTGCTGTATAAAAAAGGTTATTATTATTAGTAAATTTAAGATGGTGGAGTTTAAGCTCTTAGCTTGCCATGTACAGGGGAATACAATCTTTAACATGACCACAACTGCACAAACGAGGGCTGGCTGCTGTGCTGACAGAGGGTGGAGTATATTGAACACGACAAACTGCTGGAATGTGAGTGAGGTGCAGGTGTGAATGTTATGGTAGGTTGAGAAAGATGTGATGTGCTCGTTGCGTGAGATTGGTCAAAAACAGCAGGCATGTCCACTTGCGTAACAGCAGACGGGCTGTTTTTCGACACAACTGTAGCAGGTAAACAAGTGGAGGTTCTGTGGACAGAGAACTGTACAAGAACACTTGCCACGTTGACAGGGGAGAAAGAAGCAGCAGATGTGGTTAATGGAGTGGCCAATGGTTGTCAAGGCCCACTAGACTGCATTTTATTGCAGTGAGATTCCCAGACTGATGCATCTTGATGATGCATGTTTCGGTTTATGCATGTAATAGGCAAATTATTGGAACTTTTGCCTCTACTTAGTTGTTTCATACAAAGTTGCCAGATAACATCATCCTTTGTGGTCTCAAAAAATGGCCAGGCTAGCCAACCCTTGCCGCTCCTGTGAACTTCAGACCCTCAAACACTGCTTGCCACAGCCAGAGTAGTGACTGATGATGCAGTGCTTGTCGTGGTTGCATCACTCAATGTCTGTATGGAAAGCTGATGAACTACTCAGCTGTGTGCCTCTGGGTTCATACAAGGTGAGATCTACAACCTAATCATCATCCTGTCTGTTCTTCCATTCCTCACTCTATCAAATCACCATACTCCTCTTCCTGCCCTGATAGCACAGTACAATCCATGTGCACCACAGGTACCTGAGTCTCATCAAGATCACCTCCACCCCTGGGGGTTAATGTCTGTAATGAGGGTCTGAATTCAGCACAGACCCTACTTTGTCCAGCCCCAAATCCATCTGCAAAAATTTTTTACCCATTGATGAAGATGCTTTCCTCCTCTTGAATCAGTGAATCTTTGGAGCAAAACTGTGATGCCCATGGAATAGAATATACCAACAGCTCTGTAGACTCCCCCGTCTGTGGTTCCCCACAGTCAGTTGAGTGGTTGGAGAGTTGGGATGCGGGGGGGGGGGTGAACACAGATAATTGGGGTGGCACTTCTGAGGACTGTACTGTGTGTGATGTTATGGTGGAGAAAAAGGAGGAGCGGTCAATTGTTGCAGAGCTTGCCATCCGCATGAGCATCTTCTGGCCCTCATCTACAAGGAATATCCCTGTGCAGCTGCCAAAGAATGGGAGTCGAGTAGTCCGAAGTAACAGAAGTTGTCAAAATGCTGCACAATTTGTCACTGCAGCAAAACAAACCTACTTCTCATCTCTCAAATCATACCTGTCTTACCACACTAAACAGCTATTCAGTACTTTCAATTCTCTCCTTGTCCCTCAGCTCCCCCTGCCTATCCACTCAACTCAGCTGAATACTTTGCCTCATTCTTTAAGCATAAGATAGACAGCATAAGTTAACACTTTTGCCTAAAGTCTCCAAAGCCCCTCCTTATAACTATTCAACTCTCTTCCACCAAAACCAACTTCACCATAACAAAAGATCAGCTTTCCTCTTTACTCTCCAAATCATGTATCACCATTCGCCACCTGTGAACTTGACCCAATCCTGTCCCACCTCATTCCACACCTTACAACAGTATTCTGTTGTGAATTCTGTGGCTGAATTCACTCCTGTGGTCACAAGTGGTACTGCAGCTTCTGAGCTTCCTCCCTCAGGTGTTCTGGTGAGCTCGTTAACTGCTTCATTACTTAACTCCGCCTGATGCTGCTATCCTTGCTCCTTGTCAATGTTTCAGTGTTGGATCTGAGCTTCTCCTGATTGTTCCTGTGACCTGCTGCTCTGTATAGCTAAGTGCTTTTTGCTTTTTTGTTGCTTTTTTTCTGTCCAGCTTGTCTTTTGTTTTGCTGGAAGCTCTGAGACGCAAAGGGTGTACCGCCGTGCCGTTAGTTCGGCACGGTGGTTTTTTTTTGCCCCCTTTGCGTGGTTTTGCTTTAGGGTTTTTTGTAGACTGCAAAGTTCGCTTTACTGTCCTCGCTCTGTCCTAGAATATCGGGCCCCACTTTGCTGAATCTATTTCATCCCTACGTTTTGTCTTTTCATCTTACTCACAGTCATTATATGTGGGGTGCTGCCTTTTCCTTTGGGGAATTTCTCTGGGGCAAGTCAGGCCTATTTTTCTATCTTCAGGCTAGCTAGTTTCTTAGGCTGTGCCAAGTTGCCTAGGTAGTTGTTAGGCGCAATCCACAGCCGCTTTTAGTTGTGTTTAGGATAGGATCAGGTGTGCAGTCTACAGAGTTTCCACGTCTCAGAGCTCGTTCTTGTATTTTTGGGTATTTGTCAGATCACTGTGTGCGCATTGATCGCTAAGCACACTGTGTTTCTGGATTGCCTTCATAACACCTGTCATTAGCAAACATAACAGTACAAGGAGCCACACTAATGATTCTCAATAGAGGGAAAGAAAAAGTTCTGACATCATTTTTTTTTTTTTTTTTTCTGCTCTGTGTTCACTTTTTTTTTTCCCCTAGACATTTGGGTGATTCTGGACACAGGTGTGGACATGGATATTCAGGGTCTGTGCTCTTCAATGGATAATCTCGTTATAAATGTACAAAAAATTCAAGATACTATTGATCAGAAATCTATGTTAGAACCAAGAATTCCTATTCCTGATTTGTTTTTTGGAGATAGAACTAAGTTTCTAAGTTTCAAAAATAATTGTAAGCTATTTCTGGCCTTGAAACCTCATTCTTCTGGTAATCCTATTCAACAGGTTTTGATTATTATTTCTTTTTTGCGCGGCGACCCTCAAGACTGGGCATTTTCTCTTGCGCCAGGAGACCCTGCATTGAGTAGTGTCGATGCGTTTTTCCTGGCGCTCGGATTGCTGTACGATGAGCCTAATTCAGTGGATCAGGCTGAGAAAAATTTGCTGGCTTTGTGCCAGGGTCAGGATGATATAGAAGTATATTGTCAGAAATTTAGGAAATGGTCAGTACTCACTCAGTGGAATGAATCTGCGCTGGCAGCTTTGTTCAGAAAGGGTCTCTCTGAGGCTCTTAAGGATGTCATGGTGGGATTTCCTATGCCTGCTGGTTTGAATGAGTCTTTGTCTTTGGCCATTCAGATCGGTCGACGCTTGCGCGAGCGTAAATCTGTGCACCATTTGGCGGTACTGCCTGAGGTTAAACCTGAGCCTATGCAGTGCGATAGGACTATGACTAGAGTTGAACGGCAGGAATACAGACGTCTGAATGGTCTGTGTTTCTACTGTGGTGATTCCACTCATGCTATTTCTGATTGTCCTAAGCGCACTAAGCGGTCCGCTAGGTCTGCCGTCATTGGTACTGTACTGTCCAAATTCCTTCTGTCCATTACCTTGATATGCTCTTTGTCGTCGTTTTCTGTCATGGCGTTTGTGGATTCGGGCGCTGCCCTGAATCTGATGGATTTGGATTATGCTAAACGTTGTGGGTTTTTCTTGGAGCCTTTGCGGTGTCCTATTCCATTGAGAGGAATTGATGCTACACCTTTGGCCAAGAATAAACCTCAATACTGGGCCCAGCTGACCATGTGCATGGCTCCTGCACATCAGGAAGTTATTCGCTTTCTGGTGTTGCATAATCTGCATGATGTGGTCGTGTTGGGGTTGCCATGGCTACAAACCCATAATCCAGTATTGGATTGGAATTCCATGTCGGTATCCAGCTGGGGTTGTCAGAGGGTACATGGTGATGTTCCATTTTTGTCGATTTCGTCATCCACCCCTTCTGAGGTCCCAGAGTTCTTGTCTGATTATCAGGATGTATTTGAAGAGCCCAAGTCCGATGCTCTACCTCCGCATAGGGATTGTGATTGTGCTATCAATTTGATTCCTGGTAGTAAATTCCCTAAAGGTCGATTATTTAATTTATCCGTGCCCGAACACGCCGCTATGCGCAGTTATGTGAAGGAATCCCTGGAGAAGGGACATATTCGCCCATCTTCATCACCACTGGGAGCAGGGTTCTTCTTTGTAGCCAAGAAGGATGGTTCGCTGAGACCGTGTATTGATTACCGCCTTCTTAATAAGATCACTGTTAAATTTCAGTATCCCTTGCCATTGTTATCTGACTTGTTTGCTCGGATTAAGGGGGCTAGTTGGTTCACTAAGATAGATCTTCGTGGTGCGTATAATCTGGTGAGAATCAGGCAAGGAGATGAATGGAAAACTGCATTCAATACGCCCGAGGGTCATTTTGAGTATCTAGTGATGCCGTTCGGACTTGCCAATGCTCCATCTGTGTTTCAGTCTTTTATGCATGACATCTTCCGTGAGTATCTGGATAAATTCCTGATTGTTTACTTGGATGACATTTTGATCTTCTCAGATGATTGGGAGTCTCATGTGAAGCAGGTCAGAATGGTTTTTCAGGTCCTGCGTGCTAACTCTTTGTTTGTGAAGGGATCAAAGTGTCTCTTCGGTGTGCAGAAAGTTTCATTTTTGGGGTTCATCTTTACCCCTTCTACTATCGAGATGGATCCAGTTAAGGTCCAAGCCATACAGGATTGGATTCAGCCGACATCTCTGAAAAGTCTGCAAAAGTTCCTGGGCTTTGCTAATTTTTATCGTCGCTTCATCTGTAAATTTTCTAGCATTGCCAAACCATTGACCGATTTGACCAAGAAGGGTGCTGATTTGGTTAATTGGTCTTCTGCTGCTGTGGAAGCTTTTCAGGAGTTGAAGCGTCGTTTTTGTTCTGCCCCTGTGTTGTGTCAGCCAGATGTTTCTCTTCCGTTCCAGGTCGAGGTTGATGCTTCTGAGATTGGAGCAGGGGCGGTTTTGTCACAGAGAGGTTCTGATTGCTCAGTGATGAAACCATGTGCTTTCTTTTCCAGGAAGTTTTCGCCCGCTGAGCGTAATTATGATGTGGGCAATCGAGAGTTGCTGGCCATGAAGTGGGCATTCGAGGAGTGGCGTCATTGGCTTGAAGGAGCTAAGCATCGCGTGGTGGTATTGACTGATCATAAGAACTTGACTTATCTCGAGTCTGCCAAGCGCTTGAATCCTAGACAGGCCCGTTGGTCGTTATTTTTTGCCCGCTTCGACTTTGTGATTTCGTACCTTCCGGGCTCTAAAAATGTGAAGGCGGATGCTCTGTCTAGGAGTTTTGTGCCTGACTCTCCGGGTTTATCTGAGCCAGCGGGTATCCTCAAGGAAGGAGTCATTGTGTCTGCCATCTCCCCTGATTTGCGGCGGGTGCTGCAAAAATTTCAGGCGAATAAACCTGATCGTTGTCCAGCAGAGAAACTGTTCGTCCCTGATAGGTGGACTAATAAACTTATCTCTGAACTTCATTGTTCGGTGTTGGCTGGTCATCCTGGAATCTTTGGTACCAGAGAGTTAGTGGCTAGATCCTTTTGGTGGCCATCTCTGTCACGGGATGTACGTACTTTTGTGCAGTCCTGTGGGATTTGTGCTAGGGCTAAGCCCTGCTGTTCTCGTGCCAGTGGGTTGCTTTTGCCCTTGCCGGTCCCAAAGAGGCCTTGGACACATATTTCGATGGATTTCATTTCTGACCTTCCCGTTTCTCAAAAGATGTCAGTCATTTGGGTGGTCTGTGATCGCTTTTCTAAAATGGTCCATCTGGTGCCCTTGGCTAAATTGCCTTACTCCTCTGATTTGGTACCTTTGTTCTTTCAGCATGTGGTTCGGTTGCATGGCATTCCTGAGAATATTGTTTCTGACAGAGGTTCTCAGTTTGTTTCAAGGTTTTGGCGAGCCTTTTGTGGTAGGATGGGCATTGACCTATCCTTTTCCTCGGCTTTCCATCCTCAGACTAATGGCCAGACCGAACGAACCAATCAGACCTTGGAAACATATCTGAGATGTTTTGTTTCTGCAGACCAGGATGATTGGGTGTCCTTTTTGCCGTTGGCTGAGTTCGCCCTTAATAATCGGGCCAGCTCGGCTACCTTGGTTTCTCCATTTTTTTGCAATTCTGGGTTCCATCCTCGTTTCTCTTCAGGACAGGTTGAGTCTTCGGACTGTCCTGGTGTGGATTCTGTGGTGGATAGGTTGCAGCAGATCTGGACTCAGGTAGTGGACAATTTGATCTTGTCCCATGAGAAAGCTCAACTTTTCGCTAATTGCAGACGCCGTGTGGGTCCCCGACTTCGTGTTGGGGATCTGGTTTGGTTATCTTCTCGTCATATTCCTATGAAGGTTTCCTCTCCTAAATTTAAACCTCGTTTTATTGGTCCGTATAGGATTTCTGAGGTTCTCAATCCTGTGTCTTTTCGTTTGACCCTCCCAGAGTCCTTTTCCATACATAATGTATTCCATAGGTCGTTGTTGCGGAGATACGTGGCACCTATGGTTCCATCTGTTGAGCCTCCTGCCCCGGTTTTGGTGGAGGGGGAATTGGAGTATATTGTGGAGAAGATTTTGGATTCTCGTGTTTCTAGACGGAAACTCCAGTATCTGGTTAAATGGAAGGGTTATGCTCAGGAAGATAATTCCTGGGTTTTTGCCTCTGATGTTCATGCTTCCGATCTTGTTCGTGCCTTTCATGCGGCTCATCCTGGTCGGCCTGGGGGCTCTGGTGAGGGTTCGGTGACCCCTCCTCAAGGGGGGGGTACTGTTGTGAATTCTGTGGCTGAATTCACTCCTGTGGTCACAAGTGGTACTGCAGCTTCTGAGCTTCCTCCCTCAGGTGTTCTGGTGAGCTCGTTAACTGCTTCATTACTTAACTCCGCCTGATGCTGCTATCCTTGCTCCTTGTCAATGTTTCAGTGTTGGATCTGAGCTTCTCCTGATTGTTCCTGTGACCTGCTGCTCTGTATAGCTAAGTGCTTTTTGCTTTTTTGTTGCTTTTTTTCTGTCCAGCTTGTCTTTTGTTTTGCTGGAAGCTCTGAGACGCAAAGGGTGTACCGCCGTGCCGTTAGTTCGGCACGGTGGGTTTTTTTTGCCCCCTTTGCGTGGTTTTGCTTTAGGGTTTTTTGTAAACTGCAAAGTTCGCTTTACTGTCCTCGCTCTGTCCTAGAATATCGGGCCCCACTTTGCTGAATCTATTTCATCCCTACGTTTTGTCTTTTCATCTTACTCACAGTCATTATATGTGGGGTGCTGCCTTTTCCTTTGGGGAATTTCTCTGGGGCAAGTCAGGCCTATTTTTCTATCTTCAGGCTAGCTAGTTTCTTAGGCTGTGCCGAGTTGCCTAGGTAGTTGTTAGGCGCAATCCACAGCCGCTTTTAGTTGTGTTTAGGATAGGATCAGGTGTGCAGTCTACAGAGTTTCCACGTCTCAGAGCTCGTTCTTGTATTTTTGGGTATTTGTCAGATCACTGTGTGCGCTCTGATCGCTAAGCACACTGTGTTTCTGGATTGCCTTCATAACACCTGTCATTAGCAAACATAACAGTATTCATCCCAAAACTAACCCACCACTTCAACCTGTCACTAACAACTGTTGTCTTCCCCTCATACTTCAGATATACCTCAATCACACCCATCCTCAAAAAGTCCTCAGTTGACCCATTCTATGTGTATAGCTATTGCCCCATATCACTTTTCCTCTATGCATCAAAACTAGTGGAACAACATGTCCATTTTTACTGTCCTCAAATCTTTCTTCATGCTCTTTCTTTGATTACTTAAAATCTGGCTTCTGGCCCCACTATTCCACTGAAACGTCCCTTCCCTGACACTACTTTATCTTCCTCCTCCTTGACCTGTCATCTGCCTTTGACACAGTGGACCATTCCCTCTTACTACAGACTCTCTCATCTCTTGGCATCACAGACTTGGCCCTATCTTGAATTTCCTCATACCTAACTGATGACACAAAGCTAGGAGGGATAGATAATGCTAGAGAAGAGAGAGAGAGGATTCAAAAAGATATAAATAAACTGGAGCCATGGGCAGCAACTAACAGATGTTTTTAACAAGTAAAATGCAAAGTACTACATCTGGCAATACAAATGAAAAAAGCATATACAGAATGGGAGAAAGAGAGATAAGCAACAGCACATGTGAAATAGAATTGGGTATACTAATAGATCATAAACTGAACATGAGTCAATAGTGTGATGCAGCAGCAAAAAAGGAAAATGCAATTCTGGGATGTATTAACAGAAGCATATAGTCTAGATCACGCAAAGTCATTATTGCCCTCTACACCTTTTTGGCCAGACCTCATCTGGAATACTGTGATGAGTTTTGGGCACCACATTTAAAAAAACATCAACAAAACTGGAGCAAGTTTAGAGAAGAGCGACTAGAATGGTGACCGGTCTGCAAACCATGTCCTATGAGGAACGGTTAGAGGATTTGGGAATGTTTAGCTTGAAAAAAAGAAGACTGAGAGGAGACTTGATAGCTGTCTACAAATATCTCAAGGGCTGTCACATTGTAGAAGGATCATCTTCATTCTCATTTGCACAAGGAAAGACTGGAAGCAATGGGATGAAACTGAATTGGAGGAGACACAGGCTAGATATTAGAAAAAAACTTTTTGACAGATCAATGAGTGGAACAGAGGTGGTAAGTTCTCCTTCCTTGGAAGTTTTCAAGCAGAGGGTTGACAGACATCTGTCTGGGATGATTTAGTGAATCCTGCTTTGAGCAGGAGGTTGGACCAGATGACACAGGAGGTCCCTTCCAACTCTACCATGCTATGATTCTAACAGAAAGGACATCCAGTGCCTCCCACTCACACACCATCTCCTCATCTCGCTCCCTATTTGTCAGAGTCCCCCAAGGTTCAGTTTTAGTGCCCCTGTTCTGCTCCATCTACACCTTAGGTCTGGGACAGCTCATGGAGTCTCACAGCTTTCAGTTTCCCCTCTATTCTGGTGACACACAGACCTCTCTGAACCCGATATCATCTCCTTACTTACCAGAATCCCACAATATCAGTTCTCATTTTTCTTCTCTGCTAGATTTCTAAAATTTAACATGGATTAAACCAAATTCATCTTCTTTTCACTACCTCATTCACCCCCCAACTGACTTATCCATCAAAATCAAAGGCTTGACTCTGATCTCTTCTTCAAATCTGAGATTCAAGCACTTTCCTCTTCCTGCTGACTCCAACTTAATAATATCTCCTAAATCTGCAGATTCTTCATCCATGAACCTGCAAAAACACTAGTGCATGCCCTCATCATCTTCCACCATGACTACTGCAACCTCCTGTTCTGTGGCCTCTCTTCTAACACTAGTGCACCCATTCAAATTATCCTAAACTCTGCTGCCCAACTAATCCACATATCAATTCGCTATTCCCCAGATTCTCCCCTCTGTCAATCCCTGCACTGATTCTCCATTGCCAGAGACTCATGTACAGAACCCTATGTTTGAAAAAACACAAACATTGAGCTTCACTTGAGTTGGTACACATGCAGCTCATAAATGCGTGTTCACATTGGCCATAAAACATATAGAACCTACAAGAGAAAAAATGAGCAAAAACCCTGCTGTAACTAAGTAAATAAAAAGCAAAAAGTGCATTTAAATAACACAGAGTTTTTAATAATACTGTTTTTGATCAAAACTAGCATAAAAGCCCACCATCCCACCATGACAAGTAACTTGGGATCGGGACCGTCTATGTTTGGCATAGCTCCTGGTGCTTACCTGCATTCAACCTGTGATCGTCACAAGATCTCCTTCTCTACTCCTCTTTTATCTCCTCTTCCCACAATTGCATATTAGATTTTTCCTGCAGATCCCCTCTACTCTACTCTGGAACTGTGTCCCTCAACATATCATATCATGGGAACTTTTGGAAGGAACCTTAAGAAAGACCTCTTCCAACAAGCCTACAACCTACACTAACCATCGTTCCTATATACCGCTGCACAAGCAGCTCTACCATCACTTATTGTATCCTCACCCATCCTTTGTAGACTGTGATCCCTCATGGGCAGGGTCCTCTCTCATCCAGTACCAGTCGGTGACTTGTATTGTTTAAGATTATTGTAATTGTTTTTAATATGTATACCATTTTCACATAAATGGCGCTATAGTAATAATAATAATAATAATAATAATACCGCTGTGCGCAGCCAAAGACAGTGAGTCAAGTAGACTGTACAGTAGCTGAGCAATTATAGTGTTTCTACTCTGAGAAAGTTCTCACGTTACTGGTGCAGTCAGGAAGGTCCTGGAAGTTCACATCCAATTATCTCACCTTACCTATCTGACGTTAGCGCAAGTGCCATTAAACATTTTCCCACAGTGTACGCGCTAATGTCAAAATAGTACCGGACATGTCTGTCCATGTGTGTAATACATGTGGCATATGTGTGGCAACCGTGTGCCACCCATGTGCCACATCAGTACCACACTTTGGGCGACAGGAAAGCAGAGGTACAGTAAGCAATGTTTCCTGGCGCCGGGCGCTGAAGACGACTCTCATGATTCTCCCGTGCTTTGCATGTGATCAGCACAAGCAGGGGAGAATGATGAGAGTTGCATTGAAGTGAAAACAATGATAGCAGGTGGTGGCTTTTGAGACTATTACATCCCAATTTATTCATTAACCACCTCCTGCGCTGCCAGTAAATGAAAAAAACGTTACGGGTTCTCCTGTATTTTTGATATCCAGCCAGGAAAAACTCACAGCTGGCGGATGCAATTCTAAGCTGTCAGCTTCAGCAAGGCTGGTTTTCAAGAATGGAGGGGTCCCTGCACCATATTTTTAATTATTGAAATAATTTGAAAATCGGTGTTTGCCTTCCCCCTCATTTTTTACAACCAGCCTTGCTAAAGCTGACAACTGTGATATGGTATTCTCAGGCTGGTAATGGGCCATGGATATTGACCACCCCAGACTAAAAAGAGAAGCCTGCAGCTGCCCAGAAAAAGTACATCTATTAGATGTGCCAATTCTGGTGCTTTGCCCAGCTCTTCCCTCTTGCCCTGCTTTCTGCACAGGACAAGCTTCAACTCCTCGAATGCCATCTCTGCTTCAGAGGACCATTTGGCTATAAACATCTTTGTACCCTTGAGAACATCAGTCATGGGGAAAGACTATCATGGTGAAATTCAGGATAAATCGCCAATAGTATCCTACAAATCCCAGAAACACCCTAACTTGCTTTTTGTAGACTGGTTGTGGCCACTTTTGGATTGCCTCCATCTTATCTATTTGCGGCTTTATTTTACTCTTCCTGATGATGTATTCCACGTATTTTGCCTCTTCTTTCCCCGGGGCGCACTTCTATGGGTTTATGGTTAACCCTGCCTTCCTCATTGCATCCAGTACCGCATGGACCTTCTGCAGGTATCTTCCCCAATCAGGGCGGTAGATCACAATGTTGTACAGATATGCAGGGGTGTTCTTTTTGTGAGAGGCTAGCATCTGGTTTAAGGTCCTCTGGAAGGTAGCTGGGGCTACTTGTAGTCTGGACGACATTCTTGTATACTGAAAGCACCTGTCAGAATTTCATCTTCTCCTTGGCACTTGGGGAGAGGAGAATTTAACAGTACCCTTTCATTAGGTCAAGGTTATTATTATTATTATTATTATTATTATTAATTGGTGATATATATGGCTGACCCTAGCATCTCATTGAGCTCATTGACCCAAGGCATCAGATATGCATCAAACTTGGACACCTAATTTAGCTTCCTACAACCTGTGAACATCCTGGTAACTCCACTAACAGGTCCTGTTGTTTCTGGGCTGGTGACAGCATCTCTGCCACTGTGATATATTCTACCCTGGCTTCAGGACTGGCCATTAGGCATGTAGCTCCTCCTGGTTCCCTGTTTCACCACAATTTGAGCAGGTTGAAGTGGTACACTTGGTACAGTTTTCTTCTCACTGGCTGGTGAAACTCATAGTTGATATTAGGGTTGAGCGAAACGGATCGTTCATTTTCAAAAGTCGCCAACTTTTAGCAAAGTCGGGTTTCATGAAACCCGACCCAATCCCTGTGTGGGGTCGGCCATGCGGTACGCCACTTTTGCGCCAAAGTCGCGTTTCGTATGACGCGCTTGGCATCATTTTTTCAGCCAATGAAGGAGCGTGGGCAGAGTGATGACATAGGTCTTAGGGGCGTGGACGCCTATCGTCATCTTGTCGATTGTGCGCTGTAGCGATTTGCAATGTGTAACACCAGCTTTTCTGTTCAGGGACGGAGGAGAGTGAGAGAGACAGGGAGAGGGAGAGAGAGAAAAAAATAAAAATAAATAAAACAAAAATAAAAAATAAATAAAAAATTCCCATTGACTTTGCATTGGGTTTCGTGTTTCGGTCGATCCCCGACTTTTCGCCATAATCGGCCGAATTCACTCGACTCGACTTTAGAGATAGTCGGGTTTCGCGAAACCCGACTCGACCCTAAAAAAGTAAAAGTCGCTCAACCGTAGTTGATATCACTCAGTTTTTCAATCACTTCATATGGCCCATGCTTCTTGGTCAGGAACTTACTTTCCACTGTAAGGATCAACACCAACACCCAGTCACCAGGGTTAAGCTATCTCAGTCTTGCAGACCAATTGAAGACCCATGCCAGGGCCTCTTGTGCTTGAAGGAGGCTCTCCCACACAATTGGCATCACCCCCGCAATCCTGTCTGCATCTGGACCACATGTTCGATGATACTTTACTGGGGTTTTACATCCGCTTACCAGGTCTCCTTTGCAATATCCAAAAGTCCGTGAGGGTGCTGTTCATATAGCAGCTTGAACGTCAAGAACCCCGTAAAGGCCTGTGGTCCAAATCTTGCATCAGAGCCCATCAGACTCTTGTTATGCCACTGACTATGATAATACTCTGATCAATCTCTGTTTACAGTGTGATCATTGTATGTTTTGAATAAACCTCTATGAAATACTTGTGATTAATGTTGAGCGATACCGTCCGATATTTGAAAGTATCGGTATCGGATGGTATCGGCCGATTTCCAAAAAATATCGGATATCGCCGATACCGATATCCGATACCAATACAAGTCAATGGGTCACAAATATCGGAAGGTATCCTCTATCGGTCCCAGGGTCTGAAGGAGAGGAAACTCTCCTTCAGGCCCTGGGATCCATATTCATGTGTAAAATAAAGAATAAAAATAAAAAAATATTGATATACTTACCCTCGGACGCGCCCTGGTTGTAACCGCTGCAACCGCCATGATTCCCTTCCTAAGAATGAGCGCGTAAAGGACCTTCGATGATGTCGCGGCTTGTGATTGGTCGCGTGACCGCTCATGTGACCGCTCACGGGACCAATCACAAGCCGTGACGTCATCGAAGGTCCTTCACGCGCTCATTCATAGGAACAGAAGCATGGCGGTTGCAGCGGTTACAACCAGGGCGCGTCCGAGGGTAAGTATATCAATATTTTTTATTTTTATTCTTTATTTTACACATCAATCTTCATCCCGATACTGATTCCCGATATCGCAAAAATATCGAAACTCGGTATCGGAATTCCGATACCGCAAATATCGGCCTATACCCGATACTTGCGGTATCGGAATGCTCAACACTACTTGTGATGTCAATATGCTCACTGCAACTCTAGATGAACTAATTGAAAGGTTGAATTTATACAATTGGCAAAATTATGTGGAATGTGGGATTTTTGCTATTCTGGCACCCAATGAGCTCTACAAATGTAATATCGCACCCACAAACCATTCCAGAAAAATATGAACTCTAATAATGCTCTTTCCCTTCTAAGCTTTGTGCTATACCTTAAAATGAGTTTTTGATCACATGGGTGGTATTGACATTTTCAAGAGAAATTGCCTAACACATTTTTGTGGTTCATTTTCTTTGACCCCTTTTTGAAAATGGCAAACTTCAGACTGAAACAAATTTTAGTGAAAACATTTTTTTTATTTTCACAACCCAATTTTATGCAATTTCTTTAGTCATCCTGCTGGCTCAAAATGGTCACTACATCACTTGTTGAATTCCTTGAGAGGTGTAGTTTTCAAAATAGGTTCACCGTGATGGGATTTCTTCTGTTTTGGCATCTCAGTGTCTATCCTAATGTGACAAGTCATCTACAATCTATTTTAGCAAAAATTGTGAATGAAAAGACAACTGTTTCTCCTTCCCTTCCAAGCAATGCAATCTGCCCAAACAGTATTTTCTGACCACATATGGCATATGGGTGTACTAATGAGTAATTGGGAGTTCCATGTTCTCTTGTTGTTAAAGGTCCAAAATAGTTAGGCCAATTAAAGGGGTTAGTGAAAAACAGCAAAAGAGTAACCATAAAAAATATTATGATAGCGCATCCATTTTTAGACACCCATGTCCTTGAAAACCTGACATTTGAACAACGGCATACAATAATATCACAACGTGACCCAACAAAATAGAATAAGTAGAATATATATGCACATACTGTAGATTAGATAGATGTAAATATGTCAGTGACATATATATGTATGTACAATGCTTATGTAGCTTACTGTACATGTATTTTTTTTGCTAAATAAATTATTTTCTGAAAAAATGGCGCTGGATCCTACAACATTTTATCAGCTAGCAGAGATAAAGCGGACAACGGGGGCATATGTTTATAGCCAGCAAAAGGGGTAATACCAATAGAGCTTCCCATGCTATTAATATCAGCTCAAAGCTGTATGCTTAGAATTTCCTGATTATTAAAATGGGGACCCCACTAAAAAATTACAGAGTCCTTCTAGGCTAGGCAGGCAGCTGCAGGCTGATATTAATAGCCTAAGAAAGGGCCATGAATATTGGCCTCCTCCCATACTAAACCATCAGCTCTCAGCCACCACATAAATTAGATGTGTCTCCTTCCTAAACCCGACATATGAGACCTGGTTTACATACAGTAAACCATCTCATATCCCCATTTTTTGCATATTCCACACTACTAATGTTAGTAGTGTGTATGTGCAAAATTTGACCATTCTAGCTATTAAATTAAAGGGTTAAATGGCGGAAAAAATTGGCGTGGGCTCCCGCGCAATTTTCTCCGCCAGAGTAGTAAAGCCAGTGACTGAGGGCAGATATTAATAGCCTGGAGAGGGTCCATGGTTATTGGCCCCCCCTGGCTAAAAACATCTGCCCCAGCCACCCCAGAAAAGACACATCTGGAAGATGCGCCTATTCTGGCACTTGGCCACTCTCTTCCCATTCCCGTGTATTTCTCCTCCCAGGCTCGAGTTCATATGAGGATAACCAGCAGAGGGCGCCTCTTATGAACTCGAGCCTGGGAGATTTCTAGGAAAGTTCCCACGATCTAGGGACAACCAGCAGAGGGTGCCTCACCGCAAATGAAGGTAAATATAGGTCATTGACCTATTTTACCTTCATTCTCCGGGGTTTTGCAGCAAGGAGCATCGCTGCATTAGCAGAACTCCTTGCTGCAAAATATTTTAACCCCTTCAGATGGATTTACATCGTTGGACATTACAGATCTTCGGAAGGTAAGGATATTGTTGGTTTATTTTATTTTTTTGTTACAGAACGAGGGTCTTCAGTGACTGGATTGGGCGTTGAATAAAATATTACAACAACCTTTGTGTTTATTTCATTAAAATAATTTTTAATAATGTGTTTGTGTTTTTTTTAACCCTTTACTAGTATTGAATTAATAATGGATAGGTGTCATAATTGACGCCTCTCCATTATTAATTTGGCTTAATGTCACCTTACAATAGCAAGGTGGCATTAACCCTTCATTACCCCATATCCCACCGCAGATGTGCCTTTTCTGGGGTGGCTGGGGGCAGATGTTTTTAGCCAGGAGGGGCCAATAACCATGGACCCTCTCCAGGCTATTAATATCTGCCCTCAGTCACTGGCTTTACTACTCTGGCGGAGAAAATTGCGCGGGAGCCCACGCCAATTTTTTCCGCCATTTAACCCTTTAATTTAGTAGATAGAACGGCCAAATTTTGCATATACACACTACTAACATTAGTAGTGTGGAATATGCAAAAAAAATGGGGATATGACATGGTTTACTGTATGTAAACCATGTCACAAATCATGTCGGGTTTAGGAAGGAGATAGCAAAAGCCGGTAATTGAATTACCGGCTTTAAAGCTATCTAGCGCTGTATGAAATATTAATATATATATGTGTCTACTGACACATATATATATGTTGTGAGTTCTGTTTTTGGGCTCCCTCTGGTGGTTACTGATGGTACTGGGTGACTTGTCTTTCCTGGGTTTCTGGGTTCCACCTGTTCCATCAGCATATGGGAGTTTCCTATTTAACCTGGCTTTGCTGGCATTTCCTCGCCGGTTATCAATGTATCCAGTGTGTCTTGTTACCTCTGCTCCCTGCTCCTAGAACCTTCTGGTCAAGCTAAGTTTGGATTTTCCTGTTTTGGTGTTTTGCTTTATTTGGTTTTTAGTCCAGCCTGCAGATATGTGATTCTTGCTGCTGGTTGCTCTAGTGGGCTGAAATTGCTCCTCATGTACCATGAGTTGGCACATGAGTTCAAGTAATTTCAGGATGGTTTTTTGAAGGGTTTTTCGCTGACCGCGCAGTTCACTTTTGTATCCTCTGCTATCTAGCTTTAGCGGGCCTCATTTTGCTGAAACTGTTTTCATACTGCGTATGTGCTTTCCTCTCATTTCACCGTCATTATATGTGGGGGGCTGCTATTTCTGTGGGGGATTTCTCTGGAGGCAAGAGAGGTCTGTGTTTCTACTAATAGGGGAAGTTAGATCTTTGGCTGGAGCGAGACGTCTAGGATCATCGTAGGCACGTTCCCTGGCTACTTTTATTTGTGTGTTAGGTTCAGGGTCGCGGTCAGCTCAGGTTCCATCGCCCTAGAGCTTGTTTGTATCTGTGCTTGTCCTTTGGTGATCCCCTGCCATTGGGATCATGACAGTATAACCGGCCCACAAAGTGTTAATTGTATTGGCTGAAGTAGGAGGATAAGTAGTCTGAGGAAGTTTTTTTTTTTTTTCTTTTTTTTCCTTCTCTTTCCCTCAGAGTTTGCTGCCTAGCCTTATTGCAGCCTGGCTACTTCCTCCTCCTCTTAATCTTTGAATGGCTCTGATCCCAGCTGTTTATCATGGACGTCCAGAGTTTGGCTTCCAGCCTGAATAATCTTGCCACTAAGGTTCAAAATATACAGGATTTTGTTGTACATGCTCCTATGTCTGAACCTAGAATTCCTGTCCCAGAGTTTTTTTCTGGAGATAGATCTCGTTTTCTGAATTTTAGGAACAATTGCAAGTTGTTTCTTTCTCTGAAATCTCGCTCCTCTGGAGACCCTGCTCAGCAAGTCAAGATAATTATATCTTTCCTGCGGGGTGACCCTCAGGATTGGGCATTTGCATTGGCACCAGGGGACCCTGCGTTGCTTAATGCGGATGCGTTTTTTCTGGCATTGGGTTTGCTCTATGAGGAACCTAACCAAGAGATTCAGGCTGAAAAAGCTTTGTTGGCCCTCTCTCAGGGGCAAGATGAAGCAGAAATTTATTGTCAAAAATTTCGGAAGTGGTCGGTGCTTACTCAGTGGAATGAGTGCGCTCTGGCTGCAAAGTTCAGAGATGGCCTTTCTGAGGCCATTAAAGATGTTATGGTGGGGTTCCCTGCGCCTGCTGGTCTGAATGAGTCTATGACTATGGCTGTTCAGATTGATCGGCGTTTACGGGAGCGCAAACCTGTGCATCATTTGGCGGTGTCGTCTGAACCGTCACCTGAGATAATGCAATGTGATAGAATTCAGTCCAGAAGTGAACGGCAAAAGTATAGGCGGAAAAAAGGGTTGTGCTTTTATTGTGGTGATTCAGCTCATGTTATATCAGCATGCTCTAAACGCACAAAAAAGGTTGATAAGTCTGTTGCCATTAGTACTTTACAGTCTAAGTTCATTCTGTCTGTGACTCTGATTTGTTCATTATCATCTATTTCCGTCGATGCCTATGTGGATTCAGGCGCTGCCCTGAGTCTTATGGATTGGTCATTTGCCAATCGCTGTGGGTTTAGTCTGGAGCCTCTGGAAGTCCCTATTCCTTTGAAGGGAATTGACTCTACACCTTTGGCTATGAATAAACCTCAGTACTGGACACAAGTGACCATGCGTATGACTCCCGTTCATCAGGAGGTGATTCGCTTCCTGGTACTGTATAATTTGCATGATGTTCTAGTACTTGGTCTGCCATGGTTACAAACTCATAATCCAGTCCTTGACTGGAAAAAAATGTCTGTGTTAAGCTGGGGTTGTCAGGGGGTTCATGATGATGCACCTCCGATTTCTATCGCTTCATCTACTCCTTCTGAGATTCCTGTGTTTTTGTCTGACTATCGGGATGTTTTTGAGGAGCCTAAGCTCAGTTCGCTTCCTCCTCACAGGGATTGCGATTGTGCTATAAATTTAATTCCAGGCAGTAAATTTCCTAAAGGTCGGTTGTTCAATCTGTCAGTGCCAGAGCATACTGCTATGCGGGATTATGTTAAGGAGTCCTTGGAAAAGGGACATATTCGTCCATCTTTGTCCCCTTTGGGAGCAGGTTTTTTTTTCGTGGCCAAAAAAGATGGTTCCTTGAGGCCTTGTATAGATTATCGTCTTTTGAATAAGATTACCGTAAAATATCAGTATCCTTTGCCATTGTTGACTGTTTGTTCCGGATAATTGGACCAGTAGAGTCATCTCCGAGGTCCATTCTTCTGCGTTGGCAGGTCATCCTGGAATATTTGGTACTAGAGACTTGGTGGCCAGGTCTTTTTGGTGGCCTTCCTTGTCGAGGGATGTGCGTTCTTTTGTGCAGTCTTGTGAGGTTTGTGCTCGGGCTAAGCCTTGCTGTTCTCGGGCCAGTGGATTGTTGTCACCTTTGCCTATCCCGAAGAGGCCTTGGACGCACATTTCCATGGACTTTATTTCGGATCTCCCTGTCTCTCAAAAAATGTCCGTCATCTGGGTTGTGTGTAATCGCTTTTCTAAAATGGTTCATCTGGTACCCTTGCCTAAGTTGCCTTCCTCCTCTGAGTTGGTCCCTCTGTTTTTTCAGAATGTGGTTCGTTTGCATGGGATTCCTGAGAACATCGTTTCTGACAGGGGATCCCAGTTTGTGTCTAGATTTTGGCGGACGTTCTGTGCTAAGATGGGCATTGATTTGTCCTTTTCGTCTGCATTCCATCCTCAGACGAATGGCCAGACTGAACGAACTAATCAGACCTTGGAAACTTATTTAAGGTGTTTTGTTTCTGCTGATCAGGATGACTGGGTTACCTTTTTGCCGCTGGCCGAGTTTGCCCTTAATAATCGGGCTAGTTCTGCTACCTTGGTTTCTCCTTTCTTTTGTAATTCGGGGTTTCATCCTCGTTTTTCCTCTGGTCAGGTGGAACCTTCTGATTGTCCTGGAGTGGACATGGTGGTGGATAGGTTGCACCGGATTTGGAGTCATGTGGTGGACAATTTGAAGTTGTCCCAGGAGAAGGCTCAGCAGTTTGCTAATCGCCGTCGCCGCGTGGGTCCTCGACTTCTTGTTGGTGACTTGGTGTGGTTGTCTTCTCGTTTTGTTCCTATGAAGGTCTCTTCTCCTAAGTTCAAGCCTCGGTTCATCGGTCCCTATAGGATCTTGGAAATTCTTAACCCTGTGTCGTTTCGTTTGGATCTCCCGGCATCGTTTGCTATTCATAATGTGTTCCATCGGTCGTTGTTGCGGAAGTATGAGGTACCTGTTGTTCCTTCGCTTGAGCCTCCTGCTCCAGTGCTGGTGGAGGGATAATTGGAGTATGTTGTGGAGAAGATCTTGGATTCTCGTGTTTCCAGACGGAAACTCCAGTATTTGGTCAAGTGGAAGGGTTATGGTCAGGAGGATAATTCTTGGGTGGTTGCCTCGGATGTTCATGCTGATGATTTGGTTCGCACTTTTCATAGGGCTCATCCTGGTCGCCCTGGTGGTTCTCGTGAGGGTTCGGTGACCCCTCCTCAAGGGGGGGGTACTGTTGTGAGTTCTGTTTTTGGGCTCCCTCTGGTGGTTACTGATGGTACTGGGTGACTTGTCTTTCCTGGGTTTCTGGGTTCCACCTGTTCCATCAGCATATGGGAGTTTCCTATTTAACCTGGCTTTGCTGGCATTTCCTCGCCGGTTATCAATGTATCCAGTGTGTCTTGTTACCTCTGCTCCCTGCTCCTAGAACCTTCTGGTCAAGCTAAGTTTGGATTTTCCTGTTTTGGTGTTTTGCTTTATTTGGTTTTTAGTCCAGCCTGCAGATATGTGATTCTTGCTGCTGGTTGCTCTAGTGGGCTGAAATTGCTCCTCATGTACCATGAGTTGGCACATGAGTTCAAGTAATTTCAGGATGGTTTTTTGAAGGGTTTTTCGCTGACTGCGCAGTTCACTTTTGTATCCTCTGCTATCTAGCTTTAGCGGGCCTCATTTTGCTGAAACTGTTTTCCTACTGCGTATGTGCTTTCCTCTCATTTCACCGTCATTGTATGTGGGGGGCTTCTATTTCTGTGGGGGATTTCTCTGGAGGCAAGAGAGGTCTGTGTTTCTACTAATAGGGGAAGTTAGATCTTCGGCTGGAGCGAGACGTCTAGGATCATCGTAGGCACGTTCCCCGGCTACTTTTATTTGTGTGTTAGGTTCAGGGTCGCGGTCAGCTCAGGTTCCATCGCCCTAGAGCTTGTTTGTATCTGTGCTTGTCCTTTGGTGATCCCCTGCCATTGGGATCATGACATATATATATATATATAGACAGTATATATATATATATTTTTTTTTTTGACACATGGATCCCTTGTATAGCCGTATGTTGGTTTTGCAAGCCTGCGAGAAAAACACGCAGTACGGATGCTATACGGATTACATACGGAGGATGCCATGCGCAAAATACGCTGACACACCCTGCCTACGGAGGAGCTACGGACCACTTTTTTGGGGACTTTTGAGCGTATTTGTTGTGAATTCTGTGGCAGAGCTCCCTCTTGTGGTCACAAGTGGTACTTCGGCTGATTCTCTCTGTGATCTTCCGTTAGTGGAGAAAAGTGGTACTGCGGCTTCTGAGTTTCCTTCCTCAGGTGATATGGTGAAGTCGTTAGGTGCTACCCTATTTAACTCCACCTGGTGCTTGGATCCTTGCTTCCAGTCAATGTTCTAGTGTTGGACCTGTTTCCTCCTGGAGTGTTCCTGTGGCCTGCTGATCTGCATAGCTAAGTTCCTCTTTGCTATTTGTTTGCTGTTTTTTCTATTCCAGCTTGTCAATTTGTTTTTTCTGCTAGCTGGAAGCTCTGGGACGCAGAGGGTGTACCTCCGTGCCGTTAGTTCGGTACGGAGGGTTTTTTTGCTCCCTTTGCGTGGATTTTGTAGGGTTTTGTGTTGACCGCAAAGTTGCCTTTTCTATCCTCGCTCTGTTCAGGAAGTTGGGCCTCACTTTGCTAAATCTATTTCATCTCTACGTTTGTCTATTCATCTTAACTCACAGTCATTATATGTGGGGGCTGCCTTTTCCTTTGGGGTATTTCTCTGAGGCAAGGTAGGCTTATTTTCCATCTTCAGGCTAGCTAGTTTCTCAGGCCGTGCCGAGTTGCATAGGTAGCGTTAGGCGCAATCCACGGCTGCCTCTAGTTGTGTTGGAGAGGATTAGGGATTGCGGTCAACAGAGTTCCCACGTCTCAGAGCTCGTTCTTATTTTTTTAGTTATTGCCAGGTCACTGTATGTGCACTGACCTCAATGTCCATTGTGGTACTGAATTACCAGCCATAACACGTATTACAGCTGTAATATACGGACCGTATTGTCTTACGCCAAGTGTGACGCCGGCCTTTAACTTAAATAATAGCACAGACTACATGAATCTACATTTACCAAACGCCTGCCATCCAGCAGAGATACTGAGCTGCATGTGCTTGCTCAGCTTAGTGCTTCACAGTGAACTCCTTTCCCTGCCAATTAACTCATTTCAACTCACTGGTGTCAGCGTGAGTGCTATTTTATAGACCCCTCTCCATTACTAACCCCAGGGCTTGATGTCACCTGACAATACAAAGGTGACATTAACCCTAATACTATCACCGCACTTGCCATCGCATAAGTGCAAGTTGGAAGAGCAAGGTTAATTGCTAGAATTCCATTTTTGTGGTAGCTGAGAGCTGATGTTTTTAGTCTGGGAGGGGGCAAATATCCATGGATGTTAATATCATCCCACAGCTGTCTGCCTAGCCTTTACTGGTTAATAATTCTAGGGGACCCTACATTATATTTTGGAGGCGGTCCCCCATTTTAATAACCAGTACAAATTGTAGCATGGCATGGCAGCAATCAGCAATGCATGAGGTATTGGGGTCTGGGCCAGAATTTATAGCTTTCAACTGAATGTGAAAGTAAGATGAGGTGCGTGAGGGATCACTGTAGGCCTGCTGTGCTGGGAGCCCTGGTAACACATGCAACAGCTCAACCTGCTTTACCACACTAAGGTGGTACAAATCGTATTTCACTCGCATGAAAATTGCATTACACTTGAAACTTGTCCGACTTTAAAGGAACAAAATTGGACCGATTTTAAAAACGCTAGTAGGACTCTAGCCTTAGATGAGTTCCATGAGTAGTGTGGCTTAGAAAGTGGGGTTGTGTGTGGGGGGCTTTTACCGCTTTGCTATATCTGGTGCTCTATAATTATGATAGGGTGTCCACAATCTGTGCCTGCAAAAATTGCAGTCAAAGACAAATAACTTGCCACATGCTCAAAACTTAGTTTCGAAACAGAAGTGTAGTATGGAATACTCAGAATAAAGGGGACCAGTCAATCTTTTGTGCAATTTCTTCAGATGTCCATGGAAAATTAGAAATATGGAGCTAAAGCAACATCTCTGTGGAAAAAACTACTGCCTAATATTGTAAAATTCTGTGAAGCACCTGTGGGTTTAATATGATTTTTACAACGGTCTATGAATTCCTTGAAAGGTGTAGTGTCCAACATCAAATCACTTGTATGTTTGTGCTATTTTGACACCTCGGGGGCTCTGCATATGCAACATGGCAACCAAAATCTATAACAACCAAATTTACAGAGCAGGAAACAAAAAGCATTTCTTCCCTTCCAAGCCTCACCATGTGCCTAAACAGTAGTTTCAAACAAAATTTGAGGTATCAGTAGAGATGAGCGAATATTTCAATGTTTGATTCGGACTACGTTCCCTGAATTTGGAATATTCGCCGATTTATTAGTCGAATATTCGCCGAGCACAACCGAATGCCATTCAATTCAATGGGTTGCAAAAGCAAACGCATGCACAACACAGTCAAACAACCTCAAAAGATACCAAAACTCATCAAATGAGTTACATACACTAGGAAAGTGACCTCAATTGACCCACAGTAAAAATTGTAACATGGCATGGCAGCAATCAGCCATTCATGAGGTATCAGGATCTGGGCCAGCATTTACAGCTTTCAATTGAATGTCAAAATAAGATGAGGTGGGTGAGGGGTCGGTGTAGGTCTGCTGTGCTGAAAGCTCTGATACCATGTGTCACAGCTCAACCTGCTTTCATACTCAGCCACACTCATGTGGTACAAATATCAGTTTCCTAGACTACTATTGTCAGAAAAATCTAAGATAGAAGAAGCACTGGTAGTTTATGCCAAGAAACTGAGGCCTGCTGGTCTCAGATGCTTACTGCTGCAGGCTGCACACATGAAGGCGACCCAACTTGGAGTCTACACATTTACAAAAATTAGTGGCAGACACCTTTTTTGGAAGTGCATTGAACAGCTAGGTAGATTGCTGCTGAGGGGAAAGAGAAAAAAAAATATCTTTAAATCTTCAGTTTAGCGAGTGTGACCGAGCTGAGTGTGACCTGAGCGTAAGTGCGAACGGCGGTAAGTGTGTGACTAGAGATTCAGTGACTTTGGATTCAGGGAGTTTCCAAGGGAGGAATTACTGAATTGCTGTCTGTATTTTATAGATACTTTGCATTTATTTTTTATTTAACTTTTCTGTCTGGTGCAATCCCCATTAGGAAATGTGCTCCACTATTGTTAATGCCATCCAGTGCACATCTTGCCACATGTATGCAATCCTTGATCAGCCGGTCGAGGGTGCATACTGCTGTGCGAGATGTGAGCAGCACGTTGAGCATTTAGAAGCCCAGATTCTGAATCTAAATGTGCAGCTTGCAACACTGAGATCCATTGACAATATGGAAAGGAGTCTTCTGCTCACTGAGCAGATGTTCAATGGGATAGATGAGGGGGGATGGTAGGATGGAGCTGCAGGACAGTGGAGCAGCAAGCTGGGTGACATTTAGAAGGCCGGGTAGAAGGAAGAGTGCCAGGGAAGCTAGTCCTGATCTGGCACACCCCAATAAGTTTGCTAAGTTGGCAGATGAGGTGGGTGCCAGTACAGGGTTGCACTGCTGCAGCAAGGCATGTCCTCTGAAATCCAGAGGAGTGACTGCTACAGTAAGGAGGGAAATAGGAGAGCAGGGCAGGCCAGACAGGTGCTGGTAGTGGGGGACTCAATTATTAGGGGAACAGATAGGGCAATCTGTTACCAAGACAGGGATCGTCGAACGGTGTACTGCCTACCTGGCGCTCGAGTCCAACACATCGCTGATCAGGTTGAAAGATTACTGGGAGGGGCTGGTGAGGACCCAGCGGTCATGGTGCACATTGGCACAAATGACAAAGTTAGAGGTAGGTGGAAGGTCCTTAAAGATAATTTCAGGGAATTAGGCTTCAAGCTGAAAGCAAGGACCTCCAGGGTGGTATTTTCCGAAATATTGCCTGTACCACGGGCCACGCCAGACAGTCATTGGGAGATTAGGGAGGTTAATAAGTGGCTCAAGAATTGGTGTAGGAAGGAGGGGTTTGGGTTCCTGCAGAACTGGGACGACTTCTCAGTTGGCTACAGGTTCTACGTTGGGGATGGGCTGCACCTCAATGGGGAAGGTGCAGCTGTGCTGGGGGAGAAAATGGCTAGAAGGTTGGAAGAGTGTTTAAACTAGGGAATGGGGGAGGGTATTCATTTTATAGCAGGAAAAGATAGTGCAGATAGAGACTTGGGCACAAATAAAGAAGTTGGGCGTGGCGGCGGCATGGGGGTGGGGTTAGAACAATTAATAATTTAAGAAAGATTAGAGGTGCAGAGAGATATATAAAGTGTATGTATACTAATGCCAGAAGCCTCACCAACAAAATGGACGAATTACAATTAATGTTGTTGGTGCATAATTATGACATGGTGGGGATATATGAAACATGGCTGGATGCGACCCATGACTGGGCTGTTAACTTGCAGGGCTATAGTCTGTTCAGAAATGGCCGAACGGATAAGCGAGGGGGAAGTGTGTGTCTATATGTAAAATCATCCTTAAAACCCATCCTGCGTGATAATATAGGTGAATCTAACAAAAATGTGGAGTCCCTGTGGGTGGAGATAAGGAGAGGGGGGAAAATAATAAATTACTGATAGGGGTTTGTCATAAGTCTCCAAAAATAATGGAAGCAATGGAGAATATCCTCATAAAGCAAATAGATGAAGACACAAGGAGAAGTCATTATTATGGGGGACTTCAATTACCCTGAAATAGATTGGGGAACAGAAATCTGCAGTTCCAGCAAAGGCAGACAATATGATCAGTGATAACAAAAATTCCCCATTAAATGTCACCCAGTAGGAAGTATGGCGGCGTCTAAAAATCACTAAAATTGACAAATCTCCGGGCCCAGATGGGATACACCCCCGAATACTGCAGGAATTAAGTACAGTCATTGATAGACCATTATTTTTCATCTTTATAGACTCCATAATAACAGGGTCTGTACCACAGGACTGGCGTATAGCAAATGTGGTGCCAATATTTAAAAAGGGGACAAAAACTGAACTCGGAAATTATAGGCCAGTAAGCTTAACCTTGATATAGAAGGGTTTATAGTTTGCCTTTAAGTGCCTTTTGCTTTTAATTGCTAGAATTTCTAGAATCTGTTGATGCAGTAGTCTGTTGGTCTCCTCTTCAACGAGACTATACTTCTTATCATGTGTGTTTTCAATAGTCAGCCACAGCGTGTTCTGGGTGCGTGGTAAATAAAGTATGACCCTGGATGATGGTGGGGGCTACATGAGTTACATTGAAATGCATTTGTTGTAAAAGGTATAAAACTTTGCCTTGTTTTTTGAGATATCAGATAAAAGTGAATTTGCTCACAGAACAATGTGTCTCCAAGCGCTTGTCAATTAAGGGCGTAATTTCACAATCTGGCTTCACTGGTGATCTGGCATGTCTGACATTGGGTCAGAGCGCAAACAGCTACAACAACTTCTACAGTGGGGTACCACAGGGGTGAGTATTGGGCCCTCTTCTTCTTAACATATTTATTAATGACCTTGTAGGGGGCATACAGAGTAGAATTTCAATATTTGTCGATGACACTAAACTCTGCAGGGTAATCAATACAGAGGAGGACAATTTTATATTACAGGATGATTTATGTAAACTAGAAACTTGGGCTGATAAATGGCAAATGATCTTTAATGGGGATAAATGTAAGGTCATGCACTTGGGTAGATGTAATAAGATGTATAACTATGTGCTTAAAGGGCCACTGTCACCCCCTTTTTATATAAACTAAAAAAGCCACCTTGTGCAGCAGTAATGCTGCATTCTAACAAGGTGGCTCTTTTAGTTTTGTGTTCATGTATTACTAAAATAAAGTGCTTTGAAACTTTTCAAAAATACCTATCTTTGTCCACGGAGGCAGGTCTGAAGCCTCCTCTGTGAAGCGCCCAACTGCCGTCACTCATCTCTTCTGGGGCGATGGTCGCCGCCCCCTGCGCGCTGTTCTTCTTAAATCCAGCGCCTGCGCTGTGCGTGCCTGTCTGGGGCAGGCGCATTGAGAATTGGCAGTCATAGCTCAGATGCCGGGTTCCTGACTGCGCCTGTGCGGGCAGTGCGGCCACCCTGTTACTGAATCCCCGCCCCACACTGTGTTATGCAATATGCACAGTGCGGGGCTAGGATTCCTGGGTATGCACACTGCGCTTGTCAGACGCTCCCCCGGGTTCCCCGCCTTCCAGCGTCGGTCTGCGCAGGAATCTGCCCAGGAATCCCAGCCCCGCACTGTGCATAATGCATAACACAGTGCGAGTCGGGAAGGAATTTTTTTCCCCAATGTGGAGCTTACTCTTTGCCACATGGGTTTTTTTTGCCTTCCTCTGGATCAACATGTTAGGGCATGTTAGGTTAGGCTATGGGTTGAACTAGATGGACTTAAAGTCTTCCTTCAACCTTAATAACTATGTTACTATGTTACCAACAAAGTGCCATCAATTTCATCAGAGGAGAAATGTATAATGGAGACTGATATCTCATTTAGTACAGCCAACCCAGCAGAAAGAGAGACTCTCCACATTTTCAAAAATGATTGGCTTACTCTACCAAAGTGGCATCAATTTCACCAAAATAGAAATCGTATAATAGGGACCGACAGGTCTTCCACTACACACAACCTAGCAGATGGACACCGAACCAAGACTGTTTACATTTCCAAAAATTAGTGGCAGACTCCACCAAAGTGGCATTAATTTCACTACAGTAGAAATAGTATAATAGGGATCAACATTTCTTTCACTACAGCCAGCCCAACAGATGGAGATACACAATCAGGACTCTCCACATTTCCAAAAATTATTGGCAGACACAATCAAAGTGACATCAATTTCACCACAGTAAAAATAGTATATTAGGGACTGACAGGTCTTTCACTACACCCTACAAAGTAGATGTACTCCCAACTAGGAGTGTTCACATTTTCAAAAATTATTGGGAGACACCAACAAAGTGGCATCAATTTCACCATAGTAGAAATTGTATAATAGGGACCAACAGGTCTTCCACTACACCCAGCCCAGAAGATGGACACCCAAACAGGAGTGTTGACATTTCCAAAAATTAAGTGAAGTGGCATCAATTTCATAAAAGTAGAAATAATATCATAGGGACCAACACGTCTTCCACTACAGTGTACCCAGCTGATGTAGACACAATCAGAAGTCTTCAAATTAAAAAAGTGAGGGCCTGACACCACCAAAGTAGCATAAACTTCACGAGAGTAGAAATGGTATAATAGGGACCAACACATCTTCTACTACAGCCAACCCAGTAGATGTAGACTAAACATGACTGTTCACATTTCCACAAACTTGGGTTAACATCTGCAGCAGTAGCAACAGCAGGCACAGAAGCCACACTAAAGATGCCACTTAGTGCAGTTATGCGAGATTAATGCAGCACACTAAAAAATGCAACCTCGAATAGTCTGTACAGTCTGCAAATGGGGTGCAAAAGCCCTTAGAGATCCATGACTTGTTCATCTTGATGAAAGTTAGGCAGTCTATACTTTCAGGGGACAGTCAGCTGTGCTTATCTGTCAGGACACCACCAGCAGTGCTGAAGATACGTTCTGAGAGAATGCTGGTTGCCGGGCATAACAAACCTCCATGGCATGTGAGATGAGCTCAGGGTCCAAACCCTCCTTGATGGTATTGATATTCAGTTCTAGATACTTCTGCACCATCTTCACCATTCATTCACCACGTGTACATGCATGCTGGTCTAAGCCCTTTGCAGGGCGAGAAGTATCTGACAAACCCACTAGTCAGCACTATTTCAAATAATAACTATATGGGGAGCATGTTGCAGATGGTGCAGTAAGAAGTTGCTCATATGTTGGGCTCTACCATGAGGTCCAAGCCGATGCATGCTGTGCTGGTGGATGGATAACACTGATGTTTGTTTCCTCTGTCCCCTCCAGGCAACCATGAACAACAGAGAGGTAATGATTATCCTCTTCATTTCCTGACAGTTGCTCGCCCATCACCTCTTCCTTCTTCATTTGTTCCTCGGCTCTTGCACCTTAACTAACAGTTTGTATGTTATCACCAGCCCCCCTCAATCACAGTAATCCACCTTCCTTTGGCACCAGCCTGTGTGATGACAGTATTGAACTTAGAGACAATGTTATCCCTTCCATATTCTCCTCTGCTTCCTCTTCTTCTTCTGAGACCACCAACTCATCCTGCAGGCTATTCAAAGTCTGCTCTACCATATAGATGACCGGAATAGTGATTCTGGAGATGGTGTTGTCAGCGCTAACCATCTAAGTAGCCATTTTGAAACTGTGCAGAATGGTGCCGAGGTCCTTAATCTGAGCCAACTCTGTAAAAGTCATAACATCCGTACTGCATTTGCCCAGGCTATACCACATGACATACTGTGTCAGGGCTCGTTGCTGCTGCCACAGTTGCTGCAACATGTGCAGAGTGGAATTCCACCAGGTTGGCACATCACATATCAACCTGTTAACTTGCAAGGACAAAGAACTTGGTATCAATGCAAGTCGATGATCTGAAGGGTGCGAATGATATCTGCCGTGCTTTCTGCAGCAGCTCACCTAAACCAGGATAGTGGCGAAGAAAATGCTGTACCACCAGTTTGAGGACATGAGCCATGCAAGGCATGTGTGTGAGCTTTCCTCAGTGTAGGACCGCCACCAGGTTTGCAACATTATCGGAGACGGCCTTCCCTAGATACAGGTTCAGTGGAGAAAGTCATTGTTCAAACTCAGCCTTGAGAGCTGTCCACAACTCTAAAGCTGTATGACTGTGATCTCCAAGGCATCTCAATTTTAACAATGCCTGATTGTGGTGAGCCCTGGCTGCGCAATATGGAGGTGGTGGGGATTTGCTCAGCACTGTTGGACTGCGTGACTCATTAAGGCAGAGGTTGAGAGCACAGGTGGAGACCCTAGAGGAGGAGGCAGAAGCTGTGGAGGATATGTGAAATATAGAGGTTTGTCCTGCAAACCTTGGGGATTCCAAGACATATGTTGCAGCACCTACCCACACAGCCACTAAGGTCACCCAGTGCCCAGTCAGCAAGATGTTACCTCCTTAGCCATGCTTACTCATTCAAGTGTCTGTGGTGAAATGCATCCTGGCACACATGTATTTAGTCAAGGAATGGGTGATGTTGTCTGCAACATGCTGGTGTATAGCAGGCACAGCTTTCTTAGAAAAGTAATGGCGAAGGGACAACTGTTGCTGTGGGACTACGACGACCATGAGCTTTCAGAAACCATCTGTATCTGCCATGCAGAAAGGCAACATTTCCATGGCCAACAGATTGGAGATGGGACTTACGGAAAACATTGGCAAGTACATCGATTCCTTCCTCAAGCCCCTGGTGGAGACCATTCCATCCTACCTTAAAGACACTTCTGATTTTTTGAAAAAAATTGACTCCGTCCATGTTGAGGAGGATACTCTTCTTGTCACATGTGACGTTGAGTCATTGTATACGAGTATTCAACACCAGGATGGCTTGAGGGCGGTTTCACAGTTCCTGTCTATGACCTCTCTCTCACCTAGTGACACCAATTTTTTGATTGTTCTTTTACATTTTCTTCTTACACACAATTTTTTTCTTTTTAATGGATCCTTCTTCCTGCAGCTCCAGGGAACAGCAATGGGGGCGGCATGTGCGCCTTCATATGCTAGTCTGTTCCTGGGGCTGTGGGAGAGGGATCTGTTCTCGTCAGATCGGGGTTCGTCGATGGAGCGGGTCCTATTTTGGGCCCGCTACATCGATGACATTTTCCTGATCTGGCGGGGCAGTGCTCTTGAGTTAAATTCTTTCTTTGAGGAGCTTAATAATAATAATTTAAACATACGTCTTACTTACAGATTTGATTTTCATCATATAGATTTCTTGGATGTCCTAGTTGAGAGAGAGGCGGACGGTCTTCTGAGTGCCAGTGTTTTCCGTAAGGATACGGCTGTGAACTCTGTTCTTCACGCCTCATCTTCCCACCCACCCCATGTGATCAATGCGGTCCCAGTTGGGCAGTTTCTTCATCTGAAAAGAATCTGTACATCGGTTGAAACATTTGAATTACAAGCTGAGGATCTAAAACAACGTTTCTTGGCACGTGAATACAGCAAGAGGAGCGTGAAGAGGGCATACAACAGGGCTAGGAATACTAATCGGCAGCAACTGTTATTTTCAAATCCGCAAGTCAAGTTGAACCAACAGGTAAGAATGATTACCCAGTACCATTCTCGGTGGAAGGAGATGTCACAGATATTGGCCAAACATTGGCCTATACTTTTAGCGGATCCAATTCTTAAGCAATACCTGACATCATATCCATCTGTTGTTGCCCGTAGATCTAAAAATTTAGGGGACCATCTAGTACGGAGCTATTTTCCACCTATCACTCCGCCCCCTCTATTTGCAACAGCCTCTGGCGACCAAAAACCCCCCCGGTGGGGCTGCAAACCATGTGGTAAATGCATTGCCTGTCAGAACATCAATAGTGCCACTCATTTTGTATCTTCAGATGGACGCAAGTTTGTAATCACACATTCGATCAATTGTTCTACTACTATGGTGGTCTACCATGGTACTTGCCCATGTGGCAAGATTTACATCGGCCTTACAACACGTGCCCTGAAAGTACGTGTACGGGAACATGTCCGTGACATCTTGGCAGCCCAAAAAGAGGACAATTTTGAAAGTTTAAAGACAGTTCCCCGCCACTTTAAATGCCATCATCATTGTGATCCTTCAGGTTTCAGAATTATAGGCATTGATCATTTGATTACAACTCAATGTGGCGGCAATCTTAGCCGCCATCTTGCACAAAAAGAATCACGCTGGATTTGGCGACTTAAAACACTTCAACCTCAAGGTCTCAATGAAACACTTAGTTTCTCCCCATTCCTATGAATCATCAGTCCATGCTTTTTAGTTGGTTTTTAATTTGTGTTTGTATTGGTTTTAACATTTTGTCTACCTTTCTTTAGTTACCTCCTCCTTTCTTACTTGGATGCCGCAACATTGATGCTGATTCAGAGTTTTGTCTTTGGCAACTTTATTTTCCGGTATATGGAACCGCCTATCTTCATAAAGGGACATTACCTGATGCAGCTGAGATCGATATTCACTTTTTCGCGCATATTTGCACTTTTGCATGTATATTTATACTGTTCACTATTGTTTGTGTATTTTTACATATATATTAACGTTATTTTCATCATGTTACTTATGCAAATTTCTATATTTTAATGATGATATCATGGCTATATGGCCCCCCCCTTTTTTTTTTTAGGATTCACGTCCGTACACATATTGCATATTTGCAATTACATTATGTCACTGTACCTCTCTCCTTTTTCTAGCGGTTCCTGCTGTGTGTATTTACTTGTATTTTGAGTTTGGAGGGCGGTTGTCATGTTTGCTAATGACAGGTGTTATGAAGGCAATCCAGAAACACAGTGTGCTTAGCGATCAGAGTGCACACAGTGATCTGACAAATACCCAAAAATACAAGAACGAGCTCTGAGACGTGGAAACTCTGTAGACTGCACACCTGATCCTATCCTAAACACAACTAAAAGCGGCTGTGGATTGCGCCTAACAACTACCTAGGCAACTCGGCACAGCCTAAGAAACTAGCTAGCCTGAAGATAGAAAAATAGGCCTGACTTGCCCCAGAGAAATTCCCCAAAGGAAAAGGCAGCCCCCCACATATAATGACTGTGAGTAAGATGAAAAGACAAAACGTAGGGATGAAATAGATTCAGCAAAGTGGGGCCCAATATTCTAGGACAGAGCGAGGACAGTAAAGCGAACTTTGCAGTCTACAAAAAACCCTAAAGCAAAACCACGCAAAGGGGGCAAAAAAAAAACCACCGTGCCGAACTAACGGCACGGCGGTACACCCTTTGCGTCTCAGAGCTTCCAGCAAAACAAAAGACAAGCTGGACAGAAAAAAAACAACAAAAAAGCAAAAGGCACTTAGCTATACAGAGCAGCAGGTCACAGGAACAATCAGGAGAAGCTCAGATCCAACACTGAAACATTGACAAGGAGCAAGGATAGCAGCATCAGGCGGAGTTAAGTAATGAAGCAGTTAACGAGCTCACCAGAACACCTGAGGGAGGAAGCTCAGAAGCTGCAGTACCACTTGTGACCACAGGAGTGAATTCAGCCACAGAATTCACAACAGTACCCCACCTTGAGGAGGGGTCACCGAACCCTCACCAGAGCCCCCAGGCCGACCAGGATGAGCCGCATGAAAGGCACGAACAAGATCGGAAGCATGAACATCAGAGGCAAAAACCCAGGAATTATCTTCCTGAGCATAACCCTTCCATTTAACCAGATACTGGAGTTTCCGTCTAGAAACACGAGAATCCAAAATCTTCTCCATAATATACTCCAATTCCCCCTCCACCAAAACCGGGGCAGGAGGCTCAACAGATGGAACCATAGGTGCCACGTATCTCCACAACAACGACCTATGGAATACATTATGTATGGAAAAGGAGTCTGGGAGGGTCAAATGAAAAGACACAGGATTGAGAACCTCAGAAATCCTATACGGACCAATAAAACGAGGTTTGAATTTAGGAGAGGAAACCTTCATAGGAATATGACGAGAAGATAACCAAACCAGATCCCCAACACGAAGTCGGGGACCCACACGGCGTCTGCGATTAGCGAAAAGTTGAGCTTTCTCCTGGGACAAGATCAAATTGTCCACTACCTGAGTCCAGATCTGCTGCAACCTATCCACCACAGAATCCACACCAGGACAGTCCGAAGACTCAACCTGTCCTGAAGAGAAACGAGGATGGAACCCAGAATTGCAAAAAAATGGAGAAACCAAGGTAGCCGAGCTGGCCCGATTATTAAGGGCGAACTCAGCCAACGGCAAAAAGGACACCCAATCATCCTGGTCTGCAGAAACAAAACATCTCAGATATGTTTCCAAGGTCTGATTGGTTCGTTCGGTCTGGCCATTAGTCTGAGGATGGAAAGCCGAGGAAAAGGATAGGTCAATGCCCATCCTACCACAAAAGGCTCGCCAAAACCTTGAAACAAACTGGGAACCTCTGTCAGAAACAATATTCTCAGGAATGCCATGCAACCGAACCACATGCTGAAAGAACAAAGGTACCAAATCAGAGGAGGAAGGCAATTTAGCCAAGGGCACCAGATGGACCATTTTAGAAAAGCGATCACAGACCACCCAAATGACTGACATCTTTTGAGAAACGGGAAGGTCAGAAATGAAATCCATCGAAATATGTGTCCAAGGCCTCTTTGGGACCGGCAAGGGCAAAAGCAACCCACTGGCACGAGAACAGCAGGGCTTAGCCCTAGCACAAATCCCACAGGACTGCACAAAAGTACGTACATCCCGTGACAGAGATGGCCACCAGAAGGATCTAGCCACTAACTCTCTGGTACCAAAGATTCCAGGATGACCAGCCAACACCGAACAATGAAGTTCAGAGATAAGTTTATTAGTCCACCTATCAGGGACGAACAGTTTCTCTGCTGGACAACGATCAGGTTTATTCGCCTGAAATTTTTGCAGCACCCGCCGCAAATCAGGGGAGATGGCAGACACAATGACTCCTTCCTTGAGGATACCCGCTGGCTCAGATAAACCCGGAGAGTCGGGCACAAAACTCCTAGACAGCATCCGCCTTCACATTTTTAGAGCTCGGAAGGTACGAAATCACAAAGTCGAAGCGGGCAAAAAATAACGACCAACGGGCCTGTCTAGGATTCAAGCGCTTGGCAGACTCGAGATAAGTCAAGTTCTTATGATCAGTCAATACCACCACGCGATGCTTAGCTCCTTCAAGCCAATGACGCCACTCCTCGAATGCCCACTTCATGGCCAGCAACTCTCGATTGCCCACATCATAATTACGCTCAGCGGGCGAAAACTTCCTGGAAAAGAAAGCACATGGTTTCATCACTGAGCAATCAGAACCTCTCTGTGACAAAACCGCCCCTGCTCCAATCTCAGAAGCATCAACCTCGACCTGGAACGGAAGAGAAACATCTGGCTGACACAACACAGGGGCAGAACAAAAACGACGCTTCAACTCCTGAAAAGCTTCCACAGCAGCAGAAGACCAATTAACCAAATCAGCACCCTTCTTGGTCAAATCGGTCAATGGTTTGGCAATGCTAGGAAAATTACAGATGAAGCGACGATAAAAATTAGCAAAGCCCAGGAACTTTTGCAGACTTTTCAGAGATGTCGGCTGAATCCAATCCTGGATGGCTTGGACCTTAACTGGATCCATCTCGATAGTAGAAGGGGTAAAGATGAACCCTAAAAATGAAACTTTCTGCACACCGAAGAGACACTTTGATCCCTTCACAAACAAAGAGTTAGCACTAGTGTTGAGCGATACCGTCCAATACTTGAAAGTATCGGTATCGGATAGTATCGGCCGATACCCGAAAAATATCGGATATCGCCGATACCGATATCCGATACCAATACAAGTCAATGGGACATCAAGTATCGGAAGGTATTCTCATGGTTCCCAGGGTCTGAAGGAGAGGAAACTCTCCTTCAGACCCTGGGATCCATAGGGATGTGTAAAATAAAGAATTAAAATAAAAAATATTGATATATTTACCTCTCCGGCGGCCCCTGAACTCAGCGCGGGTAACCGGCAGGCTTCTTTGTTCAAAATCAGCGCTTTTAGCACCTGAGAATCACGTCCCAGCTTCTGATTGGTCGCGGGCCGCCCATGTGACCGCCACGCGACCAATCACAAGCCGCGACGTCACCGCAAGCTATTAGCGCGCTCATTTTTGAAAAATGAGCGCGTTAATGACTTTCAAAGACGTAGCGGCTTGTGATTGGTCGCGGCCACGCGACCAATCATAAGCCGCGACGTCACCGCTAGCTATTAACGCGCTCATTTTTAAAAATGAGCGCGTTAATGACTTTCAAAGACGTAGCGGCTTGTGATTGGTCGCGGCCACGACCAATCACAAGCCGCTACGTCTTTGAAAGTCATTAACGCGCTCATTTTTAAAAATGAGCGCGTTAATAGCTAGCGGTGACGTCGCGGCTTGTGATTGGTCGCGGCCCCGCGACCAATCACAAGCCACTACGTCTTTGAAAGCCATTAACGCGCTCATTTTTAAAAATGAGCGCGTTAATAGCATGTGGTGACGTCGCGGCTTGTGATTGGTCGCGGCCACGCGACCAATCACAAGCCGCTACGTCTTTGAAAGCCATTAACGCGCTCTTTTTTAAAAATGAGCGCGTTAATAGCTTGCGGTGACGTCGCGGCTTGTGATTGGTCGCGTGGCCGCGACCAATCACAAGCCGCTACGTCTTTGAAAGTCATTAACGCGCTCATTCTTCAAAAATGAGCGCGCTAATAGCTTGCGGTGACGTCGCGGCTTGTGATTGGTCGCGTGGCGGTCACATGGGCGGCCCGCGACCAATCAGAAGCCGGGACGTGATTCTCAGGTCCTAAAAGCGCTGATTTTGAACAAGGAAGCCTGCCGGTTACCCGCGCTGAGTCCAGGGGCCGCCGGAGAGGTAAATATATCAATATTTTTTATTTTAATTCTTTATTTTACACATCTCTATGTATCCGATACCGATACCCGATACCACAAAAGTATCGGATCTCGGTATCGGAATTCCGATACCGCAAGTATCGGCCGATACCCGATACTTGCGGTATCGGAATGCTCAACACTAGTTAGCACGCAGGACCTGAAAAACCATTCTGACCTGCTTCACATGAGACTCCCAATCATCTGAGAAGATCAAAATGTCATCCAAGTAAACAATCAGGAATTTATCCAGATACTCACGGAAGATGTCATGCATAAAAGACTGAAACACAGATGGAGCATTGGCAAGTCCGAGCGGCATCACTAGATACTCAAAATGACCCTCGGGCGTATTGAATGCAGTTTTCCATTCATCTCCTTGCCTGATTCTCACCAGATTATACGCACCACGAAGATCTATCTTAGTGAACCAACTAGCCCCCTTAATCCGAGCAAACAAGTCAGATAACAATGGCAAGGGATACTGAAATTTAACAGTGATCTTATTAAGAAGGCGGTAATCAATACACGGTCTCAGCGAACCATCCTTCTTGGCTACAAAGAAGAACCCTGCTCCCAGTGGTGATGACGATGGGCGAATATGTCCCTTCTCCAGGGATTCCTTCACATAACTGCGCATAGCGGCGTGTTCGGGCACGGATAAATTAAATAATCGACCTTTAGGGAATTTACTACCAGGAATCAAATTGATAGCACAATCACAATCCCTATGCGGAGGTAGAGCATCGGACTTGGGCTCTTCAAATACATCCTGATAATCAGACAAGAACTCTGGGACCTCAGAAGGGGTGGATGACGAAATCGACAAAAATGGAACATCACCATGTACCCCCTGACAACCCCAGCTGGATACCGACATGGAATTCCAATCCAATACTGGATTATGGGTTTGTAGCCATGGCAACCCCAACACGACCACATCATGCAGATTATGCAACACCAGAAAGCGAATAACTTCCTGATGTGCAGGAGCCATGCACATGGTCAGCTGGGCCCAGTATTGAGGTTTATTCTTGGCCAAAGGTGTAGCATCAATTCCTCTCAATGGAATAGGACACCGCAAAGGCTCCAAGAAAAACCCACAACGTTTAGCATAATCCAAATCCATCAGATTCAGGGCAGCGCCCGAATCCACAAACGCCATGACAGAAAATGACGACAAAGAGCATATCAAGGTAATGGACAGAAGGAATTTGGACTGTACAGTACCAATGACGGCAGACCTAGCGGACCGCTTAGTGCGCTTAGGACAATCAGAAATAGCATGAGTGGAATCACCACAGTAGAAACACAGACCATTCAGACGTCTGTATTCCTGCCGTTCAACTCCAGTCATAGTCCTATCGCACTGCATAGGCTCAGGTTTAACCTCAGGCAGTACCGCCAAATGGTGCACAGATTTACGCTCGCGCAAGCGTCGACCGATCTGAATGGCCAAAGACAAAGACTCATTCAAACCAGCAGGCATAGGAAATCCCACCATGACATCCTTAAGAGCCTCAGAGAGACCCTTTCTGAACAAAGCTGCCAGCGCAGATTCATTCCACTGAGTGAGTACTGACCATTTCCTAAATTTCTGACAATATACTTCTATATCATCCTGACCCTGGCACAAAGCCAGCAAATTTTTCTCAGCCTGATCCACTGAATTAGGCTCATCGTACAGCAATCCGAGCGCCAGGAAAAACGCATCGACACTACTCAATGCAGGGTCTCCTGGCGCAAGAGAAAATGCCCAGTCTTGAGGGTCGCCGCGCAAAAAAGAAATAATAATCAAAACCTGTTGAATAGGATTACCAGAAGAATGAGGTTTCAAGGCCAGAAATAGCTTACAATTATTTTTGAAACTTAGAAACTTAGTTCTATCTCCAAAAAACAAATCAGGAATAGGAATTCTTGGTTCTAACATAGATTTCTGATCAATAGTATCTTGAATTTTTTGTACATTTATAACGAGATTATCCATTGAAGAGCACAGACCCTGAATATCCATGTCCACACCTGTGTCCAGAATCACCCAAATGTCTAGGGGAAAAAAAAAAAGTGAACACAGAGCAGAAAAAAAAAAAAAATGATGTCAGAACTTTTTCTTTCCCTCTATTGAGAATCATTAGTTTGGCTCCTTGTACTGTTATGTTTGCTAATGACAGGTGTTATGAAGGCAATCCAGAAACACAGTGTGCTTAGCGATCAGAGTGCACACAGTGATCTGACAAATACCCAAAAATACAAGAACGAGCTCTGAGACGTGGAAACTCTGTAGACTGCACACCTGATCCTATCCTAAACACAACTAAAAGCGGCTGTGGATTGCGCCTAACAACTACCTAGGCAACTCGGCACAGCCTAAGAAACTAGCTAGCCTGAAGATAGAAAAATAGGCCTGACTTGCCCCAGAGAAATTCCCCAAAGGAAAAGGCAGCCCCCCACATATAATGACTGTGAGTAAGATGAAAAGACAAAACGTAGGGATGAAATAGATTCAGCAAAGTGGGGCCGATATTCTAGGACAGAGCGAGGACAGTAAAGCGAACTTTGCAGTCTACAAATAACCCTAAAGCAAAACCACGCAAAGGGGGCAAAAAAAAAACCACCGTGCCGAACTAACGGCACGGCGGTACACCCTTTGCGTCTCAGAGCTTCCAGCAAAACAAAAGACAAGCTGGACAGAAAAAAAACAACAAAAAAGCAAAAGGCACTTAGCTATACAGAGCAGCAGGTCACAGGAACAATCAGGAGAAGCTCAGATCCAACACTGAAACATTGACAAGGAGCAAGGATAGCAGCATCAGGCGGAGTTAAGTAATGAAGCAGTTAACGAGCTCACCAGAACACCTGAGGGAGGAAGCTCAGAAGCTGCAGTACCACTTGTGACCACAGGAGTGAATTCAGCCACAGAATTCACAACAGGCGGTGTTCTCGTCCTTTTGGGAGGTGAATGCGGGATTACTTACTTTCCAGCTCACGCCTTACCGGTGGGTGTGACCTGGTTAGTATCCCATTCTCGCCTCCTCGGACACTCACGCCGCTACCTTGGTGACCACCCGCGCATGCGCGGTCGGGCTATCTCAGTCCGACCTTGCGCATGGCGCGGCGGCACTGCGTCTCTCGCTGGGCTAGGGTCTCCTCCTCCGGTGACGTCTTCACCTCTCTGGATGCACACACTATTATTACTTTTTGTACCCAGGTGCGCACGCGTAGTCGGGTTGGTTTTGCCCATTTCTGCGCGTGCGCGGCTGGCTCACGTCCCTCTCTAGTCCTGTATGGTAGGATTGTATGGGGTTCTGTTTCCTCCCCTCATGACACAATCATTGTTGCCTGGCCACGTCCCGCTTTTCATAACGTTGCTTTTCCTGCCCTGTATTGTATATTGCGCGTGCGCGGCTGAGTCACATCCTCCCTCCCCCCTTTTTTATGTAACCTGGGCTTTGATTGGCTTCTTCGGACCATTGTGCCAGCCGACATCACTATATGTGCATGCGTGTAGGCTCCTTTTAGAAATGCATCTTTTTGTTAGAGGTGATTTGATTGGTTGACATTCTCCTTAAATATTCCTCATGTTTGTATTATGCCACGCCCCCGGAAGAAGGCACCGCGCCGAAACGCGCGTTGGGGTTTCTGGCAATGTGGTCTCCTCCTCAGGTAATATGACAGACTAATTCTTTGGTGTTGTATTTTTTGGCTCCTATCACTACTGGCTTTGCTGTGCATGTTTAGGTGCTATACACTGCACTGACGCTATTTAACCTTTATATGGTGTGCACTTTTGCACTTTGTCAGGCTGTGGTGTTGCGATATGTTATAGTATTCAGTACATGTTATAACATCACAACAGTCTTTAATATAGTTACTACCTGTGGATACCACACTGCCTGAGTCTGGTGATCGTTGTCCTTTCCTGTTTCTCCCCCTTGTCTTTTTTAACTGTTTTTTTACCGTTTTTGTATTTATACCTTAATAAAAATTGATCCTATTTTACTTGGTTCTCGTAGTGCTGTTTCTCTTTGGTTTCTATGTTTACTTGCTGTTGCACTGAACCGTAGATATATATCCACGCACCCTGGGTACCTTTGTGTTGTGGTGCTTGTATGATCTGGCATATATGTTCTAGATTGGAGATGGTGTAGTTCAATCTCTTAGCTTTGTCATGCATAGGAAGAAGCAATCTTTTATGTGACCACAACTGTGGGACCATGGGCTGACTAGTGTTGAAAGAGGGAAGACTACGATGAACAAAACAAACTGCTGGACCGTGAGGAGCAGGCTGAGATGTTACAGTGAATTGAGAAAGTTGTAATGTGCTTGTTTGCTGAGATAGGTGAAAAACAGCAGGCATGTCCACTTCTGTTACAGCTGATGGCAGGCTCTCCATCAGCATGACTGGAGCGGGTAAAGAACCCGAGGTTCTGGTGTCAGAGACAAGCATCACAATATTTGACACAGTTTGGAAAAAGCAGCAGATGCGGTTGATCGGGAAGCTGTTGGTTGTTAAGGTCCACTGGTCCACATTTTAGCCCAGTGGGATGGCCGGAGTAATGCTTCTTGATTGCGCATGTGAAGGATCATACATGTAGTAGTCAAGTTATTGCACTTTTCCCCTCAACTCAGTTTTTTTTTTACAAAGTTGGCAGATTACATGAATTGGCCCATCCTTTGCGGTGTCAAAAAGGCTGAAGCTTGGCAACCCTTGCCACCCCTGCAAGCTGCATTCCCACGAACAATGCTGGCAACAGCCACAGTTGTGGCTGAGGAAACATTGCTCGTCATGGCTACAACACTAGATGTCTGCAACATATGGTGCAAAGTAACTTCCTCGTCTTCCTCCTAAGATGACCTACTCAGCTGTGTGCCTCTGTGCTCATGCCAACTGGGATCTAACACTTCATCAGGATGATCTCCCCCTGGGGTTAATGTTTGGTAACGAGGGTCACGATGTTGCTTGAACCCTACTTCTTCCTTCCCCAAAACAAGGCTAAAAAAATTTGACTCTGTGAAGCTTTTGAAGCTTTTGAGTATACTTCTGATGCCCATGGCATATAATGTGTAAACAGCTCTTCACACTCACCCATCTGTGGTTCCCTACAGTGAGTTGTATGGTGAGAGGGTTGTGGAGCGGGGAGGAAGCAAAGGTAATTTGGGTGCCACATTTGTGGATTGTACTGGGGGTGATGTTGAGGAGGAGAGGCCACTTGAACCTGCATTTGGCATCCACTCGAGCACATGCTCTTTCTGGGCCTTATGAACAAGGCAAAGGCTGGGTTCACAGTATAAACCAAGAAGAAACAAGGATCCCTAAAAAATAACTTTTAATAATACATCTAAAAAGACCATTCTTTATCAAAAATTAAAGATAAAATAGTATTAAATGTACCTATTCAGACCCTACGTCAAACTACAATGAGTCCTGCCTGGCAGTGGAGGTTGGCACCCTAATTTACCGCGGTAGGCGCCCCCACTCCTCGACGGCTCACCCTACCATGCCCTGAGAGTAACCTATAATGAGGAAAAAGGCTGGTGATCCCTATATGAACCTGCAAATAAACAACTGCCTGTCAGTGGAGGTTGGCACCCTAATTTACTGCGGTAGGCGCCCCCACTCAACGACGGCTGACCCTAGGGTCCCTTACAATCCCTAAATAAAGAGATAGACAAAAGATTTGTCCCACATACAACTCCAATACCCGTGAGAGAAAAAAACACAACAAAATGCAAAAAATAACCCCAAAAAAGAAAAAAACACAAATAATAATATATGTATATGTAGTTTGTCAATATACCAGAGGGGGCAATGAAAAGTGCAATATCTACAAAGCAGTGCCTCCCTCACAATAATATGGATGAATGTATTTCATCTGAGTACAGGAGCAGGAGCGCTATAAAGCACAATGTCTAAAAAAAAACCATGCCCACCTAATGAAGTACAGTCAGATGATTAAACCCACCAACGGGTATATGGAGTCCAAAAAAGATATATGTTTTGTCCAAATAGGATAAAAAGCATATTGATGCCTATGATAAACAATAAGATATCCTTATACACACTCCTATATCATGTTAAATAACGTCCACACTTGTCTTGTTAAATATTGTCCAAACCTTCCACACTGTCCTAGTATGTCAGTGTTAGATATAGCAGTATTAGATATTGAACAAAAAGTGGACTGAATAACTGGAAATTCCAGGTAGCAAAACAAAGGATCACACCCAATACATATGTGGAGAGACTCCTCAATATATACATATGATGAAATGAAAGGACTCAATCATCCAATTAGTACAGTTAGATAAGTAACAGGATATAGATAGCCACCAATGTACTCATCTATTCACTGGAGTCTCCCATGGTGTAGATCACAACGCTACCAGAATTTCAGATGGTTCCATACAAGTAGCCGAAATCAGCTGTTATCATATTGTCCCCAAGCAGTGCCCAACGCGTTTCCCCCCCATGGGGATGACGGGGGTTCATCAGGGGTAGGCAGCCACACACAAAATAGAGGAGCTGTAGGTTCACATTACGTTAACAGCAGTCCGTTCAACACATACGTTAAATGGGCTGCTGTCACGCAAGTGCCGGTATGGCAGCATGCTAGCGCAGATATAGCATCTGCTAGCTCTATCTGCGCTAGCGGTAACGGACCCGGAAACACTGCAGCCCGCATCTTGGGGTCCATAACTCAATGACGGCACATCGCTAGTGCACGCCCATTGTGGGCGTGCGCTAGCGATGCGTTCGACATTGGACTAAATGGCAGCATTAATGGACTACGTTACACCGCATTATGCCACTGTGTAACGTAGTCTGTCTAACGGATGGGTTCAACGCAATGTGAACCCAGCCATAGTGCTGTGCGTCTGCCAAAGAAAGGTAGTAGAGAAGCCCATACAGTAACAGAAGTGAGTTATGTTTGTAGAGGACAAGACTTTGCCATGTACACCTTGAACACCAAGCCTAATCCCCCTCCCACCATGACTTCGCCGCTTTTTCCCAGGCATGTTGCTCACATAGTTTGGTAGAAGCACAGTATTAGCAACAAAAAATTTGATTTTAAACTCTGCACCAGCTCTGCAAACAGCAGAATTTCAGCTACTGTAAATGACAAGGTGAAATATGGCGTGCTAAAGTGGTATTGCTTTCCTCACAGGGAGAGTGATGTCATGCCTGGAAGCAAGGAAGGATCCTTTTAACAGGTATTTAGCACATGTAACACTGTTCTGACTCCAGGCCAGAAGGGGGAGCTCTGATCCAGTTTGTGGGTGGCTTCTCTAGATATATATGTATTTATACATTCTGGCTTGGAGGAGGAGTTAGTCTGTCAGAGGGACATAGCAGAGTGGAAGCAGAGAGAGTCTGAGAAAGGAAAGCTGTGGCCATGCAGACAAGTGATTCTGCAGCTCCTGGGGAAGGAAAGAGAAAAGCAGATCAGTCTGTTCAAGACTGAAAGGGGAAGATAAAGAGCTGGAGGGAATCTGCGACTGAGCTTCCTCCACTCTGAAGCGCAGAATACTGGTAGCCAGAAGGCGAAGGTTGTGGGGGTAACTCTATGCCCCACAACCGAAACTAGCAGACAGGAGACTGCAGGTCGCCTCTCCACCATTAATACCTGAAGTACAGGTGTTAACACCTGTACAGTAACAGATAGAGCCCAGAGTCATCTGGGAGACACATGAAAAAAGGCTTGAGTTGCCTGCCATGCGGGTAGTGTCCTATCAACAAGGTGGACAGAGACAGAATGTGAGGACCTTGTGTGAGGACTAAGGCAGCAAGGGACTATAACGTGGCACAGAGAGGAAGGCTTCCGATCCCACCTGGCTAAGGGGATTCCTGAGTCGCTTCCAGGCCGGCCGGACCATACCAGCATCCATGATCTGTATCCTGGACTGTAGCTGCCTTGCATCTGTAAAGAGGTAAAGAGTCTGCAATCTTGTGTCCTCCACTTCTTTCCGGCTCTACACCATCTTTAACTGCTACACCAGAATCCCTGGGAACCCAGATTCACCTGTGGGAAGCCATATCATCCCTGCTGCCATAACAACACCCCCAGTGGACCCCTTTAAGTCACGAACATAACTTTATAAACTTTATTTCTCATTCACTTCAACCCCTTTTATTGGACACCCAGGGCCACAGACCAGGTCACTGCCACCGTGTCAAATCCCTTTAAGAACCGGCCAGGTACCGAGTACCCCTAGGCCCTGGAAGGCGCTCCAACTCACGCTAGCAACTGCTTTTCAGGCACAAAAGCACAAATCACAGAACAATGTCACCACATCACTAAATGACAAGGTGGGATATGGCATGCTGTTTCACATTTAGCTAGTGAAAGAATAAGATTTAGAATGCTATACTCGTGCATGGAACACAATAGAAGCAGTGCACAACACACTTGTATGACATGTGCCCTGCTGGCTTTGTGTGTGGACCTCAGTAATGGCAAAAACAAAATTATTGCTGGAAGGTCGAATTCACAACCACACAGAGCACCTAGCTAAACTATGTGGCTATGAAACAACCGACTAGCTAACTAGCTAAAATCTAGCTGCTAACAGTGCCATAATCAGGAGCCAGTGTCAAAATGGCGCTAAAACAAGACGTCCAATCTTTGTATGGAGAGGGACATGTGTTTTCAGCAGCCAATGACACAAGCCGTTGTGTTGTGTAGGGACATTGTGGATGTTTCCTGCGCCCTGATTGGCTAGCCGCAATGTGCACACATAAAATTAGAAAGATAAAAAAGACAGTTTGCAAGCACGCTGCACTTCTGAACTCTACAAACCCCCTCCCCTCATCAAAGACGTGCCCCACGCTCATGATACACCACCATTATTTTAGACAAAGTGCTGAAAATACTTTAGTGGCAAGGCAAATATTTTCCTGCACTTTTTACTGAATGTTACCGATTCTTCCTGATTTCATAAAATTTTGCTTATGCTTTTTTTACGAATCCAAATGTGCCATATTCATACCGAATTTATGTTAGGTGATCGTTTTTCAAACAAATTTGCTCATTACTAAGTATCAAATGTACATAGGAGAAATTGCACAACAAACTTCAGGGTCCATTTTCTTCTGTTAACTTTGGGAAAATGCATTATTTGCTGCCATCCTCTCTCACATCTACCACAGCAAGCAATTGATGAATGAGAAGAAAACTCCTTTCCCTGTCAGAAGTGGATCTCAGTTGCTCATTTAGATATAATATTTGGGCTTTCAAATGTTCAACGTGCACACATCTAACAAAGCAGTACGCACCTTCAATAGGCTGTCCAAATATTATCTATATATTTAAATTATTATTAATTTATTAGGATTGCATTGACTGATTTGAGCAGAAGTAAAATTATCTTTTTTTATGTATAGATCTGTATTAAATGTGTGCACATGACATATTTCTATAATGAATTTGTTCCAAAGAATCAGCATGTCATAGCTGCTTTGTAATTTGACCGTTCTGCTTCAATTGGAATCACATTCACAGCCACAGCAGTATAATTTAATGAGTCATAGGAAAGGTCTGTTCTTTTAGCATTCCTCCCTGTAGACAACAGAGTTGGATGGGAAAAAAAATCTCATTTAACTCGACTGACTCGTTAAGGACAGTGTAGTACATAGAAGTTTCACAAATCTTTCCTAAGAAATATTTTGTACAGTGCACTAAAATCTTAACAGGAGCTTAAAGTACAGAAGATGAAAGAAACAAAGACATAAAACTAATGAAAGGCAAACTCCATTTTTATTGAAGAAATTCGCAGATGTGACCTTTCCCATCACCCTAGTGCTTTGCTTAAGGCCGGTTTCACATGTCAGTGGCTCCGGTACGTGAGGTGACAGTTTCCTCACGTACCGGAGACACTGGCTCACGTAGACACATTGAAATCAATGTGTCTCTGCACATGTCAGCGTGTTTTCACGGACCATGTGTCCGTTTGGAAAACACGGAGACATGTCAGTGTTCGTGGGAGCGCACGGATTACACGGACTCATTAAAGTCAATGGGTCCGTGTAAAATACGTACCGCACACAGACGTTGTCCGTGTGCAGTCTGTGTGCCATGCAGGAGACAGCGCTACAGTAAGCGCTGTCCCCCCTACGTGGTGCTGAAGCCGCCATTCATATCTTCTCTGCAGCAGCGTTTGCTGTAGAGAAGATATGAATAATCCTTTTTTTTGTTTGTTTCTCGTGTTTAAAATAAAGATCCATGTCCCCACCCCCCTTCCACCCCCTGTGCGCCCGCCCGCTGTTCTTAAAATACTCACCCGGCTCCCTCGCTGGCTGGCGCTGCTTCCTGTCCTGGCCGCACCTCTACTGTATGAGCGGTCACGTGGGGCCGCCGATTACAGTCACGAATATGCGGCTCCACCTCCCATAGGGGTGGAGCTGCATATTCATTTCTGTAATGGGCGGCCCCACGTGACCGCTCACACAGTAGAAGGTGCAGCCAGGACAGGAAGCAGCGCCAGCGAGGGAGCCGGGTGAGGATTTTAATAACAGCGGGCAGGCGCACAGGGGGTGGGAGGGGGGTGGGGACATGGATCTTTATTTTAAACACGAGAAACAAACAATCGCCTCTGCTACACACAGGCGATGATCAGATCACCTGTGTGTAGCAGAAATCACTCACTTACTATTAGCACTGACCACTGGGCGGCGCTCATAGCAATCCAGCAGTGACAACCATAGAGGTCTGCTGGAAACCTCTGGCTGTCATGTAGACTCATCAGTGACCTGCGATCACGTGACGTGGTCACCAATGGGCGGCATTTCCACCGCGCTTCCCAAAAGCGCAAGTTAATTGCCGCTGTCAGAGATTGACAACGTCATTTAACAGGTTAACAGCTGCAGGAGGATCGCGATTCCACTGACGGCTGTTAGAAGCACATGTCAGCTGTTCAAAACAGCTGACATGTGCCAGGAAAGATGTGAGCTCAGCGCTAGAGCTCAAATCAAAGGGAGAGACATGACACACGCAATACATGTATGGTGCATGTCGTGAAGGGGTTAAACCTTTTTTAGACTTAGAGGATGCCCTCTTGTCATCATTGCATGCATAGATTAAAAAGATTATTAGATAGATCTCTGTACTGTCCCCTCATATATTTCTACATTTTAATAAGATCACTCCAAAGCCTTCACTCTTTTAAACAGAATCATCCTAAATTTGACAACCGGATTTGGTTTTGCATTCCATCCATTCCCTTATGCTATGTGCCCACGTTGCGGATTCGTGTGCGGATTTTTCCACACTGTTTATGAAAAATCAGTAGGTAGAACGCACTGCGTTTTACCTGTGGATTACCCTGCGTTTTTTGTGCGGATTTCACCTGTGGTTTTATATCTGCGGACTCCTATAAGGGTATGTGCACACGTTGCGGATTCTCTGTGGATCCGCAGCGTTTTTTTCGCGCAGAAACGCTGCAGATCCGCAATTGATTTACAGTACAATGTAAATCAATTCGAAAAAAATGCTGTGCACACTTTGCGGAAAATACGCTGCGGAAACGATGCGGTTTAAAAGAAATAGCATGTCACTTCTTTTATGTGAATCTGCAGCGTTTTTGTACCCATTCCATTACAGAAAACCACAGGGGTAAAAAATGCTGCAAATCCGCAAGAAAACCGCAGCAAAAACACAAAAAACGCGACAAATCCGCAGGTGCGTTTTCTGCCAGGAGAAGCAGAATTCGCACCAGAAATTCCTAAGCCTAATCCGCAACGTGTGCACATAGCCTATAGAAACAGGTGTAAAACGCTGCGGAATCTGCACAAAAAATTAACACGCTGCAGAAAATACAATGCAGCGTTTCCGCGCTGTATTTTTGCACCATGGGCACAGCGGATTTGGTTTTCCATAGGTTTACATGGTACTGTAAACCGGATGGAAAACTGTTGCGAATCCGCAGCGTCAAATCTGCTGCAGATCCGCAGGCAAATCTGCAACGTGTGCACATACCCTTAAAGTTAATTTTCAGCAAGTGTTTGCTATGCAATCTGAGGACAGCATGTGGTAAGGGTTAAAACACTAAATTCAGTGATGTATCATTTATTAGGCTATGTGCTGTTTACTAATAATGAAGGTTTTATGATCAGGATATTATCACTGCTGGACTAAATCTCGCATGAATGCTAGACCAATCACACCCCTTTCCTCTGATAAGCAGCTAACTGTCAATGCACAATGACAGCTATGGTTTGGGCAGGGTTAGCTTTCTGAGCATGCTACGTCTAAGAAATCTGATTATGTCACAACTTCTGCACCCAGTAAACTAAATGATACATCGTTGGATCTAGGGTCTCTTTTCTTACAATATGCTGCGGTAAGGTAACAAAAACCTGGTGACAGATTCCCGTTAATAACCTTGGACTTCGTAGCTCTTCTCTGCAAACGTTCTAGTTCAGCTACGTCCTTCTTATACGCAGGAGCCAACATTGTACACAGTATTCTAGGTATGGCTTTAATGACTTTCATTAAGGTAAAACTATGTTTTTGTCATAGGCATCTATACCTCTTTTAATGCTTTCCATTATTTTATATGCAGATGCTGCTTGAAATTGGTCACTAAAGTTTAGTTTGCTGTCTATTTCTCTGTTCACCCAAGTATTTTTCAGGGACAAATTTTTCTATCTTTTATTTTCAATAATTTTTATTGTTTTTTTTAAAGCTGTATATACATGGGTAAGGAGAGGGAGAAGGAAAAATTAGGAATGGGGATTAAGGAAATATTTATTAGGGAAGGAACTAGGTAAAAAGAGGAAAAGGAAAGGAAAAAACTCCAATTTACACAATCAGATATAAACATAAGATTATCATCTCTTAAGTAAGGATAAAAATATACACAGTTCATAATTGTCCAAGACAATGACCAACATAAAATGAACGACATAAAACGTTTCCAAGTTTTGGATTCAAATATCAATTTGTTCCAATAAAACTTTCCCTCAGGGATATAAACATGACCTAGCTTCCCATATATTTTAGAATTTTTCATACCTATTATTTGCTATCGCACATTTGTTGTTAGGACTAGCGGAACACACCAAATAATTAGAAAGATGGTATATGGTGCGGTCGCAGCCTGGGGTCCACCATGCAGAGATGGAACCTGCTGCTGAGTAATGATGGACTATATGGCGGTATAATGTGGATACACACACATGGGTTAGCTTCACTCTGTAAGAAGGAACCAAAAAGGCTTCATGGAGTACATACCAGTCACCCAAACGATAATGATATTATTACTCCCAATAGGGACTTAGTTACTAATATATAGAAAGAAACAGGGGGACTGGATAAGACCATCATGGACAAAACTGCATATTCACAAAGAACAGCCCACTAAGAAAAAACGCAGTCAAACGTCCAAATAGATATAAATTACAAAAATCTTTATTAAACATGACAAGTATAAAAACAGCAGATAGGGATACTTCCCCGTGCCACCCTCAGCACATACGCACAGGACGGAGGCGGATATTGGTATGCATATCATATGCCAAAACAGTATACATGTATAGCCAGGGACCCTGTAAGGTGCATATTACTAGATAAATACCATCATTCACTTTTAGTCAGCCTGATCATATCACCATACAGACGTGGGGACCCCAGGGACGTGGGGTGGACGGACGTGCGGTATACTGTGGTCATTACTCTTATTGGTATGTATGTCCCCTATACTTACATTATGTATGGTGATATGATCAGGCTGACTAAAAGTGAATGATGGTATTTATCTAGTAATATGCACCTTACAGGGTCCCTGGCTATACATGTATACTGTTTTGGCATATGATATGCATACCAATATCCGCCTCCGTCCTGTGCGTATGTGCTGAGGGTGGCACGGGGAAGTATCCCTATCTGCTGTTTTTATACTTGTCATGTTTAATAAAGATTTTTGTAATTTATATCTATTTGGACGTATGACTGCGTTTTTTCTTAGTGGGCTGTTCTCTGTAAGAAGGAAGCAAACCCTGTTGCGTCACAGGTCCACAGTACCCCACAAAGAGCACAAGCAAGGAGTCACAGAACTCTGTCCCAAGACTCAGGGAAAGAGTTCCTCTAGACCTCTTGCGCTCGACACCGCTACTGGGGTATCAGAGTTAAACTGAAATAATGATATAATGCACAAGAGTGTGTGCAGTGCCGCTCTGGCGGACGCCACTAACCACTCAGACTTGGGCCAGGAAAGTGCTCTAATAGCGCACAGCGCTGCACTGGCGGTCACAGCAATCAGACGCTGTATCGTGTGCTAAGTGTGCAGGTAGCACTGTCGGGCGCTAGATAGCATCCAACATTTGCAAGCAGCCAACAACACTAGGATGGGGATGATTAAGGAGCAAAAGTCACACATCTACACACACACACGTTATCAAGTATACACTAGAGTATGGCAGAGCGGCCATGCAAACCTTTTATAGCAGCAGTGCTACGGGACCTTCCAGATGGTCCAATAGGAGCCGCAACAGGACCTGAGCATGTGACCCCCGACCTCCAATGGGAGGTCGTCCCATGGGCATTCTCGGTATGGGAAAAGCAGGACTTAGTCCCAGAAAGACCTGCTCACTGCTGATCAGTGCTGGCTACAAAGGCAGAGCCTGGAAGGGCAGCAGTAACCAGTTGCACAGTATCAGCTTGAGCCAGACGCTGGGAACGACGTTGCTGCTGGGCAGGCTCCACTTCGGTTGGTGAAGAATGGGAGACTGCAGCGGAGATGGTTTGAGATTCCCACTGTACAGAGGCCAGAACTCAACACCTAATATTTGTATTCATAAATCGTCTTAATAGTATTTGAGAGTAAACGTTTTTTTCCAGAAAAATGCTATATAATTCTTGACCACAAGAAATATGTGGATCAATATAATCTCAGAGCAGGATCAAGTGTTTCCAAATAAAGCGTGAGTAGGGTCATTTGTGGAGTAATAGTCACTTTGTTTTTTTATATTAACCAAGATCAGTAACATAGCTATTGGGGGGGCAGAGGGGGCCATCGCCCCGGGCCCTGTCACATGAAGGGGCCCACTGGGAGCCAGCACTGCCACTTCCGTGATGAGGCACAATACAGCACAGGAGGAGAGCAGTAAAATGCCTGCTCTCCTGCCTGACAGAGATTCTGCACGCTGGCAGCATAGCGGCCAGAGGCATTTCTCCCTCCTGCACTGACTGTATTGTGCTGACCTCAGGAGCTTCTCCCAGGCTGCAGGTTTCTTCCCTCCATGTGCACGCTGGGATTGGCTCAGGGCAGCACGCTGGGTCCTAGTGCCCACCTGCATTTCACTCACTCAGATACTTCCTGGTCCTGCTGCAAACGTCATTGGTAAGTGGGGTCCTGGGGTTAAAATGCATTAAACTGATAGGCATGTCAGTCACTGGGGGGTAAATGTGAGAGGATGGGGGTGTTGTGGGGGCTTAGATGGGGAGGGCACTGGGGGGGTGAATGTGAGAAGATAAGGGCATTGTGAGGTCTGAGGTGGGTGAGGGGCAACAACACTGAGGGACTGATTATTATACGGTTTTTTTAAGAGACTATACGCACTCCATCACATGTAATAGTTGTTCTCTGGGAAGGGGAGGTAGGGGGCATATTATACTTACCAGCTGGGTAAGCCATGAGCTGCATCACATTTAAAGCATCACTGCAGCATTTTTTGTTATTTCACCGCTGGAGTGGCGCTTTAAGGCTATGTGTACACGGTGCAGATTTTGCTGCGGATCCGCAGCAGTTTTCCATGAGTTTACAGTTCAATGCAAACCTATGGGAAACCGAAAACGCTGTGCACATGCTGCAGAAAAAAACGCGCGGGAATGCAACGGTTTACAATCCGCAGCATGTCACTTCTTTTGTGCAGAATCGCGGCGATTCTGCACACATAGGAATGCATTGATCCGCGGATCATGTGCGGATGGTACCCGGGGTGGAGGAGAGGAGACTCTCCTCCAGGCCCTGGGAACCATATTTGTTTTAAAAAAAAAAGAATTAAAATAAAACATCATGATATACTCACCTCTCAGTGCTGCCCGCGGCCGTCTGGTCGCAGGGTTGCTGTGCGAGCAGGGCCTGTGATGACGTCGCGGTCACATGACCGTGACGTCACGAAGGTCCTTCTCGCAGAGCATCTTTGGAACCGGACCGCCGCATGCAGCCCCAAGGAGATCGGGACGTCAGAGGGTGAGTATATAACCATTTTTTAATTATTTTTAACATTACTATTGATGCTGCATATTGCTGCATATGCAGCATCAATAGTAGGAGTAAACCCGCAGCGGAAACCGCAGGACAAAACGTGATAAATCTGCAGGGATAACCGCAGCGGTTTTGCCCTGCAGATTTATCAAATCCGCTGCGGGAGAACCCACAGGGACCCTTCCTACGTGTGCACATAGCCTTAGGCTATGTGCACACATTGTGGATCCGCAGCGGATTTCCATCAGGTTTACAGTACCATGTAAACCTATGGAAGACAAAATCCGCAGTGCACATGCTGCGGAAAATACAGCGCGGAAACGCTGCGTTGTAATTTTCGCAGCATATCAATTCCACAGGTGTAAAAACACAGGCGAAATCTGCTCAAAATCCGCAGTAAATCTGCCGGGAATCCGCAGGTAAAACGCAGGGTGTTTTTACCTGCAGATTTTGCAGAATCCGAACAGAAAAGTCCGCAATGTTATCCGCAACGTGTGCACATACCCTATGAGGCGCAGTTACAGCTGCAGTGACTGAAACAGTATCGGCTCCCGAGGCTGCAGTGAGGAATGAAGTTAATTTCCTCCTGGCATCATGACTCTCAGTGCAGGCGACGCACGGTGTCAGAACACTATTACCGTAACTATATACTATATACTCCCATCCTCTGGAACTCTCTGCCCCAACACGTCCGACTATCAACCACAGTCGGATCCTTCAGACGGAACCTGAAAACTCATCTCTTCAGGAAAGCCTACATCCTGCACTGACACCGCTGCTGCCTCATCACTATCGAAGCTACCGCCTCACCAACACCGGAGCTACCGCCTCACCAACACCGGAGCTACCACCTCACCAACACCGGAGCTCCTGCAACCCTCAACCTACTGTCTCCTTCCCCATAATCCTGTAGAATGTAAGCCCGCAAGGGCAGGGTCCTCGCCCCTCTGTATCAGTCCGTCATTGTTAGTTTGTTTACTGTATGTGATATTTGTAACTTGTATGTAACCCCTTCTTATGTACAGCACCATGGAATCAATGGTGCTATATAAATAAATAATAATAATAATAATAATATACTGTGTTTTGTATAGGGGAGCTGTTGGGGCATTATACTGTGTATAGGGAAGCTGTGGCATCATAATATTGTCTATAGGGTAGCTGTGGGGGCATTATACTGTGTATAGAAAAGCTGTGGGCTCATCATACTGTGTATAGGGGAACAGTGGGGGCATTATACTGTGTACAGGGAAGCTGTGGGATCATAATATTGTCTATAGGGTAGCTGTAGGGGCATTATACTGTGTATAGGGAAGCTGTGGGATCATAATATTGTCTATAGGGTAGCTGTGGAGGCATTATACGGTGTATAGAAAAGCTATGATGAATACTGTGTATAGGGGAACAGTGGGGACATCATACTGTGTACAGGGAAGCTGTGGAATCATCATACTGTGTAGAGGGGAGCTGTGTGCTCATTATACTGTGTATAGGAGAGCAGTGGGGACATCATACTGTGCATAGGGAAGCTGTGGAATCATCATATTGTGTATAGGGGAGCTGTAGGGGCATTATACTGTGTATAGGAAAGCTGTGGGCCCACCATACTGTGTATAGTCAAGCTGCACATGGAGGCTACTTAGGGGACATTATTAAATGTTAAGTGGGCACTTAAAAATTATTGTTATTGGGGCACTCAGAGCACTGAGACCATCAAAATGTCATATGTGGTATTATTACTTTTTAGGGACAAAATGTGGAGGGCACTAGCACAGGGCATTAGTGTTTTTTAGGGGTGCATTTTATTATCTAGAGAGCACAAAAGAGTCATTATTACTATGTAAGGGGCTCAGTGGTGGCATTATTATGTGGGGCGGCACCATTATTGTACTACACAGCAGGTGCAGTAATAGGGACACATACAGCAGCAGCGGCTCAGTATTGGGGTATCAGCAGAATGATTAGCTTGTGCAGGTTGGGAATAGATATGGACGGTGCTGGAAATGTGAGACGTATGATGTGTCTTTGTTGTAATCTCTGCAGACAAGTCCTGGCTGGAGAAGTTCTTACGTTGCTCTGGGCCAGATGGAAAAGATGGGAAAAGTGAACAACTCCATAAGAAAGACCATCAGCTGTAAGTCACCATCTAAAACTGTCCAGTGATCTTTTATATGGTCTGCAAGACTGGTATCTACCAATATATGGTCTCCATATAGTAATATCAGTGTTCGTTTTTGTCTACAGATGTTTTTTCAGTCAGAGTGCGGTCATCTGCTGATGTTCCTCTATGCTCACAATTAGGGTGCACCACATAGCTGTAGTCAGGGGTACCTGGTTAGGGGCCCACTCAGATTTTTCGCCCCCCCCTAAGCTAAAACCCTAGCTATGCCTCTGACCAAGATAGATACTTTTACCACAAAGATTTAATTTGGGGGCAATCCCAAAATATGTGGATCAGATGGCCAATATGACCACATTTTCTCCAGCGCTTAGCTTATTGATTAGGAGATACTCAAGCTTGACTTGACGGGGTATAGAATCATCAAGTAGGAGTTTTATAAAATGATTCATGTAATGCCATGCAAATATTAGATGTATATGTATATTTCAGACCATTCTCCTAGCTATCCTCAGTGAAAGATATTTTTTAATACTAGCTCCCATTTCACCATATAAGACTTTTTTTGAAAATTGGTGTCATTGTTTAGAGTCTGATATATTTCTGGTTTTCCATAGGGTTTTGTTATTGATGTTTGCCAAAAGTAAGCTGACTGCTTCAGAAAAAGTGAGTTTATCATTCAAAATTGTTTTGATCACATTTTTAATTAGCATATGATATAAGAAATCTGATCTATCTAGGTTGTACTTTTGTTTATCAATCGGAAATGGATAGAAAGTTTCACCATCATGCAAATCTTTAACTTTCTTTAAACCAGCCTGGGTCCAAGTTTCTGGTAGTTTGTTCTTTAAACAAAAATTATATTACAGATAATGGTATATTATTAATATGCTTAATAATAATAGGATTTCAAATTAGATTTAGCTAAAACTTTCCATGCTTCAAATGTAGCCTGAATAGCAGGATGTGTTGGTTCCCGAAGAGAAGGATTAAATATATGTTTCAAGAGTAGTTCTTGAAGAGGTCTATAAATATTTCTTGAAAATTCTAGATCAAACCATGCAGGTAAGGCATCTGTTCTGAGCCAATATCTACTTTGAGTTATGAGATTTGTATAATAGTAGCACATTAAATGGGAGAGTCCTAAACCTCCTTGAAACTTACTTTTCCAAAGGATCTTTTTTGAAATTTTTGTCCTTTTTATTATTCCAAATAAAATTTTTAAGCATAATTTGAAATTTACTAATATAGTTAAAAGGAATTGGAATAGGTGAGGCCCTGAAAATATATAACATTTTAATTTTAAGAGTAAAAAGCATTTTTAAAAGATATAATTCCTCCCATCCAGGTGTTAGGGCTAGTGGAACGCACCAAATAATTAGATAGATAGAATAAGGTGCGTTCACATCCCGGGGTCTACCGGGAAGAGATGGAACCTGCTGCTGAGTAATGACAGACTATATCGCGGTACAAAATGGATTCACACATGGGTTAACTTCACCCTGTATGAAGAAAGCGAACCCTGCTGAGGTACCGTACAAAAGAGCGCTAGCAAGTCACAGAACTCTATCCTAAGACTCTGGATTAGAGTTCACCTAGACCGCTTGTGCTCGACATCGCAACTGAGGTGTCAGAGTGAATTAAATAATTATAATTATTTAGATGCATGAGAGTGCGTGCGGTGCCACTCTGGCGGATGCCACAAACCACCCAGGCTTGGTTAAGGAATGCGCTGTGAAAGCGCATGGCGCCGCACTGGTGAACTCAGCAATTAGATGATGTTTTGTGTGTCACATGCTGATAGCTAAGTCGGGCGCTAAATAGCAATCATCCACCTTACATGAGCAGTCACACACAAGGGAAGAGATATTTAATGAGCGACATTCACACATCAACACACACACATTTACAAGTGTACACTAGCGCATGGCCTTTTATAGCGGCCGTTCTACTGTACAAGACCTTCCAGATGGTCCAATAGGAGCCGCAACAGGACATGAGCATGTGACCCTCGACCTACAATGGGAGGCATGCTCAGTATGGGAAAAGCAGGACTCAGAAAGATCTGCTTGCTACTGATCAGTGCTGGCTACAAAGGCAGAGCCTAGAAAGACAGTAGTTTCCAGTTGCCCAGTATCAGCCTGAGCTAGACGCTGGGACCGACGTCTCCGCTGAGCAGGCTCCACTGCGGCTGGAGAAGAATGGAAGACCGCAGCGGAGATGGTTCGAGATTCCCCCTGTGCAGAGGCGGGAAGTCGACACCTAACACCACGTAAGGTCAGATTTTAGTGTTCTAGCTTTGATTATATAATTGTACATTTTGTTTCTATAGCCCAAGTCCATGACATTACATTTATTTCGTACATTAAAGAGAATGTTTCCGTAAGATAAAAAGATCAGTGTGATAAGTGTGAGACATGTAACTAACACAGTTCAGTAGAACTAAACTTTGTCTATTCACAAATACATTTGCTCCAGCGCTTCAGCTCTGCTGTATTATAACATTATTGCAATACTGCATGCCTGGAAGATGTAAATTGAAGAACTGAGAAGGCATCTGCAGATACTGTCTGCTAGATAGAAATACACAGAGCTCTGCATTGAGATCGGGAGAGCAGAGAGCAGCCATTAAATGTCACAATGATATCTCCCCTTTTATTTAAAATAAGTTGTGGAGGCAATTCCTTATGCAGATCAGATCGCCGACATGAAGACGTCATTTTATTCATCTTCCTATGACCTACATGGCTATAATGACAGCATAGGAGGGTTGATCCTACTGACAGATTCCCCTTAAATTTCAATAGACATTTCTCAAATCCAAGATTCCAGATTATGTAAATTCCTTTGTAATATTACAATTTTATCTGTATACCCTCTAATATATGTTTAATAAATATGCTAAAAAGAATTGGGCCCAATACTGAACACTGTGGTACCCTACTATCAACTGTGCCTAAATAAGAATGTGTTCTATTATTAAATGCTCTCTCAAAACTATCACTCATTACTTGTGTTCAGTGATACCTTCCGATATTCTACATGAAGGAAAACAACTAAGAATAATGTAGGATGTTTTGGGAGAGGTGGAGGAGACATCGCCGTGGCATGCGCTTAGGGATCAGCTGACGCCGCACAGTCTGAAGAAGGCGGAAGGAGATGAGTGAGAGGCGAAGATATGCAATGCGCATGCCCATGAATCCCAGCCCCGCAGTGTGAATAAATCAGAAGACACTGCGGGGTGGGATCTTGGGCAGCGCGGCCGCACAGGCGCAGTCAGCCTGACATCAAATGATGGTATAACATAGCCTGACATCAAATGAAGGTATAACATAACAGCGCAGGATCTGGGACAGATTCAAACAACGCTCAGGAGGCAGCGCACGGTGCCAAGGGGTATGAATGACGGCTGTGCCGTGTCTGATTAGGAAGGAAAGTCCTGCCTCCAGGGCTTTCATGGTATGAGGGTGCACATTTTATAAGTGTTTAGTTCAGCGTGTGCAAGGAGCATAACAAAAAGACCACCTTGTCCAAATGCAGCATTAGTGCTGCACAAGGTGGCTCTTTTATTTTCAAACGCATGGAGGAGACAGGTTCCCTTTAATATCTGTAGTAGTGTGAGTGTGGAGGGAGCAGGAGAAATTGTCGGATACACAGCAGGGGATCAGCTGACATTCTTGAACCCCAATAACATGGCAGCCAGTGTTGACTATGCAGACGGCACTTCTGAGCAGCAACTGGCTGTGTTGGGACCCAGGGTCAATTCTAGAAGCAGGGTGTAGGCAGAGGCCTAATTGGAGCAAGTTTAATATCTGTTGTAGTCTTAGTGTGGAGGGAGCAGGAGAAATTGCCGGATACACCGCAGGGGATCAGCTGACGTTACTGAACCCCAATAACACGGCAGCAAGTGTTGACTGTGCAGATGGCACTTCCGAGCAGCAACTGGCGGTGTTGGAGCCCAGGTTCAATGCTAGAAACAGAGTGAAGAAATTGCCGCACACACAGCAGGGGAGCAGCTGGCATTACTGAACCCCAATAACAAAGGAGCAACTATTGACTGTACAGACAGCACTTCCGAGCAGCAACTGGCGGTGTTGGAGCCCATGTTCAATGCTAGAAACAGAGTTTAGGCCGATGCCTAATTGGAGCAAGTTTAATATCTGTTGAAGTCTTAGTGTGCAGGGGACTGGAGAAATTGCCGGATACACAGCAGGGGATCAGCTGACGTTACTGAACCCCAATAACAAAGGAGCAATTGTTGACTGTTCAGATGGCACTTCCGAGCAGCAACTGGCGGTGTTGGAGCCCAGGGTCAATGCTAGAAGCAAAGTGTAGGCCGAGGCCTAATTGGAGCAAGTTTAATATCTGTTGTAATCTTAGTGTGGAGGGAGCAGGAGAAATTTCCGGATACACAGAAGGGGATCAGCTGACGATACTTAACCCCAATAACATGGCAGCAAGTGCTGACTGTGCAGACGGCACTTCCAAGCAGCAACTGGTGGTGTTGGAGCCCAGGTTCAATGCTAGAAACAGAGTGGAGAAATTGCCGCACACACAGCAGGGGAGCAGCTGGCATTACTGAAACCCAATAACAGAGGAGCAACTGTTGACTGTGCAGACAGCACTTCCGAGCAGCAACTGGTCGTGTTGGAACCCAGGGATTACAGGAGAAGCAGAGTGTAGGCTGAGGCCTAATTGGAGAAAGTTTAATATCTGAAGTAGTGTGAGTGTGGACAGAGCAGGAGAAATTGCCGGATACACAGGAGTGGAGCAGCTGACGTTACTGAACCCCAATAACACGGCAGCAAGTGTTGACTGTGCAGACGGCACTTCTGAGCAGCAACTGGCAGTGTTGGATCCCAAGGAATCCAAGAGAAGCAGAGTGTAGGCTGAGGCCCAATTGGAGCAAGTTTAATATCTGTTGTAGTGTGAGTGCGGACGGAGCAGGAGAAATTGCCAGATACACAGCTGGGGATCAGCTGACGTTACTGAAACCCAATAACACTAGGTCATGTGTTGACTGTGCAGACGGCACTACTGAGCAGCAACTGGTGGTGTTGGAGCCCAGGGAATACAGTTCAGGTGCTAGAAACATGAACACAACAGGAGACATGGATACTGTTGCCAACCAATTATTTAATCTGGAAGAGGAGTGGCAAATTTCAGAAAAGTAAGCCGGTCAACGTTATCGGAGGATAGTCGCATGCGACAGTCTGTTAGTACACCACCTGTGGCACTAAAGATACGTTCCGATAATACACTAGCAGCAGGGCAGGCCAGCACCTCCAATGCATACTGGCTAAGCTCTGGCCATATATCCAGCTTAGAGACACAAAACTTGAAGGGGGAAGAGCCGTGTGGGAGTACACTGAGAGGGCAAGACATGTAGTCTGTCACCATCTGACGGAAACGTTGCCTCCTGCTGACTGAAGCCGTCTGTGATAGTGTAGACATTTGTGGCAGGCACACAAAAGTTTGCCACATTTGGGCCAAACTGGTCTTGCCATGTGCTGAGGCACTGCTTCTGCTCCTTCTTTGTGCAGAGCTTCCTCCACTGCCTCAACGCACTGAGCTGCTTTGTAAAGCACCAGCAGCTCTGCTCTCGGTTGGACTGGAGAAGATGATGGAATGCACCAGTGTGTCTTGGTACTCTGGTATTTTACGCTCCCGGTTCAACGGTGTTATGAGGCTTTGTAAGTTGTCCCGGTAGCGAGGATCTTGGAGGGTGTACACCCAATAATCAGCCGTGTTGAGAATTTGGGTGATGCGGCGGTCGTTTCCCAGGCACTGAAGCATGAAATCAACCATGTGCTGCAGACTGCGAAATGGCCAAGAAACGCTGTCCCCTGCTTGAGGTGCGATCTCTGCCTGCTCTGCATCACCCCACCCTCGCTCTACATACTGACAACTAGAGCATTGTGTACCTATCTCCTCTGGACAGATGTCTTCCTCCTCTATTGACTCCTCCTCATCCTCCTCACAAAGTGTCCCCTGCCTAGGCCTTTGTGAGGCAACCACGTTGCACAGACTTGTCAGAAGCAGATGGCATTTGTGACTCCTCATCCTCCACCTCTTCCACAACCTTATCCCTTAGTGCTTGCAGTGTTTTTTCAAACAGGCAGATAAGGGGGAAAGTCATGCTGACTAGTGCATCATCTGCACTCGCCATCTGCATGGAATCATCGAAGGCATGCAAAACCTGGCAGATGTCCTTCATAGTGGCCTACTCAGTGGTTGTAAAGTCTGAACGGCACGCAGTGCGACTTTTTTGCGCCTGATGCAGCTGGTACTCCATTACTGCTGCCTGCTGCTCACACAACCGCTCCAACATATGTAATATTGAATTCCACCTGGTGGGTAGGTCACATATGATGTGATGCTCCGGAAGGTGGAATTGGCACTGCAGAGCTGCAATGTGCGATCTTGCCATGCTGGAACGCCGCAAGTGAGCGCACTCTAGGCGGACCTTGTGCAGCAGTGCATCAAGATCCGGATAGTCCCTGAAAAAACTCTGCATGACCAATATCAGCACATGTGCCAGACATGGGATGTGAGCGAGGTTGCCTAGGGTCAGAGTTGCCACCAGATTTCGGCCATTGTCACACACTACCATGCCTGGTTGGAGATTCGCTGGCACAAACCACACGTCGCTCTCCTGCTTGATGGCATTCCAGAGCTCATGCGCTTTGTGGCTTCAATTCCCCAAAGAAATTAATTTCAGTACAGCCTGTTTGGCCTGACATTTGGCCACGGCTGTGCTCATATCGGTCATAACAGGTAAGCGTTCACAGGTCCATGTGGAGATAGACTGTGACGGCTCCTGCAGCGCTGATTCAGAGGAACTGGAGTATGAGGAGGAGTCAATGTGTACAGACTGGATTACTGCAATCCTTGGAGTTGGCAGAACACATACAGCGCCTCTCTCAAGATCTGTACCCGGCTCCACAATATTTACCCAATGGGCAGTGAGGGAAAGGTATCGTCCCTGTCCATGGTGACTGGTCCACGCATCGGTGGTGAGGTGGACCTTGCTACTGATGGCGTTTAGTAGTGCATGTTTAGTGTTTCCCTCCACATGCTTTTGCAGGACAGGGACGCTGAAATAAAAGTGGCTGGGCACGTTGTATTGTGGGACTGCCAATGCCATCAAGTTACGGAAGATGTCAGTCTCCACCAGCCTGAATGACAGCATTTCAAGGGACAGTAGTTTTGCAATGCCAGCATTCAGAGCCTGTGCTCAGGGGTGGTTTGCCGAGAATGGCCGCATTTTCTCCCATGCCTGAGCTACCAATGGCTATAGACTGGGCTGGTAGTGTGAGGATGACAGGGAACGTGGTGCTGTGGGTGGAATTACACTGGGTCTCTGTACAACAGTGCCAGAGGTTCTTCCATGGCGATCCTGTGAGGAAGCCGAACCAGCTGTGTGTGAGCTGGAGAAGAGGCTACAACAGGAGCTGAAGAGGTGGTAGGTGCCGCTGTAGGTTGGCCTAGGTCTTCAGTGTGTTTTTGTAACTCCACCACGTACTTGGTCTGCAAATGTTTCCACAAATTTATGGTATTGAGGTTGCTGACACTTTTCCCTCTTTTGACTTTCTGATTACACAGCTTGCATTTGACAAAGCAAATGTCATCTGCAACTGTGTCAAAAATGGATCAGGCACTGCAATTCTTGGGGGCGCCCATTTTGGGTTTTGGAAGAGGCATGCTCCTAATGGGTGCCGAAGTGGAGGCTAAAGGCAACGAAGTCTTCCCCCTCCCTCTCCCTCCTTTTTGGGCCGTTCGGGGAATCTCTGCCTCAGAGCTGCTCCCACCATCTTCCTGTACCTCACGCCATGATGGGTCAAGGACCTCATCATCTACACAACCCTGTTTGTTGTGAATTCCGCTCTTGGGCTCCCTCCGGTGGTTGTAAGTGGCACTTTTGTGAGTTCTGCTCTTGGGCTACCTATTGTGGTTTCTAGTGGTATGGCTGCTCCTTGGAGTTAGCTGTCTTCAGCTGCTTCCACTGATCGTCTTTTCTGCTCGGCTATTTATGCCTGGCTCTGTCCTTCAGCCAGTGCCACTTGTAAATGGTTCCTGGTTGGATTCACATCTCTTTGGAGTTCCCTGTTATCCTGACCTGTTCAGTAAAGCTACGTTTTTGCTTGCTCTTTTCTGTTCACAGTTTGTGGACATATCCGTTCTGTGCTTCTATGTTTGTCCAGCGTTATCAGTATGAATTAATTCTGTCTTGCTGGAAGCTCTGGGAAGCAGATTTACCCTCCACACCTTTAGTCAGGTGTGGAGATTTTTAGTAAACTCTGCGTGGATTTTTTAGTGTTTTATACTGACCCCTATCTATCAAGTTAGACTGGCCTCCTGTGCTCATCCTGGTTTCATTCTGTGTATGTCTTCCCTCTCCACTCACAGTCATTATTTGTGGGGGGCTAATCTATCCTTTGGGGATTTTCTCTGAGGCAAGATAGTTTTCCTGCTTCTATCTTTAGGGGTAGTTAGCTCTTAGGCGGTGACGAGGTGCCTAGGGAGAGTTAGGAGCACCCCACGGCTACTTCTTGTGTTGTGTTGAGCTTAGGGACTGCGGTCAGTACAGTTACACTTCCTTCAGAGCTCGTTCCATGTTGCTCCTAAACCACCGCATCATAACACCTCTTCCAACAACTGCTTCTCCTGGGTAGTCTCAAGAGCACAGTATGCACCAGAAAGTGGCACCTGAGTCTCATCATCAGATACGTACTGAGGTGTGCTGACCATTGGCACTGGCCCACCCGCCTCTTCAGATTCAGAGAGACAAAGCAGTTGCGCATCACTGCATACTGCCTCTTCTTCAGTTTCTCGAATGCAGCTTGGCTGGCCCCCTCTTTCCAAGCCAAGAGATTCAGTGAACAGAAGTAGAGATTGCTCCTGTCCTGGGCTCTCTGACTGCCTGGGCAATTTGGCAGGTGGTGAAGAGACAGATGGGTGGTCTTCAGTGCTCTGTGCCTGAGAGGATGTGGCACTAATTGAAGTCGATGCGTTAGCTGCCATCCATCCAACAACGGCTTCAATTTGTTCGTCCCGCAGCAGTGGGGTATGCTGAGCTCCTACAAAGCTGGACATGAAGGATTGTTCCCTGCTAAAACTGGGGGATGATGAGTCACCGGTGCCCGCATCAGGCACAGAATCCCCTCGTCCTCTCCCTGCAGAAACTCCACACCCACGGCCACGTGCCTTACTCCCGGCTTTCTTCATCTTGGTACACTGATAAAGATTGGCAGAAAAGTACTAAGGGCTTAGTGTGCTTTTTCCTGAACAGCTGCTAACAGGTATAAGAAACACTAATTTTATAAAGTGTGGACTAGACTTTAATATGAGCTAATGTGGCCTACACAACTGTAAAGTGGAGTGTTTGGTGAACTTTATTTACATTTTGTTTTTTTTTCACAAAAAGACACTGGATGTGCCCAAAGATGTAAAACTGATAGTATCACAAACTTTTTGTAGCGATCACAATGCAGGAAGGTAACCTACAATGCAATAGATGAGGCTCCAAAAAAATAGGCTAATACTAATCTGGCTGGGGCTGCAGGGCACTAGGCTGCAGAAAGGCTCCTCTATGTACTCCTATATAGTGTTTTTCCGCAATCTAGCAGAATACGGATGGAAACCCACTAATAGGATAAATCTGAAAAAACGTGCAGCAGGCAGCACTAATTGAAAAAAGGACAATGGAACAGTATGAGGCAGTGACGCACACTGGGCTGACTACAACCAGCTGTGGCTGCAGAACAGACTACAGCGTGAGCTGAACTCACACAGAGACCTTACAGATGGCTGTGAACAGCGCTGCAAGGTCAATAAAAGCTCCTCTATGTCTTCATATATAGTGTTTTTCCACAATCTAGCAGGACACGGATGGAAACCCACTAACTGGATAAATCTGGAAAAATGTGCAGCAGGCAGCACTAATTGAAAAAAGGACAATGGAACAGTATGATTCAGTGACGCACACTGAGCTGACTACAACCAACTGTGGCTGTAGAACAGGCTACAGCGTGAGTTGAACTCACACAGAGACCTTGCAGACAGCCGTGAACAGCGCTGCAAGGCAAAAAAAAGCTCCTCTATGTACTCCTATATAGTGTTTTTCCACAATCTAGCAGGATACGGATGGAAACCCACTAATAGGATAAATCAGAAAAAATGTGCAGCAGGCAGCACTAATTGAAAAATGGACAATGGAACAGTATGAGGCAGTGATGCACCCTGAGCTGACTACAATCATCTGTGGCTGTAGAACAGACAACAGCGTGAGCTGCACTCACACAGAGACCTTGCAGACAGCCGCGAACAGCGCTGCAAGGCAAAAACAAGGTTCTCACACAGCGGTTGCTAAATTACCCTGGGTAAAGCACAATGAAGCAAATTGCTATCTCAAACTATCCCTCATTCACAACAACAGCATCCTGTCCCTAACTGAATTCACAGCAGAGTGAACCCAAAATGGCGGCGGCGGCTTTTATAGTGCATCATGACATCATTTCATCAGCCAATCACAGCCATGTCAGTAGCTACATGCCTAACATGCAGAACAGGATGTGACCACACTTCTAATGATTCCTCATTGGCTGAATTAAATGAAACTGGCTTATTGCATTATGGGAACTTCCGATTCCGGTATCCGATATTGCAAAAGTATCGGAACTCAGTATCGGAATTCCGATACCGCGAATATCGGTCAATACCCGATATTTGCAGTATCGGAATGCTCAACACCACTCATTACACTTTTATTCCCTGGCCCCTTTGACTTCATTTTATTTATCAACCTTTTATGTGTCACTGTTTGAAATGCCGTTAACGAGTCCAGATTGAAAACACCTATGACCTTATCATGATCCAGTTTGGAACTTACCTCTTAATTAAAGCATATTAGGTTAGTCTGATAGGACTAATTCCTCATAAATCAATCTTGATGATGGGTTATGAAGTTATTCTTAGTGATATACTTGAGGATAGCATCTCTTCAAAAGCCCTCCAAGACTATGCCCACAGTAGATGTTAAACTTACAGGCCCTTTTTAATTATTGGTCCCATAATTGCTATGTACCAGTCCAGTGTTACAGACACATTTTATAATGTAATTCATGAATATTTGACAAATTGGTGTGCCTATCATGATACTTAACTCCTGCAGTACTCAGGGGTGTATATTCTAGCATTTATTTTTACCAGATTTTTTAAAATGCTAAACCAGTGCAGAACCTAGACATTTGCCCCCATTGCTGACCATGCACCTTTTGGGGTTTACCACACGTGCAGTTTAAAGAGCTGTTAATTTTTTTATTGTTTAAATTTCCAAACAATTTTTGCATCTTTTCATGATAACTGGGGCTTAATTTTTTTCTCTTATTCATTAATATCAGTGGGAAGATAAAGGATATACTTGACTGTATTGTGTCTTTTAATCTCCCTCCACTTCTTTCTCTGTTTTTAAATAGTTTAATATAAAGAGTGTATGAAGTGCTGAACATCTTATTAGTATTCTAATTACCGCTGAGCTCCACCAGCTGATTCAGGCACTCAACAGCTATACCTATTCCTGGCTTCTAGATTGATTGGCAGGTGTGGTAAGCTTCTTCATCTATTATTTCTGAAATATATGTCTGTTTTCTTATTTTTTTTTTATGCCCACAACAGACCACTGAAATACATTTTAAAATGTGTTCCCCTTTCAAAAACAATTATTTTTATACTAGCTATTGAACCCGTTCTACGCCCGGGTGGCGAGCATTTATATTGGTATATGGTCTCCATCATGTGCTGCTGCCATCCTGCGCCCGTTCTGTGATGTGCTGCTCCCATCCTGCGCCCCCGTTCTGTCATGTGCTGCTTCCATCCTGCGCCCGTTCTGTGATGTGCTGCTCCCATCCTGCGCCCCCGTTCTGTCATGTGCTGCTGCCATCCTGCGCCCGTTCTGTCATGTGCTGCTCCCATCCTGCTGCCATCCTGCGCCCGTTATGTCATGCGCTGCTGCCATCCTGCGCCCGTTCTGTCATGTGCTGCTGCCATCCTGCGCCCGTTCTGTCATGTGCTGCTGCCATCCTGCGCCCGTTCTGTCATGTGCTGCTGCCATCCTGCGCCCGTTCTGTCATGTGCTGCTGCCATCCTGCGCCCGTTCTGTCATGCGCTGCTGCCATCCTGCGCCCATTCTGTCATGTGCTGCTGCCATCCTGCGCCCGTTCTGTCATGTGCTGCTCCCATCCTGCGCCCCCGTTCTGTCATGCGCTGCTGCCATCCTGCGCCCGTTCTGTCATGTGCTGCTCCCATCCTGCTGCCATCCTGCGCCCGTTATGTCATGCGCTGCTGCCATCCTGCGCCCGTTCTGTCATGTGCTGCTCCCATCCTGCGCCCGTTCTGTCATGTGCTGCTGCCATCCTGCGCCCGTTCTGTCATGTGCTGCTGCCATCCTGCGCCCGTTCTGTCATGCGCTGCTGCCATCCTACGCCCGTTCTGTCATGTGCTGCTCCCATCCTGCGCCCGTTCTGTCATGTGCTGCTCCCATCCTGCGCCCCCGTTCTGTCATGCGCTGCTGCCATCCTGCGCCCGTTCTGTCATGTGCTGCTCCCATCCTGCTGCCATCCTGCGCCCATTATGTCATGCGCTGCTGCCATCCTGCAGCCGTTCTGTCATGTGCTGCTGCCATCCTGCGCCCATTCTGTCAAGTGCTGCTGCCATCCTGCGCCCGTTCTGTCATGTGCTGCTGCCATCCTGCGCCCGTTCTGTCATGCGCTGCTGCCATCCTGCGCCCGTTCTGTCATGTGCTGCTCCCATCCTGCTCCCATCCTGCGCCCGTTATGTCATGCGCTGCTGCCATCCTGCGCCCGTTCTGTCATGTGCTGCTGCCATCCTGCGCCCGTTCTGTCATGTGCTGCTGCCATCCTGCGCCCGTTCTGTCATGTGCTGCTGCCATCCTGCGCCCGTTCTGTCATGTGCTGCTGCCATCCTGCGCCCGTTCTGTCATGCGCTGCTGCCATCCTGCGCCCATTCTGTCATGTGCTGCTGCCATCCTGCGCCCGTTCTGTCATGTGCTGCTCCCATCCTGCGCCCCCGTTCTGTCATGCGCTGCTGCCATCCTGCGCCCGTTCTGTCATGTGCTGCTCCCATCCTGCTGCCATCCTGCGCCCGTTATGTCATGCGCTGCTGCCATCCTGCGCCCGTTCTGTCATGTGCTGCTCCCATCCTGCGCCCGTTCTGTCATGTGCTGCTGCCATCCTGCGCCCGTTCTGTCATGTGCTGCTGCCATCCTGCGCCCGTTCTGTCATGCGCTGCTGCCATCCTGCGCCCGTTCTGTCATGTGCTGCTCCCATCCTGCGCCCGTTCTGTCATGTGCTGCTCCCATCCTGCGCCCCCGTTCTGTCATGCGCTGCTGCCATCCTGCGCCCGTTCTGTCATGTGCTGCTCCCATCCTGCTGCCATCCTGCGCCCATTATGTCATGCGCTGCTGCCATCCTGCAGCCGTTCTGTCATGTGCTGCTGCCATCCTGCGCCCATTCTGTCAAGTGCTGCTGCCATCCTGCGCCCGTTCTGTCATGTGCTGCTGCCATCCTGCGCCCGTTCTGTCATGCGCTGCTGCCATCCTGCGCCCGTTCTGTCATGTGCTGCTCCCATCCTGCGCCACTATTGTATTATATGCCCCCGTATGCTGCTGCCATATAAAAAAAAAAAATACCATACTCACCTATCTTCCGGCTCCACTGCAGGTGTGTGTTCAAGAAAATGGTGCCGGAAAGCGCGGACTGCGCAGGCGCCGATTCCGGCAGCAGGAATCGGCGCCTGCGCAGTCCGCGCTCTCCGGCGCCATTTTCTTGAAGACACACCTGCAGTGGAGCCGGAGTGTGTCTTCAAGAAAATGGCGCCGGAAAGCGCGGACTGCGCAGGCGCCGGTTCCGGCAGCAGGAATCGGCGCCTGCGCAGTCCGCGCTTTCCGGCGCCATTTTCTTGAACACACACTCCGGCTCCTCTGCCTGTGACTGGACTCTGTCACAGCAGAGGAGCCGGAGACGGAGCCGCACGCAGCGCTGGAACGGAGGACAGGTGAATATACTTACCCTCCCTCCTGGCGCGTCCACGGTCCCTGCCTCTCCGGTGGAGATCGCGGTATGCGTTCAGTGCTTACGCATACCGCGATCTCCTGGGAGCGTCACTCTGTGGGGGCCAGACTGCGCCGGCGCTTGCGCCTGCGCAGTCTATAAAGGCTTCGGACAGAGTGACGCTCCTAGCGTTATATTATAGATATCTGACACTTTTTTGATAGGGGCGGGGCTAGTAACAATGATTTTGATTGTCAGCAGCTTTTCTTTATTATTTATTCATTCATTTATTTATTTTATTAATCTATTTTTAATTTATTTCACATTATAAACAAAAGGTCATAAAGGACCTTTTTGATAGGCATTTAAATCTTTTTTTAATTGGATTACCCCTTTACCTGTGGCTATTAGTCCCAGTTACAGTGGAAATACAGCCTCCTGGTTGTATAGCAGAGCTGACTGAGACTCCTAGGACCAAAACTTTTGCTTCTTCCTTAGACCCAGCGATCACATGATGACTGAGTCAGGATAAGAAAGTGCTATTAACACTCTCTATTACTTTTATACAAAGTGCATGTCCAGTGCTGTGTTTATAGTGGTCAGGAAGGCAAGAATGGTAACAAACCATCCCTGTCTTCTTTACAGATAGCTTGACTGTGTTTGACAGCTGTCACCCTCTCTGGCAGCTGGACAATCATGTGCAGACACTAATATGCTGTGACATTTTAGTTGTAGATTGTTGAAAATATCACCCTTTGCTCGTCATAAAGTAAAATATACTTCAAATTAGTCAATGATCCAAGTACCAATGATGGCCTTACCTTACTTCTCCTGATGACCAGAGTGTCTGGACATTGAGAATTGCTAAAAATTACTATTGCAGCAGTATCTGCAATACAAATATGTAAAAGGTGTGTTCCAAAGTGCCTAATTAAATACATAATTGACCCCTTGAAGCATGATTTTGCAAAGTCCTTCATAGCAAAACTGCTATTAATGGTTGCCAACGTGCTTATTTCTTTTTTCTAAACAACCTATAAAAAAAATCATGGAAAACTAAAATATTTATGGACAAAATGGAAAACATTATTATATCATAATGATTATAAGTGTTATATGGTTACAGCCCAGGTGAGTTATTTGAACACATTTGCATTATTTATTATGAATTGTGTTAGTGATACTAATTACAATTCAGAACATTCTGTACAAGCATCTCCAGCTTCAAGCAACCACTGAAACTTTCATAGTTTTCATTGACAGTGCAAAAAAGTTCCCTCATTTGCAGACTGCTTAGGAATTTACGGACAGTTGACCATTACACTACTGTTTTCTGCGGATCTTCGCTCCAGTTCAATGTATGTAGTTTTTTTTCCAAAGTTGTTTAGTTTAATTACCGTTTCATTTCACTCATATATCTTTCCATTAAAATAACTGCTTCCATTATCATCCTCCTTTCTGTATTTAACTAGAAATAGGGAGGTTGTCTTGAAGAAATTTTACATTAATGTTGTTTTAGTTTAAAAGTTCATTGATTTCATTGGCTTTTTTGTTATGGTCTATAAACTTACTTTTATTACTTAGCCCTAAGTTAATTTTACTAAGCTATAATAGCTAAATGAAGCGTAATTTAATTTTACTTTAGCCTGATTATCAGTTCAACTCTTTTCTTTTTATGTGTGAAATGACAACAATAATGTCAAAAAAGGATTTTTGGTCTTGTGAAGCACCATAGCTTTAACCCCTTCCTGACATGCACCATTTACACTGCCCTGCGGTACATGTGTTTCCGTGAAGCGAAGTATATAAACGGCATTGGTATTTCCAGTCACTATGTTGCATCATGTGGTGACCGAGTTAACCCCTTCACGACATGCGCCGTACATCTACTGCGCATGCCGTGAATCCCCCTTTGATGTGGGCTCCGGCGGTGAGCCCACATCAAAGTCGCGACATGTCAGCTGTTTTGTACAGCTGACATGTGCGCGCAATAGCGGCGGGTGAAATCGCTATTCACCCGGCGCTATTAACCTGTTAAATGCCGCTGTCAAACACAGACAGCGGCATTTAACTACCGCATCCGGCCGGGCGGCCGGATATGACGTCATCGCCGACCCCCGTCACATGATCGGGGGTCGGCGATGCATCGGGAAGGTAACCATAGAGGTCCTTGAGACCTCTATGGTTACTGATGCAGGTCTGCTGTGAGCGCCCCCCTGTGGTCGGCGCTCACAGCACACCTGCATTTCTGCTACATAGCAGCGATCTGATGATCGCTGCTATGTAGCAGAGCCGATCAGGCTATGCCAGCTTCTAGCCTCCCATGGAGGCTATTGAAGCATGGCACAAGTAAAAAAAAATGTTTTTAAAAATATGAAAAAAATATAAAAAATATAAAAGTTTAAATCACCCCCCTTTCGCCCCATCCTAAATAAAACAATAAAAAAAAACAAAAACCTACACGTATCTGGTATCCCCGTGTTCAGAATCGCCTGATCTATCAATTAAAAAAAAGCATTAACCTGATCGCTAAACGGCGTAGCGAGAAAAAAATCCGAAACGCCAGAATTACGTTTTTTAGTCGCCGCGACATTGCATTAAAATGCAATAACGGGCGATCAAAAGAACGTATCTGCGCAAAAATGGTATCATTAAAAACGTCATCTCGGCACGCAAAAAAAAAGCCCTCACCCGACCCCAGATCACGAAAAATGGAGACGCTACGGGTATCGGAAAATGGCACTTTTTTTTTTTTTTTAGCAAAGTTTGGAATTTTTTTTCACCACTTAGATAAAAAATAACCTAGTCATGTTAGGTGTCTATGAACTTGTAATGACCTAGAGAATCACAATGGCAGGTTAGTTTTAGCATTTAGTGAACCTAGCAAAAAAGCCAAACAAAAAACAAGTGTGGGATTGCACTTTTTTTGCAATTTCACCGCACTTGGAATTTTTTTCCCGTTTTCTAGTAAAAGACATGGTAAAACCAATGGTGTCGTTCAAAAGTACAACTTGTCCCGCAAAAAATAAGCCCTCACATGACCATATTGATGGAAAAATATAAAAGTTATGGCTCAGGGAAGGAGGGAAGTGAAAAACGAAAACGCAAAAATGAAAAAGGGCCGCGACTTGAAGGGGTTAAGATGGCTGTTGTGTTTGACAGCAGGCCATGTCTACACATTGCCAAATGTGGCTCTAACACCTCCCTGGGTCAGCGATTACTGTGATTGGCTGATCAATTCTGACCAGCCAATCACAGCTATGTCACAATAAAGTTATAAAAAAAATCCATGTGTTGTGCTCTAATTGGTGATGTCACAGTCACCTACAATGGATGGGGTGATTGCCACATCATCGCTCCTGATTAACCACTATGGTGCTGATTGCTCAGTAATTATTGTTTAGCCAATCAGAGCCAAAGGGGTTAATCTAAAATGGTGATCACCTCTCTCATCTTTACATCGGAGTTGGCATGTACAGCAGTTGTATACCCTCTGTGAGTGAGAGAAAAATCAATGGTGGCCAGTGCGGTCCTCCTGCAATCTGTCTCCTCCTTTGTCTACTGTAATCTGTGCTGTGTGCTGGTTGCTATGTGATTGATCTGTGATCACAGCAACAGCAGTTCCCAAGGAGCAAGAGAAACCGACTGCAAATTAAAATGTGTCTATATAAATGCGCATAGCGTGTGAAACAAAGAAGAATTGGAGCTGCTGACACAGGAAGAGAGATATGATGTCATAGGCAATACTGAATCCTGGTGGAATGATGCACAAGATTAGAATACAAACCTTGAAGGCTACAACTTATTTATTAGAAACAGGATTAACAAGAGCGGAGGAAGTGTTGCATTGTATGTTAGGAAAACGGATATCTGCGAAGAGATCCAAGCTTCAGAGAATTGTAGCTCTGCAGAAACTGTTTGGGTAAGAATATAAGGAGAGAAGAACAGAAAGGAAACTAAGTGTTTACTATAGACCTGGACAGATTGAAGACATGGATGAACTCTTCTTACATCAGATGTCTCTGTTCTCAAAAAAGTAAGACATAGTGAGTATTGGAAATTTTAACTATCCAAGTAATTGTTCAGAATATCTCTCAGGCAAAAGTAATGGGTCCAGAAAATTCTTATCTTCTCTTACTGAAAACTTTATCTTTCAAAAGAAAGAAGAGAGAACCAGAGGATCTGCAATCTTGTACCTAATTTTTAACAACAGTGAGGAACTGGTTGAGAAAGTAAAGGTGGCCAGGAATTTAAGCAGCCTTGATCGTGCAAGCTTCGTGTTTTGGATTACAAGGGATGGAAAAAGAGAGGACTTAGACTCTAAGGTCGGATTTCAGAAAGGCATATTTCAATGGACTCAGAAAGTGGGTAGGAAAGGTCCAATGGCTGGATGTTCTAACGTACAGAAAAATCCAAGAAGGATGGGAGATTTTACTAAATGAAATTCTCACTGCACAATAAGTAACAATCCTGAAAGGAAGGGAGAATTAGAAGCATTTAAAGAGACTAAGATAGATGGAAACAGAAATTAAACTCTTGTTACAAAGGAAAAAAAATGTATATTAAATGGAAAGAGGGGATATATCTAAAGAAGAATATAATGCTGTCTGCAGGGAATGCAGGCAAGCATTAGAAGGGCTAAAGCCAATAATGAAGTGAGGCTTGTAATGGGGACCAAAAGCAATAAAAAATAATTTGGGGGTATGTCAAAAGCAAAAGAAAAGTCAAAGATACTATAGGATTTTTACAGGATAAAAAGGGTGAAGTGGTAAAAAATTATGTTGAGAAGGCCAAACTTTTAAATTCCTATTTTGTATCTGTGTCCTCTAAGGAAGCAAATGTAACTTCTACTGATTTTCACATTGCCAGATTACGAATAAAAGAATCCACTGTATCCAAAAACAGAGAGATGGTGAAGGAACACTTAGCTAATTTTAATGAATTTAAATCTGCTAGTCCAGATGAATTACATCATAGGGTACTGTAAGAGTTAGCAGAGGAAATTGCAGAACCACTAACTACAATCTTTAAAAATTCATGGAGAGCAGAAGTCCCTGAAGATTGGAGCATTGTTGTCCCTATCTTCAAAAAAGGCGAGAAGATGGAGCCAGGAAAGTACAGGCCATTGAGCCTTAAGGCCCCGTCACACATAGCGAGATCGCTAGCGAGATCGCTGCTGAGTCACAAGTTTTGTGACGCAACAGCGATCTCAGTAGCGATCTCGCTATGTGTGACACGTACCAGCGATCAGGCCCCTTCTGTGAGATCGCTGGTCGTGTCGGAATGGCCTGGGCCATTTTTTGATCGTTGAGGTCCCGCTGACATCGCTGAATCGGCGTGTGTGACGCCGATTCAGCGATGTCTTCGCTGGTAACCAGGGTAAACATCGGGTAACTAAGCGCAGGGCCGCGCTTAGTAACCCGATGTTTACCCTGGTTACCATCCTAAAAGTAAAAAAACAAACGCTACATACTTACCCATCGCTGTCTGTCCTCGGCGCTCTGCTTCTCTGGTCTGGCTGTGAGCGCCGGTCAGCCGGAAAGCAGAGCAGTGACGTCACCGCTCTGCTTTCCGGCCGCTGTGCTCACAGCCAGACCAGAGAAGCAGAGCACCGAGGACAGACAGCGATAGGTAAGTATGTAGCGTTTGTTTTTTTTTACTTTAACGATGGTAACCAGGGTAAACATCGGGTTACTAAGCGCGGCCCTGCGCTTAGTTACCCGATGTTTACCCTGGTTACCGGGGACCTCGGGATCGTTGGTCGCTGGAGAGCTGTCTGTGTGACAGCTCTCCAGCGACCAAACAGCGACGCTGCAGCGATCCGGATCATTGTCGGTATCGCTGCAGCGTCGCTATGTGTGACGGGGCCTTTACTCCTATACCAGGAAAGATCTTTCAACAAATTATTAAACAGCATGTATGTAAGTACTTAAGGATACAGTAAATAACCAGAGCCAGCATGGGGTTGAAGAAAACAAGTCATGCCAGACTAACCTAATTTCCTTCTATAATGAAATCACTGACTGCATGGATCAGAAAAATGTAGTATAGTATATCTCGACTTAAGCAAAGCATGTGATAAAGTATCTTATATTATCCTTATTGAAAAAATGGCCAAGTATGGGATTGACAAGGCTACAGTTAGGTAAATTCATAATTGGTTCACTGATCATACTCAGAGTGGTGGTAAATGTTTGCACATCTAATTGGAAGAGTGTTTCAAGTGTAGTTCAATAAAGCTCTGTCCTGGCCCCAGTTTTGTTCAACATTTTTATAAATTATCTAGATTAGGAAACTGAAGGTAAACTAATCAAATTTACAGGCAATGCAAAGCTAAGAGGGATAGCTAACAATAGAGAAGACAGAAAAAGGATTCAGAAGGATCTAGATAAAACAGATCAATGGGCAGCTAAGAGAATGGTATTTAAGAGGGAGAAATGCAAGATTCTACATCTGGGCAAGAAAAATGAAATTTACATCTACAGAATGGGAGGAATAGAACTAAGCAACAGCATGTGTGAAAAAAACTTCGGTATGCTAACAGATCATGGATTTCAAATGAGTCAGCAGTGTGATGCAGCAGCATAAAAGGCAAACACAAATCTGGGATGCATTAGAGAAGCATAGAATCTATATCACATTAAGTAATTATCCCCCTTTACTCCTCCTTGGTCAGGCCTCATTTGGATGTCTGCGTCCAATTCTGGACACCATATTTTAAAAAAGACATTGAAAAACTGGAGCAACTTCAAAGAAAAGCTACATGGATGGTGAGCGGGCTGCAAAGGCTTAGAAAGCTAAGAGGAGACTTAATAGCTGAGAACAAATACCTGAAGGGATGTTTTCATACAGAGGTTTGACAGACATTAGTCTGGGATGGTTTAGTGAATCCTGCATTGAGCATGGGGTTAGACATGATGACTTTGGAGGTCCCTTCCAACTCTAACATTCTATGATTCTATGAGAATCCCTGTTCCAGCTTCCCCCTTAATACTCTTTACTCCTAAGGCTTATTTTACACTTGCCATGATTTTGTGGCCTGTTTTTGCGGCCCCAATAGATTTCTATAGGACCGCAAAAATGGGCTTAAAAAGTTCCATGATGTGCCATGCGCCGTATGGCCGTGAGGGCTGTAGTTCTGTTAGCTCTAGTTGACAGTAACTACAGGTTTATAATTGTAGACATTGGGGCCTATGGGCGACCAGGAGACTCAAGGGTGTTCAATTTGTCCATTATGGGTCGGCGGCTACGTGAAAATCAGTTAGACCTCCCACCACCACAACAACTCCCAGGCTCAAATGCTGAAGCAGTGCCATATGTTCTTGTGGGAGATGAGGCCTTCCAATTGACAAGGAATGTCATGAGGCCTTATCCCAGGCGCAACCTGGATCACCGGCGGCGTGTTTGTAATTTGAGGCTTTCCAGGGTGCGTAGACTGGTGGAGTGTGCCTTTGGGATATTGTGTGCCAAATGGCGTCTCCTCTAGTCTGCAATTCAGCTGAGTGAGGCTACTATTAATGAAGTTATTAAAGCGTGTGTTGTTTTGCACAATTTTATGAGACTTCATGATTGCCTGGCATCTGTTCTTGGTGAAGAAATGTTGCCCAATGTGAGTAGCCCTACACCACATGGCCCTCCTCCGCACCGTCCCCTTTCTGGAATCAAAGTGAGAGATATTTTCACAAATTATTTTGTTTCTCCTCAGGGTGCTACTCCCTGGCAAGATTATGCTGTTTCTCAGTTGTGATTTACTTATTTTCCAAAAATATTATCAACATTAAACATTTGTTTCATACAGAAACTGTACTCTGTGTGTTGTATTTACTTATTTACCAGATGCTTATGAACAGAGCATATGTGTGTGATGTAAGAATGATTGTCCCACAAGCGTCAATTGGCTTTTGACAGCATTTTTTACTTACAGCAAAAGCCTTTTGTTGTAATCTTGAAACCATTATTGTTTCATATGGGTTTTTTTTGTTTCTCTTTTTTTTAGATCCACAACAGAACAAACTGCAATTACAGCACAAAGTGAAACAAAACATGGTTACGCGTAACAAATATAAACCAAAATAACTTTGTGTTATAGATTCGTGTAAGTTGGTGGAGATGATGGCGGCAGATCAGGGTCCTGCTCAGGTGGCCTTTGTTGGTCCAATTGTCCTTCACCCTGTGTGGATGCTGAGTGTGGCAGATCAAAATACAGGCCCTGCTCATATTGGCCAGTTGGGTATTGGCCATAAGGGAATTGTCTCTGGCCCTCATGCTGTGGAACATATTGGCTGGATTCATAGCCACCCCCAATATTGCTATGTCGTCCAAACCCAGGTTGGGACCAGCCTCCAGCACTGGGTCTGGAAAAGTGGCCATATTGGGAAGGTTGGTTGTAGGCTGCCATATGGTATGGTGCTGGCCTCAGTTGATTTTGGGTGGGGAGGGATTAAGGTGTAGGCACACTTGGAGGAGGTGCTTCAAATCCTGATTGACCATGCACCTGTTGAGGTCGTGGAAGGTACAAGAGGTTATGTGGTGAAAGATTCCTTCTTTCAATAAATTCCAAAACCTCATAGGGGTCATTTGGGGAGGTGCATAAATCAATCAGGATTTGAATACACCCTCTCACACGTAGCCTCACCTCACGGGGAAGGGGACGAAGGTACCGGGAAGTCTAAAAGCAAAGGCCTCCTCTCCATCATCTGTGGCTGCCCATTCCAAATAATTGAGGACACCAGCGTCCACATCCCTCCTACTGGCTTGCAGCTTTCTCCTTCTGCGGCCTCTGCATAAAGGCCCAGCTGCCTGTGGGGAGGACACCAGTGGGACAGCAGGGCTGCTGCTGTGACCATGCTCTTCCTGGCTTCCAGGATCAGGTGCTGATGAGGGTGGTGGTGCTGCATCTTGGACACTTGCTGCTGTCTCTTGTGAAGCAGAAGTCGATGGTCCAGGAAGGATGGAGGTAGAAGAGGCCAAAGATGGACCTGCCACCTCTTTTTCAACACCAATGGGATCGATCACAGCCTCCGAGTCCGATCCGGTCTCCCTCTCAGTGAGGTTGGACGGTGTTCTGGTAATAAAAAAATTATAAAAAATATTTACTAACATAAGTTTATTATACATCTGTGACCTCGTCTCCTAGTAATTACCTACACGCAACCTCCGATACTCACAAGATCTCCTTCTCTACTCCCCTCTCATCTCCTCTTCCCACAATCGTATACAAGATTTATCTCGTGTATGACCCCTACTTTAGAACCCTCTACCACAACACATCAGACTCTTGCATACCATTGAAACCTTCTAAAAGAGACCAATCAACTGCATGACCAGCTCTACACTCGCCTACTGTATTCTCACCCACCCCTTGTAGATTGTGAGGCTTCGCGGGCAGGGTCCTCTCACCTCCTGTACCAGTTCTGACTTGTATTGTTTAAGATTTTTGTACTTATTTTTATTATGTTTATCCCTCCTTACATGTAAAGCTCCATTGAATAAATGGCGCTCTAACATTCAAAAATAACAATAGCAATAATAATATTAATAATAATTGTGTTGTGATGTTTTTACTTACGGTCTAAGATCCATACTGGGATCCAAAAAGGAAAGTCTATCGTAATATATGCATTTGCGCTTTTTGGGTGGAGCTGCTGACCCACTTCTTGCCCGCTGCTGCCTTTCCCGGCGGTATTGGTCCCTGATGCTGCGCCATCGTGTCATAACATCTTCCACTGCAATGACATGGTAAAAAATATTCTATAAGCTCATTCTGCACATTGCTTAAAACAGTTGGCTGTAATACTATTGTAGGAACTCTAAGATTCTGGTAGCATGGGGAAATGAACATACAGAGACGGGTTTCTTTAGTGCAATTAGTGTATTTGTACCACAGCAATAACACTCAAAACAATATACCGATAACCCGTAATAAAACAAATCCCTTAACCATATACAGAAAATCAGAAGAGTTCTTAGAGCAGAGTCCTCGGCAAGGTGAGTGTGACGGGTGACGTGGTGCAGATCCAAAACACTGTTGGTGCAGAAAGAGTCAAATCCAGGTATGTAGTAAACACAGGGAAGTCCAGAACAGGTCCTCAGGTTAATCCCAGGTGTGGCATGAACACGGGTAAGTCCAGAAACAAGTTCTCAAGTTGAACTTAGTTGTGGCTTAAACACAGGTAAGTCCAGAACAAGTTCACATTAAAGTATTATACTGGTGTAATTTCCAGTAGCTCCCATCGGGGGGAGTAAATGTAGGATTAAGCAGCAAAACACTGTCCAGCAACAAAGTTCCAAAAACACAGTTCCAAAACAGAGTTCTTACCAGGAGGAATGAACCAAGGGTTACGTTCCAAAGCCAACAGACTGTAACTTACATAGGCAGAGAATGTCCAGAGCCACGGGTAGAAGCACAGTAGAACAAGCAGCTGAGCTGAAGGGTAAACGGAAGCAGAATATTCCAGCAAAGAGGCTGACACCTGACCCGGGTTTTCAACAAATGAACAGGAAGTAGGGCAGACAAAAACAGCAAACTCCATCTTAACAAAGGGAAAAATTATTCACAAGGTGACTTGGAAAACCCGGAATACTGACATTGGCATTGATTGATCATATTTTAACGATGCTAATAAAATGCCTTCTTAAAGGAATTTCCTAAAGTTTAAATTGCTTAAACCAAAAAAAATTATACACAATAAAATAAAACAACACAAGGACAGGGTACACTCCTCTCTGTACCAGTCTGGCGTTTACAAAAATAGGACCCAACGCAACATCTAGATTATGTATGTACGTAAACCCTTTCTCATGTTCAGCATCTTTGTTTTTGGACAAAAATAAAAAAAAAACATACCTGACTAAGTCAAAAAAAAGGAAATCATGTAGGTAAAACATTTTTCAATGTTAATTAATGTCGCAACATGAGTGTACTTACAAAGTTGTGTCTGCTCCGCATGTGGCCATTGGGCATAATCTGGAAATAGGATCCCACAGATGGTCCTCCAAGCTGCCTCTTTCCTGGCCCGGTTTGAATAATTTGGATCACGCTGGTCCCAGATTTCTGGCCTTTTTTGGACCAGGATGAGGAGCTGATCAACATTGATGATGCTTGCCATGCTGCTTGCAACTCTCTGGAGGCGAGCGCCAGCCTTCCTAGATGTCTGTCTGGCTTTTTGAGCTAATTAGCATGTCTGAGCTTCCTGATTGAGGGCTTGGCACATTTCCTGGCACCTGGAGATGTCTGGCGTAATTCTCGCAAGTCACACTGCTGGTCTGTGTATAATCCGTATTTTTCTCACCCCCATTGACTTTCATTGGCGGATTTTTTTGCGCAATACGTTGTCAAACACAGCATGCTGCGATTTTCTATGGCCGTACAAGACCGTATAATACGGATCCGTAAAATATGGCAGATAGGAGCTGGGCCATAGAGAATCATTGTACCATATGCAATCTGTATTTTCTGTGCCTCTCACACGTCCGTAAAACTCGCTAGTGTGACGCCGGCCTAAGAAAACTGTAATAATGGAATATTTTTAACTGATATGCAAAAAATATTTGATGGAGTTGTCTTTCAATACAACTGAAAGTACATGATAAAGTTGGTTAATTTAAAGTAAAATAAATGCATTTACTGTACAACAAATCAAACACATACAACAATTACATTTCCCACACGTTCTTTAACTATCTTCTACTGCCATTACAATATTAAAACAGATGGGCAGCAGATTGCTTTAACACCATTCATGTCCCAGATATTTTAATGATACTATTTTAGACATATCTAGAACAAAAAATAGAAAATCCTATTATTTTGTGGCAGCTTTACAGGAGGAAAAGCTATTCATATACACGAGAATTGTCTGCAAATTTATATATTTTTTTCTTTCTGCAGCCACTCATATTCTGTAATTTTAGAAGATGCATTCAAATATATAAATCTGCATTGGAAATTTTTGGTTCATTTTGGCAATTGGGTCAATAAAAGAAATAGACATGAAAGGTATAGATTTATTAAATAATTATGGGATGCTTGCTTTAATTCCATGTAGATCACTGCCGAGTGCTTACTTCTATAAAATGGTTCAATATTGCCCAGCTGAAATTTTTTTGATCTCATTTAGAGAAAAAAATAATACTCTTGCATTTTGTGATATCTTTTAATGGCAAACAAATACAGGTCCTTCTCAAAAAATTAGCATATAGTGTTAAATTTCATTATTTACCATAATGTAATGATTACAATTAAACTTTCATATATTATAGATTCATTATCCACCAACTGAAATTTGTCAGGTCTTTTATTGTTTTAATACTGATGATTTTGGCATACAACTCCTGATAACCCAAAAAACCTGTCTCAATAAATTAGCATATTTCACCCATCCAATCAAATAAAAGTGTTTTTTAATAACAAACAAAAAAACCAACAAATAATAATGTTCAGTTATGCACTCAATACTTGGTCGGGAATCCTTTGGCAGAAATGACTGCTTCAATGCGGCGTGGCATGGAGGCAATCAGCCTGTGACACTGCTGAGATGTTATGGAGGCCCAGGATGCTTCAATAGCGGCCTTAAGCTCATCCAGAGTGTTGGGTCTTGCGTCTCTCAACTTTCTCTTCACAATATCCCACAGATTCTCTATGGGGTTCAGGTCAGGAGAGTTGGCAGGCCAATTGAGCACAGTAATACCATGGTCAGTAAACCATTTACCAGTGGTTTTGGCACTGTGAGCAGGTGCCAGGTCGTGCTGAAAAATGAAATCTTCATCTCCATAAAGCATTTCAGCCGATGGAAGCATGAAGTGCTCCAAAATCTCCTGATAGCTAGCTGCATTGACCCTGCCCTTGATGAAACACAGTGGACCAACACCAGCAGCTGACATGGCACCCCACACCATCACTGACTGTGGGTACTTGACACTGGACTTCAGGCATTTTGGCATTTCCTTCTCCCCAGTCTTCCTCCAGACTCTGGCACCTTGATTTCCGAATGACATGCAAAATTTGCTTTCATCAGAAAAAAGTACTTGGGACCACTTAGCAACAGTCCAGTGCTGCTTCTCTGTAGCTCAAAAGTGGCTTTACCTGGGGAATGCGGCACCTGTAGCCCATTTCCTGCACACGCCTGTGCACGGTGGCTCTGGATGTTTCCACACCAGACTCAGTCCACTGCTTCCTCAGGTTCCCCAAGGTCTGGAATCGGTCCTTCTCCCCAATCTTCCTCAGGGTCCGGTCTCCTCTTCTCGTTGTACAGCGTTTTCTGCCACATTGTTTCCTTCCAACAGACTTACCATTGAGGTGCCTTGATACAGCACTCTGGGAACAGCCTATTTGTTGAGAAATTTCTTTCTGGGTCTTACCCTCTTGCTTGAAGGTGTCAATGATGGCCTTCTTGACATCTGTCAGGTCGCTAGTCTTACCCATGATGGGGGTTTTGAGTAATGAACCAGGCAGGGAGTTTATAAAAGCCTCAGGTATCTTTTGCATGTGTTTAGAGTTAATTAGTTGATTCAGAAGATTAGGGTAATAGGTCGTTTAGAGAACCTTTTCTTGATATGCTAATTTATTGAGACAGGTTTTTTGGGTTATCAGGAGTTGTATGCCAAAATCATCAGTATTAAAACAATAAAAGACCTGACAAATTTCAGTTGGTGGATAATGAATCTATAATATATGAAAGTTTAATTGTAATCATTACATTATGGTAAATAATGAAATTTAACACTATATGCTAATTTTTTGAGAAGGACCTGTAGTGTTAGGCTATGTTCCCAAATTGCATTTTTGCAGCATATTTTGCTACGTTTTTTATGCAAATTAAAAGCTGCTTTCTACAGTACCAGCAAAAGCTATGAGATTTCATAAATCTCATGCACACAATTGTTTTTCTTTCTAACTGATTTGGAAAACCGCTGTGTTTTTGAAAACTGCAGCAAGTCAATTATTTCAGCATTTTTGCAACATTTTCATCACAGAAAGCAATGAGAGCAAAAATTTGGCAAAAAAATGAAACCATGTTTTCTTTCTGCATTTTTGCTATATAAAATTAGTTTTATTAAACATATTAATGACTCATATAATCTGCACCAAAAAAAAACACAGCAGGTTTTCTTAAAAAAAAAAAACGCTGCAAAGATGTAATGTGTGTAGACAGCCTTATCTAGGAAGGTTACACAACCATTTAGGTATGTGTGCACCTTAAGTATTTGCTGTGTTTTTGTCTTTTTTCTTGTTCCAATTTGAAGCCATTTCAAATCTGCAGCATGTCAATGGCATTACACAGCCTATGACCATTAAACCTACACTTAGCTTGTTAAAATATTAAATGCAACAATATAAAATACAAAAATAGACAGGACACGTTGACTTTCTTGAAAAGTTCTTGGCCCCGGCCTTTACAAAATTTTAACAAATAACTCTGAAGAACTTATAAACAAAACCACAGCTTAGCCAAAGCTCAAGCCCGTTTACCATTTACAATATCTGCTGTCCATTCAGTTCCCTGAATGATTTACCCAATAAGCCATGACAAAACAAGAAGTAAGGGAGGAAGGGTGGCTCAGCACTTCTGGTATGGCGGCAATGAGGATTGATCAAGCCCCCCTCATCTCTGCCATCTCTTATCATCTCCAGCCCCCAATATTTACAAATAGGTTGTCCTATCAGCGGACATCGCAAGGGAAAGAACCCAAATATTATGCTATACGGGGGTGAGACGACGAGACGTAGCGAACCCAATAGTGGACCCTCTGGGTCACGGTCCCAGAGCCCCCCAGGGCGAGCAAACCTGATGGAGCACCCCCTATACAGGGAGCGTTAGGAGCAGGCCCGAGGAGGATGGTACCGCAACTGCCGGAGCCAAAGGGACGACTGGGTGCAGCAGCAGAGCAGAAACGCAGAGGAGACGAGGCGGAGAGCTGAAAAGGAAAAATACAAATATAAGGACAAGGCAAAACCAAGAACCAGTAGGAACAGGGAACAGCGGAAAACCGGAGGCACAAGGAGGATCCGGAGAAACGGAACACAGAGAGGAACCTAAGGAAGGACCCAGAGACCACGCTGGCGCAAGCAAGCACGCTACAGCGAAGATACACAGGCGCTTACCTGAGGGAGCGCCGAGCAGAAATACCCGGTGGGCGCCGCCATATTGGAGGCGGAGCCACCGGGTCACAACCTCCCAGCAGGCAGAGCGGCGGAAGAGACCCTACGGCGCATGTGCGGACCGCAGATGCGCCGAGAAGCAGAGAAGCCGCGCTGACCAGAAGAAGAAGGGACGTCGGGAGCGCGCCGGCCGGACAGGTAAGTATCGGTGATCGTGACAGTACCCCCTTTCTTACTCCCCCTTCTTTTAGAGCTGGAAAGAAACCTCTTTAAAATATGGGGTGCATTGATGTTCTCTCGAGGTTCCCATGATCTCTCCTCAGGACCAAATCCCTTCCTGTCAATCAAAAATAGCGTTCGGCCCTTAACCGTCTTTTGAGCTAAAATATCTCTTACCTCGAACTGATCGTCGGAAGAGGAAAAGGAAGGAGCAAAAGATGACGAAGAGTGAAAACGATTAAATACAGCAGGTTTAAGGAGCGAGACATGAAAGGCATTAGGCACACGCAAAGAAGCTGGTAATTTTAACTTATATGCCACCTCATTGATTCGGCTAGAAATTTCAAAAGGCCCAATGTAGCG